>NC_133896.1:217766763-219242308 GCF_964199755.1 Larus michahellis
CACCTGGTTTTCCAATGGGAAGAATATAGAAAAGAGCCTCACCAAAAGAGTCCTCTCAAACATCACTACCAACGTTGCACAAAGTATGAATACAGGAAGGACATTTAACCTACAGAATGATTTGCTGTATAAAAAACAATACATAGGGCTCATGTTATTGCCACTTTACAAAGTCCCAGGGGAAGCAGTTCAGAGGTGACGCCGAGCTGTGGGGTAGGTATGCCCTAAAATCTGGCCTTTGAGTCTAACGCACCTGCTTTTATTGACTTTTAGTGGAAACTGTTAATTCTGTGGGGCGGATTAACTTTGAACTACATGGTTAGTGTAGTGTGCTCGGAAACGGCTGACTGTAATTAAAGGTTTAAGGTGCTGTTGCCATTCTGCTAAAACAAATCTGCATGTCATTTGTTTAGTTGCAAATAAATCTCGAGGCAAAGCTGTGTAAACAGCTGCCCCTCTACAAAGAGAAAGGTTATCAGGACATTAATTCGTAGCTAAACTTGGGATAGCGGCGGGAACGAAAAACTAGAAGTAAAATAAAGAGAACAAACACCAAGGAAGAGAAAAGGAAAGAGCTTTGGGAATTACAATCTCCATCTACGCTAATGAATTAAACATACCCTGGACATAGGGGTCAACTGGCAAAAAAGGCTTGTGTCCATTATATTAAACACTGGGAAAACTCGTGGTGACCAGGATACTGAGAAAGAAGTGGTCATTGGTGGCAAGCTTGTGAATATGTTAATTAATTTAAATGTCTTACCTGTCATGTAACATTTGATATCCTGAGAGTTGCTAATGGGGTTGTTGTTTTTGAACATATACAGGTTGAAAGGCATTATGTTATTGCTACTCAGATGCTTCCACATATCGTGGTCTGGACTTGTCCACCGGCCCGCTAGCACGTCATAGTCTCTCCGTCCCATGTGGATAAGCTTTGTGAGGGGATCATACAGTCCTCCGTGGTAGCCGATGATGATCTGGAAGTTGGGATTGGTGTCCATATAGATCTCCCCATATGCCGTGTACAGTATCTGCTTAATCATTAAGCCAGTCCCACTGAAGACAGCCAAAGGAGTGCCAATGTTATCGCAGGCTATGTAGAATTCATCACCGCTGCTGAGCTCCATCGCAAAGAGGTGGCCTTGGAGGTCATAGTAGAGGGAGGTGATCTCAGAGCTTGAGTGGTTGTATAAATGGGTGACCTTGGTTGGGTTGGTCAGGTCTGCGTAGAAGAACTGCAAGTGATGGCCATGGCTGGTTTTGCTAGAGACTCTCCTTCCTAGGCCATCATAGCGGTATTTGACACTCCACCCACTAGCTTTATTGTAGGCTTTGATGAGCAGGCCAGCTGAATTGTACTCAAAAATATCATTGCCCCTTTGCTTCAAGAAGCCGTCTTCATCCATTTTGTACTGCACATCCCCCAGTCTAGTAATCCTATCCCTGAGGTCGTACCTGAGGGGTGTAAGGCGGGCACTATTCCCTGGACTCAACAAATGGAGGTTTCCGTTTAGGTCATAGCTGTAACGCCAGAGTGGTTTGTCATTGATAGACACTGTCTGCAACTGGCCATCAGCATCATACTCATATGAATACCTAGTTGTGTTCGCATAAGGGCCAACCTTCAGCTCTTTCTTAACCACTCTCCCCATGTTGTCATACTGCACAGTCATCCAGTACATCAGCGACCGGAATATCTCGTACTGGACCTCCTTCATCCTACCATAGGCATCAAAATGTTTAGTATGAGTCATGACAGCAGTGGTGATAATCTGGTTGATATCGTAGTAAATGACTCCGAATTTACCAAATTGCTCAGTTTTGCCTGACACATCATCGTACCTGTAGAGGTCAATGGGTAAAGGCGTCTCATTGATGACTGCTTGCATGCTGGTGACCCGAAAGCTGTTGTCATAATTATAGTCAAAGCGTGCATTCACCATGCCTTCCTCAGTGAAGCGGAAAATCTGTCGATCAATGAGGGGTCCTATCTGCCTGTATCTGATTGTACATGTGAACCCTTCGTTCTGCAAGTTTATTGTCTTCAGCATGCCAGCAGTTTCGTCATAGGTGAAACTGATCTTTGTGGTGTCGTAGAGCATCTCGGCTAACTTGGACAACTTTCCATACTTGTAGATGACACGTCTCCCTGTCCCCAAGTACAAAGTGTGGAGGAGCTGCTCATCTTCTGTGAAATCCTGAATTACCGAGGCGTTGCCTTCCGGTGGCCGGTAGATGTTCCTGTAGTAACCAATGGAACGAATGGTTTCTAAAGTCTGACGGGCAACATTGGGCATGGTCACCGATGACAACCGGTCGTTCTTATCAAACTCAAAGATGTACTGTCTCTGGCTGTGAAGGAGCAGCACCATGGACTGGATGGGAAGGAGAAAAGTATAGATTATATTCCTGGTTTTCAGGCAAAATTATACTCTACTCTCGTAAACCCCGCACGATTCTCCAATCCAAAGAGCAGGGCAAGTGAAATAAATCTCTGCACTCATCGGATTAAATGGTGAGAGGCATGCAGCTGCACAGCATATCGAGTATCTCCAAGCAGGAGTGGGTCAGAGGAAGAAGCAGTTAATGCAGTGAGGAAGGTCTAAGTTCAGAATGCTCAGTTGTTCGAATCGATACCCTGTAGCTAGCTGTCTCTACACAAATTCCCTGTGCCAATAGCTTTTACAGACTAAATAAATAAAATTGGTAGAGCTACTTAAACAACGCTTGAAAAAGTACCCCCTGACACCTTCCAATGCCTAATTAATTCACTGTGTCTGCGTATCTTCCGTTCCTCCCTTCCTGCAATTTTCTGCCTGCATGCTTATTTGTTCTGGGATTTTTTTTTGCATGTAACAAACAATTCACACATATTGTATAATATGAGGGGCAAGTCAATACTTTTTGCTTTTTAAAAGCTATATTACTGTAGTTTCCTTAAACTGCTGTAGGGATAGTCTCTGTGCAAAAGTCAGAAACAGAAAATTCCAGCCCCAGGTATGCAGTATATGGATCTACAGGACACGGGGCAGTGGAATGATGGATGTTAATACCCAGAAGAATTTAAGTCCCATGCCAATCTACAGAGTGTAGGCTATGGAAAACACTGCAAAGTGTGCTACAACAGTCTGGCTGGATTCATGCCTTGCATTTTTTAATTACATTTATTTCCTACAAAGCAGGAATGTGCCACTCGAAGAAGGCAAGCTGCATGGGTTGTTTTCACACAGAAAATCCTACTGGAAATTCCTACTTTTCACTCCCCTGACTTTACCTGAAGATATTTTCTATTACAGCTAGCTCAGCAGAGGAATGTTGTACTTAAAAAAGTCAAATGCCAAAGTTTCTCAGCGTTAAGACATGCTCTCAGTGTGACTAGGAAGAAACTTCTCAGGCTATTTTCAGCTGCTTTATTGTGGTCTGGCATTAAAGTTACTATGTGCACCTCAGTGTAGGCAGGAGAGGAGTATTGGACCACAAGGACCATCAGTCAGCTGATGTGAAGAAGTGCAGCTGTACTGAAGTCAAAGGAGTAAAGCCCATTTGCACCAAATGCACCATCTCTGGGCAATTAGGGGATTCTTACCTTCTCCAAGTAAGTGTAGCTCCATGATTTGCCATCAGCAAAGATCCTGGATGTAATTCTGCCAGACTGATCATACTCCATCCTTTCTGACATTGTGCCCCTCTGAATCCCTGCAATGTGTCCTCCTGGAGAGTAGGTGACATTGACCCCATTCAATCTGCTGCTGGGCGACCAGAGACTGGGCCTCCCTGCCTGGTCGTAGAGGATGCGGAGCGTGAATTTGCGGTGGTCATCATAGATTTTCTCTGTCCTTGTTACACGATCAAAGTCGAGGGACAGCAGGTTTCTGTTGTGAACCTACAGGAAAGAGACAAAGAATTAGGAAACTTGGAAACAGTTTAAGTTACAAAGACTAGCCTTGTTTCACCAAACACCTCTTTAGACCACACTGGAGAGTATCCAGCTGTTCATTGTGTCTGGATAAGAGCAATTTTCAAAGCAAGGAGTTGTCCTAACGTTGCATCTGTTGACTTCTCTGAGGAGAGAAGCAGAAAAACAGAGGGTACTTTTGAAACATCAGCGTGGTGAAGGAAAACCTAGTAAAAGCCAAGTCTAGCCTTAGGACTGCTACAGGAGATGTTATTATAGCCTTCAGAAGATGTTGTGGGAAATATTTGTGAGGTACTCTGCTTATCAAACCTGGAGTATCACAGAATCATAGGTTACCAGGGCGGAAGGAATCTCAAGGATCACCTGGTCCAACCTTTCTTGGCAAAAGCACGGTCTAGACAAGATGGCCCAGCACCCTGTTCAGCTAAATCTTAAAAGTGTCCAATGTTGGGGAACCCACCACTTCCCTGGGCAGATTATTCCAAAGGCTGATTGTTCCCGTTGTGAAAAACTTCCCTCGTGTCCAATGGGAATCTCCCAGGAGTAACTTGTACCCATTACCCCTTGTCTTTTCCATGTGGCTCCTTGTAAAAGGGGAGTCTCCATTTTCTTTGTAGCCACCCTTTAAATACTGGAACGTGGTGATAAGGTCTCCCCTAAGCCTTCTTTTTTTAAGGCTGACCAAACCCAATTCTCTCAGCCTTCCCTCATGTGTCAGGCTTCCCAGTCCTTGGATCATCTTGGTGGCCCTTCTCTGGACCCTCTCCCACTTGTCCACATAATTTTTGTATAGTAGAGACCAAAACTGAACACCGTATTCCAGGTGTGGCCTGACCAGCACTGCATAGGGTGGGATAACGACTTCTTTATCTCTGCCGGTGATGCTCTTGTTGATGCAACCTAGCATCCTGCTGGCTTTCTTTGCTGTAGTAGCACACTGCTCACTCATATTGACCTTGTTGTCCATCTCTCTTTCCGCAGAGCTGCTCCCCAGTCAGGTAGATCCCAGTCTGTGCTGCACTCTTGGATTATGTTTTCCCAGGTGTGAGACCTTACACTTGTCCTTGTAGAACTTCATAAGGTTCTTGTTAGCCCACTCTTCCAGGCGTTCCAGATCTTCCTGCAGGGTGTCTCTCCCTTCTAAAGTGTCCACCTCCCCACTCATTTTTGTGTCATCAGCAAAATTCATCGGGGTACACTTGGTCCCATCATCCAAATCACTTATGAAGATATTAAACAGCATTGGGCCCAGTATCGATCCCTGGGAGACCCCACCTGTGACAGGTTGCCAATTTGAAAAGGAGCTGTTGACCACCACCCTCTGGTTGTGACCCATCAGCCAGTTCCCCACCCACCACACAGACCACTTGCCTAGACCGTAACCCATCGGTTTCTCTAGCAGGAGGCTGTGGGTAATTGTGTTGAAAGCCTTCAAGAAATCCAGGATATATAGTCTTTTGCTTTCATGCACATCAAAAAATAACACTTGTAGAAAAAAAGATGGATGTTGTGTCAACATAGTGGAAATCAGAGCTTTTCTCTGAGTTTACTGAATATGCTGCATGCACTGGAGATTAAGCCTTTCCCCTGAGATGAAATATGGAAGCCTTGACCACTGTAGATGTTACACAGAGCAGGAACTTTTCTGTGAGAGATGGAGTTTTAGCTCCATTGTCCTGGGGTTATTCGGTGTTGCATAATTACACTCCTGTTACCTCCACTGCCTCTGCGTTTCCAAAGATCAAAGGTATCTACTTCAAAGGTGAGCAGGAATACATTTTGATTCAGGGACTGTAGCGTGCAGCAATACAAAAAGGAGCTGATTGATAATACAACTGATGTTTAGCCGCATGTGCAAGGAGCCTTACAAAGCCACATCACCACAGCAGCGAAGTACTGCGCAAGGACCAAAAACTCACAATCCCAGTATGTGGGCCAGTGAGGACAGCTCTTTCTTCATCCCACCACTTTCAAACCTCTTTCAGCTGGCGAACCCCTCTTTTGTAGAATGGTGAAGATTCTTATCGGATGAAATTCAAACTCCAAATGGCTGACTTGGTTTTCAGTTCCCTTTGCAGCCCTTCGGCTGCAGTCAATAAACTTCTGTTTGCTGCAAGGTCTTTAGATCAAGTTAAAAACAATGCCTTATCCTGCTCTGAGTAAAGCCAACACTCCTGATCTGAGTATTGTTCTCAGCCCTGGTCCAGCTTTGATCTTGGCCATTACTTTTGAGTGTATGACTGAATTCCCACTATGTTTTGAGGGACGTGGGAGTATCTGAGAGCTAAACAGTGAGAGAAAGGATGGGGTGGAACCAAGGGAGAAGGGGTTCCTCAGCCCTGGCGGAACAGGAGAGGGAAAGGCAGGACTGCTGCATGGGAAGATGTCTGTGCTGAAACCTGGAGAACGGGGACACCGAGAAATCAGAATTCAAAAGGCGGCATGTCAGGAACTGGGGTTGGAAGAGGCAAAAGCACAGCTGAGAAAATGTGGAAGCGAGCTGAGGGTGCGCGTGGCCAGAAGAGAGAGAAGGAATCGGTGCCATGGTGTAAGTGTGAAGATGATGTAAGAGGAGGCAACGGCAACAATGATTTTCAATTTATGAATAACAATTGTAGAAGGCGGGTATGACTTGAGGAAAGGAACATTGTGGAAAAGAAGATAATGGCCCAATTAAGTATGTGTAAAATAGAATGTAAATGGGCGATGGGAGAAAGAGCAAATCAGCCAGAAGCCCACTGTAACAGGCAAGCTGGGAAATAATTAAAAAGGTATCAATTAAAAAGGTATCAAAACTCTAAGTACAGATGCACATATGTAACTAACAGAGCAATTTGATCTCTCGTAGGTGCTTGCTGCTATAAATGGAGAAACAGAAGTGGCAAATGCTTGCCAAAAAAAAAAAATAAAAAAAAATAGCAAAGCAGGAAGGAATAGCATCTCTGCCTTCCGCCTATGCACAGAGCAGCTCCAGCCCGGCAGCTGCAGCTGCTCCTGCTCCTGGTCTCTGCCAAGAGAGCTGGAAAGAGCTCTTCCAGGGCTGAAAGTGGCCTCCCTGATCCGTACGCCAGCAGCGGTGCCATTCACCGTGCTGGAAGGACCAAATAACAGGTCCCAGGATAGCTCTTAAACTCAGTCCAAATCTCTGCATCCCATTACTGGTGTCCTAAGTCATTCCACCCTCCCCATGCTCTGGCAAGCAATTTCTGCAGGTCTAGTTGGAACCAGTCTCCCTTTTCATGATTTTTTTTTTTCCTAATGATTTGTTTTCTCCTGCCCTCTCCATGCAATCTCTGTTTTCCCCGAGAAGTGCTGCAGTGCCAACAACTGCCCCTCAAGGTGACGGGCAAAGTGAACCCTACCCTGCCAGACAGCCTCTGAACAGGGGCTAAATCTTTTTCATCCTTGTTCAAGGGCATGCCTTGAATAGAAGTGAATTTTCTGCAGCAGCACTGACAGGGCTGCAGGCTTCAGTCCAATAACTGTGTTTTATGGTGTGCAGCTAAATAAGGTGCCATCCTACATCCCGGAGTCCTTATCCTGGAACAGGGTCTGAAAAACTCCTGCAAAAAGCTTTTGCCTCTCAGAGTGTTTGACAAGCACAGGACTGAGACAGGTTAAAATTAAATCCATAGTTCATAGTGTAATTGACCTCTCCTCTGTAATGTGTGAGAAACAAAATTTAGCCCCAAACTCAAATTCCACAGAACTCTGTTCAATCCCTTAGCTCGCTTTGTAAAAGCAAGAGGATAAACATGCCACCATCTCTGATTTCTCCAATGCTTCTTATGGAGCTCTTAAATTATAATTAAACAACATACATTGATCTCCCTGGGAGCACAAGAGCACAAAAAAGGAAGATTTCTCATGAAAACACTCTGGCAACCTTCAGCAGAGGAGGGCAAACAATACATCTGCAATGAGAACTCCAGGAGCCAACAACATCCCTGTGATAAACGGCCGCCTACAAAGCAATTTCCCCAGTGAATTGCTGAAACCGTCGGGGTGGCCATATCCAGACCTCGACACCTTGCAGAAATCGTGAAGGTGATGCTGGACTGTCCCCGTTAGTCAACACACCAGGAATGGTCAGCAGAATATCCCAGGAGACCTCGCCGGTCACGCTGGTTCTGGGGTTGTCTGGGACACCAGGTCTTGATGCCACCATTAACCTGCTGCCACGGTCTTGGGAAAAACAAAGTGAATTACAACAGGAGTTTCCATGGTTAAATAAATAAAAGAGCTGAGCCAGCAGCTCTGTCTCTTTTGGCTGTCCTATTTGTTCTACTGTCAGAGATAATTTTACATCCTTTATTGAAAAACTCAAGTTTGTTTTAAAAAAAAAAAAAGGAGAGAGCTCAGTTCCTTGGAGCAGAGTTTACCGAACGCTCTCACTGCAGATGGAGACTGTGTTGCCGTTGGCCAGCGATGGGTTCATTGGTAGCCAGCCAATTTGCAGAGATATCTCACTGCTGGGTGGCTGGATCAGAGCATCGCAACTTTCCGTGGGGTGTTTGGGATATGAGAAGGAAAAGGGGCTGCTTTAATATATTTGTGTTGCTTTACTGTTGCCTGGCCGAGTGCAGAGCCAGGTCAGCATTGATGAGACGGGGAAAAAGGCATTAGGGTTGGCTCCTTCCCCTTCATCCATGCAGAAGTCCCTGCCCTGTGCCTTATCCCTGCAATAAAGGAACACGTGCATTGTACTATTTCTTCTGGAGGGTCAAGGAAGCAGCTGTGAAACTGGCCTCATCATGCTGGGAGCTGGTCGAGCTCATGGCATCAGGTCACCAGTCCCCAAGGACACCCTGCAATCATGGGAGGAAGGGCCACAACTCATAAAATGTGGATTCATGTAATGGCAGCAGAAAGGATGTTGGTTTCGGGGCAACTCCCTCTTTTACAGTGGTCAGATCCTGTTCTCCTCATCTTAAAGGCTTCACGGAGCGATGCAGCAGCCTCTTTGGGCATGGTCTTTCCCCACGGAGCACCGTGTCTTTACTGCTGCCTCACGGGAGCAGTGGGGTGAGGGGAGAGGGAAAGTGGTGATCTACTCACATATGGCAGAAAATGGTAACATTTCCCAAAATGAACAAAACTGTGTTGAACTTAACTTCCCTAAGCAGCAATTACCAGTACGAGGGAAGAGGAGAACATGACACACAGAATATGTTAAATGTCGGGCAATCCCCAGGGAGGCAATTAGCACCTTGCAGGTTTATGTCTCCGGGGTGCAGATGCTGCCATGCAGGTACGAACCGGCAGCTTAAAACTTCTCGTACAGCTACTTTGAACCCCTGAAGAGAGCCATAACTGAGTCCTTCAAGCATGTAAGACGCTCTTCTGCTACACTACAAGGGCCCTGATAGGCTCAAAATGTGAATAAACAGTGGCAGATTTATAGGCACAAGTATACACAGATATAGACACAAGTAACCAGCCTAAAAACTCATTTTGCAAGTGTTTTTCCAACTGCAGTACAATCTAAAACAAAGACGCATTGCGTGTTTGAATCTACTGTGAAAATTTTGGAAGATAAAACTGACACGGGCAGCTGAGCTGCAGCTAAATGAGTGGAAACCGCTTTGAACACCAAATAGCTGTGACACAGCTGCAGATTTCAGGAGGCTCTCTCCTTTCAGAAGAAGGCCTGTCTGGTAATTTCATTAGTTATTAAAATAAAATAAAATAAAATACCCAAGACAAACCAAACAAGAAGGCTGATGGCAACTGATCTGCAGATGTACAGCAGTTCCCACTGAGGAAGCAGCTTCAGCTTTCACTACTGTTTGCGGTTTTTCTCCTGGTAACAAAATATGAGGTTATTAATGTAAAGGGAAAAGAGCAGAGGCTGGGCTGGAGAGGGTGAAGAGCAATACTTGACAAGTGTGAGCGAGGAGAGACGGAAGAAATCACACCGTGGTGGCAGGGGTCACACCGCGGGGAATAGGGAGAGGTGAGGAGCAAGGACTGGGAAACACATATTCCAAAACCAGAGCATTAATATTTCCTGCAAAGCTTAAGTGCGAATAAATAGCTGCAGACCTTTTGCTGTGGTGGCATTAGACAGCACTAAGCGTTTTTTCTCAGAGGGTCTGAATTTGCCAGGTGCTGAGCAGCTTCCCAGGAACCGCTCATCAGCCCGTGACTCTGAGGCTAGCAAGGTACAAGGTGACGGTGCAGGACTTGCTATTACAAGACACCAGCCTTGCCAGCAGTTAGCAGAGGAATTACAGGCTTATCGGGCAAGAACTTTAAACAGCCCTGATAAGTCTGCGGTGCGCTGTGCGGAACAATGTTTTCAAATCACATCAGTCTCAAGCACAGAAAGGACCCTGCGCTCCTGGAGGAGAAAGTACCATCAGGCTGGAGCCGTTTATAACACTTTTGGGGAAAAACGGCAATTTTGATGCTGTGTCCTGTGAGTCCAGCTCTACAACAGGCTCAACAGATTGGCGAGTTTCAGGAACGTAGAGATTTTTCTGAGTCTGCCTAGTGAACAGTAGTCATAAATTTTAGAATGGTTAGAGTTGGAAGAGACCTTAAGGATCACCCAGTTCCAACCCCCCTGCCCTGGGCAGGGACACCTCCACTAGACCAAGTTGCTCCAAGCCCCGTCCAACCTGGCCTTGAACCCCTCCAGGGATGGGGCAGCCACAGCTTCTCTGGGCAACCTGGGCCAGGGGCTCACCACCCTCAGAGTAAAGAATGTCTTCCTAATTTCTAATCTAAATCTCCCCTTTTTCAGTTTAAAACCATTCCCCCTCATCCTATGGCTCCCCTCCCTGATCCAAAGTCCCTCCCCATGTCTCCTGGAGCCCCTTTAAGGGCTGGAAGGAGCTCTAAGGTCTCCCTGGAGCCTTCTCTTCTCCAGGCTGAACACCCCCAGCTCTCTCAGCCTGTCCTTATATGCTAACAAAACTTTTGATGCTCAGGCCTATTACTGTCAGCAGCACAGGTAGAAAATACCTACACTAATTGGTGCAGTATGTTATAGTTATGATCATTCCTTGCCTGCTTAAACAGCCTGACCTGATGGTTAAACCCGCGGTGTCTGACGGGAGGTCACACGTTCCCAGTGACGCAGAGGACTTGTAGGCAAATCAGCAATGCTGCCCGTGATGGGTAGGAGAATGTCAGCACATAAGGAGGCATGAGGATATAGTCAAGTCATAAAGGTTGGGTCACTGAGGATGAACACAGCTGGTTCTCCGTCCCGCAGCCTCATCCCTATTGCAGACAACACGAATCATCCTCGTCCCTTTCTGTCATGAGACTGGGGACTGATGGAGTCCCAAACTGCTCACACTGCTCACTTACCCTCAGCCGACGTCCAAAGACGGTGACCTGCCCTCTCGCTTGCTCCTTCCTCTGCCTCCACTCCACGAGGTTGAGGCCATTGTCGATGGGCAGGGTGACATTCCTCTTCCCCACCGTGGGGTTGACGGTGCCAGCCAGCAGATGCGGCTCGGTTTGCAGGGCCACCTCCATGCCGTTAGCGAGCATCAGTCTGAGAGAGCCGTCAGCACCAATGTAGTAGCTGTTTCGGACTTGGTCTGAAGAGAGAAAAGAGATCTTTTCAAATGGTTGCCCAATGATACAGCTCCAGCCTTTCGTTTGCTCCCTCACCCAAGGCTTTTTCAGCGTTTCTGATGGTTGTAACCAAACGCAGTCACTCACCCATCCCACTCACAGTGAGTAAAACATTTGTTTCACCTGTGAAAGTAAAGATGGACAACGTCTTTTTCATTCTGATGAGGTTCTGCACCTCAAATTCTTGCAGAAAAGTCTTACACAGGTTAAAAAAGGCACCAGTGGCAGAGCCGTGTAATACCCTTGCCAAGGACATGGTTCAAACCTCTTCCTCTAGGCTAAAACGCTGGGTGGTGAGATATTTGTTTTAAATCACAGTCTGGCTGAAAACCTTCCACGCTTTTATATCCTAAAGATCCCAATTTCACTACAATATATGAAAAAGCGGGGCCACCTACTTTCCCCAGCTTATTCACCATCTCACAAGTGACAGGAAATTGCACCGCGAGTTAATGCTAACCAGTTCCCCAGACAACAGCCAAACCCTCTCACTCGGGAAAGCTTTCAGGAGGCAACCCAAGTCCTCGTGTTTGGAGAGAAAGCAGAGGCACTAAGCTCCCACACAGCTCCGTACATCTGGCCTCCACCAGCTCCTGAAAGATCAGCAGGTTTTGAGGCCAGGATTTGGGAGTTCAGGAGTGGAAGAGAAGTACAATATCCCTTCCTTATCCTTCAGGAACTAGGCAGGCTGCAACCCTGTCCTTTGAACCTCCAGCTGGCATTGCTCTCTGCACAGAGGAGCTCATGAAGAATAAGAAAGCATGAGACTTGCTCAGTGCAGAATGACTTTAAAAGCACATTATACAAAGACTGCCTTATCTGAAGCTCCTCAAAAGCTGGAAAATATTACCATTTTTGTCTCCCAGGCTGCCATAAATACCTAATTGTGAATAAAAACACCCTGTTAAAAATTCATGTCAATTGTTTTTCCGTTCTAAGGCAAGTTGGGTTTTGTTCACTAGTTGCTCTGCCATAGCTCAGCAGGAAACAAGGTCACAGCGAAATTATCATCTCTCGTCTGGATGAAATAGATCAGCAAAGAGCACAGTTTGGTATAATTAGGAAAGGAAATCTGACACCAGTTGGGTCTTTTTTATTGTGAGTCTGATCCTGCTGGTGTTGGAGCCAGCTGGAGTCTTGCCACACTGATCTCAGCAGGGCCACAACTCAACCTACTGTACACAGTAGTGATGGTGTGGAACTGCTATGGCACTGGATTTTGCCACTATAAACATACAGCAGTGGTCCACAGTGTAGATCCAAGTTATTTTAGCTGTAGCACTGAGTACTTAAGTTGATGGTCTTTTGACATAGACTCCAGCAGGATCAAACCCACTCCACACCTCATTCTGCAAATGGAGAGAAGGGGGACAGTCAGCTGTTTGTCACACTTTTGTTCTTAGATGCTTGGTCTGGTGAGAAAGTGGTAGGAGATGCGCTTTAAATCACATCAGTGAAATACCTCTGCACAGCTCATATATTCCTCTCTCCTTCATCCTTCACCAGGAAGCAGGGGAAAGCTTGAGCGTCTGGACATGTGATGTTCCCTTTGTGCCACATAAGCACTGCAGAGGGTTACGGTGGATTGTCACCAGCAGCGTGGTACAGTGTGGGGAACGTAAATCCTCTACCTTCAACCTTTTCCCAAGAGAAGGCTCCTGCCGGGCTTTGGAATGCTTTTTTTGAGAGCTACGTGAAATCCAGGTGTCACTGGATGCTGTATTTTATGCTGCTTTGGCAATAGGGCACTCGTGCCCAATTTTGGCCTTGAACAAATGCTCACTTTGTCATTAGTCCAGAGGACAAAATCCCACAGAGGTGCTGAGGTGCCTGTTAGTTGTAGAGGCTCCCAAATCCACCCTACAGGAATCTGTAACCTTCTGAAAATGCCTTCTCAGATCTCACCTGTGATCACGGTGTGATCCAGGTTTCCTGAAAGGTTCGCCAAGGATTTGTGAAAGCTGGCCAGAGCTGTGAGTCCAGAAGGAAAATGCAGGAGCACCTCTCATGCAAAGGGAATCTGCAACATGCGTTTTCCCTGGAGAACAAGAGTGAGCAAGACACTCACAGACCTTGAGGACAGCTCCAGCTCCATCCACTGGAGAGGCACTTGGAAGGCAAATTACATTTCAGCTGTGCTCAATACGTCTCTGGGCAACTCCAGTGGCCAGTTTGTGCAGTGCTGCCGTGAACAAAGCGCTACCTCAGTTCGGGAATTCACAGTCCCTAAGGCCTGTGGGAAAGCCACCCTCAGCAGGTCGCAGGCCACCACTGCTGCAACGGTATCTAGGTCTTCATTTTAAGACAAGTGAGTTTCTTCAGACCCAAACAGCTTTCGTAATTTTATGCTTCCGAAGATGGTTAAGCTGTTTGTAATACTGCATGTCCCGATGGCAAGAATGCCCCTGTGCTGGAGGGCAGTACAATGAGATAATTGACCGTGGCACCATTATCTAACTGTGCCTTCAGCTCTGGGTGCATAAATCACATTGCAGTCAATTATCTCACTAACGGGCCCCCAACAGCGGGCTCTATTGCTTAATTAGGCTCTTGAGGTGAAGCCAACCTCGTGTCTGTGCGGTTGCCAGACGTTTTAATGTGAGTGGATGGGATGGGGCGGGGTAGGTTGGATCTGCTTTGCGGGCTGAAGTAAAGAATAAGAAAGTCATTGTGTACCCCTCCAGGAACAGTGAGTATGGCTTGGAGGGGCTGGCACCCTCTCAGCCACCCTCTCCAGAGGCAGGAAAGGCAGTGTTCAGGCATAGCAGGCGCTTTCTTTTAGGAAACCTTGCTGCTATTATAGGGAGGGGGAGGGAAATGTGTGTCCCAGAGATGTGGGAACAAATGTGACTCTGGGACATGTTGCTCTCACTTGGAGCACTTTGTTCCTCACAACGACGAATGATGCTTGACACCCCATCGCCGTCAGGCACAGACTACAAGTGGATAAGAGCTGGGGAGTGAAGAAAGCAAAGTCTGATGGTCCTTTTCCTTCCTCCAAGCCCCAGGGAGCAGGAGGGAAGGCTCACCCTGACCTTAAGGCTTCAGCCTTCAGAACTTGGAGATCCAGGTTGTCATGGCTTGTGCCCTACAACTTCTGCCCCTACCAGTATGTCAGCACAGTGCTCCCCTGCTATTTATTCCTCTTTTCTTTCCCACTTCATCCCCTTTTCTTCCAACTCATCAATCCTCTACATCACTGGCAGAACTGTGCTCATTTCCAAGAGCCACAAACTGGTCCCACCAGGCCTACCCTGGCTGCCCACCTCTCCATCCTCCTTTGTGCCTCTTCATACCATCCCTCTACTTAAATGCAGGCCGCCTGGGGACAGGGATCGTCGTTTTTCTGGATGTTGTCTTGTGAATGTTTGAACGGCCAGTGAACAAAGAATCAGAGAGATCTCCAGCAACCAGCTGGAAGCCTGTTCCACAAGGAGAGTAACTGTGAAGTTAGAAGCCATTAAGAGTATGAAGCAAAGGGGTCAGCTGGAAGCGCGGCTAGATTTATGCAACCCTTTTTGTTATAACAGTAATGGTAATGATGATGGAGGGCTGTACGGCATGAGGGCTGCACGGCAAGGAGACTGGTTGAGAATGAAGCAGAAAACAGCTGCAGAGCAACCACGGCGCTAGGGAATACGGCTAAGTAGGTGTGAGTGTGCATCTGCACCAGCATGTGGGGAGCTCTGGGGCGCTGAGAATGCAGGTGATTTTTGGTGCTGGGATTATCAAGATGATGCCTGTTTCCTGATGGATAATCCATAGTGTGCAGGTTGGCCGGGAGAAGGACGGTGGCCCAACTCACCTTGGAGCAGGGTGTAGAAGGCTCCTGATGCCGACAAATTGGTTGTTATCGTAACATCATCCTTGCTGGAGGTTTCCACCTGGACATGCACGGAGCTGTCGGTATCGCTGCGGAAGCTGCTCACTTGGCCAGTAGGGAAGGTCACGTTGGTCAGGCGCCCAAAGCTGTCATACCTGAAAGGGAGGATGGAGTGAAGTCAACAGCATCAACAGGGTGGCATAGAGGAATCATCCTACAAAGCACAGACCAAGTCTTGAAGTCTTCACCCAAATTATTCCCAGAGGAAAAAGTATTGTCAGGCTGTCAGGCTGTCTTGACTTTTTTGGCCTCATGAGAAGAAAATCACAGCTTTTAGCTGAAGAAAATCAAGTAAGGAACAGAAAATTACTAAATAAGTATTTTAACAACATTTTTCTGATACTTATCACCTGCACTGTGCTTCTTGTTTACAAGAGTAACTTTTTTTCCCATCCACTGTGCTCTGACTTATGGAAAAGCACAGGCCCGTGCGTCCTGTCTACCTGAACCAGGAGTTTCTGAAGGCCACCAACTGTTTTGTCTGCTTGTGTCCTGAGCTCTTCAGCAATTTTTTTCTAATATATTTTTTTTCCCTATCTTATTTTAAAAGCAAATGTTAAGGTAGAAGCAAGGACCTGTCAGATTGGTCACATCAGGTAGAGAACTGTCTATTGCGAACATGGTGTAGAGCCCTGAGCACAGCTGAGACTCCCATGCCTACCATTTACTGTTCCCAGGACCATCTGGAAAGACCGATTTAAAAGTGTAACAAAGCAGTCCAGTTTTCACCCCTACTGTGTCCTTGGCTTTTCCAATGAGGGAGTCAACATAACCACCATCTGGGAAGAATTCTCTGATGTGGACACCTGTGTACCAGGACCCAGATGAAATAAGCTACATACATGCAGGTCCCACAGCAGTTAACAATCTGGGCGGTTATTTTTCAATCAAAGGAGAAGCAGACATCTGTGTCAAGCAGCCTCCTGAGTTGACAGAGCAAACACACCGTCCTGCCTCCCATTTGCAGCGTTGCAAAAAGGGTGCCCTTGGGTCAGAGACTGAGCTAAGAGCAGAGGGTTGGCAAGGGACCTTTGTGGTGTAGACTGAAATAGGAGAGCAGCAGGAAGCTCTACTGGCTTATGTCTGGAGAGCTGTTGGACCTTCTGATGAGATGGACCTTCAGGGAAAGGATATTTAAATAGTTAGGGAGAAATAGTAGAAAAATTCCAGCAAAAGCAATCAGTGACAAATGTTTGACTTTTTTCAAGTGCTGCCCGCATATCATTTAAGAATGATTTATATGATATATAAGAAGATCATATCAAGAAAACATATCACTCGGGGATGCAAAGCGAATGGTGGGTGAGCAGAGAGGACTCGTTCTCCTGCAATAGCCAGTGGTAAGCCTTTGGTGGAGCACAGCGTCCAGTGAAACGCACCGCTCCTCAGAATGATAAGGTAATGTAAATAATACATTAAGAATAAGAAGCTTAGAAAATATGATCTAAGAGCAAAAGCCAAAAGAAATTAGTTGATTTAGAAGAGGGGAAACAAGGAAGTGGGAAGATGCCAACCTGACAATGGCTGTTCTGAAGAGGATTATAATTAATTGTTTGTCATGTCTACTGAGGATGTGACAAAAAGTAACCAGCTTGAATGGAAACAAGGAAGGTTCAGGTCAGAAGATGGAGAACATTCTCCAGGCCCACGGTTGCTCCAAGCAGCGGACCAACACTCTGGAGTGCTGGAAACCCCACTGCACGATGCTTTTCAGAATAGGTGAGAGAAATGTGTTAGAGAGGGTCTGGATACAGTTGATCAGACCTTTGAGGGAGCAGATGGTTGAGGAGCTCTTGATCCTCCTCTTCAGGATTACTCTGAGCTGGGGAATGAGACAAAAAACCCCCATCTAATAACAAAAAAAACCCCAAACCAAACAAAAAGAAAAGAAAAAAGGGAAGGGGAAGGGGAAAGGAGAGGGGAAGGGGAAGGGGAAAGGAGAGGGGAAGGGGAAGGGGAAAGGAGAGGGGAAGGGGAAAGGAAAAGGAGAGGGAAAGGGAAAGGGAAGGGGAAGGGGAAGGGAAGGTACAACCCATAAGAGACCCAGGAGTAGCCATTGTACAGGCAGAGAGAAATTCGTCTCCTCTTCCATTGTCTTTTTTCCAGATTTGTACACAGTGCTGATACCTCGCTTGTGACAATAAGCTGGCAGTGACTTAGTGTGAGGAAGGGCTGGTTGAAAAGGTAACTTTTGCCCAAGTTTAACATTTAGTGTGTAGCGACTAAGTGGGTGAACTCATTGCAAGTCTCTCCAGCCCTTGGGTTTGGAGACACCGTCATGTGAGGCTTTTCTTGCCCACTGGGCAAAGGGGGAGGCAGGAAGGTAGAAGAAAACATTTGGCCCTCCGCAGTGTCATCCCATCACTCATGGGATTATCCATGCATGGAGGACGGAGCAGCCTTGCCCTTTCCCTCCACGATCTTGGCGATCAGTCAGCCACTTGTGAAATGGAAAAGAAGAAGGAAAAAGGAAAAAAAAAAAAAAGAAAGGGATGAATTCAGGACTGCATTGCAGGAGTTTGGCAGGGACCAGTTAAAGCTTTTCCAAGCAGCTAGCAGCACACAGCTTGGATCTAAATGGAATCTTGCAGGAGCCAGGACTGAAGCGCTCTCAGCACCAAGCTCTTTGCTCCGTGGCTGTGGCTGCCCTGTTTGCACTCAGGTACGTGTTTTGGTTGTGCTTTCTGCACAATCATCTGCACGTCTCCTCCTAAACCCGTACGTGAGTCTTAAACTGAAAACATCACAGGAGATAACTTTACCTCATCTGCTCAGACAGGGCACGAGGGACACGATTTAGTCTCTCCCTTGAGCAGAGAAAATGCTGCTATTGCTAAAGGTGCATTGTGTGACACCTCAGATTCTTTCTACCACGACATCAATAGTTCTATATATAAAGCAGTCTGAACCGTAAGGGTAGACTCAGATCCCCAAAACTCCAAAATTTAAGGAAGATGGATCTGAATTTAACACCACGGTCTAGAGGAGGGCCACGAAGATGATCAGAGGGCTGGAGCACCTCTGCTATGAGGACAGGCTGAGAGAGTTGTGGGTGTTCAGCCTGGAGAAGAAAAGGCTCCAGGGACACCTTCTAGTGGCCTTCCAGTCCCTGAAGGGGGCCTACAGGAAAGCTGGGGAGGGGCTGTTTGCAAGGGCATGTAGCGATAGGACAAGGGACAATGGCTTTAAACTAGAGCAGGGCAGGTTTAGATCAGACGTTAGGATGAAGTTCTTCACAATGAGGGTGGTGAGACACTGGCACAGGTTGCCCAGAGAGGGGGTGGAGGCCCCATCCCTGGAGACATTCAAGGCCAGCCTTGATGAGGCTCTGAGCAACCTGATCTAGTTGAAGATGTCCCTGCTCACTGCAGGGGGGTTGGACTGGATGGCCTTTAAAGGTCCCTTCCAACCCAACACATTCTATGATTCTATGACTTCTGTTTTGGTGGTATTAGCAACTGTAAGGGATTTGTTTGTATTGCTCTATTTAAATTTTAAGAAATGAGCTGCTCCTGAAACAGAACCTGATTCACCTCCTAAAAATAATGGCACAACTCTAGATGTCCTGCACTGAAGTCTGCAGGGTGAGTTTGGTGTAATACCGGTGTGTGAAAGGAAGCAGGTCTGCGGATCAGGGAAAGAAGGAGAGCAAAAGCCAGGATGGAGGCAGAGAGCTTGTTCATGTGATGGACATGGCTGCTATTTCACATTTAAGTGCCGAGTCAATGTCCTCTAAGTCATATGTTTTATCCTAATTGAACAACACACAGCATCACGCTGAGAGTCACCACAAAACCTTACATGCTCCAAAGAAAGCCTAAAACCCCTGTAGATACTCAGTTTAAGGGGCCCAAGAAGCATCAGCAGACACCAAGCTCTGTAAACTCTGTTCCTGGACATCCAGCTCCCAGCACCCTCACAAATCAGTCTCCAGCTCTCCGTTGGGCAAATACGCAACATTTGCAAATATGCAAATAGGCAAATATGCCAGTAACCTCCTCCTGTGCAAAATGGGTAAAAAAGGCAAGAAAAAAGACCACGAAAGAGTGTGACGGTGCCTAGACCTTCGTGCACATATTTTTCTTTTTAAGTCAAAATGACGAAGTACATATGCATAATTTTCACGGTTACGTTTTTACAGCTGTACAAAACTCACACTACACGGGACAACTTCACCAAGGGCAAGGATTTCCATCTGGGACTTTGGGTCCTGAGAAGTCAAGGCTCTTTTTGGGCCAGAACAGTCTGGAAGGGCGTGCTGGAATTGGTTTAAGATGTTTGCAAGTGTACATTAGAATTTTGGCACCTCCTTAGTCACCCCATCAGCCTCTGTCAGAAGCAACCTGGGACCATCTGTGTTTTCTGCATTTGCAAGAGCTGCTGCGATTCTGCCCAGGAACGAGGAGGGGACCTTCCAAGCACTCGCTTTTGGGGTGACAGCTCACCTACTTGCAGCTGGAAGGAGGCCATGCCTTACAAAGGGAGAAATGCGAGAAGGTAGCACAATTAGCCTGTTCCCATTTTTATTATTATTATTTTTAATTGGTGGCAGATGAAGTGTAAAACACTCCCGTCCAGACAGAAGCTCCTTTTAGCACGGTGGTGGCAATGCACAAGGAGGTGCGGGAAGCCAGTTAGCACGGACACACAGAGCACTCTCCTCTTGGCAAGCAGTTCCTTTTCTCTTTTCTGTTTTTGCTCAGGACTGGAGCGTTTTCCCTTTTTCCCTTGATAGAAATCACGCAGCACATACCTGAGATCATCTGTCACATACCCACAGTCTCCCAGGACGCATCGGCTCGAAGGCTGCCACATGCCAAGCAGATAATGTGCTTAATGAGTTAAACGAGTCGGTTCCTTCTACCTCTGCTTTCAGCCCTATAAAGGTGCTTATAGGGCACATCCTCAGCTGGGAGAGGAAGGCCAGGCTCTCACGTAGCTGCAGGCGCGCCCTGGTATTTGCAGTAAGATAAATCTCTCCTAGTCACCTCATTTTGCAGCTAAGCTGCCTAGGCCTGTTTCCACAGCCTCGGGATTTAGGGGTGGGCCAGTTTTCATCGCAGCCTAAGACTCCTGTGTTCTCCAAAAGCTCTGAAAGCACCAGAATTAAGGCAATGCTGAAACACAGGAGCGCACACAGCAGCCACTCGGAGAAATGAATTCATCACCTGCTAACACAGCTGCTGCCTCCCATTCAAACCTGCCGCAAAGACTCCGCACTTACAATTACAGTGACAATTATTAGGCCAGCAAAGGAAGCCGTTGCCATCCATTCCCAATTGGAAACGTATTTAGCTAAGGTTCAATGCACAGAATTAAAATGGTATTTGGTGCTTATGAGGCCTAATTGTTAGCTTGTAAACATTCAGAGCTTTCATTTATCACATTACCATTGTGTAGAGACCTGGCCCTTGGGAATTACAGAGAGCATCCTAAGTACCGTCTATTCAGAAATCAATTCCTTGCCCGAGTCTCTCGGTTTCCTCATTTTAGCTTTTTCACATTTCATCAGCCTTTTAAAACTACAAGTCAAATAGATTGGAAAAAAAATCACTATAATAATATTGCATTTAGTGCCAAAGCGTCCTAATGTACTTTGCAAACTATATTTTGTGTGCGATTATACAGACATGCACCCGCCGACTCTTCACAATTTTTCAACCAACATTAAACACAACATTAAAAATAAATCTGTAAGAGAGAAACCGATACTACTCAAATATGTATGAAGGCAAGCCCGCTCCCCAATGACACCAGGCCAGGTTACAGCCAGTGCCTGCAGAATTTTCCGACCGCCCAAATGAGAAGAGGAAGATCTCTCTCTCCTCTAGCTTTTATGATACTCATAATTCCCTTGGTTCTCAACTAAACTCTGACACCAGACATTCATTTCAGGCCAGGCCAATGGCTCAAAACACAACCTCACAACTTAGCGAGAGTACTGCAGAAGTACTACTTTATGTGGCACTTACCAGAGTTTCACTGTAACTTCTTCAGAGGCACGATGAAGAGAATCTAATTATTTTATCATGAAGAAATTGTGGAGCAAAGAAATCTTGCTAAAAGAGGAGGGAGAGCAAAAGCCAAAGGTGGCTTGTGTTTCTCGTACTCTGCTGGAGCAGAAAGAGCCTCACTTGAACTACTCTAAACCAAGGACGTCGCCAAATCCCATAAAACTCAGTGTATGACCTGAGGTATCATCAGGTGATAAAGGGATGTTATTAATGCAGTAAGCTAGCTTTTCTCTGAGTCAAGAGGTGGCTGCTCCTCTAAAGCTAATAAGAGTTATTTATCTCGGTTTTTTACTCAGAGAGAAAAAATTGCAAAGCCTTTACGCCAACTACAAGGCAGACTGAGTCTGCATCTCACCGTGGGGTAGATGCTGACCATGATGCCCAGTTCTGGTACCTCAGTTGACCAGACCAGGGCATTGGCTGGGGCACCAAACACTGCTGGTGCTGGGGTTGGACCTCTGCTGAGTCCTGAGGGTCACTGGGAAGCCATCCAAGGTCCTCCTGCATGCTCAGTCCGGCTGGCTCCTACAGCATGTGAGGTTTGGCAGAGTTGGTTCTCTGTAAAACAACGTTCTACGTTATGGGTCAAAGCTCCCCTTACCGCCCAGATGAAGATCTGGCCCCTCAAGACCCTTCGCCCTCCAGGCAACCACGAGCCACTTCTTGGTCAGTCCATGAAAAGGTTTTGAATTTTTGGGCTTGGCTGCAGTGATGTGTAAGTATTTCATTCTGTATGGGAGGAGGTGACCTTCGAAACTAACTGGGCACACAAAAGACCTAAGAGAAAGAGCCTCATTTGGGCTAAATAATGCATAGAAGATTTGACTTTGTCTCAAAGGGAAATTGAGTTAACGTACAGTGATACCATCTCAATGAGCTAATCAAGATAATTGCTGTATTCTTGATTTAAACAAATATATTAATAAGAATTTCCGGATTCTGAAGTAGATAAACAGCAACTGCTAAGAAACTTTGTAGAGGCTGGTAGCAATCTTTTTAGGTCAAGTGAAAAAGCAGCAATAACAAAGAAGCAAGTAGTCACACAGCATCCTTTGTCTTTGACTCGAGGAGTTGAACAACAAGAAGCTGTTCCCCTGGCAGAGTTTCCAGATCAACTTCCTTTGCTGCTGATTATCACTGTCACAGGTTTGATGGGAAGGCAAGTCTTTAACCCAGTTACTGGACAAGCTGAGCTGCACTGAATTAATTGACAGCGAACGTCAAGCCCTCTGCAGAGGCAGAGAAGGCCTATATGATGCTAAAACCCTCAAAGAAGTCATAGACGGGCCTTTGGGGACAGGCTAATTACTGCAGGGAGCTAAGTTTCACTCTCAAAAGAAAGAGAAACTACACACCATTATACACTGAACCTTACTCAGTGCCGAACCCAACAGAGGACTGTTACAGCAGGCTTTCGTGTGGGCTGTGTGAAGGGAAGAGCTGTAAGTGCTGTGAGCAAGTCTGCCACCACCTGAAGACACCACCTGTCTCCTCCCCCTACAGAAGTGAAGGGACAATGTGTCAGCCCAGCCTGAAGCCTTGGAGGACCCAGATGTGCCCTGAAGGTAGACCCCCAGTACTGCCTCAGTGTATCCCACCTCCTTATCTGCTCTCCAGAGTCCCACCAACGTGCCCATGTGTCACGGCTCTTTGCAGCCTTATGATAAAGGCTGAGAAATGCCCGGGTGAGAGCAGCAACTGAGGGAGAACCAGAGATGCTGGACATGGACACATGTTGTGTTGCCACTCTTGCAACACCATTGCTCTTTCATGTTGGGTGTCTGGTTTATGGTCCTCTGTAGACAGTCAGGTAAAGGTAAATCTTATAAAGATGTTCTTCACGGGCCCACTGGTGCAGTGTAAACTTGCCAGCTGGATTTACGTTTACTCTTAACTTTTTAAACAGTGGTGTCCAGCCTGCCCTAGCCCATAAACAACTTTTTTGTGCTGTGAGAAACATGAAGCTTTTCCTCAGAGTCAGATTTGATGTCTTTATTTCCTTGGCCACAAGTAAAACAGAAATACGAGCTCCACCTTCCCCCTCAGCCAGGACTGAAAACTACTCACAGCACCTTCCAGCTGTTTCTCTAATCACTTAAACTTCCCCAACGTAAGCTTCCTGATGTTCTGATACACAAAGCAATAACCTGAAGGTATCGAATGCTGATTTCGTTTACACCATCTTCTTTGGCTTCTTGGATATCAGCGAACTTAGATTTCATCCTGCCATGGCCTGCCGTCATCCCTGCATTGAGTTTGACTCATGCAAATCTGGTGAGAATATATTTTATGAAAGGCATCCAGAGTCATGATCTGAGATACCAAGAAATGGAGAATATATTGCTTCTCATGGTTGGTTGCTCTACTGGTTAGGTAATCTCAGCCTTAAAAAGTCATGCCTTCCTGTCAACTTGAATGTCTCAAGCTTTGCTTTGCAGCCTCTTACCCTTCTCAAGCCTGTCTCTGCTAGATTGAGTCCCTCTGTAGGTGATAGTTTTGGGCTGACATGCTGTGATCTAGACATGTCCCAGCCTTCTTCATGTTAAGATAAAGAGATCAAGACTTAGTTCTCCAGCATAAACCACTTTCTGCCCGCGAATGCGTATCTCACCTTTATTTACTAACCTTCTAATTTTATCAGCTCAGATTTTATTTTTCCAGATGATGCATGCAAAACCTGGGTAGAATCAATCCCTGCCAATTCACCTGAAACAACCCCCTTGGACCATTCCCTATTGCTGATTACCTTTTGAGGGCTACCACAGAGCAAGTTCTTGAGCCATTTGATAAGCACGTTTCGCTGCTGAGAAGAACAGACCCATCTGCTTTCCAAGTCCCCAGTGGACGGGTTAGGACAGGATCTGATGGGATTGGATTGTATCAGATCGGGTCGCATGAAAAGTGCCAGTCTCCGATTCAAGCAAAGAAGATTTAGATTGAGCATATAAAAAGCTTTCTAACGATAACAATAAGATAGGTGAATACATTGTTATCACTAGCAATATTTATGAATAGCTTAGATGACTTTGATAGCATCCATTTTGTAGACCAAAGTGTAGACATCTGCAATGTAAACATCCGTATGTGGGCTAATCATTCTGGACTACCTTTGCGGAGAGAAACTTTAAGAATACAGCTCGTCTCATCTCACCCTAAACCTGACATAACTCACAAGAAGCTCACCTTGAAAGTGCCTGTTTCTCTCCATTGCCTATAAAGGGAGGCTGAGGTAACAAATTCAGATACAGCCTTTTACCCTGTAGTTCTATAAAGTTGCATCAGAATCTGTCAAGAACAGTTAAATAGGGATAACTGATCACAGGTTTGGATGAGCTATCTCTGAAGACACAGTCCTAATTCTATTTTCAGTGATGCTGTGCTATCACATAGTGCTGACTAGCTCAAGTCCAGATTTCCATAGTCTAACCACTGGAGAATACTGTCATCCATTTAGCTCTAAAAAGCTTTCTTATGACTCTTCTGAAGTGCATAAAAGGACCAGAATGATGACTTTCACAAATGCTCTATTTTGTTGGATAGCAAGAAATAATGGATCACTGCTATAAATATATCCACAGAGCAAGTTGGATTTTAGCTTCTGTCTCATTTTATCTCCTTTATATTTTCAGTCACACTTTTAAATAAAAGATTATGTTTGAGGTATAAATCTGACCATTATTAGCTGTAATGTTTAGTTTGCATCACTGTCCGCAGCTACATCTGTTTTGAAGCACAGGAACTATTGGGTTCTTTGCAAAAAGAAAATATCTCCTTGATTTAGCACAATGGTCCTGACAATATAGCAGGCTCCCACTCCTATAGAGAAAACCCCCCCTATCTTTCCTCCCTCAAGCCTCCCTCAAGCAAACTCAGTGTAAGAGATGGAAGGGCATTAACTTTGATTCGCGGAGGAATATTGCTATAGTAATTGCAAGCAGAACATTGACGGAATGCAAATAACCTTTCAAAAGATTCATCACAGAGTTTCCATCGGTTCTTTTTGAGGCAGGAGGAGTAACAGTGAGTATTAAAGCAAAGAAATTTGAAACTGGGCCTGGAATATTTTAAAGAAAGAAACAAAGCAACTGCATGGGTAACACACAAATATGTGGGTTTAGCCTGCTCTCCTTCCCCGAGTCTCTTTTTTTTAAAAAAAATTCTTTTTCTTTGTAATCTTGGGAACTGTCTATTCTAGCCAAACTGGACTCTTACAATGGGTCTATTATTATGGTAGCTGAACACTTCCATGTAACCATTCAAATCATACGGGAAATTATGCACTAAAAGGAGCGTTTCAAAGAGGCTAGACTTGAAAATGAAGATGAAACTAAGGAAGAGGGAGGGGAAAGGGTTCTCAACAGCAGGATGAATTTGCAGACCATCCTTCTAGATGCCCCTCATTCAGTTATCTACCTTTTTCCTATTTGATATCAGAAGTGTGCTGTCTTCATGGTACTTATGAGCAGGGGCTTGCTAACAGTCATACAAAAAAGAAGTAAAAAAACTTCCATTTCTGGGTTTTTCAATGCAACCTGTCTTCTCTCAGCTTAAAAACTCTTTGGGGCAGGGATGGTCTTGAACAGTTCTGAGGCTATTTTTAAAGCTTAGTGAGGCCAATTTCAACAGTAGAAATCGAGCAGTCCATTAATTACAGAACCGTTTTCTGAGCAAGCTGTCATTAGTCATTGCCAGTTGTCATTCTACATCAGACATTTCAAACAAGCTCAAAAAAGACACCGCAGCACAGGAAGTAGGTGAAAAGCCGCAAAAAAAGAGGCTCTGGTGGAACTTTCACACTTCCAAGGTTTTCAAAGCCAAGCAAAATTCTCTGACATGCAGCCTAAATCCCCGGTCCCAACTACAGTTAAGGAGAACCAGGTGTCCAAATTACTGAGCTGATTTAGACAAACTCAGCAGAAACTCTGTCTGACTCTTGACTTGGTAGAGGGCGCTTATTCAAACTCTAACGTGTTTGCTTCTAGTAAGAAGCGTTTGCGTGAGATCTAATATTCTCTGTTCTCTCCATTTTATTTGGACAATAATTCTGTTTGGGTTATTAAATTCTGTCAATCCTGCATGGCTCAGAGAATACCGAATGAAGTCAGCAGCACAATATTCATAATACACTTACTCGTAAAATGTTGTCCAACCATTTTCATTGCTTTTGGTGGCGAGGAGACCGGAGTTGCCGTGGTACGTCATCATGGCCACTTCATGTCCCTGTGTTGTTACGCTCTTGAGTGCGCTGTTGGTACCAATTGTCACCCAGTAGACTTGGCCATCGGGGACCACCAGCCAGAGGGGCATCCCTGTGGAATCTCTTCGGATATTGACTAAGTTGCCATTATTATCAGTGATCAGGGTTATATCTCCATCTCCGGAATAAGTAAAATTGTAAAGATAATCTCCAGTGGTAAGGCTCTGAGTATAAAGGTGCTTACCACTGGTGTCAAACAAGTAGAGTTCCTGGTCTATGGGTGAGGATAGCTCATATAGATTTTGTGTGTTGAGGAATGGCTTGTTTTTCCGAATGAAGCGGATTCGGATATTTCCAAGATCAGCAACATACAGCTCCCCATCTGCACACACCGCAAGGGAGGATGGCGCATTGAGTTTGGCATCCTTGGCATAGCCATCATCCCCCGAGAAGCAGTCACAGTTAGCATCGTTCTTGCAGTCACAGCTGCTTGGCGCACCAGCAACGAGGGAAATCTCTCCATTGGTGGTGACCTGCCTGATGCGGTTGATCTTTTTCTCATCCGTCTCGGCAATATACAAGACCCCATTATGCGAGACGGCCAGGGCAGTAGCAGACTCCAGGGTGGCATGGATTGCCACCTTGCTAAGGAGAAAGTGATCCATGCCTGGCACCTGGCAATGCATGGGCCTCCCCGCCACGATGCGTACTTGGTGGTTCTCAGATATCTGTAACACAACATTATTGTCGAGCACATAGAGTGAATTATCCATCGGATTGACTGCCAGATCCGTGGGCCATTCTAGACGAACCTTAATGGTAAAACAACACAAGGAAATTATTATAGCAAGACCTTTATTCACTGCATGATTGCTGTAAATCAATTGCAACGAGGATGTTTCAATGTAGATTAAAGGGAGAAAGGGTAAAAGAAACACAGCTAATTATTACTGATTGATATGGTGGCCATAGAGGACACAACTCTGGTGTGAGTGAGGGGGCTTAGATCCCCGTCACGTGAGGGGGGACACACACGGACACCCACGCTCTGCATTGTAGCAGTGCTGGGAGCCAAGGTGATAGGCAGAGGTAGACCCTCCTCAGCTTTTGCTCTGCTCCATGGTTCTCTCTGCTTCTCCACCTCGGTGTGAGGTGTCAGGGGCTGTGGGAAGGGGCACCAATGCCCGGGGAATGCAGCAGTAAACACGAAGACCCAAAGATTCAAGTGGGATTTGCCCTCTCCAAACCATGCTACGCTCTTTGAATCGATAGGGCCTGGGCCTGATTCCAGGGACTGGGAATTTTGTTGTGTGAAGTGCTGTGAAATCAGTCAAAGAAAACAATAATCCTTTCACTAAAGGATTTTCCAGACAAGTGGCCCAGCTCCTCTGGGTAAATTACGAGAAGGTTAGACACAAAACTGGCAGATGTGTCAGCATGTGTATATGTCTAAGTTATAACCACCTATTTTCTGCTTGAGGCTGCAAAAATGCAAAATAGGAATTCACGAGAAATTCAGGCAATTTCAGTTCATGGAATAAAATACTCGTGTCTTCACAGTGGTTTTCACGTATTTTTTTTAGTATAATGGAAGAAAGGGCTTAAATAATAGTGACACATCACAGCTCTATACTGATAATTCATACACACAAATAATCTGAAAAAGTGACTGGTAACACCGTAAGTGACTGAGCATGAGGAGGTCTCTATTTTTTTTTTTTTTGTTGTGTGTATGGTTGGACTCGATGATCTCAAAGGTCCTTTCCAACCATGAAGATTCTATGATTCTATGATTTCTAGCTCTACTTCTGCGATACATTGTCTTTTCAAGCGAGTCTACTCTTTTAGTTGCCAAACCTAAAAAACGTTTGCCAACAGAATTGAGGGTAATTTGATTTTTTTAATAAGGAACTGTAAGGTCTGCACTTTTTTGGTTATTATAGTTTACTTCATGTTTATATAGGAAAAAAAAAAGTCAACGTTGTGCTGATGGGAACCAACCAATGCTTAAATGTTTTCCTAATGGTGTATCTTCCCCATAGTAGAGGTGTGAAGGGTGACTGGAAATGAACAGCTGTGAAGAATGCTCTTGGTCGCCTCCAGCCAGGCTTTTAAATAAATTTTAAACTACTTGGAAAGAATAGCTATTCTGGTTGGATATTCCCTTTCAGTCAGCCAGGCAACTCTAAGCTAGAGCAGATGGACTTGATATCTAGCAGTTAGATGAGAAACTCTGTGCCACTCTCCCTGCACCCGTGTGGTTTTTTATTCTGTACCCAAATGCATGATGTGCTGTGACTGAGAGCTCTGGGATTTGGGCACACTCAAGGCTGTGCAATTCCAGGATCTCCCTGTTTCTTTGTTTCAAACCGTCCTCTCCCACCATCCATCGTCTCAGTTGCTGCTGCTTCTCATCTGCTAAGTTTGGTGGCTAAGTTTGGTGGGGTATTTTGCATCTATAAGGTGGCAACCCTATTGGGAGGAGGAGGCTCAAGTCCAGCAAACCATCTCTCACTTTAGTTTTATTTAAAACCAAGAAGAGACCAGGAAAGCTCTAGAGGCACACAGGAGATTCCTGTTTTTAAAGCCTGTAGTTGAACACCTCTGTCACAGCCATGCTTCACTTTTGATGCTTCTATTCATATTTAAATCCCTTTTTGACTTTTTTTTTTTAAAGAACCAGATACAAGGTATTTAGTTTATTGTGCCTTCTAATGGCTGGGCTTGTGAAACTGAATTTTCATGGCTAAGCAGTATGCTGAGCTCTGCCTAGTCCTGTTCTCTGCAAAATTTCATTCCTTTTCTCAGCTCCTGGCCTATTTTAACCCTTCCTGTAGTAAAACATTATAGTCTGTGGTTTTCTCTTTAATAATGCATGCTTCCATCCCTTCCAGTGGTCTTTAAGCTCTGCAGCCTTGAGTTAGCATCAAGAGCAGAGTTTATTCTGAACTGACAAGGGAATTTTCAATTTCTTAAAAACCATTCCTCGTCAACATCGGTAGCTAAATATTTCATGTCCTCATGTCCCAGGGAGCCTCAGGGACCTGACAGAAAAGGCCCTTCTAGCCACTGTAAATGATGAAAAGCTACTTCCAAGGCTGGTGTTTGGATTTTTTGCTTGTTTTGGATTGTTTTGCCTTTTTCTTTTTTTAAATTAAACTTGTCTTCAGTACGTTTGTCCAGAACAGTAGTGGTTAATCTGCCCATCACAGTACAGGTACAGGTTAATCTAAAAATGGCTCCTGTCATTTTATGAAGGGAAAGAGTCTTCAGCTGATACACTTTAGCTCATCTCAGAAGTGTTTAAACATGACATTGGTACGCATATAACCCACATAACCTGCAAGAAAATAATTTTTAAAGCCTGAATCCACAATGGTCTTGTTGTAATTGCCCCTGCAATTCAGATAAAGAAAGAACTATGCCTGTAAGATGAGAAACATACTACAAGACGGCCTTTAACCAGCAAAATTTGCTTCTATAGAAGGCAGGAGAGCTTTTAAACTCATAATTTCAGCTTTTTCACAAATTGAGGACAGTGGGAACCAGTTGCAAAGAAGGAAGAATAATCTTTTCAAATCAGAGGGAAAAACAAGAAGAACAGATTCCATATGGGAGCACGGAAATTATCTAGGTAGTTACAAAAAGGAAACCCCATTGACATCTATTGTGGCTGAATAACAGTACTTAGCCCTCCAGCTATGAACTATATTTTCACAGGGGAAGGGCAACATTCTTGCAGCCAGGCAAACAACAAGTGGCACAAAGGTTTCAAAGGACACTATCTCTAAACTGGCACAATTTGACAGGTTGGCCAGTGCCCCACAAAATTGAGTGCTGGACTGCAACAGATTTCTCTTCTGCGCCATCCAGAAGCAAAGCAATCATCAGATTGAGATTTCTTTTTCTCTTTTTTTTTTTTCTTTTCTTTTTCCCTCTCTCCACCTTTAAGCAGCAGGACTTAAAAGCCCAGCATGACGGTAGCTGCAACCAATTTGCAATCTGATGCAATTCAAGATTCGTGTTTTCCTGCTGTTGCTAATTTTGGCACCACAGCCTCCAATCAGTATTTCCTAGATGTTAATTTGATTCAGGTCTAAAACTGTGTTGGGCCAAATTAGGATGGGGGGAAGCAAAGGAAAAAAATACACTTTTATCTAAGCTGTTATAACAGGGCATGCCATATAGCCCTACTAAAAAGAGTACTGCTGTCTGGTCTTTTTCGTTTAAAACAACTGATTTTTTGAGAAATGAGCCTAACAAAACCTGCCTTCCCAGGAATCTGTGTCTCCCAGCTGATCGGGAGCTCTGAAAGAAGTCTCTTCTGTGGCTGGGACACCTTGAACATCTCTCTCCCCAGAGGTCTCCAAGTTAGGTCAGTTTTGTCTTTCCTTCAGTCTTTATAGGATCTTTCTTTTTGACCCAGTCATTTTCATACCACAAAGTATGTAGAGATTTAATTCTCCTTGAGGCCTTACCTCTTTATCAAACCTGGGGAGGCACACAGACATGCAGATAGGGTGCAGGCATAGGCTTCCATTCTGTAGAAACCCAACCAAAACATTGTCTTACCTGAGAAATGTCCATGACAGAGTCACAGCTGAGAGGCCGAGCAGACGTCAAATCATTGGAACCCAACACAGTTGAGATGATCCCATTCTGATCAATCCGCCTGATCATAGTGCCATCCACAAAGTAAATCAGCCCAAACTTGTCCACGGTGATGCCTGGGGAGGGAAAAAGCAAGACAGTCAGAAAGGAACAGCAACCTGACAATTTTGAGATGAATGGAAGATGATGTCTGGTTTGACGCTCAGAGTAAGACTGCTGGTTTGGTTGGGAGCAATATATTTCACGTCATTCAAAAGGGATGAGATGAGACTGGACATGTGGGAGTCCTGGTTATCAGGAGCTTTGAATTGGCACCATTCCATGGAAGGCACTTCCAACCGGCATACAAAAATCCCTGCTCGCTTCTGGAAAAGGGCACGGCATTCGGTGAACCACTGAAAGGAAAAGATTTTCTAATAACTACGTGTCTGGCATGTTCGGAAACATGGTGTTACTGTTCATGGTATGAATATTAAGCCATGCCCATGAAAATGTGACACTGTGAATCTTTCATAAATGGCAATGATAAAGGCTGCGTAAGATCCATCAGGTCAACCAAAGTCCAGATGGATAAAAGTGGAAGGGTTTTTCCTAGGATCATCCTACTAATCTAGAGTATTTCACCTGTTTCTGAACTCTGCTAGGTGATTCCTTTCATTGTCCAAACGTCCTTTGTAGGCATACTCCTGTCGGTGGGTTTGAGGTCTGATGACAACAGTTAGAGAGTGCCGATTCCCGTTTCCTCACCTGCAGACATGTGCCATTTCACTTCCCCCTAAGCATCGTTTCTCAAGTATTTGTTATGTTAGCATAACCTCCTTTAATCCTCTTTATCCCAGCCTAGCTATACTCTGCATCTTCCATCAGAGGATTTCATAGCGCTTTACACTTACTAATTAGACCTCACAGCAGTCTGTGAGTGTGATCATCCTAATTTTACATATCAGGAAAATAACAGATAAAGCAATTTTCACAAGGTCACGGAGAAAGTCCATGACTAAGGCAGGAATAAGACGTTAAGGGCCCCATTCACCTCTCTTTTATGCTAGTATAAATTAAAAATAACTCCACAGATACTAATAGAGTCATCCATCTCTTCTGCCCTACAGTGGCAGAATGCCTCTCGGCATAATATTTAAGTGTCTTAAAGACACTAAAACAATGTAAAGGAACAGCAAAAGAATGTAGTAGCCTGTAACACCATTTTCTATGCAAAATTCTACTTGGAATATATGAATATCAGGATCTTCCTGTTTGGTTTCTTTCACTAGCAGGGTAGCAATCACTTGGCAAAAAGCAGATATCTGCATTGTGCATCCAAGCAAGTATCTGGAGCTTTTCCAAACAGAGGAGAGAAATACCTTCTCCTAGGGTGCAGTTCATATCACCCTAAAGCAGATATTCATAAGAGATTACACGAGTCCTTCAAGAAACACCTTTTCCTCCCCATTGGCTATAAAAAGGGACTAGAGCAAGTATCTCCAAAGCAAACATTTATACTGTAGACATGAAGTTAGTGAGATGAATCCTCACTACAATGTTTTTTTGGCTGTCATCATGGTGACAGAAATGATGGAAAATCTGTTTCGGATAGAAAGCTTTGTGAATGTTTCCGAGAAGTGATCAGATCTTGTGTTTCGCTGTTTTACAGCCAGATCCCCTCATTTGAAACATTTACCTTCAGTCTTCATCCACTGTGAGCTATGCTGTGAAGCACAGATGCAGCAGTTCACAGATCAGAAATTTTAGGTTTTCACGTAGCAGGGACTAATCCCCTGACTGCTTTGGCAATTAAAATCATGGCCTCTGGCCAGCACTGTAACTATTGCATGGGCTGGAAGCCACGGAGGTGGATGATATGTGGAAAAACATATGATATTTGGTCGTACAGAAATCCACAGAAGACAATCTGGCCTGCAAGTAACGGCAGCAAAACCTCAGGACTAAGTCATTGTTTGAGAGAAAGAACAAATTTCTCCGTTGAGCTGAGGTAAAGGAAGGGATTCAGGCAGGGCTGCAAACTGTTGATTCAAAGTTGATTAGGAGTCAGGGAACTGGTGTTTCAGCTCACTGAGTTGAATGGGAGCGGTGTATTTTTGCTAGGAGGTAAAACCAGCATTTTCCTCAGTCCTTCGCAGCATCTCCCTGTCTGAAGGGCATCATTTTGACCTGGATTGGGTATTCGACCATCGGAGCAGCGAGGTTTCAGAACAGCCTCTAGGGCAGCGAGGAAAAAAATTACTTGCTGCTTTTAAGATGAAGTTCATTAATTTTGGAGGGGATTATATGACAGGATTGCTGAGATAATGGATGACAGAACTAAATGACCCAAAAGATTGCTTCTAGTCCTACATTCCAGTACCTGTGTTTAATTCATGCCAAGACAGGACTGATCTTTGCGGGACCATGAAACAAGGACCTTGAAGAGGAGCGGTGGGTACCTGTTGCATATCTGAATGCTATGGGAGAAGACACAGCAGTGGTGGCCGTTTACTCTCGCTATACAATATAAACACATCAGTCGTATCTTAGCACTTTGTCAAAAGCTTGCGGAGGGATCGGGCGGCATAAGCATCAATCTCTCACTGGCACCCACGGCTTTCAGGAAGTTGTCTTTACCTGCCGTGAGATCTTGTCAGCATTTTGCCCCAGTTGGTGGCACAACGTTCAATGAGTCATCCAGGATACTGGCACATGTCACCTGTCACTGGCATCTGCTGTTGAAGGTTACTGCTCCTCTAATTATTTTGCCCACCAAATGGCAAGTTCTTTAGTGTTTGTTGGTGTTTGCTTGACAGCCGGGGACACAATTGAGCTCTTTAAGCAATGTGGTTGGTAGACGTGCTTTTTCGGAAGAGGCACAATAGAAGGTTTAGTTGATTTTAATTGGCTTTTGTCAAACACAAGGGGCTCTTACCCATTCCTAGGTTCACAATGAGTATTTTTCAGGGCGCCTGTCCATTAGTCTGTGTGACAGGCCGAAAGCCAGTGAAGGGTGGCAGGCTGGATAATGTGATTTTAAATGAGGCAGAATGTTCTCTCTTAGCTAGTTCCATATGTATTGGATTGGATTTATCAGCAGTGTGTGGTGACAGTCGCTCACGGTGCTCCGTGCCGAGGTCTGATGTCTGGTCTGATTAACCAGTTACAGTAATAAGAACCTGTAGGTACTTTGGCTCTCGAGCCAGCTCTGATGAGTTGATAGAGCACAACTTTATTTTGCATTCCAGCTTAGACAAAGAGCTCGCACACCCGAATAAGTTGAAGCAGGATAGCAAAGTTACCACTTATCATCCTGCTCCAGGGCAATGGCATGTGCATGTGTTCTTATCACAGAGCACTTTGCTTATCCCTCTTTCGCAGAGGCTAAGCAATCTCAATTGCCTGGCATTTCCTAGGATGTTCTGCAGGGGAACACAGTTTTCAGTCTGTCAAAGCCATAAATTCCCATTTGCACATGCCCCTCACAGAGCAACTGCTCCAATCCCTTCCTGCCTTTAGCCGATTGTCTTGGAATCAAACCTAATTACGAAAAGGAGCCCTGGTCTCCCACAAAGTGTCTTTGGATGGATGACTTCTGCGGAGAGGGAAAGAAGCATCTCACGGTTTCTTTGCAGCAGATCGCAGAGGTTAGATTGGACTTTGCTGTGTTTGCTTTCTGATGATGGCACAGTTCCAGTGCTGGGAGCTGGCTCCTGCAAATGGGCACAGAAATGGGTAATTCGCATGTTACGCATGTAAAGCCAAAGGCCTTGGCTTGCTTTGGCAGGAGGCTCCTCTCATGTTTCCATAGGAACATAAGGGAATTAAAGATTTTCCGCATACAGCTCGAAGTTCAATCTCACAGTTACTGAGAGAAAACATCTGCTGCCGCTACCCAGGTAGTGTTGCAGATCCAAGCTTTAAGCTCTGAGATATGAAATACATACGTTATGAAATCACGCTGGCACCTCTTGGATGGTCGGAGATCCCATAAGAAACAAGAACTTGCAGCACCACGTGCATCGCACCAGTGAGCTGTGCCGACAGAGAGCTGTGCCGCGATGACATTTGCTCGGAATGTCAGGACCTCGTAATGTGAGGAGGTGACGGCACAACATTACGCTGCAAATAGCTACTGGGACACGGTGGGTTTATTCTAGAAGATGAACCACTAAAAGTGATTGCATTGCACACGTAGCTCTACTGAGGAAAAAAAAAGGGGGGGAGGAAACTCTTTTAAGTTTCCTTCCAAGTCATCTGAGGAGAGGCTGAGGGAGCTGGGCATGTTTAGCTTGGAGAAGAGGAGGCTGAGGGGAGACCTCATTGCCCTCTACAACTCCCTGAAAGGAGGTTGGAGAGAGGTGGGGGTTGGCCTCTTCTCCCAGGTGAATAATGACAGGACCAAAGGAAATGGTCTGAAGTTGCGGCAGGGGAGGTTTAGATTAGATATTATGAAGAATTACTTCACTGCAAGAGTGGTCAGGCACTGGAACAGCCTGCCCAGGGAGGGGGTTGAGTCACCATCCCTAGAGGTGTTTAAGAAACGTCTAGATGTGGCACTTCAGGGCATGCTCTAGTGGCAGAGATTGTAGGTTGTTTGTTTGTGGGTTTTGGGGTTTGTTTTTTTTTTTTTTTTGGTGTGTATGGTTGGACTCGATGATCTCAAAGGTCCTTTCCAACCATGAAGATTCCATGATTCTATGATTCTAAGTGAAAAAAATAGGGGCTAAAGGAATCCAAATTTGGAGCTTTCTTGTCTGGCTGGATGCTGAATGAGTGAGTGATTCAAATGGCAGATGAAAATCAAAGTCAATAAGTACAGAGGAATTCACAGGAGAAGGTGTGAGTCTAACTACCCATATGCAATGACAAGCTGTAAAATAGCTCGCAGGAGAAAGATTTCGGAATTCCTGTGAAAAGTTTTCTGCAAAGATCAGCTTTGTCCTCAGCAGTGGTCAAGGAGGGAGGCAGAGACAGGAATGGATTAGGAAAGGCACAGAGAAAACAGAAAACAACTATCTGGCCTCAAAAAGACCACACTTCTGCAGCCCGTAGCTAAAAAATGTAGAAATTATGAGTTTATTAAGTGTTCAGGGAGGTTTCTGGATAAATTGATGGTGGCATCTAAGCACAGGTCCAGGTGCAACCTCTTCAGAAAGTGCCCTGAATGTCTATGACTAGAATTTGGTGTGTTAGCAGGGAAAGGCCATTCTGTCATTGCCCCTTTCCCTATGTGTCTTCTCTGGCCACAATAAGAGACATGTTATTTTGCTTGGTCAGCCTCTGGTCTTCCCTGAAATGGCCTTTACATTATTATTTGACAATAAAAATGTTAACAGATTGTGGAAGGGTGAGTTTCTTCTTTTAATTCTCTCAGACTCATGAATACTTATTGAACAACTGAGATTTTGTTTACACATTCAGCCGGCCAGAGTGAAGGAAGCAATCTGTCCCCAAATTAATGACTTCATTTTGCATTGTTTTTGTGGTGCTAAAGGAATGAGATGCCCCCTCCCCTCCATGTCCCTTCTTCCTATTGTGTCAGACTTGTCACTGCAGTCTCTCTTAATTGCAGGCTCCTTGGTAATTTCTGTGCCACAACATTTTCCCGAGGAGAACCACTGGTGAGTACTCAGATGAAAACAAATGGTCTGACAAGCTGGAGTTTTAATTTTTCTTTAGATTGCTTGTAGAAGGGGATCATTATTAGCAGATGATAATTAGAAAGTGGTAACACTTTAATTTGCAAGGATATATTGAAATTCATTAGCATCTGAAAGCTTTGCTGTGCTCTGTGGCAAATGAATTGGAAGAATCAGACTGGTTCCTAATAGCTATGATAAATACCCTGACCAACCAACTGCCACCACTGTTGCATCTGTTGATCCACCTGTCCTGTATTTTTTTAGCCTACCTTTATCAGAGAAGCCAAATACAGGGCAAGGGTGAAATTCCTGGGGTAGGTTTTATCCTCCTAATATCTTGTCTAAGCTGATCCTCTAAAGGGAGTTCTCTCTCCTTCAATGGAGAGAGACAAGAACTTATATCCAGAAGGTATTTCAGATAAATTTATTGATAGGACAAGGACTAACGCTTTTGAACTGCAAGAAGGTAGATTTAGACTGGTTATGAGGAAGAATTCTTTTGTGACAAGGGTGGTGAGACCCTGTCCCAGGTTGCCCAGAGAAGCTGTGGCTGCCCCATCCCTGGAGGTGTTCAAGGCCAGGTTGGATGGGTCTTTGAGCAACCTGATCTAGTGAAAGATGTCCCTGCCCATGGCAGAGAGGTTGGACTAGATGATCTTTAAGGTCCCTTAAACAATCACATCTTTAAGGTCCCTTAAACAAACACAAACCATCCCATGGCTCTATGATTCTATGAAATTATCCATTCTGAACTCATGGGAGGTGAGCTGGGACCTGGCAGAAATGATCAAAAACCGTGGAGAAAAGGCTGCTGCTCAAAAAGTGGAGAACCATTCTGAATGGTGTTAGCTGGGGCAGGGACCTCATCCTTCTGGCTATTGTCTCCAGGAGGAGATCAGCACTCCCAGAACATGGTTCAACCCACCCTGGACACATGCATAGAATGAACCACCTTCAAGGTACCAGTTTCTTGCAACTGAGAAGAGAGCCAAAAAATCTACTTAGACCAGATGCTTGACTGATCCAAGAGGCTAAAGGTAGATGCAAAAATACACCTCGTGACTGATTCTCCAGCCTTTAAGAATTACTGTTTTTCATCTAGCAGGAGTGTATTGACTCAGTATTTTCCAGCAAGTTGCAATTATCAGCTAATTAAAACATCCTGAAAATGGAGGCGACAGCTTTTTTCCTTATAATTTTCAAACAAGTGTGAAGATGTCCTTAAAATACAGAAATCCTACTTTGCATGAAGTAATTATCCTCGGTCAAAAAAAAATATCTTTATCCTTAAAAAGTAGAGTCCTGTGAAGAGTGGTGATTCTTGAAGAACTGAACTTTCCCAGTCCTTCCCTGGCCAGCTGACATCTCTATAGTCACAGAATCGTTTTCCAATTTCCTCTGACCATTCACTTATGAGTCTTTATTCCCCTGCCAAGATAGGGAAGCAGAGGGTAACCTGAGGACTTCTGGTTACTTGTACCATAAATCATTTTTATTTTGAGCTATTATGAAATACAGTCTCATGAAGGAAGAGCATTTGCTGGATTTTTCTGCTAGGATGAACTGCCGTGAAGGTATAAACAATGCTGACATTACATTGTCAGTGAGACTTTTCACTGTTCATCATTTATTGAGGTGAATGGGAAGTGAGTCACACCTGCCAAAGCTTTTGTCTCAACAGATTTTGCAAACTCAGGCTAGAACGAGATCAGGGAACACTGTTTACGAACTTTCCATTGGCAGTGTGGGCTTTCTGGATTATTATTTTCTTGTTGCCATTTTGCTCCGTGTCATTTCCTCTTTCACCCTCAATTTACTTCTGTTTTGTGAAATTTCGGAGCTGTGAGGAATGAATGCATGCATTTTGCCGTTATATGATTGAGGTGGAAGAACGGCCTCATGAGAGCTTGAATTGCCAGCAAGAAGGATTTCAGTGCTGAAAGCTTTGAACTCCAGAGCTCTGTTTCCCATAGCAAGGCAGAAACATAAGTCATCTAAACCTTGCAACATCCACCCATGTAGGGAAATGAATAATATTCCTCTTATCTTGTACAAGGGAGAACAGAGGTCCAATAAAAGTTGTAGGCTTTTTTTTTTTTTTTTTTTTTTGCATTGGTTGAACATCAAAGTGGTGCAGAAAATTGGATTACAGATTTCTGGATTCCCTGATCTCATGACTCATCGGCTGGACTGCCTGAATCTCTCTGCCCAAGTCACTTAATTTTCTTTTCACTCAGCCCTCTCGTTTCGGTGAGACAATTTCTACACCGCAACCTGACCACTGGTAGCTGTTCCCTTTCTATATCTATGCCTTTGGCAATACTTTATCCCAATATAATGGTCACCGCATGGGAGTCTGGAGTGCTTGGAAACAACGCTGAGCCCCTTGAACGTTATGAGGGTAGCGGTTTGGCTTTTGGAGCTTTTTGCCAAAAAGCAAGTCTCCCAAGGTATATTTTTCTGCATCCTGCCAGGAAACAACTAGACCACACGTAACAAAAAAAAAAAATCACAACTAGAGCTGACACAAAAGGTCGCTAAATCAGTTTGGGTTTCTTGGAATCAGTAACAGTAATGTCATCTCTGTGTCAAGAAAAATAACTTCCTGAGAAGTCTAGCCAAGAAGAGAAACAGCAGCTCAGCTGTCTTCATCTTGCCTGCAGTTTGTGAAATAACTCGTGAAAGGATCCCCAGGTTTTGCTGAGGGGTTGCTTTACAAAGAGCTGGGATAGGCTTGGAAATTGCTGTGGTGAGGAAGGAGGGACCCACCACTCCCAGATGGAAGGAAAAAGGAAACCGGCAGCACATTGATGCTGAAGCCAAGAACTTATAAATAACTCCTTGCAATCCTAACAACTGGGCAAGACGACATACAACAGGCAAAAATGCCACATTTCTAAAAGCATTCCTGCATGAGTGTCCTTCTTGCCCTTCTTCACAAACACTGCAGAAGGCGCGTACACCGGCAGTATCTTCCACTTCATCTCTACCCCCTCCGTGTGTTTTTTTTTTTCCTGAGGAGCTGTGGACAGCTGGGAGGAGCGACATCCTCCATATGCAGAGCTTGTTACCTTGAGACTGCCAGACTGAAGTCTTGGCTGCACACAGGACTGCATATGTTTGGCTAAACCTGTTTCGAACAATTTAGTTCACAGTCATGAAGGCTGTGTGGTGCTTTTATTCTCATTTGACTGCGCTTTTATCACATTAAGTAAGCTAATCAGGAGCCAGGTGAAGTCGTGCTGAATTAGGCCATTCCTGTATTGAATTAGTATCCATCCCCCTATAGGATTTAAGCTGGATGCCATGATGTATAATGTCAGTGTATAAACCTCAATTTACTTATCTCTGAGCTGTATGCTGGTTTTGTTGCTATTTTATATATATAGCAATGCTTACACAGCTTTTTGATCTTTTTAATGCCAAGAAAGCCTCAGTGCACTGAATGTTAAGTGAATCCAGTCCAGATTGGGAAGGACCAAACACAGTTAGTGGCTACGGAGGAGTAGTGCCTAAGTGGGTATAAAATTGATGGGTGGTTTTATTCTACTGCCCTTCGGTGTGCCCATAACTACAGCCCTCTGGTCTGGCGCTCCTCCCAGCCACCTCAATAAGAAGAACCAGGACTGGATGAGGGTGAGACAGACCCACTTATCTCCAGAGGCAAGCCTTCAGGATGTGTTTGTGGGCTGACTGGGGAGGGCTTGCAAAATCCGAAGGCATTTTGTGAATTGGAGAGGAGATCAGTCTCCAGCATGCCTAAACAAGCCCCTTTGAAAAAAGACCCCTTTAAAAAAGCCTGTGGAGAAGAAGCAGTCTCACCCCTGGGATTTGTAAGGGTAGCATCAGTGCCTTTGCCTCCATCGCCGCAGCGGGTATCATCGAACGGGAGGCACTGATCCCCGGTTCCAGCCAAGACCTCTGAATTCTTCACAATGTCCTTCACTGATGTGGTTGACTTGATTTTATAGATGCGTCGGCTGTTGGTGTCGGAGAGGTAGATGGAGCCGGTGATTGGATCTGTGGTCAAGTAATACTTATGAGCTGGGCTGTGGCTGAAAAACAAGGGTATGAAGTTATTATTTTTTTGGATGGTTTGTTTCCTTAAGTCAAGAGGCAATGCAAACACTTTAGAGGATAAAAATGCACAGGGCAGACAAACTGGGAAAGTGAAGCAGTGCTGTATTGGACAATGTTAGTACACGGTGTGTTACAGCACAGGATCCGGAGCTATATCTGTTCCCAGTCGCTGTGCCTGGGGTGCTCTATGGCATGAAGAGCAGTTACCAAGGGAAAAGGCTCGCTGGCCTGAGCCCAAATCACACCAGGAACTACGACAGTTTGAGTCCCGCTGCCTGAGTTCGCCTAATTTACTTAATAAAGACATTATCCTGAAACTGGTGTTAGTGCCGTGCCAGAAAGTGAAGGGAAAGCATTGTACACCCAAAAACAGACTCCTGAGTGTAAAGCACTTGAAGATACGCTCTTGAAGATCATGGGTTGTCTGGTGCTCTTGCTGATTCCAGCAAAGACCCTAGAGTCCTGTCCTGCCCTCACGGAGACTAGGGGAAGTCCTGCCACTGAATTCAGACGGGTCTCAATGAAGAGAGAAACAAAACGGTCCTTGGAGTGTCACATTTTGCCCCAAGTAAAACATGAACTAGGAGGAGGGCTGAGGATCCCGAATGTCAGTCCCCTGCTAAACCCCACTCACTCACTGCTTCCTTGAAAACCAGGAAGGGTGGCTGAGAAAATGGGGTGAGCAGACAGAAAGATAATGTTTTTAGCTCCATGACTACAACATTAAATGAGCCCAAGCCTGAAGAAATGAATAAACTAGCATCCACTTCACGGACAGCTTTCGATGGTACTGGCCAGAAAAAACAATCAATCAGATGAGTTTAGACACAATTTAAAAAATTGTCTTTCAAGGATTCTATCTATAGATATTAAACTTGTTAACTTCTTTATTAAGATTAAGTGTTTACTACTAGTGTGTATTGAGCTGCATCTCTTCTAAGCCTGAAACCAAGGGATTTAACTTGTAACACCTGCTGCCTTAGCACAGGTCTCCTTCCTCCTAAGAAAGGCTAAGTAGTAATTAGGCCAAGTAGGAAAAAGCCTCTACTTTTCTCCAGAACACCTTCAAGCTGTCCAAACTCATCAGGTCCCAAGAATTCATAATAAACGTATAGGCCATAGTTCACGATTTTGCACTTAGTGGAATTGTTCCAGGAGAAGCTGGTTAGAAACTTGAGTGTCGATCACAGTTGACTCTATCCCTCATAATAAGAAATTTCCTCTCTCTTTAAATCTTTATGTTAGGAAAATTAACCCCTCTTCAGACACATAAAAACTCCTGAATTGTTCTCTGCTTAAAAAAGCTCTAAGTTGGTTCTTCATTCAAATTACTTAATACTTTTTTGGGAAAAAAAAAAGCCTTTCTGATTTATTCTGGAATATCCCTTGTGATTTATCCTATTAAAGTCTGAACAGATTTCATCTCCACAAATGACACTGATTCTTGCTAAATAAAATGCTCTGACCTTCAAGACAGCTCCAGCCTGACAGTTCAGTCTCCATCTGTATTCCTTTCCAATGACAGCAGGCTGGGAGGGCATTATTTCATTTACCTGCACGTCACTCACACTAAGCAAGTGGCTTCAACCCTGGTGGAAGAGGTTCCCTGTGGGAATCCATCATCCATTTTGATCAGGGCCTTGCATTTTCTGCTGACTGTCCAAACAAAGCCCAGCTGAATGTCAGTCAGCTTTTGAGCTGTTCATAATCTCTATTTTACATGGGAGGTGGACAAGAGGAGGACTTTTTTAATGGCACTTTGCAATTCTTTAACATCTTTGCCTGGAAAGCACTGATAGCTTTCAGAGTCTTACAGCAGGCCGTTTGCAGATGGGCAAAGGCAAATGACTTTCCCAAAGATGGAGAAAAATGGTGCCAGAACCGGAGGTTCCTGCTCCCCTTTCCCAGCACTATCATTGTGATTTATTTTCTGGATTTTGTAGCCTCACTCTGATGGATTTTATTTTTGATTACAACCTTCTGTGGAAGAGAGTGGTCTTAAAACTATATTCTAATCCCACCTCCTGTGTAGACTGGACACTGAAACCAATGCTGGTCTCTTTTAACCGCAGACCAGAGAACCAGGTAAAAGCAAAACATTCACCCACCAGAAAAGCTGAATGGTACTTCCACCTAAATTTACTAAGTAAAAAAACCTGTCATACTAAGGTAACACTTTGAGTAGCTGCTGGTAACCCGAGTTTAGTTTTATTAATGATGTCCTAAATATAGATGCCGCAAAAAAGTAGGCAGGAGTTCAAAGTGCAAAATCATTAAAAAATTAGCTCTGACTGGTTAAATTTTTAATCTTTTGCATAGCCTGATGCCACAGAGGCACATGTACCTTTACCACCAAACGTGCTTTGGAAGAGGTAGAGGTAGAAATTTATGTTGGTTAAACTTATGTTGGGGTTGGACTAGATGATCTCCGGAGGTCCCTTCCAACCCCTATCATTCTGTGATTCTGCGAATCTACCCGTGGTATGGTAATAATCTTGGGTCACTTAAAACCTGTTCTGGATTTCACCTGCTGAGATGATTGCAAAAGTCTCCTAAGACATCCAATTACTTTTCTAAACGTAATGTTATTAATGGTATCGTCAACCCCAACACAAACTCCATCTTTTCTGCTGCATGGCTCTGTGTGAGTGATAGGAAGTGCTGGTTCGTTTTTATCGGTTAGACTTTTTATTTTTATCAACATGGCTTATCGTGGTCTCTTACACACCGTGCCATGCAGAGGGCTTTTGTGGGCGGAAGGGCCCCTGGGGTGGCTTAGGCGATGGAGTATTTAACCTGGACCGCTTTGGAGCAAGGATGGTAAAACACAAACTGCAAAAAAGCTTAAATTCGTTGGCCTCTGCCGACAGTTTTCACCAGGAAGGTGTCACGCTCTGCCCTTGCACGAATCACGTAGCGTTATACACTGGAGCTTTTGTTTAACACTTTGAGATACTTCAGGAGGAGAGTTGCTAAATAAACATACATTAGTAATGTAAAAGTTCCCAAACTGCTTCCCTTCATCTGCGATAATGCATGAGCACTGGAGCCAGGAACACTGAGGCTTTGCTTTTTATTTAAAGCCACAATCAATAGGCAAATCCAAGTGGCAAATTGGACTGAACTGAACAGCAACTGAAATAAATCTGCCTGGGGCGAAGCAGAGAAGATTTTTTTTTTTCCCTTTCATCCTGTCTCATTGCTCAGTTAGATAATGGACCAAAACAAAAGACGGGACTTTTTACTATTCAGAGGACTTAATCAGTTACAGTATTTGTAGTCTTAGAATATTTATCCCCCATATTGACCTGCCACCACCAGAAAAGGGCTGCGGGTGAAAAGCTGACTTCCCATTCCGTGTGTTCCTTTTGCTATTAAGGATTTTTAGAAGAAACCCTGAGCGCTGCACTGATACTTAATTCCCTGAAGCAACCAACCAAAGTTGCAGGGATGGGGTGGGCTGGTCCCTAGCCAGGAACAGACACTTAAGTGGGTTTTAGTGGGCATGATGGTGTAGTCAATGGGGATAAGGACAGCTTCATAAGCATAAGTTCTGCAGGCCAAAGTGAAATGGAGGTGAGATGGCTTCCTTGTACACTTGTGATACAGTGACGCGCTGGGAAAGCACAGGGAAACCTTCAAAGTCCACAGCGACCCCAGATGTTTGAGGTAGCATATAGGCTCTCCCATACATCTGCCCTGTCCCTTTCCTTTCTTCGTTCTCATTATTTGGACAGGATAGCACCAGCGCCTTCCGGAGAGCTCGGCAGATATGTTAAGAGATTCAAACTCCATTTTAAAGTGCTTATGCTTTACGTGACTCCTTACACACAGGCATGAGGAAGGAAAGTGATAAGAAGCTGGGCGAATAGGCAGATAAGTGGTGCTCACGTGGATTGCTTCAGACATTGAGGTGCTAGAGGTGTCCAGAGAAGGACAATGGAGATGGTGAGGGGTGTGGAGCACAAGTCTGGTGAGGAGCGGCTGAGGGAGCTGGGGGTGTTGAGCCTGGAGAAAAGGGGCTGAGGGAAGACCTTCTCGCTCTCTGCAACTCCCTGAAAGGAGGGGGTAGCCAGGGGGGGTCGGTCTCCCAAATAACAAGTGATAGGACAAGAGGAAACAGCTTCAGGTTGCGCCATGGGAGGTTTAGGACAGATATTAGGAAAAATTTTTTTACACTGAAAGGGTTATTAAGCATTGGAACAGGCTGCCCAGGGAAGTGGTGGAATCGCCATCCCTGGAGGTATTTAAAAGCCAGGCAGACGTGGTGCTGAAGGACGTGGGTTAGTGGTGGTTTTGGCAGTGTTAGGTTAATGGTTGGACTCGATGATCTTAAAGGTCGCTTCCAACTTTGATGATTCTATGATTCTATGTAGTACTATAATAGATGAACGAGCTTTAAGCAAAGGTTGATATTATCCTCTTGGGCCCAGAGTCCATGTTTTGTAGGAGTCTGAGGAAGGAACCTCCTACTCCAGAGTGGGAAGCCAGACCCTAAGGAATAAAGATAAGAAAAGGGAGATGGTCCCTGGTTTCAGCGGGTTCCCTACAATGCGTCAGTATGGCAGACTGCACCTTGTCATCGGATTCTGTTCAAAGCCAGGGGACTCATCTCACCAAGCTTCAGATGGTTGCAAGGTGGATCCTTACATCTGAACTGGCCGCCTTAACTCCCTTCATAGGCAGTGGAGAGAAACAGCATCTTTGGGGGTATGATTTGTCTGACTTATTTTCAACTTTTATCTTATAAGATGAACTGCATCTTAGTTTCTCAAACGCAAGGGCATCTACCATCTCCTCTAAAGGACAACTCCTGTTAATGGTAACAGCGTGGCTCTGGCTCCCACGGTGGTCAACAGACAGGAGCAGTCACAGCACCAAAGTTAGTTACCCATAACAGCCGATCTGAATAAATCCCTGGGGCTTCTTTGGATCTGATGTCTCTGTTTAAGGACATGAAACCACCTCCGTAAAACTTTCTGTGCTGGCTGCCCTCTTCCCCTCTTCCCCTTGCTGGCCACATGCTTTTGCTGGTGACTAAAGAACAACCGAATTCTTGCAGCCAAGCGTTTTTTGTTCGTCGGGTCTGTGTTTCCATGGCTCCATGCTAAGCACCCTGCAGCTCACAAACAGAGGATTTTATTATAGCTTGTGTGAGGTACTGGTCTTTTTTTTTCCCTGGGTGACATTCAATAGATTAATACATAAGGAGGCCACACAGCGCAGTGAGCTGAATTTACACTTGGCCTTTTAGTGTTTTCAGTTTGTGTGCGATGCCCAAAGCTCTTCTAGTGTCACAGGCTGGATAATAAAACTTCACAGCAATGCCATAAGCCAACCCAGGGACTGCAAAGGACTTTTCATCTGGCAGTTTTCTAAGACACCTCTCTTTCCCACTACTTATAGATTTGTCTCTCTAAGGTATGAATGGAAAAAAGAAAGGAAGAATATATTCAAGTTTGGCCACTTTTTGCATATTTGCAAGAAAGAAATGCCTCACTGCTGTCCATGCTGTCCTCTGTTCTTGCAGAGAAAAGATCATTAACTGCAAATTATTATTTCCGTGCCTGGAAAAAAGTCATTAGCTTCTATAAGCCCATCAAGACAAGGCCATACACAGACATACTGGAGTAAGCTCCTATTAATCTATTACCGAATGACAGATGGGTCTAAAATTGGGAGGGTCTAAAATCGGTGATGCTTTTTGGCTTAGCTGACATCCCCCATGTTGACACACAGCCATTTTGGCTGTTGCAGAGTTAGACCTTGGCTACCTACACTGTACTGTAGAGCCAAGCCTCTTAGTTGGTAGCTCCAGAACCTCTGCTCACCACAGGCTACGTAGTAGGGAGGAATCTTTTCCCCTGAAGAGAGGAAGCTTCTGCATATGGATTGCAGCTTTTCCAAACCACTAAGATTCAGTCCTTTGCAACTGTTGCCTGCCAACGGTGTCAAGCTTAGGACCTTCTGGAACTCGAAGCACTGGGGATTTAGCTAAGACTACACCCACTCATTTCCCTGTGGCTCAGGAACGAAGAGGCTTCCTAACAAGAAGAATTATGGCAAATGCCACAGAACAGCTGCTAGCTCACATGGATGACTCCCTTAATGTAGTCACAGATGGGAGTAGTTGATCTGGAGCTCCTCACCTCCTTCCTCCCTCACTCGTCCCCTTTGGACTGCACTGCAGCAGGCATGTCTTGGCTTGCTTTCATTTCATTCCTTAGATTTTAGGAATCGCCTAAAGGCTGAAGCCCTGCCAACTCTGTAAGGCTCTGGTGGCATCTGCAGCATTCGTGGCCAGTCCATATATCTTCACTCAGTTATTGCCTTCATATATAAAAGCTCTTCTTGTAACAGGTATTCAGCTGCTGCCCTTCACTGTCAAAGCAGGTGCACTTTAGTGGCTGTGTATTTCTCGGGCATTAACGATACAACCTGGCTGTTCTAAAGAGAAATGAGTTTTTCTATTGCCTTAAAATGATGTGAAAGAGGAGCTGGGGGGCTGGAACTCGGCCTGATGAAGACAGTCAGTGCAGAGGTCTCGTATACCAACCTCCCAGCCCTGCTAATAGATGCTTTGGGCCAGTCCATTATGCCGTTGAAGCTCAGCCCTTCATTAATGTTCTGGCAATAAGACAAAAAAACAGTTTCTACTCTACTGCATTTCCAGGCATGCGGATAAAATGAACATTTCTGGTTTCGCACAGCCTCTATGAAGTCAAAGAAACAGTAAATAAAAAGCATGTAGCAGAAAAATCACCAATCCCAAATGCAAAAAAAATACCCAAACAAAAAAACCTATCCCAATTCCACAGTCTAAGCTTCTAATTTGGCGAGCAACTGGGGAGAAGGATGGGGAACTTGTCAAAGCCAGAGAAGTCCTTGCAAACACAGACAGTGACAGGAGGTTGACATCTTCCTGAATGCAACTGATTGGATCAAACCCACTGAAACTCCAGTCAACCCAAATGACAAATATTCTTAGTGACAAAGCTCCAATTTAGGAGTCTCTCTTTCATCTTGTTTTCTTGTCACTACTCTTTCTCTTTTTTATTGCATTTCCTGGCTAACGTTCTGAGTCACGCTGCCTCCTACCTGAGCCTGACATACTTTCACATAATGCGAAGGCTCTCTGTGAAGAGCTCAGCCTGAGTTAGAAAAACTTACCTCCCTACATGGGCGATGCTGGGGTACGTCTGGCCCTTCGTTATGCCTCTTATGCTCCCCAAACTCAACAAGAAGACATTTCACCACATGAGAATTATTTTTCCATCATAGCTATTCCAGTGACCTGTATCCTGACGTTGTCCCCAGTTTACTTTTTTTGGTAATTCCCACCCGTTTTTCCGTCCACCCTCCTCCTCTTGTTACCCTCCTTCTCGTGTCTATACTTCCCCTGTCTACAGCTATAACAGCTCACGCGGAAGTCTCTGCGACTCTGCTCCATGATTAATGGCTCCCAGTTCTGATGACTGATTGCCTCCGCCAGTTTTAATCACGCCGGCTTCATTTGCTATTGAATCATCTGGAAATGGCACTTGTGGCTCACTGTGTAACAACATGCAACAAGACAGGGAGCGGCATAAGAATTCTCCACTGGTTGGCTTACCTATGTCTGAAATCTTTATTTCTGACAGAAGACAGGAAAGCAGGGAATAGAAGAAAGAATGAGGTGTTAGCAGCTCAGTTCGATGCATTATTAGCAGATTGAAAACTTGACAGTAACTGTATCATACAATGCAATAATAAATAAAGACTTAGCTGGAATGACACTGATATATTTTATATTAGATATTACTTGGCAGTGAGCTCACTTATGTACCGCTGCATATCACAAAGGAAGTGTGATCTCACCTGCTTGGAGTTATTCTCTTATGCAGGAGATAGGACCAGGCAGACTTTATCATTCAGAGCAGTACTGAGCTAAATATATGTAGATGCAAATATCTTTACAGTCTTTTTCCGCTCTCAGGGAAAGCAATACCTTGTGATTTACAAAGGTAACTTAACAGTTGCACAGTTATGGGTGGCAGTTCATTGCCACAACCTCTTGAACTCCAGCCCAGAGGACTGAAATTATGCCGAGCCGGACATTTTTCATGGGTCTAGTTACATACTCAGCTGCAGTTATCTGCGACCCACAATGCATTTGCTTTTCTCTCTGCAACAGAACACTACGCTCAACCCCCTCCTCCCCAAAACAAAACCCCAAAAGCCAAATAGCAAGGGTGTTAATCTCCAAGGAGATGCTGATTTGAGAAGACACAAGCAAACTCCATTTAGTCCAAAAGCAACGGCTTTCCTCCATAGCTTTTAGTCAGCCGGCATCTGAACCCATTTACTTTATAGCACACCAGAGTGAAGAAATGTTTATTAGATCCAGTAACCTAAGTGTTTGCACAGATGAAGCAGCAATCGTTCCAGCAGATTTAACTCTGGCGTAAATTTAACCCTGTGGCTCTACACAAAAGCCAGCAAGGCTACTCTGTCAAGGCTTCCAATTTTCCCTTTTCCAATCAGGAAATACTCTGCAAAACCTCCGTTGGGTCTGGTATTTACACTGACAATGAAACAGGGATCGGGTTTTCAAAATTGTACTTCTGGGAATGAGATATTAATCCCACTCAGTTGCAGTGGGATTTGGGCCCCAAATCACCTAGGCTCTTCTGGAAATCTCACCTTTGGTCGTTAAAATAACTTTCTGGCACTGGAAGAACATTACATTCTTTAACGTGGACCAGGTCTCAAGATTTATCCCAGCTTCCCACCTTACAAATGTGAGAGACGTTATCTCATGTAATAGAACAGCAAGAATCAGGTTCTTGCTTATTTACTCAAAAGGTCCCCCAGCCCTCTGAGATGTGACTGTAAATATCTCACCGTGGGCTTCCAAATTCAATGATTCCTCCTGATTTCCTTGTTGCCCTCTGAGCATGCCAAGATAGTTATTCTGTAAGTGCCAGCCTTGTTGTGGCTTTCTGGGTTACTTTTCTCATACACCATGATCTACAACAATGGTTCGTTGTGCTAAATAGGACCTTCAGCAAGGTCTAATGACTGTGGTGTGTTTGTAACAAGGGACTAACGGGATCTTGCACCAATTTTGCTGTAGATCAGCTCATTCATTTTTACCTGTGGCCTTGTGGGGCAAATGGGAATAGAAAGCAATGCTACAGGGGACCCTGCTCCTCTAGTAAGCTGTCTAGTAACCTTCCACATGGAGTCCTTGCAGAAATGGAGCCTTACTTTTGTCCTCAGGAGCCAGGACACTAAATCTGAGCAGAATAGGGAGGTTCTTTCCGGAAGATTCTCACTTTCAAGTCCAGATCCTGAGAGGTAAATGGGAATGTGAACCTTCCTACCATGCTAACCTCATATTGACCTCTCAGGACTTTAGGTCAGGTCCTTCAAGCAGAGAAGCCTCATTCACAAACACTGCTTTAACTCTATTGACTTTCCTGGAGTGAGTCTCGTCTGGTCGCAGACTTCAGAATTGGGCCCTGGTGCTTTGAAATGGGTAATTGTATTTGTTGTGGAAATTTTAGGTAGGAAAAATATCCCCAGTGAGGTCAATTCGAAATTTTGATTCAGTCACAATCTATGTCTTTTCCCCAGAACTTGTGACAAATCTATACTTTTCCCTCCCCTTCTTTGTTTTTAATGGATGTTCCTTCACAATCCTCCCTATTTCTCCTAATATATTTTTTTCCTTTGTTATTTGGGGTTACAGAAACACTTCACTTACTTTCAGATGATCCATCTACAAGTTCACCCTGACGCTGCTGTTCATTTGGGAACTGAGAGGGGTCGATAGGTTTGTCTCTAAAAAAACAACTACAAAAACCCAGTTTGTGACTCCCTAGGTGATCACCCTGTCTTAATTATGAATGATCATCTGTCCTGATTAACCTCTACATATCATCATCAGTGCTGTGTCCTTCCAAGTTTAGGTTATCTCAGAGGCTCATTATTAATTTTAAGAATTCCCACTGGTGCCTATCTACACCAAAAGGCAGACCTCAACACAGTTTGATTTAGCAGCACAGAAATGTGTCAATATATTTTGTGTGTGATTCAATTCTGGAAGAACTTGTTAGGCCTGTGTTTCTCTGGTGTAAATCAAAGTCAGCAGAGTTGCAGAGGAGGCAAATCTGGACGGCTTTTTTTTTTTTTTCTGTTTTGCTGTGGGTTTTTTTTAAGAGTTGCTCATTTTCCTTTTGGGTACATAGGATTTCTGCAGAATTTAAGGGCATAATTATAATGGCCACACTCAGCACAGTGTACCTCAGCTCCAGGATGTTGGTGACATTGCCAGAGGGAAAGATCCTTCGGATGTAGTTGAAATCTCCAACATAAAGACTTCCATCAGACCCACATGTTAGGGCAACCGGAGCCAGGAGTTTGTTCCCATCTGCAAGACCATTGCAGCTTGGACAGGAAATGCTACGCCTGCGGCCGTTGCCCATAATGCTTCCAATTACAGGCGGCTGCTGGGAAATAAACTGGTTTTCCCCATTTCCTTTATGCAAGATGCCTAGAGAGAGAAAACAGTAATAAGGAAATTAAAGAGAGATAGGGAAACTGAGACCAAAGGGAGCCCAAGCTGGCAATGCTGGATGCCAGCTGGGGAATTTGTCAGGTAGCAAAGAGGTTTATCACCTTTCATAATATTTTTTTGTGATGGGCTCAAATGAGGAGCCTGTTATCTGAAGTAATTATTCTCTATAGACCCATTACATTTCCTGCAGAATAAAAGTATGTAGGGAGAACAAGGCTTTTTTTACCTTTGAATGAAATACACTTTTCAGCATCTCATGAATTTTTACCTGCCCTTTCTGTCCCTCCTTGCCCTGTAATTTGCAGCATACCAGGCAAAAAAAGAAATGAAATAGCTCATGGAAAGGTAAGGGACAGAAAGACCACGGTGCATTCTCTGGAGAAACGTTTCATCTGCAAAGCTTTAGAGGAGCTCCTCTTCTGTTCCCTGTAAGTGCAGTGTTTTCAGCAGTGCTGTGGCCTGAATTAGACGTTTGCTCCCATACCCCTGCTATCATCCAGAGGGACACAGTGCTTCCATCTTTTGAACGTGTTCTGATCGGCTTTCAGGCCTCCCTGCTGCAGTCTTGAGCAGCCTTCAAGGACTCCGGCACCTTCCATTTTCCCTTATGACCCATGAGGACTCTCGTTCCCGCAGTACACTTCACATTAGAGGATGTGTCTGGGTGGATTTATGCTCAGTAGGTCCAACCTGAATAGGCTCCCCCTTGTTGTTTTAGGAATATTTTCCTTGTTAATACCCTTCTTTTAAGACACTACAAAGTTAGACACGCCAACATTCAACTGCTTCATGATGGCCAGCTTCTTTTGCATTTACACACACCAAACTGCTTCTAAATGTAGATTACTAGAAATAACTAGTTAGTAAAATACATGAGAGAATATATGTGTTGATCGGGTTTCTTTCCTTTCGTTTTCTTGAATTCTTAGCGAAAAGAAGCAACTGTGGCTTGCAACACCGCATTCTTCCTGTCATGTGTTACAGAAAACCTACCACTTTGAATGTTGAGGGCATGGTGTTTGTCCAGGGACCATCCTCCAAGTTTAGAAGCATCTATTTCATAACCCTGAAGCACAGCTGTCCTCTTCTCCCACAGGATCAAGTCAGGACAGGATTCATACTCATAACCTACTGAAACTATGAACAAGAGAGAAACAAAAGACCCCCCCAAGATTAGTAACCCAGAAACGCACAGTCAGCACACACAGAGTTTCAACTGAGCAGGGGTAAGAGCATTTCTACAGGCAACTGCCAATGTCATTTAAAATGCCATCATTGTAATGCAGGGTCCTAATATTTTTCTCTTTAAAGGCCACCCTGCATTTAAAAAGGTCAACACAGTTGTAGATGTTGGGCAAATGTGCTAAATATTTAAAAGGCACTGTTATAAAGACATATCTTAAAACAATGGGTATTCAAGAGCGTAAGCCACTGCTGGACTCCTAAATGGGAGCATTTTACTCCTATCTACTATTTTTGATCAAAGACTGCACGTCAGGAACTTGCTAAAAATCATGGCCTTTCCTGGAAGTTAAAGACTTATTCAAATGAGGCATGGGGCAGCAATTCCCTCGGAGGCAGCCATCCTGGACCAGTTTGACTTGTGGTCATTGTTAATCTCAAAAGGGTTTGCTTGCCATGATGTCTAATCAGCGCCCTTCAAGAGTAACTCTGCGGAACACATTGGAGTAGCTTAAGAGTAAAATGATGTCCGTAGAAGGAAAATCGTCTTTTTGACAGCATAATGTGTCCTTTATGATTTTCTCAGAAGAAGCAGGACCAGTTTCATTGGGCTGCTTTTCTTCTGCATTACCTGATCTTTTCAGTGCTAACAGCTGAAGCAGAGCAGAACTGCAAGTTCTACACAAATGAAAAGCAATTACATAGCTCTCTTTTTTTTTTCCCACTAGATAAAAATAAAGGTCTGATCTTACAAGTTTCCCAGCCTCCTTGAAAAGTGCTGAGCACTGAGCGAACTCAGGATCCCCCATCAAATATAGCCTTTTGCAGAAACAGACAGTATCAGAGGAAGATGTAATTTAGGAAATGAAGGCTTGATATTTCCCACTGTTCTAGAGGTGGGGAATATTGAAAACCTGAATGCTGATGTCCTCAGAGCTGCTACTCTGGGGCTGCAGAGCTGCACCATGGAGCACTCTGGGACCCCACCGCTAATCTAGCATCTTAAAGAGCATGTAAACGTAGTCTTTCAGGACGCACTACCCGGACACGTTCCTCAGTATGGTCTCCAAACTGGGTAAGGCTCAGCAGGTTCTATCATCCAGTCTACTCGAGGCAGCTGAGCCTGAGTGAGAGGAAGGCACCCATTCTTCCTCTTAGAAAACAAGGCACCCTACAGCTCCTCTAGAGAGACTTATCTTCAGCTGGGCTACGAGGCATCAGCGAACCACCCTTCTGTCAACAAGAGCTCCATTTCCTTGGCAGCCTGAGGGGTCTAGTCTAGATTCTATTGAACACCTGTAACTACTGTCCTCTGGTTGTTGATCGGATGGGAAGCAATCACCGCAGAGCTGCACCACCTCTGCTCAGTATACACTCAAAGTTCCCCCTTCCCTCTGGCACCATCACACAGGGCTCACTGGGTGAGGCCTGAGATGGCAGCAGGAAGAGGAATGAAGTGTCTCTTTGCGCACATCCACAGCACATCCTGCCCCACCACGGGCTTCAGCTTCTGCCCCTGTAGAGTGGGTGGCATGGGCCATAATGCTTGGTGCTGGGGACGTGGCACGTTGAGTACGCAGACCCTTCCCTTTCTCTGCCTTGCAGCTTCTAAGTCTTTTGCAGATGTAAATGAACGTACAAAGTAGGAGAAGACCATCATGCCCCAGTTTGGGATGGCTTTCTTGAATGGGTAACGAAGGGGAAACTAAGACTAGAGCAATCCTGAAGGTCAGGCAGAATGAGGAGCAGAGATCAGGGCTCAGTTCTAGGGATTTCTTTCAAAGCAGTGCTGACAGCTTTTGGCTATGGGTGAGAGGCGGCCAAACACCTCTAGTCCCAGTTCATTCCTTCTCTATGAATATGATGGTAGCAGCTCAGGGTGTATGTGCTGGGCCATGAGCCAGAGAACAGATAAATATTCATCTGTTGGGGAAATGTGTGCGGTCTGAACAGCTGGGCCCAATCCTCTCCAAGGAAACAGCAGGGAACCATCAGGGACCATTTTATGCGTTAGCAGTTGGACCATACCGATCCAGGACAAGGTCTGTGGGTTGCCTCTTAGCTGCTTCTAAAAAGAGACACAAGCCCCGGGGTCACTTACCAAAAGCTTCCGAGAGCCCATACACCTTCTGGCTGTAGACATCTGTCTTATCCCAGATGAAATAATAGGACAGGTCTGGAGCAGCTGCAAACCACTTTCTGAAGAGGCGTCCCTCGACGGCCACCATGAGGTGGACTTTCATGAGGTTGAAGGGGATGGTGGGGTGGGTCATGCTGATCCTCAGGACTGATTTGTAGCCAGCTGTGCGACTGCTCAGGTAACTTACTTTTATTTTACTACCGGAAACGTTGATCTCCTCCTGTAGAGCCTGTGGAAAAGCAATCCAGGAGGTGTTAAATCAGCAGCGAGCAGACAGGAAAAGGCAGCGAAGCTGTAATTTATCAAACACACCTTTATAAAAGCTCTGGGAGACACGTCTAAAAAAGCACACCTACTAGGCATCAAGTATGAAATCATATATGTAATTTATAGGGTTAGTTGTGGAAGCCAAGGAATGCCCCCCTCTCTCCATCTCCGTTACATGGGAGAACGGGAGACTGAAGTATCACATTAAAGTCAGTGTTTACAGTGGGACTCACTGTTAAAAGGAGTCCCAGGAGTCAGTGTTTACAGTGGGACTCACAGGACCCATGGTGAAAGGAGCCTGGGGTCTGAGATTATTCCATCCCATCAGTTTAGCTTCCGTTTTCTGTCTTCTATTTGGTTGGTTTCGATGGCTGCTAATTTTTGTACCCTGGCTTCTTTTTCCCAGTAAAATATCAAGCCCTACTTGGCCTGTATCCTTATGGACGTTCCCTGGCCCTGATCAAAACCTGCCATTCTCTCCAAGTCATTAGTGAATCCTGCTTCCACCCTCCCTCGATGATGACTTACCTATCTCTCCTCCTTTGAAACTGCTCCTCTCCTACCTCAGCTCTGACCCTCTTTGTCTGATCCACCTCTATCTCACGGGTCTCCATTCCAGTACGAAATTTCACAAAAGACTGGAGAAAGAGCAGGGAAAGTTTTGCCTGCCCCTGTTCTGCTTTGAGAATAGAGAAGTCTCAGTAAAGACGATATTTGCAGCTAATTTACCTGCTAAATTATAACCAGATCTTGAAATGTCTTTGTTTTTAGTTGGAGAAATGCAGGGAAATTTTCTGTAAAGTTCTACAAAGTGTGTCCCCGACACCATGCTGGTTCTCCCATGCAAAATACTGCTACAAAAGGGCATTTCTTTCTTAAATCTTAGGAGAAAAATAAGAAGAGTTGTTACTTTCCAGAAAATTTCACTCTTAGGTAAGGACTCAACATGGACATTTTCAGCACAAGCCGGCAGCCTTTGGCAAAGTTTGAAAGACGAAGGTAGAAGCTTAGCAGTGAGCTGGAAAAATTGGCCTGATAATGGGATGTGTCAGAAGGTCACAGCTGGCACCGTTCTCTCCTGCACCACTTCTGACACCACTTTGGTGTGCTGGACCCTAAATGAGCTGTGAAAACACTTCCCCAGCAATAATCGGCTTTTGTAATACTAAAGGCACGGAGGCTCGAAGGCAGGTGGGTCAAGAGATCCACCCCTCAGGAAGGGATCACAGCCACCCTGGTGTCCTCCAGGCCTCCTGGCTCCTTTACTCAACTCCTCCTCTGCGGGAGCAGCAAAATTTCCCTGGCATGACACGTTGCTCATCTCTTACAAGTTTTCCAGCTAGCGTTATAAATAACGACAAATCTTGTAATCTGCCCCCTGAAAAGACCTCTTCTAAGCTATTATCCGAGGCCCACCGCTTCTTCAAGTGATAACTTACAGCCTCTGAGCGTTGCAGCGCTTGACAAACGGACACATCCAGAAGTTAAAGCACCGTTCCACCGTGCTCATAAATATTTACTTTCTCTAACGCAGCCTTTTCAATTTACATATCTCAGTGCTTAGGAGGCTGAAAAATGACAGAACTGGGAAAACCCATGATTTTTAGAATATATTTTATGAGCTCAGCAACAAGCTGGGCTGGGACCAGGCTCAACCAGAGACCAGTTGGAGTAAAGGTGGTCCCTTGTATCAGATCTGTCTTCAGATGGAACCCCCTCTAGGAAAAAGCCAGGCAGAAATAATTGTCACGGAGGTACTATTTGCAATGTCTGGTTCAAATCCCCGTCAGAAATAATTATTTCCCTCTGTCATGATCTGTCTCTGCTGTCTGCCATTCCGGAGAAAGGGTCAGCACAGCAGTACCGAGGCGCTGAGCAGCACGAGGGGCCGTGTTTAAAGGCGCCTGCTGGAAGAGCAGGTTCAAATGGTAATTCAGATTATCCGAAATGCATCTGGAGTTTGTCAGTAGTGCCGAACTGGCAACACGGCAGGGCATTGATGGGAGGAATATAATCCAGTAGGACACTGGTGGGAGAAGAGGGAAAAAATAAGCTTTAAAATACTCTGAATGCACCAAAAGTAATGACAGCTGAATTGTGCCTTTATTTCTACTTGATAATTGCCGTTTGGACTGAATAAATTCATATGCTGTGTCTGGGGCCCTTGTGAAGGTCTAGTGCTCTTAAGAGTTTATCACAGCCTATCCAATATAATCTGCTCTTTGAAAGTGGTCCAGCCACCAGGCTGGTCGGGCTGAAGATCTGGTCCTTCAGTCTTACTAGGGATTTGCACAATTTAGCAATTTTCACTGCCGTGTTCCATTCGGTCCTGGGTGTTGATCTACGCTTGTGTTAGTAGCAATTCTTCCACTCTTTGCATGAGACAATGAGGAAAATCTTGTTTCTGTGTGCTGGGTAACGCATTTCTCTTACAGCTACTCTTCACTCTGCCAGCAGAGAAGGCAAGGAAGAACAATCAATCTTTTTTTTTTTTTTTTTTTTTTAATCTGATGGTCAGAAGGAATATTGAGAAAGAAAGGCATTTAGGGCCTGAATCAGGGGCCTTAACATAGGCACCTAGTGCTTTTGAGATGTTCGATGGTATCCAAAACCTCTGCAAAGGGATGGCAGATCTGATGTGGACCTTCTTGAGATCTCTGCCTTTCTGAAGCTACAGACGGAGGCCTGAAGGGACACTTCGGGGCATCTTAAATGGCACCAAATTTGTCTTTAGGCACCTGAATCAAACACTTAAAATGTATTATTTGCTCTTTGGAATTAATCCAGTTAGAGGACACTGCATTTATTTGTTGAAGCTCATGTGGTTCCTATCTGCCCACTTGTTAAAATCCCTTTCCCAGCCCTGCCATCCACTTGTCACCTCCTCCTGGCTATGTGCTCACACCTTTTATATTTAGCATTTCTCTACTGAAAACTGCGCATTATAAAATGCAGCCGCAGAAACTGACAGTCAGGTTATTTTTTATTGTATATATATCCAGTATAGGAATGAAAAGTAGTCCATTTATGTACTGAAGTACAGTCAAGACTCTGCCATAAAATCAGATTCTCTTGTATATTCCTGTACCACAAACTTCATTAATCTTCAACTGTCAATATTTGAGCTGGAATACTGTTTTACAGGTTTTAGCTCCATCATTTGGCACGTGGGAAAAGTACTGCTCACGATGTACAGGATTCATCTTATCTAAACTTAGGAACCTAAAAATTAGGAGTCTCCTCTGAACTACTCCTCTAGGTGTCTTCATGGCCAATGGGCAGAGACAGGCTCTTTAGAAGGTTGGTGTTGCCACGTAAACTTAAGAGTGGGATTCAATTCCAGTTTAAGGCATCTAAATCCAAAGGTCGACATGTAAGTGTGTGCATGTGAGGTAGACACATAAGCATCAATCGTAGTCAGTGGAGATCTAACTGATACTGTCAGTGGGAACTAGATACCTTCAAGATGGCCAGCTTAATTGGTCTGTAGGCTCCGCTGATGATATTGATTAGGTTTCTGCCAGATTTAATGGGAGCTCAGACATCTAGCACACATCCAGATGACTCCGTGCGAACAGCTTATTTAGGTGCCATAATCTTAAAATGATTCCCACTTAGATCTCAATTAGATTCCATAACTACAGGTGTCTAGTGTGATTTGGGATGTTCAAGTTACCTGTGACATTCACAAAGGGCTGGCAGGTATAATGCAGGACACTGACAGGGGGATCATTGGCAGTTGAAGGCCAAACACGATATCTGCAGGATATTTCAAATGGCACTAAACATCTACGCTGAGGGTGGTGAGACACTGGAACAGATTGCCCAGAGAGATGGTAGATGCCCCATCCCTGGAGACATTCAAGGTCAGGTTGGACAGGGCTCTGAGCAACCTGACCTAGTTGAAGATGTCCCTCCCCATGGCAGGGGGGTTGGACTAGACGATCTTTAAGGTCCCTTCCAACCCAAACCATTCTATGATTCTATGATCTGTCATCAAGAAACTCTATCAAACTATTGCTGATGATCTACATCCCTGTCTGCTTTCACAGTCGACAGACAGACACGCCCTCTCGTTGAAGAGGAGTTTTAGAATGTTTTAGTTCAAATAAATATAATTAACACAATCTAACGAGTATCTTACACAACAATGAGTGAGGTTATGATTATAGTTTCACTGTATCAGATATTTGCTTTTTTCCTAGGCAGCGCTGAACATTACCTTTCATGGTGGTTGTTGGTTTAGGAAACAAGAGATGTGAAAACTGAACCAAGAACTTTCAATCTGATGGGCATTACAAGAGATGGGACTTCATTAGTAATTATGCTGGGACAAACATGGTGACTGTAATTGGAAATTAGCGTGAAAAAGGATCACAGGCTTTAGTCCAGAGGGAAAGGTAAAGACGCTACTAGCTTTATTTGTTTCTGGGTTCAGTACCTGGTGTATCAAAATTAGAAGATAGAAAGTGCCTTCGTTCCTCATTCATGCTACTGCAACTCCAATGGAGTCAAGTAGGAAGCAGATAATTTCTTGCTACGCTTGTTGTTATTTCTGCCTTGGCAGACTATTATTTGTCACTAATAATGCCAAATGCTGGCATGTAAAACCCAGAAGGAACGGAAAGCTTGAATGCTGCTACATCCATGTATTTTAACACAGTGAGTATTTTTAAGGAAGATGGACAATTCAGTTGCTTGGACAATTCAGTTTAAAACCCATCTTTCCTTTTGGCAAAATACTTCCAATCCACAGCAGGTTGTTAAACTACTTTATCCGACTCGATCTTCCATAAAAAAAAAAGGAAAACGGGGATGAGAAATTCAGTGTAACCCTCTCGCTTTCCTCACCTACCCCAAATGTCATGAAATGCAACAAACCCCAGCTGCTCAGCAGCCTGGCCACTTGCCAGCTGTCTGCTGGCTGACTGCACATCTCAGCAGCTTTGTAGAGAGAGGTGTATGCCTTCAAACCCTGAGAAACTTCACACCTGATGCTCCACCACCCAGGTCCATCTCGCCTGGTGGGTGAAATTTGCTCGTGAACAGGAGAAAGGCATCAGAGCGTTAAGAGGTCCATTGGCTTCGCGCTGGGCATGTTGAATGCCAAAGGGCTGCCCGAAGGCTTGTTGTGGGCCAGATGGGGGTCCCAGCCCACCTCCTGCGGATGGGAAGTGAAAGCAAAGCAGAGCCAACGTAGGTTTTTGCTGTCGGCCATGAGCGCTTTGCCTCCATCTCTCAGGCATAAGGGAAAAGAAACCTTCTGGCTGCGTGCTTGTGAGACAGAGCTCCTGGCAAACGGCTGAAAAATGGTGCAACAAGCACAGAATCATTCATTTAAGGGCTACCAAGATGATGAGGGCACTGGAACATCTCTCTTAGGAAGAAAGGCCAAGGGATTTGGGTCTCTTCAGTCTGGAAAAAAGACGGCTGAGGGGGGATCTTATCAACACTTATAAATACCTAAAGGGTGGGTGTCAGGAGGATGGGGCCAGGCTCTTCTCAGTGGTTCCCAGTGACAGAATAAGAGGTAACAGGCACAAACTTGAGCATAGGAAGTACCATCTCAGCATGAGGAGGAACTTCTTTACCCTGAGGGTGACAGAGCACTGGAATGGGCTGCCCAGAGAGGTGGTGGAGTCTCCGTCTCTGGAGACATTCCAAACCCGCCTGGACGCGTTCCTGTGCCACCTGCTCTGGGTGACCCTGCTCTGGCAGGGGGTTGGACTGGGTGATCTCCAGAGGTCCCTTCCAACCCCTACCATTCTGTGATTCTGTGATTCTGTGATTTTAGCAAAGCAGGGGAATAGGGAAAGACACAGAACAATTGCATTCACGTGTCTCAAAGCAGGCAAAAGAAGCACAGAAAGGAGATGGATTATTTTCTCCTCGGCTCAGATGATTCATACCTGGATTTCAGGAACGATAGGACCTTTCTCTGAGCAGGAACTTGCAAAAGCTGTCAGCGGGGATGGAGAGACCACGGGGTTGGGCCGGGCAAAGTTACTGAGGTCACAGCTCGGGATCTCGTTCTCCTCGTGCCTCATGACTATGGTTTCCATCACGAAGAAGCGGTCCCACGGCAGCCACAGTGTATGCTCCTGGGTGATGAAGGGAGCCCGCTCAAAGTGCAGGATAATGGAGATCCCACCAATGGTTACGAGATCGAAGCTGTTTTAAGAGATGGGATACAAAGTTAGTGCAAGCACCACCCCGCCTGTTTGTAACAACTCCCTAGCAAGGACCCCCAGAAAAATAACTGCAAGAAATATCATCAGCCACATTTTACGAGTGTAAAACCTACGGCCCAAAGAGGCTTTGTTTGGGTAAGAGCAAGTGGCAGAGGCAGGAGCACAAACTCAGCTTCTTTACATGTTGTCCTCATTTATATTAAAAACACACCCATCCCTTTTTTTGAGACAAAAGTTTATCTTTGTTAGTGATTTTCTAGTGTTATTTGACCATACATACTCACTTTTTTTTTTAAAAAAAAAGTGTTTATCACCCAAACGCAGTCACAGATTGGATCAATTCACACGATGAAATAAACGATTTGGAAAGTGGTTTCTCCGACACACCACCATATAAATCGCCTTGGCATCGCTGCTAACCCGACTAATACCTAATGCAGCCCAGGGAAGACGTGGAGCCCAGTCATGGATGCACCATGCTAGGCAGGTGGGAAGAAATGGACACCACGCAGGCAGCGTCTCTACCACAGCACCCCGCACATAGTCTTTTTCGACTCTTAGTCCTCCAGAGCAGGGCAGATAGATAACTTACTGCCTATGGTCTGCAACTTTGTCCTACGCTACCTCCAGCCAAGTGGCTTTTCTGCCTGCGTTAATGTTGGATAATATTATGTCGGGCTAACAGACAGCCCTCCAGAGCTGTATGAAAGGACGTTGCCTCCATAAGGAAAATATTCCTCCTCTTAACATAAAGATGTTGGAATAGGGTTTGGTGTTACTCTTAGATTTGCACTTACATTTCACATCTTGTCAGAGATGGAGAGTTTATGAAGTACCACAGGATGTATCTACTATGTATAGACTCAAAAAAGAGGTGTTAACTGTGAAAGGAAGAGATTTCAGCACAATTTGAAGACCTCTCGTTTTTACTTCTTTGTTGTTTTTTTTTCCTCAGTATCTATTCAGTTGTGTTGACAAATGTGTGTTTCAGAGGAAGACAGTTTTCTCATCCCTGCTTCTCGCTTTCAGTGCTTGGCACTAGTGTATGACATGGATTTTAAGCATGAGAATAAGCTCGCTGGCTTCAGGGGAGCTGCTCATGTGCTTAAGAGCCACGTGCTTAAGTACTTCCCTGTGCATGAGAAACAGCACTCTGACAGCCCACAGCCAGACTTGATGCACCTTGTAGTCACAAGGTAAGAAAGAAGCTGAAAAAAGTATTTAAAATTATTTTTAAAATTAATTATGAGGGCTTTCAGATTGGCTGAAAAAATCCCCAAGGAGCAAAACCGGGTAAGAACTATTTCTAAAAAAAAAATAATAATTCTTTGGCAAGCAATCGTTCAGGAGAACCTTTTTTTTTTTTTTTTTTATGGCTGATAGCTTGAGGTGCCATTTAGTAAATATAGTTATGAAAAGAAAGTTATTCAGGAAACAATGTTAAATTGAGTCCACGGGAGGGAGTGGAAAGCATTTTAAAAAGCTAAAGACATGTTTGTTCTACCACTCAAGTCGGGGCATCAGCTTCCCAGACCTACGGAGCTTGGCTCCCAACAGCCTGACGAGTAACTTGCTGGTCCTTGCCAGCAACGCTACGCAGCGTTTGCGCTTTGATGTGAGAACATTTTTAACAGTCAATTAGCATTTGGCAAAGTCCTTCAGCTGGGAGGGAGAAGCTTGCCCTGCATGAATCCAGGCGCTGAAAGGGGCAACGGGAGGAAAGAAACAAACATTGCAGATGACGCTCAACAAGTTTTTAGGCAAGTGGGAAAGAGATTTTATTTGGAAACGCCTCCGTTTCACTCCTCTGCGAACAATCCTTGGTTTCATTGAGCCTGGGTCAGGGATGGTAACCTGCTGAGGGGAAGCATCCTTGCCTCTCCTGCATCCCCAAAACAGGACGCGGGAGGGAAAGCATCCCCTCCACGTCAGGCTCCAGCAGCTGTGAAAACAGGGACAGGCAGCATCTTTTTAGCAGGCGCTGCTGCTCACGAGCTGTTTTTGCCAGAGTCACAGGGTGCAGCTTTGAAGTCACCTTGATGAACCGAACAAAAGCTAAAACCAAAACCCAACAGAAAAACCCAAACTGAAAACACCTTCCTCCCAGCTTCCCTTAGTGAAATTAGATTTAGCAAGAGCAAAAACGTCTTGGGATTGAAGGAATGAGATAATTTTATTTCTGGTTTTGCTGCTGATCTCTGATGTCTTTTTTATCACTCTAAAAAATCATACTTGTTGTACAGTCTTATTCTTCTGTTTGTCTCAAAAGACTCTGGAGAGACAGGCCGAAGAAGGAAATTCTCTATTTATCCACAAAACAAGCTTAAAAAAAAAAACCCAAAAACCAAGAAAAGTGTAACGCTTTCTCATCTCTTCGCTCTGGAAGTCCATATATTTGGTCTTTCTGAGAGAGCCATGTCAAAGTTGCTAAATGTGATGGCAGGTACACAATACTGAAAGTCTGGAGACTTTCCCGCTGTTTTATTAACACTATGCTTACAACAACGGAATACTGAGGACTTGCAGCCTTTATAAACTACCAGTTTAATCAAATTTAATTCTGTATTTTAAAATGTGGTTTGCACCAATACTTTGATCCATCTATGAACTTTGCTTTACAGAGAAACCATACGTGCAAGAGAGTGGTTTTAGATCTGTCATTTTCTCTCCATGCCTTGTTACCTGAAAAAAGTTTGTGTCCCAATAATTAGGCTAAAAGCACACGCAAGCCTTGAAGTTATCAAAGTTTTGCTCAACGTAGGATCAGGATTTCACCATTAGAGGCTGTATCTGAGTACTGTAATAGGAGTGAAACCTACTTGCAGAGACTTGTGAACCCACTTACAGGGGTGGAATATTCAGTGTACTGCCATTCTGAAACTGAAATTTTACTTACAATACTCATTTTGAAACTTGGTCACGCCAAAAAACCCCACAAAACCCAAACCTGAAGCAACAAAATCAGCTTAGGAACCAATCTAGCTAAACTGATGCAATTCTGTCTTTAATCTCCCTTACTTTAAAAACACAGTTATTGCCCTGCTATCAATAAACTGATTTGCTAAATCAGTTTAAGGCAACTCAGTGCACCTTTTCAAGAACAGATATTCCTATGGTGAATATGCCAAATAATAAAGGCAGTGAGTTTTATGCCGTTATCTCATAACCCTTGGAACAAGGTAATTCTTGCATGCGCGTTCCCATTTTTCATCCAAACCAGAGTGACACCAAAGATGGTCCAGTGACCCAATACGACTGCGCCCTGCCACGGACCGGGAATGCGTGCAGTCTGCTACTGCAGTTCAGGAGGAGTCACTTCTTGCTTAAGAGCATCAACATCTTAAAACAAAGTGCCTCAATCACATGAAAACTGCACTGTGAAAAAGCTGATGAGAGTCACGGTCTCTTCAGAAAATTACCGAGAACCATCAAAACACAGAATAGAAATTATAATAGCGATAATTCCTTATGTGATTTTGAAAGTGCTTTACACATAGTATTTAATAAATGCTATAACAATCAGTAAAGAAGGCAGGTAAATGTTATCTCCCTTTCACAGGCTGGTTGGCTGGCCCAGGAAGGTTAAGAGATGCATCTAATGCTACATGATAAATCAGCAGCCAGACTAGGATTAGAAATAAGGGGAAGTGTTTTATGCCCTGACAATTAAAGTTTGAATGCTCTTAAAGACTCCAAGGTAATTTTTAGAAGACCTCACCCCTGAGGAAGTCGCTGGATTCCAATACTCTTTAAGAGACGGGCTTTCACTTGTCCATTTGTTACCTCCAGAGCACACAGACGCACTGCTGTGCCCATTCATTTGAGAAAATATCTGCATGTGTGGCTCGGGCAATTTCGGAAGGTATTTTTATGACTCAAGAGACTCAGAAGTGCAACTGGACAATTTACTGAATGTCAGTCGTGCGCCAGACCTGCACAAGGTTTCAGCAGATTGATTTGAGGGGAAGGCGAAGACAGAGAAATCAGAAGAGCTGACACCAGGCAGTCTGGGCTTAGAGTGACCACCAGCAGCTGCCGACAGAAATCCCAGCTTCCAGATGAATCCCACTCGGTCACACATTCCCGCGTCCGAGACAGCGGATCTCTCTCATTTTTTATCCCTTGGAGCTGAGGATCTGTCAGGGGCTGAGTCAGCAAACCGCAGCACTGAGCTCCTTGAAACTAATTTGAGTTCTGAAGGCTGGCAGCCGGCCACGAGGAACCAGCGGCCCTCTGCAGACTGGTGGAGCATACTGATGCTCCAGCCGCATTGCTTTCGGCCCTGGGTCCCCTGCTTGGCTGGAAGTTGGGGAGGACGTGATGTGGAAGGAACATCCCTGGCTTCAGATGCCAATAGAAGTTGGTTTACATCAAGGGGGGGATTTGCCTTTCACCACCCAGGAACTGGAAAGAAAAAGTTATTCAAATATTACAGAGGTCTGGAGCTTGGATAGCAGTGCTCACCTCTGTGATGTGGTCCTGTTTCAGCAAGAGCTGGACAGGCTGGAAAGAGAAACCTTATGAAATTCAATAAGGGCAAGTGTAGGGTGCCGCACCTGGGGAGGAATAACCCCATGCACCAGTACAGGTTGGGGGGTGACCTGCTGGAGAGCAGCTCTGCAGAGAGAGACCTGCGAGTCCCGGTGGGCAACAGGATGACCATGAGCCAGCCATGTGCCCTTGTGACCAGGAAGGCCAATGGCATCCTGGGGTGCATCAAGAAGAGCGTGGCAAGCAGGTCGAGGGAGGTCATCCTCCCCCTCTACTCTGCCCTGCTGAGGCCGCACCTGGAGTGCTGTGTCCAGTTCTGGGCTCCCGGGTTCAAGAAGGACAGGGAACTGCTGGAGAGGGGACAGCAAAGGGATACCAAGATGATGAGGGGACTGGAACATCTCTCTTAGGAAGAAAGGCTGAAGGATTTGGTCTCTTCAGTCTGGAAAAAAGAAGACTGAGGGGGGATCTTATCAATGCTTAGAAATACTTAAATGGTGGGTGTCAGGAGGATGGGACCAGGCTCTTCTCAGTGGTGCCCAGTGACAGGACAAGAGGTAACAGGCACAAACTTGAACATAGGAAGTTCCACCTCAACATGAGAAGGCACTTCTTTCCTTTGAGGGTGGCAGAGCCCTGGCACAGGCTGCCCAGAGAGGTGGTGGAGTCTCCGTCTCTGGAGACATTCCAAACCCGCCTGGACGCGTTCCTGTGCCACCTGCTCTGGGTGACCCTGCTCTGGCAGGGGGTTGGACTAGATGATCTCCAGAGGTCCCTTCCAACCCCTGCCATTCTGTGATTCTGTGATTCTGTTTAGCTTACTGGTATGTTTGCTGCCTAGAGGTGAAGTTTAAGATAAAGCCCCTCTGTTCTAGGTACAGCACAATTACAAAACAAAGAGATGGTCCCTTCCTCAAAGTACTTGTAATCTAAATGAAAGATTACACACCGTAGTTGGGTGTTGTATATATGACAAGGGAAGAGATGAAAAAAACTTTATAGCAGTCATTATTGTCCAGGAATTTTGCAGGCAAATTTATGTGTTCTAACAGACAGAGATTTTGTGCTGGTCTACACACAGCAATGTGATCTTGAGAGTGCAGTTTGGATCTCACTTTGACGCAAAGTAGATTCGAAAAGGTTGACAGAGATACTCAAGAGCATAAATGTGCAAGACTTTCTCCTTTTTCCAGTAACACCGAAGCTACTGGCAATACAAAGGCACCAGCTTCAGAGGCATCCTTTTCCAAAGGAGATCACTACTTTTCCAGGAATGCCTCTTTATTACTTGTATTTTAATGTCATATCATCCAAGAGGTGGAGCATCACTCTGAAAGCCTCCTAGTCACCACCAGCGTTACAGAAGGTGCAATGAACCCCCGAGCATGAACAAGGCAGCACTAAGCACACGTTGCCAGCACGTTACTCTCTTTCATTATAATTCTATCAGCCTCTCTGGCCAAGTCAAACCTTTAATGAAAGTTGTGGATTGGAGAGGTGCTAAAATCTATAAATCCTCTCCCAAGTGCTAGTGGTTAGTAGTCAATACATAGAGCATGTGCAGCTGGAACCCCTTATGTTTCATTTTTTTGTTCTTACAAGAAAGGGAGCCAATTAGCACTGACAGACAAAAGATAAGATGAAAGACATTCCCAATTTGCAATGCTTTTGTTTTGGTTGAGCGTGATTGCTCAGATTTTAAGCACTTGTCTCTAACACAACCATAATCTTAATGACTTCTTCATAATCATTTCAACATGAATTAGCAAGAACAGAGCTGTTGGGAGCAGGAGACATCTTTTCTTTACGTGCGTGGGCACTGCATTGCACAATTGTTGGCTAAAGATTATAGGTGATATTGCGATGTTAATAACAATTAATAAAAATAAGACTAGACTGACTAGACTAGACTAGACTATTTCAGCTGGAAGGGACCTACAATGACCATCTAATCCAGCTGCCTGACCACTTCAGGGCTGACCAAAAGCTAAAGCATGTTATTAAGGGCATTGTCCAAATGCCTCTTAAACACTGCCAGGCTTGGGGCATCGACCACCTCTCTAGGAAGCCTGTTCCAGTGTTTGACCACCCTCTGGGAAAAGAAATCCTTCTCATTTCCAGTTTGAACCTCCCCTGGTGCAGCTTTGAGCCATTCCCACACGTCCTATCACTGGATCCAAGGGAGAAGAGCTCAGCACCTCCCTCTCTATGTCCCCTCTTCAGGGGGCTGTAGGGAGCAATGAGGTCACCCCTCAGTCTCAGTTCTCCAAACTAGAAGAGCCCTCAGCTGCTCCTCAGAGGACCTGCCTTCCAGCCCTGTCACCAGCTGTGTTGCCCTCCTCTGGACGCATTCAAGGACCTTCTTCAATGGTGGGGCCCAGCACTGCACACAGTGCTCGAGATGAGGCCGCACCAATGCTGAATGCAGCAGGACAATCTCCTCTCTTGACCGGCCGTGCTGTGTTTGATGCACCCCGGGATGGGGTTTGCCCTCTCAGCTGCCAGGGCTCACTGCTGGCTCCCGTTGAGCTGCTGCCCACCAGCACCCCAGACCCCTTTCTGCCGGGCTGCTCTCCAGCCGCTCCTCTCCCCGTTTATACTTGTGCCTGGCGTTACTCCATCCTAGATGTAGAATCCGGCATTTGGACTTGTTAAATTTCATCCCACTAATCATAGCCCAATGTTCCAGTCTATCTAGATCCCTCTGCAAGGCCTCTTGTCCCCCAAGAGAGTCAACAGCACCTCCCAGTTTGGTATCATCAGCAAACTTGCTAATGGTGCATTCAACTCCTGCATCCAGACCACTGATAAATATACTGAACAGGACTGGCCCTAAGACTGAACCCTGAGGAGCACCTCTGATCACTGGTCACCAGCCAAATGCATCCCCATAACAATTAACAGTAATGCATCAACACCTTCAAAATGCATCAACAATAAATATGCTCTTGGAAGGAGTTTCTCTTTAGTGTTGATGGTAATAATGCCGTAAGTGCTGCTTGAACACTGTAAATCCTATAAAGACACCCTACCTGCCGTCTTGTCGGCTGATTGTGTATCCAAAAAGAGGATTGTTGACAAAGCTGATGTTCACTCCAACTAGAGGGGTCCCATCTGCTGTCATCACCTGGCCTCGAATCACACATGCGTGCCTGCAAGGAGAAAAATGGTAAGACATAGTAAATCTGTTGACAAATTCAGGTTTTTCCTCTACTTCTGTGGCTGGGAATCCTATGGATTAGAAAGCCCAGGCCCTTATGTTCTGGAAAGCTGGGGGCCATGTTGTGTGTCTTGATGGTGGGATGCTGCTCTTGAAGACTTTCTCAGGAGTTGTGTAAGAAGATTCAATACCTAGAATAAGGTTTACTTTTATCCTACTCTTGAAAAGCAACTGCTGCAGCATATACTTCATTAACTGTGGACTTCTCTAGTGTTCGCCACATCACTTTGGAATTTGCTATAACCGAGTCTCACAGTGTCTTGACAATATCGCCCTAATTAAGGGCAAAGCAAATTTTAGAATCAAATGGAACACAAACCTACCAAGCACCGCATGGACATGCTTAAGGCAGAAAAGCCACAGAAACACCCTGACCAAGGCTTGACGGCTCATTTCTTCCACGCTTGGGAAAACCACGACAGATAATTTGCTAGGTTCAGATAGCTTCCCTACAAAGTGCTCGGGGAACTGAGCATGCTAACAGGACAGGCTTTTTCTTCCCGTCTTCTTTCCGAGTTTGGTAGATTGCACTATTTTATAGGCTACATCTATTCCAATTACTCTATGCTCTGTAATGTGCTCTTTTATCTAAGGATTTCAAGGATCTTTACAAACATTGATTAATACTGCAAGATAGGTATTTTACAGAGAGAGGAAATAAAGCACAGAGTGATTCTCAGTTGTCCAAGGTCAGTCAGAAAATCTGCAGTAAAGCCAAAGACAGATTTTCTAGGTTCTTATTCCAAAGTCTGTTTCCAGACCTCTAAGTCATTACTACATTGCTACCTTAGGAGCTTCCTATAAAGACAAAGCATCACACGTCTCTAAGAGTGTCTGAACCCAATTTTTGGCTGAAGGTAACTATTTTTCTGAGCTGCAAGAGCAAATTGTGGTGTCAGCGTGCTAACGTGACCCAGTGAGTGATTTTCCTAACTGCTGTCCTGCTGCAGAGCAGAGATTGAAAGGCAACGTTTCTACAGGTGCAGGACCAGATCTCAGCTAGACTAAATCATCCCAGCTGCACTCGCTACCTACCCACTTCAAGTGAGAAATGTCGCTTTACTGGTTCACTGAGGCAAAGGATGAGATCTGCAGTGTTTTGTGAAGATGATTTCATAAACATGGATCATCAGGGAAAGATGAAGTTATTTTCTTACAGTCCACCTAAAAATCTGATATTGTATAATGCAACGAGATAAAGTAGAACTTCATGTTCTATGGTATGAGGTTCAACAAGGCCAAATGCCGGGTCCTGCACTTGGGACACAACAACCCCATGCAGCGCTACAGGATTGGGGCAGAGTGGCTTGAAAGCAGCCCGGCAGAAAAGGACCTGGGGGTGTTGGTTGACAGCCGGCTGAATATGAGCCAGCAGTGTGCCCAGGTGGCCAAGAAGGCCAACAGCATCCTAGCCTGTATCAGGAATAGTGTGGTGAGCCGGACTAGGGAAGTGATCATCCCCCTGTACTCGCCACTGGTGAGGCCCCACCTCGAGTACTGCGTTCAGTTTTGGGCCCCTCGCTACAAGAGGGACATTGAGGTGTTGGAGCGTGTCCAGAGAAGGGCTACAAAGCTGGTGAGGGGCCTGGAGGACAAACCTTATGAGGAACGACTGAGGGAGCTGGGGTTGTTTAGCCTGGAGAAGAGGAGGCTGAGGGGAGACCTTATCACCCTCTACAACTACCTGAAAGGAGGTTGTAGTGAGATGGGGGCTGACCTCTTCTCCCTGGTGACAAGTGATAGGACGAGGGGAAACGGGTTCAAGTTACGTCAGGGGAGGTTTAGATTAGATATTAGGAGACATTTTTTCACTGAAAGGGTTATTAAACATTGGAATAGGTTGCCCAGGGAGGTGGTGGATTCACCATCCCTGGAGGTGTTTAAAAAAAGGGTAGATGGGGCACTGAGGGACATGGTTTAGAAGTGGCTCTTGTCAGGGTAGGCTAAAGGTTGGACTCGATGATCTTAAAGGTCCCTTCCAACCTCAACAATTCTATGATTCTATGATTCTATTTAAAAAGGGCTGCACTATTTGTATATTCCACAGTACAGAAAACAGACCATTTGTCGGGGAGTCTTAAATAAAACTCCTACTGATCTAAATGGAGAGCTCCAATATTAACAAAAATTGCCGAAGCGTTACCAGAATGTGTCGGCAATCTAAAATGTGACTGCATTCATATACAATTTTAGAATGGGCCACAAGAAAAGGAGATAATGGAAATTATTTTTCTGTCACTGAGTATCCTCTGATATATCATCACTGACTTGTTAGAAGTCATGTTGGAAAAGACTTGAGCCCAGCTCTGGAGCTAATAATGCTCTTCATACTTTTATTGCTTCTTCCATTGAAGGCTCTAATTCAGCTTTCCATACGCTACAAATTTAAGATAATATTCTGGTACGGCATTATGCACATCACACTCTAACAGGCAGGCAAAGCATAACTCAAAGGGTGATGATGCCATGGAAGATGCTTGGCAAGATGTCAATGCTTGGAATAACCCCATTGAAGTCAACAGGTCACCAACTGGAGTGAAATTTTGCACAAGGTGAGTGTGTCTAACCATGTGTCTGAGCTAAGAGCAGAAGCAAGGCCGTCTCTTCCCAGATTTTTCCATGATCCCCTCCACCTGCCCCATCTCCTTTTCCATCCTTTAGAGAGAACTGACAAAGGGTTTGAAACTGTTTTCCCTCAGCTTCTCACCGAATGGCTGCACATTTTGTGAAAGGCGAGGAATCACCACAGACTGCTGCAGGAAGACTAAGACCTGAGTGTGAGGGACCCGGTATTCTGAATTACTGATAACATACTGAAGCCAACACTGGGACTAGGAATGTTTTAAAATTCTTGAGAGATAAGATCATACATTTTTGTGAACTAAAAAGAATACTTCCGCCTGTTGCTTCTTCTTTCCAAGAGTTAAAAGCAACCAAAGGACAAAACACAACATGTTGCAGATGTCTCTCCCGCTGTCCTACATAAAACACATGTCCAAGCAGTTGCAAACTTCTAAGTAATATTGCAAGCACTTTGGCCTCAATCCTCAGCTCATCTTAATGGGGGGATGTGCTTTATATCAGCAAGCATCTGGTCCATTACATATCACTGACAAGTATTTTTTCAATAACAAGCACCAGCACAACATGGACCAAGAAAGAGCTTCCTCTCGCCTTGGCAGCTGTAACAAATGCATTTGAACTCCCACCTTCCAGGAAGAGACTCGGTTCCCATTCTAGACGATGCTTTGCAGCACTGCACTCCATCTACGTGCTGACTAACTCGGATCACGCCAGCACCTCGTCTCAGAGAAGCAGCTCGTCAGCAAGGCCAGCTGCATCCACCATCCTCCCGAGGACTATAACAATAGCTTTATTCGCATGCTATAAGGAAAGATGTTCCCACAAAGGGGACATCTTTCCCAAACCACAGCGATAAAAAGAAGCTGGAGCAACACACAGAAACCTGAATTCGGTTAAAACCAGGGGGGATGGACACTGGAGGAAAACCAAAGCCCAGACTCTGCCTGATTAGAGTCTCAAATCTTCTCCTTCCCTGGGTGACAAAATTTGCTCCGCTTGGGAAAAACGGTTAATACAGTGCGTTGGAAGCAGCTGGCTTCTCTAGTGTCAAGATGTCCTTTCTGGAGGCAAGATCGACTACCCACAACACATCGAGCCCCCCAGGAACCTGGTTAATGCTAATTTAGTCAGCCATTTCCTTCAGAAGACCTTGGTCTAAATGCAATTACACTGCAAACAAGTTAAGTGGTACTGCTAAGACGCTCAGCTCCGCTAGAAGGTCTCCCAATATAGTTACATAAAATTATCTCTCATGTTAATAGAAGAGATTTATTCCATCAGTCTAGGCCTGCCAGTTCAGAGTGTTTTCCGCAGTTGAACACAATTGAATTTCTCATAGCCAGAGCCTCATCTTCCCATTGAATTATTAAAAGATTCCACCTATTGCCTCTGTTTTCTGGCTTATTTTTGTTAGGTTTGTTTCCTTCACTACTTTTACATGAGGCTGCATGGATTCTTGTTTTACAGTGAAAAGCAGTCTGCTCTTTTCTTCTTCAATTAGACTTTTCCTTTCTTTTCTTCCTCTTTTAAAAAAAAAAAAAAATTGTCCATAAAAGCTTCCCTGAAAGACCAAATCATTGTAAAAATGCTATCTAGAATGCCAGATAGCATATCAGACAATTTTAGACCACCGCTTTCTGAAGTCATTCTTTATTTCCTAAGAAATTAAATTAAGCCTTCCTGGTAAGATCTGGGCCACAGTGGCAAAACAGACAGGGATGCACCGATGGCTTCACTTTCCCATTGCTCAGATATAAAGAAAGTTTGACAAAAAATTCAAGCAGACAAAACCAGCTTTAAAACAGAAGCCAGAAAAGGAAATTCCCAAGAAGCCATTTCACTTTATGGGAGTACATTAAAGATTTTTCTTTAATACTGATTCTTATCCAATGGCTCATAACTTCGACATTGGCCCTTCCAATACTTATTCATAGATGTTTTCTGCTGATGCTGCACTTGGCACCGGGAAATAGACAAAAATACTGCTTCTGCTAAACATTTTCATTGGGAAAAGAAAATTCCATGCATCCTAACCTCGCTTTTGCCACAAGAAATGTATATTCTTTCCTTGACTGAGGATAGGCGTCATGGGAAACCTCACTCCAATGAATTTCTGCAGCTCCTCAAAATATTTCCACCGTAAGTCATTGTGCCTTTTCCTCTGAAGGTTTCAGATGTGTGGAGGTGGTTATCATGACTGCTTAGCCTTCCTCAGTCAAATTATTATTAATAAGTATTTTAATTTGACACTATAAATCTCTTCATCTCTTTGGACATACCACTTCCATATTTTATTGGTATATGTGTACTTACACAACACATATGTGTATATGTATGTCTGTGTGTATATAGATAAATATATATCTATATATATATATATATACGGGATTTATCCTTCTTCTCTGGGCAAAACTTCAACAGAGCCTCATAGACTGAAAATCCAGAAAGTTATTACTCATTGGGAAGAGCGTTATTAACGAAATTAGGTGATCTCAGTTCCGTTTCTTCCTCTGCTACAGACTGGTGTGTGACACTGGTCATGGCTAGTCTGGGTCTTTGTACTCCACCTGCAAAATAACACTTGAGGCACATCCCCTCCTTACAGAGACATTAGAAAGATAATAGTAGTAATCTGCTAATCCTTTGCATAGGGATTTTTAATTCTCATGGCACTTCATCTGTGATATGCTCAGACCTTGCTCGTAAGTGCCTATAAATACAGTCATTTGTTACAAACACAATCTCAACGGCTTTAGCTGCTGTGACCTTTTTTCTTGATAATAACACAGGATGAAGCAAAATGTACCTCGTCCATTCTGGGTTGAATGCACCTGTCTCATGTTAGACACCCCCAGGGCAGTCAAGTACTAGGATAGATAGAAAAATTGGTAGAATGCCAGGTAAAAGCTAAGGGCATCGTGATCAAACACATGGACACAGAGAAAATGCCTGAGTTGACAGATGAAGGACAAAAGAAGAAGAGGAAACAGCAGAAAATACAGACCTTCAAGTACATTGCTCGTGGCAGTATTTCCCTCAAAGGCTGTCTGTAAGAAAAAAGACCTGCCCACTTGCCTCTTAACTGCACAGAAAAAAGTCCTAATATTCTTTTCTTGATCTGAGTCAGTCCCTGCCTGGCTTCTTTCGTTCAGTTTAGCTGTAGGAAAAGCTTAAACTTGAAACCTACCTACTGATCTTAGCTGCCATCTGAATTAAGGAATTAAAGTTAGGAAAAAGAATGGAAAAGATCCTGCTGAAGAGTTCCTTGTTAAACAAGAAAGGCACACAAATGAAAAAAATGGAAATTAAAGAGTAGTCATCCAGGAAGATCCCCCACACCACCACGGATAGCACAAGTGAGTTTCTGAAAGGGTTTGGCACATGTTGGGCAGCTGGGATACCAATCGTTAATTAGTCTGAGCAGAGAAGCTCTCCAATAAGGGGAGCACCAGAATGCCAGGGTCAATCTGACAAAAGGACTAAATGCGCTGACATTCGACCAAGTCCCAAACGGGGACTTGCTAAACTAGCGCTGGCAGATGTGGTTTGCCACAGATCCTGCCACTCAACCTTCTGAGCAGCTGATGGAGTGGGAGACCCAGGAGAAAAAGAGTGGATGATGAAGTGCAAAGTTTATAGAAGCTCTGACCGGGTTCAATAAGAGAAAGTCAATTCTAAGTTGTCTGCAGCAAGAAACAGTATCTGCTCTGTTTGTTTAACCTACTCAGTGAAGCTGTTTGTAAGGTCTCATCACTGAAGGGTCAGGAGATGCTGATGATTCTTCCTGTGGGTATGGCCCTTAACTGTTAACCTTTTGCAGGAAACCTTCTACAGTCTTTTAGATATTCTTCAAAACACACAGTAAAGCCAATGGAATGAAATGCTCCAGTGAAAACCCATTACTTAAATTGTCCTAAGAAGGATGTGACTAATGAAGTTGGTATTTGAAGTACAGAGGAAAGAGCTTATTAATCAAGATTTACAATAATACTTCTAGATGCAGATTTTTATTCCTGTTGTCTCCTCAGAGACTAACCTCACAGTATCAAAACAGTGGGTCTTCTTCACCTGATATTTTTAGTATTCATCGGCAAGATTGGTTTTCTGACCAGCTGCCGTCCAGTTTCTTGAGCTCCCCCCTGCATGCATCTGCCTGAACTCTTCTCCATGAAGACTTACAAACTGATAGTTCAGAAGCCTCCTTTGGCATCATCTTTGATAGTGATATTAGTGACTGCTAGTTGTAGCTCCTCAAAAGGGAAAAGAAGGCATTTTTATTGTGTGACAGTTCAGTAAAAACATGCAGCATCATTTTAGCATGACCTACCACTTCTAGAAACCCCACGATCGAATGATCATTGGTCTCAAAACACTTCCCTGCTGGCTCCATTCCTGAAAGACTCAGGCCCTTATTGCTTTGAAAACTTCTCCCAAGATCTGAACCTCATTCGCCTACTTGATATATGTCTTTTTTCCTCCTTATGAAAGCACAATCTTCCTCTCTGCTCTGCCAAGCAATCTGGCCACTGTTGGAAAGAGATGCCACTTCTGCCGTCCAAAACATCTTGGGTCTCTATGCCTCATTGACTCACGGTTTTTGCATCCCAAGATTTCTCAGTTGAGCTATAACAGGAAGGTGGGAGGATAAGGGAAGGCTGCTTAGCAAATAGGAAATAAAGAGGAAAACCCGCTGATGCTGCTCTGTGAAGACTGGCTCCAACTATAATATTTAAGTGAAAGTATGTTAGAACAGAGTTTTATAGCAACTGCAATGCATAATAGAGTTGTGCTGCGCTGTACTGCAAATTTTCAGCAAAAAATTCTTTTATTCACAATGTGGTTCACTAAGTCGTGCTTTAAAAGTTGATGACTCCTTCCTTTACTCCAGTACAACCAAAGAAACACTCTCTTGCTTTGCGCGAGTTCTCAAAGAAACAGAATCACACTCCTGGTTTTTCAGGTCTGTAAAATCCAAGCCAAGCGTTCAGTAGCTCGTAAGGCACAAGACAATTTTTCCACCTAATACTGAATTATGCTCATTTCATAATTTTTCGGAAGTGATCCTATAACCATTATTTCTATGAGAGGTACGGACTTTATGATGTAATAACTTTCAGAGATGAATAATGTATTCTTGTCAAGTCTTCACAAAAAATGTCTGCAGAATGTACCAGTTCTGTATTATCCCAGTATTTTACGTCTGGTATTTATTTTGTAAGCTGTGGCCAGGTAGTCAGCTCTGCAGAAGACCCAAAATAAAAGCAATTCCTACCAATGAATTTGAGGCACCAAAATTGAGCAGAACAGAAGGAAAAATACATTATTTCCAGGTTAATTATAAAAGGAGCTCTCTTTTTGATGATCATAGGGAAAGTTCTTTAACTACATATAAGCTGTCTGATAGCTTTGTAACGATCTGAAGGAATTAGGCAAAAAAAATGGTTCAATAAAATACATAAGATTTTATGATTGGGATTTTGAAATTGCTTTTTTATGTGGGAGGTTTCGACCAATTTAGCAAGTAAATGTCACATTCAAAGGACAGACGCTTCCTGATATATTGCAAAGGGTTGAAAACCCTACGTGGACTCAGCTGTTGGCATCCGACGGCTGGAGGCGAGTGCCCCAAAGCTGATCTGGCAAGGCAGAACCTCACCCCACCAGTGCCAAGCCAAGAGGATGAGCCCACACCAGTTTCCCCTGCAGGTTTCAGTGGGAAAGGAGATTTTGCACTGAGGTGGACAAGGGGTGCTCAAGCTCTCCACTCTGGTCTGGGGTCAGTAAATCTCCTCAGAGGCGAGGCAGCAAAGAGCTTGGGGCAGAAAGCTCCAGCTTTTTGGAGAATGAACATGCTAGAGTCTCACGTGAGAATCATTACAGCAGTGAGCCGGTGTTTAATTTGAAGAAGCCTTATGCAGTAATGCAATAATGAAATCTCTCTACTAAATGGGATGTGCTGTTTCCAGCGACGTTATTATACTGAATGAGGCTACTGACTCAGCTCAGAGTTATCACACCAGACGCGACCATCAACGAGTAATGTAAAACAACGGGCACGTGGGCTGCTCCTTCTTTCAGAGGAATGTACCTTGGATATTGAATAAATGTTAATGAAATATCTATGTGCCAGATCCAAGAGAATACATCAGCATCTATACCGTAGTTTAGACCCCTAAAACCAAATGTGCACGTCAGCACCTGCGTAACCCGGGAGGTACTTAACTCGTTGGTTTTGTTTTTCTGCTTGGGAGTTTCCAAGGCTTGAGTTTTGCTTTCTGCACCCTCCAAGAGCTCCTGGGTATGCAGGTATCCCCCGAGACCTTTTACTCCCAGGTACAGGATGGTGCAGCATTTATATCAGCTGCCGCGCCTGATCCTGGAAGCAAGCCCAAATCACACTAGGAAGATCCTACTCAAGGGTTTGTGCTGGGTAATAAATATCCAACGTTTTTTTTAATATTTGCTAAAACCTGCAACCCCAGTTTCTCTAATGACTGCACACAGGACTTCCTTCTACTGCCACGTGTGAAAGGGGAATTTAATTACGTTACGATTACACTATCTATGTTATGGAAAGAAACAGGAAAACGGGTAAGAGCTTTGCTTTCATAGACTCCTGTGGGTACAAACTCCACAAAGTGGATGTAAGTAGCTGCATATATTGTGCTAGTTCATTATACGGAAATAAAGCCATACTCAACTCAAAAAATCACTTGAAGCTGAAATAATGCTACAGCATATAATTTAAAATCAAAAGAAAAGGGCAAACATTGAAAAGGCATATATTTATATATGTCCTGTACACTGAAAAGGTAAGTTTTAAAAGTATGCTTTCTTGTGTTTAAAAGAAATAATTACCAAAATAAAAAATGCTACGTCTTTGAAAATTCCTCATTATTCTTCTATATTTCAAATAGCTCTGATTTGTAGCTAATAAGTAGTTCATTGAAGAAGAAAGCAACAAAAGCAGAACTATGCGTTTGGAAGACAGTAACTCTGGGAAGGAGAGAGTTTGAAGAGGTGCTATGTTATCTTGGTTTAAAATATGGAAAAATATGACCTTGTTCTCATCGAGGTAGGTACTGTGCTGTGCCAGGAGTGCTCACTCGCAGGAATGCCGGATGGTGTCTAATATCTATGCCACAGTCTTAAACAGATGCAGCATTTATCTTCCAAAGCTGTCCTAACCTGCGGAGCTGCTGTGCTCCAGGAGCTCCTGCATCACCTCCGGGGTAACCTGCACTTCAGTAGGTGCATCCAACCCAACGGAGCCGTATCCTGCTGGAGCTGGGCCAGAGCCATGGGCTGGACCAGCCAACTCGGGAGAAATCATCAGCAGAAAGCCACACCTGGCGAGTTTGCGTTTTTTGACTTCTAGCTTTGTCTTCAGCTAGAGAAGAAGCGTTTCTTAATTCGCTGTACCCAAATGACACCAGGAGTCTTGAGGGAAAAGTACAGAAACGACAGAGCACTTTGGTTTCTCTGTGAAGGAAGCTCAGGAAGATCTGCGGGGGTGAACCTGCAGCCCTCCAGATGTGGGAAGAAATGAGTGAAAGGAAAAGAGAATGTGCTTTGAATGTCTTCCTTCAATGATACTAAGATATCATCATAATATTCTTCAAAATCACTCAGAATTGAGCCAAATAGACTACCAAAGCATTTTGAAAGGCAATTTGATCCTCCCCTATTCTCTTACTTGTTCTTTGGCCATGGTCAATACTCACAATTTTGGTTTTGATGGGGCCTGGGATCGATGCAGTTTAACTGTGACAATAAAAACCATCCCTTTATTTATTTATAGTAAAATGGATTTATAGCAAAACGGATTTATAGCATACCTGTCTATCTTAGCATCTAACAGTGCTTGTGTAACCCCCCCAGCTGGATCAGTAAGGTACGTTGTACAGCCCGGCACACAAAGAGATGGAGCGACTTGTTTACAGATACCTTGTCACTCAGTGGTGGAAAAAGAAACGTGCAAATTTAATTCTGATCATAATTTTAAACCATGAAAACTTACTACTGTTTGTACTTAGACTACTGACCTGGGGGCAATAAGGGACTAGTCTTGCAGCTGATAGTCTTGCTGCTCTCTGATGTGTCTTTATAACTCAGCTGGTTATTTCTAGCTGCCCATGTAATTGGGATGGGTTAATATTGCTGGCAGCAAGTAAATATATGCAACCTGTCCCAAAAAAGAAGGGGTATAAAACACACCTACTTAAAAATCGCCTGATTTCTTTTTGAATATTCCTGACAAAAATGCCAATTCTGCACATGGTTTTCTGAGGTACTTTAATCCTATGCCAAGATTTAACATGAAAGACCCCGTGCATCAGGACTTTTCCTGTTCTTGCAATTTTCTGACACTGTCCCTCAAGAAAGAACAAATATATCAGGTGTCCTACTTGAAAGTCAACAACTTGACACCACTGCATCTTGTGCTGCTCCTTACAGTGATGGACAACTAGGAATGGCTTAAAAATACAAAGCAAACAGCAAGAGTAAGTGGTTTCAAAATCAATACAAGAACGATCGAGTAGCAGAAGAGTACTTGTTATCTGTTCATCAAAATGATGTGAAAAGACATTCTGTGCATTCAGAATTTAATTTAGCTACTTGCTTTATCATCATAAACACTCATTTCAATATGGACAATGATTATTTTTTCTTCCCAAACATGAATAATATATAATTGCTGGTATTTTGGAGGAGACAAGGTCTTTACCTTTATCCATCAGGGTAATTTATCATTGTCTTTCTTTTTCTTCTGCAGTGGTGAGAGAGCTTGTCAGCTCAGCTTGTTCTTAAAAAGCTGGAGCGTAATTCAATAATAAATTCACTCAAAGGCTAGCTGTCATGAGGCATTCACTTATTTGTATCCATTAGGTGATCTGCACTGCTGTTCTCTCTAAAGGGTAGCTAGGCTGCGTTTCTGAAGCCCAGGAAATATATTGCACAGATATTCAGTCATCTCCTTCACACTGCTGCCACTTCTGCAGAGGTCGCGCAGGAACGCAACTCGGCTGTGGCACCCCCAGGGGTGATAATCAGCCAGCCACGACCTGGTAAAGTTCCGCGGAGTACGTTGTGGTTCCAGAAATCCCTGGCCTGAATGATGAGTGTGCCTGTGCCACAGGTGTCTCTGCAGGACAACAGATGCGCAGGACACAGAGGTCCACGTCACCTCTGTGTTGCCTGCTTATGGGGGACTGCCCACAGCAAGTGGCATGGATCTAACCCCAATCCTACCCCACGAGGATGATGACGCTGGGACAGAAAGATGTAGGACGTCCCGTGGCCAGCAATCTACAGTCCTGATCTACATTGAGAAGGAGGCGGCTTCATGAATCACAGCAGCAGCAACGGAAGGGAGAGGGCTGTCCTAAGGCAGGATGTTGGAGCCCTCCATCAGAACAAAAAGATCACAGAATCACTGAACGGTTCAGGTTGGAAGGGACCCTAAAGATCATCTAGTTCCAACCCCCTGCCACAGGCAGGGACATCTCACACTAGACCAGGCTGCTCAAAGCCCCGTCCAACCTGGCCTTGAAGATCTCCTGCCCTCTCCTGTTGGACAAGCTATTAAGCCAGCAGCTGGAAGGAGAGATGAAAACGGCTCATCTTGCCCCCAGCTGCTGCTCTGATCTTCATGGAGACACCGAGCAGTTCCTTGGATAAGAGGGATATTATCACCTGTCTGTTGTAAAAGCAACCGGAGGAGACTGACCAGTGAGCACACTACTGAGGACACGGCATATCCACACGTGCAAATACAGTCAGTCTCATTTGCCCAGACTAATTGGGTCCCAGATGGTCCCAGTCCATGCTCCTCCATGGAGCTGTCGCTGTCTGACCACTGCTGAAGCGCTGCCATTTCCAGGGTGACAAAAGAGCTGTTTTTAAAGGTTCAGCTTCCAAGGTGGTGGAAACAGACAATTGAAACTACAAAGAGAAGCCAAGTAAGCAGAAAACACTTGCAATGGTGATTTTATCCAGATCTATAGGATCTTTAAGAGCTAACGGGAACGTGTGATGTCTTTTAACATCCCAAAAGAGTAATGGCATTTTTAGCAACCTAACAGACCGATGAGCCGGGACTGCGTGCTGTGATGCTGTCTCAGGGGAAAACATACCTTCTGCTGAGGTCCTTCACTGTTATTTGTAACCGCTCTTGTGATGAGTCAAGATATTTACCTTGAGAGATGCCATACAATCACAGCTTGAGGTGACGTATCTGTAGACCACACTTAGTGATACACACCCTCTGGCAACCTCATAAATCATCCCTATCTCTGTATAATTCTTTGTGTTAACTTAAATGGAACAAGGAGCCCCATTTATTAATTCCACTGCAGTTAATGAAGAGCAATCATTAAAACCCTTCCTATTGATTTGAGTCTTCACATTCCCCTCACTCTAGTAATCTATATGCCAGATAAACATTTCTGCTAGCAGGTGCTCCTTTTGAATCACGAATCTTCCTTCAGCAGGACATCTACAGATGGTTAGTGACTCCTTCCTACATAGAGATATACCATCAGACCTGTGAAACACGTGTAACTCCTGTAGGAGTTTATCTGGCCCTAAATGACACAGGCTTTCGCTGGTCCTCTGCTGGCACTCCCAGAAACAAATTCACTGTATAAATTAGAATTTCCCATTATTTTCCCCCACCTCTGTGTGCTGCTGAATGCAAGCAACCTTTAAAGAGAAGTTGCAATTTTTTTTTTCATCATACATGTGTGAAGACTCTTATAGTTCTTCAGTTATATGGAAAAGTTCACTAAACACGGACTTGCGTCTACCAAAACTCTCTACCTGTCAGAACAGACACACATGGATCTGACAGCAGAGTCCTCTGTGGAAAGCTGAGGAATTGCAACCCTAAATGTATCAGAAAAACGAAACTGTGAGTGTAATCTATTTTATATTTTGAGGCCTGATTTTACATCTACAAATCACAACTACTGACAGCAGAGAATTCACTGTGCTAACACTTAGTCCAGAGCCTGGATTGTTCAGTATCCAGAACCTGCAATCTTCAGAATGCTGACGAAGTACAAGAGTTTGCGACATAATGAGCGTGTCGTGGTTTAACTCCAGCCGGCAACTAGGACCATGCAGTTGCTCACTCACTTCCCTCCCCCTGAGTGGGGCAGGGAGAAGAGGGAGAAACAGAAAAAAAAACAACCAACTTGTGGATTGAGATAAAGACAGTTTAACAGAACAGTAATGGAAAAGAAAAAAAAAATGGTAAAAGAATATATAAAATTGTGACACAATGCAATTGCGCACCACCCAGTGACCAATTGCCCAGCCCGTCCTGAGCAGCAGTCGCAGATTCCTGCCCCCTGGACAACCCCCATTAATATCTTCAGCTCTTTTGAGACCTGTAACAGTCATACTATAGATTGTAAATATCATTCTAGTTTCCCTCCCTTTTGGCTCTGTCAATGGAAGAAGTTCTGCCATTGGTGTTTACTAGATACTTCTGGAAATGACAATCACTTGAACTGGAAGAGCCCTGATGAACGGATGGCTTTCACTCCTTGAAATAAGAGAAGGCAATTGCCCATGCGCATTGGGAGGGAAGCATCTTGTCTTACTGGCTGGTAGGACGTTGCAGATGAAGAGACAGTCAGTAGAATTACATCAGCCACAAAATTCTTCAGATACCCACTTCCCTTAGACAGTTTCCATGTTCTGCATCTTGCTGCCATTCCACATCTTGCCATGGCCAAGTGGCTCCTGCTTCACCTCTTACTGAATGAGAACCAAAATTCACTTACCCTCCTTCAAAGGGATTGTCTCCTGGGATGACGTGAGTGCTGTCCTTGCCAATCAGGAACTTGATCCTGTCGTAGAACGAATGCAAGCTCTGCTGGATGACAGGGGCTTGTGTCTCCTGGATGATATCCAGGGGGTCTGGGGAGCCCAGGCACAGCGCGTTGACGTGGCACAGTGGCTGCAAGCAGCAGTCTGGGTCCATGCAATCCACCAGGCCATCTGCAGAAGGGTAAGGAAGATTTAGAGCTATGGTAACACAGAGTGTTGCAGACTTCAGAGTGAAAGAACTTCTTCCAACGGAGAAATGCACATAGAATAAGGCATGTTTCCTTAAAGCCCCAATAAAGAACCTCAAATATGCATTAATATGTGTATATATAAAACCATACGCAAACACATGAGATTAGAAGCTAAAAAAAACATGTTTGAGGTTGGTTCTGGGATAAGCCATTTCACATCTCAATCTCTCAGACAACTCCAGAGCCCCAGATGGTGGGTTTTTTTCTGTGCATATACTAATGGCTTTTGTACATCCATCATGTTTCCTCTACAAACCACAGGCACATTGCATCATATCAAATCTATTAGGGTCACTTTTAGCAGGACTAAATAGTAAAGAAAGCCACGGTTTCAGAGAGATCCATGCATGCGACCCACTGAAGATTCTGGCTAGACAGATGAGAAGGGAGATTTTGCTGGGAAGGTTTGGTCTCTTTCGGCTTTTGTCACCTTTATTCCACGCAGACACAGAGTAACAGATGACCTCCAACTCTCAGGATACAAATCTTATACTTTCAGCACCACTAAATTAATAATAACAAGAAGAAGAATAGCGGCGGACGTGCATGAGAAAAGCTTGCCGAGTGTACTCTAGTAAAATGAGTATTTGCTTATCTGTCAAGTCACCAAACACAAAGCCAGTCCCGATTTCCCCTCCCACAGCCTCAGCAGCGTTCCTCAGTTCATTCTGAGATGCCACTGCTCATTGCAAACAGCTTAGTAAAAAGCGGTGACGGGAAAGGAAATCCAAAAAAAAGCTCAGAAGAGTTTTGATGAAGCATCACATTTAGAAATCAAAGTTGGTAGCATGTAGGAGAGATGGATTTTTGAATCAGATAAGGGAACTGGATGTTTTTGTTCCGGGGTAATGGGATATGGAGCCCTTCACTTCCAACTCATCAGTTTAAGCACGACGCTTTGATAGGGAATGAAAATTGTTACCATGTGAGGGCTGTTCAAAGACCTACGTGAAATGAGCAGCTGGTCTCAGTGTAGTTGCTGGGAGCTCTACACATCAGAGAAGCCACCACCTTTACAGTCAGCATCCTTCTGACGGTTTCAGCATAAAGGCAAGAAATGAATGTGCGTGGAGAGCAAAACTGTCCTGAGAGGTGGGTCTCTCCTGAAGCGGGATGAGATTTGGAGTTGTCAGGATAATGTATTTTTTATTTCAAAGAAACGGTAAATTAAAACAAGCCCATTTGTTATTATTACAGATCATGAGCTTCAGTTTCATCCCACTTATACTAGTATGAATTAGAAGTCCGTTCACTAATGTTGTTCCCATCACTTTGAATTTACTGTAATATAAATAGGATGAGAATCTGATCTGTTATTATTGCTGTAGCACTTAACGACGGCTTACGTGTCATCGTCCAGGATTCTGTTGAGATATACCTGTGCCCTTCTTGGAAGATTTTAGTGCCATAAAACATCACTGGCAACATCATTTCAAGTGGTTTCCTATACACGGAAAACTGAACAAAAAGCCTGTCCAGCGTTCCCAGAGCTTCCAGTCTACGTGTGGGTCGAAGTGCAATGAATATCTGCCCCACGTAGATGCACACACTCACACTGAGTCATTTTCACAAGTGCCCTGCACCTGCCATTAACGATAATGGCAGCAGTGTTAGATTAGCAAAAGGGCTTTAGAAAAATCCCATCCATTATCCTTACCTCTGTCTGTTCTGATATCTCTACATCTTTATAACTCCTTGCAAAATCGCCACAAAAATTTATCAGCTCGGGCACAAAACCTACCCATCTGCCTTTTCTCTTGATGACTAGTGATAATGAAAAAGAACTAATTACATTTTATTTGCCTATTAAAAAAATGACTTGCTGCAGACGATTAGGCCAGTAGGATTCTGGAAGGTCAAATCTCAGATGGAGTTTGAGAGATCGTTCACAGAATAAAGACCTGCACAGATGTGATACGCTTATCCATAGCTACCTGATAGAAAACAAAAGAGACGGAAAAGAAACAACAAACCAGCCCTGTTACTATATCGACTCTAGTTTCAAGCAAGATAAAATGTTGTCATTTTCTCCCACACATTAATAATGTTTTCTAAGGCTACAGACACTCTGCTGAGAGGACGGAAAACCAGCTGGACCATACCTCTTCATTACCCTGCCTTTATTCCAGGCATCAGAAACGCTTTTTGGGACCTGAAGCTGCAAGACAGCAAGGAAATGTTGCCTTTGCAGGAAACAGTAGATAAATGTTTGAAAAACAGATGCACAGGACAATGTTTTGTACAGGTGGGAATGCCAAGGACTCATCTGCAGATAAGCCTTTCAACTAATGTGTTTCAGGCCTGTATGGAATAAGTTGGGGGTAATTACACCAGAGAGGTTTGTCACTGACATCCTAAAGCCATTAAGGTCCTCAAGAGCTGGAATGGGGTTTAGCTACTCAACTCCCTCTAATATCAACAGCAATTTCAGGGCAAAGCACGTCTTCAGCTTAGAAAATGTAAAGGCCATTTTTATCTGAGACGTGGAGAACAGCAAGAGTTAAGTTAAAAAACAGATCATAAATAGTGATGTCACCATCTGAATATTGTTTTCTTGTCTTTTTTTTTATTGTGTGGTCCACAAGCGATCCAAGTGGCGCCCTACAGCAAATTTTAAGGAAATATAATGAAATTGTACACATCTATGCCCTGAGATCTCTCACTGGATCCATCAGAAGAGTAAGGATAAAGTGACATTGTCAAGAAGCTCCCTACCCATGAAGAGCGAGGCGTTCAGGGACCTGCATGGATTAATAGAAAATAAAACCAGAGCAAAATAAAACTCACGCTTTAATGGTCCAAAGAGACAAAACTAAATGTGGGAAGCCAGCCCCAGCAGCTAAGGAAACTACAACAAGGTATGACCCCACAGAACAACATGAAGTCATAATACAAAACACCTTTGAAATTTATAAAGCATCAAGGTGAATCCTCCTCAGAACACATCGCAAAATTTTCGGAGAGAGGTAACAGAAGGAGGTGAACACGGGATCAGTGGATTCTGCACCCCAAGTTTTGCAGCAGCAAAGCCACAGAGAACCATGATCTGTGTGTGGATTCCCAACTCCAGTAGGTCCCAGCGCGCAGATAAGCAGCACAGTAATTTCTCAGTTATGGCCATGTTTATACAGCTCTCGGTTTTAAAAAGTGGCTGTTCCCTTATTCTACATATAGCCATAATATGACCATGGCACTTCAGACCAGAGGACAAGTGTGTTGCTGAATTATCTCCGTGCAAGGTTGAAAGTCCTGTGTAGATGGATTACGGTACTTAATATGCTTTAAGGTCAAAGATGCTACTACGATCAGCTTGTCTGACCTCTCATATACAAAGGATGTTCATTTTTTTCCCCCAGAACTGGATTAAAGCCTGTCGTTTAGAAAGATATCTCTTATATCAAAGACAGCTGGTTACAGTGAGTCCACCACTTCCTCTGGTAAGCTACTGAAATGCTTAATTACTTCTAGGAAACTGCATCTAATTTCAAGGTTGAATTTGTCTAACTTCAATATCCCACCACTGGAAATTGTTTTGCCTTTGTCTGAAAGGTTACCAGTGCTTCCTTCTGCCCTCAGATGTCTTGTCCAAGTGCAAGTCCCTCCACACAGAGCAACAATCCATTCCAAACCTATTCTCTGAACAGCCGAGGAAGATTAAACTTCCCATCGTAAGGTTCGTTTTCCGGATGCTGGATTTTTTTTGGTGTGTGGCATCCTTTGATCTCTTTCCATTAATTTCACATCTTTTGTTATGTGTGGGCACCAACACTGGACACGGAACTGTGGCAGCAATACTAGGTACAGAAGAGAGACCACTTCCCAACTTTTGGGGTTTTTTTTATACTTCTAGGGTTCACAGTAGCCTTTTAACAGCAGCCTTGCACTGAGAACTCATGTTGAGACAATTATCTCCAGTGACCTCTAAATCCTGTTCTGAGTCATTGCTTTTCAAGCGTCTCCCACCCCGTACGTATAACATGCTTTCTTTGTTCCCAGGGGTATTATCTTGCATTTTGCTGCATTAAGACACATTTTGTTTGATTGTGACCTTGTGGCAACGTGAGTCAGACCACTCGGTATCAGAATGATCTGGGTACGTTATTTACCACCATACCAAGCTTTAGGTGCCCTGAAGATTTTACCAGGAGAGATTTAAACTACATTCTAAGACAATGATGAAAATGCTGAATAGGGTTGGATACAGCAACCAGTTCCAAGGGATCCTTTCAGAAACAGCTTCAGTCATGGTTGCCTTTCAATTAACAAATTAATTTGGAGATCTGACACTGAGCCAGATTTTAAGCCATCTCTTGTTTTCCTTATTATTTCCATGTAATAAGACTTTTAACATCTTTGAGACACTTTATGCCTTCTGTATAGACACACATGTCCTTAACACCCAGGCTGGCATTACTGCCAAAAATAAAACTCTTTTCTACGACTTCTTTGTGTAAAACCATGAAATAAGGTCCCTGCTGACTGGAAGCTAGCCAATGTTATTCCAACCTACATAAAGGCCATGAGGGAAGACCCAGGGAACTACAGACCAGTTAGTCTAACCTCAGTTCCTGGAAAAATTACAGAGAAGATTATACTAAGAACTACTGGAAGGCATTTAAAGAATAATGGAATCATCGGGGACAGTCAACATGGGTGCACACAGGGAAAGTCCTGTTCAACTAATTTGATATCCTTCTACGGTATGGTCACCTGCTCAGCAGATGAAGGGGAGAAAGTAGATGTAGTTTTTCTGGATTTTAGTGAGGCTTTTGATACTGTCCCTCACAGCATCTTTCTGGACAAGTTGTCCAGCTGCGGGATGGGTGGGTTTATGGTGAGTTGGGTGAAGAACTGGCTGAAGGGCAGAGCTCAAAGGGTTGTAGTGAATGGGACTACACCTGGCTGGTGACCAGTCACCACTGGCATCCTTTGGGTCCAATACTAGGGCCACTCCTGTTCAATATATTTATCAGCGATCTGTATGTGGGAGTTGAATGCACCATTAGCAAGATTGCTGATAATACCAAACATCTGGTAAATAATACGATCAATGGGCAGCATCTTTAACTACCAATCATGTAATCATAGAATAAGTAAGACTGGATGGGACCACTAAGGTCATCTTGTGAGGCCTGTCTCCTTCCCTTCAGAGAGGGACAGACATGAAGGAGAATGAATGGGATCAGCAGAAAATGTTCCTTTTCTGCCATATAGGATTAAGCAGCTCCAATTTATTCAGTTAACATTATTTTTTAGGGGACCAAGTCTACTTTGATCACATAATCTGCCCTCTGTACATCACCAGACAGCCAGTTTTACTTTGGGATCACTGCATCTAGCTCATTTCTTGTAGGTGGAGTTGGAATACTGTTTTTAGAAAGATGTTCTATCTCATATTAAAGATTGCAAATCCACCGATCTCTTTAGTGAGCTCTTCCAAACACTACCTTAAACTCTAAACTCTTTGGGAGCAGAGACTGCCTTTTTATTTTCTGTTCACAAAACACCTGTTCCAGTCCCACGGGGCTCTGATGTGCCAGCACAGCCCAATGAAATAACCACAATTCTCATTAAAGATCTGTATCTGTAGAGTATCTTCAGCCTGTTCTCCATGCAAGTATTGCTTCAGGCAAGCGACTAGACTCTGAAGCTAAGAAGCCTAACAAGCATGACACTTGCTTAATACCAGCTGTAAATCAGCTGGTATTAAATGACTTTAAAAACTCTCACTGTAGAAACTCAACTACCTTAGACAGTGACAATAGATCTGAATGCTGACCTTATTCAGAAGGAGTTTCACAAAATAGTCAATGTCATAATGGCCTTCGATAGTCACTTGGATGCTGTACTTAAGATGACCTAAAATTACTTGGCTTTCAAACCCTGCTTGTGACCCATCACTTTCTGCAGATCGTGCCCCTTTTGATGTTTAAACAGCATGCAAAAAAATACAGCCACCCAAACCAACCAGAAATTTTGAAAAGCTGGAGCTACTGGGGTCAGTGTGGAGGTCTCAGGGCTGTGTCTTGCTTACTCTGCCCACCAGAGCTTCAGTATTTACCACACAAAGATTTGCAGGATCCAAGCCAAAAGTGGAATCATAGTATCATAGAATGTGTTGGGTTGGAAGGAGCCTTTAAAGGTCATCTAGTCCAACCCCCCTGCAGTGAGCAGGGACATCTTCAATTAGATCAGGTTGCTCAGAGCCTCATCAAGGCTGGCCTTGAATGTTTCCAGGGACGAGACCTCCGCCACCTCTCTGGGCAACCTGGGCCAGTGTCTCACCACCCTCATTGTGAAGAACTTCTTCCTAATGTCTAATCTAAACCTGCCCTGCTCTAGTTTAAAACCGTTGCCCCTCGTCCTATCGCTACATGCCCTTGTGAACAGCCCCTCCCCAGCTTTCTTGTAGGCCCCCTTCAGGTACTGGAAGGCTGCTATAAAGTCTCTCCTGAGCCTTCTCTTCTCCAGGCTGAACAACCCCAAATCTCTCAGACTGTCCTCACAGCAGAGGTGCTCCGGCCCTCTGATCACCTTCATAGCCCTCCTCCACAAGAAGCACACGTCCTTCTTGTGCTGAGGGCTCCAGAGCTGGATGCAGTACTCCAGGTGGGGTCTCATGAGAGCAGAGTAGAGGGGCAGAATCACCTCTCTCGATCTGCTGGCCACGCTTAATTTTCTTCTCAAAAGAATTTTCTTCTCAAAAGAACCAACAAATAAACTGAACCTGTTCCAGGAGTTTATGACAGAAACAAGACCACCACATCTGCCAAGTGGTCGGTTAAATGAGACATGCTCCTTCCCACCCAAGCATGCAAGATGGGGCAGGTGCTGAGTAACTAAAGGGGTTTTGTGACTGTCCTCCTTGTCTGTAAACCTTCATGTCCAGACTCCCTGGCTTCTCTGAAAGCCTCCTTTGCTAGGAATGGATTTAGATCTTAAGGCACAAAACCAGCCACGAACTGATAGGAAAAACATTGTGCCTATTGAACACCACTGCTTATTAGGAGAGGCAGATCTTTTGCCTTACTACTAAACTATGATGAGATGAGCATGACATATTCCCTCCCCAGAACAAAATCTAATTGTCACGTTGACAGCCACCACTATCCTGCAAAATAATTACTATCCAGCAGCAATGGGGCTACTGTCCCTGCATTCCTGCAGTTGCTGCTGCACTCGCTGGCTGCAAAGTGCTCACAAATCCCAAGCAGTCTCGTTCCTCTCATTCCTCTTTCAAGTCCCATGCGGTCTAGCTTCCAAGTCACTCGCCCACCACCACGCAGCACCAACAAGGTGTCACAGATCAGAGATTCGTACAGAAGCAAAGGGCTGGTTTTGAGAGACTGCTTCTGCAGTAAACAAGATCAGCCGAGAGCTAATAAAATTTCAAATTAGCTGTGACTTTTCATGGCCCCACAATTGTGTTGGCTGATTTAATGGGCAGCGTCTTAGCTCGCTGAGATTGAATAATTGAACATTTCTACAGAGTTATGGATGCTGCAACAAAAATCCGTCACGCTAACGTCAACAACGGAATGCAAATACCCTTCAGCCAGAGGCGTTATTATGTGTTTAAGCAGACTCTGACAGGTGCTGCATGTCAAGTGTCGGGCTGGAACAGGCAGGCCACAGGTAGGGACAGACCTGTTTGTACACAGAGAGCATCCCGTGGACCGTGACATGCACTGGGAACCCCGGACACACAGGCAGGCAGGAGGAGGTAAGCCTAAGCAGCCTTATTAGGGTAAATCTGGGAGATAGTACATGACAAACCTAAGGATTGCTCCTGCTGAAGATGATGAGAATTTTTGCAACTGACTGCAGCAGGAAGAGCCTCTGTGAGCTCTAGGCAAAGCAAAACTAAGAAGAAAAATAACAATAAAACCCGTGGAACAGGCTGCCCAGAGAGCTCGTGGAATCTCCGTCTCTGGAGATATTCAAAACCCACCTGGACGTGTTCCTGTCCAGCCTGCTCCGTGTGACCCTGCTCTGGCAGGGAGTTGGACTAGATGATCTCCAGAGCTTCACTCCCCCCATTCTGTGATTCTGTGATTGTCTTTCAGGAGTATTTTCATTGCCAATGAAAGCATAAAATGCCCCGATGACACAAATAATTGTGTGTCTCTCCTCATCCAGTTCTTACCTTTCACTTTTCTTCCTGTGCCATTCACCGGGCAACATTATCACTTTTTGTGGGGACACTGTCTGTCTTGTATGGCTGGGAGAGTTTGGATGGGGAGGGCTTAAAATACAGATGCTCAAGGGCAAAGCTAACAAAGTGTTAGTCTCACCCTTGAGCAAATCAGATTTTCCCCTTCCAGCTCCAGTCTCAACTCTGGTGAAGGAAGACTTTAAAGGAATGGCTCAGTACTTTTGCACAAAACACAAATCATTGTTCCTGTGAAGGCTTGTGATGAAGAAGGTTTACAGGAGAAATGATGTTCCGCCCTGAGCTGAGGACCAACGCTCAATTTACTTCAACTGAATTTGGGAAACAAGTAGGTTTTACTCCTGCGTTTTGCAGAGAACAATTTTACCTATTCAACAAAAGAGTCGTAGCTTTTTGGCCCCACCGTCAGGAATCAAAGGAAAAAAACCCACAAAAGTAAGGGACAATAGCAATGTGACTGTCAATGCCCTGTGATGATGTTACCTATTAATCTTTTCTGTCCCACCTGCTCTGTTTTGATTTTGCCTGAATAAGGTTCTCACTGGTTGTATCCTGGCTCAATTAGATTGCTGGCTGCCTGGGAAAAGGTTCGTCCTCACATCTTTCTCCAAGTGCTCAGTGCATGTTTGCAAGTTCAAAATTATACAGCCATAAGGACTAGTAATCACATATTTGAATTGCAGGCCTCCTTGGGCGCCAGCGCGAAGCAGAGCTCTGCAGTGCTAGTCACTACAAACACACTTTGTGAAAAAGTCCATCCTAATCCAGACCTACACCCTTGTTTCACAAAACATCTGAAAACAAAAAGATGGGAAGAAGAAGGAGGAAATGGCAGAAAACACATGATAATCACCACTTGCTGGGCATGAACCAGAGCTATAATAATTTGTTTAGAGTCTACAAGTTCACAGCATCCCCCAACTCACCATTGCTTTGGAGGATACAGTTGATGCAGCTGCACGGGATTCCTCCTTTCTCCAGGCAGGCTTTTAACAAAGGGATTTATGCATTGCACGACCAGCAAACAGCGCAGAAACCAGGCAATCTATGTTTGGAGTGAAATTCATGAAGCTGAGCAAGGCACGTGAGGGCCCTTCTCCGCAGAGGAGGGACTGGCATTTAGGCAGGGCAGTAAGTCCAGGTTGCTTAACTTGACCATGGTCATGCAACATCGTACCTGAAACTCCCTCCTTCAGGAGCCAAAGCACCTCTCAAAAGCGATTCTTCTGAGATAAAAGGTCTCAGAGCTTAGAATTTTTTTGTGGGAGCAACAGGTTCACACCCTCAGCAGCTGAGATATCCTCGTCACCAAGGTCTCTCGCTTTCCTGGCAAGTGTTGTAAGTGTTAAGCTGCTGCTGCAAAGTTCACCTCAACATATTCTGTTGACTGAATCCAAGGCAATTCGACCAATCATCTGAGCACAGCTTGGAAAGCGGTCTCAGATAACTCAGACATAGGCATGTTTCTCAAAGCCTGGTCAAGAGGAAAGTGGCCGTGCACTCTATGCACCCTGAGCACACCCAGGCGCAAAACTTAAGGTTTCTAAGGGGACCGTCTGCCCGAAAGGGGAGGCAAGAGTTTGCCTCAGGTGGTAAAGCAAGTCTGGCAGAGCTTTCCTGAATTTAGCATTGGTGCCCAAACTCTCTTTAAGCATCTTTTCTGGTGCAGAAATGCTTTGTGAAATGCGTGTCCAAGCCTGTCTTTTCTGAAGATGGTTCGTGTCACCTTTTCTAACATCTTATACAGCAGCAGTGCCTCCTTCCTTCCCATCAGTAACTTCCCTCATCTCAGCAGACAATGGTATGTTTCTTGCGACACAGAGGACAACTTTAATGGTTTCTTTCTGAATCTATTAATCAAAGGCATTTCATTAAGGACTAGTCAAAAGTACCAGGGACTCTCCTAAGCTGCCACGACAACCCACAATCTCTGCTAGACCCTCGGTTCACAATGCATCATCCTCAGTAATGGCACAACCAACACCTGCCTCTGGGTGCTGTAATACATCCACCGGGTTCACATCGCCCTCCTGACAGCCCCGGTGCTAACAGCCGGCCGCGGGTGATACCCAAGTGTTACCGTCCAACACAGAATCAGCAAAGAGCTGAAACCTGGAAACGTGAACTACTCATTTTGTTCTCTTACTTGACGAAAGGTGGATTATCCTATAAACAGAGGAAGCGAAGCTGGGTGATTTATAACAAATCATACCAGCTAGCCAATCTTTTCAGCTACAGCCGACTTTCTCATCTTTTTAGCAGTGCTTTGTGGTTCCTCCAAGATGGCCCTGTTGTTTGACTGGATCTGTCTGTGATGGTAAATGCTAATTTATGACGGCTGTTCTCCCAGGTGCGTTCAGATCTCAACACTTCTCTTCCTAAATGTAGCAAGCACATTAATGCATCATTTTTTATGGTTTCGAGGAAGCAGACAGCTCCCATACCATGCCCAGGAGACAATCTTCTCGTGCTATAAAAGCCTTGCAGGCATGAAGTAAAGGTTCATAACAGTGTGCAAAACCAAAAAGAAAACATCTGAAAGCACCTCACCACCTGGTCTGCAGCTCGAGCATTTGCAAAGACTAAGGTTTGCATTCTGGGGTTCTCCTGGATTCTTTACAATTCCCTTTACAGCCCTGATGCTACCTTCAGGTGTAACCCTACGTACTGGCAGAGAGCAGTGCGGACTCCTGCCAGCTCTCTAACGCGTTCTTTGGCATGTGGCGGACAGATGGTGGACACATGGGTGTTAAGAAGGCCATTGTGCAGAGCCAAAATTTCTCTTGCCAAAGAATTTGAAATGATGCTGTCCCAAAGCATTATGCAAGTCTCCACCTTCCTGCAAGCACTACCTGATCCTTGAATGGGGCAAGCAAGACACGAAGCATTACTCTGTGGAGTTGCAGCAGTGGGCTACGGTACAGTTAAACAAATAACATTGATTTCACAGAATCACAGAAAGGCAGGGGTTGGAAGGGACCTCTGGAGATCACCCAGTCCAACCCCCTGCCAGAGCAGGGTCACCCAGAGCAGGTTGCACAGGAACGCGTCCAGGTGGGTTTGGAATGTCTCCAGAGACGGAGGCTCCACCACCTCTCTGGGCAGCCTGTGCCAGGGCTCTGCCACCCTCACAGGAAAGAAGTTTTTCCTCATGTTTAGATGGAATTTCCTGTGTTCCAGTTTGTGCCCATCGCCCCTTGTCCTGTTGCTGGGCACTGAAAAGTCTGGCCCCATCCTCTTGACAACCACTCTTTAGATATTGATAAGCACTGATGAGAGCCCCTCTCAGTCTTCTCCAGCCTATACAGACCCAGCTTTCTTAGCCTTTCCTCAGAAGAGAGGTGCTCCATTCCCTCGATCATCTTGATTTGCCCCAGAGAACGCATTCCTGAATTACATGGCCTCTGACGCGCGAGTTGGTTTCCAGGGGCAGCAGTAACGAATACTCAGGGCTGCAAGGAAAGGCAAAAATCTCACGTGCAGTGCCTTGGCGGCTCTGACTTGCTCACTGCTCCAGGGTCTGAAGACTAAGGCAACTTTTAGTTATTCTGGCCCAGGAGGATAGAGGGAAGGACAGCATATGGATTGCTCCACCTGCTAGCTCTTGGGTAGTGTCTGGTGGAGCACGGATTGAACTTGCAAAGGCAAAACGGGGCCACATCTACGTTGGGACCCTGTGTTTGTGCTAGGCTAAATGCATTGCGTGTACCTGTCATGAATAAGACATAAACTGAGGGGCAGACACTTCGTCACTGCAATTCTTGCAGAAAAAGAGAACAGGATGGTTTATCTTCTTCTCTCCCGAAGGAAGGTCATTGACCAGGTGACATGTAAGAAAAAACAAGTTGCTCTACTTCTATGCAATAGTGTGCAATATATGTGAGGATAGGCCAGCATTATTTGACTGGGAAGATTATCTATCCGTCTGTCTGTCTATCCATCTATCTATCTATTTAAATTATCCTGCAGCAATCACTAGCACAAGCCCTTGGACTGTTTAAATTGGGAAGAGGCAGCAGAGAGCAGCAGACAACTGAACATTGACCTCTAATGAATGTGGAGGGTTAGATAATACTAGGAACATTTATAGTCCAGACAAATTTTTCATCTGGGAAAGACTCTTGCCTTTCGAAAGTAAAGTCGATCCACTTTGTTTGGGGAGAGTTCAGCAGATGTTTAACAAATAGAATTGTTCCAAGCAGGAAAAGGAAGATGCAGCAAGATCCGTTGCCTGGAGAACCAGCAAGCTTTGCCCTATCTGGAAAACTTGGCTACTCCGGAAAAACCCAAAACAAGGACAAAGGACCTGAAGTGAAGTTACCGTGTTGATCAGACAGAACTTTTAGACCAAAAGAGTAATTTAGTTTAATATCTGTAATTCTCCTACGGTATGAGGACAGTGGGGTGTATCCAGGCAATAATATGGTGAATTGGCCAACTCTCTGGCTCTCAATATGGAGGGAGTCATACAGTTAGATGATTTCTCTGGAGCAAAGATGGTTAACACAGCTTTGCTGCCCAATAGTATATGTGTGAGACTGTGAAGAATATCCTCTCCTCTTCCTCTCCATTTTTCCTGTACGCTCTGTTCCTAACAAATGCAACCGAGCTCATATTTAGCCTATGGAATATCAGCCTCTTCTCAAGGCTTTGTCAAATGCCATTAACTGCACTTCTAGGACTTGTCACAGAAGATAATTTCCTTGGTCTTTAAAACCTTCAAACTTCTTATTCTTCAAGCACATGACAGCGCACTCAGTGTGGGGTGAGAAAGGACTACTCTCAGGTAGTGAGTGTTTGCAGCCATGACTTCGAGAGGCTATTTTCTGCCAAAGAGAGGCAAGAACCACTTTTCTCAGCTTCTTTTAAGGAAACGCCTCCCATTTGTTGCAATACAGGTGGCCTCTTAGGTCAAACGTGCAAAATCCTAGCCTGTTACCCAGATTGTTAAAGCTCTGTCACTGCAGTGTTTCCCCTTGACTGATACTGGATGATCACCTGCTCGTAGTTACTTGCTACAACTCCTTTCAAGTTGACGGGCTTTGTGTTTAAAAGTGTAAATAAAGTGGACCACGGTGTGAAACCTAAGTGCTAGCTTTGACAAATGACACATGTAGGCGGAGAGGGCATTGCTCTCCCAGACACCTTTTTTCTAAGCTGAACCGGGATTGCATTTCACCGAGTCGCTCTCTGAGTGACTTCTTGCTTAGCTTGTTTTTGTTTATCCGAACGGCCTCCAGATGTACGAGGCAAACATGCCCTGTAATTTGGTACCCGTCTCCCTCAGGGTATGATTAGGCTGGGATCTGATGAAAAAGATTCTGACTTCAGCTCCCATTATCCCGAGGAATTTCCGGCTGCAAGGATCTTGATTAGTAGACATATGATACTACAGTGTGGGAACCGGCTTCCGATGAGCTCAGGCAGAAGGAACCACACCCCCCCCCCCGCCCCATAGTGTGAACGGCCCCAGCGTGGTGTCTCAGCCTCAAGAGATGCTGCTCTGAGCAGAAAATTACTTGAAGGGCAGTGGTCACCAACCAAAAGTAGGCACTTACGAGGCAATATCTGAAACAGCTCAGAGGGATGCTGCCCTAAACCTATTTCTCTCCACTGATGGCACCCACAGTGACTACCTCAGATACTTGACTTCTAAAGCTTTATGAAATGACTCTCATTTCCATTGTCTACTTTCCTGTGCGTATGAAGACAAATTCAGCAAGTGGCCCTGAAATCCTTCATGGTGAACAGTCAAATAAACCACCTTTTCCAGCTCTGAGAAGGCATCACTCCAGAGAGAGTGATACGACCCCAGAAGAGGGAGAAGCCATAGTGCTCATACACATACTACATGCTCTTTCAAGAGGCTGTTCAGGCCTACATCTCTCCAGTGCTCTTCAAAGCACAGCAGTTTCCCAAGGTATAATGTCTGTGGTGACAAAGTGGCTGCATCAAATATGGGCTCAATTCTGCTTCCTAAACACAGCCGCCTAGTGTTATGTGACTTGCCTTTGGATATCTGAGAAATCCAAAGGCAGCTGTCACACGTGAAACATATATATATGCTCTACTAGATGTCCAAGCTATTTTGAAGGGGAAGCTAGAAGCCAACTGGGGTACTCTAGGATGTCTCAGACAGTGCTGGAAAAAAGGCAACAGACATTAAGTTGGAATACGGAAAATTATGATTAGGTATTAGGAGAAAAACATTTACTATAAGGATGGTCATATATTGGAGCAGGTTGCCCAGAGAGGTGGAATCTCCATCCTTGGAGGTGTTCAAGAGTTGACTGGACACAGCCTTGAGCAATTTCATGTAATTAGACCTGGTTGTAATTAGACCTGGTTGAGCAGGGGGTTGAACTAGATAAACTGCTGGAGGTCCCTTCCAACCTAAATTATTCTGTGGATATTCTACAAAAATCTCCAGCTGTCTAGCTACAGAAATCAGCATAAAAACTAAGAAACAGGTCCAAAATCAGCCTTTCTTCAAGAATCCATGTAACTAAATTTGAATCCTTGTGCTAAAGAAGGAACTCGGGCTTCAAACCAGAACTGCCCCACCACTGCTGATGCCCCTACAACTCAGGGGTTGAAATTCTAGATTTGAGCCCACAAATACAAATGATCCATGAAAATGTATAAAAATGAAGTCAAGAAGGTAAAGGTATTCCACCGTTCCACTTTTCAGCTGAGGAGAGTCCTTAGCAATAACACAGCAAAATCAAAGGAATAGCATAGTGTATGACATGGATTATTTGTAAACTGTAATGCACACCACGTACACGTATTGGGTTTTTTTGTGTACCAAGAATAAAGTCAACACTCATTTGTGGGCTCTGACACATGAATAAGCCGTCACAAGGCAATATGTTACAACCTATGAGTTGCTTTGCTCTCGCTGTGTACACCACTGCTCCACACACGTTCACCAAATGCAAGTTAGCAGCTGATGTGCACCAACTTGTAAACATGTCGATGCCTTTTGTCTCCTGTCTACATCTGCTGTCCTGCAGGCTAGCAAGGTGACAAACAGCTTGTTTCAAGGTGAGGGTAACCCAGTTACAAGATTAGCACCTTGAACCAGGAGGTACGAGGAGATGGGGTTCCACCAACTCTTTTTGATGTTATACAGATGTGGTCTACATTGTACGTTAGGCTGGATTACTCCTTCTTCCCTCTCTTCCTAAAAACTTCACAGGGTTTTTGTTGGGTTATTTTTTTCCACGGAAACTGGGATTATCCTTGGCTCTATTTACCATATTTTTACACATCTGATGTGATGAACTTTATTGCTGCCCTGTGCCAGCTATAAATAGGAAAGAAGAGTATAGTGATATTGTTTCACGTGAGGCAAAAAGCGACCTTTGTTTTATAGTGTGTACTCTTTGTATGGTTCTCCAATTTTTTCCATCTTTTCTACAGGGATAATTTGGTCCATTTGCCATGCCAGATGTGCAGAAGTATTTTAAATATTCAATCAGAATCCCAGTTGCTGTGAAGCAGATAATCACAGTCTTGGCTTGGCTATTTTTTTTTTTTTAAATGTACTGTTCTTGTGAATATGATAAAACAGAGGCTTGCAAAATGCAGTCTCCACTTCACAGTTTGGGTCCTGGCCCAGACTTGTGGTTTACAAAGCCTTTCGCTGAGTGACAACAAAACAAATTATGCAGTCTCCCTTATGCCTTAAATTTAATATCTCATCTCCTGCCCTCTAATTCAAACCTTCACACTGCACCAGGGTTTCCTTTGTAATGAGATAACTCTGAATATTAAGCTTGCATTATGCAGAGCTATTATTCACATGCCTGACATCATTACATATGGAACCATAATCAATAAAACATGGTTCGAGAGAGATTGGATGGCTTGTGGGCATGAGGATCAGTCACCGAAGCCTCTAAGTTTCTGCAAAACATCCATCCCAAGTCAGCAGTGACCTACCAGAGAGCCTTGATGAAAACCACAGGCGGTGAGGCCAGAGTTCGAACAGTCAGGGACATTTGCTGTCTGAGGTGGTCCCATCGTGTCACTGCTGAGCCACCCGGCCAGGGTGGAACGACAGGACGAGAGCATCGCCTCTGCCTGCTCTCTGGTACATGGACTTGATTTGAGGATAAACAAAAACCTCCCTCTTCAGCCCTGGCAGCCCAAGTCCAAATCCATTTCATTTGAATTCAAATCCACTCTGGCTGAGTCAGCCTGGCAGATTTCGCTGTCTGTTCTCCACCAGCTGTCAAAAAACAATCATCTGCCCTGCAGAATCAAGCCCAGCTGACTGTTCACTGTGCAAGGTTTACAGGCTCTGCGAAGCCTGACATCTCGCATGTGCTCATGTCCTACCTCCGTCGTTGTCTTTCCCATCGCCGCATGCCGTCTCCATGGAAGTATCGCAGCCTGCTCCCCTCCAGCCCAGCTGGCAGACGCAGTGCCAGCCGTTCATGTCCAGAGTGCATCTGCCGTTGCCGTTACACAAGCCAGGGCATCCCTCTGCAAGGCAAACAGCCACACATTCAAATGCGCTGGAAAGACAAAGCAACGCAGCCTTGAAAGAGGCCAGTTAGACAGCTTTTTCCCTTTGCCTTCAGCTTATTTCTCCACTCTCGCTTGCTGGCTTCCCACCTGAAGCGAACTGTCCCAGTTTGGTGTTGGAATGGTGGTGACCACTCAATGGGCTGCTGTCTCCCAGGAGGTCATCACAGCACAGCCTCACTAATTGGATCGAGGGAACGGTGAGCTTCAGGGAGGCAATTAGATCTTCCTGCCCTCTGAGTCTCTCAAAGCATTTGCTTTGTAAGACGAGGATTTGGGGTTACCTAAATTACTTGGGGTGTTAAAGTTCCCAATGCCCATCAGGATAAAGCAGCTGGCTTTCAGCAATACTGAGACTGGTAAGCAGTCAAAGCTGGCTAGAAGAGGAAGGCACTTCCTACGTTAGAAAATATTTGGAGAACGCCCAATTTCTCTACTGTTGTCATTTTGGGTGGGATTCATCTCATTTGGTTCCAATTCACCCATAATGGAGATACCTTCAACCCTCTCTGTAGTCAGCAGAGGAAAAGACTGTCCCATGGCATAAATCCCCTGGTTAGATGTTAGACGCCCGTAGTGATGAGCAGAAGCCCGCTCTGGAAACACTCATTTCTCCCCACTGACTAGGGAGAGAGCCCAGCCCAGAGGCAGGCATTTCTTTTTTCAGCAATAAGACTTAGGGAGGATGAAGACCAAGCTCCCAGTCTGCTCACTAGGGTTTGATTCTCTCATCTGATGACCTCTCGTCGAGCTTTCAGCCCTTTTTTATCCCTCCCCAAGAAAACAGCAGAGTGATTTCCACAGTAAGCAGTGGTGTCAGGGAGGCTGCTCAGCTTATACAGTTCTGGGGGCTTTTTACCTGCAGAGCTCAAAACATCTTTACCGAGAAGCAGTCAGAAACGTAAGCCACATTTTACTGCTTAGGAAACTGAAGTGCAAGGAGCTGAAGCGACTGTCAAGGTCATTCAGCAGGACTGATTATACCAGGAACACAATTCAGTCTTCCTAAACCCTGTTTTAAGGCCCTCTCTATTTATATGTGTGTTGTGCAATCCCACTGCGTAGTCTGAGGTTCTCCAGGCCCTCAGCTTCGCAAGACAGGTTTGTGACGCTCTGCAAACAACACAGGCTGATCCTGTCCTAAAGGGCAACAACAGGATGGTGAAGAGGACTGACAGGTATGTGTGCAACATCTGGCATGGTGCAGGAGGGTCTGCCCAAGAAGAGGTGAGACACCACGCCATCGTGTGTCCTGCGCCAGAAAGAAGTCGTTCAGAAATGCCTTTTAACTAAAGAATTCTTTCAGGGTGAAATTCACATCTTTTCTAGCATTGTTTTTCTAACAAGGGACGGGTTTACAGGGACCAAATGGGAAAAGGAATGAAAGTTTTAAGGAAAAGGATCTTCAAGAAATTTTTCACTGACAAAGATATTCGTTGTATTTCAGTCTTTTAAAATGTGTATTTTCGGAGGGGGGACATGTAAGGCGTGTGTGTATGTGTGAGCGTGCTTGTGTGTGTGTGTATTTTGGTATTTATATACCATATTAGTATTTATATACTACAGAAGAACTATTTATATGCAAGGCTACTTGAAATTCTCCATTTTAATATCCTGCCTTCAGTTACTTACAACATTGCCAAACTTTTAACCATTTAATCTGATTTTTTTTCCATGTTAGAGCTGATTTATGTGTTTGTTCCCTTTACTTACTTTCAGTACAAGCTGAAAGCATTCAGCTGTTTTGGAGAATGAAAGAGGAAGAAGTGTGTTTCTTGTTAAATAACCTGCTAAAATTACTTAGCTAGGTAGGGCAGGAAAACCCACTTTGGAGTAGATAAATTCAGTTTGGATGGGACCATCCTGATGGCAGAGATAGGACTTTTTTTTTTCCTTCTTTATAAATCTGCCTGAATTTGTCTAGCTGAAAAACCTCTGAAGAAATCTCACTTTATGTGTATTCTGCAGGGCTCCATTAGAGCTTGGCTGGTGCATCACCACTGCGCACACCTCAGGTTTTACTGCTTGGACTCTTTATAACCCATCCTAAAAAGTTCTTTTTTTATCCTGCAGTTGCAGAGGCTGAACAGGAAACTCCTTGCAAAGGTGCTGCAGCGTTGACCTGGACAGGATCACCGTGAGAACCAAAAAGAGTTGGGTGATGAGAAGTTGAAGACCCCACTGTAGAAGGATGAGAGAAGAAGGGTTGGATACCACTAGATTTTTAACCCATCAAGTAGTGGAGCAGACACTTATTTTCTGCAATGGGAAGAAGATAGGTTTTAGAAGTTTTTGCTGGGAGCTGAGAGAGCTGGGGTTGTTCAGCCTGGAGAAGAGAAGGCTCCGGAGAAACCTTATAGCAGCCTTCCAGTCCCTGAAGGGGGCCTACAAGAAAGCTGGGGAGGGGCTGTTTGCAAGGGCATGTGGCGATAGGATGAGAGGCAATGGTTTTAAACTAGAGCAGGGCAGGTTTAGATCAGACATTAGGATGAAGTTCTTCACAATGAGGGTGGTGAGACACTGGCCCAGGTTGCTCAGAGAGGTGGTGGAGGCCCCGTCCCTGGAAACATCCAAGGCCAGGCTTGATGAGGCTCTGAGCAACCTGATCTAGTTAAAGATGTCCCTGCTCACTGCAGGGGGGTTGGACTAGATGGCCTTTAAAGGTCCCTTCAACTCAACACATTCTATGATTCTATGATAAAGACAAAAAAGCCTCCTGGGTTTGGTTCCAAGCCATATAGGAACAGGGTTCGAACCTGGAAACAGTTCAAGTTAGGCTGATGAGGTTTCACGTGATGAAAATTCAGAGGGAAAAGAGGGATTTCATTTTGTTGTTTTTGTTTGGATTATATTTTGCATTTTATAATCTTTGGAACAAAGATCTCAAAAGCAAAGATCTAACATTATTAGACAGAAAAGATACCATAGTGATTGATCGCTTGGCCTGAGACTGAAAAAAAGCAAATGATCTTCAAAAGTCTCATATGAGGAGTGTCCAGCAGGTACAAGGAACCATTAATATAACGGTGAAAATTAGGAGCTCATGTGGAACTGCATGTGCTCTACTCTCCCAGGCCTAGGAAAGGGGGAATTTGGAGTGGCAGAAAATGGTGGATATAATTAGGATGGGAACACCTTCTGCACCCGAGGAAATGAGAAGACCTTGATTTCTCTACTCTAGCACAGCAAAGGCTGAAAAGACTATGATTGTTTTCCACAAATTCATGAAACAGATAAACAGTGAGAAGGGAAAACAGCTATTTAAGCTAAAGAGAATATTGCTGGCATAAGAACAAATGGACGTAAACCAAGCATGAATAAATTTTGGCTGGAAATTTGAAGGGGAAAAAAATAAAAGGCATTTGCCAGGATCAAAGGAAGAAAGTTTTGGAGTAGCCTCCCAGCAGGAGTATTAAGGAGAAGAAGCATCACTGATCTGTCCACAGAGCTTGCTAAATTTATATAAAGTTTTATACAATGTGTCTGACCTTGACAGTAGAAGACTGGACTCTAACTGAGGAGACCTCTTTCAGTCCTATCCCTTTCAATTTTGTGTGCAATTCACTGTCTTTATGAAATGTATTTGAGATCACCCAAGTGGACTTTTGTGATTTCCTTTGAATCTCATTGATCTGGACCCAGAGAAACTAAGGCAAGCATCTCAGAAGGCAGACAGACAGACAGAGGAAAAGCATCAGTCAAGAGAGGAAAGACAGAACAGAGACTCTCACGAGGTTATGCCTTCCCAAACTGTCTCTTCCTCTTCTTAACTATTAAGGGAATCCAGCGTGACCAGATGAGATACAAGTATCGAGGCTGTAGATACCTAAAGTGGGATAACTCCCAGCTGTAATGTCATACTCCACTCTCTTGGCATCTTTCAAGTCTAGAAAGCAAGTTTACCCCTTCCCACCAAGGAGAGAGTCATCTCTGGTTCCTAGTGAGATAAACCTCTTCCAAGGTGTCAGAGAGAACTGTTTCCTAATGAGATAAACTCTTCTTCACAGATCCATGAACATAAAGGTTTTCAGATATTAACCATTACGTTACAAGGTATGGTAAAATGTCAGTGCTGTGAGTATTAAATCGTACCTTTCCGGTGTCATGGGTTTGGTAGGAGAGCAGACAGCTTTCGGAAGTAATGAGAAAGGGAACCATTAATAGAAAATACCATAATTAAACAGCAGCTGTTAGCGAACTCGTACCTTCAGAAAGTTAGAAGATAACATGGACATGTAGGCCAATATATATAGGAGAATGGACCTATAAGTACTACCATTTCTGAACTGGTTCACTGCATAAAGACTGGACCATCGCTAACACTACAGAGATAGGAACACACAGTATTCCCCATTCCACAAACAGTGCACTTCAAAGCACTCGACGAAAACACGATACAAATAAACTTTATCCTCTCCTTGCCCCCACGCTGGGGAATAAAGCAAAAAAATCGTCTTGTCTCCAAAGTGCTTCTGAATATCAGCACAGCGGGATAGCTTCTTAATCCTCACAGATTTACCCCACCATAATCTTGCAGCTCTCATTTCTCATAGCTAGAGTCACTCATGATCCATTATTCCTGGCTGTGTTTGTTAACTGTATTTGGGTGACTCAGAGAATTAAATATATGAATAGGGCTTTTTGAGGCGGGGGAGGAGGGAAACCCTTTATGTGAGTTACCAACTGAAGGACATAAAAGCGCTGCTGAAAGATGATGATGCTGTGGGACATTCACAAAGGTGTCAGGTCTGCCATGCAAGAGACAGTACAGACCAGGGAAGCAATATAAAAATGGGACTAATTTTGAACTAGACAAGAAAAGAGTATTAAGAGTCAAAGGACATTGCCACCAGTGTAAGAAATTATCCTGCCATTTTAAGTCTGTTGGTAAAATAATCTGCCCTTAATGATCTCTACAGTTAAGGCCTCCTCTAATTAGTCCAATTATAAACCATGTTCAACGGGATTTTTCTTCAGGCCAAGCCTCATTGCCACTTGAAATTGGACTTACAAGATAAGGCTATTATCTTTCCTCCATTGTCAGCAGGAAAGCACTGATGGATGTTCTAGCAAGTCCCAACATACAGCGCTTGAGCTCTGAAGCGAGTAGGACACGGCTGAAGGCAACATGTGAGGATGCAAACACCCGGAGCTTGAGAGAACAATCAGTAAGGGACCTGCAGAAGTTCTGCAGGACTGAAAGGGAGGAACAAAGCATCATCTGATCCCTGCAAATTATGAGAAACCCGGTAAAGCGTCCTGAAAAACACTCAACTCAAACAACCGCCATGATGTTTTGCGATGCTGGGAATCCAGAAACACTTAATCAGATGCATTCTGTAAAATGAAGATTAAAAAAGTTACTTGCCAGAGCTCCTATTGCTCATAACTCTACAAAGGAGGGAATGAGCTGTGGTCAGACCTTGGGTTCTCGCTGCTTCTCAGGAGCAGCTCAAACCTTGCAGCCATCCTTGAATTCAAATGTTTTTCAGCATCTTTGCATTTTAGTCTAGCTGTTTGTACGCCTCACTACAGCGTCAATGTGGCTACTTTTTAAGAGTGAGAATTGATAACCAACAATAGAAATTAATAACGTGGAGGTACCGTCAGCTCCACTGGTATTCTGGATGGAGAAACGCTCTCTAAGATCAGCACCTCTTTAATAGCCGGCACCTCTTTCCATTTTAAGCATTACCAGTGTTAATTAGGCCTTGGTTTAGAAGACTCCACTCCAATTCCAGTTAGAGCTTCTTGTTTTAATCATGCAGATGTTTGCTATTGAAACTTGCCCTCCAATTTAGAAACAGTTCCGCATCTTCGCTGACTTACTGGTTTCTTGTAAAGCTGTCGGAAAGATTCAGCAGTAAATCAGGCTCACCCTTGACAACCCAGGATTACTGGGAAGAGATTTCAACCAGAAAGATGTTAATAATTAAGAAAGCCAAAAGGGCATGAGTAATTTAGTTTTGAAAAATGCACACCATGCAGTTAGCCAAGTAAAAAACATGTACTTTTAATGTTTCAGCTATTGCTAATCTTCCAAAAGAGGCCACGCATGGTAAGAGACAATCTTTTATTCTTAGCGTGTTGCTTAACCTGTTACCCACTGAAATACTCAGTAAATATAATGTGTCTTTATTCTTGGGCATAAAGGCTATCCAGAGGAAAAACGACAGCTACAGAGGACTTAGTAAAAAAAATTGGGCCACTGAATGGGCAAATCAGTACCGAAGATCCCTGGACCCAGCCTCTGCAGGTTGATTTCTCATCTTTTCTATCCCCGTGGTGCTTATCTGCTACCTTTTGGTCCAACCTTCCCCAATACCTGTGGAGATGAAAAAGGAGTCCTGGGGTTTTGCGATGTAAAACACTGGGATGTGGAAGATGAACAGGAGGTTCTGATCGCACTCCCTAGTGATGGCCCAGATCTCCCTCTAAGGATGCCAACCACTATTACTTCATAAGGGTACAACAATTGACCCTCTTTCCTTGATCTAAGAGGAATATAGTTTTTTCTCTTAATTTCAATAAAGTGAAGCATGTTTTACTGATGCTAAGCAATGAGAGAAAACTAACTGAAGTACCACTACCACTGAACAATCCACTGATCTATCAACAGGAGCCCAAGGAGAGCTACCAGTTGCTGCATTACACTGAAGATGAAAGTCTCCTTATTTAAACTGTCCATTTCCTTATCATTAATATTTGTTTGCCTGTTCAAAGTTTGTCCCTATTTGCATTTGTACCCAAACCTGCCTTTAAGCCTCCATGGGAACAAGGGAGAAACATTAGATTGTAAATTTATCCAGAGAAGGGAAGTCAGCAGGGCAACCGTGTTTCTTGTCACACCACAAGAGCCCTATATGGCAGAGACTTCATTTTAACCGGACAAATATTTTGGCATGTCTGTCCTTCTTCATCAGCCTCTCACAGCTGCTATTTCTGATTGCTCACAACCTGTAAAGGAGGGTAATGCTATGGAAGAAACTGATTTGTTCAACCTGATTTTTTGGTTTGTTTAACCAGCAAACATATGATGCTGTGTGGTGTCAGCACTGTGCTGCTGTTAGCGTCAAATCAGCCGTGTAGAAAGATATTTGCGTCCAACTCAATCATATTTATTGTCAGGTTGTTGTATTTAACTAGATGTGTGCTATTTCAATATTTTTAGAAAGCTAAGTGCATTGTGGAACTGTCTATTTCTACTCAAAAGTCCTAAATTAATGTAGATCATTGCTCTGATCAATAAATAACTGAGATTTTTTTTTAAGATAGCAGACTACCTCTATTCTGTAACTGTTCAATTCCTTTTCTTCTTTGCTGAAGAAAGACCTGGGTCCTAGACTCGCTTTAATTTTACAAATAGGAACATAGGGTTGGATTTTGTGGCAGCGTACATTAATGCAACGTCAGTGATTTCAATAGATTTTGCGGATTTATACCACCAGAGGCTTGGAAGTCATAACATTTTTGTATTAAGAAAAAAACCAATAAACCGTTACTCAAAGTTCCCATGTAAGACTTTGCAGCCATGGCTCAAAAACATGAAGACTCCACACAGAAAGTGCACTCACCTGCTTGTTACAAAACGGATCATAGACATTTAATTAAAATACATCACTGCACAGGGCTCCTGCTGTACAGACACTTCACAGACACTTTCGTTTCCTCCTGACTTGCCTTACCTGGGTAGGAGGGGTGAGGATGAGAGATGATTTGGAGGGGAGGGCAGAGACAGGGGGACGGGTAGGAACACTCACATGATGTTAACACAGGGTCACGGCACTTACGGAGGTATTTCCTACCTAAATGACTGGAAAGTTCCCCCTTCCAGACATTAGGGAGCACTTTGGTGACAATGAGGAAGAGATGCAACCTCAACACAGCATGTTCACGGTGCATTTTTTAAAAAAGAAACACAAAGACAATAGGAAAAATAGGAAGGAAGAGCATACCTTTCACTACCTTATCCAGATAGTGAGCTTGGGAGATAAAAGACAGGACATTTAAGGTAGGATTGAATAAGTGCATTGCGGCTTACTACGAGACTGTGCAGGTGCTAGAAAGGCAAAGGAGAGTTCGCTGTGATATGAAAAGAAAAACCTTGATTATGAGGAGAGAAAAAAAGGAAGAAGGGTGGAGCACAGCCCTCCTCAGTCAAAGAGCTCAAGAAGGCTGTGTGTAGGCATCCAGTCATCTTTGCTCATTAGGATCAGGAAGAGAAACAGGAAAGTTTTTTATATATATATATTTCTGTGATTTTTTATATATATAGGTATATATATGTATAAATATATATATATATGGCAGAATATTGTAATTCTCTGCTCATTTGCAACAGTCTACCTCTGTTTTACTGACTGCTTTTCTTTTCATCAGGAAAACCAGATTCATTTGAAGGTGCTCCACCTCACCTGATTGTCTTACATTTTTCCGCACAAAGAGGCACAGTTCTGTGACCTTACCAGACTGGGAGAGGCTTTTCCCTGGATCTTCTTAATGGTAATACATCGCATTTATACAGCATCCTCTAGCCCCAGATCAAATTACTTTACAAATATTAAATTAACCTCATGGCAGCTCTACCAGATAGGTCAGTATTAATATACTCATTCCAAGGAGGGCTAAAGAAAAAAAAAGAAAGTTATAGATCTAGAGGGAGCAGTCATGTGCCCAATTCCCATGGAACATTAATTTGGAAAACCACCTTCTAATTGATTTTCTGGGGTCAAACAGAAAGTTGGTGGCAAAGACACACACAGAAGGCAGGAGTCCTGCCTCAGAGAGCCCTTGTGCGTGCCAGCAGGCGGCACTCTCTGGTCTTTATGAATAAATAAGAGGTGCCGAGTCGTGCATTTCTATCTTTCATTACCTGCTTAAACATTATTTCCCTTGTTCTCTTGTCTGCTCCCTGCAATCTCTCCCTCAGTTGTGTCCTGGTACCCTTTTGAAGAGGTTTTTGTTTCAGGTTCGTTCACGCAGACCGCCCACCCAGGAGTTCACAGCTGTCGCAGGAATCATTTTTCCATGCTGTGAATCTAATGCATCCCTTGAAGCACTACTCTAAGTACGTGGAGAGGGCTGGGAAGATCAGAGCTAACCTAGTGCAGGGCAGTTATGAAGCTTGGGAATGAGATTAACTAATCACCCCGGTGCAGCAGTAGCGATGTGGGAAGCAGGGCATCGCCATCTGCTTGGACGGTGGCTAAAGCCTGGGAACGGGTCTCTTGAATCTTGACATCCGGAGCAGCCCAACCAGTAAACCTGAGCAGCAGGCACTGTGCAGATGATGGCAGTGGAGGTAGTTGCCAATGCCAACCGTATGCCAGTTCTGTGTCAACGTTTTCTTGTAATTTGAAAACTAATGGAGGCCACCTATGGGAATATTCCATGGTAGCATGAATCTTTCTTCTCTAGACCTATATAGTCTCATTCCCATGCTATACTTCTGGCATTAAAATATCATCTTATTATCTACAGATACTCCTTTGCAAGCCCTGCAGGCATGTGAGACGTGCTGAGGAACTATACAGGGCTACTTTTCTAAGGTGTCCTTTGCACGGCACTCAGCTCCATGGCACCATCCCCGTTCCTGGAAAGCCACTGTCCCTTCATACCTGCTATGGGGGGAGCTCATGTGACAATTTTTTAGTCCGAAAATCCTCTCATTTCACCAGTCTGAGCTAACTTGGTTTGCTTTGTCCAAAACACGTTGGGAAAGATCACATGAGCATTTCTCTTGGCCCATAGAGAGGAAAGAGAGAAGTAAGAGATGCTAGGAGCAGGTCTTCAGGTAGGACTTCTTCCCCAGCACACTCTCCTTCATTTTCCAAATATTCTTTTTCCTTTTATCTTCCCCATAGGGAGAAGTGGACAGAGTGAAAAGACTGGAGTTAAACTGAGATCACACAAATTTGAAGGAGAGGAGAAAGCGGCCGTTCGTTGTTGAACCAGTGACGGCACAAGTTTATGCCACAGGGGCAGGGAAAAAGACTGTCTTTGAAGTTCATCTGCGCTTAGCATTTACTGTCAAATATTCTGCCAAAGTACTTAAGGCCAGATTACCTTCAGCTTGATGCAAAAACATGTCGGAACAAAGCAGCATGCACATATTTTCCACTGACTGCTATAACCATGGCCTTGTCTTGCCCCAAGATACCCATCCCCACAGGGCAGCGTGGGTGCCAGAGGGGCAAACACAGCTCAGCTTCCGCTGCGGAGAAGGCTGAGCGTGGCAGAGAGCTGACTGTCTCCTCTGTTGGGCTGAGGGTGGTAGCAAGAACCTTCACCAGACACTGGTGGGCTTATTTCAGGTTGGGCTGCACGTGGCCCGAGCTGCTTTATGGATTTAAATGGCACAAGTGACTTGTTGGAAAGACGGGGAAAAGAGACCAGGTTCCACCTGTAACGTGCCTTGTCTGGATTCCAGCTGCTCCAGCAGAAACCGGGAGGCACTGATTACAACCCTGGCTATTCAGAACATGTGTGATTATTTATGCAAGAAGGCTGATGAAAGGCAAACTTAAAGGGGCAGATTTCCGAAAAAAAAAAAAAAAAAAATCAGAATTTTGCTAAGTAAACCAAAAACCATCCGGATGGCGCCATAAGCAGAAGCTCCTGTGGGACGGGCTGTCTGCCTGTCTGTCTGGGCACTGGTTATCGCACACATCACCAGTGCGTGCCAGGACCAGATTTCCAAAAGGAGTTAAGCACGCAGCTTTTGCAAGAGATCAATGGGAATTAGGCACAGAGGTGCTTTGAAAATCCTGCTAGGTAGATCGTTGGGTGTTTGGGGAGCTAACTGCTGGTCCCTCAGTGCTCTTGAGACCCTGTAGTATTTGGGTGCAGCAAGTGAATTTCAAGGGATGGCTTTGGTCTTGTGTCCAGGCTGTTCAAGGATGATGAACATCCCAACCCCACCACACAGGGAAGCCCTCTCTGCCATTATATTTCTAAATCATCTCAATATGAATCAAAGGATTAAGGCTCCTTGCTAGTAAAACATACAGAGAGCTTCACATATCGGGTAACAATCTCAGTGCACAGCCCACCTGCGAAGAGTGAAGTCTCCTTTTGCTTCTCTGAGGTGGGACACACAGCACCTGGGGCACCATCCAGGCCATATCACCAACTGCATCAAATTTGAGGCCAGGCTGTTACAGCCCTGGGAAATTTCTGGAGTTGTTTATTAAACCCAGGAAATTTTCAGTGGTGCCACCTGTGAAGCAATCCCATAGAGGAGCCCACCACAGAGGTGAGCTGTAATTTGGCCTTTTAGAGCCCACAGTGAGAGGCTTTATGTCACCTTTAAACTCAACGCTCCTAAAACCCACCATGATCCCTGGATGTGGTTTGGGCTAGAATAGAAGAAAGCTGAATTCTTGCAATGCCTCTAACTGGGGGCAAATTTGGAATACGCTGGAGAGCCCATCATAGGAGCATTGTGGCTGCTGTCACGTGGTTTTTCTCCTTTAAGAAATTAGAGTAAATCAGTAGAACCTTTCTGCTGGGTTTCAGGATTCCTGCGGTTATATCATCAACTTTCTGTTCTACTCCTTTGCCTGGATGCGCTAAGTTCGCTGAATTAGGATGATGAATGGTTGGGAATTATCTGGGGTTCCTCTAATGAAATCCCTGAATGTGAGCAATCAAGCTAATATATTTGGTAACACCACTCTTTGTATGAGCAAACCAAATTAACCCACTGGGATCAGAGTTCCCTCGAACACCGTAAGAAAGAGCCTCCTACGACCTACAAAACAAAAGGGTTTCTTACTCTCAAACATGCTCAACAGGAAATGGAAGAAGTGTCCTTTACTTGTACCACCCATTTCCACCATGTCACCTGCACACATGGCAAGACTGTTAAAGCATCACTGCAGCGATGGGGTTTTATGCTTGTCAGTGCTAAAGCAAACCGGGCCATGACACAGACAGATAAGGAATTACTGTCAACAGAACAAGTTGCCATGCAGGGAAATTACACAAGGACAGGGGGAATGCTTTCCACGTACTTAATGTAATTCCAAGTCAATGTCCTTTCATCTGTGCCAATATAACTAGCTTATTACTCCTTCTAAAGCCATTCAATTTTCTTGGATATTTATGACTTTGCCAAATCTCCTTTACATTCTGCACATTTATCAATGAAATATTCTGTAGGAAATACAATTTACAGCTTCAGAGGCGTGAGACCACGTACAAATTTGTTGCTAAATCACCATGCAAGAAGATCAGGTGTGTGTGGGGGGGGGTGTGGTGGAAGCGAAAAGAAACAGAATTGCTCCAGCGCTCAAAGTATTAAAGAATTATTCCTAAACCAAGGTGGCGCTGCAACAGGAAGTCAGCACCACGCGAAACGATAGCACGCACCAAGAAAATCTCGATGCTGACTGCACTGCGGTGCTGGCCTTTCCCATGATAACGTGGACTCTTTATACTTAGAGTGAGGAATACCACAAATAACGGGGTAAATTTAATTACCATGAAAGACAAAAGCTTGTTGTTCGAAAACAGTCTGGGCATATCAGCTGTGTGGAGAAATATCATATACCGAACTAGCGGCACTTTGGTTTTGCAGCAGGACGAATAAAATGGCACTGAGTATGAATCAGGCTTTTTTCGTGCATGAATGACTTTCATATAAAATTGTCCCCGGGATTTGGGGCTTTTTGCTAAACATTTTTTTTTTCTTTTAAAACCCTTTCATGAACCTGTGTTGCTTTCTAAATCAAAGTACTTGAACAAAAGGCTATAAAATAATATTGTAGAAACACAGGATTCCAATTAACAGAGGACTGCTCTCTTTTTATTTTAGAGTCATTTGAGAGAGGGTTTTTTTTTTAATCCCTTCCTCATGAAAAGAAATGAAAGCTGCTGGGGACATAGAAAAGAAAGCAGAATGCAACATCTAATGAGACAGAGGAAGTTTTAAGAGCTAGATATTTTTCATTAAGGGATGCATGTGGAGATCATAATGTGGTAGGGTGACATTAGCATACATAAATGATAAGTAGAATTGAGCCACAGACATGGTTTGTACCATTATCCTAATGCCAGAATTAAAATATTGTGATCAGGCTTCATTTCCTGCCTGTCTTTGTGTGGGCAAACTTACCTGGTGTTCAAGCAAAAAAAGTGATGTCTACAGATAACTAAGTTGATAATCCACATGGATAACTATGCCGACACTTTCCCAGGTACTGCTAGTGGTTAATTTTGATATAGTGTGATTTATATGTATCATGCCACAATGAAAGCAACATAGAGGTAAATCTTCTTATCTTTAAAAGAAGCCAATTAAAACAAAATGACTGGAGGAGAATTCTCACTCTGGAATAACCCTTCTAAAGTTGACTGATTTTTTTCAGGTCCACCCAGTCGTTATTGAGAGCAGAACTGGATTCGCTAATTTAGTTTTCCATTAGTGTATAATAAATGGTATCTGGGGAGTTTGAATGCTACTGATTTTATAACATGACTACGAAATGGAGACTAAAGTGGTTGAATGCATGACAGTCAGAAGAAAGGGAAGATCTATCAAGGAGTTAAGTGAAATGAAGGAGGAAGGAGGAAGGTAAAGCCAAGGAGTTCATTAATGATGCTGCAAATTGCTTAACCTGAGAGCTGCACCTCTTTGCATGATTTTGGCATATTAGTGGCACCTTAATAATAATAATAATAATAATATAATAATAATAATAATAATAATAATAATAATAATAATAATAATAATAATAATAATAATAATAGACTTGACACTGAGAGTTCAAGTGCCAGGAAAACAGAACCAAAGAGAGAGGGAAATGCAATGGTTAGAAGGGTAGCGGAGCGGACAAGGGATAAGCAAGACAGAGTTAAATACCAGCCAGAAATCATCTGACTGCACTTTCCTCTTTTATACTGGCAAGCACAGTGGCAGTGCAAATAATGGAGAAAATAAAAGGAAAGAAAACTTGAAATCAGATGCATATTTCTGAAAATGCTCCTGCCATGGGAGAGAGAAATCTTGGAGGCCACAGAAAGACCTTTCGAGAGAGGCGAAGTGGGATGTTTTTAAAAGCATCCACCTGACATTTGACGCCTTGTCTCTATGAGATCAAACACCACATAGGTGTACTTCATGTCAGATAATAAAATATATATATATAGCCATGTCATCAACAAATGAAAGGACATTTTGTCTTGTTCCCACATGAAAATGTATGATGTCAGAACTTGAAATCCAAGAACAAAGGTGCTCATGCTACACTAAGTCACACATATTCAATTAAGCATGCACCTTTTCTCCTCCCTGATCATCAATAATTCTGTTAAAAGTAGTCGTTTTTTCTTTCTCCCTACCAATAGTGCAGTGCTCTCCGTTCCAGCCCGGGCTGCATTCACACTTGCCATCCCGGCATGTCCCGTGCTCATTGCAGCGTGGGTGACACGCTCGCTGATCACAGGCTGTGCCCATCCATCCCTCCTCGCAGCGGCAGGTGCCTCCGACACAAATGCCGTGTCCTCCGCAGTCGGCTGCACAAATCTCTGTGGGAGAGGAGAGAAGAGAGAGGAGGGGATATGGGTGGAGAGAAGGGAGAGGGGAGGGAAAAAAAATCCAGAGTGTTATTGTTAAGAAAAGCAGCCACACTTCACTACCTCGCCTTACGGAGCAATGAAAGGAATTCCTGGAGCTCATAACACTAATCCTTCCTGACAATAAGAATCTAATAAGTATATTTCAAAAAAGAGACGGACATGGATTGCAGAGGTCTGCTGTGATTGATCCTCCTATTTGCTTTCTAATTCGCTTGCACTCCTTGAGCTTTTGTGATCACCAAATCCGAAGGGGAAGGCTCTTCCAATAAACAGAACAAAAGTCACATTTAATTAAAATCTGGTTAAGCGTGGAAACAATGTGCTGATAAACTACTGATGCTAAAGTTAAGCCCTGGTTTATGGTTTGTTGACCTACGGTTCTGGGGACAGGATTTATTAAAATACTTCTTCTCTCTTTAAAACTAATACAGAATATTTCTATTTTTACTGAGTCTGTGCATCTGTTATGTCTCTGTTCCCCTACCATCCCATTAAAAATCCCCTCTCAGGCATTCGAAGGTACCACCATGCTCTTTCTGTGAGCTACGTGAGCTGGAGTTTATAGGATGGTGCTTGTTCCCAGGTCTTATTGGAGTTAACGGAAACACGGAGTCGCAGCTGGCTATTTCGGTACTTACCTCCAAAAAAGAGAAGAGCTAAAGGACATTGGCTTTTCAGAGGTGCTGCCCTTTCCACCCTCCATGAGCCCCAGTGGGCATAAGGACACAAATATACATAATATTTTTACCCAGCACTAGACTTCTGGCTAAAACTTGGCACGGCCTTGGCATGAATTTGGGAGACTTCATGTTTCCATCTGCACTGTATTTGTCTGGAAAAATCAAGGCTTGGTGGATAACAGGTACCCAAGAGTCAGGTGTTAAAGTGCCTGTTACCGCCATTACTATGCAGGACTGATTTCAAGGAAAAAAACCAAAACCAAATACAGATGTGGTGTTACACTGCAGATGAAATGAAATGAATCTATTTCTTCTTCAGGCTCATCACCTGACTGCTCACTTTCAATCTCTCATAAACCATGACCGCGATCTCCTCATTCGGAGGAGAGGCAGTTCAGACTATATTTCAGGCTATCAGGTCTCTGACTTCTGCCTGGTGCATCTAAATTGCATCAAACTTTCACAAATGCTTTGGACTCAAGCCTTCTGCTTGACTGAGCCATTTTATAGATTTTACAGGGTAGGGACACAGTTCTTCCCTACGGAAGAAATGCTGAGTAAGGCTGGGCTGGAAGCCCACAGAGGGGTACCAGAGTACTCTGCAGAGCACATTTTCTCACTCTTCCCCCAGATATGTACCCCCAAAATTAATATCTCAGACACCAACCCATCTCCGCTGCCTCTCTCTGTGCTTCTGAGCATATTAAGAGCAAGATTCTGGCCTCGAGGCTTGTGGTGGAGGGGCGACTGGTATTATACAAGACATTTACTTCGGGTCACTGGCTGCACATAAAATATTCAAAACCACTCAGCCTGCATTAGCATCACACCTGACTGAAATTCAGCCTTAGTAACGTTGCCTTTAGTCTTTTGCTAATTAATACCGCCAGTAACAGGAAGCTTAGGCTGCTCGGGGGCTTTTGACACGCTCCTGATGTGGGGCTGGAACATCCACTTCAACTCCAGGAGGAAGGTTTTGCGTCACAGGGGAGAGCTGGAAGGTCTTCAGCCCTTTACGCTGAAATGGACTCTTCTCTCCAAGAATCAGAGAGCTCTTTAGACAGTGGCAACTATGACAGTAATAACAGTAATGCTTTGCATGTCTAGAAAACACCTCATTTTCCAAGTGCGACATCAACACAATATTTAGCTCCTGGTTACTACAACTCAAGGTGGTGAAGCAGTTTCCTGTCAAACTCCTTTTGTTGCAGTGTCTCGGATGTCTCCAAACCCTCTCACACATTTAGTCTTATCTATCTAAATTTCTAATGGAAGAACTTTGGAGTTCAAATGTTCTTAAGACACTCAGGAACTTGTCTGTCCCATTTAGAGTCAAGTTTTCAAAAGTATTTGGGCAGCTTGGGTGTTTAAACTGATGATCATAGAATCACAGAACCATAGAATTGTCCAGGTTGGAAGACACCTTTCAGATCATCGAGTCCAACAATCAACCTAACTCTGACAAAACCACCACTAAACCATGACCCTCAGCAATATGTCCACCCATATTTTAAATATCTCCAGGGATGGTGATTCCACCACTTCCCTGGGCAGCCTGTTCCAATGTTTGATAACCCTTTCAGTGAAGAAATTTTTCCTAAGACCCATCCTAAACCTCCCCTGGTACAACTTGAGGCTGTTTCCTCTTGTCCTATCACTTGGTACTTGGGAGAAGAGACTGACCCCCCTGGCTACCTCCTCCTTTCAGGCAGTTGTAGAGAGTGAGAAGGTCTCCCCTCAGCCTCCTCTTCTCCAGGCTCAACACCCCCAGCTCCCTCAGCCGCTCCTCACAAGACTTGTACTCCAGACCGCTCACCAGCCCCGTTGCCGTTCTCTGGACTCATCGCTTTTGTGGTGAGGGGCCCAAAACTGGACACAGCCCTCGAGGCGGTGCCTCACCAGTGCCAAGTACAGGGGGACGGTCATTGCCCCAGTCCTACTCACCACACAGGTGGTGAGTATGGGCAAGATGTGCACATATCTGTGGCCTAAATGTCACAGAATCTAACGTAAGCTTTATTGGAAGTCGGTAGAATTTACCTCATCACTTAAGACACGACTGAGGAAGGCCTCTTGAGCTGCTGTCAAAAGTTTTTACTTTGCATCTGGCACTGAGACACAGATTTTCACAGCTCCTAGATGTGAGGGAGGTAATACCATACTACAGTGCCCGTTATGAGCATAAGGGATGGGCAATTATCGACTTGCTGAAGGGTTGGAGCTCAGCCGTGTGTTTCCCCAACTGCCAGACAGCACTGCAATGGAGCGTGGGCCGGTCAGGATGGTATGTGAACACTTAGGACCTGCAAGTTAGCTAACGTAGCAATAAAGCTGCACTAATAAAATAAAATAAAAAAAAATTAGATCTCTCTGGCTGACCTGATGAACAAAGTCTGGGGGAGGATAAAGGAAACAGCAGATGAAAAATAAAAAGCTAGATTTATGGTACTAAAATTTCAGCAAGCTGAGAAGAAACACACTGAGAAAGTACAAAGTCTGAGAGTGCTGGTATTTAAAACCAAACTAGAAAAGTATTGTTGCAGTCCCTGGTGCTTCCCAGCAGTTTTTCACCGTAGGGCTACTCTAGCGTTGGACTGAAACAGCTCCTGTGGTTATTGGTTTACATTCTTTATTCATACGTGTTGAACTTTGCACCTCAGAATACTAAATAAAATGTAATTTTTCCTGCTCCCAGTTCACCGAGCAATCCAAAGAACACCAGCTTGGTTACTTCACGTCTTCATTATGTCCCGTTCCCCAGCTGTGACCTTCAGGGTCCCATCTCCAAATGGAGGACAGCACTGGTATCCTCAAGCCCAGTGACATGCACTGTGAATAACCTCCACTGCTGACTGTGAAGCTCTGAAATTCCAAAGTGACAAACGTCTCCAGCGATGGACAGGAAAACTGGCATCTTGAAGGACTTGGCCCCTTGTGACTCCAAAGTCCATGTGAACATCTTAAGGACCTTACTATAATTTACTTAATATTTTATCTTGGTTGGAGAATATTAATGAGTCCGGCTGAGTACCAGGGGTTATTTTTTTGATGTTAAGATGTTATTTCTGTTTTGACAGATAAAGTAAACAAGGCATAAAGAAGTAAGAACGGTCTACAGGTATATGTGAACTCTGTGACAGGCACAGGACCTCCCAGATGTCCTGATATCCAGCCTCGTGCCCTGTAGAGAAGTCAGGGAAATGTCCGTAGGTCAGACATCTATGGTTTGGTGGTGCAGGAGAAAAAAACAGGGACAAAAGGAATCTATTTTGAGTGATAGTCAGAAGCCTTCCTGGAGTTATTTAAAGGTGTGAAACTAGGATAATGGAGTGACATTCAAAAATGGTGAAGAGAGAAAAAACCCACCACTTTCTGAAAGGCAGAATCTCTGTGGAGCCATTCCTATGAAAAGGGATGGAAAACCCACTGGGACATTTACATCTTGATTGAAATATTTCCCAGACAACATGCTGCCAAGGAACAGTTTTGCACAGGCGGGCCAGGGATTGCATGATTTAAATCAAACAGATCTTAGGCTAACCCAGGACGGGAAGGCTGGGAACATTTTGGGTTCCATCTCCCACCCAGGTGAGACCCCAGCCATACCACCACCCACGCGTGCCAGAGGGTGCAGGCTCCAGGTTCGGAATGTATAATTCATATATAATGGATATACATAAGGTGGTTTGGATTCCCAGGCCCCAAGAGCTGTAACAAAGACGACCCTCAGCTGTGAAAAACACTTGTGAAGCAAACTGCTTCCGACAGTCTCCCTAAAATGTAGTTTAATTATTTCTGACAGGGAACCAGGAGCCGGGAACTCTCAAATCTAAATCTTCCATTTAGCTGCCAGTTTAAAGATAGATGGGGACCATAGAATTTAAATAGCCTTACAACACACATCCTGCTGTATGCCCTGGCCCTTTATAACATGGAGCTCTTAAACGCTCACAGGTTTCTAATGGGTGATTAAATAGTCAGAGTAGCTTTTACTTTTCTGGTGGCACTCAAAGAAATGATCAAAATGGATTTCAGATTAAGTTTCCACTTAAATACAGGTCTTTTCAGGCAGCTCAAGATGACTAAGGCTGATTTACAGAAAAGGGCAGGTGAACTGTTCCTTGATCATTCGGTCCCAGGGACAGAATTTGCCACCTCTGTTCTTATTACAAGCTGCTTTTTTTTTTTTTTTTTGGTACATTTCCCAATTCTGTTGTTAAAATTAGAGGACATGATTAGCTACCATCTGAGCTGCGTGCGCAAATGAGAAGGAAAGCTTTTAATTCTCCTATTACAGTATTCATAGACTGGCCAGCTGCACTATATCGCTCCTGCCTGTTCAAGCTTAGTTAGAACGCTGCGCTTGTGCATAAAAGACCTGCCTGTTAAATATTTTCACACCAGCTGTTTCCAAAAGGTGACTAAATATTTCCTTTCATCTTTAATCTCTTCCACTGTTTGTATGAACAGCTTAGCCATTCCTTATCCTTTCCTAGAGGTGCACTGTGCTTTACTTCATCTTGCCGTGCAGCTCTCAAAGCCGCCTGTAGTTCCTTGAAGGAAGGGGACCTTCTGAGCAAATCTGGTGCCCAGTTCTAAGAGCAAATATGAGGCTTACTGTCCTCAAAAGGTACAATCATAGAATCATAGAATGGTTTAGGTTAGAAGGGACCTTAAAGATCATCTAGTTCCAACCCCCTGCCCTGGGCAGGGACACCTCCCACCAGACCAGGTTGCTCCAAGCCCCGTCCAACCTGGCCTTGAACCCCTCCAGGGATGGGGCAGCCACAGCTTCTCTGGGCAACCTGGGCCAGGGTCTCACCACCCTCACAGTAAAGAATTTCTTCCTGAGATCTAATGTAAATCTACCCTCTTTCAGTTTAAAACCTATGCACCCCTGTGGGAAATATGTAGACTTTGAGTAATACCCTATATTTTGCTCCCCAACACTTGCACTTAACAGAGGGCACTGGTGGACATTAATTGATTCATGGGCTCAGGGTTTTATCTACAGAATCAAGTTCATTTCCATTCTACCATCTGTTTTTTTGCCATGTTACTGTCTAGGATTGGTGTCTTCCATGGCCTGGATTCCACCTCACCTGATGTCATAGAATCATAGAATCATGTCACACTCTTACGAGAAGAACTGCACTGAGTCTTAGTTGCCCTCTGTGGGTCAAGGAGGAAAGACAGGTAGCTCCAGAGGATGATTCACCTGAAAGCTCTTTCATGGAGAACTTCTGGAGCAGACTGTGCTCAAGGCACCTTTGAGTGTTGGGTGGTTCACCCAGGGGTCTCAGGTTCATTGTAAGCATTATCCTTAGAAAAGGATAATGCCATTCCAACAGGATTCTGATTCTTTTTCATGCAAATAATCAAAAAAGAAATGACTCATCTTCAGTTTCAGGACCTGCTCTGTTCCATCACTGCTCATCCCCACCGGGAACGAGTCCATGAAGCCAGCCTCCATTGCCTGATGGCTAGTTTTTAGACAAATGTCACTTTTTTTCTCATTATCCCCTTATCATTGGGTGAGGGATTTCCCTCTGGTCCGTAAAGGCTTCCAGAATTCCCCAAGGCTCTCTTAAAAATCCTAATATGCCTCGAAACCTACCCAAAATCTTGACAATGGCTACTGATGTGCCTTAACTTCTCCATATTGCGTTGACAAAAACTGTCTTGTAATTTTATTCTACCTCCCTCAGCACATCTCTGTCTGTTGTTGTTCAGTTAATGCTTAAAAATCTCAGCTATCTGAGGCCAAGATTATCCTTTTTTGTTCTGCGTTTGCGCCGTGCCAGGTGTAATGAGGTCACAGTCTATTAACAGCACTTCAGAAGTAAGAATACTAAAGCAATTACTCATACAAATAAAAACCTTGTACCTGAGTCTTTCTTTTTTTTTTTTGTGCTTTTTGCATATCCTGCTAAAAACTAACCCAAATCTGTCCCCTTAAGAATAAAAAGTCTGCTGTGTTGCCTTTGATATTTCAGAAGAAAAGTGGGAAAAGATGCCTATCACACACTAGCCACCAGTGTAATGCTTTGTTCATGGCCCTTTTTAATTGATATAACAGACACGGTTGCTTCCAACACAGGAAGTGGCATAATCCAGAATTTCGTATTATTTTCACAGTACATTAAAGAATTGGGTTGGGAAAGGGATAATGATGTCAATTTGTGCTTCATTTATGGCAAATCCATTTTTACATGTTTACCCCTATCCCCCCAAAATCCTAAAATTGGCTTGACAACAGTTTAAAGCTCTCCAGCTTAGAGAAGAGCAATGCAGATGAAAATTTTTCTTTAGCATTCATGTGATGTGAGGGAGGTTGCCCAGGGAGGTTGTGGAGTCCCCTTCTCTGGAGATTTTCAAGACCCGCCTGGATGCAGCCCTGAGGGATGTGCTTTAGGCAGTCCTGCTCTAGCAGGGGAGTGGGACTAGATGATCTCTAGAGGTCCCTTCCAACTCTGAAGATTCCGTGATTCCGTGATGCAGAATCGGAGATTTAGCTGCTTCTGACCTGCCTGCTAAATCCTTTAATAAATATGGATTTAGTGCTAAAATATACGATCAGGTGAAATTGCTCAGAGCTTCTTGAAAACTGGGGCAGTTCCACTGACCTTCAACACATTAATAGAAAATTTAATAATTAATAATCTGTCTTAACTGGGATTTTCCCGTTTCAAGTTGGCTCATCTGAAGCAATTTCCAGCTGGAGACAGATCTTTGCAGGAAAGAAGCCGAGGAGAGAGGCACTGCACAGAGCTAAAAGGCTGAGCCTGGTGAGGAGCTAAGCCTTGTTTTCGCAACCTGCATTTGCTTTAGAAGGCAAGTTACGGGCAATATCTGGGAAAAGCATCTAATATAAAGATATGGATGGAAAAACCAGAAGGTTCATGGTAGGCATGACTTAGTTAGCAGTGAAGTGCTAAATATGTCGTTCACAATGAAATGCATTTTGTGGTGTTATGAAACTCTCATTTATGTGATTTGACAACCCTGTAGTGACATATCAACTCCTCTGTTGGAACTGAAGAAGATATAAAGCTCGTTAGCTTTTAAAACTGTCCTTTTTACAAATGTTATGAGGAAAAGTTCAAACGATGGAGCAAGTCAAAACCTGAAAGGAGAGATCTAAATTTTCTGTCCTCGCCAGTACCAAATCTGCAGCATGAAATCCTCTGAAAACCATCTTGTTTCTGTAGCGACTGGGGAACGCTGTGCAACTTGTGTTAATGTCACTAATTGAAGGTCATGTGTTTTTCAGAGATCATGTCTTAAAAGCAAGTTCTGCACAATTTAATGCCTTTATATGAACAATCTGTTCACCTATTTTTAAAACATACATAAATTATGTAAGTATTACTAATGTAGAAAAAATAATTATTATTTATGTCAATAAATATAAACCCTGTTTACTTTTATGAGTATAATTAAACTTCTGGTGCTGAGATGACTGTCCACTCTGCTCAAGGATCTCAACGCTTTTTACATAGCTTGGAAAACTGAACACACATGAAAAGTAAAAGTTATTTCTTTTCTTTCCGTGGATGAGGATGAGGAAGTTTCTTTCCAGGGATGAATAAATTAAAGGATGGTCTCCAGAGACCAAAAATGAATCCATCAGCTTTGCTATCATCCCTCATCAGGAAGAACACTGACCTTCAGCAATGGTTTTGAAACGTGACTCAGGACACCAGAGTTTTCCCCTCCTGAACCTGAAGCCCTGAGGAGCGCCCTGAAGTGCCTGCACTGGGGAACGTGTATGCAGCGTTACAGGTGACCCTAACGAGGATACCCGAGATGGCCTAAATGCTGAGTCTTGCCAGGCTCTGCAGGAGGAGGACTGAGCACAGGTCTTCAATACACGTGCAGAAGGGACAACTCTGCACTTGCAGAAAAGGCCGGGTATGCACAAAGGAGGTCTAAAACATGTGCATGACAGAAGAGGAGAGAGTTTTTACGCTAAGCGGTTGAGCTGGCTTTGCTGTCTATCTCTAGGAGAAGGGTTGCTGGAAATCCCTAATAAAAGAAAGTACCCTTCTCTGGCCCTCACCTAGACACAACAGATTAACCCCACTTCAGCCTCTTCCCCTGTTTTCCTCCTGCTTTTTAGTTTTTTGCTTGCATAAGCAGCTTTGAGTTTAACTGAAAGGCTTCTGCAAATCCTCTTCTCGGTCTCATCTCTCTCTGGAGATTTAAATCAGGAATCTAGGTGGCTCCAAGCTGCCTAACTTGGAGATGAAGATTCCACAGAGTAGCTGCTCACCTGGTGCTGAGCAGATCCAGGAGATCCCATAACGGCCCTGAAACCCACCTTCCGCCTCTAAAATGAGTAATGAATGAGCTTGGCACAAGTAATAGATTTCAGCTGATGTCTGTCTGTCCTCTAAGACTGAGCCTCTTACTCTGTAAACATACAGCACCTACCACTATGGGAATCTTGGGAGTTCTTGCTAGAAATAGTAACAGGAGCAGCCAAGGTGCAAGGTCCTGCATCTGGATCACAGCAGTCCCAAGCACAAATACAGTCTGGGTGGAGAATGGCTTGAGAACAACCCTGAGGAGAAGGACTTGGGGGCGTTGGCGGATGAGAAGCTCAACACGAGCTGTCAATGTGCGCTGGCAGCCCAGAAAGCCAACCACAGCCTGGGCTGCATCCCCAGCAGCGTGGGCAGCAGGGCGACGGGGGGGATTCTGCCCCTCTGCTCCGCTCTGGTGAGGCCCCACCTGGAGTACTGCGTCCAGCTCTGGAGTCCTCAGTACAAGAAGGACAGGGACCTGTTGGAATGGGTCCAGAGGAGGCCACGAAGATGATCAGAGGGCTGGAGTCCCTCTGCTGTGAGGACAGGCTGAGAGAGTTGGGGTTGTTCAGCCTGGAGGAGAGAAGGCTCCGGGGAGATCTTAGAGCCCCTTCCAGCACTTAAAGGGGGCATATAGGAGAGATGGGGAGGGACTCTATGAGGGAGTGGAGCGATAGGATGAGGGGTAACAGTTTTAAACTAAAAGAGGGGAGATTTACATGAGCGCTTTCCACATATTTCCCACAGAGGTGCATAGGTTTTAAACTGAAAGAGGGGAGATTTACATTAGATCTCAGGAAGAAATTCTTTGCTGTGAGGGTGGTGAGACCCTGGCCCAGGTTGCCCAGAGAAGCTGTGGCTGCCCCATCCCTGGAGGGGTTCAAGGCCAGGTTGGACGGGGCTTGGAGCAACCTGGTCTGGTGGGAGGTGTCCCTGCCCAGGGCAGGGGGGTTGGAACTGGATGATCTTTGAGGTCCTTTCCAACCCAAACCATTCCACGATTCTACAATTAGCAGTCCCTGTGCTAATGGATTACAGCTCTTGCCCAACCTGTGCAGCTGTGCAACGTGCAGTGGTACCAGCTGGGATGTCTGTTAAAAAAAGTCTCACTTCTAAGTGCCATTTCAGCTTGCTTCATATTTGCATAAAGGTTTTCCAGCTCCTGTCTGAAAAGCTATAACTCTGTGAGATGAAATTCCATTAAACTGATCTGCTGCCTTTTATCAGCCCCTGGTTTCTACAATATTTATACCCTATTTTCAGTCTCGCCTCAAATGCTAGGGACTGACCATCACATTGTGTCTAAAGCATCTCCTCTATAGCTGTGATTTACTTTTGTGCTTGTGTCAATCTTCCCTTTATTTATTATTCTGAACTTTATTTTAAACTGTCTCTTGCTGTTGAATAGCAGGACATGAAATGCCAGGTATTGATGGACTTGAATCTTGGAGCTGAGATTTGTTGAATAAAAATAAATATTCCAAAGTGCAGGATTGTTTTCCTCTGATGCTTAATTGGATGTCTCTGCTTTCGGGGATGTGAGTTAAAGCTTCCCAGAAAAGAAACAATTCCTAATGTATTAAATGAAGTTTCTAACAAGGATTCTTCTCTGTACCAATTTGAATTTCCTCTCTGTGTCCATAAGGAGGAGATAATTTGACCGTAGGAAAGCCTTTTGCTCATGCTCACAGTCATTAAAAAGCACTAATTTCTTTTCTAATTCTGTAGTTTGGTTTTGTCTAAAATAAGTTCAACAGAGCATGTACAAATGTGTGTGCTGAAGTAATCACAAGCTAGATTTGCTTGGGATTCCCTTATTCAGAACTTGGCACTACTACACAGACAGTCCCAACACGGTTTCCTTTTGCTTCAGACAACGTTTCACCAAGGAATTTAGGAATTTTCATTGTTATTAATCTTGTTCAAAAGGAGACACAGAACATGTATGAAATGTGCTGGGCCGACATATCCAGAACCTAGATGTCTGTCTACCCACACAAATGGGATGCAGTGGCAGCTGCTCCAAAAGCTTTGTGTCTGCTGTGCTGTCCAGATGCCTCAACGCCGGTGCGGAAGGATCACCTTCACAGGAAAGAATCAAAGCTCTCTCCACAGCCCTTTCAAAATTTCATCTGTCAAGATTATTATAAAGGTTCTCATTAGTGCAAATTGTGATGATCGTTTTTAGAGTATGAACACCTTGCAACTTGGAAGGGGGCAGAGAGGCTATACTAAATCCAGCACATCCACTTCAGACAGCTTACAAAATCATGGGTTTTTTGGCCTTCAATAGCCACCGATCCACTGTACGACAATCACTGGTCTTACATTATTGTCCCTTGCTCATTTTTTATGTTATTCTGTTTTACTGGCTCCTAGATTATTGTCCCTATTATTTAATCTCGGCCGTTCCAAATTGGAATGAAACATGATTCGATGAAGCTGAAAGCATCCAATAAACCTTTGCGGAAACTGTGATCATGATGAGCTCCAGTTGGGTCGGAGTATAAGGCCAAAGTCACGGGAAATATCCACCAACAACAGTGTGAAATTGACTGAATGCAAGTGGAGAAGGCATGACGTGGAACCTACGGCCATCCTCACTGAGCCAAACGAGTGAGGTATGAGAGGACAGTCTTGATCCAGCCTAATCAAGGTAGATCGAAGGCAGAGCCTGACTACACACAATTATCCACCCTGCTGATATTCCAGCAGCATTCTGGTTAAAAGAGGGAAGAGTCAGAAGCAGAGGTCTAGACTCACAAAACTAAGAGGATGTCTACACAGTCTTCTGTGAGTTGGTTACAAATTAATTGGCCAACCTTATTGAACGTCATGTATCTCCAGTTCAAAAGCTGCACAACTGCCATAGGGCAATTATTCTAAGCCTCCAGAAATACACACTCATTCCTAGTTTATGAGCATGAGCTATTCCATGCAGTGACTATAATGTTTCAGATTCTCAGCTGGCTTGATCAGCTTGGTTTTATCTCCAAGAGAACTTGTAGAACCAGTTCACATCACTCTTGCAGGACAGTCATTTTGTCCTCAGTGACAGCTGGATTACACTTACAGTGTCAAAGGACTGATTTAATATTGTTTAAAAAAGCAGCAACTTCATGACAGATATTCTATTGTAGAGAAGGGGCTAAATTATGAGCAGCCCCCATGTTGGCATGATGTAAGTCCAGAAAATGTGAGGACTCTAAGGCTCTTCCTTTCAAAAGCAAAGTCAGACAATAAGCCAATATTTGTCATCTGAGACTTACAATTTTTCAGTGATACAAGCAAACATGCTAATTGCTCAGCCATCCTCAAAACACGCTATTTTAATGGTGGTCTGTTTTAACTGTGGAATTTAACAGCTTATTGTGGTGCTGTGAAACATCTATTCTTCAAATTAGCCAAGTTAACATGAACCCCACGGAGTCTGGTACATCGCTGCTGTTTTCAGTCTGAAAAGTCCGCAACACAAAGCATAATTGATACAAACAAAAAGAACTTTTGAGCTCATGGTGTGACTGCTGAGGTCACATATGGAGATGGGGAAGAATGCTGAACTAAAATTGGCATGCTGGGAATTAGACCTAATTGTTCTAGAAAACAAATAGGGAATGGAATAGTCTACCCATTGCCCTTTGAGGTGGTCTGTAAATTGGCACTGACGCTGGAACAGCTGATAGGAGATACAGAAGCTTTACTCATCGTAGTATGCCTAAGGTCAGAGAAGACCAGGGATTGCTTGTTACACCACTGGACATACACTATTCTCAGTCTGAGACATGACCTAATCGGACCAAATGTTTTGTGACCTAATGGTCAGAGCCAGACTGATGATATCATCATTTCCATTGGTATTGGCCAAGTTTGAAATGACAGCTAGAACGCAAGTTTTCAGTTCCTTTAATCTCTCCCTTGGTCATTGTATCTGACCAAGACTGCATGGACTGCTGCAAACAGAGAAGTGGCTAAAACTAAGATCCTAAACACATCCTGAAGCTGACAGAAGTTTGATGGATCTCTGTTTGACCAGGGAAATGTGCTAAGACAATTTCTCAACTATCAGATAGAAACATAGAATCATAGAATTGTCTAGATTGGAAGGGACCTTTCAGATCTTCTAGCCCAACCATCAACCTAACACTAACAAAACCCATCACTAAACCATATTGCTTAGCACTATGTCTACCTGATCTTTTAAATACCTCCAGGGATGACGATTCCACCACTTCCCTGGGCAGCCTGTTAGAATGTTTGGTAACCCTTTCAGTGAAGAAATTTTTCCTAAGATCCAATCTAAACCTCCCCTGATGCAACTTGAGGCCGTTTCCTCTTGTCCTATCGCTTGTTACTTGGGAGAAGAGATGGACTCCCACCTCGCTACAACCTCCTTTCAGGGAGTTGCAGAGAGCAAGAAGGTCTCCCCTCAGCCTCCTTTTCTCCAGGCTCAACACCCCCAGCTCCCTCAGCCGCTTCTCACAAGACCTGCGCTCCAGACCCTTCACCAGCTCCGGTGCCCTTCTCTGGACACGCTCCAACACCTCAGTGTCTTTCTTGTAGTGAGGGGCCCAAAACTGGACATGGCACTTGAGGTGGGGCCTCACCAGTGCTGAGTACAGAGGTACAATCACTTCCCTAGTCCTGCTCACTACATTATTCCTGACACAGGCCAGGATGCTGTTGGCCACCTTGGCCACCTGGGCACACTGCTGGCTCATATTCAGCGGTCAGTCAACCAACACCCCCAGGTCCTTTCCTGCCAGGCAGCTCTCCAGCCACTCCTCCCCAAGCCTATAGTGCTGCATGGGGTTGTTGTGACCCACGTGCAGGACCCGGCACTTGGCCTTGTTGAACCTCAGATTGTAAGTAGGAATCCGTATTTGAAACATAAGTTGTATTTTCTATCTTATTGAGAGTTTTCTCTCTCCCTTTAGTACGTCCTTTTCATCTGCTGACCACGATGATATTTGGACTTTTGAAGAATTGCACTCCCCACAAAAATAACTACGGCTCAACTACTACCTTTTTTTATCACCGCACCAGGGTCTCCTTATACACATTTTCAATGCGCAAAGGGAAAGGCAGTAAAAGGGCATTCAAATGAAAGCCTTCCTGAATACTTTTATTTCAAATATTTTGGCTGGTTTTAGTCTTTTATTGCATTTTTAATAAAAAGCTTAGAAGACTTTAAAGGATAAGTTCATCTTGGCAATGGGTAGGCTAAAATCTGTACTCACAATCCAATCTACATCAAAAACTTTATGTTTTGTACAGTGATAGTTCTTGTTAACACTGTTCATTCTCTGGATTCACTTATTCCTTCACAATTCACAAAGCAGATACCCGCCCGGCAGAGCCTGTGATAGCCTTGTGTAACAGCACTGGGCTGCGCATACTTTATTCCCTCAGAGAGAAAACTTCTCTCCACGCAAATAAAATGGGGAAGATCACAAGTTCACAAATCAGCATGTTATGGTTCTGCAAGGTTGAGGATGAAATCCCTGCTGGTACAAAACACTTCCTGGCCTTCGATGACTGTTAAAGACCAAGTTAAGGACTTCAGGAGTGGCTTTGCAATTTTAGTATTGGGCCAGAACAGATTTTGATGGTATGTTCTGAAGCCCAGCTTTGAGAACCCTGTACTCCCATAATTTCAATTGCCTCAGACTAATGTTTCTCACTACACTGCAGGGGTAGCGAGATGAACAAGTTACAGGCTGAAGAAGGATAATTCGAAGTGGTGTTTGATTACAAAGCTGTGCCTGATAACTTTTCCTTAACTCACTAAGATCTAAAATATACGGATGTTTATCAATTTCACCTGTTCTATCCTGAGGTTTAGTTTTCATGTTCTTCCCCACGTGTTTTAAAGCTAAGAAAAAGACAAACCAGTGATTTCTCAGGCATTAATGGGGGCCCTAGTCTGAAGTAAGGTACAAGCCTGTATCATGTGATGGCTGATGTAATACCCACCTTTTACAGAGAAATTTTTACCCCTTAATGAAGAAAATTACGACTTAAAGGAGGAACTATATGAACATTTTCCAACGATGGATTTTTAGCTTGGTAGCCTTGGGCATGACATGAATTTAACATGAGATTTTGCTTTGTAAGCTTGACACCAATAAGCCCAAGGAAATCAATTTTTATCCATGTGTTGCGTTAACCCTGTTGCTATTCGACCAATAGGATATGAAGTTGTCTGGCAAGGTGTATGAGAACTGTGTTTCTGTGTGTCTGTATGTGTGTATGTGCAATAATCTGCACAATTCACAGAATCACAGAATCACAGAATGGCCGGGGTTGGAAGGGACCTCTGGAGATCACCCAGTCCAACCCCCTGCCAGAGCAGGGTCACCCAGAGCAGGTGGCACAGGAACGTGTCCAGGTGGGTTTGGAATGTCTCCAGAGACGGAGACTCCACCACCTCTCTGGGCAGCCTGTGCCAGGGCTCTGCCACCCTCACAGGAAAGAAGTTCCTCCTCGTGTTGGGATGGAATTTCCCATGTTCAAGCTTGTGCCCATTACCTCTTGTCCTGTCACTGGGCACCACTGAAAAGAGCCTGGCCCCATCCTCCTGACACCCACCCTTTAAGTATTTCTAAGCATTGATAAGATCCCCCCTCAGTCTTCTTTTTTCCAGACTGAAAAGACCCAAGTCCCTCAGCCTTTCTTCATAAGAGAGGTGTTCCAGTCCCCTCAGCATCTTGGTAGCCCTCTGCTGCACCCTTTCCAGCAGTTCCCTGTCCCTCTTGAACTGGGGAGCCCAGAACTGGACACTGCACTTCAGATGCAGCCTCACCGGGGCAGAGTAGAGGGGGAGGATGACCTCCCCCCACCTGCTTGCCACGCTCTTCTTAATGCACCCCAGGATGCCATCAATCCCTAATGAAAAAATACAGTGGAAGGTAAAGGTGCATTTGCTCTAGCTTTTCTCTTTAAAAGTTCATTCTTCTTGGTCTCCTTATCTACTAATTGGAATACAGAAAATACGCCTGTTTCAATGAACTGTACAACCTTGTGGTGAGGAACTCTGTTGGGCGCTATCTAAAAGACTTTCTCCATTGTTAATTTATACAACTAAATTGGTATTAAAAATTTCAGTCATTACCATTGGCTGATACAGAATCTTAAACCTAATCATTGTTTGTGCATGGGCTTGAATTGACCCATACTCCTGCAAAGTAAACAGGAGCTTTTCCATTGACTTCAGTGTGCGGTACAATAATTTATAAGAATATGGCTTCCCTGCAATCAGAGACGTGGATACACACACCATGCTAGATTTATCTTAAATCCAGCTTCTCGGCCTACCAAATGCAGTAAAGCCATGGAGGACTGTTGTACAACTGGTGGGTAAATACCTGGTCTTTTGCCAGCCCTATGCATACCCACTCTATTTTCCCACTGTGCTTGGAGGATGGATTTATCTAGGCATATCTGCAAGGACCACGATCACTACATGGCAGTCTGAAGCCCCTCCTAAGCTGTTTTTAACTGATCACACAGGCTAAAAGGGCGTTTTCTACTTCTTTATGTTAAATGCACAGTCCTGTAATTGCCTCTCTCTTGAGGAATGTGTGATCGTGACGCCTGCTGAGCCTTCTACAGTTATTTGGTGGAACTGAGCATCTCTCAAAAGCTGAAACCCAGACTGCTCTAAAGTAACCAGAAGCAACCAAACAAGAAGGCAGTCAAATTGATGAGAAATCAGTTAAGCTCTCTTGCAAGGATTTCCACTTAACTAAAATCTGAACAGCCCTCTACAGAGGTTTCTCTTCTCTTCTCTGGAGGTGTCTCTAGACAGCTATCCCACTAAATGGGCCATGACATGAGCCAGCAGTGTGCCCAGGTGGCCAAGAAGGCCAACAGCCTTCTGGCTTGTATCAGCAATAGCGTGGCCAGCAGGAGCAGGGAAGTGATGGTGCCTCTGTACTCGGCACTGGTGAGGCCTCACCTCGAGTGCTGTGTTCAGTTCTGGGCCCCTCTGTACAAGAGGGACATTGAGGTGCTGGAGCGTGTCCAGAGGAGAGCTACCAGGCTGGTGAGGGGTCTGGAGACCAGGTCATATGAGGAGAGGCTGAGGGAGCTGGGCATGTTTAGCTTGGAGAAGAGGAGGCTGAGGGGAGACCTCACTGCCCTGCACAACTCCCTGAAAGGAGGTTGGAGAGAGGTGGGTGTTGGCCCCTTCTCCCAGGTGAATAATGACAGGACCAGAGGAAATGGTGTGAAGTTGCGTCAGGGGAGGTTTAGGTTAGATATTAGGAAGAATTACTTTACTGCAAGAGTGGTCAGGCACTGGAACAGCCTGCCCAGGGAGGTGGCTGAGTCACCATCCCTAGAGGTGTTTAAGAAACGTCTAGATGTGGCACTTCAGGGCATGCTCTAGTGGCAGAGATTTTATGTTGTTTGGTTGGACTCGATGATCTCAAAGGTCCTTTCCAACCATGAGGATTCTGTGATTCTGTAAATTGGTAATGTGATGGAAAGCCTAAAAGCAGGAGGGGATGGCACGGAACTGGCAGGAATCCAAACCCATTTTTTTTTACTGTCCACTAAAGACTTTTGTAACATTTCTAGCCAGATTAAGCGTGGTCAGGATGAGTGCTGCAGTGCCGGAAATCCTGCGGAGATGGACAGTCTGGAACTCTCTTCCTGTCACAAATGACAGGCACTCTGTGCTTTAGAACAGTGCCCATTTGACGTTAAGATTTAGGGCATGAATCCCCTTCCTGAAGTTTGGTATCCCTTTGGATTGGCCCAGCCAGTTCATTCTTCTTTTTGACATGGCTTCTTGTAGCATCTGCACTGACGTGGTAGGTGGGATACTGTCCCAAGAAGTGAGAGAGCATCTCCAATGATTTCTCAGCCTGAGGAGACACCTGCTGTGGGTGCCACTGCAGAAATTTAGGAACTTAAGGTAGATTTCCAGTAGAGAGCTGTAGACAGCAGGATGTCTCAGAAGCTGAGAAGAGGTTCTCTGCAAAATTCTAGTAAATGTAGATAATCTGCATTTGCTTAAGGTAAATTGTAAATGCCTAAATGTCTTTGTCATCATAGACCTTAGTAACAAACTTTGGCAACAAGTCACTGGGAAGCAGTATTTCCTCCCTGTCACAGAGTGGTAAAAAGGTAGTCACAAAGTCAAATTACATATCCTCAGGAAACACTGTTAGCAGCAGAAGTGATGGGAGAAGCTACGAATAGGATCAAACTACTTGATTTCATGAGATACGGTCATGCAAGTTTCGCCTCAGTCTCTGGCCAGGCATGCTCTCTTAGCCTTTTCAAAATGTGAAGTAAAACATCATAACTTACAATTTCTTTACTGCATCCCAGCTTCCAGTTCCCAACTCTTATCATTAAATTTACAGCCCATGATTTTCCACCTCCACTGCCAATTTAGGACCACCATATACAAAGTACTATTCCTATTACTACCCTTCTCCAGCGTACTTCTAAGGATCTCAAAGTACTGCACTGGATGTCAACCGTGCATAAAACGAGTCATTACGAACGAGTGATTGAGAAGGAATCCTCATCTCTATGCAGGTCAATGTACAACCACTGTCAACGGCCCAGGAAAAGTCAGTACGCTTATTACACAGAGAACATAATCTCTATTGCTGCTTTCCGATGATTCTGGTGAATATCATGCATGTCAAGATGTCAAATACCAAACAGAGAACAGTGTGAAAAATCAGTGATTTAAATTTAAGGAGAGTGAAGGAGACCACCAGATAACTTAAATCCTTTAAGAATGATTTTGGATCCAAGTATGACACTGTTTTGATGGGCCTGGGATTGCATCGATGTATCAGTGAGATCCCTCTGGGAAACAGTACATTCCCCAAATGCAGATAACCTGACTCACCTATTCATCGCACTGCACTCAGCAAGTATGTCTTACGGTACGTGTTTTGTTGCCTGTTCATTAGCCAGAAATACTTGGTCCAGTTCAAATAGGTCAAGAGTGAGACTCTATCACATATTGAGTTCTGTTTTATGTTGCAGCACAGGCCATTTCCTTCTTCCCGCTATACTCGGACAATAAAAGGTTAAGAGAGCTGCCCTATAATGGCTTCGTTAGTTGCCATGCTTGGAGAATGAAGTCCTTTGCTAGGGATCATTAAGAGGTGAAGGGAGATAGCACGCCAAAAGCCTGGGATACAGAGGATGTGTGATGGCAGACCCTGGAGAAAAGGTGTTAGGATGAGTGTTTCCTTAATTATCGTTCTTGTACTAAGCATTGCTTTGGACATTTTAGCTGAACTGGGTTATAAAGGACCTTTTTGTATATGCTTGTGCAACAGTACTAAGATGCAAAAGCAAAGGGATTTAATTCTCCCATGGAGAAATCAAAATGCCCCTTTTGCTGCTCAGTATGGGTTATCTCTGGACTTATCTCTGCAACTTTCACTAAAAGACTGTAGTTGGGAATCCACCAAAAAAGAAGTGCATACTGAGGGAAAGGAGATCCTAAGAAACTATCCCTTGTATGAAAGGCTGAGGCGTGTTTAAGAAGCATTTTTCCAGAGTGAAAACTCTGAGGTAGCACGGCAGCAGCCCAATCTCACAATACACTGGCAGGGGGCACACACATAAAGCAAAAACCCCCACGTCATTACATCTTCCTACAATGCAGTGCAGACAGGATTTCACAAGAAATTGAATTGCACAGCTTGCCTATGAAGACACAGGCTAAGTGGGATAAAAAAAGGTACTATAAACAGGAAGCAGGAATCTCTGTAATATTATTATCTTGTGAAAAACTAAGGGTTTATCCAGCAATCTGTGTTCCTCTAAGTTTCCCGCTAAAGGCAGGTGAAATCTACCTACGTAGCCGAAAGACTGAGTCTAAGGTTAAAACATAATCTAATCTTATTTTCTACATGACAATCCACAGACTTTCACCCAGCTGCTTCCATACTGACTGACACCTTCTAGATGAACACAGCATTCCGCATTTCAGACAGGAGTTAGTCTTGACTTCAGGGTGTTAAAGGCTGTAAAACCTACTGTGCCTCCTTGTATATTATTTTGTTTTTCCAGATGATTAGCCTGTTCTCAGGGTCGGCTTCTCAATGTGGTTTATGAAGGGGGCTGCCCTTGGCGTTAGCACACGTAGGCACAGCCCTATAGATTTCACTGGGACTGAACACAGTCCTGCCTGCTTTGCCGACCTGAGGTTGATTTAGGCAAGCGCTTAATTCTGTCACTTAATTTTTTTTTCTGTTCCGCGTGTCCTGTTTCATAGGACAATAAAAATCTGTCCCCTTTAGGCCCTTCTACAGAACCTCCACCCCACTAGGTCAGTCAGTCTGTTGTTATGTGTACTAACGTGCTTGCTCACTCTGTTTTAATCATGCAAGAGGAGTACCGCGCACCCTGTGAGTAAATCTGTCTTTCAAATCAAGCCATCAATTCAGCGGAAAGGTCCTGGTTAGAAATGGAAGTTTACAAATCACCTTAGCTGTGATTTTAGCTGTGAGGCACAATAACCCGAATGTTACAAGCAGCTCGGTGAGGAAAAAGGTCTTGGAATGATGCTCAAGTTTGTCTCAAATAACCTCACACTGCCAAAGAAAGTTTGCACTAGATGGATTTATAAAAGCAGTATAAGGAAAGCTTATAAATCATCCGCACATGACCCTGCAGGTTAACAAAGGGAAAGTGAATTCTGTTTGCGTGTAGAAATGAACGTTGTTCCAAATCCATCCCTGCAATCCTCAAGCCTCCATATAAACTCAGAATAATGAGTCAATTACGAACTATGCTGCAAAATCACTAGAAATACACCACTACCTTTCCCCTTACGGTGGTCTTATAAATGAACTCATAGAGTGTGGAATTGAAGATGTTAATATGGGGAAAGGAAAAGCTTGAGACCGAATTTATCCTCCTGTCAATGCAGGATAGCTTCCCCCCCGCATCTGCAAAAGTTTTGCTCAACCTAGTTTTAGCCCCGGGCAAGCAGGCCTCCTCTTCAGCTTATTCTTCAGCCCAGTCAATTTTACTTTATGACAAGCTCCCTAACATCTAACCTCAATGATGACTGTCGAAAAGGTTTTCTTTTTATATCCTCTGTACCAGTTTATTCAGCTTGCCCCATCCTTGGAAGTCAGTCTCTTAAAATACTTGCAAGCAGTTAACCTGGTTTTCTTTACACATAATAGTAATTCCTCAGTAAAAATGTTGTTTATGTGATTTTTCTACTATGTGCACTCTCCTAATATATTTTTTTTTTTGTCGCTTTGCCGAAAATTCATTTCATTTCATTTCATTGCCTATACTGAGCTGCCCTGGATACTTGGCCTAGTTCCACCCCAGCTGTGTACGGGAAAGAAGCCGTTAGTGCTGTGCTCTCTTGTTTGTGAGCACAATATAGCACAAAAGCCAACTAATGTTCCATAGGTTCTGCCTATTTAATGTACTATAGCATTTCTCGGTGTGGCATCTAAAAGCTAACTGCATTTGGAAGAAAAGAAAAGGCTCCTGAATAGTTCTTCTTTAGCCTTCATTTCAGATACCTGATGCAGATTTTTTGCAAGATGCCCATTCAGCTGAGGAATGAAGGAAGGTCACCAAAGTTCCACAACTCTACACAAAACTGCCCATAAAAATCTGTCTTCTTGGTAGGTGCTTGTACTATTAAAGACTTCTACTCAGTAAACTGATTTTTTACTTGATAGAGGACAGTGCTTACAGTCTTTTAATATGAACCGCATGCGACACTCATCCTCCTCTAGTTGAGCCTAGAAAATCACAGCGCCGAAACTCTGAAGGGAAACAAGACCTGCAGGATTGCCACCTCTTCCTTCTTGTTTACAGCCACCTAAAGAATATTTAGTCATCTCCTAAAAATCAAAACAGACCCTTTGGTGGCCACCGGGATTCATCAAGACCTAACACCAGAACACGCAGTTATATGTAGACCATCAATTACATTCATAGCAATATAATGAACGATAGCAAGCCTGGGTGGCTTTAATGGGGTTATTTATTATATTACTCTACGCTCAGTAATGGAAGCAAAATTATTTATGTAGTTGAGCTCTGGCATTTCTGCTTCCAGTCATGCCCAACATGTGCTTTACTGGAACGCGTTTGCAGATCTGAGTCTGAATATTTTACAAAGTTTAAAGAAAATAAAAAACAGCAATAAGTCACTGCTGACATTACCTATTGAGCAATCATGCCCGGTCCAGTTGGGATCGCAGCTGCAGAGTCCAGTGTCCGGGAGGAAGGTCCCATGACCGGAGCATTGGTCCAGACAAGTGGCTCTTGGGGTCTCACAGTTTGTTCCTCCCCAGCCGACCGAACAGTGACATTCTCCTCGCACGCACACGCCTCGTCCCGAGCAGGTAGGATCCATGCAGTCCACTAGATGCCATAAGGAAGAGGAAGTAAACAGGGAAAAGAAATGGGAATTTCAGAAAAAAAGCTGTCAGACATTGTGCCATCTACACTAACTTATTTAGATAGTATCTCCAGGCTCCAATTAGGAATCAGAGCCCCGTTGTGCACAAAACAGGTGCTTCATGCAAGAAAATAGTGTCCCAAAAGGGCAGTGAGACCGAAAACACTCACATGAAAAACAGAGAAAAATGTAACGGTGAAATCCATCCTTTTATCCAGGCCTACACTAACGAATGATCTTTCTAGTAAGAACAGGCTAATATCAATTAAGAAAGAAATAAGAATAATATTCTTTTGCACACATATTGCACCCCCATTTATTCCATTAGAATAACCTAAATTGCTATTACTAATGAATTCAAAGCTGAGCTCTGGTTTTCTGAGAGAGAATTTTGCATAAAAATTCAGCAGAAGTTGATGTCCTTATTCAGCAAAACACATGCTTAAATTGAAGAATGTGCTGAAATCTATACAGGTCTCACAGACAGATAAATTTCATGTTAAACATAGCCTTAGTCAGTCTTCTGGAGTAAGGATTAAAATAAAATCACGTATTTTTGGATATTGGGGTTTTTCTGGTTTTATTTTTGATCAGCTAATACTCTTTTTTAAATGTTTGTGGGTGTTGGTGGTTTTTTTCCCCAAAGAGGCACGTTCCTAACAAGATTGGAGACTGTTTGGTTAGGTGTATGGTATAGCAATGTGCACCAAAAGACCAAATCTGCTGCCTTATTCCTGAGTTACGTGTTTTGTAGGCAACCATCAGCTCCTTTGCCCGTGGGGGAATTTCACCCAGTGGTTGAAAAATATGAAACGCACTGGACACCTTCCCAAAAAACAGTCTGGAGGAGTCGATCACCTATTTATATATAAAAGCATACAGGACAATACAGAGAAATTCTTCCCGTCTCTTGAAACGGCGTGTGGCAGTGCCCTGGGGAGCGGTGACAAGTGTCAGCCTGGCTGAGCAGCACGAGAAAAGCTGCCCAGCTCCCGACTCTCCTACAGAAGAGCAGAACGCGGCCACCGCACACGCAGCAGGCTTGCAGTTCACTTCTTCCCCCCACCGTAAAAAGCTAATAAGAATCCCAATGACCTGTTTAAGATCCAGAAACCTTAAAAGGAAACGCAACAGCTGCTCTGATAATTCCCTGGATTCTCAAAACCATCTCAGCCTGACAAGTAATGGCTCAGCAATTACTATCCCAAGGCATGTGAGAGCATTTTCTGTTTTGTTTGATTCCTGGAGCTCTGCTCATAGCTGGAACAATCCTCGAAAATTGTAAGAGGCTGGAAAGGATGAGTCTATAAATCTCCTTTACTGCTAGCGAGCTGGGAGCTGGGGTGCCAATTTTAGCATGAGACCCTTGGAGCCCTGGCCCTGTTCTTTCTCAGCAGTAATAAGTAGGAAAAAGGACTAAGAAACGGACCAGCAGCCTCGTAGGTTCTCAGCAGATGGTTTGAACGTAGAGAACAAAGATCACAGGCTAACTGACAAGAGGCTACCTCCAGGCAATTAATCATCCCCTCTGAAGGTCAATTGGGAAAAAGGTGAGTTTTACGGGGGGCTCCATCACAGGAGGCAGACAATCTGCTATCTCAGCTCTAACACAGACGATTATAGGAGGGGAATGTGCATGTCAGAACCCCCCATTTATCATAATCCCAAGGCCATTTTTCATGTTGAAACGAGCCCTTTCAGAAAATGTCACACACAATGGCTACTTTAATCTCAGCCTCACTAGCTATATCTCTTTAGGCTTTCTGCACCATCGGAAGGGCCCTGGGACAGGATTACGGGCTTCTGCTTTCTTCTTAATCAATTGCTTAGTGGATTTGGAGCACAATGGTATATTTTTAGGGAGTTCTGCTTGAGAAATTTAGCTGCTCAGCTCTGGGAGAAGCGGAGATGGGGAGTGGGGCAGGAGGGCAGAGCTGACAAAATCTAGTGTACTTGGGAAAAGAAAAATAAAAAAAAGAGTTTTGCATATATATCTGTGTTGCTGCTTGGAAACTGTCCCAAGTGGTCTAATTCCTGGTTGGAAAATGCCCCATTTATAGTTCAGCCTTGTGCAGAACCTTTGCCAGGGAGATAAATCATGCAGCAAGCAAAGCTCGCGCCTCTTCTACACTTTTCCCCAATATGCTTCATGCTTCATTGGTCACACAAGTTATTAGGCTTATTTGGTACCCAAAGAGTAACTTCTCATTTTTCACTGCTTAAATTTGCTCCCCTCCCTTTAACGTCTCGCTGGCTTAGCCCGTGCCTTATAAAATATGGGCCAATAAACGAAGCAAGGAGAAAAGAAAAACTCATGTAAGATTGTTGGCTGATGTTTTATAAACATTGCTGAACTTCTACGGGGGGAAAAGAAAAGACAGAAGAAACCCTGGAATGAAAACCCATTTTAAACACGGACTAAACAGTGAAGCTACAAGAACTGAGAAATAATAAAAAGTAATCAATACCAGATGGTCCTTCTTAGAAGAGAAATTAAAAAGTAAAAGCAATTTAAAAAACAGTATAAATCAACTTTTTTACTAGATCTAAATATATATATGTATGTCCTGAAGATTTCCCACATGGCATATTTCTGAGTTATTTCCCCCCCTCACAACACAATACAAATTATGCCTTGAATATGAAAAACAAATGCATACTTGGAAAAATACTAAACAGTTCATAAGAAAAATCATGTTCTCTTTATTCTTCATTCTTTTTTCAAGCTTTTACCTAGTGGGACTGACACTGTCCCCCACTACATTGATAGCATAACATAACTGAGTAGTGTCTGGCTTTTCTGCTTTAAACGTGACCAGGGGAAAAAAAGGTTCCTGTTAGAAAAAGGGCAAATCTTACTGTGATTTACACACATTAAACACGTCTGGCTGCAGGCAAAATCAGGATCTTTTCATTTCTGTTTATCCAGTAAAGATATGATCTAGTAAATACGAGGTCTACGGAGATGCTTTAAAGATACTTCAGTAGTCACCATCTTTGGGTTTCAAACGCCCCACGGCTTCATTGAATTGTGCTTTCTTAAGTCCAAATGAAGCTGCCTCAAGAGATGGCTTATTGTCACAGAGCTGATACTGTCTTCAGCCCTAACATTTACTGACACTGAAGCCGTGTTGCATCAGAGATGTCCCACTCCAATACGTTTTAACGCATCAAAAGAATTGCTAGATTAGATGCCATTTGAACGTCTGAATCCAATTCAGCCTATTTTCATTGTCCGTAAAATAAAGCCATTTCAGATAAATCTTTATCCCACATACATGAAGACAACCGTAAATTAATTCAAGCCATTGTGATTCTTATTCATGTATCAAATCGATGTCTTAAACTATCAGGTTGTGCAGAGGCCTTATATGTATGTATTTGTAGAAGCATAATATAAACGTAATTATTTTTCAGGTCATCTGCATAGGATTTTGAGAATAATTTTCAGAAGTGCTGAACATTATTCTGTAAATCAGGCACTTTTTGGATGCGTTTTTATAACTGCCCAAATGATTTGTACGCTTACAAAACTGTTCACTTTTTCATTTGGCAATATGAAGCAGTCACAGACTCAGCAAGATAAAGGTTTATGGTGGCAGGTGACTTCCTACACAAAAAGATTAAAGATAAGTGCTAAAAGGCACCGTATTTCTGAGCCACAAATCTAAATGTAAATGAAAAATGTTTAGGGGCTAATGTGAGAAAAAAGCTATGGAAGAGCCATTAAAATAATATCTGATTTTGAAGCCAAATTTAATTCAAGTGCTGAGCATTTCTAAGCTTTTAAAGCTGACAAGAATCAGGGACTTTCTCTCACACGCCACCATTTTGTGTATGTAAGCAACTGAAACCGTCTGGCACAGCACGGCAGAGAAGAAAGCACTGGAAAAGTAATTATACGTTTAGATGTGTAAATGGAAGCGATGCTTTAATAAGAACATTTGAACATATGATTAGATGTTTTGGTCTTTCAACTGGATTTGTCTATCTGAAGCATTTGATGGCTTTTCATCCAATTATTGAACAAATATGATAGCTAACGACAAGTTGTTACAACTTATCATTTTTATGTTGCTTCCGTCTATTGTATCTCTAAGGTGCCCATTACTGTTCTGTTTAAGTGCCAGTCCTATTCTGAATGGCCTCCATCCACGTAATTATACAACGGCAATCAAAGCAAAAGGCTAAGTGAATGTATCTTGCAAATACCTTCTTCACAGCTCTCGCCCTTGTATCCCGGGTTGCAGATACAGGTGCCCATGATGCACGTGCCATGGTTGCTGCAGGAGACGTCGATGCACTGGTTCGTGGGGACATCGCATTCTGCTCCTTTCCAGCCGCTATGGCACAAGCACCTCCCCTTCATGTACTGCCCATTTCCACTGCACAGCACTGGGCAGGAGGCTGGGGAAAGATAATAGAAATCACATTAAAACCCAAGCGTACGCGGCTCTCGCTTCAAAAAAGAGCACAAGAGACCAGCATGGGATTTATATTCTCCATGCACAGTCTTCAGTGGGATATGTTGTTCTTTTCTTTGCCAAAACCAATTCTTTTACGTGGATGACACCCAGCTGTTAGCTGTATTCTCCTACGAGCGTTTAAAACAAACAAACAGTGCTCTTGAGTTACAATATCTCCTTGCTTTGTGTCTCTGATACTACGAATTCAGAATTTTCTTGTATTCTGACTTCTCAGTGTACCGGTGTCTTCTTTCAGCAGCGCCACTGACCTTACATTGCTTATCCCTATCCCCGACCCTCTGCCAGACTTCGTACTTTCCTTGGCACTGCCTCCGTGCTGGATCTCAGCTGGCTACAAATCACTCCCCTGTTCGTCTGTCGTGATTCTCAGCTTTACGGGTTTCAGTTGCTGTGCTCAGAGTCCAGAATGCCACGTTGAGACTATTTCCCCGATTTAGCTCATTTCATGCCATCACTTGAATCTTCAGCCCCCCCACACACTTTTTTTTTTTGGTTATCACCAGCACTGGATTCCATTCGCCATCAGACATAATGTAAAACTGGCCTTTAGTCTTTCCAAGCTCCCTGTAATAAAAGTTCTCCAAATCTAACCTCTGACCTTTGTATCAGTTTATAAAGGATTTTTTAACTATCCTTGTTTCTGGCAAAGTTGGCTGATTCTCAAGGCCAACCAGCTACAGGATTTCTCCCCTGTGACAAAGGGGAAAAGAGGAAGACGACAAGCTCAAGCTGTGGCATGATGGATCCCGGGATTAAACATTTTCTGAGCTGAATTTGGAAAATATCAGGCAGAGTGGGATGGGGTGAACTGAAGGATACAGAGCAGGGTCCCGAAGGAAGGAGAGATCATCAAGGACCAGACCACAGCCTCCATGACCAAAGCTTTTGCTGCTCTCTAAGCTTCCTTCAGCTCCTCTCCGATTACGTCTTCTCCCTTTTCCATTCTCCACACCTGCCACCTTATGCTCCTTTTGTCCTCTGTTCTGATTTTTCCAGGGAAGCTGCTGATTTCTGTTCCTCAGAAACAATAGCCTTCCCCTGTTCACTATCTCTTGAAATTTCTTCTTGCTTAAGCCCTGCTCTCTTCAATTCCATTTTGCTGAAACTGAGCTGCAAGGACACATATTCAACACAGACTTCTCTTGTTCACTGTTGCACATCATCCTCAGGTGAGAGCAGCTGGGCTTCTCATCTGCCCCTCAGAAAGGCAATTTATGAACAATTTTTCTGCAGGACAAACGTGAAAGGAATACTCCAGTCTGCTGCTTAATTCAACTGCGTTAGGTACGTGATGAATACAAGGTACCTCTTTTGCTTCATTCCTGACTCTGAGTATTCGCGGGAAGAGGTATTAACATGGTTAAGGGCAACATTCCTCCCCTTTCTCCACCTTTCCGGATAGCAATCGTGTAATGCCCATCCTGTGTTGTCTCCATGTGTCGTTATAGTCAAGTCTGTCTGAGCGTTATAGAATTTTAGCAATCTCAATACAATACAAAGCATTGCCAGCTCTGGCTGTTAAGCCAGTTTGATGTGCAGCGAACTATATTTGCCTGACCAAGATAAAAGAGGTCTAGAAAAGAAAGGAATTTGGCAACTGTTATTACTAAGGAGCCCCCTGTTCACTTTAAAGGAAGCAGACTGTAGCGGCGTGTTTCAAGTGCATCATTTGCAAGGAGATATCTACCTATACAGTACGAGACACAAATTGTTTAAGATACACTGTGTTGTGTGCATGGTTCACAGCAAACTCACTCTGTAATTTCACTTTTCAGCTAGGCTGATGGAATTTTCCGCCCCCTTGTCTCAAATTTCAAATGCTCGGTAACGGAGCCTGTCCTTTCAAGGCACTGGAAGAGGATAGTCTGCCGCTCTTTTCAACAAGAAGAAAGAATAATTGCCTTTAACCGGTGAGAGGTGGCTGAGAAAGACTTACATGTTTTCTGACAAGGCAGCTGATCACTCAGAACAAGATCAGATAAATTACCGGCCATCTGCAATGAGACTGGTACGCTACAGAGCCCTCTGTGGAGAACACCTTCAGCATAACCTGGGAAGCGCTGCTGCAAATGTCAAAGCAATGGCAAGAACAAGACCTCCTTTGTAGCATACCATAATGAATAAAGACAAAAGAGGTTTCTGGTTTTTTTCCGCTGCTACTTGTGCAACTCTTTTCCTTTATTTTTTTTGGCATCCCAATGGTCAAACAATAATTATATAGAACCTATGATTCTATGATTCTATATAATTATTGTTTGATCACTCAGATGCCAAGAAACAATATCTGAGATGCCAAAATTATAGTAATCCTTTAGTGTGGTTATGATAGCAACAACACAAAGGCACACCACTTTTCTTCTAAAGTTTAGTATCAGAGAGTAAGACCATTCGTTTGTTTACTTTATACAGGACTTTAAAACACCATCTCCCATGTTCATGGAGGCCTTCAATACACCTCTGGTGATTTGCTCTCATTTACTTGGTTTAAAATAATTGGCTAATAATACATTAATAATTAGCTATTATTAAAAACAGAAGGGCTTTCTGCTCTGCGGTTCCCACTCATTTGTACGGTGAATTACAAGGCTGAGTTGAAACAAAGGCACACCCAGGAAATCTATAACCTAGAAGTCTTCACGTGGGCAGAGACCTGCTTATTTATGGATTACTGCTCGGTACAGGGACCAATATACGGCTGCAGACAGATACTGTAGCAGCCTCACACATGGCGCGGTTGCTGCCCTCTGAGGGATTTGTAGGTCAAAAGCAGCATCTTAGATTCCCTTGAAAACCAACAGGAAGCCAACGCTGGGGCCCTTGTACCTCATGCTCATGGCAAAATGATCCATTTAACAAGCCCACTGGAAATGCATGCACAATTAGCATTTTGACACTCCAGGTATTAATGCGTCCTCCTAAAGATGGGCAGTAATCTGTGATCTAAAGCCTCTGAACCGAAAGACTGACTCGAATAGCAGGTGCTCATATCAGCCAGAGGAAGCTCCCTGGTGAAGTGGAAGATACTCACGTGGCTCAACTGAAGTGCCTGAGAAAGCTCGGTTTATAACCCACGAAGGGAGGTAAGCTCCTCTGAAAGTGGATTCAGAACAAAAGTTTAAATATTCTGACTCACAGCGAAGGAGATTCTCCTTCTCCACTGACTCTACTGGGAGCCTTGCGGGGAACAAAGCCTGAACTTCTGCCCCTACCTAAAGTTAGGAGGTGTGAGTAGGAATATGCTGTGGGAGATGGAAAGAAAACTCCTTTTGTCTCCAGCCCTTTGGATTTGAAAAGGAGCTTGGAAATGCAAACCAAGTGTAAGGAAATGCAAACCAAGTGTAACCTGAGTCAGCAAGAAGTTTGACATAACAGCTCTCGGGGATGCAGACTGCCACATCCATCTTACTGGGCTGTGAACTCTGAGACACCTCTGGGGTTTTAGCCCGGACCACACCGCCTGAGCAGCGAGCTCCCCGCCTGCGGGGTGTGCGGCCGTCCTTATCTCTTGGCTGGGCTACAGTGATGTGACCCAAGCTCAGCTGGAGGGGGAGAGGACGTGGGGTTGGAGAGAGTTGAGCTCTCTCTCTTGGGAAGGAGCCAGCCTGCTTTCCGGAGAAGCAATGAATGGGCTGGGGTGAAGGCCTGACCTGTTGCCTTAGCAAAAGCTCCTTGTGTGGGCACTAACTTTTTACGCTATCATCTCCCTCCCCAGATGTATAAATCTGCATTCAGTTTGTTGGACTGTTTGAGCCAAAAAAGGCCTCGAAAAGGTTGATGCACGGCATTCTGGCATTTCCCACATGCAACGTTTTCATTTCTCGCTCTGAAACATGTTTTTACTAAAAGTACTTCAGTTTGTTTTTTAAATGTTTAAATAACCTAAAAATTTCAGGTCAAACGAAAACCCTTCCAAAACCATTTATTAAAAATACTTTTCACCTGAGCATAAAAATGTATTATATTGTTGCTGGGGTAAGCCTCCTTCCCAGTCGTCCCAATGTTTTCATTTTTGGCCAGAGTATCCAGTTCTTCCTGCCACTACTTCACTCTCAGCCTTACTCTAACCCTGCCCTGCTCCCCACAGCCAGGCTCTCAGCCATCACTTAGAGCTCAGGCAGACTTGCAAAGCTCACAGCAATGGAAAAGGTACTTAATTTTTTTTATATCTTAAAAGACAGTATCATTATGGGGTTGCACCACACAATGACAGAGTGCTCTGCTAAACAAACAGTAACGCCATGTTTTTAAGTGATGTTTTCTAACGTCGCTCCCAGATAGAAAATTCCCAGCGTGACATTTTGTCTGTCCTTACGCAGCTCAGGGCTTGTGCTGTTGCGAAGGCCACAGCAATCATGACTAGTAGCAAACAAATCCACAGATCCCACTCGTTTCCATTCTACCGCAGCATCCCCAAGCTGGGTGAGGTGCACTTTGAAAAACGCACGGGCATGAATATAATTTTCACAAGAAAAATGTTACCGAAGGGGAGAGGGGAAAAGTTAATCAAGTATAAATTCCTACCTCTGCCACAGTCAGGGCCCAGAAAGCCAAGGAAGCAATGGCAAGTCCCAGACACGCAGTCTCCATTCCCATAGCAATTACTGGGACAATTATCCACTGATTCTGGAAGACAAAAGAGAATTCAGATACTTCTTTAGGCCAGAAAACACCTCTGAATTTGAGAGGGCTCTGGATGGCAGGACAGCTGAAACCTCACAGCAATGGCGGCACGTGGGGCTGAAAGCATCAGTCTGAGCTCCACTAAACAGCGCTCAGCCCTTTACACCAACGGGCGGCTCAACCCTAACACATCAGTGCGGAGCGACGGCAAAGCCTGTGATTAAATCGCAGCTGCTCAGCACCCGCCAGGCTTTGTCCTCACTCAGGACCTGAAAACTTCCAAATGTCTTTTCTTTCTGCTTATTTTTCCAACCGTCTTCCCTCTTTGAATTTGCTGGAGAGGAGCAACACGCACCGTTCTCGTGGCGGAACATACACCTTTGGTCCATTTTGTTGACTCATGTAAGTGAATTTGGGGGGTTTATTTGTGCCAAACAGAGCTGAGCTATAATAGAAATGATCCTCTATGAAGTTCACTGAATACAGACTCTTGGGTCACCCTCTCTGCCTCTTGAAGGATTATTTCTAACCCAATGCCTTCTGGTTTGTTCCGCAATATTATACAAATACCCCAAAGCAGCGGGGCTAATACCGTATCTTGGTGGAACAGCAATGGGACTATTCACACTTTCTTCTGTTTCTAGTTATCATCTTAAATTCCCTGACCTTGGCAAAAACACTGGATATTCATCTTTCAAAGAAAGTTAACAGGTAAGCAAAATGTTATCTAGCACTTTTATTTTGAGGATAGTGCAGAATATTGGGGCTAAAAATTCTTTCATAAAAGGAGAACACAAGATGGTAAACCTTACATATCAAAAAGAGAACGAAAATAATTTTATTTACTTGACTAAACTGTGAGTGAAGAGTGAGTAAACACGAGTAGGGCTTGGAAAGACAATGGAATACCATGGTTCATTCCACACTATTATTTCACATTTTCTCAGAGATGTGTATCAGATTAAAACTGGATTCAGTTACGCGGGAGGGGCTCTGGTGGTGCATCTGTCATGGAGTGGGGTGGAAAACTCAGCCACGTGAATAATCACTGCGTTTTCATAGACATAACTTCACGAGGCTTTATGGTGGCAAAGACATTTGTAAACTCCCTATCGGTGAAAGGGAAGAGAAGCAGCTGCAGCAGAGATTGTGCAGATTAGTTTCTAATCACAAACGAAAGGAAGCCTGTCTCTGGATGGGCGTTCTCCAAACAACAGAGGTTTCTGAAGGACATTTTAAAGGACGTGGTGTAATTTCATCATTCATAAAGGGCAACAGCAGTCGTAAATAATAAAAACAGTTTCAAATATTTATGTTTTAAGTCTCGGCATCAGGTATCTCATAATCAGATCGCTCCATGCAGCAAGGAAGGTACAAAGAAGTACTGTCAGTTTTCTGACACTTAAGGTCTCTGGTTAAGCAGATATTCACTTTACGGTGCATGGAAATACATTCACAGCATGCAGTCAACACTTTGAGCTTCAGCTGCCATCTTCATTCCCATCAAACAGCAGCCACGCTTCCTAAAATAAAGGAATAGCAACTCCGGCCTTGTGTGTTTATACTGATATTTAAGTATACAAACTCTCACTTCGTAGCAGGTATAAACACAAATCTATCCTGTAAATGAAAAGTTAATATTAGCCGGTATGTATGCAATCGTCAGAACTTTGTGATTTTTTAATTTCACCACTGAAAATAAAGAAAATAATTTTACTTTATGTATTTTTTCCTTATGCCTTTTTTTTTTACAGTCTTTATATCCTTCTTGTCTTCAAGAAATATATGCAGAAATTTAGGAAAAAAAGTTATTAACTGATGCACATGCACATATGAAGAACATAGAGAGAGTAAGTACTGTGAAACAAGATAATGAGATGGGTAAGGAGATTTAACGGCTCCTGTTGCTGAAAGGGTCAGTCCTTTTCCTCTAATCCTCTCATCCTAGGCACAAGTCTAAGCTCCCTCTTCTTGTGCAGACCCTTCAATGACTTGGTTGACCCTTCAATGAGTTGGTTGAGCTCAAAAGGTGGCAAAAATATTAATGCAGCAGAGAGAAAACACAAGTGAACCATTTTCTACTGCCTGAAAACTGGTCTTGTGAAGCCCCACCACCACACTCTCACTTGGATGGGGGTTTGCAAGCTGTACGACACTGCAGAGAGGTTACATGTGCACGGCCTTTGAAGTCAATGGGAAAGGCTGCGTCCGTGCTTGATGCAAGACAGGCTCCTAGCGTTATGGCAACACCTCTAGTATATTAAAACTTTTTTTTTTAAAAAAGCTTTTCTCAAGCTTTTGCTTCAAAGCACTAAATTAAGTCCTTGAAAAGGAGTAAAATATCCATACAACTTTCTCGGTATGCTTATGTAATATACTAAGTAATATTTCTGCAAAATAAGAAAAAAATCAAAGCAACATCAAAAAAGCAGTGTAGCATCAGGCCTGGCAGCTGTTCCAAAGTGTAACAATGCACCACATCAGCTAAAAGGTAATCTGTGTTACCGGAAATAATATTTTCCATGTATAGCATGGTTCAGCTGATGCACTTGTGATGCGTAGGACAAGACCGGCAATACTCAGTACACCAACTCGATGTCTACTGTAGGTTAAACTGAAAGACTCTCGTCCACTATACTGACTAGGTATGACGAGATCTAGAAATTCAGACTGACCACAGAAATGCAGCACACCTGTGTTTAGGTAACCAAACTTTCCAGATTCTTAGGGTGAATCCATGTAATGAACTTTACTCCAGTAGTGCTTCCTTTCCTCCTCTGACTCGTTCAGATGTAGATATTGTCATTAGATATCATGTAGATATTGTTAGGACAAGAGGAAACGGCCTCAAGTTGTGCCAGGGGAGGTTTAGACTGGATATTAGGAAAATTTTTTACACCGAAAGGGTTATCAAGCATTGGAACAGGCTGCCCAGGGAAGAGGTTGAGGCACCATCCCTGGAGGTATTTAAAAGATGGGTAGACATAGTGTTTAGAGATATGGTTTAGTGATGGTTTTTGTCAGAGTTAGGTTGATGGTTGGACTTGATGATCTGAAAGGTCCCTTCCAACCTAGGCGATTCTATGATTCTATGAATTCTATGATTAAAGACACCTATAATTGGTCAGATCCCATCCACACTGACTAACAATAAGGAATGTCAAAAAAATATTAATGTATATTTTGGGGTTCATCTACAGATCTGGCATTCTGCTTTCCAAAAATGCAGTAATATGCACAGTTATCACTTTGTTTATCACTATCTATCTCCTCAATTCTTGATTTCCCAGACTCTTCTTTGCAAGTGTGCCCTAACTGCATCATACCATACTGTGGCCAACGTAAAAGGAATAAAGAAAACAGGTGATTTAAACCCATTGTACCTTTTTCACTAAAGCACCTCAGTAACTCTTAATTGTGGCCTGGACACCCTACACTGTTAATAATAGAGTAGGCTCTTAAAAATCCCTTCATTCTACTTCATTGCTTCCTCTGATGCTCCTTATTTTTCTAATATAGCCAAAAGTAACATTTCTAAGGTGCTCTCATTTTATTCTAGCCTCATGTTGCCCTGGAATAACCCGCCTGATAGAGACAAGATGAAGTGAAAAGAAACTTCCCCCCAGTGTCTGGTGCCACTTACCATTTTTCAGCAATTAAGGATACAAACTTGTCTGGTGGGACTCTGGGCAATTAAGGTCTCTGCACACTCCCCAAAGTTCTTCACTACTGAGAACCAACTCCGAAAAGCAATGAAGACTCATGTGGTACATGCCCTAGTAAACTCCCCACCCTTCCCGTAGGCCCCTTTAGGGACTGGAAGGCTGCTATAAGGTCTCCTCGGAGTCTTCTCCTCTCCAGGCTGAACAACCCCAACTCTCTCAGCCTGTCTTCATAGGAGAGGTGCCTTTGATCATCTTCGTGGCCCTATCTAATGGTGCTTAGATAGAAGAGAGCAAACTCTAACATTCAGGGAGCCCCTAAGTTAGTGGCACAAAGTAACTGTCTGTCCTTTAAGTATGTCCACAGTCAACATTGCTACAGAGGTGACAAACTGTCAGTCAATAAATAAAAACAGGTCACTGCAGTTATGGCTAGGTTCTAGTCTCCATCTGTAAGCTGTTCGTATAATTATAAGAATATTTTACAATATATACAGAATTCCGTATGGTGTTTTATGAATAGTGCCATGGGAACTGCTTTAGAGAATCATGTCAATGTTTCGTTTTGTTTTGTTTTGTTTTATTTAATTGTCAAAGTTCACTGTGAGACCATGGACAACTGTTTTTTAGAAAGAGATATATGTTCTCTGTTTTCAGTCTGACTCCCACAGCTTTCCCTTGGCTCCCAGATCTCTGAAGTGATCTGATTGACACCAGCTGGCAAAGGCAAAGATTATTAATTGGAGGGTCAGCCAATGGATGATGCATGATGCTTTCACAGGGCTTTGCTGTCATGTCCAAAGAGACCATTGAAAATTCAGCTCCCATGCCACCTTTCGACAACCACCGGCCGCAGGAGCAAACCTCCTGAAAGCAAACAACTCACACTGGGGCCAGACCTGCAAAGCTTGAGGTGGTGTGGCTTCTGATGGGGACTGCAGAAGCTTGCGTATGGAAGTGATTGTCCTGTCAGCTTCAAAATCTAATTACCAACTGAAAAAACAAGTCGTTTCCTGAATAAATATGGTAAACATCCAGATCTCCTCTGAGAGGAGTAAATGACATCACGAGACACAGTCTTCAGACCCACGCTGTCTCCTTTTGGACAATGGTACAGCAAATGCCCTGTCTGACACAGAGGTATTCCCGACCCAAGTCCAGCCTACCTCACTCAGGAAAAGGAGGATGTACAAAAATGCTTCTATATTAATAAAAATGAGAGATGGAAAACATCTATTAAGTGTGAAAGCCTAGACTTCTCCAAGAGCAAAACTCTTCTTCTGAAGTACTCTTTAAGGTCCTTCCCGCTCAAGAGCTTTAATTATCAAAGCAGAGAAAGAAACGTATCATGGTCTGGAGACAAAACAGCTTTACTTCATGCACCATGTTGACTTGCAGCTGCTGAGGATACTTTGGGATTTTTGCCATTTGTCTCAGGGGACTTTTTTCAGTATGAGTAATCCCACAGCTGGTAGACTTTGAGGGAAATTTGGCTGAAACCTTTCTCTCATTGCTTGCTTTCCCACTGCAGTCACTCCTTATCCTGAGAGAAGCTACAAACCGGCACGATCCTGCCCATACCCATAATAAGACCTCACACTACACTATCATTTAAGGATATCATAGAATCATGGAATCACAGAATGGTTTGGGTTGGAAGGGACCTTAAAGATTACCCAGTGCCAATCCCTGCCCTGGGCAGGGACACCTCCCACCAGACCAGGTTGCTCCAAGCCCCGTCCAACCTGGCCTGGAACCCCTCCAGGGATGGGGCAGCCACAGCTTCTCTGGGGAACCTGGGCCAGGGGCTCACCACCCTCACAGCAAAGAATTTCTGCCTGAGATCTCATCTCAATCTCCCCTCTTTCAGTGTAAAACCCTTCCCCCTTGTTCTATCGGTCTACTCCCTGATCAAGAGTCCCTCCCCAGCTCTCCTGTAGCCCCCTTTAGGTACTGGAAGGGGCTCTAAGGTCTCCCTGGAGCCTTCTCTTCTCCAGGCTGAACACCCCCAACTCTCTCAGCCTGTCCTCACAGCAGAGGGGCTCCAGCACCACCTTCATGGCCTCCTCTGGACCCACTCCAACAGGTCCACATCATTCTTATGTTGGGGGTCCCAGAGCTGGAGGCAGCCCTGCAGGGGGGTCTCCCCCGAGTGGAGCAGAGGGGCAGAATCCCCCCCCTCGCCCTGCTGCCCACGCTGCTGGGGATGCAGCCCAGGCTGTGGGGGGGTTTCTGGGCTGCCAGCGCACATTGCCTGCTCATGTTGAGCTTCTCACCCACCAACACCCCAAGTCCTTCTCCTCAGGGCTGCTCTCCATCCATTCTCCACCCAGGCCGTATTTGTGCTTGGGATCACCAAGTTCAATAGGAAATTGCTAATTGTTACCATTCCCATTTTTTTAGGCGGGTAACCTGAGGCATAGACAAATACATTTCATATCATAAACTGACTCATGTGACAGTGACAAAGCTCCCAGGCTAATGGTCTGCTCAAGGGACCACTTTGCTGCTGACAAAAAGCCCTGTGAAAGCCAACTCTGCTGTGGTGAGCTCTATAAAGATCCGTCAGCCTGGCTTACAATTACCTACATGAATTACCTTTATCCAGATGAAATACAATAAACATGTTAAGGAGGCAGACAAATTGTTAGACTCTTGATGGACTTCTTTTTCATATACTCACCACGTTTGTTGGTCAGCAGTATAGCTACTTTAACAGAATTTCCGCCTTATTTATTTACTATGCAACATCCAACTTAATAGCTTGTTTCTATATCTTTGGGCCAGAGGCCAAGGCAGATGTTTGCCTGACACCAAATCCTATTAGAGGCTGCAGTAACACAATTGTGTGTTAAAGATAAATATTTTATAGCCTACACTTGCCACCAAGCATCATCATTCCCTAGGCCTTTAGAGGCAACTATCTATTGGCAAAGAAAAAATAGTTATCTCGCTGGCAATTGAAGGCAGTAGCTTTCCTGGGAGTTAATAAGTACCAGGACTGCTTTCTAAGAACTGATTAAACGCCATGCAGTGCAGTGTTGTTGTATGAATTCAAATGTAACTATTTCCTTCAATAAACTCAAAGAGTTGTTCTGGAACTGTCAGTGTTCGGTATCAGAAACGTGTGGGAACAGCACCGCAGTGGAAGAATTACGCTTTAATGAATCAATGCTGATCTCAGTTTCTGAAATGAAGGTTCAAAGAAAATGAAACTTGTTTTACCAATGAGAATATTAAATATTAGAAGTGAAATGCTAAGAAAAAAGCAGGGTTTTTCAGGTAACCTCACTGTTTGACCTCTTCAGCTAGTAGTCTACTTTGCCTCCGCACAAGAAATGGCCTCAGAATCTTTTGCTCTGGGCTGGTGAGCAGATGCATGAAGCGGTTGAGCCTGCAGTAAATTGCCACATCTTCCAATCTACCAACCCAGGGAGATACAGTATACATACTGCTGGGTGTCATAAAAGGTTTTACCCTTTTCTTATAAATGTCAACCCTCTATAGACACAGTTGCATTAATTTTAAAAAGGTAAGTGAATTAAAAAAAATACTGGAGGTTAAAAAAAAGTACTTAGAGGGGAATTGCTTACTGTGTCAAAGGAATACATACATTTAATGTCACACAGAAAGAAATTGTTCCTGACTGTCCACTGACTTATTTTCTTCCTAGTCACATTCCCCTGGGTAAAGAAGATGCTTTGGTGGGAGGGAGGGAGCACACATAGAGCGGGGCAGCAGGTAGGTAGATTCCATGGTTTATATCTAACCTTGAAATCCTCTGTGGGAGCCACATCCATGCAAAAGGAGCGCACAGCACCCCTCTCACGCTACGATGAATTACGTCCCATGGGAGAGGGATGGGACACCACATTATTTCACCTTATTCTCTGCTGCTGCACCAGAGCAACCACAGCAAGCCACATATTCTTTCTCCTAGACCTGCTGGTCCTGGATAAAGCTGTCACCTACAAGCTCATTGCAATAACGTCTCTCTTTCACAAAAAAGCTCCTGTCACTGCCCCGACTACGCTAGCAATAATTTTAATAGGAAGTCAGGCAGTATAACATGAAAGGCAAAGAAGATTCTGAAGCTCTGTGAACACATTTAATTTACTTCCCAGTTGCAGAGCTTGCAGTCTTGTTTATTTTTCAAAGAAATGATGCTACTCGATTGAATTTCACTGCAGGGCAGGTTGGATTCTAAGCCTAGAGAACTGTCACCTGCCCTTGTAATTGTGATAACAATGCCAAGGGAGACGCAGAGGTGAGAGGGGATAAAACAGGTTTCAGATTTCTCAAAATATCAGACTTGACATTATGAGCCACAAAAAAAGAAAAGGGAAAAAAAAAAAAAAAGCCCTGGAAACAAAGGAAACGTGGAAACGCTGGGTCTGGTATTCTCTTGCTCCTCCTCTTCCTTCCTCAGCTGAAGTTCGAAACCACTGATTCCTTCTTATGGTACATCCTCACCTGCTGAGATTTCAATTTTGTTGCTTCATTTGTGTTTTATAAGGCTTTTACATTTCTAGCTCAAGTAATCCACACCTGGCAGCCAGGGATGTGAAAGTCTTGACAGCATCATGGAAACTCAGTCATTATTTCTGAGTGCTCTTTCACAGCTTCCTCTTCTGTAGGGCACCTAGTGTGATGCTGATACTGCTAATGCCACTTGATGTTGTGCCAGATTTTGATTTTTTTTCTCTTTTTCTGAAGGCTGGGAGGTCTGTTTTAATTAAAGACCCATGCCTATAACCCTCTTTGCTCCCATATCCCCAGTGGAGCTCTAACCTTCACATGCAGGTATCAGGATGCTAAATTAGGAGAAGGGCAACAGGCAGGCAGTCCTTTAAACAACTGCTTAAGTCTCTCCTGATTCTGCAAAGTCAGAGTGAAGTACAGCAATCACAGTATCCAACCGCGTGTTATTCTCCCCCAACTCTTTTTCTGTAAGAGCTTTCAAAACCAAAGCCATTTGCAGTGGCAGATCCCCCACATCTCCATCAGCGGAGACTGCAAATACTTGCTCAAGCCAGCGGTGACTCTAGAGGCTGGAGGGTTTTAAAAGGTGATGGTGAAGCATACAAGGTTTGGCGTTCAGGATCACTTTGGGTTGTTTATTGAAACCATCAAGAGCTGCTGAATTTGCCAAATTTGACAGTACATCATGTGAGCACATTTTCCCTTGAGATGTCTGTACTTTTGCTTCTATGCCTGGCTTGAGATACCTCTCGAGGTACTCGGGTGGCTCTCACCGCAACAATGTCAGTCTCTCAAACTATTTCAAGCACATTCAACTCCAAGCCCAGCTGGAAACACTACAAACCCAGCTTTTTGGTGCCCTATTTTTGAACTTCTGTGCTACAGAAACAGGGACCAAGTGGGAATAGTTTGGGGAGTAAATAAGGAAGAGAACAAGCCCAACGATTTCAGAAGTTTATGCCACATTTGGTCTGAATTTGGTTTGCCCTTTGAGAGCGAGCTGTATCTCCCTGATTTATTCCTTTCTCTTACTTCATCCTTTTTAAGAAGAAATTTTTTCAGTGCAGAATGGCTTATAATCTAAAGCTATCAGATGGTTGAAAGCATAAGGTATAATGGGATTTCAAAAGCACTTGGGCACTCGTCTATGTATACCACCATTTAAGTTAATGGTAAAATCTCCTTTGACTTCACTGGGACCAGAATGAAGGCAACATTTAGAAAATCCTGCTAATGTATTTCTGCTGTTCATCGGGATATACAGGGAATGCTGTTTTCTGCCCTGAGAATGTGAGCAATGCTAAAAGCATGAAAGGGTCTATGAAATACAGTTCTTAAGGAATCGTACATTGACCATCTGAAAAACCCCTCTGTTCTAAATCACTTGAAATGTGATCACAGGTTAGAAGCTAGCTGGGAAAAAAAAATAAAATCGGTGAATGATTTTAAACAAAGAGTAGCTGTGGGCTGAAGACTTCTTCTTCCTTCAACAATGCAGCTTCTAAGCACAATAACACTTTAATCCCATGCTTGGAACATACACATGACAAGGCTGTGGAGATCTAGAAAGACACCTTGCGAACATTTCTTTTCTTCCTAGTTTTCCTTTTTTGCAGGTGGAATATTTTTAAATCTGAATTTTGCTCCAGTAAATGAACCTCTCATACCCCAAATTTGCCCAAGGGATTGCAAAGAAATTATTTTTTTTTTTTGTTCCTTCCCACTCTCATAAATTGTTACAAACTAATACAGGAAACAACAATTATTCAGCCTTCAGGGTTCAACTTGTGGAGCTGCACTAGCAAGCGGGAAGTTACTTCACATTCAGTACATGACAATTTCTGCTCTTGTAGCTCAGGGCAAGGCTAAAGCTGGCCTTGACTTTCATTTTAAATGATGTTGTAAGTTGGTGTATTCTAGGGGAAAAAAACCCAAACCATTCTTGCATACACACATGGGAAGGGCCTCAAATGTGATCTCATTTGGTCAAACAAATGCCATGAAACCTTGGTCATGTTCTAATTTTGGGTGCGTTAAAGATCAAGTTTCATTTTACATAAATTCTTTAGCAAATATATCCAGCTGGATAAATAAGGATGTACCGGCTGGAATGACTGATGTCTGAGGTGCAGTAGGTAGGTGCCTGGTGCTGGGGACATGCTCTCAAGTATGATGCCTGGTCTGCAGCCACTGCTACAGAAGGACCTGAGTCTCCTCTAGGTTTTACGTCAGATCTGCCCCCCTCTAGAGATGCCCTCAGTGCCCTGGGGCATTTCAGGTGCTCATAGATGCTTGTGCTCAGGCAACGGCATTGAGCTCTCGGTGGCCTTTGATCAGGGCCAGAGAAAAAGCAGAACTCATGGCTCCGTTTCTGCCTCTAGCAGACTCGTTGCACAAACTTGGTCAAATCAGGTTCCTTCTCAGAGCCAACAGTAAGCCCTCTAGAAATCACATTACCAGAATTCATTTAACTCTTCTTCTGAGACAGTTGTAGCACTTACTTAGATAAAGAAATCAGTCACGCATCCAATACACAGACCAGCCACTATAATTTAAAAAGACAACATACGCCAGGAGTTATTGTACAGACGATGCCCTTCTCATCCCACCCCATGCGACAGTGGGGATTGGTCCAGTAACTCTTGAGGTGCTGATGTTCTTGGCTTCTGTTCCCTTTTGTGGTCTTACATGCAAGTACATACACTTTAATGCAGCCTTAGAAAATGAAGTCTTAAAAATTCTGTTGTTCTAGTAGAGAAAGGGTTCTCCTTTTGTTTGCCAAAGTGGACGAGTAACTCCCACAACCTTATTTCTGTGCTTTAGCAGGGGAGCATTCACAGAATGAAAAGCCTGCCCAGAGCTGCTCCAGCAGCTCGGTAATACGACACGGGAATAAAACAAGCTGTGCTTACATTAGCCTGCAGTCTGGGGTGCACGGAAAAAGCTATATACAAAAGTGTAAAAACGAAAACCATATGCACTGTTTTACACATTTCTCCAGAAACCCTCCGACAGCACTATGTGCCATGTTATTAAGGCAGAATTCTGCTGTTCTGAAAAAAAAAAAAAAAAAAAGAACTGAAAAAAACAGGACAGAAATAACAGAAAGAAAGAAAAAGGCTTTAACTTCAGTATTAAATAAACCTTTTCTTGACCCTAAAACTAAAGTAATTACCCCAATCAATAAACCTTTTGTACAAGCTCTGTCAGATCAAGAGAACTTGCCTGCCTGCAACCAGCACGCTGACAGGCAAGTTCAAGGCTACCAGCCCATGCAAGTACAGATGGAGGCAAAGGTTTCCAAAAAGACAAATCTACCTTCATTTTTCTACCACTTTAAAGCACGATCGAAACCCGACAAAATCTGGATCATTAAAGACATTCAGACATCTAATTTCTACTGAGATGAATACTTGTTGGCATCCAAGCAAACTTCACAAACACGCTTACTTTCTTTTGCACAACAATATAAATGAAAATATGTATCTGCTTGTCTATTTTCCCCACCCAAATTATCACTTGTAATCGTAAGAGCTACTGAAAGAGGAGTGCACATATACAAACCAAAAAAAAAAATAAAAAATAAACAAACCAAGGAAAAGCTCAAGCGTAACATTAAACAAACTATTTCATCTCTGTTTTAAAACTAAGCTAGCTTTACACACTGTAATTTCCTACTGCTAGTTTTTACTCACGGAGCGTCAATGAAGAGACACACTCTGTATGGAAAGAGCAGCTGTGGAAGATTTTACAGCCAAGTATCCGACCTTTAGAGGCTTTTTATTATTTAATTATCTTTGAGATGTGTCCCTAATTTCCCCTTTATTAGAGATGCCTTACATCTTCAAAAGAAAAATCCTGAAATAATAATTTTGCCTGCCATTACGGCTTGGGAAGCAGGGTTTTTATGTAAGAATTGTTGCAGACGCTTGCAGAGAGAAAAAAGGTCATCACAAATAACACGTAGATTTGAAACGATTGGTCTGACTTCAGGTTTTTTGGAAGTGCTGCAGCTCCAGCAGAAGCAGGCAGAGAGCTGCAGGCAGCATTTAGGGAACGGTGAACGGTGTGCCGTAGGATCACGTACAAACATTACTGACTGCAGCTGAAGGGGATTGAAGAACCAGGAGCAACAGTTCATCTGTTAGGAGTCATCCGAAAAGGCAGACAGGGAGACACGCTCATCCCCTTGGCTCACTTCACTGGGAAATGAGACTGTTCATCAGTTTTGAGGAAAAAGGTGAAAAGATTAAGGAGGCACTGATAAAGGTATTGTTGATTCCTAGGTGCTGAAGTGTTACGGGCTGTATCACTATCTGTCTAAAAACATCATCACTGTTTCACCAAGAATAGCAAACAGAAAACCTTTGGGCGCGGGGGGTGCAAAGTAATATGAAATGTTTCACCTCTGCACAACCCTCCTTCCATTTCCAGATGAAGGCTCAGGCTATGTTTGCTTTTTATTAAGCCCTATAAAGCAACCAGATTAGATTTACACATAGGCTGGATGAAAAAGTGAAATCTCACCAAGCACACGACTACACCTGCTTGGAGAGGGGGATTCTTGCATCTCACAGAAAGCTCAGGCAGAGGGAGTTCACCCCACATTTCTGTCTCCCCAGGTGATACCCCACCTACGTGACTGGGCTGGATTTGGCTAGGATGGAGATCACTCTACTCTGCCCCGGTGAGGCCGCATCTGCAGTGCTGTGTCCAGTTCTGGGCTCCCTGGTTCAAGAAGGACAGGGAACTGCTGGAGAGGGGACAGCAAAGGGATACCAGGATGATGAGGGGACTGGAACAGCTCTCTTAGGAAGAAAGGCTGAGGGATTTGGTCTCTTCAGTCTGGAAAACAGATGACTGAGGGGGGACCTTATCAATGCTTAGAAATACTTAAAGGGCGGGTGTCAGGAGGATGGGGCCAGGCTCTTCTCAGTGGTGCCCAGGGACAGGACAAGAGGTAATGGGCACAAGCTTGAACATGGGAAATTCCATCCCAACATGAGGAGGAACTTCTTTCCTTTGAGGGTGGCAGAGCCCTGGCACAGGCTGCCCACAGAAGTGGTGGAGTCTCTGTCTCTGGAGACATTCCAAACCCACCTGGACGCGTTCCTGTGCCACCTGCTCTGGGTGACCCTGCTCTGGCAGGGGGTTGGACTGGGTGATCTCCAGAGGTCCCTTCCGACCCCAGCCATTCTGTGATTCTGTGATTCTGTGGGGTGGCAATCTCTTGTCGTCTTGCCATCATTCTGCATGGACTAATTCAATTCTCACCGAAGGACCTTAACTCCTGTGGCCAGCTGGATGTTTAGTGGAAGACACCTTGTAGTGCTGCAGCTAAACCTGGACTTTCTCTGTGGATAAGTGTAAGTTTTCAATCAAGCAGACCCATCAACCTAATGTTATCCATGAGACCAAATTCACAAGGCATAAAAAACCCCCTAACACAGTCTAGCAGGGACTCATAAATGCCCTTTTTGCCTCCAACCTGAATTGAGTGACTGTATCTTTTCTAAATACTACCTGACTGAGACCTACAACCTTTAACGCACTCAGAGAAGCTGGGTAAGAGCAGAAAACAGGAAACAGAGCATCAAAAAAAGGGAGCAGCAACAAGAGGGTAATCAAAAAAGGCACTGACCATCTGATAGAGTGTCTGTCAAGCAAGGGCTTGTAATGGGACACACAGCGCTGGAGGCAAAAAACTATTTGCAGAGCATGCAAAGCTCTGCTGTTATTTTGCAGGAGAGAGATCAATAACATCAAAAGCGGAGTTGCGATTTTCCTCCCCTGCCATGGTTCTCATATGCTGCTATATTTCTTTTTCTGTGCAGAGCAAGAAAAAAGTTGTGAGTCTGGGAAGGAAAAGGCTACTAATTAATTATCTGTAGAGCATTACCACAAGGTGGAAGTGCTCAGAAGTCCCTCTGTGAAGTAGGGGAAGGGCGAAGATGACCATATTCATACGGGAGAACTACACTTGTAATAACTGAGCACTTCCGTGGAGCAGCTGGAGTCCCATTTACAGTTAAAGGGACAGTTAAAATTTAGCAAAATACTTGTTAAACTTTCAGCCTCTTTTGCTGGATATAGCCTAAGGAGAAGTGCAGAAAAGGGTAGTTGGGACATTAAAATCCCTTTTCCTCACTCAGAGTCCTGAAGATCTAATCATACATGGGGGAGTTTTAAGTCAAGCAACTCAGGCATTAAGGAGCTAAATGAAAGTGCAAGCCAGAAAAGATGACACCCCGTGTTAGTCTGCACACTATCCTGCCTCCTCAATATTTACATGAAACCAATTTAGACTTTTCCAGACATTGGCAAAGCAAGTGTAAATAACGTGAATGGCTTCGAGACCGTAAGTGGATCACACTTATGCATCCCCCCTAAATTGGAAGTAGATAGAATTTAAGTTAGCCTACATACAAGCAGCAAAAGTAAGAGGAGCAAATCTGAGCTATTCAGGCTATTCTTTCTCCCTTTGCTAAGAACAAGCATTTCCACTCAGAGCTAAGGAAGAGTCATTCTTGTCACCTCTCACACAAGGAGTTCCCAGTCCCACACTTGCCTCTGTGACCTGTAATTTCTCCTTTTCTCTCTAAGCTCAGTCTACTGCGAAGTGCTCCTCTGTTGGTATCCTCCTTGTGCGTGAACTGCTGTCCCGGGGACTGGATGGGGGTGGGTTATATTTTAGGCTATTGCAGGAAGGGAACTTGCCTTTTGACGTATATTGCGAAGTGCTGTATGTGCCGGCGGCCCCTTGTAAATAACACCTCCAGCTCGCTTTGCGCTTTGATGGAGGAAAAGTACTTACGGTAGTTTTCTTTATGGGGAGTGGAGGGGGCAGGAGGAACAACGGTCCTTTTCTTAAACTTAAGCCTTGTGTCTTGCAGAAGATAAAAGCGAGATAAAACCTGGCATCCTACCATGGGTGTTCTACGTGTGTTCCCTGTTGCTTGTTGGGTGACATGCTGGTAAACAGAGATGCTCTCCTCTCACAGACAGCTGATTTTGCTTTTCCTTTTGATTACTCAGTGGCCCTGCGCAGCCAAGCTTGCCTGAGCTCAGCAGTAACAGCTGCTGGAAGACGCGTTCTCTCTGACTGTGGATGCTGTTTTCAGGCTTTCAGATGTATCTTCCTTCCACTGAGCAGATTTTTGGCCAACATCTCTGTCTCAGATGTGCTCATTCCAGCTGACTCCTCAGCCTACTATTTTGCTCCACTTACACAAGATTGCCCTGAATAAATCACCACTATCAAGCAGAGGTGAATCCACAAGGCACTTTTCAGAGAAGTGTTTCTATTAGAAATTGCAGAGAGTGCCACCAATGTAATTTACAAAAAGGTTAATTTATTATTGAGAGACCTTGATTGTCCATTCCTTTATAACGTCTTGCATTGTAATTCAGAGGAATGGGATATAAAGATGCTATTAAAAGATGAAAACTTTCCCAGAATAATCTTTTATTTTCCCCTCCACATGAATTGCCTGTATTATGCAGAAGTATAAGCTCTGACAGGCGTAACGATGCTGTATTTTCCCCAGGTTTACGTGCAGTGGAATGTAACAGGCACACGATTTGACACTACCTAACTCTTTAGTCAGGATGATTCCACATCCTTTTAGAAAACAGGCTAAACTGCCATCTCCTGCCCTCAAAATCAGCGCTAATATTCCTGAGTGGATTTAGTTATAGCTATATCCAGGTTCCAAAATTGTATGATGGACAGCCTTACAATTTAGGAAATTAACTGTCTGTTATCAAACCGGGAATACAGATGCTTTTTTCCCATTTTCCTCCAGTTTTCTCTAGAATAATGGAGGCTAAATCATTCCAGACAAGCGCTGCACAGTAATTGCAGCAGATATCGTCATACAGAGCCTGCAATGATTTTGTTGGCTCTGAAAAGTTCAGCCTGTTGGAACATAGCAGATATACTGGGAAAATCAGCACCCGTTCCATTCAACGTTTTTACGGCTGGAGCAAAAGCGATGGTCCTTTTCTCAGGTGAGTCCTCACTCACAGCGGGGGTTCCCCGAGGAATGACTGCATGGTTTGGCTTTATGAACTTATCGTTATGATCACCATTATCAATTTTGTGCTTTCGACTATTATCCGTGATTATTAATTAATGCTTAATGCAGTTTCCCAGCAGTTCTATCAACTTCGCAGCATCTCTGGGGAAATGTCATTCTCCTCAGTTTTCCATGGTGGGCAGCTGAAGCGTGAGCCTGGGCTGGGTTGGAATTAGCACACCAATCAGAATTCAGGAGTTCCAGGCTGCTGGTCCTCTTCTCAGATCACCGGATCCTACTTCTTCCTGCAGCTATACTTTTCAAACACACTCTCACTGTAAGCACTATGTCTGTGCAATAATAAAGGGAGATTTTTCTATATGCTCCTGCCACAAAAATCAAATTAAAATGGCAGCTTGCCTCTGACAGTCAACACAACTCCTCTGCAGGTTCCTCACCCCACACAGAAAGATCTAAGGCTCACATCACGTGTGACTTGATTTATTTGTTTGGCATTGCAATTTTACACCCTGTTTCATAAACACTGTGTCAGGTTGCTGTATCCTCTTTACTCTGGCACCGACAAAAATTATAACACTACAGTACTATAGTATTTATAGACTTAAAATCTAGCAACCATGTCTTGCCAGACCTCATGAATACACTAGAAAGGTTCTGAAGCATTACAGTACATTTACACAGAACACCTGCCTTGATTTATCTTTTTTGTTTTTTTAAATAAGCTGTTGAAATATAGGCTAAGAAAAGCACCAAGTTATTAAGGCTATTACATTTTTTTATGGTACTTATAAAAGTGCTGCACTTCTCTGGCCAAATTCTAGCCAAGAAACCACATCTTCCTATCTAAAATTTTTACTTATCTCAAGTGAGTTTCAAAGTGTACAGCTTGTACCTAAACAGTTTCCTGTACACTAGAGCTTTGTGTTGCTATACAGCTGCCAGTGGGCAACGTGATTCCCACATATATAATCACAGAATGGTTTGGGTTGGAAGGGACATTAAAGATCATCCAGCTCCAACGCCCTGCCCTGGGCAGGGACACCTCCCACCAGACCAGGTTGCTCAAAGTCCTGTCCAACCTGGCCTTGAACCCCTCCAGGGATGGAGCAGCCACAGCTTCTCTGGGCAACCTGTTCCAGTGTCTCACCACCCTCACATATAGAATCATAGAATGTGTTGGGTTGGAAGGGACCTTTAAAGGCCATCCAGTCCAACCCCCCTGCAGTGAGCAGGGACATCTTTAACTAGATCAGGTTGCTCAGAGCCTCATCCAGCCTGGCCTTGAATGTCTCCAGGGATGGGGCCTCCACCACCTCTCTGGGCAACCTGGGCCAGTCTCTCACTGCTGCGAGGGCCAAGCTCTCTCTTGTATAGCAAAAGAAAACTTCCTTGTAATGAAAGACAGAATGATTCAAGGTCAAACATGGATTGTTCTGCTTATCATATGGTCATGAAGGTACAGTGGAGTGTAAGCAAAAAAAAAAATAGGATTGTCTTAAAGACAGTCTGACGCGCTGCTCACCCACACAATTCCCCTACTGTTGAAAGGCAAATTATGAATGTTTTGTCCTTTCCTCATCACCTCATGTTAGTGCAACGAGGCCAAGAGAAAAGTCTGGCTAGAACATCACTTAGCATCACTTTGAAAACAAGAACTAGTGACTGTGCTTCCAAAGTGTTTTCTGCTGTGACAGCCTTACTGATTTTCCTGTGATGGGAAATTTTAAACTGCAGACATTCTTAGACAAGGAAAAAAAAGTCACTTTCAGAAGAATACCTCGAGGTTCTTTTGGGCAGAAGGTGGTCAGTGTAAGCAAAAACTCAAATTGCTAAGGCAAACTAAATGAAAGTAAATCTGCATTCTATAGAGCAAGACTTCAATGTCATAAGCTAACATGCAACTGTTTCTGGTGTTGCTTAACTATGAACAGGATTGAACATGTGCATTTCCAGGTTTTAAATTTAACACTGAGTGTTACAGCAGTGTTTCCACTTCTGCATTAAATAAACTTTAGTGCTAAAACGGAATATTGGGATCTTAATGACTTTGCTTTAATAAGACTTAAACTTTTAATTAACCTGCCAAGACAAATTACAGCCCATAGCTCTTAGGTAACTATTGCAGACAGCTGAGACTCAGCACCAATGCCTCTTCTGGGAGGGGGATTAATGGCAGCTTTGGAATGAGTCTGCCTTTTTCAGCAAAGAAAAAAAGTCCATTAAACAATCACTGCGGCTAGAAGAAAGCTGAGTGCTAGCTTTATGGAGCAATCCTTAAATTAGAACCGAACGAATTTGGGTATATGAAGTTTCAGCAGGTCAGTCAAATTTAAAATGAAATATTATTGCATCAGAAACAGAAGAAGAAGACCCAGTGTGCTCAGCTGTCAGGCAGCCCACAGGCAGCATCCTTTCCTCCTCGAACAGCAACACATCGGTGCCTTTGCGCTGAACTGGCAGCGCACTTCACTGCCAGGGAAACCGAGAGACCTGTTTAGTTAATTTGTTCTTCTTAAGAAATCTCAGCTTCTTTCTGTTAGCAAGGAGAAACAAAGATTCCTGTTATAGTGGCTCCTATTATCAAGCCTTGCAGTGCTCTTTATTGGAGTTTCAAAGCCAGTAATCTGCCTGAACTCCAGCTTGAGTAGTTTTGACAGCGCTCAACGGCAGGACTGTCTGTCACACAAAACTGTTGCACGGTGCTGCTGTGTGCTCTTCAATCATTCCTACACCTCTGCTCCAGAAAGAGAAAAAGCCCAACCAACCAAATAAAAAACCTAAATAAAAAGGAAGATCAAAGGAATAAAAGGAAGCAGAGAATTTCAAGCTTGTAATCCATCTTTGGCACTGGGTAGAATCTCGTTACGGATATAGTTACTAAAAAGGCCTACAAAATAATTACGAGATATTTATGGCCTAACGGTATTCAGCCTGTTGCTAAATACATCCCCTACAAGCATTCTCTCTGAAACCACACAAAGCTACCCTGCAATTTGAGTATGTGCGTTAATACCTGGCCTCAAGGCATATTTAGGCGCTTAGGAATAATACAGGAAATCCTTACCAATAGCAGTAGTAAGAAAAGAAACCACTTCCGATTCCTTGCCATCATTGTAGAAGGCTAAATGCCATATTCCTGAATCTAAATACTGGATAAAGCCTGTCTCATGGCTGGACAAGGGCACAAAAGCTCGGTGTTGCCGTTGAGGTCCTTCTAAGCTTCTCGCCTCCTGTGTCAGTAGACGTCTTCCATCAAGGAGCTCGACAAAGTCAAACTGAAACATAAAAAAGAGTGATGGTTGTATCTGTTTCAGGCTTCCTCACGCTTAGTCTCTTGGTCTGGGTCTGTCTTATGAAGGAGACAGACACACTTCACATCAACTATTAGAAACATACATCTACAGAAGCATCATAAACAGGATTTTCTCTGGTAAAACTCAAGCATGATGATGGATCTCCTGAAAGTAACCATTTTGGAAATAGCTCGTATATGAATGTATGTTTCTGTAATTATACGAATTGAAAAATGATCTTTATTTAGAATGTGACTTAGGGCATATTGACCCTACTGATGTGTTCTCACTTAGGCAGGGAAACATGAGGTCCAGGTACCATGCCTAAATTGCACTGTAAGTATGATGACAAGAAGCTTCTTTTTTAGCTTCTTTGTGTCGTGGATAATAAGGAAAATAGACAGCAAAATGTATCTAGCCTAGCCCGGGTTGTTTGCCAGAATTGCTATGGGTGTCCAAGAAAAAGAGAAGAGGTATTTGTAAGTAAATTCTGGTAGAGGTTTTCCAGAAGTATCTTGCTTAGCCAGCAAGGGTTAGCAATAGCAAAAGTGGTTTAAAGATCATAGAAGATGAAGATGGAAAAGCGATAAAGTGATATATAAAAGTCCCATTTAGGGGGTGGCTTTTGTTTTCCTAAAAAGGACATATTTATTTTTCACCAGGGTAACTTCAGCTGAACAACTACTACGGTTTTGCTACTCGTATTGCAACTACATTTAGTTCCCTATTTAAATAACTTTCCACCGACTTTCTGCAATAATTGTATTTTGTCTGGTAATATATCAATGGGACGAGTCAGATAGAAAGCTAGCAGACACCGCCGATGTTAAGTGAACCTTCTCTAGCACGACTTTTATCGTGTGTGTAGGTGAACAGGACATCCTGCGAGCAGAACCCAGCAGCTGAGGCACAGCTTAGATTTTTCTGTTCCCTGACTCCACTGGGTTTTGCTTCTTTCATCCAGTTGGTCAAATAAGCTCATACCCAGCTACGGTGAGCTGCTGCTGTTACAGTCCAATTTGGGTTATGCTTGCTTAGGATTTCCTACCAAAAGTGAAAATTTATTTTTATAAATATTTGCAGGATGCTGCTGTGGATGTTGATGACTTTGCAAAGTTACTAGTTACTAGCTGTAAATATTAATTGAACCACACATGGATTGTGCTTTATTGCATTTTAATATATTCAGAGATTTGTAATATGCAATTAGAGTTATTGCAAGCAAGGAAATTGTAGAAAAAATATCACATTAATCAATTCAAATCATACAAATGGAAAAATGCCTCCCACACGCTGTGATGGCCAATCCCTAAAATTTATGATTAACAAAATTTGGCCTAGGTTAAAAAGAGTTTAAAAAATTATTTGATCTAGGAATATTAAATCTAATAGACTATAATCAAATTGTGTAACTTTTATTATGATTTGTTGAGAAGAATGAGAAGAAATGCCTTTAGTTAACAGTAAACTATTTTAGGCTTCTGCAGGATCTATTTCTAAGACTACGGAAATTTGGAGCTCGCAATTTCTTCCTACTTATTGGGGTCCATGGTTGTTGGCAACCTTGACTAGAAGATAGATCACCACAGGCAGAGAAAGTTTCTCAACTAGAATCTGGAATAGTTTGTTGTTTTAGCATGGGTAAATATGGCTTTTAACATTTTACCAAATCCAGGAATATATACTAAGGCTCACACTACAGAAGATGGATTTTCTAAATGGAAGAAATACCTGATTAACACAGAAGAAAACCTCATTATCAGCTAGAATTTTACTACTGCCATCAACTAGATAGGTTGGGGAAAAATAATTCACCCTTTATTAAATTCATACAAGGGAGACTGTATCACTGATCTAAGTAGACATTTTGCCAAAGTCTTGTTTACGAAATTCCTTACAAAATTTGGAAATATAAAACTCATTGAGTACATTTATGGGGTGCAGGAGATACTCTGGATTATGCAAAAGAAAAGATGAGATTTGTGTAATATGTATTAACTGTGACAGACAAGTTTACAATTTCAGCACAGAAAACAGGTTACCTATTTAATGACTCCTAAGACTCCTAAGACTAATAAACTATGGTGAGATTGAACATCATATAAAAATATACAGAAGGAGAACAATGTTTTTTATTGACAGCAGGTTTATAAAATAATAAATCTACAAAAAGGGATAATTTAAAACCAAAATTAAATATTAACAAGTAATAAATCAACATTGGTTCAATATCTGCAGCTTCATTGAGTTATTTCTTCAGAGCAGGACCAGTTTTATATCCTATCAGTGTACTATGATTTTTATTGTTTGAATAAACTCTCCCTCTGGTTATTTTTGGTGATATTTTGGTCGAGAGGATGATTTTTTAATAGACTTGGCAACTCTCAATTAGTGGCTACAGAAAAAACAGCACTTACGAGGATTCTGAACAAGCGCATCGCCTCCTCCAGAATGTAATATTGACAAACAAGTGCCACATCCCACATTGAACATCTCATTCTCAACTGAGGCGTCAACTTAAACACAACCACTGATACACAACCACGCTGTTTTAAATGGGAAAGGTCCTGACTCTGACAAATCGCTCAGAATATCCCAGCAAAAATGAGGTGAAAGAAAAAAAACCAACAGCAATGGTGAAGTCGTGTGGGCTTCTTAATTGCTGATGGCATTACTATGGTTGGGTATAGTGTCCTGCTAAAAATAAAGATTTTGTTTTAAGGTCAATAGACTTGAGGTTTAGGTGTTAAATTTTACATTTGTTATTTAAACAACTGAAACTATTAATGTAATAACTCCTGATCCATAACAGAAATTAATAATGATAAAAAACAAGTAAAATCAATACCGACTTCTGATCTACAGTTAGTATTATGCAACCATGACTTGAGTTTTTATTTAAATAATACAGGAGCTTTAAGTTTTAAACATTTGAAACTCCCTGTAAAAAGAGACTGATTAAAAATGGGCAATAACAGCACTACTGTGTCACTGAATTTACGACCTGCTGATCCTATTGAAATATTTTAATTGTGCAGAAAAATAGGCAGAGGAAGTGTAGATTTATGACACCTCTTTGACATAAATAAGTTGCAGGTGTGTTAATATGTAGGAAATACCATATTACCCAGAAAGATTGTAATAAATATATTTGTTTGTTCAAAAAGAAAGAAAAAAAGGCAGGGTATTTCTATAAATCTGAAATAGTTGTGTTGGTTGCTAGGCTTTTCAGTTAATAATGGAGGCAAGGGTATGTTATGAAATTAATATAAACCTGGTAATACTTTGATAACTTGCCGATGCAAGTGGGAGTAAGATGCTTTGCATTGCCAATGAAAGTTATGCCCTAATGTATTAATCAATCTGGTTAAGAGCAGCTTAGAAATTGAAATGGAAAGTAGAGAATATAATATACAAAATCCTTATTTAAGGGATCTTCGGAGTTTTTCCCAGAAAGTCATTTCTTGACACGGTTTTTGACAAGGTGTGTCAAGAAAAGCAACTGCTTTCATTTTAGTCCTACAGAATAATAACTAAATTTTGATTTCTGCCTAAGATTTTGTTGGTTACACACCAATTACTGGGCCCTGACCAATCTCGATCTAACCTGACAGTCAACATGCATGATGTGAAGAGTTGGCTCAAGGCATTTCAGTACAGAAGACACAAGTGAATCTTGCTCCCGTGAGGGTAAGTGACTGGGGTCCTGCTGCTCTTACCGTGCAGGGGGAAAGGCAGAGGCTGAAAGAGGGAGACAGACCCGAGATCATAGAATCATAGAATGTGTTGTGTTGGAAGGGACCTTTAAAGGCCATCTAGTCCAACCCCCCTGCAGTGAGCAGGGACATCTTCAACTAGATCAGGTTGCTCAGAGCCTCATCATGGCTGGCCTTGAATGTGTCCAGGGATGGGGCCTCCACCACCTCTCTGGGCAACCTGGGCCAGTGTCTCACCACCCTCATTCTTCAAGACTGCTTAATAGATGATTCTTTTTGATGCAGTTGCAGTGTGGCTTGCTGCTGCAAGGGGCACTGGATGGAGAAGGTGGTATCTCATGCCGCTAGGAGCAACCGGCTGCTACCCCCAGTGACCAACAGCCCACAAAACCCTTTTCCTCCCCTGTCAGCTTGCTGCCTTAGGCAACCGCCTGCTCTGCCTGTGCCTACAGCCCACCAGGTTAATGTCTGTAAATTTTGCAACTGTCACTTGTTTATCTTTCTCCAGGTGGATGACCTTTAACATCTTGCAAGAAAGCAACAAATTCTTGAAAGAAATAGCAGAAATAAAACAATAAGCCATAAAAAACCCACGCAATTTAAGACAACTAGTATTTAATCGAAATGAGGTCCCATTACCTGTGTATGTGACGGTGGGAGGCCTTTTCTGCCATAGATGCCAACCAGAGCAGCCTTTCCTAAAGACACGTTGAATTTCAGATGCACTGGGTGGTCGATGAACACCTGAGATCTCCAAAAGATACCAGGAGGGATCTTCTGTGTGGCTCGTCTGCCAACATCAATTTCTCCCGAGTCTATAAAACTGTCGTCTGGAAAGAAACTACTGGGCTTTCCTGCCAAAACACAGGAACAAAAATCTTGGATTAGCCTGAGATCCTAAAAGTAATCCAATCATACTGGTATTTCTGAGAAACAGCCTATTAGTGTCCTCAGGTCTTCAGAGTACTTCGTATAGACAATCCATATGATTATGGGAGGAAAAACTGGCTAGGTTATTCCTGGCTTCAGTAACTGTTTTGTTTGAAAACATGAATGTGGGAAGAGCCACCTGGAGAGAAATGGCCTTTTGTTTAAATTGTAACATCAGAGAGTGTGTAATTACATTGTGGAGATAAGAATAAATCATCTGACATTATATCCTAAGTGAATACAGGCTCACGGATGGAGAAGTCATTACTAAATTAGCAAAGAGAAGTGTAGTAATAGTGAGGTAGACGCGTGTCACAGAATGGAATGGTAGTGTGGAGAACAGCAGCATGAACGATGCCTAAGTGGGGAAAGGAAAATGTTTCTCTATTAACTCAGTTCTTGACAGTGGTAACAGTATTTGAAATTTGTTCAACAGTCCATAAAAAGCTAAAGAAAAAAAAAGGACTGAGAGAAATGAAGTAAATCATACCCTGCACTTGAGTAATATCTGCTAAGAAACATGAGAGGTTTTAATTGGGTTTCAATACAATCCGTAAAGTGTGTTACGATTATCCATCTTCTTTCAGAAGATGAACAAATGGAGGCATCTGTTTCTTAAAGCGACCACCGGGCTGGAGAGCCGGGGTATCCGGATGGCAATCGGTACATGCCATAACGTCCAAGGGAGTCAGCAAGGAGCTCAGCATCCCTGAAAAACACGTCTGAGAAATTCCAGGTTAGAAATTCATACACTCACAGTTCTCCAAACTGGTGACCGCTTCAAAAATCAGGACCCAAAGGAAGTCCAGGGAATGAAAACTAAATGCCTTTTCAGCCTTTGCTATAAGCAGTGGCCACGGCTTTACCTGCAGTGCATAAACACCATGACAAAGGCAACTGCTTAGCAAACAGCCTTTATTTAAGGACACTTCTAGTTAAAAAGTATGCAGTAGTGTCACCTGAAATATTTTGGCTTTAGTAAGGACAGCATCATGTCACCAACAAGGACTAATTATTCATTTTAGAAATTCAAATGATTTTGTTGTCTTATCTCCCTGCCGTTACAGCAAACTACTCTCTGTTTCACAGATCAAGCGATTCTAACAAAATGAGAAGGGAACTTTCAGAAACACACAAGCTTTTGTAGAAAAATCACATTGTCAGATTTTTTTTCTTCCAGAACTGACATTTGGGAAATGGGAAACAAAAATATCTTTTCCCATCCATCATGAATTCGAGTCAAATAATCTTAGAATTTACTTGTCGTGTTGAAAAGGTGATTGGTAGAACAACCTTTCATTTTATTGTTTCAAATGATAATATTTCCTTTAATATTATGTAATATTAATGATAGTATTTCCTTAAACTTCTCTATATTTCACCCCAATATAAACTCTCCAGGAGAAACAGACACAAATTGTTTCTGTAAAATCCCTATAGAAATTATATGCATATTAACTATTAACAAAAGAAGCCCCTGAAGATGTTTCTTCATAGGATGGAGAATTTTTCTCTCTTTTTTTTCTTTTTTTTGTTTTGTTTTTACTTATGTAAAACTTTTTAGCAGAACTTTTGGTCCACGTAAGACTAAGCCCTTATTTAAAGTTAGCAACTGCTTAAGTGCACTGTGGGAGAGGGGCTTGATGGCCTGTTTCATTTCTGTGCTATCTTGTGGCAGAAGTATTACACATACCAGCACAGTCCAGAAAGCAAAGGGTGTACATGTGTTCATAGGAAAAATGCTACTGATAATTTTATAAGATCCTCACTTATCTTCCTATATCGCATTCAAATAAATACAGGGGGGAAATGTGCTGACTCTTTAACCTTTTTTAGTCAAAGTGTATATTAATAATCAGAAGCAGCTTAGGTAAACGGACATTCCTTCCAAATCATTTTGTGCTGACAGAGTTCAATTGTCCAATGAAAATCAACTAGCTTGATTCCGAAGGGGATTATTTTATCAACTGGACTGTTAATATTTATTTGGCGTACTAAAATTACTTTTCACGCTGGCAGGATTAAAGGAAAGTTCCCATGCCTTCATGCAAAGTTTGTTATTCCATTATTGTAAGATGGAAAGATTCAGGATTCTATTAAGAAAGAGCTAAAGACACCCTATGTTTTGGTTCAAATGAAGGATATATTTTTCTGATTACCACTGACATGCTTTATAGATTCTTAGAAATTCAGATGAAAACCTAAAGCATTTGATATGATTGCCCATTAATAAAGACCGTACAGCGGAGTGAATCAGGGAAGGTGAGAAGTGAATACGATAGACGTTGCTATGCAAGGGGTAGCCTGCAGAAAGTGAGCACAGCACGGATTCTGCCTGTACAGAGAGCGGCACTTGCTCCGGCGAGCAAAAATGCTTCTGCGATTGATTCAATTGCACAGAAATAATTGTTTGTACACGCAATTACAAAGTTCATGTCTCCTCTTGGTGGCCAGCTGTACGCCTGAGAAGCTGATATCCTAAGAGCTGTTATATCATGTTGCCAGCGGGTGACATTTATCCCGAAATAGAAGCCCAAAGGAAGGCTCTCTTCACCAGGCTGAATTCAGCCCCTGAAATCCATCCCTCTTTCATCAGGTTTAGCCTAGAGTAACATCAGGCCCTATGGACTGGATACTTCATAAAGAAAGTACAATAAGAAAGCCATTTCAGCTCCTAACCAGAAATTAGGTTTTAATCAGAATATCTGACTCCCTAAAATTAACTTCAGGTCTGAATTCTTAATTGGGCTGCCAATTACTTTGCTCTTTCCACACATTCACCTTGAACTTTCTAGTTGCCGTAGCAACTATTCCTAATTTATTTGGATATCAAAATGAACTATTTCATTTTGATGGATCTGCTTGTGTTTTTGACAGCAAGGTACCCTGACTCATCAAAACACTTAAGAACTGGCTTCCATTTCTCTGACTTCAATTGCAGTTAATTACATGCTTAAGTATAAGCATGTGATTAAGTGCTTTGGTAAATAGGGATGGGTTTAAACACAGGTAAACGCAGTGCTGGAGCGGAGCCACAGATGAGACTGAATGTGGAGAACTGGCAAGACATCGGCAATGATTCATTCCCATCAGCTGTACGGAAATTCTAACACGTTCCAGCTGATCTCACTGGGATCAAGGAGACTTTCAAATATATTTCAATGCATTTTTTTTTTTTATATAAATTTCAGCATTCTGCTTTAGAATAGCAGCCATGCAACACTGCTAGTCCAGAATTAGTTATATGGTCATCTGATGGGGAGAGCACTGCCTTTGAAGGCTGGACACGATACTCCTGCAAGAAAGACCTTCTCCTAATGTGTTTTTTAGTCAGGACAAGTTATTCTCCTCTAAAACCCACAGATTCCCTAAGATCTGTACAAAGTACTATCTTAAGGGGTCTTCTAATGACATAACTAGGGTATTTCCCAGATTTCTCTTTTAGCAGAGCTTTTTGGCAGCAATTGAAACTTCTACTGCTGTGACGGTAAGCGTGGCTGAAAAAGAAATCAAGTGGAGGTCTTTGACTTGGACGGCAGTTTGGGATACATCCATTTATTTTCATTTGGACTTTTAAAAGGAAATGGACAGATCAAAACTAGATGTTTCAAAAATAAAACATAAGGCAAGTTGGAGGGGAAAAAAAAAAGGATCTGTCGTGAAGTATTTTTGAATACACCAGCAGGGACATCTGCAGCTTGCTGGAGTGTCTGGTAAGGTTTGCTGAGAATATCCCACGTAGCTGATTTTTCCTTGTAGCAACTTGATGTCAGCCATCAGTTGACAGTAAATACACTGTTTTAAGGAACACACATAATTATGGCCTTTGTTTGGACTAATAAAGACAGATAAGCTCTTAAAGAAAAAAAAAAATACTACAATTAATTTAAATTAAACATGTAAACACAGGCTTTCAGCCAAAGTCTAGGGAACTCTGGAAACTTTTGAGTTCAATGAGTTGCCAGAACAGTAACACAATTCCTATCTCTTACCTACAAAACTTCCTCCCCCAAAATAACTACCAAAAATAGCCAATGACTTCGATTTTACTGGAATCTGTTAGCCTCATATAAAGAAGCGTGACATACAAACAAAAGAGCTTTCTGAAAATCTGAATTTCTCATTTCTCCAGCTAAGTCTTGGGAATGATAAAACACCTCTCCTTTGCAGAGCTTGCAGGTGGTTTTGGCAGTGCTGCCTCTATAGAAAGCCCAGTAAGATGTAAAGCTGCTGGATAATGCACTGCTGAACTGACAAACCAGAAGTTGCTGCTAATTTGAGTTAAAATTGCAAGCTGTCAACATTGTGACAGACTCCTTTTATCTGGCCACTTTTGCAAAACCATGTCCAACTCTGGAGTGACAAAACTCACAGTGTAATAGCTCTTAGTAAATATTTTGGTCCTCAAAACATTTGGTATTAGGTGGCAATGAGTAGGCAAACCCAAACACTTTTGTACTGTTGTAGAGAAAGCTTGATCCAATGCTCATGGAATCATTTAATTTTCATGACATGTTTTTTTCCCATGAAAACAGCCACCTGAGGCAGGGTTTTCATGATGGCCTTCTGTAGCCTGTGAGATATGGTGCAAACGGTTCCACCTTGAGAATGCCTTAGATGTGTGGTGAGGGTTGCACACAGTTTTATCACATTAGTTGACATCAGAAGAGTATGAAACTTAGAAACATATGGAAACACGACCGACGACTACTAGTTCTAGATGTGAAAGACTGGAAAAAGCACCTGATGATGTCAGCATTGAGGGTAATGGAACATGAGATTGGATGGCTGGAGTTCAGAGGCAGACAGAAGACTCACAACATGGACACACACCAACCATACCTTCACTGGCTCCTTTGCCTTTCCTGTCAGGTAACTCTAACCCTGTGCCCCCCGAAGGATATAAGGAGACGTCCGTTGGCACTGGCCAACTGCTGGCTGTGTCTTCCGTGATTTCATACATCTGCCCTTCCATCGGCTGCAGGTGCCAGTTTAGGCCAAACAGGTGCATGGCTGTGGTGAGTAATGAGAAAAGTCATCTTTTTCTGTTTGGGAGAGTTTCAGAACTACAGGGGCACTTTCTAAACCCCGGCTCCACTGCCTTATTAGCGGTCAATGCTTCAGGATAAGAATGGGATTAATGTAATTAGACAGCCCCTGCTGCTTTTACCATACCAACTCCCCAGGTCTCTCCACCCACTTAAACTCATTTTAGATCAGCTGTACCAATCCACTCCGCTTCTTCCAGTAGAACCACTCCTGACTCATGGCCTACGTGAGAGAATAACCAGGCACAGTGTTTCAGAAAGCTCCCAATCCTGGGGTGACAATGCAGTGAACACAGAAATACAAGGAGTATTATTTATCAACATACCAATACATCCCAGGAAACTGCACTTTGGTTTGTTTTGCTGTATTCATAGCATTATTTTTCTTCCCCACCAATTATGCACAGAAGCTCTTACAGACATCTCTGTCAGTTTTTCCTGAATAAGACCAAGTGAAAACTAAGGCAATTTAAAATCCATCTTGCACACGTGCCTTTGTGTTCAGCACCACAAAAGCGAGCGACTATGACTGAGCATTCCTTGGCACAACTATCCTATTCAGATCAAAGCTACAGCCTCAACGTTGGAAAACAAGCAGCACCATTTAGAGCTGTGTGATATCAGGGCATAGCTCTCTGTAGGTTTCTGGGCCATGCAAAGTCATCCAGCGCACATCTGGATCTATTTCAAGGCATTCAGTAAAGACAAGTGACGTTAAGGAACAAGACAGAATACTTAAAAAGCAAACACATGTATGAGGAGTATGGAAAATCATATGCTTATACAACTAATACTTGCCCCTTGAAAATATAAAGCAAAAGAACGTGGCTTCCCATATCAGTTCTTCCGTCCCCAACATAAACATTTCATACTCAATCAGCATCCAGTTTAGCTTCAGGCTCTACACAACTAAATGATCCGATATTTGCTACACTTGTAATGACTTTTCTTTTTTAAGGGAACGCCTTGATATTTTACACTATAATTTCTCCAAGAAACTCTACAATGACACTAGCATCATTGCCATTTAGCATAAACAAAAAGAGTAAAAAATAGAGCATTTCCATTGCCTGTAGTTCTCATTTTATTCACAAAGATACATCTGAGCTTGGCAAACATTGTCAGGGACAAGTGGTTAGTGTATTTAAACCTGTGCATCAGGAACAATCTTTTCAAGAGGACTGAAAGGTAATCTGAGCAGTTTTCCAAAACCAGCATGTTTAGGCAATTTAGCAAAATCAGTGATTTTTTTCCACTTCAGTCTCAATTAGGTCACCTATCATTGACTAACATGAATAAGCTTGTCTTTGCACTACTACGACATCACAAAACAGGAGAGCAACGCTCTCCTTTTACCATGTAAGAGGAGAGTCTCCCGAGGACCTGCCTAAAACTCTAACATATTTATACGCGTACACATACCAAGAAGGAATGCCACAAACACAACTGGTAATTCAACCAGGATACTTTAGGCAGGGGGGCCAGTATTTTTGTCTCAAAGGAGTATATTTACTTGGCAGAGAAACTGTGCAATGGAAGAGAGGAAATCAGGCTGGGAGCAAGGAATTTGCATCAAGTATTTGGCATTGCTCTGCTTGCATAATATCTTTGTGCTTATACAGCCCGCATCATCAGAGTGCCTGGGCACTTCGTAGCTATTAACCTCATAAAACCTCATCAGGTAGGAATCTGCTATTTCTACTTCACAGAAAGGAAAACGAGAAGTACAGCAGATTAAAGGACTGACTCAGTTCACTTGTTTGGGCATCAAAATGTGATTGTATGTTAATTCACTTAACTTACTCTACGCTCACAGGCCCACAAGCCCCAACAGGCATTTCATGCTCCCCTCCGCCAGCAGTTTTTGCGCTAAGCTCAGTACTGGATGCTGCCTGGGAATGCCATCCAGGCTGGACCTCTCCATGGACCAGAGAGTTACCCAGGTGCTGCTGAGCAGCTACAGAGCTCAGGGGCTTACGTGCTCTGAGCACGCACAAGTTCTCATGTTTAACCACAGGGACGTTTGTAGTTCCAAGCAGAACGAAAACTGTACTGTTCACTCCTCCTCTGCTGGCCCTAAGTGCTTAATCCCAACTCCACCTAACAGATGTCTTCATATTACAACTTGCGTGAGCTTATCCCAGGCATCACTGGTTCAGGCAGGAATTGAGCCAGTGTTTTTTTTTCCCACTAGATCATTTGAATTGCTCTACCCTTTGGATATCATAGTGTAAGTGCCACATACACTCTCTTAGGAACTGAGAGGCCATTGTTTCCCCGAAAGGACATTGTTTTCCCTCCTCTCCTTAGGAGGAAGTTGTTGCTTGTACATCATTATTTACTGCAAGAAAGTGAAGGTGAAGAACTCAGCATTGTTTCAGGTGTAGTGGGAAAGCTGTGAGCATTTCTTCCAGGCATGCAAAATGCATTTAAAAACACCTGAGAGGACATGTCTTATGAAGGCAACATCTTGCTTCAGTGTAACGACAGAACTGGTAGCCTGGAAGCTACAGCTTTTCTGCACATTATCCATCCCCTTGAGCAAGTGAATCAACCATTCCATGTCACCAATCATTCCTAAATGTTTGCAAAGCGTCTTACAATGTCCCAACATAGAAAATATGACAGAAATTTCTGTACCATAGGTACTGCTTTATCACACAGAGATAAAAGGCCTGCATTAATATGTTAACTTTTGTCTTTGACTAGAAGATTTTGTCTAAAGCAAAAAGCTTCTTGGGTACATTGATCCCATCATCACACAGATCATAGAATCAAAGAATCATACAATAGTTTAGGTTGGAAGGGACCTTTAAAGGTCATGTAGTCCAACTCCCCTGCCGTGGGCAGGGACATTTTGCACTAGATCAGGTTCCTCAAAGCCCATGCAACCTGACCTTGAAGACTTCCAGGGATGGGGTATCCACAACTTCTCTGGGCAATCTGTTTTAGTGTTTCACCACCTTCATAGTAAAGAATTCCTTATATCAAATCTGAAGCTCCCCTCTTTTCGTTTAAAACCATTATCCCTTGTCCTGTAACTACAGCCCCTGGAAAAAAGTTCTCTCTCCACCTTTCTCATAAGCCCCCTTTAAGTATTGAAAGGCTGTAAGAGGGTCTCCAGTGATGACCCATGAGAATGAGATCTATACACAGCATGCATACGAAAGCGCAAAAATCTGAGAAACACAGAGAATTATTTGAAGAGCATTTTGATTACTAAAAGTGGCTTAAAACTAATCCAGAAAACTGAGTGCAGAAGTTTGGAGCTAATGCACTATTTGGGGTTTCTGATTTGATGTTTCTAAGCACGAAATAAAAGCCTCTAAATATTCCCACCCATAAGGCAAACGGACATCACGCAATTTCTGCTGCAGGTAGGAAATAACCACAAAAGCCTTCCTGAAACCAGAAAAAAGAGTCTGATTTACTTTGGAAACACACTCTTGTAGCAGGTATGTTAATAGGAAATCACCTAATTAAGTGTTTTTCACTAGTATTTCTATGATTCTACGGAATACCAGTAGTGTCTGATTGGCAAGGGGGTGGAAGATTTCTTCTGCTTGCTCCTCCCAGCTGCCATAGTCATGCTAAAAAGTCAAACGGTAACAGCAGCAGATGTTTTGGGTCTCTACATCTCAGTGCGATGTGTAAAACTGTTGATGCACACAGTTGTTTAAAGGTTTTAGGAGAGGCACAAATCAACCTGGTTCTTTGCTAAATTGATGAAAAGTCCTTTCTTGTAGAAAAAAGAAAAAGAAGGCCATAAGCAGGGAAAAACCCTGGAACCATGGATAAGAGGCACAATCATGTACTTTGAAGTGTTAATGTTCCTAAAAGTAAAGTGAAGCTGTAAAAATAGTTTGAGATTCCTGATGTTCTCAGTTTCCAGGTCGATTGAACCCACTGTTGACATTTTCTCTGGCTTTTTTTGCTTTCTCCTCGGCTCAGCCAGATGTGAGATGTGGCTCACAAAGAGCAAATGCCCTCCTAAAAGCCCCCATGTCCTTCTCCCACTCCCTCCTCAACATGATTCTCAGTAGATACTCAGATATTGAAGGCTCCCCATGTATTAAAAGAGCACACTGCAATTAACGATCATTAAAGTGTACCCTTTTGTAAAATACCATGTAGCTTTCACTGCCTAGGAAGCCTCATGACACGCTCTTTGCAGAAGCTTTCATTATATTTCCCATGGCTAATAAAACTCTTTTGTCTGCCTTCTCTTGGAATGGAAACAATACTTAGGGGAAACCCTGCCTGTGTCCTCTCGCGGCTGTTTCAGCACCAACAACTTAGATGATACAAAGGCATCTGGGGCTCATGTTTGACATCAAATCTTCTGCTTGCACAACCTTTTAATGGTAGCTAAGTGCTAGCAAAAAGTGCCCTGAAACTTGCTGAGTGGGTAACAGAATTATCCTCAGTCCTAAGTCACCTCAGGCCTTCTTGTTGGTGGGGAAAAGAAGGAAGCCGAACTCCAGTCCTTTCAGGGTCTGGTTACTTCGCTGAGTTCAGCATTTCAACCACAGCAACGCGATGTGGCTATTCCTTTGCTGGACTCAGATTCACTTTAGCAAAGCAAATTTACAAATACTTTAGCATCAGTGGAGCTATTTAACCATTCAAATAAATCAAAGTTCATAGTGGTGGAACCAAGTATTCAGGATCATGATTCCTTAGGTTTTAACACATTATCTCATCCTGTACTGCGTTATTCCTACCCCATAGCTGTTTGTGGAGGCCATAAGCAACATTATCTGATGCTATTAAGCCAAATAAAGAGGAACATTGTTTCCAACTTTGTTTTGAAGATATCCAGGCTTTTTGGTATCTTTGTATTATCGCCACTTGCTTATGACACAGCAAAACACCAAAGTCAAAATAACTTACTCAGCAGAGTAGAGAACAAAGAAACTGCTACAGCATTTAGAATGAAAAAGGACAAACAAAGATAATAATTCACATGGTCAACAAAATGGACATCTCTTGGGACAGGCTGATGGAGCGAAGGAGTTAGCAGAGAGAGGCAGATGATTGTGATAGATCACAGGGAGAAGAAAAGACGAGACGTGCTTACTGAAGCATATGAGACCCCCAGAAACCACACCAGTCAGCAAAAAAATTGAAAAACACACTGCTGGCCCTTTATTAGCTTGTTGCTTTGCCCACAGCAGCAAGCTAAGTGTAATAAATAACCAAACCAATCAATTGCGATGTTTGAAATTAAGGCTACGGCTGAAGCCACCAGCTGCTTCGACAGTGTTGTTAAATCCATTCTCACAGCAGCTCACAGGCGCTGATGCTGCCTTCTGCCTCTCAGAGCTACGTCCCGCAGGTAGGGCTGCTGGCCTGGTGATCCCTCACCCGGGCGAAGCTCCTAAAGAAGCTAAGGAACGAATAAAATGACAACTGTTTTACAGTTACCAACTGATCTTGCCCCGAACGATGAATAAAGAGTTTCTCAGAATGGAAACTCAACAAAAACACCAAGTTAATCATCACCACCATGAGGCTGGTGCACAGCCTGGATTTACAGCTTGCCCAGGGAGTAAATGGCACGCAGGCAAGACAGAAAGTCTTTTGGGCTTCTCCTTTGAAAAACCAAGTCAGTCTTTTTACACTAAGAATGCTCCACATTTTGAATCCATATTTATCTAAGGATGTCAGTATATTTTGCATAAATAACACAGGGGAGTGCACAAGCTTTAGGAAAGCCAGGCTTCTCTGCACAACCACTCCACCCTCCTCAGCTCAGCTGAAATAACATTGGGCTCGACCCAGAGAAGAGTTTGGTTCTACAAGCACTGGTTTCTGCAAGCACTGGTGACAGCAAAGCCAAAGCCAACACAAGCCAAAGGACCACTCCTGGTAGGGAGAATGGTTTTCCAAAGCTCCCCCCCGGGTGCGGCATGGGGCAAAGGAGAACATGGGAAAAGACAGCTTGAGAAGAAAGAGCTGGAATGATCAAGGATAAAAATGAGAAAGGGGAAGAAGGTGAGAAATATACGGAACGAGAGAAACTGAGAAAAAGAAGGAGGTTAGGAAAGAGCAAAGGAAAGCTAAGAAAAAAAGTAAAAGGGGCTTGGAATAGGAAAAACAGCTGAAGCTCAGTCAGTGGTTGGGAAGACATTTATATGGCTTGTTTCTTTGCTCTCCCCTCTTTTTGTGGAATCAAACATAAGATACGTGGTGGCTGCATTTTCCTCTTTAACCTTCAGGTTCGACAGTCGGACTTACAATAACACACTCTCTAAAATGAGACCTGAGGTTTTGCTTTTTCTCCTAATTGAAAAAAAGCTGAATTCCACCACTGAATTACTCAGGGCTCATTTTGACTCAAGTAAATGTATTGCTTTCACTCCTGTCTCTGAAATAAACTTGACTGTAATTATCTGGATAACTGTCTCTCTCTACACTGAAATTATATGATTTCTGTAAAGTGGGAGAATTGACTGTTGCAGAATTAATCATATTTTTGTGGCATTCAATGTTATGAAAAGGAGCCTTTCAGCAGGAAATAATCACTGGTTTGTCAATCTTCAATAAATCAAGGAAGAGGCACGCAAGATTAAGGAGAATAGACAGAGTAAAACAAACAATAAAAAAAGAAATCAACCTGTTTGTTTTTCTCTTACAGCTCTGTTCCATTTCAGTGCTGGACGAGGGTCCGGTGTCCCAGGGTGGCAGGGCATACCAATGCAGCAAGGGTCAAGGACTGAAGTGGCTTTATGGCTCTACTGGTGTCAGAAGAGGGTAACAGCAGCAAGTCTGGGTGCTGTATATTGTACCCCATCTCCTTGTCTGTAAGATCAAGTTCGGGACCAGACAGACCCAAGCTAGCGTTGATCTAAGGGCATGGGACATTTTCAGTGTTGGAGTAATTTAACATCCAAGTGCCTAACAGTTTCTCAGGTCTGGAATTGAAATCTAGGATCCTGCCCAAAGATCCCAATGGCCTGTAATATTGTGAATTCACACCATTTACACATACATACCGCGTCACTGAGCCAGAGGCTGTGGGGCAAGGAGAGAGGGATTCCTGCATGGCCAGTTCTTGCCTGGACTTCTGCAGTTACCTGGTGACCGAAAACTCTGCACAGCGCTCTGTGTTTCTAGCATCTAAAATTATTTCCTATGAGTAAATACTCTCCTTCCATGGTGTGAAGCTCTTACTTGAGGAATGAAAAACCTGATTTCTGAAATCATCCTCTGCCTGAACGAACACACACACAGCACTCGGCGCAACCCAGCTGGATCGGGGCCGCTGTGCAGCTAGACATGTAAAATTAATAGGTCACAAAGGAACGGAGCCCAAAAGGCAGCTTGATTACATGTTGTTTAAGTGAAGGCTCTCAGCTTGTGGCTGGGAGGTCCCATGGCTCTGCTTCCTGGCCTGCTGATTTATTTGACACAAGACAATAGTTTAGAAATATAAAAAAAAAGGCACAGGGAGGGACATTTAGGGTAATGCTCACTATTGTAAATTCCCCAACTGGCCCCCTTCCTGACTGCTCAGTGATCCACCTTCAACGAGAAAAAAGGCTTTACAAGCCTTCTTCACAGGCTGGGGATAAAGACACTGTGCCAGGCTGGGCTGTGAGTTCTTCATGCTGAGAACTGGAGAATCTGTATCCCCCCATCCCTGAGTGAAGGGATTAGGATGAAGCATTTAGATGATAAAAGAGAGAGATACCTGCATCGTGTTTGTTTGCGGGGTTTTTGAGGACCTCAGATGTCCTACAGTAAGTGGTAGGTGCTTTCACAGCCAGCCCAGTACAGACACAAGCTATGGGATACAGCCAGATTCCTGGGATCCTGCCTGACCACTCCTTCACGTTCAGAGCTCAAACTGTGCAAGTACCCGAAGTGGTTCTTCCAGAGATAATTCAGGTTTCTTCCTTCCCTCAATCAGAATCACCATGTGCAAAGGAGAAATTCAAATGATGGAGAGCTTCCTACCTCTTAAAATTTTGCCACCAGACTGGGAACTGCCTCTAAGGAAAACCAAGCATTGTGGTAATCACCCCAAATCCCGGCTGTAAATGCTTTTACTTGCTTGGATTTGACATAACCCAGTTATTCTTTGACCTCTCCTGACTGAAGAGCTGTATCAAAGATTTCCAAGATAGAAGCAGATGGTCTACCGAATAGTATTAGTTGCTTCTTAGGAGAACACTTTACATTTTAATTTAGTTGCCAATTGCTCTTAATAGGGAAGAAAAAAAAAGCTTCCAGCAGAAGCATCACATTTCTTTGAAATCTTCAAGGAAGAGACTAGAAAGGCGTGTTATAAAACGAAGCAGTTAAACCCAATGTTTGTTCAATGCAAAGAGTCAGCGCTTCCTATTCAATGTCTTCCTAATTACCCCCAGGGATCAAACACTTTCAAGTGATTGTCCATTCACACCACTAATAAATGATCACTGGCCCCTCCAGTGCTACAGCAGCTTGTGGCAGGAAAAGGAAAATGCAGTTTTAAATGGGTATATTTAAATATTTTTATGGGTATTTTTAGGAGGATTTTTTAAAGTGTAAACCTGTAGGAAAAAAAAAAAAAAAAGATATAAAGGTGGTGTAGCTTATCCAAGGAGCCCTCTGCTTAAATACAATCTGTAATTTCCTTCACCTTCTACATCACTGTGAAAGTAGAATAGGAAGTTGGAAGATTGACCCCAGCAACGTTTTGCTGCTATAAGGCAGCTTACTGCACTGAAGAAGCTGATTTCAGCCCCCACAGCTCTACTAAATTTGGTGTTACACACGCTCAGGCCTTTCTCAGTAAAATAATATTTTCCCTTCTAGATACCCTTTCTGGCAGAGACCGTATTACTATAAATATTACTGAGATATTTCTTCAAGATCAAAGTCAATTATAAGACAGTCCCACTGTACCTCTAAATGGAGTTTTAATTTGTGTATATAATACTAGAAATAATGGTTTTCCCATTTGGGTACTCACTTCAATTAGAGAAATGAGGACAGGCAGCCCTACCAGAGGGCCTCCTACCTTGCTTTGCAATTACTAAAATTCTGGGCTAGGCTGTTGTGGACACTATAATTTTACGAATGCCATTTCATTACACACATATAAACTGTGAGACCCTAATTAAAAAGGGTGTAATTTACATAGGTAAATCAACAACCTCTCACATGCTTCCTTCCTTATTATCTCTGCCAGATATTGTCATAAAACCTGCTTTCCAAAATTAATACAAGAGGCTGCTTGAAGTCTAAAAAATACAGTTTGCTGTTTAAAAGTCACCAACGACACCTGTCATCTTCTATCACCCCAGCACAAGAGAGGTGGGATCAGAGTTTATGTCTAGTATCCCAGTTTAAGGGTTAAGATCTAAATATTGTTGTAGAATTTGATGCTTGAGCTGGTCCCCAGATAGCCGTCTGCTCATCTGTCCTTCTGAACACGGACATGATTTTATTATAAAGACAAGTACATGATTTCAGAGTGCTGCTCGTGACTTAATCCTAAAATCAGCTGAAAACTGCATTAGTGTTATTAGTCACCATGCATGTTCTAAGAGCACCAGAGCCCCAGTTGGGCTGTGCTAGTTGATGTAATAAAAATTAACAAAACGACAGTCTCTGAATCCCTTGATGTCCAAAGCACAGGTTTAACTTGAGCTTTACTTAGCCTGAGTACATCTTGCAACTTCAAGAGCGTGATGGAGGTGCTTCAAATTCAGTACGAATATACACATTTTGGAGATCAGGGCCAGAGGTCTCATCAGCATCGTCAAAACTGAGCTCTAAAGCAAAACCCTACCGGCTTGGTGACTTTTTGAAGAGATCTGAAAAAATTTAACCTGCATGTGTTCAGGAGCATCTCATTGTTTTAAATGCTTTGGATGACAAATACACGGATATGTTTAAAGCAGGCTAAGAATCTTTTCATTTATTTTCTAATTTTTCTTTACATAAACTTGTTCCAACATTTCATATGGAGAGGGATTTTTTTTTTTTTCCTGTATAAAAGCTCGGCAAATGGATACAAATGTAGAGTCTGGGAAAGCTGATAAAGTGGGTGACACACCACAATTAATGACACTAGAAATTTTTTTTCTGTCCAGAGACCACGGGCAAAATCCAGCACAGTACTTTCTGGTACTATAAATCTAAGCGAACGGTTCAGATCAGTGTGAAAAGCTCTCTCAATAACGAAACTTAGCACAACCTGATGATTTGTTCCCTTGGACTTAGAGCTAAATCCAGCACATAGATTGAGGCAAGAGCTGGCAAGTGCAACCCACAGTGTTCTCTTAAAAGGCCCACAGCCATCTTTATGTTTAATTACACCTAAAAAAAGCATTTGCTAAAGAAACTCAAAGTTCGCCAAGTCAAGCACTCAAAAGTGAGCAAAGAACAGAATTAAGATTGCTTCTGTGATTTTAGATCAGCCCCTCTATGCATATGTACTCTGTAATAGCCTTTAATTCCCTCATCACAGGCTATTTTTTTTCCACTGGCCCAACGCTGAGCAGAACAATTGCACAGAAATTGCCACTCAACCCTGGCAACTCCAGCATTGAAGCACGTTCAATTGCTTTCTAGGGATGCCATATGTGCAGCCTGGTTGGTAGCAGTAGGAGGGGGTTGGAAAGGGAAGGAATACACTCAGTGCAGACAATTTTTGCTACTGCACTCTAAATAGGTCCCTACCAAGCATGCGTGAACTCCGATTTTCTAGTTCTGTGTCAGCCAACCCTGGGTGGATCAGGGATATGATAAAGCACACACCATTGCTTGTTCTTCCTAATAGAAAAGAGGTGTCATGATTCTTCCTTACCTCCACGCTTCTGCAATATGAATAAAAAATAACAGTAGATCCAAGAGTAGCATTTTGCACAAGACCACACTGGCAGTAGTAATCCAGACCCCACCTCTCACTGGTTCCCTTGAGATCACTTAGGCCATGATCATTTTGTCTCATCGTTAAATATGGATTTATCAAAGTTCTTGCTCTGGGACATAGTACACTGCCTTGTTTCATCATCCCCAAAGACTATGTTGATAGTAGTGAATTAAACAGTGCACAGCAAAGGAACTTGACAGTCTATAACACTAATTTATTAGAAAGGAGCTGACAATGATTTTAGCCCTGGTCAGCCAACACCTTCTGAATTCCTGTGCGCAGTTCAGCTAGCACGGACGAGAGCTCACTCTCAATAGATAGTTTGGGTGTGACCATCCATAAGAGTTAGAGAAATGCACCCGTTCTGGACCACCTGGATGCCCAGAATGGTCCCACGTACATGTTTCACAACCCGGAGTAGCCCACGATCCAGCTTAACCGGAGAAGGTACACTAATACAAATGAACTCTTACTGACCAGCATTTGGAATATCATTATGCTTAGATTGTGGTATTTATTTTTTTTTTTTTCACCAAAAGCATCAGGAAGCCCTTTTCATTATAATGAAATAATATTTCATTATAATTTCTGCCATAATTAAACAAGATTCTGCTCCACTGATAGTCCAATTAGTTTCTTTCGAAATACTTAGTGTAAGCATAGCCATCATCTCTGCTAACTGCCTTGTCCTGCTTTGCTTTTTAAAGAGTCTCTTTGCATAATGAAGTGCTGCTCCAGTTGTCCAAGGCAAGCAAGGTGCAATGTTGCTGCTGTGTTATGCGCTACCATATTTGAAAACAGCTAACATATGCTGTTCTCATCATCTTTCTAGGCAAAAGCTTCTGACTGCAATAAGGGCAGGCTTGTAAGTTAAGGTACAATAAAATCAAATAAAGTGGCAGATAGGAAAAGCTGGTGATGGTGGGACAGTTTATTAGTTTTTCACTTAAACACAGAGATTCAACAACCTCTAAATACCTATTTATTGAGCATCAGATTCTGATATCTCACGGTGAACTGCACAAGTGGTTCTTTTGAAGCGTTTAAGTTTCAGCATAAACAGTGGTGGTGAAATCTTGTCACAGAGGGAAAGAGTGGATTGCACTTTTTGTTCGTTATTTTACAGGTCATCTGGTATGTTACCTAGGCAGTATACTTAACAACACCACTTCACTTAACACTATAAAGATGTATATCTACCACATAGCTCAACTTTAACTACAGGTAAAAAACCTTAGAGAATGCATCGCTGCACATATCCAATAGAAATGTATGACCCGGCTGCAAATCAGGCTTTGAAGCCATCTTCTAATTTATGCTAGAAAAGGATGGGAGAGAAACGCTGAACTATAACTGAGGAATATTGTTCGCTGCCAGTGACATCCCTAACCGAGCTTACTCTTATGACCAGTTACCCACAAAAATGTATGGTATTACAAAACACTGAAAGAAAGCCCATTACAGGAAACATTTCTTTCTGTCTCTACTTAACTGCAATTAAATTATGTTATTTCACACTCATTAGTATGAAATAAAACAACACGGACTCGAGGAGAACTCTTTCCAGTAGATATTAAGATCTATAAAATTGATTCCTTTTCAGCGTCTGTGTGCAAAGGTCAATCTAAGCCGTGAAATGAAGATTATAGCAGCACATCTGTGTCACTGTCATAAAGGCAAGGGCAGCACATTCGCTGTGAGAATGCTGTTATTTTCTTTGCTGGGGGCTTATAACAAATATAAAAACTCACTAAAAGCAACTGATAAAAGCTTATAAAGCTGAGAGCCCTTACCTTACCATTTAATAAAAACAGATAAAATTAAACTCGTTCCTCCTTGTTATTAAAGTTTCTTAAATTTAAGAAAGGATCAGGCGACTAAAGGGCTAAATTGTGATGTAATGTGACTGATGTGTGGTTTCAGGGCGCACTGATGCAAACTCCAGGATCAGCTGGAGCCCTCTGGATATACAGCCTCGACCTGCTTTCGGCCAGTGAAGGCATCAGTCGTATTGGTGGTCTGCTTCTAAATGGACGCCATTCTTCCAGAGATCTCACAATGATGAAAGAGGATAAGGCGTTGACAAAAGCAGCTCTTCATTCAGTGTCAAAATAAAACAATAAGCAGAAATAAAAAAAAATATATATATAAAACCAAAGAACAATAGGGAAACAGAGAGTAATCTATATAAATCTAAGACCATGCATAGATAAAGGAAGCTGAAGACATGAAGAAAAAAATACACAGCTTGAAAAAAACAAAGAACAATAGAACATTTTTAAAGTACATTGAAAGCTAGTAAACTGAGCAACAATACAGCTATTTACTTGATGGAGATGGGGAAATTGTTAATAATGTTATAGTAAAGTCTAAGATGTTCAGTAAGAATTTTTGTTCTGGTTTTTGGAAATAACTATTATAACGCAATTATTTCACAGGAAATAAGTTTTTTTTCCAGGCCATTAATAACCAAGAATTATATTAAACTACATCTATTCAAGGACAAATATTTTCAAATCTGCAGGCTCATTTAACGTGTACCCAGTAAATGAGACGAGCTAGCAGAAGAGGAATCTCACTCACCGATTAATACTGAACCAGCTACCAAGAGATTAGAAGAGGGTTAGTGATGTACAAATATTTAAGGAGAGAAAAAAAGAGGTTGCAAGTCACTTAGATCAGGCAGTCTGACATCTATTACAGACAAAACAATGGAAAAAATAACACAGAATTCAACTGACGACGAATAAAGAAAGTGAATGTGTGGTAACTCAGGCCAACCATTGCTTTTCTGAAAAATAGATCTTAAGAAATAAACAGTTACTCATTTTTTGACAAGATTACAGTTTAGTGAGACATATGATTTAATTTGGTATGACTTTTTTGATTAAAGAAACAAGCTCTTTCCAATGGCAAAAAGCAATGTATATGTGTGCTTAAAAATTAACTTAAAGACCTTAAAGTCATCCTCACTGGTGAATAACCATCACATGTTAAAATTCCTTGTGAAATTCAACGATTTATAGTCAGCCTGAAGTTATCCACCATTTACATCAATGTTACATAAGTAAATATAAAAACATGCGGATGACTAAACGTGCAGATGACTCAAAGACTATTCAAGTGACAAATACAATGACGAGGACGAACAGATAAATAGAAGAGCTGGACAGCTACTTAAAGTTGAATGATTCAAACAAAACGTGCTTCATTTTCAAACAAAATGCATCAAAGGCCAGACAATGGATCTCAAGTTCATGGAATCATAGAATCATAGAATGGTTCGTGTTGGAAGGGACCTTTCAAAGCCACCTAGCCCAACCCCCCTGCCATGAGCAGGGACATCTTCAACTAGACCAGGCTGCTCAGAGCCCCGGCCAACCTGGCCTGAGATGTCTCCAGGGATGGGGCATCTCCCACCTCTCTGGGCAACCTGGGCCAGTGTCTCACCACCCTCAGAGTAAAAAACTCTTCCTTCTGTCTAGTCTAAATCTCCCCTCTTTTACTTTAAAGCCATTACCCCTTGTCCTATTGCTACAGGCCCTGCTAAAAAGTCTGTCCCCATCTTTCCTGTAGGCCCCTGTTAGGTACTGGAAGACCATTATAAGGTCTCCCTGGAGCCTTCTCTTCTCCAGGCTCAACAACCCCAACTCTCTCAGCCTGTCCTCACAGCAGAGATGTCCGTGGAATGGGACACTGGCTTCTAGAAAGCAGAGACTGCAAATGACTTAAGGAGTAGGCACAAGAAGATGCCGTATAACAAAATCCTAATGTAATTTCTACGGCCAAAAAGAGCTAATGAGATCCTTACATGTGTAAGTTGGTAAAAAGTGAACTGAAATAGGTATGTAAAATGGTAGAGAAAGTAGCCGGAGTTTACGAGCCTTCAGTGTCCTAAGAGGTCAGCCTACACGATCTGACAGTGTTTACGGCTTTTAACGTTGAAAATTAAGAAAAATATTTAAATAAAAATTATGGGAACCTTTCTACTTCTTCTGGCTTCCAATAAACACCAAATTAGTTCCTAAAAGACGCAGTACTTGACCAGGCTCTTTATCAGTGTAGACTTTGAAGAAGTGTTAACCTCTTTGCCACTGAGTTTCAGAACATGTTGCTATCAAACAGAATACCTAAATTTTAATACTTCCCAGTTTACCCGCACTGGGCAACTCTAACAAAATTAGTGGGTTTATATTATCTTCTACTATCCTTTTCCAGTAATATTTTCTGTCAGTGTCTCTCTTTCAATAGTGTATACATCATCGTATATTTCTCCTATCCTAACACGTTTAATGTCAGGTTACAGATCTTATTTAGGTCGAAACAGTGAATGTTCTTTAATGGAGTTTCTACGGTGAGTTTTTTAGCACCCACCTGAATGAATTGATCTTCACAAGAATAGCTTTAAAGTGGGATCTTGTACCTTCATCACCTTTATTTTAAAGCTGCGGTTAAATCACTTGTACTTCCTTTATTCTACACTATAAAGCTAACAGGAGCTGCTATCCAAACATACAGTACAAAATCCAAATCAAAAAAGATGCGGACAATCCTCTAATAATACAAACAGCTCTTTCTGACTTTGCAGATAATGGAAAATAAGATCTGAGTTAAAATTCATACCACCATGTACCTAAAGCTGCAACTAAAGACAACAAAACTGGGGGAAATATAGGACCAAATACAGCTCGTCTTGGTTTTAATTTTGTGTCTTTCTCATCTCTCTGACAATTATTTATGTACAGGCACAGTGCTAACAACCAAATGCAATTTCTTGGTCGTGTCAGGCAAAATCTATACATAACAATCCTTAATGTAGCTATCCTGAGCTGTACTTTGGGGATCTATCTAAACACGAGGAGGAGCTTCTTTCCTGTGAGGGTGCCAGAGCACTGGCACAGGCTGCCCAGAGAGGTGGTGGAGTCTCCGTCTCTGGAGATATTCCAAACCCGCCTGGACGCGTTCCTGTGCCACCTGCTGTGGGTGACCCTGCTCTGGCAGGGGGTTGGACTGGGTGATCTCCAGAGGGCCCTTCCAACCCCTGCCATTCTGTGATTCTGTGATCTATCTGTGTTTTATACAACACTGTGTGTGCGTGCATGGGGAGAGGAGGAAGGGGGAATGTCAGTAAAGTGACTGGGGCTGAAACATTTGAACGATTCACTAACTCTTTCTGAATCTGGCCAGGGAAAGTTTCTTTTGCCAGACTCCCCCAGGCAGCTTTCCTGAGCTCAGCGCCACTCCACCAGCCTCTTGTAAACTTTACACGCAGCAGCTGCCCACACGCGTTCCTCAACAAGAGTGAAGCGTGACTGAGACTAACACAAAGCACTGCGATCTTCCCATCTCTCGGGGGGGGGGGGGGGGGGGGGGGAGATGCAAAAAGATTCCTGAAACTTGTCTGAAATCATGCACTTTTGAATGATCAGCTGGAAGCTCACGTTGATGGCATCCACAGGGCTGAGACTATTTTAATGTTTTAGCTTTCCTGAGATAATTTACAGGGGCAAAATCCGGAGCTCAACAACCAAAAAGAGAAGAAAATCATTCCAAACTGGATGGCAGGGTCAGTGTCTGTCTTGACGTATATTAGGTATTTAGTCAGGTCAATCTCCAGAATCGGGAATACATAAAAATATACGCAGACTTTTCCAGGGTTGGTCCAGCTCCAGTTGCAGACACTGGGACCAAGGCCGTCGACTCTGACCGTATTTGAACAAGCGCTAAAGTAAATGGAGTAGCTCCAGTTTAAGAGCTTGTGCGAGAGAAGAATAAAGCCCGTATTTCCCAAATGTCACTGGGTATGAAAGAAAGAGCTAGATGTCATTTAAACTGCACGAGTTAGTGAGGGAGTGGCACTAACCATGCTTGTATGCATTTGGTACAATGAGAACCAGCTTTAACAGAAAAAAAACACATATTCAAGACAGAAATGGTAGTGTTGGGTTGTGATGATGGTCTCTCTTAACCAGTACCCTGAAATGTTGTGTTTCCCAAACATATATAGTATATAAAGATATTACTGATAATACTATCGCACCTTTCAGACTGGATCTCACAGTTTTATAGATTAAGGGTAAAATGAAGTAAATGAGACCCAAAGTTACCGAGTGAACTGTGTGCAGTAATTTTGTGAAGATGTGAAAGTACCAGGAAAAGACCCGGAAGCTCCTCTTTAGGTGACAGATTGACTTCATAATGTAAAGGCTTTGCTAGAACAGATTGTTTAGCTACCATTTCTGCATTTTATCCGAGATAAGATGGAAATAGAAAACATTGAAAGATCCCTGTAAATCAAAAGAACAAACGGCAACACTAGCAAAATAGAACTTAATCTGGGATCAGAAAAGAAATATTAAAGCAGAAAATGAAAGAAACTTGTTGGCAGGGTAATAAATTGGTTTATATTTTAACTTGAACAAAACCCTTAATATCAAGGTATACATGTAGGATTAATAGATATAGCTCAAGTTTAATAATTAAGCATTATCAACTTTTCCTATTGATCTCAAGTGGCATGTAAACACCATGGTAATTGGTATGCTATACATCCACAGCTAACTAGTTAGATAGCTAAGAGCTTTGGAGAGCTGCTTTAAATTGGGTTTATAACATAGCATCAAAGACCCATGGACAAACTGAGCTAAATTTAGCTTTCAGGGTGATTTTTAGACAATAAAAAGAAAGACACTTTATAAACACATCATAGTCCTAGCACAGTTTTACTGTCAAAGCATTTTGCCTGTAGCAAGCAACACTGTTCTTTAAGTGAAGCTGCATCTGTACAGAGTTCAAATGAACACAGAGCTGAAAAGTAGAGAGAGCTCTGACTCCAATCAAACGAATGACTGTTTTGGCTGCATAATATGTTTTCCAGCCCTAACTTTAATCTAAATCAAATGCCCATCTTTCTTGCTGTTCATGCAATGCAACCGCAGCACATGCTTAAGTATAGGAAAATTGCAAGTGCCTAACTACATCAAATTGTACTTCCATCTAGTCTGGAATCTACATCAGGCAGAGGATAATACCTTCTGTTTCAGAAGAAAGAAACTATTCTCCATCACTAACTCATTTAGAAACTGTTCCACGCATTGAGCCAAGCAGCTGCTGGGCATGGAGATCTGAACAATCAAACGGGTCTTTTCTGTTTCTAAACTCACAAATCTTCCTCCCGAGCAGTACAGCAATGTCAGAGATTCTTTACAGTGCTATGCTAGCAGGCCTGGCATCTACCAGGTACAGAAAAGCTGGCAAAAGTTTTTTGGATAGCAACACACCACGTGGTGTTATCTCTGCCACAAGAATCTGGCTATAAATTAGCCCTTCAAGGCAGCACTCCATGGCATACGGACCCCTTCACATCCCAGCAAAAGTCATGAAAATTTTCCTTGTCTAGCTGTCAATTGAATGGACAGTCCTAAAATGGGAAATATAATTTTAAAGTGGTGTCTCTCCACGACCTCCTGGAACCGCAAATTCGCAGGTCAGTTACAAGCTGCTTAAAAAGGCCTTTTATTTCAGTGGTTCCAGCCGTTCCTGCCATTTTAATGTTACAGCCCCGATCTGCCACTGCTTTTCTCTTTGGTCTTCTCGCTCCACGGAGACAAGCTTCTGTGGAGCTCACGAGATTTGCATAAGCTCTGTGTGTGCAAAACTTTGATGTGCATTGTCGCCACTGCCTTAGTGTGTGTCTCGGAATATTTGAAAAGGTGGCAAAAGTCAATCAAAAGCTGGTTAATTCAAATGAAAACCAGCTTCTGGTGCTTAATACACCCTGTTATATTTTGTTTGTCATTATCTCTCCAGACCAGTGATTCAGCCCTGTAAAACCTTCCGCTTGATCACAGTGTTGACACATGATACCAGCCGTTCAGCTTCCATGGACTTCTATTTATGCCTCCTCTCCTCTTCTTTGAAAAAGCCCAGCAAGATAAATGAACCTGACTATTAAATAGCATAAAGACATTCATAAAATAATAAAAACTCTGCCTTTTACCGTTAAACAAGCTATTTTGCCAATGCTTCAGATGAATTAAAAAAAATGAAGTGGCTTCAGCAAAGACCTTCAGAAATAACCCAATGCCTTGTGGTTTCCATGCAGCTCTGCCTGCCTCACACGGCCGTCCATCACAGGTGTGTCTGAGCATCTCTCACACAAAACGCATCGCTAACAGCAGAGTCTCTCCTGGATCCCCTGATGTCTCCAGCTCCACACACTTGTACAGGTAGGTAAGGCTTGCAATGGGTAGTTTTTGATATTTAAATCATAGAATGGTTTCAGGTTGGAAGGAACCCTAAAGATGTTCTAGTTCCAACCCCCCTGCCCTGGGCAGGGACACCTCCCACTAGACCAGGTTGCTCAAAGCTCCATCCAGGCTGGCCCTGAACACTTCTAGGGCTGACTGTGACATGCCTGATGCTGTGAAGAGCATCCTGAAGCCCTGAACATTATTCTGAAGTATTTCCGTTAACCAATCAGTGTATAAAAATATAGAGTAAATGCCAAGCCACTGCTACGGGACCCCATCCAAAGTCCATTCACTTAAATGGGAGTCTGTCCAATGACCTCAGTTTGCTTTAGAGGATGAAAATGACCATTAAAAAGATAATTTCTATGGTTGTTTTAACTAACAAAAGCAGGTGGAAAGTAGCCAAGTTCCCAACGCTCGTGAGCTGTTATATATAGATTAGACCTTCTTACTCATGATTAAGTTATACCTTACCACTCAAATAGTCCCCATAGCATCGAAAAGAGCAAGACACCGCTTAAATGAGGAAAGGTATCTGTAAGAAAATGCAACTACGCAAATATTGGGGAAAAAAAAAAAACCTGGAGGAAAAACAGTAATTTGTTTTGCAAACAGACCAGGTTATTGAAAAGAATACACAAGTTCCTGTTAAGAACTGCCTAGTTTTTATGGGAACGCAAAATGTCTCAGCTTAACTTAGTGAAAATACAAACATTTTGACTCCCTGATTCCTTTTTTTTTTTCTTTTGGGCTAGGTGATACAATTCTCATCTGCAACTTGACAGGATGTAGAAAATAATTACAAATGAAAAGGTTATTCATAATTTTTAAATGAGTTAATTAGTCAACCCCGCCAGAGTCACTCATTACAGTAATTAATAATTGATTATACTTGAAATTAAACACAATTTTTCATCAAAATCTAATTAAATATCTGCCTTTTTGCTTGTTGATTAGAACACTGGGTCTGGTAGAGACAATCTTTGCTAAATATGTTTATGCTGAACTGAACCATCGAATTTGATTTTTAATAATTGATAGTTCCTTTAGAAATTAGTCATTATGACCCATAATTACAGCAGTTCAACCTGATCAGCATTTCTGGCACCTTGCCAGCCATCCGTGGAGCCTGGCAAATGCCACAGAATTCATCTGAATGTGGAAGAAAGAACAGGAGAGCACTCAGTGAACCCACCTTTTAACCACATTAACTGCGATTTTAAACAGGAGCCTCATCTTTTCAGAACTCTGAAAAAGGGGTTTGAATTGGAAAATACCGAACGGCAAACCAAAGTCTTCTTAATCTATCACACACCTCCTCCGTCAGAATTAACAGGCAGCGCTATTCTGAGTTATAACGATACTCCTCTCACACACTGAGATAATGTCCAAAGGAACGATGTTCAGGGCATAAGGAGAATACCAGACAAATGAGAAAGGCGAGTCCAAATATACGTAGTAAATGATGAAAATTGACTGCATATTTCATCAAACTGCTGCTGATTTAATGTGGGTTAATTAATCATTCCTGCTCCTCTTACAGGAGGCATAAAAGTGACCAGAGCATGATGCAAGGCAGAAGTGGAAAAGTATCAGTCATTAAAGAAGTGTACATAAAAGGAACGCAGTAAAAGCAATCCTTTGTGGTAGTGCTAATTATACTCATGTGAAATGAAAGCAAAAATCTTTCGATCCAGGCGAAGATTTGTAATTCTAACCACAACCTTTTATAGATCATTACTGTACAGGAAGTCACAGCGAAATCAAAAAGACTCATTTGTGCTATGAGAAATGGGCTTTTTTACCTATGATCACATCTGTAAGTGTCTGACAACTACAGTTTGCACCACTGACAGTTTAAAATAGCAGTCTAGGACTGGGCCTTTGTAAGACATTTGTAACACAAATATCAAACCCAACTGAAGAAAAAGTAATGGTAACACCCCAACTTTACAGGCCAAAAAAATGTAATTTTCACTTCTAACATTTTAATTACTTTTGCCACAAACACTGAGACCACTTTTTTGCAGTGAACAATGACAACCCTTATAAACCAAAGAAATTTAGATTATGCACAGCACAAGAAAAATCCACTGCTGCTCCACCCAAGTAGCAAATTTCCACAACTCCCGTACTCAGTGAAGGTTCTGTTGGACCACAATCTAAACTCAGTCCTTCCCCGTCTTCCAGATCACCCTGTGAACTTCAATATAATTGATTAAATGGCTATGATGTGCCACCAAAAGACAGAATAAAACCATATTTTTAGGTGTCAGGACCCTGCTCCTGTCAAAGTCAACGTCAGAGAATTCCCACGGACCTGGATGCGACTGTGACTGGGACATGGAGCTCACTGCCTGTTTTAATGGGTTGCTTTCAGAAAACCTGGTGGGTTTGTCCTGTGCCAGGTACACTTTCCTCTGCAGAAAGTAAACACTCCATGCCATTAAAGGGAGGGCAATGTATGACTCATAGAATCATAGAATGGTTTGGATTGGAAAGGACATTAAAGATATCTACTTCCAACCCCCTGCCCTGGGCCCGGACACCTCCCACTAGACCAGGATGCTCCAAGCCCCGTCCAACCTGGCCTTGAACACCTCCAGGGATGGGGCAGTCACAGCTTCTCTGGGCAACCTGTTCCAAGTTCATGTTTTACTAAGCTCTCCTGGCTCTAGGACATGTGTTAGGCTCCCTGCCATACCACTGCAACCTCAATTAAGTCAACAGAGGCCTTATTTCCCTGTTACTTTGTACCACAATATGGACTCTCCAGTTCCCAAATTTTAGCATTATGGGTGGGTTTGTAGAGAAACAACAGAAAAGCAGAGAAATAAAATCCAGAAATAAGCTTACCTATGAAATATGCCAGCAGGATCACCAGCGTGACCGAGATGACAATGGCACTCAGAGCAGCGCACTTCCAGTTACAGTACTTATAGGGTTTCTTCAGGTTAAAGGCAGGCCTAGAGAAGGTACTTCTGGGAAGGGGCCTAGGGGGAGGTGAGTACACAGTGCTGGACGTCAAGGGATATCCCGGCGACGTTGTACAAAAAAGGGGAGAGGTGCCTCCAGGTTTGAACAGGAAGTGCCTGAGGGAAGAAAGACCAACAGCAAGTGATTCCTCACACAGATCGAAGCCGAGGGAGACGTGGGGTAGGAGGATGGCGACTGCTGCCGGGACGAGGAAAGCAGCTCCACACAATGCTGGCTACGGACATGGACGGCATGCACGAAAGAGAAGAATAAAAATCAAAGGCAAGTCACACAGAGTAAAGGAAAACAAAACGAAAAAATCACAGTGCCAACAATGCCACAGAGAACTCCTCAAGGGCAGGAGTCCCCTCTGTGGAAGAGCTGGCGTTAGAGCGAGATGAATACCCCAAGCACAGCTACGACAGACTGGTGGCACGGGCAGCACCGGGGGCCTGCTCACGCTCCCACAGAAATGCCCTACAGAGACTGAAGAGGAGCATGGATCGGATTAAAGAGGGGAGGGCGTTTACCAATTCATTGATCACTGCATGAGAGCTTTTTTTGTATGGCGTCGGTGAATGGAGATGGGGAAATAGAGCTTGAGCCATTCCATAGCACCCAAATTGTCACAGAGGGGAATATTCACACTGTCCCCGCCCAGCAAATTTAAGTGACGGACAATGGCACTGTTAAAGCATCAAAGTCCAGAATTCAAGTCTTGCGTATCGCTAGTGGGGAGAGGCACCTGCTTCCAGAAAGCAGTCCAGAGCACCACAGTTTGATGCCTACCTTTAAAAAGTGTGAATTACTGTCAAAGGCAACAGCGTTTCCTGTCCAGTGACACATTGGGAGGCACTGCATTTTACCCGTTACTACAAACGCAGCCTGAGAGCCAGCCTATGAGGACTTTGTATGAGACTCATGAAAGTCAGCACAAAAAGAATCCACTGCAGACCATGAGCTCCTGAAATGAAATGTCCCAATGAGAGTTCTCTCCACAGGAATCCTAAATGAAAAACCTAATTTTGGTGGGACATCATGAAGTACGAGGCATTCAAATTCCGGGAATGAAATTGGGAAACAGATCTGACTCGTCTATCACCATGCTGATATCACATAAAAATGAAGCTTGTGAGGACTGAGAAACAGCCCCAGAGCAGTTTGCACCTTCTCCCATGGTTTATGGGGACAGATTTGCAGCCAGCATAAATGCCATCAGCATGGGCCCATGGGAGTCAGTCAAGCCAGTGGGTTATATCAGATGAAGACGTGACTCTCTTTTCCCCTTGAAGCCACTTGTGCAGTCACGGGGGGGAAACGACACATGCAGAAACGTCACCATGCAGAAAAGCCACTGATTCATGCAGTATAAAGTAACACATAATTCTCCAAAATAGGTGTTTGTAGTATTACAGCCATGGTTTTATTGGTACTCTAAGCATGACTGCTGAGCATTAGAGAAAGATTCATTATTTCTACTAACGCTCTACATCAAAACATTCATTTTTACAAGAGTCAGATACTTTCGTGTTTTGGAAAGTACTTATTTAGACACAGATGTATCTGTTCTGAGCAAAGAGGTACCTGCAGTGTTCACATACACCAATTAGATCTTCAGTTAATGATGGCTACCAGATTAGAAACTGCGAATGTAAGGCCAACACTACTGGCATTAAATGTCAAGTTAAAACCTGCTTATAACTTAAAATTTAAGTGATCAAAAATTAGATAAAGATGCCAGAAAGGGTGGTTAAGTCAAAATCAAAGGTTTGGCTTACATACACCACTAGTGGACACTTGTAAGATAGTGTATGTGGAAATTCAGTTTAACAATGAACTATCAGGCTGCCGGTACAATAATGGTTTAAGATTTTTGCAAAAATTAAATTAATCTTAGTTTATATGGGACTCAAAATTGCTGTAGGTACTTCTTACTAATGAAATGACTTTCAAAACAACAAGGGAAAAAAGCAAATGGCATGCTGTGGCTCACTAGCATATTAACGAGTCTGCCATTAATATGTACAGGACACAGTGCTCCAAGCTCCAGAACCTCATGTTTTTTAAAGCCATCTTGGAAGAGGCCAGCAATGGTGTTGCCCTTAAACATCATTGATGTGACCAAATGCTTTCATGCAAGGATCATAATGACTGTACAGTAAACAGGAAGACCACGTAAGTGTCACATACCCATCATTGTAAGCACCGTCATGTCGGGAGGAGGTGAGAATGTCCATCTCAATGAGGTTGTCCTGCAATGTCTCTAGGAATGTCTGCTTTGCTATGTTTCTACATACATATGGAAACATGAATGAAGCCAGTGAGTCATGCATATATGAAGTGTGATCTTATAAACCACAATGGTTACAGTGCAGTTGTGCATGGAATTAGAAGGATGGACCATATATTTATATGTATAAGATGCTACACATATACATATATAGCTTTTAAGAATGTTCACTTCTCTCTCTATACACTATATATATGCATATACACACATATAAGCACACACGCCCATGTGCATGTATAAAAAAAAGTTGATGTCTTTGTTCATTTCACACTATTTATTGCCAGTGACACGTGAAACCTTCTGAATTGCTGGATTCAAAAGACCAGAGTTCAATCCAGCACAGCTGTAACCTCGTTAGACTCCTGCGTCCGTGTTACTGTTACTCTGAAAAGGCACAGCACAGAATCTATACCCCACTGTGGCCAATACCTTGGTAGCACAGTTCCATCTAACATCCTCATGGATTTCCAGCAAAAATCTGTCACTCCTTTGCTTACGTTTCAGTTTTGCATTCGAGAACTTTTTAATTGCCAATTTGATTAATTTGTTTTCCTTTGTGGAACAATAACGTGTTATTTAGAAGTTTCAAAATGCAAATTTTACTCAAAATGAGTATTCCAAATAAAAGTTCCTCGGTGATAAGCAGATAGAAGCTGGAAAAAGTTCTGTGGTAACCCAAATTCCAATGCCAGAGAATTGGCTGTAATCTGGATAATAGAGGCAATAAGAAAGATTGTATGTGAAAAAGCCTGGTTTTGACTTTTGCACACAATAGTGGAATTCCGCAATATCTTGCCTCCCCAGCATGTACTTTGATGAGTCACATTTTGACCCATATATGCTAAACTGTTTTGTACCTTTTGAGGAGAATAGCAGGAACATAAAGAATTAAGTCAGAGGCACAGCTGGGAACAGACTGTGTCTTTCTCACCTTCAGGCTTGTTTCTCAAGACCTGGCAAAAAAATATTCTTCCCATCTTTTTTTAAAACAAAACAAAAAAAAAAACCAGTCCTGATTTGGCCCATGTCTGTTTTCAGCATTAAATTCCCTGGCCAAAACTAGCAAAAGGAACGTAACAGCATTGTGACACTCTATCACTTACACAGGATTAAGCGCTTACAGGATGTAAGGGACATGATGTGAGCTCAAAGAAGAACTCCTCTGACAAAAAAACTGGATCCAGGTAACATGCCCTACCACGAGAAACGAGCCCTCTCACATTATGGAAACCTCGATACCGTCTCTTCTAAAATGTCCTCAACCTTAATTTTCATTTCTACTTCCTCCTCTTCCTGCTGCTAATGCCAGCGCTTGTTTAGCTCAACTCCCTGCTTTTGGAGGCCTCTGGTCTGCTTCGACAGAACAGATCTACTCCTCCCTCTGAATGAAAGTAAAGTGACTCCTATTCATAGCTTTGGACTCAAGTGGGTCGACATGCATGAGCTGTGTGCCATGGCACTTGAGACATCAATCCATCCCCAAGTGTTTGCGGCTTCCTCACATTCCCTGGGAATGCAGGAAAGGTTGGATGTTGAATTCAATGCAAAAAGAAGTAACATATGTGCATGCGCTGAGCATTTAATGGGTAAGAGGCAAGGCATCTAGCAACACACCAATCAATAAAAGTTCATCAGTAGTTAAAATCCATGTCAAATTGGTTCCATGAATTTCAGTTGCGGGTTGTCAATAAAACAGAAGAGGGGAGGGTTATATAATTTTAAAATATACGTATTTGTAACAGAGAGGTCGCTGGGTCGCTGAGGTGACTAATGCATGACCGTCCTCCTCACTGAAGGCTGGCCAGAGGCTGCTCCCCTGGAGATTACCTGTGAAGAGCTGTCTCGTTACAAACCACTCTCCCTTCCCGTTATGAGTTGTGGTGGCAGAGTCTGACCTTACGTGATTACCACATGAAATTTCCTGGGAATGGAAGTCTCCTGAAAGCTGTTGGTTTGTCAACTAAATGTCCATCTAGTCGGCATTTATTTGTTCCTGCAAGGTTAAAATGTAAAGGAACAGGCCGCAGAAGAAGGAATAGTGAGGAATAAATATGGGGGGAACTGACTTACCTGTCAGAGTGACTGCTGAGCAAAGATCTTCTCGTCACACCCTTGATAATATATTGCTTTTAAAGCAACAAAAAAGAGAGCAGACAGGAAAAGAAAGAGGAAGGAGAAAGGGAGAAAAGGGAGTAAAGGGAAACTAATGGAAAGAAGGGAGAGAAGAGGAGGGGGCTCTTCCTCTTGCAACATATAAAGTTCTCAGACAAAGGACATGCTTATTGTGTTGTAGACTCGTGCTACACATCTCTGCTTGCCTTTGCAAGGATGGAAATTTCCAGGCAATGCCAAACCATCCTAAATTCCCAGTCCTGAACACTGCCTGCAGTCCACAGCAGTCAAAATCGAGCCTCTTCAGACTCTGGGGTGCTTAAAATCTATAACTGCAGGCACGTTTCACAGCCTGTGACAATCCCTGTTTAAAAGACGTAGCTTTTTCTTGGTGTTTTCTCTCTCTGTTGACTAATACGGGATTTTTAAAAATCGGATATTCAACAGAAATACAATTCCATTTTTGACATGAGATTACTATAATCTCCTATTGCTTTACTTCAAAGGCCTTAATTCTTGGATTAATGTCTCTTGGCCAGGATTTATTTTTTTACATATTGGACATGTTGTTCTCTTAGGTGGAGGTCTTTTTTTGGTTCTAAAAATCTTCGCAGTGGGGAAGGTCGACTTCCTGGAAGAGGTGGAATGGGGCATCCAACTTTGCTAAACAGCTCTGCAGCCTGGTCTTTTATGCCTACAGAATTCCCACCAAAAGAAACGGAAAAATCTCTGCACGTCGGAAGAGCAGACTGCTAGAGTGGAGATTTGTCACAGATTTACTGATCATCTGTGCAGCACGGCCTCTTTGCATTATGACACCATTATAACACGTTTTATTTTCTTGATGCTGTTTAGTGAAGCAACAAAAGCCTGTCAGTTGTGCTCTGTAAATGTGTTCATTTGTTGTTTGGCATAAAATTACACATTCTTTTCCAACATCTTCATTATCTGAAGGGACACTGGGCAAAATTACACCATTCCCACTAATGTGTCAAAAGCCAAAACATCAGTCTTGAGATGACCTGTTAATGTGCCTAATTAATAAAATGGTTAAACTAAGGATCAGTTACAAATGTGACTGATTTGTGAGGCAAGTGAAATCATCAAATGATGCAGAAGGATCTCTTCATGCAGGTAGAACTCCAATGTTCAGTCTGGTTAACAGCAATAATGTGACCAACCCAACTCGCAGCAAGAACGGTCTGCTTCAGATCTTGAAAACATTTCAGCCACAATGATTTCATGGAGAAGAAATGAGAGAGCCTTTAGGGATGTACTCATTTACAGTCCAACAGGAGCAGTCCAGGACTAGCAGGTAAGTGTTCTGTCTATGAACTCCTGCGTTTATTACCATGTGGTAGGGTTGTCCCTCTCTGATTGCCAACAGGATTGGACAAATGGGGGCAGGATGTTTTCAGTAAAGATCTTTTATCTCTGACATTCCTCAACTGATCCGGCAGCAAGGACGCTCCCTCTCAATTGGAAGGTGGTAGGTTCTGAGAGACTCCAGTCACATGTGAGGATGAGGCACTATTAGAACTGTATATCTCCAAAGAATTCACAACCTGGTTTTGGAAAAGGCACGGGGCTTCCTCCAGAATTATAGTTGATTATTCACAAAAGGGCTGCAGGAGTGGGGCCTAAGTATTTTTTAATGTAATTTCTTTTTTTTTGTTGTTGGGTTTTTTTTCAAAAGAAATAACACATAAAAGTCACTGCTTGGGTATATATGCTCAAGAATTAGAAACACAATATAATTACTGAAACTGTTGCCAAATCACACTTGCAGTACTTGCTTGTAATTTTGTCTTAATCTTTTGGATACAGCTTCTTAGTTGGGTCTTTTTAATCAAGCAGTCGCAGAGAAATTAATTATCCTTAAATGCCATCAAATGTTAGATTGAGGTCTGTTTTGGAAGTTTCAGCGGGCCAGCAGACATAGCTCATTCTCAAAAAAGATCGACAGACACGTTCATTTTTAAAAACTATTTTCTTAGCAGAAGCTGGCAAAACTGGGTACATTTTGTCCCAGGATACAGACACAGCTACCACTGATCTCAGTGAGATTCCCGCAGGCATTGACGTGACAAATTTGGCCCCTGTCTCAGTTTTAAGTTAGTATATATTTTTTGCTGTCTAAAATCTTTCTTGTTGTTTTGAAAAGGTAAGACAAACGAGGGGAAAAAAGGCAGCTAAGTGCACAGTGTTAGGCCTGGCAGACTTCTCTCCAGGCTGAAAAAGATACCATTTATGGGGGCTAATGCCTCCAGCATCTCCAGTGGTTTCTCATAAGCAAAGGAAATGGTGAAACAAAACCTCGGGAAAATGCAAAAACTGAATTTCAAGTGGGACAGCAAGAAGTAGATGCACTCACCGTTGGATGGGAGGACTGAGGCTGAGGAGTATGACAAGTGCCTTTTCCAGAACCTACATAGAACCTAAACAAAGCTACGAACTAGAGCAACTCAGTGCACCTTTGCCACATTCTTTGTGTGTTGCATAGCTGTAAATTAATTTAAATGCTAAAGGGAAGCATCATTAATTGACTGATGCCCTGCTATCCAGTGTTTCATGCTTCCTGGAGCAATGTTGTAGGACAGTAAAATGCTGCAGCTGACCTCTCCTCATTAGGTAAAACAAGATCAGCCTTTCCTCAATGATGTACTACAAAAGTATCTGCTTGATGAGGCACAGAGAGAAGGCTAAATTTTTTCAATATATTGACTGATTTCAGTTTCTTAAATAGGATATTGATTTATCCTACCACATAGGAAGAAAGACATTAAAGGAAAATAAAAGAAAGAAAACCAAGAACATTTTAATCTATGATCCCAATTCCAATTCTAAATGAGGAAAATAACCTTATGAGCAGCTGTTAAAGACAATATTTTTAGTTTACGAAAGAAGAACAATTTCCTCTTCTCCTAGTCCAAATAAAAAGACAGAAGGAATAATAAATACAACATAAAATACTTAAGCCAAACACCAGTTCGCAGACTGAATGGCTAGCTGTACAGATGTAGAAATACAGATGTTATTTTCCATAACATCCTCAGCACGCACAGTCAGAATATTTTAAAGTATTAAAGAAAATTACCTACCTAGTCTCCAGTGGGATGTTGCTGTTAAGTAACCAGTTGTCCTGAGCATGGGCTGGCTCTTGAGTGCTGGCTGGTTGTTCTCCAGAAAGAGAGTGGTCCGTAGGAGCTGGACTGGGGTTGCTGCGTGGAGTGAAGTTCCCTCTGTTTAGGGAATTGATGGAGGCCGCATGATGTTGATTTGGGGTGTGAGCATGTGATATTGGAGGTGGTGGAGTTCTAAGTCTTGAATGATTTTGAAGGTTTGGAGGATGATCTAAAACAGAAGTAAAATATTTTTAAGGTTCATGATTTGAGTTGTTCAACACATTTCTGTCGAGGCACTCCTAAAAAGTGTGAAGGCTGGGATGCTACATATCCTAAATCAAACTCAAAAGGGTAACAAAGCCTTATTCCATATGCTCTAATGACACATGCATTGATCCCCCAGCTGGTTAGAAAAGAATAGTTCAGTTTCATGCACAAAAGTTATGAAAGCTTAAAGCACTGCAAAAAAGCTGTCCTGACAGCCAAGTTAACTCCGATGAACAACTGCAGGTTGCAAACTGCAATCTGTCTGTGACGCTGAGTTGTGATAAAGCATGAAAAATACAACCACCCTGGACAGATAACACTTTAGAGCAATTTTATGATGGATATACAGCTCCCAGTGAAGTTTATTCTGCCTGTTTTGCCAGACAACTTTCAATAGTTAAGTCAACAAGAAGACTGAGAATACATTTAATCATAGACTGAGTTTAGGTAAAGCCATAAAACTGTGTGAAGGTTATACAATTTAACAAAATCCAATAGTTTGTATTGTTAGAGACGTACTCAAACTGAGTAAAAAAATGTATGAGGCATAAAAACTGAGGTGCCAGGAAAATGAAACAACATATGGTGAAGAAAGATGTAAAGATCAGAGATCTCAAACTCAAAGTATTTGTTAGCCAAGAGGTAAATTGGGGAAGGCAAACATTTAGGAAAGACCAACCTAGTGCTGATTATATCAGTATTTTAGGTTTTTTTATTAACCACCAAGGGTATTTTTTCACATGCTTTCTGTAAACAAAGAAAAACTAAAATATTTGATGGAACTGGAGGGAGACTGACAGTTCAGCACACTGGATGTGGGATACAGGAAACTTATTCCTCTCTGATTTTAGTAGGTTTATGCTTGTAAGTCATTAATGCACAACACATATCTGATGCCTTATCTAAAAAAAAGTATATGGTATCAATCTAATACTTACCAGACAGACTTCTGTACCATGAAAAACTAACACTCATGTACTAATTAGAGATCTCAGAAGTGAACAAACTGTACACAGTCCTAAATTACAATAAATGGTATCAAAAATTACCATGACATTTAATGATACTTCTGAAATCTGGATTAGGACTTGGACTCAGGAGAGGAACATTTACGATACCGCTGTAGCCTCTTGGATATTTAGACACATAAAATACAAAGATGTGTGAGCTACATCCCATCCCTTCCCTCCTCACCCGGTATTGACTCACACTACCTTGCCATTAACTATGGCTGGTTATACCAAAACCTTAGGGTGGCTGAGGGGATCTAGCCAAAAAAAGAAGGTGTTAATTACAAAGGTGCCATTAGTCTGCTTGAACCTGTATCCACCTCTGGCTTTGTGAGGTTAGACATGGAACTAGGGTGTATATTCCACGGGAGAACTGAGTGGTTTTAGGGATCCAATTCATTTTACCCTATACCCTGAAAAAGGTCAGAGGAACACCTTAAAAGTGCTGTTCTGTCTACTGTATATGAATACAATAGAGAACAAGCAGCTCAAAAAAAGAGGTCCATACTGGTCACCTACATTTGGACAGACAGATTATTCCCAGGAATCTAATGGAGTATTCATAAGTCTGACCTAGGAAAGCTCACCCAAAATTAATAATGCCATACTGGATTCGGATTTAATACTTGTTAGCCCTGAAAAATTCTGTACATCAGCCAGCAAACTAAAGGGAAGGACAGAGCAATGACCATGGAGTGTACGGACAAGGAATATCAGAACAAAATCAGTTCTGACCTCAGCTCTGCAGCACCATGTGAATCAAGGCATCCAACCATCCTTGGACTGAATATTACTGGGGACTGTCGCTTAACTGAAGCCCTGACCATGGAGGTAATAAAAACAACAGTGGAAGAATCCTACTGCTGGCTTAGCTGATTTGGTGACTCATTTCCCACTCAACATGCAGCAGCCATGACTGCTTGGCTAAGTCCTCTGCTGAGAGGCAGAGGAACATGGGAAGATAGTCAAGGAACGCACCAAAAAACTGCAGTCTCGGGAATGTGCTGGTTGCAGACAAAGGAAGACAGGAACAGTGTATTAATTCCAGTCTGAGAGAAATGAACATAAATAGAGGATTTCCAGTTTTTAGGGCTGTCAATCTATCACCGTTCACAAGAACTTAATTCATCCCAGAGAAAATGACTTGTCTAATCAGGACCAACACACCAAACGTTTCCAAGACCAGTTATTTGAGTTTTTATTACAACTGATGCCAGAGATGAATACTCTGCGCAGACAGGAAAGGGGGGCGATGGGTGAATCCTGGAATATGCAATAGGTGGTTTGTGAAGTTCTCCTGCTATCGGTTGACTTTCGCTACTGGAGATACCAATTTCAGACTGTGACTCAGAGCCTGTTTCCAAAGATCTGTTATGTAAATTCCAATTTACACCCTATTATTGCAGACACATTGCAGATGCTATTATGGATAATGCTTTTGAATCAAGTAAAAATGTGTCATTTTCATTCTCTATTTGCATACCCTCTGTGATTTCTTTGCTAAGTACAGACAGCACATCTATTTTACTCTGGTCTATGTGATTTTTCACAGGATTTTATAGCTTGTATTTCTTTTTTTTCTGACATTTAGGTAGCTTTTCCTCCCAGAATATTTTTAATTTCATTCATATACAAATTCTGAACGTTATGTCTGAGCATCACTGAATTTAATATACCTTGACTAGGATTAGCAACTATTTCCCTTGCCTTACAATCCCTTTTTTTTCTTCTTCTCAAGTTAAGGAACATTAGAAAAAAGGTGTAGATGAAAGCACAAGCTATGAAATCTTCCTACGGAAAATTACTGCAGCTGTGCAGGATTTTCTTGACGCGACAAAACTATTGAGGTTCTTACCCTCTGCAGTCACCAAAGATCTTATGGGATTTGCAAAAGATAAGGGAATCCCACAAAGTGATTTACTTCTTGATTTCCTAAAATTGCAACTGTCCCCTTATTTGAACATGTTCTTTTTAACTTGTTCCATAATGTTTGAGTGATATAAAGTGTGTGGTTATATTTCCCCACAGGAAGGAGAACCTTAATGCGGGCTGCAGTGGCTCTCTTAACATCATGTATGCGCGTGAGTCTTATACAGTGGGAAGATGCACTGATTATCCTGCTATATATTATATTTCAATGCTAAATATTTATATAAATATTTATATTTGTAGGCAGCACTGAATTTTTGCAGATCCCACCGCATCGGTAGGATACATGGGAAGTCAGATACAGCTTTCTACATCTAACAGCAAGCCTTTATTGGGGCAACAGCACCACAGGAATTCAGAATCCTTTATAGAGGAGCAGGACATCATGGCTTCTGCACAAATTGTACTAGGTTCCCCAAGATCTTCCTTAAGCAGCTATAAGATGACTAACTGTGACTATTTGGAAGTTATCTTGGCTTACTCCAAAAGAGGTATTTTTCAAAATTTTCCTCCTCGCAGATTTCCTCTTTGATTTCCAAAAAGACATGCAGTTTATCATTCCCTCTCTGCTTCTTGTCAGAATGAAAAACCCAAGAAATGCTATTCAGAAGGGCCAGCTAAGCTAACAAAGCACCGAGGAATAAAACAAACACCTTGTAAAACAACCACCCCCTCCAAATTTCCAATAGCCTCCAGCGTCGAGCCTATGGGATGATTTCTGCTTTGAAGGGACAGCAAAAGAGATCTATCACAGCAAAGGAGTCCTCTCAGCCTTGGCCACCAGGTGCCAATGAAACAGAGTTCCAGAGATAAAGTCCAACATTTCTAGAAGACAGGCTGGCACCATGGAAGTCTAAATAGCTCAGAACTTAATAAACACCCCTGTAAGCCTCATTTTCTCTAATGGGGCTCCAAAGCGTGTCAAACATGAAATATGTAAGTATTCAAATGTAATGAAACACTGGAAATCTGATTGCAAAAAACACCAATAGACATGTAGTTGCCTTTGTGTTGCTTTTTTGTTTTGCTTTTTAACATTAAAATGTCATTGACTAACATTGGCTTGGTAACCACAGATAACGCAGAGCTGAAAGATAACTCAATTAATGAAGCTTGTACTTGGCACATATTAGAGAGCCTTGACAGAATCCTGTGAATGAAGTATTGAATAAATGTGAACCATAAAATGATTACCAATGAGGAGCTAATATGACAAAATTTGAATAAAAGGTCTGAACCCCATGTTCCTTTTCTTTCCCTTAATCTTTAATGAGTAGTACTGTTTTGAAATTAGTCTATGTAACAATTACACTTTCTGATTCATTAGGTTTTGGGATTGTGTTCAGGGCAAGTGTGCTAACCTCAGCGTGAAAAATACATTCTCATCTTTTTTTTCCCAGCTTCTCCTGTTCCTCCGCACATTTGTCATTTGTATGTCTGCTCATATTCAGACAGCCTGATGCCTGACTGGTGTCTGGGTTAGGTACAGGAAATATTTCTCTTTACTCACTGCATATAGTGCCAGGTGGAATGAATCACTCATTGCTCCCTTGAACTTAAACTCCACAGTAGCCGTGATGACTAACTTGGTAGTGTGACTTTGGGCAATTGCACTTGTACCCACACACAGGGAAAAATCCTCCCTCCACCCCCTGTTGCAGAGAAAACAATCTTTTTTAAAATGATGAACTCTGCATTCAACTGACAGAGCAGCTAAGAGCTTTGCTCAGCTCCAGGACCATGTTTCAGCCTGCTGCAGATGTACACTCGCAGCACTCACACCCCCAGCCAGCTGAAATTACCTTCAGAGGCTCCCTGTCCCTTTGGGTGACATTGGTTATGGGACCTGGGGTGCCTTCCCTAATTAATCTGATGAGGCACCTAAGGTCAGGTGGACCATGAAAGACTGAACTGGGTCTTCCTCAGCACCCTTGTAGGGGGGCACAGAGAGTTTGTTGTTAAAAGTAAGACAGCTTGTCAGAAACAGGTTCCCTGTCAGACACATGGCAAGCCAATGATGGCATCTGCAAAATGAAAAGCAAGCAGAATATTTAACCTCCAAGTTGGCAGATAATGGAAAAATATGAGGATAAAGATCATAACGGGAGATGTTGTCTGCTCAGAGGGTACCTTGGTGGCTTCTGGTGACAGCCAGGATCAACTACATGGACTATATGATCTGAAAGGTTCCTTCCAACCTAGGCAATTCTATGATTCTATGATTCTATGAACTCAACTGCAGACCAAGCTTTTCTCCCATTTGCGTAGAATCCAGCTGAATATACACCATATGGACTGAGCTGAAGCCATGTGCAAAGGTGGCACCTCTTGTACTAAGCAGGTCCATCTCAGGGCTGTTACTGACATTCTGCAATCTAGAGATGAATTTCCTCCTTCAAGAAATGTCCAACAACAGGCTCTGTCTACATGGCACAGTGAGACAGCCTGATGAGGAAGCCACGCTGCAGGATGGTGACAGAGATGGAGAGAAACAGGTCACTCAATATTCAGATGATTTAGCTGCAGAGAGATTTCTGTTTTCCCTCACTAGCACTTAAAAACTGGAATTAATGATACAATTTGAGTGACTGAATCTCTCCTTAAGAAGCATATCCACTGAATTTGACTTAAGACTAGCTTCTCCTACCCTCAAGAGGAGTGTGAAATACATCTTTCAATGTAGCAACATCTTGTGCTGCTGGTTTTCAAAAAGCTAAGCCACAAAACGAGAGCAAATCGTAAAAGAAAACAGAGAACTGATATATAATCTCCATTAAGTCACAAAACAACAATATGAAAGCTACCTTGATGTTTTCTCTCTATTTTATTTTAAGTAACAGCATAATAGGGAGCTGCTGTTCCATCAAGGACTCTCACCACAGAAAAGCGTAGTCCTCACCATGCAGTTAAAATCAGCAGCATGTATGTCCTGGTTCTAGAGAGTATTCTGGTTCAAAGGGTCTTCTCAAAGTTGACCTCTTTGAATCCCAATCTTTACAGCCTTGTATCTCACTGGTACTTTGTCATGCTATATGCATAGACGCACAACTCACCATGTTTCATGGATGATTAAGGCCAAAGAAAAATCTTCCTGTGCACACCTGTATTATAAAATTTGTGCAGTCTTTTATCTAGAAAAATCTCACAAGCATTGGAGGCTATTTAATGGAAGAAAACATCTACACAGATGTAAATAGTTTTGAGTGTTTTTCTAAATCTGCAAGTTGGACACTGGATTTGACATAACCAGTGCTACAATAAGTGGATATCAAAAAAGCTGCAGAACATAAAAACCACAGTGAATTTGCATGACAACACTACCTGCAGTGTCCCTGTGAATGTCTCCAGCCACTACCCACAGCTATTTCAGACACTGTTGGTACAGCTACATATCCCAGGACCAGTGAAAAAAGGACTCTGTAACTATAAAAATCTAAACTTGAACTCCAGCAGTGTACAATGTATAAAAAATGCAATCATTCTTCCTCTTGCAAACAGACTGTTAGCAGCAGCAAGTGGAAATGGAGGACCTCAAAACCAGGCAGCAGATAAAATGGCACCTTGTTGCTGATTGACAAGTCTAGGCTTTGGAAACTATGAGGACTTCATTTTGAAACGTTTCCAGTTACACCTATACTTAAGTAACTTCACTTGTTTAGATGAATTACAGCGAAAGTCAGGCCCACCTGGATGGTATGTGTGCACATGTAAAACTAGTTGCAGCTCCTCTCCAGCTGCGCAGATTAGCACTTCATTGGTTTTACTGCTCCTAGAAATCAACAGGTGCATCGCATCAAGTCCAAACAAGCCATCTCCTCTGCATTTTTCTCATCAAATGTGTACATTACATGCAAACTTTCCCCCCAAGTGCCAAAGTGCCTTTGCAAAAGCAAAATATTGACTTTTGGGTTTTAAATCAATTTTTTGTTTGATGCTAGGCTGTCAAGCCTTGGCTGCACATAATCAAGGAGAGCTCTGGGTGGTTGTTTTTTCATCAGTGCGCATCTGATTGAATTGAACACTCTATAAGTAATGCTTTTAAAAAGGTCCTGGTCACTATCAAAGGATGATATGCAGACTTTTAACCCACGGTGTTCATTATTTAATTTAATAAAAGGGAATCACAGAGTAATAAAATTAAGGCAGAGAATTAGTATTTAGACTCTGACAGTTTATGAAGAATCATTGTCTTGGAGGAAAGTGGACAAAATCCCAGAATATCTAGCAGAGTGTAAATAAGTTACTTAAATTTAAATAACATATTTAAGTTCTTAAATGAGTAACTGGAAAAATGGGAAAATAGCCTCTACGCTGCTCTACTAAGCAAATTTTATTGCAACCCTGGAGACTGGATTTTCTGCTGGGCTTACTGAAAAGGAACACCTTTTACTACCCTGACACTATACGCTGGAGGCAACAGTCGCCTTTGAAGGCTCACACTGTTGAACTGATGGCCTTTTTGGTCTAGGCATATGAACAAACAAATAAACATATATTTCTATATATAACAATGCATCACGATAGCTCCTTCTCTTTCAGAAATGCCCCAAACACAAAAACTGACCATGAGCCTCACCACTCTGATGAGATGCTGCCGTCACCCACGTTGTGCCCTCAGCCCCTCAGGTGTGGGTTCTCATGTCTGGAAACCCATAGTTACAACTCTTTAATTTTCAGGAGGATGCTCAGATCACTTTGCTGTGCCATTTTGACAGCACTCATGGCTTCCATGAGCTCCCTTCCAGCTAAGTGACCGAGGATAACCCCTCTCCACTGCATCTTAATGAGGGACAGCATCCTAATGTGCGGTGAGAAAATCCATTGGCTTGAGTGAAAGATGGCACATCCATGCTCTGATTTTGAGTTGCTACAAATCACACTCATGGAATGTTTCTAAACACGTGTGCCTAAAACTGCAACCTACCTCCTGAAGGACTGGGAGCCTGCAGCTCTCTCTTTTCTAAGAAAGAGATGTAGCAAGTCAGTACTTCTGCAAATGTGTGCCTTTTTTGAAGTGTCAAAAGGTGTGTTCAGTTCCCCACATTTTAAACGTTGCAAAGTATGCTATATCAACCCTAAAACCCATCTGCAGTCAGCCAGGATAGCCCAGTGGCTGAGGATTAGGCAATGCCTATGCCACTTGGACAATTACCCCTCATGAGTCTCCTTTCAGTAGTGTCCAACTTGCACAGGCTCAGCACAGGCTGCTGGGTGCCACTCCTCATGCATAAAAGGCCTGGAGAAATGGAAATAACTCTCAGGGACACCTCCCACTAGATCAGGTTGCTCAGAGCCCCGTCCAGCCTGGCCTTGAACACCTCCAGGGATGGGGCTTCCACCACCTCTCTGGGCAACCTGTTCCAGTGTCTCGCCACCCTCATGGTGAGGAACTTCTTCCTAACGTCCAGTCTGAATCATCCCATCTTTAGTTTTAATCCATTCCCTCTAGTCCTACCATTACCCAACACCCTAAAAAATGCCTAAAAATGCCGACAGCCTAAAAATTTCCTACAGTAACATATGGTGACAAATATATAAACAAACAGAAAACCCCACAGTTCAGCCTTGTCCAAACCAGACATGATTAGCTGGTATAGTTACGCTGGCAAATTTCTGAATTGTTTGTGTAAAGCAGTTCCCCAAACTAAAGCACATCCACAAAAGGTGCCTTTGGCTGCTGTAATAGTGAATAAACTTAGGATTTTGCCAGCACAGCTCTGTCAAATATTATTGGCTTTTTTGTTTTTTTTTTATATCTATATTGGAAAAGCTTTGAAATATAGACCCGATCTTTGCCTGTTTCTCCCTAAAAATAAAATGAACAGTCTGTATTTTGCTTACGCCCTTCAAAAATCTTATCTAAACTGCAGCGCTGGTGTGACTTAGCTGTACACAAACAAACAGGACTGACAGATCCCCAGCTCCATCAGCAAAGTTGACTGTATACAGTAGCTGAGGAAATAGTCTGTTTTATATAATTTTTAGATCCAGAGACCATCCTTTTGCAATTATGAAGTGATACAACTTCCATGCAGTTCGACTGGGTGACAGGACCGGGTATGCACTCTTAGTGGCCAGGGTGAAAGATTATTATGCTGCAAAAACACTTAAAAAATTTACTGTATTCAGTGTTAACTTGCAAGCTTTGGGTCTTGATCCTGATCTCCAAGGGGCATGTAATTCCCAGAGCCACCAGGGAGTTGCACAGCACAGACATCTGAAGGAGGGGTTTGTCCCCTTCCTTTTTGTTTGCACTTGTCCCAGGGCTTGTGAATAATCAGTCTCTGGAAACACACAATTCCATTATTTCACAGCAAAGTGCTTATGGAATGTGACATGATGTGGTGTAGCACAATGCCAACAAGCACCAATGATTTTAGTTATTTACTCTAGAGCAAGAAATAGGGAAATTTCACATTGGCAGCAACTGAAATAAACTATTTCAAGTCTTTGCTGGCAAACGCATATTTTTTCATTACTTTGGATCAACTTCTGTACATACTGCACTAAGATGCCACCAAGCAGAGCTACTGCACAGCACAGAACTGGTTCGCCAGTTTTTCTTTTGTTACCCCTTCCTTACACCATCCTCCTTTTATTTATTTATTTTTTTTCCTGCCTTTAAAGTTTTAACAAAGACTTGTCTGTTAAATACCTCCAAAGCCCAACATAAACTGGTGACAATTCTATCTGACAGCTGTGACTGACATGACGTCTGTCACACTGATTAATACCTACGTCCCCTGCCCCATCCACTGCGTATACAAAAGCTGACTGATTTCCTTTGGTGAAAACCATGGGTGCAGTTAAGTGTAAAATCTCTCTGCACAGGTGGAAAACCTTCTTCCCTTTGGCACAGGAATCTGATTTGTGAGAGCTGGGCTCCATGACCTTTCCCTTCAGGTTCTATTTGACATTCTCGGAAGCACGATGGCAGAAGGCTGCGCTCCAAATAATTCTGAAACAGACATAAAACTTTTATATTTTTATTAACACTTGAAGAGGCCACTAAAAGAAAATCAAAACTATGAATCTGTCAAGACACCTCTCAGCAATGCTGCACTTTGTTCACAAAAGTACCATGATGGAAGGGCAATGATGTAGTTTATCCAGTGCATATGTTTGTCTGTCTATTCGTAACGCCTCCACCCCTAAATATCTCAGTACTAATTAATACAGTCCCTCTGGCAACACACTTCTGAGAGGAAATATTCACGATGAGTCTCATTTACGTTTAGTCTCATTTATCACGTTCGTTATTTTTGCTTCTACGTTTTTATCATATAAATCTCTAGCATGTAACAAATATCAACAAAACTATAAATACACATACACCTAAATATTAATAGATCATCAAGACATTTCTATATGTTCTGATGTTAATTTTTTACCCTGTGTCTCTGAATGTACCTTTGTATATCTATCTGCCTTGTTACAGACAGACAGATGTGTACAAATGTATATGGTGCTACAGAGACAGAAAAAGCATGTTGTAGTTAAAAGATTTTGATCTCTTCTTAATTCCTGCTCTTTTTTGTTCCCCTACCAGGAGCTACTGCCTTTACTGGCATCGTACATTAAAGTGATGCTTGCTGCCCATCAACTTTCGTCTGGGAAAATGGGCTAATTTAAAATGAATAAATAAAAAGGTTTCTGGTAGAACAAAAAGACTGCCTTAGCTTTTCTGAAAAAAAATTGCAAAAAAAGTTGTTTCACAATTATTCTTTATTATCCTAGTGCTTAGTGAGGTTTTCTTCCGTACAGAAGAAACTGAGAAAAACCACTGTACCAGGCTATACAGCAGTTATTGTCAAGTGCAGAAGACAGAAAAAAGTTTAAAAGAGGCCTAACTATTTCTGCAAGCCATACTTTGTAGACACAAGGCTACAAACTGTCCACGTGTGAAACTGCCACTGGATTACTGATGGCTCCAAGTATGCCAGTAGGGAGATTTTCAGATGCCCAAACAGAAGTTAGGTACCATCTCCCATTTATGCCTGTGGCACTGTGCCACTCGGTGACATCTGCGACCTTGAAAAATTCACCAAGAAAATTTTAAAATCAAGCCCTGAATTAACAATATTAGTGCAGACTCCTGAAGACTTTTGTGAGCTTGTTTAATAACGTGCTTTGGAAATAGCTAGTCCTAGCATTAACTGAAGTCCAATATTAGCTGAAGATTCCCCCAGCATGTGGCTGTTGAGGAGAGTGACAGTGCACTCAGATAACACTTTGGCATGAAGTGTGCGACTTTAAAGCTCAGTCAGATTATCGTGAAAGATGAATTTTCTAAGGTTCTTTTCATTACTTTCTGTAAGTGCTCTTGACATTCTCTGAAGCAGTTTAGGAGCTTCCTAGGAAAAATGTCAAAATAAAGTAATAATTTTCTTATAATATTGTTCAACAAAATGTGAGCACGGCGTGATTTAGCAATGAAGATCAGCAACTTATGAAGACGGTGCACACATGCACACACCTATATATTATCGAGGGCTTCAGTGTGATCAAAACAATAAACAATAATTTCATATGTGCATTGTCAAAGGACTAGAACAACTGGTCGTCGGTGTAGAAAGGGGATTTTATATGACCTTCAAGTATCCCGACAATATACATTTCAACTATATAGGAAACTTCCATTTCAAACACTGGTAGTTATTCACTGAGCAAAACAATTTATACTGGCTTCGTACTGGAAGCATTTGCTATAAAATTTATACCCCTCCTAACTCTTTTTAAACAGAACAAATCAAGTTCAGTATGGAGTCGTATTAAAATACTGCCTTGCTTTTTTAGGGACAATCATGTTAAAACTAGTTTACTATCTGCCACAGGCAACAACTGGCACAACTCTGTGAGGGTGACAACATTTTTTGGTTTAATTAAAGAGATGATCATAAAGATATATTTTACTATCTGTAACTCAAGAACTACGTGTGATAAAGGTTTGGTTTTTTTTGTCCTCTTCATAGTCGCAGAGCCTCCCCTGCCCCCTAGCTGAATGATGTATGGTCTGGAATGGACCCATCATAAACCGCAGGCTGTAAATTAAACAGTGGGATGAATAACAGGCTGGAGGGTTTCAGGAATGCTAACATAACACATGTTATTCAGTCTACTGTGAGGGAACTTCTTTCAAAAAATACACTTCTGAAGTAGAAGTACAATTACTTAATACCATAATTTAAACTAATAATGACTGGATATTTTAAGCTATATGGCTTAAATTTCACGGAATATGTTTATGCATAGAACTCTGGATTACTCACTTTTACCCTAAAGGTTCCTAAAGCACTTCACATATTTAGCAAATTGATATCCAAATTACAGGAGAGAATCATTTAACTCATCACTGGAAGGCCATCACGTCTGTTCAAGAACAAGAGAGCTGCTGCACGAAGGATGAACCCCTGGCTCCACTGAAGACAACTGCAAAACTCTGAAAGACTTCAGTAAGGTTGGAATTTTACAACTCGTTTTCTGAAAAAAAAAACCCCAATCTTAATACTTGAGGGGAACTTTAATAGTGGAAAAGAGACAGGACTTTATTCTTCAGTTCCAGTGATCAAACCATGACAGGGACAGATCTGCGTTTGCTGTTACGAAACTAGCAGCTTAGCTCCCTGTCAGTGTAACCATTTGGAAAGAAATGTGCAGAAACTCCCACAGAGATATACTGCCCTTGATCTGCAGCAAAACTCCTGTATTGTCAATACTTGCCTTGATCTGCAAGGTAACTCTTGATGTCAGCGGCAGTTTTGTGCACAGGGTGGGCAGTATAGGGCTCCCAAGGAAAGGTTTAGAAGCTGGGGATGCATTGAGATTAATCAGCATTTGATGCCTCACTGGAGAAAAACAAATGAGCGGGGTTTGTGGATACAGTCAGTGAGGAACATTCAACTGCAGCCAGAAAAAAAACCACAAACCATCACACTGAAAAATACAAATGAAGCCAGAGAAGAGGAGCAAGAGTGAGGCAGGGGAAGGTTAGCCTTGAAGAAAGGATCACTGACAGAGGAACCAGACTGTCTTAATCTCTTCCACAGTTTTTCTTCTGAAATACCAATTTGCTTCTGGAACATCCCTGATCTTCCCCCATCAGCCAAATCTGAACTCCCCAAGCCCTGCCAAACCCTCCTTAAAGCCATATCTTATAAGCTGTACAAACTAGGGGGTTGGAAGTGGATGCTCAAATTTCCCTGCACGTCCCTCCCACCCAATCCAGTCTGTTACGCCCTGGAAGATTCATAGGCAAAGCACCACACTGCTCCCTGAAGTGAACCCAGGGACCCAACTCTGATGGGATCTTCTGGGACAAGAGATGGCCTGACCTCACAGAAAAACTCTGGGCAGCAGGGAATTTACACTCCCCGTTTCTTGAAACTCACAGTAGTAAAGCCGCCAGTTACAAACCCAAAAGCTTCTGTGTAATTGCACAGTGTCTAGTGGAGGAGTAAAGTGACATTCTCTCTATTTGGGACATGATGCTTTTACAATAATCTATGTGTTATACACCGAGAGCCAGAAACATAAATAATATTTTTTACTCCATAGCAACTTTCACCCTCGATTATCCAAGTAATTTACAGCATTAATTAGTTAAGAGCATCTGATAACAGGACTCCATATTAAGATGATTATTACTATAATTAAAGGTAATGAAATGATGAAAGGACCTGTGCTCAATTTGTACATTAAAATAGTGAACTCTGAAGTAACAAAAACAAAGTCGAGCACAAAGATTGGTGACTAAATACACATGAACTTCATTTCCAGGCCGATCCTGCCTCTAGCTAGGAATATGTGTGGGAGATCCGAAAGATTTGGTAAAAGCTTTGTGGTGGTACACCAAAAGAGCAGCAAAAAACCGAGACCAGTAAGGCACGCAGGGTTCTGTGGTGGCAATTCAGATTGGATGACTGAGCTCAAATATTTCAGGCTTTCCAAAGGAACTGGTTTGGATGGCAGTAACAGGAATTCTTCAAGATCTGTTGTCCATTTTGTTTCCAGTATTGGTGGACATACATTGCATGCATTCAGGATCATTATCTTTTGGACAGATACATTTCCTGAGACCAAGGATGCATCTTGAATAAGCTTTTATTCCCATGTGTGAGGCACAATGGGCAGTGTGGACCAGCAGTTCCATGGTCCCTCTGCAGCTGCCGAATCCAAATACAACATGGTGCTGCTGTGGCAGGGTAAGAAGGCTGTCCAAGAGACAGCTTTCCACAATGGTCAAGAGTCCTTCAAATGCAGCGAGGAGAGAAAGCACAGAATTACAGAGAATACCTGTCTGAGATTATGGCTGGAACCCAACTTTCTGGAGGTATTTTCATCATGACTCTTAGAAAAAAGTTATTTCCAAACCAGCAGAAATGATAATGTGTGGCTTTCCGAATGGCTGGTTGGTAGCACACATGTTTTGGCTGACCTGCAGGATGCTGACAAAAAAAACGGGCATTGGTGTAATTCTCCTTGTCCTTTCTTCCACAGATTCCCTAATTTAGATCATGCTGCTCTAACCCAGTTTCCAATTTCTAGAAAACTTGTAGGAATTTGGTATCTTAGAGATCTCTGTTCTCCCATTAAGCAGACGAAACTGGCCAACAGCTTAAAAAAATATGTGCAGGGTGTCAGGGAGACGGGCAACACAATTATTTAGGCCTTAATTTCTTAGGAAATACATTTGAAAATTAAGGTGATTTCATCAGGAGGACAAATACAGGTTGTTAGATGATTTCTGAAACATTCCTTAACAAACCTGCCAAAATTATTGCTTTTCTTTAGTCACTACTTATGCAGACAGTGTATGGTCATCTTTGGGTAAAATGCTGCCTCCATCTTGATGAGTTCAATATTTTATGGTGAGAAAAAGAAAGTGGTGACAATCTCTTTCTGTCTTGGAGGAAGCTCCATTTTTTTTTAGGACACTTAGCTGATGTGTCCTTCACCTGAATGTTTTTCAGTGCAAAAAGAACCTTCTTTTTCTTTCTCCCTCTAAAAGACTTAGGATCTCCCTGAGATCATCCACAGAAGATAGCATAGACTTTATGATGAGGGACTTCAGTCAAATGGCCTCCTCATAATGATGAAAGGTGCCAAAATTGTGAATGAAACACTGAGATTCATAGAAACATAGGGAGGGGGTGTATTCTCTATATGCATACTACAGCCACCAAAGTTTGTAGTAATTCTAAACTTCCCTCTGCAGTCCAGTGGGAATCAACGGATTCTGAGAATTTACATTAATTAAAAGTTTGTATCACCCCACAGATGTCTGATAATTAGCCATTTAGAATTGAAGGCTGGCAGATGAATAACACTTGTATCCAAATAAATCAAGAAACTTTGATTCATCCTCTCCCGAAGCTGTCTCTGGCTGTCACTACAGGCATCCTTTACTAGAGACCACTATCTCTAGCAAATCAAGCAAGGATCCATGCACAAGTATCAATAGTATTTCTGTCTCTCAGCTGGCTTGGATTTACTGATAAACATTCTTGTGACTCCAAAAGGGTTTCTACCTACAAAGCATGCCGAATGAACAGGTACAGAAGCAAAAGGAAAGCTCTGGTTGACATGGAACAGCGTTGTGGGTCAAACAGCTTATCTGCAGATGAAGGCAACTTAGCCGTTGGAGCTGTAGGAGCTGTGGAAGGCTATCCAGAAACTCAGCGTCTGGCAAAACGAAGAGAACAGAGTGGTTTTCTGAGGGAAAATTAGCAAAGACTCCAGTTCACTAGTGATGTGAACAACTTTTCATAAGCTTTCATATGCTGTAAGTGTCTGATACAGACATACAGTGCTCTGGGACGTGGTGTGCAAGTGTAGAGCCTGCCCCATCTGCCTGATGCTTAATGCACTCACCTGGGGAAAAGAGATTGCTACCGAAGGAGTGAGGGCTGCAGCAGTTGGCATAGAAGTGTTTGATGATGGGGTATGATACCAGGCTGGTATCTACCCCTCAGATCTCAGTACCAGAAGCAATTGGGTTTTAGCTCTGAGACAGTGTCAGAATTACGCCAGCGTGATTCCTCCCAACTCTAGTAAAACATAGCTTGAGCCACAGGGACCTTTGATCAGCAGCAGGAAGGAGAATTGTGCCTCTTTATATGGAAAAATCCCAGGGGGGGCACTTGCCTTTTTTTTTTTCCTTGTAGCTGCAAAGGCTACTCTATAGATCTGCATACCTTATTCTTATGCTTTTCCTTAAGCATTTGGTCCTTGGGCATTTCTGAAGACCTGTTTAGATACTGCTGTGACACGATTTATAGAGGTAATACCCAAGGCTAGACAAGTTAAGATAAGACTGGAAAGAGGACTCCAGCAAGATGCGAAGGCGGAGGAAAAGGAAGTGGGTGGAGTACTCCAGAACTGTCAGGCATCCAGAGCAAAGTATTCTGAACTCATACAAACACGTGAAATCATCAGACAAAATCTGTGCAAAATTGTGTTAAGATACTATTGGTCAAACACCTGCTTCTACATCAACATCGAGCAAAGATGCAGCTTAGGAGAATTCCAAAAAGAATTGTGGGGTTTAGTGATTTTTTTTTCATTTCAGATGCTGATTTATGCTACACCTACTCCCACCAGCTCCAGTTTATGAAACAAATAAGCTGACTGGTGGAGCAACTGAAACACATGGAGCAGTCATGTTCTCATCTTTTGGCTACTACTATTTCCTTTTTCTAATTTATGTTACTAAGTTGTCAAGAAAAGAGTACTCTCTTGGCAAATACGAATGAATGCAAAGGAGCAATCGACAACATCTATAGCACACAAATCTTTGCACCTAGCCTCCCAGGGACTGGAAGCAAGTTCAGATTTAGACAGAATATCCCCAGGGATTTACACCTATAAATATATGTAATAAACTTGGTAAAAACATGAAGTGTGAAGTAAGCACTTCATCAAAGGCTTATTTTGGTTTTCAACAAATAGGAAAATTAAAACTCCTGCTGCCCACATGAGTCTGTGTGTCTGTATCTTTCTTGATAGATAAAATTGTTCATGGTATATTAGAGCCTGTCAGTATGTTTAACCAGAAAAAAAGATGTATCATTCCTCAAGGAGATCTAAACAACTTCATTATAAAACCTGTGAGGGAGTCACAATACATTAGGAAGAACAAATGTAGTCTGCAGTGGTTTCTCAGTTCTTTCTACATCATTGACTTACCACAGGAAAGTACTACTAATTACACCTACTTGCATTGATTTTTTTTTTTCTTCAGGATGGATTACCTTGTCCTCCCCCGAATCTAATGATTTAAATTAGAATGAAACTGCAATCTGATGGAGGAGGAATCTGATGAAGGTTGGAAGTTACCCTTGAAAGAAAGACATCAAACATGACATTAAAAAAAATGCTTTTTTCCTATTAACTGCCCTTCCAAAACAGGCTGAGTAAGTTTCAAGTGATGAGATTTAGCAAATACTACAGCGACATAATATACCACACATTACAGGAAATGCCAGATATATTTCTCGTGGCTAGATAAGGTTCAGTGATCCAGATCTGGATCAGATATGGTCCTGTTTACACCAATGTAAATCCAAAATAAATTGCACTGAAGCCAAGGTATTACTTAGATCAGCATCTAGTTCATTAAATTGTAAATGATTACATTCTTAGGCATACTCTTCTTATCTGTCTCCTCCTTTTCCCCTTACAGACTCCCCAGTTTAGCTGCCAGGACCATGAGGATCATCTAAATGAAACTCATATGCTGTGGGTCATAGAATACCTCCCAATCATTTCTACATCAAACCCAGTCATTTGCAGTTGTGATAGAAAAGATCAAACATTTCTGCTGATTTTTCATTTGTTTTTCATTTGTACTATCCCTGTGAGAACTCACTAATTAAGAGACAATTGCCATGGTAACATATTACGCCCAAACTTGATCATAATCAAATCAGTGGCAAAATTTCTATCGGGTTCTTCTTAACAGTCTCCCTGTACTCATCCAAGATTGTATCTTTCCTGCCAGTCTGCGACTTTTGTCTGACCCCGCTGTTGTGAGGTCAAGCTGAGAGATGGATCTTGAAAGAAAATTTCCTGACTATTATGTTCTTCATCACTTACAGGCTATTATAGCAATTACAACTTTCGTTTTCCATCCCCCTCCTCCTCATACCCTCTCCCTAGGTATTCACAGATCATTCTGTGCCACCTTTGCCATTTTGTAATCAATGACAAAATACTTCTTATTTCCTGGCTCTATATTCTTTGCTCAGACAGTTATAGTGCATACTTTCCCATGTAATAGCTACTATTAATCCATTAAAATGTGAAAACATTACAGCTGCTCATTCATTTATAGTGTTGGTGCAGACGCAATCAAAAATCCCATGAAAAACAAGGACACTACAACAAATAGTCCAATATGCATTTAACGCCACTGATTCAGTTGGGCCTTATATTGTAACCTGACACAAAACGGGCAGTCTCAGAGGTGTCAGCAGCGTATTGAAGGATTTGGGGGGACAAGGGGATGGAAGACACTACAAAAGCTTATCTGGATATTGCATAGAACATATACGAAATGACAAGTAAGAGATCTGATAGTCAATACATAGCACAGGAATCAATATATACCAAAGGAGGAACAACAAGGAAACAAACAACTGTTAACTCTGAAATGCCAAAGAGTGCTGAATCCCACATGTAGTTAGACAAGCGCACACATTAACCTCAGGCTGGTGTGGAGCTAATGTCATTGCCTGGATAAACGCACATTCAAGTGCTTTTTTTTTCCGTGTCATCATAGTATCATAGAATGTATTTTTAGATTTTTTTTTTCTTTTTTTTTTCCCTTTATCCTGCTCTGTTAAATTGGCAATAAATTAAATTCATTTCCCCAAGCTGAGTCTATTTTGCCTGTGGTGGTAATGGCTGAGTGACATCCCTGTCCTTATCTCGACCCACGAGCTTTTCATCGTATTTTCTCCCCCTGTCCTGTTAAGGAAGGGGAGTGACAGTGTGGCTTAGTGGGCACCTGGTGGCCAGCCAAGGTCAGCCCACCACACCATCAAACCCACATCTCTCCAATTTGGCGACAAGGATGTTGTGTGGGATCATGTCAAAGGACATACAGAAGTCAAAATAGATGACAAGTTTTGGGCCCCTCACTACAAGAAAAAACACTGAGGTGCTGGAGTGTGTCCAGAGAAGGGCAGCGGAGCTGGTGAGGGGTCTGGGCACAAGTCTTACGAGGAGCAGCTGAGGGAGCTGGGGGTGTTCAGCCTGGAGAAAAGGAGGCTGAGGGGAGACCTTCTCGCTCTCTACAACCTCCTTTCAGGTTGTACTACCTGAAAGGAGGTTGTGGAGAGCTGGGCGTCAGTCTCTTCTCACAAGTAACAGGCGATAGGACAAGAGGAAATGGCCTCAAGTTGCATCAGGGGAGGTTTAGACTGGATATTAGGAAAAATTTTTACACTGACAGGGTTATTAAACATTGGAACAGGCTGCCCAGAGAAGTGCTGGAATCACCATCCCTGGAGGTATTTAAAAGACAGGTAGACATAGCGCTTAGAGATATAGTTTAGATTAGTGATGGTTTTTGTCAGAATTAGGTTGATGGTTGGACTCAGTGATCTGAAAGGTCCCTTCCAACCTAGGCAATTCTATGATTGTATGATTTGCTCTTCTCTTATCCACCAACGCAGACACTCCACCATAGAAGGCCACCAGATTAGTCAGGCACGATTTGTGAACCCATGCTGGCTGCCTCTAATCACCTCCCTGTCATCTATATGCCTTGACATAGCTTCCAGGAGGATCTGTTCCATGATCTTACCGGGCACATAACTATCTGACTGGTCAACAGTTCCCCGGGTCCTCCTTTTTACCCTTTTTAAAAATGGGTGTGATGTTTCCCTTTTTCTAGTCACTGGGGACTTTGCCTGACTGCCATGACGTTTCCAATATGATGGAGAGAGGCTCAGTGACTACATCTGCCAGTTCCCTGTTATCTGTAAGTCATTATCATATGAATAATAATGCTCAATATTGCCCTATGGGATGAAAGAAAACATGAGAAAGTCCAGGCACTGAAAATCAGGGACAGCCTTGACCTTATAACAAAGTTCTATTTGCCTTGACTGACCTCATGCATACTTTTTGCTTTCTTTTTCATATATTTCTATTTTCTGCAGCCCCCACTAGCTTAAGCATTATATAATCAGTGCTTTGAAAGCTGGCAGAATTACAGGCTTCTGAAATCTCTTTCCCTGTAGATTATTTTCTTCATCTGGGTGATCTTAGTGACATGTGTAAAACTCATGCCCTAGATTTTAATGATGGTGACCTTTGGGAGTTACAGTTGAGTCAATGCCACTTTAAACATGAGTCTGCTACTGTATTATAACTTTGCAGCTGTAGCCAAGTGAGAGGGTGAAAAGTGTAATTACCAGCTCTTTCTGTGAAGACTCCTCGTCTGAGAAAATGCAAGAACTTTTACAGAATGAGTGCATGGATGTGCCACGACTTTATATCACTAGCACAAGTGGAAGTATTTTATTTTTCACCAGTTTCAAGGTCAGATGCATTTGGTGTAGAAAACAGAAGTATACAATACATAGTCAAGAAAGTTAAAATGTATGGCATTATACACTATTACATACATTTGTGTTCTCTTGGAATTAGAAATGCTTTCATAGAATTGCTTTAAATTGGTATTTTGGAATACTTGCAACAGCATTCAGGTAGAAAATAACACTGTTTATAGTTTCACATCAAGCATGCCCAGTTTACAAGTTTAACTTTACAAACCACCTGACATAACCTGGACAGCAAGAGCTAAACTGACTTGTTTGAACATACCATCACCAATAGAACATCTGAAGCCAAACTGATGTAAAGACGATTTATTGATTTTACTGGGTCTACTCAAGTGTATGTGATTGGAATGTGGTTAATTATTCTACCAAGGCAGCCCAAGACAGAATAGAGTCTGCAGAAGCCTCCAGATGCTATTCCTTCCCTCCTGATCTTCTCTTTCACATTTTCTTCCACCAGCCGGTGGTGGCCCTGAGGCACCTACATCACAGCATTGAAGCTGCTGTCAGAATGTCAAAATCCTACTGCTGCCTCTGTGGGAGGTACCTGTTTGCAGTGAAATAAGTGAGAAGAAAATTTAGATTTCCATCTAAACTAAGACAAAGTGTTTGAGAATGTATCAATGTTTGAAAAGTTTCAATAATGAGGACTTCTACATTTATCAGCAATTTTAGAACATAGAAAATTATCTCTATGGTGCTAAATATTTTAATCAAGTTTTGATCCAGCACTCCATGTCTCTAACGACAATGACAGAAGTATTTTTAGCATCCACAGAAAGACATTTTTAAAGGTAGGCCCTTGAGCAACAGTATTTCTTAAAAACTAGTACAACATGCACGCGCAGGGGAAACTACAGCTGAAAAGGAATTTGACAAGTGCTGCTGCAAGGTATTTCTCAGAGATGTTAAATGTCTCCGTTCCTGCAGAGTTTGGGTTTTGTTTCAACATCCTTTTGCTATTCAGTGTCAATGCACAGACTAATTGTACTTTACTGTAGCAATTTTCACTGTGGAGCTATTTCACATACTGCATCATATTTTATAGTAACTTGCATAGTTATTACTGGGTCTGACCAGAGGAGAGCTTGATGGTATAATGAATTCTGTGTGAGAGAGAATCTGATCTGTGGCACACTTAACGTTAGTCTAGAATAAATCTGTTAACTTCAGCAGACTGGCGCTGGTATAATTCAGACGCAAGTTAGATCCACACTGGGTATTCATAAAACCGCTATCTGCTGGAGGGAATCAGACCTGCTCATTACGTGTCGCAGAGCCTACACCGGTACCAGTCCTATTGCCAGCACTGTCCTGTCCCAGACAGCGAGTGGGAAGATAAACACGTTCATGTGAAGTGCGTAGATACTACTTTGCTGACAGAGACCGCAGAACTACCCAGTAGCAAGCAAGAGGCTCAGCCATACTGGTGACACTGGGCTTTACTCGCCCAGTATCTCAAGCACATAGTGGTTACAGTCAATCGCAGTCGCTCAGTCCCTAAAGACCGTGTCCCTCGGGTTGATGTGATGCTCTTTCGTTTCCCCTTGCTCCAGTTTCCCCTTGCTTGCAAAGCGCTGAGAAAGTTCGCAGGCTGGACTTCCTCAAGGGCTACTGCAAGTCACAGAAAAATCATAGCTGAGGTCCTACAGAACTTCTAGTTAAATTTTAAGTAAAAGTTAGGATTGCTAATCGAAAATCCAAGGAACAGCACTGGTGAGAATTATACAGTCCCATTTATATAGGACAAGAGGAAACGACCTCAAGTTGCGCCAGAGGAGGCTTAGACTGGATATTAGGAAAAAAATCTACACTGAAAGGGTTATTAAGCATTGGAACAGGCTGCCCAGGGAAGAGGTTGAGGCACCATCCCTGGAGGTAGTTAAAAGATGGGCAGATGTGGTGCTTAGAGATATGGTTTAGTGATGGTTTTTGTCAGAGTTAGGTTGATGGTTGGACTTGATGATCTGAAAGGTCCCTTCCAACCTAGGCGATTCTATGATACTATGACAGTCAAATGATTATGTTGGTGTTAGCCACTTACAGACTAGCCCTCTACTCTCAGCCAGTTCTCTAGGCTTCTACAGGTGACGGAAAGACCCAAACATTATCAGATGCTTTTATAAAATGGCATGAACCACCTTAACTTGTGGTTTTTGACTACATAAAGGACTTGCAACCCATAAACTTGGCGTTTATGTGATTTTACTTGGACAAGAGGATAAATTAGCTTCTTGTGGACAGATGGCTGAAATGTTTTTTCAGCAAGGATGTGAAGGAGGCGGGTTAGTAAACATGGCTAACCTGGGCAGATATCCTGAAGCCATCAGAAGGACAGGAGCGCCTGCAGAAGAAGGTGGCACTGCAGCTGGCATTACTGGCAGACTGGAAGGCTTACAGGTCAAGGATAAGGGTCTGAACAATACTCTGGGGCTTGAAAAGCAAGTAATGGAAAGCCATTGGAAGAAGCTAACGAAGAACCGGCGATAAACAGTATTAGCCACAAAGCTCTGAGTAGGCAGAAGGGAATCCTCTGTGGGTTGAGGAGCCCCCCCAAAAAGAGAAGGCTAGAAGAAAACAGAAAAGGAATAAAGAAATGTGAGTAAAGCAAAGCAGCATAGACAGGAAAGCCCAGATACTGCATTTGGTCACAGGCATTGAAGAGTTCATGAAAGCTGTGCACTGGTAACCGCAGGCAACCATCAGCTCTGACATCTGCATTGCCATATTCCTACACTTTTGGAAGATAAATAACTTACTTTGAAGGGAACACTTCAAATAATAGTATAGATATTGCTGTAAATCACGGTCTTATTCCTCAGCTGTATTTCATCAACTTTACCTTATGTATCATCTTTCTATCATATGCCAGACACAATGTTCCTCTATCCTATTACCTGCTAACAAACACTCCTAAATTCAGTATTTCATAGTCCTCTAATTCTGCTGTCTTTGAACCCATCTATAAATGTCCAGTTCTATAGGTGAGTGGTAATATTTCTATAATTGTCCCCAGCAGCTCTCAATGCCAACGCAAGGATGAATAGAGTGAAAAAGCCTCGCTGTACAGGGCATTCTGAGCAGGCTTTCAATGCTTTGTAGCCATCAACCTAAATCACCATTCTTATTTCATATTTTTGATGTATGTAACTCTCTTAATGCTTCAAGAATAACTAGAACGAGAAGAGTGCCATCAAAAGATTTTTTGTGTGTGCCTGTATAGTTTGCTTTTGAGTGAAGGAAATATTTATTATACTTATTAAAGTTCAGCAGCATAAGATCACAAATTCATGTACCACCCAAGTTTAATTACATGACTGAGCCTCTTGCAGATTGGGTCTCCTACAACGAAACACAGGACAAGTCAGGTCCTTTTGAGATTTTTGAGAAATGGGGGTGTTGATCAACTCTGAAAATCAGGCTTTCTGTGTCAAAAAATCTTGATGGGACATGATTTGCGTCCAAGTACAAAACAGAAAAAAGACATAAAGCATGCTTATGAGGCATTTTTAATAGCATTTCTTGACCTAAAATGTTGTTTTCATACTCCTCGTTCACTGCTTACTCAGTATCTGCATAGTAAATACAGATAAGCAATCCTGAAATGTATTCTAGCTGGTCTTAAATGTAGCCTTCCTTTTTCCATGCTGATTTCAAAACTGCAAGACTGGCATCATCTCTGCTTGAATTTTAAAAACTTTGGTCCTTGAGCAATCACCCTTCTTACCATGTAAATCCATTATAGTATTTCGCCTAATCCTTTTGTCAAAAGGATTCCTGGGAATACCAAGAGGCAGCTACTTTTACTATGTTCTTATTCTAGGCAGTGCCTGAAAACTGGATGTGGGGCTATTAAGAAAGTAAAATTCACTCAGAGAGAGCTCCAAATAAAGAATAATCTCCCACATCATCATTTCTGCAAGTCTGCAGGAGTAGGTCTAAGGTTCAGTAGGTGTCCTAGAGCTTACAACCATGCCTCTTTGTTTCCCTTGCTTGAATAAACATTTGAGAAAGGAAAGATGAAGAGAAATGTTAATCCTGAATTTGTATCTCAAGACATGCAAGGGTGAAAGGGAGAGAGACAGAGAACTGGCCAGATTTTCTTACAAGGTTATAAGAAAAATAAATCCAAAGATACTAATCAGAGGAATTATCTCTCCTCTTATCTAAACAGCTACTTTAATGCAAAGTCAAGAAATAACTGGCCTTCCAGGAAGACTTACGTTTGCATAAAAAGGGAGATATACAGGCCTACTCAGCTGAAAAAAAAAAACCCAACAACAGCGAAGAATGGGGACAGCTTCAGAAACGTATAGAGTTTGGGGACAAATCATGGAAGAGGCTGAATGGCCCCAGAGATTCCTCCAGCAAATTACTAGTTGAAAAAGGTCTAAACATAAACCAGGGCAGCATGAGTCCTTCTCTCACCATTGACTGTGACTATCCTTGTAGTCCAAGGCAAGCTATTTAACCCATATAAATCTTTCCATCTGTGCAATAGGTTAATAATATTTACCTATGCACGTCTTTGGGATTAAAACACTATTATTTTTAAAGTACTTCAAAGATGAATCATGCTATGTGATTGCTAAATATTATTATTACTAAAAATGTGACATATTGTTTGAGTTAAAGAAAAACGTATATCTTTATCTTAAGAACCTTGTCAGTGCATAATGAACTGAAATTGTGATTGCTTAATATAGTTACTGCAATTTCTAGTCTGAATGTTCTGTATTTATTGTTTGCATTGCATTGACGTATATTAAATTAACAAGATTATACTGTATGATTGCTCTCCCCTTGAGACCCTTAGGAAATGAGGCTGTCCTGGGGAGCACAATTTTTAAATAAATATTATTTTATGTATTAGTTTATAAGCATGGACTGTTGTTTTTCTGCATCTTCAGATGTGTTTTTAATGTTATCTAATTCCACATTATGTTTAAAGGAAACTTCATTGCTTTGAACATTAAAAACAAAAGAGTACAAAATATATAGAAATGGAACTGCAGGAAATAATGCTGCAACGGGAGCTGAAGGGACTGATTGTTCTATTTCATTTTTTCTTTTGTGAATTTCTATTCTCTGCTGTACCATTCCTACCTTACATACAATTAATACACAGTGGAGAAAACAACGTTCTCGCTCACTTACGCATTCACAAAAGCATTTCCTATTCTTTTGATATCACTGAAAGAAGCACATGTTAGAAACCCATCACCCTGACGTCTGACTGCACACCCACTGGCACACCGCTTCTGTTAGTGGGGCGGACGATATCACCAGCATTTTCTGCTATAGTTTTGGCCACAGATGATTCAAGAGATATCACAGTCCAGGAGCAATGCCTAATGGCCTGTGCACACCGTTTTCTAGGCTAGCAGATTTACTTGCATGGATGCAGGTAGTTCCTCGACACCTGGCCTCAGTGCCCAGGAAATTTTCAGTTCCGAGTACAGACATAATCAGACTGGAACCTCTGGAGAGGGCTGCACGAACAGACCGATGGCAGCTGTGGCTCTCAGAACACAGACACCGCTATTTAGGCATGGCCAGAACTAAGTTAAATACAGTTGGAGTCAAATGCTCAGTTTCCTGGCTTAAACAACACTGTTACCATATCCCTGCATTTGTCAGAGTGTGTGGAATCATTATTCAAAGTGTCGGTGGTTTCCATACACTTTCTGCGGCATATTCCACAACTTTTTATTCTCGTTGAATAGCATTTACTTCCCATATACCCCCAAACGTTCTACTCAAAGCAAAGGTTAGAGGAGCTGGTCCTCAGTATGTAAATACAGAAGCCTTGCATTCCACTCTTCTGTGAACTTAGAACTATGTTTTGCTCTTGTTTTAGAAGCTTTTAAGGCTGCAAATAAATCTAGACCACCCCGACATGGCTCCCACTGCATAAGCCATTCATCTAGAATAAACTCAGCTGTCATTTAAAGTTGAACTAGATCGGACAAAGAAGCCGCAATCAAGCCATTTCCATGTGAGGCAGGTAATTACAGAATCTGTTAAATTATAGTGATTAGACGCTGCTAAGAACAAGCTTCAAGAAATCTCAAGCAACTTTTGAAGCGGGGCCGGGGCGGGGGGGGGGGAAGTTTAATTAAACAGCTGCAGGGCTCTTGCAATTGATTTGATTTTTCCTTCCCCCCCACCCCTACAAAAAGCAAGCAGGTTAACAAGAGACAAAAGGCAGATAAGGGAGTGTAAGTGGATCAAGGGGAGCCTTGGGAAATCCTCAAACAATAGGTCTGAATGTGGCATTAAATGGTTCATTTGGTGGTAAGTGATTAAATGGGAGAGGACTTTCTTTATCATGGAAATTGGTCCTCTATCCTGTTGGACCTATGCTAATGATCTGAAAGGAGAGAAAAGGATGACTGTGTTATAATCGTGTATAATACACTACTTCGTGTTGGACTAGGAGGAACGTTTGCATGAATACAGTCATGCAAGGAATCTAACAGCAAAAGATTTTTGTTTGGCAGGAATTATTCTCAGTGGTGTCAAAAGTTCACAACCTAGAAAACGCTGGCTGGCTATACATCACCTTAGAGCAAAATGTGCCATTTTTAGTCACAACACTGAGAACACAAAGGCCCTTCATGGGATCCTATTTTACTGAGAAGTCTCCATTTCCAAGCCTAATTAAAATTAGCCTGGTGATGGGAAAAATTATGCTGCAATCATTGGGGGAATCGCAAACCTGTATTTAAACCATTTAAAGCCTTTAGAGCCCTAATTTATATTTTACAAGGTAAGCTATGTCAACAGTGATATTCCTTCAAAGAAGGAAGGCCTCCTTGCTCAGCACATCAGCTAAGAGTTTCAGAGCTATCGGAGCTCCTATTTCCAAATTCATTTGCTAATTCCCTTGCCACTATGAGTGACTTGAATTTAAGCTCTCACCATATTACTTCAAATGACTTCATATATTCATGCAAAATCTGGGAAGGAGGGCTGAAACACCTTTAATGTCTCACTGATGCAATACCAAAAATACTTCAAACTTTCAAGTGAGGAAAAGGCTCTTTCATGTAGTTGTATGACCAGACCTTGGATGGAATCAAAAATAGTAACACATTCAAACCCTTAAAAAGCCGGAAAGCATCATTAAAAGGTCATCCCTTTCTGCTTCGGCTTCCTAGACGCCAGTGGAAGAATAACAAATGGTTATGGTTTCATTTTACAGTGTAGCAAGGAGGATTTGAGAATCCGCAGGGCCTCATCTGCTGTTTCTTAAGCAAACATCTAATGTAATTTTAAATTTCACTTCATCATTGTGATAGCTTCAAGCAAGCCTCTCCTGTGGGCTAACCTTCCCTCTCAATGGCATACAGTCAGTGTTACAGAACTGACAGAAACAGCTCCCTCTAAATTAGCAGCAGCTCCCCTATGGCTGTGATTTGTGACACAAGGTACACTTGTAGGGACACAGCTCCTCATTCTTTTTCATTTGCTTTTAAGCAGCACTTGGTAGTTTGTGTGTACAAAGTGCTGAAGCTAGTTATTGTCACGGTGGTAAATTATCAGGTTTAATGGGGTGCAGGGCTGGGTTTACAAAGATATTTAGGCATGTGAAAGTGCAAGAGATAAATGATGAGGTTAATACTTCTATAGCATTGGAGATGTATTTTCTTGAAAGCTTTAGGCCCAAGATAGGCTTCATTTTTAAAAGTAGTCCATGCATTTCAGAGTCTAAGTGTTCCCAAAAGTTACTGTGACTTAGGCTCGTACATCACTTTGGCACTTCTGAAAAGCATACCTTTAGTAAAATGTATAAAAGTGTCTGTACCAGCAAGATACCTCTCTTTAAGTGTCAGGAGAGCGAGGCTACTTGCCTGCTAGGCCCTTTTTATAAACCCCCTGGGAATCTTTCTGCATTTTATGTGTGTAAATAAATCTCACCTAGTCCTCTAGTGTCCTTTAAAGCAACAGGACAACTCATCTGAGGCCACTGTGTGAGTATCGATAAATCCCTGATAATCAAATCTCCTAGTGATTACTGATATGGACTTGCTGCTAAGGCTGGAGCAATGCCAGCTCCAACGCAGCCTCCCAGCCTCAGCAGCCCGATTCGACCTACAAGTGTTAAAGCACAGGACACAGACATCTAGAAGGTGATCTGCAAAGATGAGAAGAGTTCTGCTAACAGGCGCATCTGGCCAGCCTGATGGCTCTCGCCATTGCAATGACCATATTCCTCTTGATGTTCAATGAATGCACAGTGAATAAGGGCACAAGCACTAATTGTTGCTCTTGGTGCCTAAGGAGGTCTGACGATGTACTTTCCTGGGCTCTGAGCTGGAGAAGTAAAGGCACCATGAGGACAGCATTTCTCTGGTACTGGCATCCCCACCATGACAGAACCCCTGTGCCACTCGGTCTTCCTGAGATTTCCATTCCTTTACAGTCACAATGAACTGGACAGAAACCTCCTTCCTCTTTAAATCAGATTGTGACGGCCGCTGTTTGAACACAAGACTTTTGCCTCTACACTAAATCTTCCTAAAGACAATGGAATAAAGTTCTGAACACTGAAAATGAAATGTTAAGATTCAACAGCTCAGGAAAATTCTTTGCTTACCACTTGCCAACTACATACCAGCAGGCCACGCTTGCTATTTCTTCAGCAAATGAAGATTTACAGTCTCTGCATAGTCTAGAGAGAACGGAGTAGATAAAGGAGGGGGGAAAAACCGCAAACATGCCCCATCAGTTCTCCCTTAAAAGAAAAAGTACCCAGCTAAAGCCTTGTTGGCCCCTGTGTCTTTTTCTGGGTTATCTGACACTAAGTATGTGGCTTCAAGCAGCAAATGTGAAAGTAAAAAAAACTCCCCTGAGATGAGTTGCAGTCTAAAATTGCAGCCTGATGTTTGCTCAAAACTGACAAGCAAAGTCCCAACCTCCTCTGTTTCCCTGGTACTCATTAAACAAACAGCATAAGTGAGTGTGCGGGGCAAAGCCAGAGTTGGCTGTGCCCGGGAAGCGCCATTCAGTCATCACAAGCTCCCCTTTACTTACACAGACATAGTAGGGCGCAAGAAAGAGAGAATTACAAGGGCAGAAAAATGATTATTGAAAATAATCATCGTGGGTTTTTATGGAATAGCTGGTGGTGGCTCGAGTTCTAAGGGTGGAGGGGAAAGGATCTCTAAATTAAATTCACGTGATCCACTCTTGTTCATTCACATGGTTATGTAAGCTGCCCACTGGCACAAAGCAGAGTGTTTGTAAATTCAAAGGAGAAAATCATGCCATCTTAGTAAAAATAAATTTTGCTGATGAAGACTATGTATGGTAAAGTCGATGACATGGTGGGGCAGGACTTCAACTAAACCCTTGTGGACTTTAATCTCTAGTTCCATTGGAGCTTCCAGTTTAACAACATAGCTGGGGCATATTGTCCTGCACAAAGGAGAATGAAAACAGAATGCAATGAGTAATTTCTTAATTACATGGTCTATCAGACGCAATGTCCATTGACTTTTACAAGGTATAGTTGGACAGAGACAAAATTATGGCAATAACTCTGCCCTAACTCACAGAGGGAAATGCCTTTCTTCTCTGAATACCCAAACTTTGAGCCTTCTCCATTCTTAACAAAGACAATAGGAATTCTGCTTTTGATGTAAACTTGAGTAGACCAGACCCTCCAGAACAGCAAGCACAGGACAAATTTTGATATAGTTATATACAGACGTCAGACAACATCAGGTCTCATGGGTGGGCATCCTGGGCTAAGTGCAGCCTTAGCAGTACTACCCAAATCCTCACAATTTCATAGCAACAAGGTTCAAACCCTTCATGCCTCAAAAGCTATGAAATAAAGCAAAAAAAAATAAAATCACAAAATAGGAGCTAAGTCTAAATGCTGAATGCTGTTTTCCACCTAATATTGATATGCTATAGGTTACCCTGTTAACTGTGAGAGGAAGCATTTGGGACATAGCACATATAAACACAAATACCCCAAATACAGGCAGTGTGATAATAAGTGGGAGCCTATTATAGAGAATTTGTGATTCACTAACTCAGGCTCCATATGACCGCTGCAGGATACGCACTACAATCTGATCTCAGTGTTTGTCACTTGTCAAAAAATTGAGAACAAAGAGCCAATTAGCTGTGGTTTGTTTTCTTTTATTTTGCTGGAAATAAAAGCTGAGCTATGATACAAAAAGAATTCCTGGTGTGTGTATGAGGCAGGGAGAGGGGAAAAAAAAACAATAAACAAACATTTTTACAAAAACTCAAATCATTGGACTTGCAAAACAAGGACAGCTGGGATGCATAATCAAGAGCATTAGAAAGATTTTATTTTATACAACAGAAACTTTCCTATTCTGGCATTTGCTCTCTCAATATACAGTACAACCACTAACTCCTACCAAAAATCTGCATAGATTTTAAAGGCAGCCTAGCTGGAGTGAGAAAGGTTTTCGGGGATGTGTGAAAGGCAATTATGGGAATATAGTGGCCAGGTACTTTTGAACCATTAAGATAACACTACTTTGCATTTGGTTAGAGACAGTATCTTATACTGTTTTGTGACAATTTAATTTACTGCCCTTCCCCACCCTGTTCTGTAGCAGGTAGAGACACTGGAGACACATCACTAGCATTTGAGTGCGTTTGCAGTGAAACACATTGCAGCTGCAGAAGACCGTGAAACGGCACTGCATAGATTTGTTGGTCTAAAGATAAAAAGAACCACCTGATTTTCTAGTCTTATCTCCTGGGTAACCCAGTCCACTATGTTTCCCTCCACTGAACAGTAAACCAAAAGTTTCGAATACAAATCGGAAAAAAAAAACCAAAAACAAAAACCCCAAAACCCCTACTTCCACCAATTGCAAAGAGAGGGAAAATCTGGAGGGGTGGAATAGAATTACTGAAATTAGAATGTAACTAGGACAGACGAGTCGATACCTATGTATTACAAAGATGACAAGAGATCTTTAAGCAACCACAAAAAAGTGGTCAAGATTTTGGTTTCATGTCTCAGTTAAAGAGAACACCTGATACTGGCCCGGAGTATTGGCTCAGCGCTGACTGGTAATGAAAACTGATCGTTCAGGAAGTACCAGCAACAATTCAAGCAAGATCGGCAAGCATTCCTGAGAGGTTTCCCATTCAAAGATGGATCCAGTCCAACATCTGATAGCTTCAAAGAAGATAATACATGACCAGTTTATTAGGACAACCTGATCTAACTCAAAAAATATGTAACCGGTGCTGCGTAAGGTGAAGGAGGTAGCATGTAATTTGCTAAGCACTCTACACACAGAAAAACAATTAGCAAATTAATTTACAACCCAATCTGGAATCTAGAAATGATAAGAAATATACTTCAGTATTGATATCTTGTTTTATTTTGTCTAAGGCATTGGCCAGTTACGATATGACTCTTCCCATTCCTACTGATACTGATGGGACGATTTTATGACTGACAAGCGCAGTGAGTCTTTTCATGCTTTTTTTAGGCTTTATATTGAATGAGGAAAACCTGCTGCTTTTCCGACTATCACAACTCTTTGTCGCTCAGTGTGCTGTTCATGAACTACTGAAGCTTATTACGTTTAAATAATAAAATAATGCAAAGCAAGGGAGTGATTCTGTACAAACACAGATTAAAGTTCTTTACCTAGAGCCGTGCGTAGGTCACTCCTAAGGGAGGCTGAAGGGAACAGCCTGGGTGCATAGGGGAAAACATACTTCGTGGTTAAGGACAACTGCCTTTCACACTGCTGCCTTTTAAGCAGCAATGGGAATCAAGCAATGCTGATTTCTAAGAAAAAAAAAAAAAATCCAAATTTGCTTTCGAGCACAAACAGAGATAATTAAAGTACTTGCTCTAACAGGAAGCTCCATTAGAAAACAACTTTGCACTTTTGAGGATGGCACACTGTGTTTCTTGTTACGCCAATTTATTTTAATTAATCAGAAAAACATTTGTTTGAGGTATTAGCAATGCTAGTGCTTTTCCTGTCATTTTGCCTCCCCGCTAAATGCCCAGAATGGTAATTCAAAAGCAGAGCACATCTGGCACAAGGAGGAATCCCTTCTTCTGGCACATCAATAAAAAGGAGCATTATAAATTCAACGGGCCAAATCTTTGTCCTTCCACTCATCTGGAGTAGAGCTGAGCTATGCTTCATAGTGTTATGGAGTTCATCACTGCAGAAATATATGATTTAGTGGAGTGCAAAGTGTGGCACTGCAGGAGCAAGTTCGTGCTTTCCAGGGAGGAAGAGTATGCAGCTGACAAACAAACCACCTCCCAACAGACAACCTGTAACTTGGATTTAACCTTGGAATGTCACATACGGTGATAGATGGCCCAAAGCCCCACTGGGAGACAGAAGGAAAGCTGACAGTATGGGATGGCTGTAAGGACCAGGCAAGTTTAGACTGCACCCAGGTGGTAGTCCTGGAATACAGAGGGAAGATAAAGATCTTCCAAGGTATTTAAAGACAAAAAAGGAATGAGAAGATGACTTACTCTCCTTTCTTGCTTCCCTACTCCATCTCTCATTTCTGAAATCACCACTAAGTATTATAATATCTGCACAAGCAGCTGTTTCTCTCCAGAAGCATCTGGAAAATGGAAATGAAAGATAGCATCTTCCATGTTCTTTTTTGCAGGTTTCATTCAAATAATCAGAGTAACTGCCCTGCCCTTACCAGCTCTTGTCCCTTACCTTATCTACCCAACCCAAAAGAGTTGAGTAAACCTTCTCCAAAAGAGGTGGGCCCCCAAAAAACATGTGATTGACATGAATTCTTAAAAATTCATATTTCTGAAGTTTAAAAATGTAATTATAGTTGTTAATATTTCAATGTTTTTCATTATTTAAGTTACTATTAAGATATATTTTAATAACCGATTTTGGATGTTGTTTATTCCTTTTCCGTTTCGATGTCTGTAGCTGAGTCCCATGTTTAAACCTGTTTTCCACAATGAAGAGCACTAGAAACTTCATTTTACTCTTCCTTTAGTTGGACTGAAGCTATTGTGTTATTGGAAAATTCCAGGGGCTGGCATACCAAAATAAGCACCAAACATCTCTAGAGCTAGCAAAATCAAATGCAGGATTTGCCCTGAGACATGCAGAAAAAAATGCTACTAATATCGTCAGTAATATCGCCTAACTGGAACTATGTGTCTTACCAGAAACACTAACAAGCTGGGGGAAAAAAAGCAGTTTTGACAGTTGCATAGCAACCAGAAAAAGGCAAGGTGGACATTCCCAGAGGATGAGTGCGGCACAAACAGGGGGCAGACAGTAACTTGGCTCCAGCTGAGGTTTTTTGGGTGGTGCCAACCTGACCTTAGACCAGCTACAATCCAGCAGGCAGCGACTCCCTGCCAGCTCTCTGCCACTGCCTCTTGCATGCGACGGGGCCAGCTATTAGCATCCAAATGGGATGAAAACTCTCAGAATAAATAAGCAAGAAGACCAAGTCAAACAGTACGTGTGAAATGGCAGCGTCAAGCAAGAAGTTCTCCAGCTGAGGCAGTTTTATCACTGGAACAGCTCTGCGGTACGGCATGTAAGGAGCTGCTGGATGCTACAGACTGAGAGCAAGAAGTAATCCATCCCAGACTCACAATGTGACTGCCCACAAAATCATCAGAAGGAAAGCTAGCCTTTCCAGGAGTTACTTAAAAAAAGAGCTGAAAATGCCGGAGTTTGCGTATTTTGCTCACCTTAAACTCTTGCTAAAGTCATTGAGATCCAGCCCTAAGTCACATTCAAGTGCTGATTTACTCTGTGAAGTATTCTCCTGTTAACACATAAAAACCTATGACTTGTAACCTCCACAACTATCACATGCTGCTGTGACATTGCCTACGCTGCCTAGTATGTTTGGTACATTATAACCATTACCAGTAACCATTACTAAATTATCATGTTGAAAAATTTACCATTTACCATTCATTTAGCAGAAGAAGGAAAAAACCCTGTATGTTAAAACTAATGAAGAGCTGGCTTTTCTTTTAATTACAAACCAGTGAAGACCAAGCAACCAGAGAAGTGTAACCAAGGAGAAAAATTTGCCCCTAACCTTTCATTCTCTTTCACAATAATCTTATTTTTTTCTCTTCGATTTTTAACCTTCTCTGTCACCAACAGCACTAAAAGCTGCTTTTTTCCCCCCTTTTGCTGGAAGAACAAACAAACAGTTGCCATTTCAGCCAAAGCAATGTTATTCTTTGGCTGGCTGGCACTGGTTTCAGCTCACAGGGCGGTCAGTTCCTTTGGCTCCCGTCCAGCAAGCTGAATAAACCATTCTGGCAGTAAGTGCAAACTCTGTTTGGGCTCAGAAATCACTGCTTCAGACCTGTTTCCAACCTGAGCGCTTCCAATTTACAGCACTCCAACACCACAGGAAGTACAGCAGGCCAATCTGAAACTCAAATATATTTGAAACAAAGCTTTCTTCAGTGCTCTTAGGTCTTTCTCTACCCTCTTCTTCCTCCCCTCTTTAATGTTTGCAGGTTGGAATTTAATGCTCTTTTTTCTGCCAGAAGTTTGGCTTTTGCAATAAGGACTTCATCCAGGTGAGCCATTTCCTCCAAAATGCACAGCGGTGGCAGAAATCACAGACAGATCCATATCCTTTTCCCTTTTTCTCACTTGCCACCTTTTATATGGAGCACTCTGAAAGTCAAGAAGAATCTTCCTGAAATTACAAAACTCATGTTTTTATAGACATGCAGTCACTCAGGGCCAGAGTTTGGATTCTCAAAGTGCAAAATGGAAAACACAAGGGAACTTACAATATAAGAGAAACTACGGTTCAGTAAGTGCAAAGGCTAGCTGGACGGATTAAAACTGCTGGACTAGGCACTTAAGACTCCCCTTATGCTCTGCTCTCTGGCAGAATAACTCTAACAGCAGAATTATACTTTACTGGGATAAGGAACAGGGCAAAGAGCTGCCTGTGAAAAGGGCAGCAAATGTGAATGCAAAGTTTGAGAAATTGTACGGAGCATTGTGTTTCAGTGCTCGGTTTCTTATTTTCTCTTTCCTCCCCTCATTTTTCACGCCATTAAAATTCCACCTCAGACACCAGACTCAAAATGAACAAACAAACATGCATTGTTCGGTATCAAAATCCACCGGCGCTCCCGCGGCTGCTGCTGAAGCTGCAGTGACACTTGAGCTGGGCCAGCAGAAACCACTCAGGCAGTTCACGGAGGGAATGCCAGAGTGACAGACAAAGTACAAAACTAATCCACACGTTGTGTTTCTACTGCACAGGTGCGTTCGGGGATTATCTTTCTGCCACGCAAGTCACTTATGCCAATCTCTTTCCTTTCTCTTTCCTTCAGTTCCTCAGTCTATCTGACATAAGCTTTCCATGCCTACTCTGCTGAAAAACTTGAAGGAAACTAGTTCTGTAAAACTTCAAATGTCATCATTGCTTCTTGTACACAATAACTTATCAATCATTGTAGCATGCAAACATCCATCTCCCTGAGCAGATGAAAATAATCCACACTTTTTAAAGGGACCTTAAATATTACCCCCTCCCACTGCCCTGCAAAGAACAATTTGGAAAAAAAAAAATAAAAATGAAAGCTTTAAGACCACCTCTAAATCCTGCACATAAATATTACGCTAAGCAAAGATGAAGACAAATAATGAAAAAGATGCAAGAGCCCTGAGATGTGTTTGAAGTTGTCAGATAAAAGTTAGCACATACAAACTCCCATTTAGAAGCAGAAGTAATTTGAAGAGGTTCAACTTAATGGACGGCACAGCGAATATGGGTTCTGGTTTCCAACAAAAAGTGACATGCAGTAAAATATTTAGGTGATCTTTTGAGGACTACGTAGCATTTCATAAATTAAGGGGCTTTAGCCAGCTTTCCATGTGACAGCAACCAACCCGCAGCTCAGTTAGAGGAGAACTGTTTGTGATTTATCCCAAGATGGATTGGAGGAACTTCTGGCATGGGCTGACACTGATATAAACCGCTCAAGAGTTTTTACTGAGAAGAAATGGAAAACAAAGCAAACTGTTTTAAATAGAAGCTACCATAACATTCAGCTAAAGCCTAAATTCCCTGTTCAGAAGTTCATGTGACTAAAAACTAAGACACAGTTCTCAAATAGGTAGTTAAGGTGCCTTTGCAAATTTCACAACTATGTTTAAAAATAATTTCTTTCTCATTCCTTTAGCAAACAGGATATTTCATGCAGATCTCTAGATGTAGTACTTGGATGTCTGTCCATATTTGTGCATTTTATATGAGTTCCATGCACGAACATTGTGGTTGTCTGTAAACGGGGGAAAACTCCTGATCACACTAAGCCATTTTCAGCAGGTGAAATCAGGTCTGGGAAGTGGCTCGCAGACTGTTAGAAATCAATTGAACCGAAGCGCTCAATTGTGTTAAGTGTCTCTGTGTAGCTTTTGGGAGAGAACATAGTGTAGTGGTTGTTACAGAAACGGGAGAATAAGGGGAGATGAATCCTGCCGTGATGGTATCGCAGAATGCCTGGGTGACCTCGGGCTAGTCACTTGTGACCTCTGTAAAATGGAGATAATCACACTTATCTGATTCAAGGAGGTACCAGGAGACCTACTGTTACCTAATTGCTTAGAGATATACACAGGATAGGCACAGTATAACTACTTCTGCTATTAAAAACAGTTACATGGGTTAGGTTTCTGGAAATATCTACTGGTGACACAATAGATTTTACCCATCTGTGTAAAAGCATCGAGCACTGCTATTATTTTGACCTCATTGATAAAGAAAGGATGGGTGGTCTGGTAGACTGAAGGACATTTTGGCTGGAAGCTATTACCCTTTGAGACGACCTCTTGTTTCAAGTTTCATTGGTGTATCAGAAAAGTTACAGGCAGCAACAGTAAGAATTCCTGTAACTCATTCTACAAAAACACTAAAATCTGCTTTGTCTCCTCTGACTTGCTACGCCTCCGTACTAACCCTAATGATATTTTTCCTAATCAAACATATGTTAATGGCAGGAAGCAATATCACTCCCTTCTGTTTTTACCTGACCTTTCTTTCTTTGGGTATTCATTGCATATGTGAAGCTATACCAACCTCAGTTGTCCCACACTATTAGAGAGCTGTAGAAAAACTGACAAGGGGAGCAAAAATTATGGTAATTTAAGAGAGGGAATGAATTTAAAAACAAGATCCCTGGATGAGGAACTATATGGCTTGAGGTAGATCCTTGTGATGGTCTCATGTAGCCATTCAGTTTTAGGGACAGAAGTTGTTTAAGGTGCTTTGGGCAGGAGTTATGTGAACTGAGTAGCAAGGAAAAGAGATGATTTACATTGAAACATAGCACAAACAACTATCAAGTGGTAGTAGTTTTACTGTTGAAACGAGACTCCGGAGGATTTTTACAAAATCTCCACATTTGGCCAGGCAGGGTAAGGCAAGTAAGGGGTCAATGCATAAGCATTAGTTTTAACCTGCAGTAATCCATGCTGATTTTCGTTTCACCACAACAATTTTATACCAGAAATACCTATACAGAATTGAAATATCGTCACCTCTGTGTAAAGCGCTCATTTACTACAAAGTATCCTTGTTTTACCAGCTCAGTGTGTTTGCCAGGATGAACCACTCTGTCATTTATATCAGTAATGCAACCCCCACCCACGTGCTTCAACACCGGGCTTGACTAATGCATGAATCTTTATGCCGTGCTCCTTATGAAATGCTGTGTCCTATCACGTTGCCACGATACTGCCACTAGATTTATAGCTATAACTAAATCATCTGATCATACCACTTCTGTGCTGTGCTTCTTCCATTACCACCTAATGTATCAAAAGCATCGATTTTACACTTGTGAGCTTTCCTACTGAAGCACTCCAAGGTCTTGCAGCACTTTATTATATCCCAAGCCCACTCCCATAGCTGTCATGCTAATGAGGCATGTGTCGCTACTTTAATTTTTCTGAAGCGGGTCACAAAGCTCAATTCTCCCCTCATGTGGGAGAGCCTGGAGTCCAATTCCTGAGCTGTCATGGCTGGCTGATTTTGAATAGTGCATATGATGACACAGACTCTCCTATTACTGGCCTGGCCACCACAACACCCCTTCCCCCCAAATGCTGAAAAGAAATACGGCCACTTATGGTTTCGGAATGCTTTTGCCTATTTGCAGCATGTTGTACTTATTGAACGCCTATTATCCTGAGGTGTTCAAAATGCTGAAATTATAACCTGCCTAACCTCAATAATTCTGAGAGGCAGATTTCGGTCTCGACAATACAGGTCTCATTTAGATAGGAAAGAAAATGAAACGCAGCAAGATTAAGAGACTAAATTGGCAGGACATCTAGAAATACCCTGAAAACCTACAGAAATTTAACATAAAGGAAAAAGGCCCAGATCATCTAGAAAGGTGCAATATATTTTAAGACAACAGGTAAAAATTGCCGGTAATTTAATGCCCTGCCAGAGCATCTTGAGTTAGGACAGGTAAGAAAGACAAGAAGTGACAATAGTAATTTTTTTGGCTACTCTGAAAGGCATCCCAAATGCCCTTGCTATATTTTGTGGGGTTAATTTTTGAGTAAAGCTGCTGTCCTAAGAAGTGAAAAGTTAGGAATAATTAGGAGGCGATTAATGAGGGTGAGTCTGGCCTTCTTATTTTGAACACTCTCACCAATAAGACTACTTGCTCATTGAGACAGCTGATGAGTAAAGGGGGCAGATGAGGGCTCCGGTAGTTCAAGTAACGTGGAGTCACTGGTTTTTTGCCCCACCATTGCTGCCCTTAGTGAATGGTTGTATATTTCCATGCTATTTTCACATGTCAACATCAGATGACGTCCTGTAAGCAGAAATGTGATATACCATATGTCTGAATTTTATCAGCTTCTGTCTTACACTCTTATGATTTGAACCACTTCGTCTTTTTGCTACACGTCTGCTTTATATGGAAAAGGCTTTAATTAAGTAGGCTTCCCTTAATAGGCCTAATTATTACACAGAAAGAGAAAAAAGATCTATTAAATCTTCCCTGTCAAAAGACATGTCACAAAAAGGGTGCCTAAACTTTGCGGCATCACCATCCCTTACCTATGGAGATGTGAGCACATGTTAAAAGCTGGCAATAAAGCCCTGCAGTGTTGTGGATATATCAGCAGAATGGAGTGGGAGCACAACAACAGTACTTTTCATTTTCACTCAAGAATGTCAAAATTTCCAAAGCCTGCAAGCATTGAACAATCATCGTTATCCCCCACTTTATTAATGGAAGAATCAGGCAGCAGCACTGAGGTCACTTGACCAAGGTCACAAACTGCCACCAGTTTTCTGACTCCCATTTCCAAGTATTACTTACTACAAAATATTGACCTTGTAGTCGTAGACTTTGAGCTAATGCCAATCATGCATTCAAAACATTATACCACTATTCCCTCTTTATTTGGGGCTTTTGTCTCAATTCACATGGCAGGAACTAAAAACAAACAGAACTTTTAACCCTTCAAATTCTGGTGTTTTCCTAACTGCCAGCAAAACTAATTCTTATGTGGGATGCATATACTAGGGCTTGTAGTCCTCAAAGGCTTAACCCAATTGACTCTTAAGGAACTGTGACAGTCTTTCATATAAATCCCTCCAAGATCAAAGGCTTCTCCTGTGCCATAACTGTCTATCACATCAGCTTTACTACCAAGCATGGGCACTAAGGGCCTGGTCCTGCTGTTAGACACACGGTTAAGGATTGCCCTCTCTTGAACAAAACAACCCTACTGCTTTGCACCCAGGTACACATGGGAAGTAACTTCAAAGGATACACCGTGGTTCATACACACACAGCAAGAAGCTGCACTATCCCCTCATGTCATGTTCCAAATATCATTTTTCAGAAAAACTTGCACTGTATCCACAGAAGGCACTTTCTTCTCTGAGTTACTGCCTCAACCATTTTAACCCTATCCTTTCCCTTCTACTCAGAACCTCAAAGCTTCCCCCCAGAATACCTAAAGCTATCACTGCTTTAGTTGAAGAATTTGTTGGGGTCATATAATGGTTTGAAAGCTGTGGTTGTGATTAATAGCGTGTTACAATAAACACAGTGAATAATGCAAAGCACAGAAACGATGGAGGAGGAAGGGGGGTAGACATCTTCTGAGGCTGTGCAGTTATTGGATGTTTAGTTTGAACGAACACACAGGTCAGAGCGAGAGTTCTGGCATCTTCTCCCTTACAAATTAATCACTGGTTCACAGTGGCCAGCAAATTTCAGCTTATAAATAAAGTTCAAAGCCCCCAGGTCCTCATTTTAGAATGGAGACATATGGCTTGAAAACAGCTAATGGAACAAGCCTTCCCAAAGTTTGAGCTCATTCCCAACTGAGAGATCCATTTCACAGTAATAACACAACTCAGCCATGAGCACACGAACATCAGACTTCCTTCCTGTATTTTATAATACTTTGCACTTCCACACTGGCTTTTATCTGGTGAATGGATAAAGTTCTGATGAACCTCAGCTATGACTTTTCAAGTCTAGAAGACAGAACCCTGCAGGAACTGAGAGCACACACTGCCTCCACAAGATCCTTAGCCATACAGGCATCGGCTCAGAGGGGATACATACCCAGAAATTACATGTTCTATGCTGTGCACCCAGAAATCTGAAAAGATTTAGAAAAAAAATTAGCTTATTCTCTGAAACCTGATGTCTGCGAGTATGGAGCCATGGCTCCCTTTCTGTCTACTCGTTCACTGTAGTGTAAACCACGGCTAGCTGCAGTAATATCATACAGATGAGGAAATAGTTTGGAAGGATACTGAAGCCAACGGCTTGCTATATCCTCCATTTACAATGGAGAACACTGAGGTTAAGTTTTGTTGCTGAGAAGCTTGTGGCAGAAACCGAAATGCTGAATTCATAGTACTCTTTCCAATCTCTGGACAACTCTGTCTTCAATGTTTTGTTCTTCTAAAGCTGACCAGAAGCATTTTTTCCACACAGAATCTGCTCCTTTGGGGGTTTTGTTTCATGTTAGTCACAAATCTCTCAGTATAACATGAAGTAGACCAAAACACTGGCAGTCCTGCAGTGAAAAAGCATCTAATGGGCCATAAATTAATGTTTCATTTCCTTTAATAGTGTAATGATTAATTCCTTCTTCAGAGCAAGATTTTGTTGCACATTTGATAGTCACGCTATAAAGAAAGAAATGGGGTTTTTTAACATCGAAAAGGATCAAAGCCAAAATGCTCCTATTTTTGTTTGTGCTCTTGTAGCTTGACTCTTCAAACAGATTTTTCTCCCCAATTTTGTAAAGAAAAAGGTAAAAAACATCCATCTCAGATGAGACCTTACACAGCTTGTCAAGTTTCAACCCACAGTGAATTTTTACTGCAGATATAAACCTCTGAAAGTAGGGGTTTCTAATGGAAATGCTGACATAACCTTAACTATACCAATGCTGCTGTAATGCTCAGGTTACCAGGAATATTTCTGCTGCCAATTCAGTTTAACAAGTCTGAATGCATATAATTTGTTCCAGTTGTCTTTCCTCAGAGTGGGGCTCCTTTGTGCACACTTTCCAATGTGGCTTGCATTAAAAGAAAGAAAAAAAAACCCTACTCCTATGTAAATTCATATACACACTGATACGGTTTTATCACAGCTAAAAAGCTATAAATCTGCTTTAACTGATTCAGTGTGTTCCCTACTGGCCTGGAAAGGTGACTCATTTCATTGCTGCCCTTCACTGAATGTGACAATCATAACTTTGCTTTGTTCTCTTTGGGATATTTATTCTTTGCAAAAAAAACCCAAAAACCTCAGCCCTGACTTGTGTGTATTCATATTATCCACTCCTGAACAAACCTCCGCCTGCTTGAGCCAAAAGGATTTTAGCTGGGTCAGGATTTGACCCTCGTTATGCTAGGAATCTAATCCAAATGCCTCCCACTGATATCAGCGATAAGAATCTAGTCCTATGGCAAATGATTTGCTTCTCACCTTTGGCTCATCCTGAAGCCAAACAACTGCCAGGTTAAACAAACACTCTCAGGATGCAAAGTGAATTCACGGGGCAGGAGCTTAAGTGGTCACTTCTAGAGCTTCATGTCCTCCAAAAGATCTGCAGCTTGCACACTGAAAATCTTTCTGATCTTTCCTCCTGGTAGGAAGAATGAAACTGGAAGAATGAGAACTCAACAGGACGGCTCCACCGCTCAGTGAGTAGGAGCAGGAATAATTCGTGATCTCATCTTCCTGACCACATCTGCCAGTTTACAATTTCTTACTTTGTCTTCCCACGTCTAAGAGACAATGGTTGATGCTTGGGAATTCAAAACTTGAATCTTATTGTCATGTTTACAACAGAATAAATTTGGAGGAATGATTTAAGGACAAATTTAAAATATGCCAGTCAATTTCTGGATAGTTTCAGTGATTTCAAGTAGATGACAACTGTGCAAATCAAGCCAAAATGACCAGATTGAGGCTCCCAACTAACTTCTCATGCTCCTATGGACTCATAGTCAGCCACAGCTCTTTCCACAATGAGTGGAAAAAGGGGAATCTCCTCAGGATGATTCAGACCCTGATAGCCTGAAATGCTTCAAACTAAATTGAAAGCTTATGATTAATATGTCTCTTGTTTAGTATTCTGAGTAAAATTAAAAGGGAGGAATTTACGTCACGGTGTCCCAGGCTGAACTCTGAAGATGTTCCCAAATTAGAGGATAAATTCAGTGAAAAATTGCGTAAAGCTGCTTTTCAAAAGACTTTCAAAAGACCTCTCCAACCACCTTTTTTTTTTAATTGCCACTGTTAAAAAAAATGTTCCTTTATTAAAGAATATTTTAAAACTATTGCTAAACTAGACATCTTTTTAAGCCTTTCCTCTCCTTAAGATGTTTTTTCCCCCGAACTTCTGAAATGTTGGGGGGAGGTGGTAGTGTTAAAAAAGTTTTAATAGGGAAAACGATAATCCAAAGAACATTTTTCATTTTTTAAAAGCCACCTGGAAAATGATTGGCTATATTCCTCTGTTTCCCTTCTGTAATTATGAATTACCATTATGAGTAACACTGACTGCTAATGGACTCTGCAAATCTCTGATAAAGGATGCAGAGATTAATTGTTATTCTTACTTAACACGCTTACTCGAGTAGTAAAGAAAGAAGCAACAGAAAGCACTGTGCAAGGACGAAACACAGAGAGAGAACAGACCTTCCATCCACAAGTCTTTTTGGAAAAGAGAAAAAAAAAGCCTTACATAAAAGAAAATTGAATTTAATTGGGATTTATTATTAATTATTACATGAGCAAAATATCAATTATTAAGATTACATTATCAAAGGTTCTTTTGCTCTCCTCAGTCAGATCCCTGAAAATTCTCCACTTCTAAGAGGCGTTACATGGTACCATTCTTTCTTTGAAATGCTTTAACATTCTGTATCTTTTGGGCTCCCTGCTGCAGTTTGATTTCTGTGTGACTGTCTCTTCCATCCCAGTGCTGTAAACACCTAATCCTGTGCTTGAGCAGGACTCCTACAGGACAACTCATGTGTCTGAAGTTGGAACTGAAGATCAGAGGAGTGATGCCTGATGCAAAGCAGGCTGATGAGAAGTTCAGCCTTTCAGTTAGTCACACGAGGCTGCAGAATGAGTCTGAAAACAGCAGTGTCTGTGTAGCAGAGTATACAGCACCAAACACAGCAAGGATACTAAAGATACTAAAGAAATAAACGCTGAGCACACACATAAATTAAAAACTTTCAGTAGGAAATCCCCTGTATTTCTGGAAGATGACTTCCTTCTAGATACTGAAGGAATCCAGCCACAGCGGCAGTAGCGGCAGATGATCTGGTCGGTTACTCGCTGCAAACTACCAGCAATCCACAATTTATATCAAATTAAATTATTTGACAAAACACAAATAAGGCTGTAGTAGTCCTCCTCAGCCTTTTTGTGAAGGATTTATCTGCATAAATCTGGGTCAAACCATTTAATAAAAAGGTGGAAAGTTCTTTCCGAAGAATAGGAAAGGAAGATTAGAAATGGTGATTATCTTCAACAGCTCAAGGCTGATCATTAAAGATAAAAACTTAGGTTTTTAACCCTAACTTTCTGTTTCCTAAACAGAAAACAGGACACATCCTTTAGTTTACAAACCAGGAGGTCCAGGCTGGTACAGTTCAGTTAGAAATGAGAAAGAAGATCTTAGGGAAACCTACTGCTTCAAATTGTCCAGCACTCTAAACAAAGAAAAAGTGGCAAAGGCAAGTATACAAGTCTGCATTAACTCCCTGACTGCTGATTTTCTTTGTCCAAGTTCATGCAGATCTCACTAAGGGGAAGCAGCACATTGTGGGTTTTTTGACTTCTGGGGTCAAACTGGTCCTGTTTTGGCCAATTTTCCACTGAAATCAAGGATCCTATGGAAGTCACACTCATCTCCTAGGATCTGACCCTGGATATTTATGTACGTACTCAACACGATTTTCCCTCCTCCCATCCACTGACAAGGCAATCTGTGCCTGAGGTGAGGGCTGCATTGTCCATGCTTCACACAACACTGAACACTCCTCCTGGAATTCAAAGTCTAATAACACAGGGAATCATGCCTGCCTCCCATCTCTCTCTCTCTCTCTCTCCAGCTGCAATGTCACTTTGGGTGACTGGCAGAGTGACCTTCCACTGCTGCTTTTTTTGTGTATAAACGCCCTTAGTGGTAGCAAAGGAACAGGATTGGTTCAATCAGTGGGGAGCAATGGAAGTTGTTGGAATAGGGATGTACTTGAGGGAGAATCTAAAGAAATTGGGGTACACATATTCAGAAGTGGGTGATAAGACTCCAAACTGTATTAGTTCCTTCCTCCAGAGACTTTAGTAAATGTTACCTCCAGTGTCACCTAAGTAAAGTAATTTCTAGGACTGAAGAGTCAGTTTTAGATATTCTTACAACTTTCTCATATCTCCTTCTGATAGAATGAAATAAAATCCACGTCCTAGTCTCTGAAATTGGTTTGAGAGTATTAAAATGCCCAAAACGAGAGGTGATTTTGGATTTTGTGGCTCTCATCCGCAGAGCTTGTTTCAAATGTCTACATCCAGCCTTCCCGTCTGCCTGATACGAGCAATTCAGAGAAACACACCAGACCCCACAAAATGACAAAAGCACACTTCATGTTGAATGCCTGTTCGCTGATGAAAGAGCTGGAAGAAGTCATGCACTTCGGCTTTGACTACAAGGCAACACGGTCAGCGTTCTCAAAGGAATTTAGATGTCAGCTTTCCACAGATTTCATATATTTTTCAAAATCTGTTCTTTGTCACTCTGCACATCAACTCCTCAGGGGATAACAGCCACTTCCCTACCTCACAGCTGTGCTAAGCAGAGATGTACCTGCTAACGTCCCCAGTGTTACAGCTGCGGATGATGAGGGAAGTGGACAGCAATGGTCAGGCTGATGTGCTCTTCCTAAACACCATTCCCTAAAGCAGTTTGATTTTTTATTTTTTAATTTATTTTTCATGTTATTTACTGGTTCAAATGGAAGAGAGCTGCTGCCTCCAAGCCAATCACTAATCTCCCCATCCCTCTCCTTGACTGGTGCCTCAACCTTTCTCAGCCAGTCGGCATCCTCCCTACAACACCACTGGTGCATGCTTCTCCTCCCATACCACTGTCAGAGACTTACATGGACTGATGTTATGATCCAACACAGCATTTGTTAGTTTCTTAAAACAATCAGATTAAAGATTGAATGCTTTCAGGCCCTTCTGGCTTCTCATCATATACATACATACCTACACACCAGTAGATACATATACTGATTGATGAGAAACCTGAAGAACTAATTAGTGTTTCTGAATGCCCACCAAGATACTCCCAAGGCAGCCTACTTTTCAAATAATGCTGAAATCCTCAAATCAGGAAATTTTAAGATTTCTGAAAGGAAACATCCTAACATGTTTGAGAGAGTTGGGGTTATTTAGCCTGGAGAAGGGAAGGCTCGTGCACCCTTTAAATACTTTAAAGAGGCTTATAAGGAAGATGGAGAGAAACTTTTTACCAGGACTTGTAGTGATAGCACAAGGGTTAACAGTTTTAAACTCAAAGGGTATAGATTTAGATTTGTTACACGGAAGAAATTATTTACTATGAGAGCGGTGAGACACTGCAACAGGTTGCTCAGAGAAGCTGTGGATGCCCCATCCCTGGAAACATTAAAAGTCTGGTTTGACAGGACTTTGAGCAACCTGATCTGGTGGAAGATATCCCTGCCCACAGCAGGGGCTTGGAGTAGATGATGTTTAAAGGTTCCTTCCAACCCGAACCATTCCGTCATTCTATGAAATGGAGACATTCATGTTCTAGTTACTTTGGGTAAATATAGGTAAAATAAAAAGTCTTCTGGTGTTGACATATATAAAAATAAAAGCACAAAGGTCCAAGCCTGAAAAGTCTTTTTTTTCCTTCAAATTAAGTACCTACTGATAGTATAGGTACAATAAAAATTGGGGATTCTTGATGTTCTAAATTAATTTTACAAGTAAAAAAACCCAAACAATGCCTTATAATATATCCAATACAAAATTAAAAGACGTAACAGATGCCTGCATATTTATATACTTATTAGTTTGTTTCAGCCTTCATTTGAAAGTTTAGTTGGACATTTTCCTGGAAGTGTAGAAATAATATTATGGGCATTATTACCTTTCTGGAATGAAAGGAACTTAGATAAAGAATAGCCTACTGTATCTTCAAAAAGTAGCATGTTTCTTAAGTTCCATGTGCATTATATTTGCAATTTACATGGGGATTTGTAACAGCGGTGCTGCTCCCTGGGTGTTACTTACTTTGGATGGACTTCTCTAAGGCTGAGTTTACACAGCTGTGGAAAGAAAACCTAGCCACAATCAATTAAAAAGTGCAACACAAATCCTTTGGACAGCATTCTCAGGCTGTCCTGCTGTTGAGACAGCTACTATTCTCCAAGAATGAGTGCTCTAACTGTATTAAACTTAGTCCTAACCAAAATAAGCTTTTACTAATTTTCACCATTTAAGGAACATAAAGACCTGCCTTTGTCATTTAAAGTTTAAGCTGACTAAGCCTCATAGAAACGGAACAGTTAAGGAACTAAAGCAATTAAATCCATTTACAGAGGTCAGAAGAGTCTCTGGGTTTTCGAGTGATGGATTTGTATGGCCTGTGCTTCTTATTCATGTGAACTCTCAGATTATGGGTTGATAGGTGGCATAATAAGTCACCTTTGTTTTCCTCCTGATAGCAGAGTGATGCTGAGCGGATCCTAACAGGTCACCAGTGTGCTGGCATTACCTGCACTTCTGATTACTGAACAACTAGAATAAGCACGCAAATGAGACCCCAGATGCCCTGTCTTTGTGTGGGACATATTTATTACCAACCTGCTGAATCCTACACACAAAGAAGGCCTCAGGGAATGCAGTATGTCTACAAGCCGATGCAAAAAGCACTGAGAAAAAAGAGGATAAATAACAAGGCAGCTGAAAAGCCTAGAGTCTAACTCACTCACTAGTACATCAATAATACAATAATGTCATCAGCCCACTGTGGACTCTGAACAATGCTTTTTCTGTTGTTCAGCTAATTAGTAAAAGAAGAGATTAAGGTCTTTCATCTCACTTGTTTTCTCTTTCTTCCCTCTTTTTACCTGGAGGGCGTGCATATATATTCCCTAAATGAACAAAGAGAAAGTACATACATTATGATGTTGAAAACCTAAGGTGGAGTGTGAGTTTGGCTTTATTTCCAACAAGAGGGTCATCTACATGATTTCAGATTTCAATGTACTGCAACTGCAAGGAGTCAGATGGATGTGTGTGTGTGTGTGTGTGTGTGTGTGTGTGTGTTACAGGGTGGGAGGGGAGGGGGGAAGCTGAACAGAGGATATGAATTTTAAACAGTTTTCTGAATGAATACGACACTGTATTTCCCCCTACTCTCCTTAGGATGACAATTCAGAGGAGATAACCTTCTCCTTTGAAAAACCCTGAAGGAAAAGTTTGTTTTTACCATAACAAATGCAACAAAAGAAAAGAAGAGGGAAGCTGGGAAAGGGGTGGTGGTGGAAGGGGGGACAAATTAAATGTCAAACTTTCTCTCCTTACTTGTAGATAACAGCATACTAGGAAACCTTCTTAGAAGCTTAACATAAATGGAGTTAAGCTGTTGCCAGCTGCAGTAAACCTCTCTCTCACCTTTCTTTCTCTCTTTCAAGATATCTTTGAATGCCTTCTCCTTCATCATAAATCAGACCTGTGAGCAATTATCACTCAAGCCGGATGGCAGCAGCCTGAGTGGCCACTGCTATTCCACTGCTGTAATCTGCACTTCGTCAGGTTACACTACCCTTGATGAAATTTCACGTTTCTTTGCCAATGAGCGTTACCTCTCCGTTTACAACTCATTGTCTTTGCAGCAGAGTACTGTGAATCTCATTCCTCCTCTTGAAATTTGTTTAAGCAGCATGGTCTGGAGCACCCTCACCTCCCGATCCGGGAGCCTCAGAGCATCCCAGAAGCCCAGGGTTGTGCTGCTGCCTCAAATACTTACCCCTGAGGGCATCGCTCAGCCCCTCTGAGGGAGATTCAGACGCAAACACCCTCCTTTGGCCTCTGAGGCTGAGCACACGGCGCTGATGCCACTGTCACAACTCACAAGGAAACTCTTGGGTTTCGGCACTCCCTTTTCCATCCATGTTCCCCTTCAGTGACAGGTTTCTGACAGCGGCGGGAGCCTCCAGGCCGCTCTCAGCCCACCTGGCCACCCTCCCCTCAGCCCTGCGCCCCGCCAGCCCCTCACAGAGAAAGGGCGTTCTTGAGTGAGTTTTTCAGCCAGAGGGAAAAAAACAAAGCCCCAAACAAACACAAAATCCCTCTCCCCTAAAAAAAAAAAAAGAAGGGAGGGGGCTCCAGCCTTCAACTCAGGTGAAGTTTTTGAGCTCATCTCTTACCACAGCAATGCACCCAGCGGCCAGCACGAACCTTCCCATTGCTGCATTTTTACAACTTTTATGAGGTATTTTTCAACCTTTATGAGGTGATTCCCCACCTCCCCCCCCCCGCTTTTATCCCCCTTCCCCAATTTATTTATTTTTGTTATTTTTAAACAAAATAATACCCCCAAATCAACCCAAGGGGCACATCGCCAGCCAACCTCCACCCCCGCTGTCAGACCGAGGAAGTAAAGTAGGTAGAGAGAGAGAGAGGAGTCACTCACCGTTGGCGGCGACACAGAGGTTTCCAGAGCCACTTTTAACTAAGAATGAATTAGGGACAAACTCTTCCTCAGAGTCAGAGTCGGCGGCCGGCTGGGCCGCGCCGTTGCCCAGCAACCGCCCCGGGCCCTCATTGGCCGGCGGCGAGGGGGGGGGGGAGGGGGACTGCTCGGGGGGGGTGGAGGAGGCGGACGAACAGCGCAGGGGGGGACCTGCGGGCCACAAGCACACACGGACGGACACAGAGAGAGAAAAGGGGCGGGGGGGGGGAACAAACAACAAAACAACACAAAAAATAAATAAAATGAACAAAAAGCGACAAAACACAGACAGAGAGACAAAAAAAAGTTGAGCCGGGGTACTAGGGAAGGCCGCCCCCCGCCATCAACCCCCCCCCGCCCCCCCCCAAAATGCGTGAGGGGCGGCCGGCTGCACGTATCTGCCCGCCGGCTGCTCTGAGGGTAACAGTCCCCTAAAACTCATATCCATCGTTTTGGTTTTTTGTTTGGTTTTTTTTTTTAAGTTTTTGGCATGGGAGGGAGCCCCGATAATGTTTCGTGCCACACCGTGGGCACACCCGGTCAGCGACGCCAAGCGCCGATGCCGGGCTGCGTTGTACTAACGGAGAAGTTTTGCCCAGCGTGTTGTGAGGTAAATTATTTCAGATTTCACGTGGAAAGGGTAAAGGTCTTGTGGAGATTGGGTTTAATCATGCCGTTATCGGGTTTATGAGGCAAACAGCCTGAATCCTGCCGCAGGCGGGCGGGAGGTGGAGGAGAGGGCCAGTCATCGCTGTGTGGTGTTGAAGGATGTCGGCGAGCTGATACAGGGCAGAAGCAAAGATCAGGGCAGACAGCGTCATTTAGTTGCTCAGATCTTGAGAAATGCCGCAGATGAGTTTCTTACATAAAGCTGCGCCTGATCAAGGAGGAGCTTCTACTGACTGCGAGGAAATTGGATCAAGTACGTGGAGGTTAAGTAGATCCAATTCAAAAAGCATACCGTAAATAATTAATGGTTATCGGGGCCTTATTCCAATCAGATTTTTAAACAAAACTAGGAAATCAGAAACCCCAAACTGGTGAAAAAACTATCAGGCAAACGTGGAGGTCAGATATGTGCAGTACATCAATAAAAACAGGGGGAATATGAACGCAGACATGTAATAGGCTAAAATACAGGACAATGCATTTAAACATGAGCTTTTCCCCTTGATACGTTTGATCTGAAAGTCATAATGATTAATCTCCCGCATTTTCCCAAGTACTGAAATGTTACCATGCAAAATCCATCAAAATAATAACAGTCAGCACAAGAAAACTAGCAAACTTAAAAAACGATCAGTTTCTAAAAAAACACATTTTAAACATAACATAGCACAGGACGTAGCTGTACAATATTTCTTAGTAAACACAACATGAACACTTGAGAAAAAGACACAAACCCAAAATAATAAAGCGGGTTCAACATTTAAATCCCCCAAAGCTTGTTCTGCTAAGTTTCTTTCCACCTTGGTCATCAGTTGTTTTTTTTTCTTGTGATAAGCCCTTGGATGTCACCTCCCTGGCGTATGCAGATCTTATAAATTGCTGATTATAGTCAAAGGTAGAAATTGCGGCATTGGAGGCAAAGCCTGGGAACCGGGGACAGTACAGGGCTGTACCTGTGCTCAGAGGCACTCAATTGACCGCGGCCACCCAAAGGAGAAGACAGCCTTGGTGGAGAGCCTACGCTTTCTGGCATGAGCTGCAGTCGTTAAAGCATGTGAGCTGTAAAGATGTGAGCCCTCTGTGTTTTCTTATGATCAGCACTGGAGTTGTCTGGGTCTCGCTCCTTCTGACAACCCTCCAGACAGAGAAGTTCCTCCTTTAGGAATGCAGCTTTTAAGGAATCTGCAGCCTGCTTCACAGTCCCTGACCCTTTTTATGGTGCCAAGGCTGTAACCTTCCCATTGTGTTAACTACCCGTAGGAGCTGGAGAGAGACAGCAAAAAAAAAAAAACAAAAAAAAACGGGGGAGCATGTGCAAGTGGATGAAAACTGCTTTCCCTGACGCAGACCCTGACACGCAAATGGAGGTTCAGCTCTGACTCTGATGTGCTGCTGTAGGAGGAGGACAGTCTACTCTGCGTCATCCTCATTGCAATGGAGATTTGATGAGCCCTAACATGTAGTAAAGTTTAAATCATAACTTTGATTTGCTCTGTGTTTGTCACAGAACAGGATGACATGTATTTCTAATACTGTGTAGTCAGAGCCTGAATTCCAGCGTGACAATGAGTGAAATGGAAAGAAAGTGTTAAACCTATGTCTTCCTATAGACCCATACAGTTTTCCAGTGTACTTTGTAACTTGAAGACACATTTTTCCAGCCATTGAGGGATTAAACTAGATTTAAAAAATTATTTCAAGCCTCTGACTTGTTTACCCAAAAAAACATAAAAAGGAGGTTGATGGTGTGACTACCCCTGACAAAAAAAAACTTGTGTGGTAAATGATAGTAGGCCTTCAGTGCTCTCCCTGTGTTTTGGTCAGACAGCATGCTTGGCATGAGCACTGTAGTCTGGACATAAAGACCAAAAGCAGAACGAGCTGAATTTAGATTGGTAAACCTAAAAGCAAAGTGTCAGTGCTTCTGTCAGCCCGCATCAGAAACTTCCCGCCATTTCCATATGGCTGCAGGTCAAGATTTTTGCTATAGCCTTTCCCCATCTCCCGGTATTGCAATTTTGGAAAAAAGAAAATTAATGAGAAAAAACCCTAAAACCTCTTCAATGAAAACTTTGGGTTTTAATCAATTGCACCCTTGCAGAGTGCATGTGAGAAGTTCCCGTGGACTTTCACGGTCATTACACACACTTCCAGTGCTGCAGGAGCTGACCTTTACAAGGGAGGGTTCCCTAGGAATCGCTCACACTAACCACGTTCCTGAGGGCTGTAGTGCTGTGGAGGGCACTGGCACATACCACCGTGTTTCCTGGAAAATTCCCTTTTGGGCACGCGATATTGGGGTGGACGCAACAGGAGATTTTACAAGCTGCTGGATGGAAAGTGTGCTCTGGTCAGCTGTGCTGACAACAACCAGTTAAATTACATGGGGAGCAAAGCGATACCTTCCTTTTTAACCTGTCAGCAACTCTGTAAGACAAGGGTGTCTTAAGTTGCGGATCCTTTAAGAGAATTGCCTCTTTTTCTCTGCTTGGACAGAAAAGCAAAAATTGGATCTGAGCTTTTCACAAAAAAATAAGCCAAGAGAGAGATGAAAGATACAAGTCCATATCCTTCTCAGACAAGTATCTCATTGAATTTACTGCGACTGCAGGTCCAAGTAAAACAAGGAGGATTCGGCCCATAAGCTTTCATTCCAGCTGCCAGAGCAAAATTTCTAATTGATTAGTACAAAATGAATTCGCAGCAATACCGGGTTGCTATGGAACCTGGGCAAGTAGGCCAAGTCACTTTGTGGTATGTGCTGTTTCTCCTTCAAAAACACAAAACAGAAGGACTAGATAACACATTCATTATGCACACTCTTGCAATTTGGAAGCTAACTCAAAGAAAAATAAAGCGCATTCCAAGTATGGGCCCCTTGGCATCAATTTGTAACAATCTTACGTATCCGCTTGCAGTGAACAGTCAAAATTATGTTCTTTGGACTTGAGGCAGGAATAATACAAGTTGAATGTCTCTGTATGAATGATACGTTACTTGCACATATTCAGAGGAAAACAGAACCTAAACTTCTATTTTATCTATGTGGCAGTATTTCAGATTAAGATTAAAAAAAAAAAATCAGGGGAAGATATGTTACCGTCTCTGGTAGATTTATGAAAGTACTTAGGAAACACAAACTTTGGAAATAGGTTAACACAAAGAATCTGTTTCCCAGCTTAACTAAGGAACTCTGCAAAATTCAGGCAACCACTTCAAATTTAGGGAAGAGACAGACCAGAGCAGACTCGAAATAGGGGAAAGAAGGACAAACAATAAACATGCCTTTGTTTTATGCTACACATTTGGCTGTAATATCTCAGAATACTGTGTTTCTAGAATTACTGTGTCTCTTGCAGGATTTGGTGGCCTTCACAGATCAAGAGCTGATTTAAAACGGGTATATTCATGCTAGTGTGAATAGAAGGGCTGCCAGGAATACAGAACACTCAAGGAGATACTTTTAGATGAAGGACAGTAAATTGTTTCATAGACTATATTTAGCGGATTATACTCATATGTTTACAATTTGTCTCAAAAGAGGTGAAAAAGAGTAGATATACTAATGCTGACTTTTCACAGAACCAATACCACCAGGCAATGGGATTTAATAGTGTTCAATATACCCAGAATGCTATTATCTGCAATCAATGAATCATTAATATCAGCTTTTATCCCATCGTACTTTCTTCTGTCAAGCTTCAGCCAAGAATCTTTAGGAGCTTTACAAGCATTGAGTGTGTAAGCTTTGAAATACTGTTGTGGGATCTGTTGGGATCTTTTATCAGATTGGCTGATAAGTTGTCTGGGGAGCACACTTACAGATCTGACAGCTAAGGAAAATGAGGCACAGAGAAGAGAAATAATTTGCTTCAAAATGCTAATGTTTCCTGTATCTGCATACTGTATCTTTAGCCACCGAAAGAGTCTAAAATGCTATTTGGCACACTCAAAATATTTTGAATTAGCAGAATTCCCACCATGGAAGAAGGACAGGGGAAGGCGAGCAGAAGTACTGTCATCACGATGACCTCAGTCCAGCAACTACAGCAGTTCTCACGTAAGAACTTTAGCATTAAGTCATGCCGCTGAAAAATGCTTGGCCTTTATACAACCTTAAAATATGAAAGTTTGTAACAGCGGTATCGGTGCACCAGTGATGGCAGGCACTGCTACGCACAAAGTACATCACAACACAGCTCTGGCCTTTAAAATGTAGGGCACCAGTGTGCACTGTGGGTTCAGTGATAGCAGAGTGTACTCTAGTGTGCTGGCTGGGTGTATTATCCTGTCAAAAGACAGAGAGTGTAAACAGATGCACTTCTGTTTTTGTCTACCCCTCACTTTGCACAGTGGTTTTGAGTGATTTTTATTGACATCGAAACTAAATCTTATTGATCTATATTAAAACTGTAGCTAGTCCTGGTGCTGGAGAAAACCATGACCTGCTTATACAACGGAAACACTTAGCTACCTCTGTCTGATAAAAGAAATTAATTAATACATAAATCTAAAACTCAAGCAATTTCATCCCGCACCACATCTGAGTGATGAAGACGCCACAAGCATGAAACAGCGCTGCAGGCCTGAGATCTTCTTATGCGAGAGGGCCATATTTGAAAGGTGACAGACAGAGTGGGCATGGGGACATCCCCAAGCAGCGCCTCTGAGATGGATTGCTGACAACGTACGGGATGAGGTGGGAAGGGCAGTGCCCTGCCTGCTTGGCAGTGTTCCATTTCCCGCAGAATATAAAACGCATTGATTTGCTCCACTAGTATTTCAGGGCGTCACAGTCCTGCTGGGTCGAGGAGGGGAGTGGGAGAATATCTGGCATTTTGCTTTTCAACGTGAAGGGGAACATATTATTTGAAGACGAGCCCTGATTATCACGTGGTAAAAGACTGCTTTCTTAGCACCCAAGAGCCTCACTCCCTCAGAGGTGAAAGGAGAAAGAAGGAATTTTCCTAAGGGACAAACAGCATTCACGCCTCTCATGGCAGCATATCATGCCTTTCCTGTGGACAGCGTAAAACACCTCTGCAAAAAGAGCAAGCTCAACTAGCTCTCTGGCAAAACATGTCAGTGAATCATAGGAGTAAGGAATTGTTGCACAGATTTATTGCTGTTCTTTAACAATAGGTGGTCACAACATTCTTAGTTTAACAGGGAATATATATCTTGTGTTTAGAATTGATTAAAAAAGCAGCCTTGGAAAAATACTCTTAGTTATTTATATTTCCTGAATTTCCACCTGCACTTATGTTTATTTTATTTAATTTAATTTTGTGTATTTGATTTATAGCTATGGAGCCAGAGGGGAAAATAAATGAAATAAAGGGGGCAAATGAATATCATCTTAACAAGAAAAACCTGGGCAGCTGCCATGTCACCAAAATTAAGAAATGAGTAGTTGGGCCTCGAAAATGAGAAATAATCACATGCCCTGTCTCAAGACTGGCATATTGGGGGAAAAGGGCCGTGCAAGGTTAAGAAGGAATGAATAAATTCACTTGGACTGAAGTGGAGTATGAAGAACATATGTTATGTGGACTTCACCTGCCTTGTGGGTGATTTGTCTTACTCTTCCAAATTGTGTTTTTCCCTCCCCTATGCTACGCAGATATGCAATGATTTTCTTTATCCGTTTGCCAGGATGGTGTATTTTCTTATCAAGGAAGTCACAAAGTCACTTTCAGCAGGAACTCGGGAACATTCTTGTTCGTGCAGGACACACTGCAGGAAGATCTTCCTTTGGGTGGAAAACGTCTAGAGGGGTGGTGTCTCTGTGAGGGACGGTGTGATGCTGGGATATATAAAAGCAACACAACTGTATGTCTCTTATCTGCCTCTGTCCCAGCACAGACCATGGACTGAGCGTTTGGGCCTTCTGCAGTTATTCCCCAAATGAAGCAGAAGGAAGAAAGGGACAAGAAATAACCCAGACCTCAGATCTCCTTTCCCCCCAGCTCCTGAAGTTACTGACCTGACCCAAACCAGCAGAAAACAATTATCGATTGAGCAAGATGGAGAGGAGCAGGGAGGAAATCGTTCCCCTCTGAAACACAGTTCCTCCGGGGCTTGGGGTGCTCCGGGAGCAGCACTTAGAATTTTTTGCCAACACAAGAAAATAATTCGGCAGATTTTCAGAAAATTACGTGGGCAATTGCCTGAACCAGAAAGTCAGCTTGCTCATTTTTAGGCACAACAGTGGAAACATTGTGTAAGTTAGCTACACAATTTTCTAAAACAGCAGTCTCCAAGGCTGAGATTGTGCTGTTATTCAAAAGCACAAACAGGTAATGTAATTTCCAACTATATGGGAGATTGCTTGTATCTCTTTCAAAATCAAAGAACCAAGGATCAAGAAAGACATACTCTCTTCCTATAGAGACGGTATAAACAATCCTAATCACCACAGAATATTTATATCATTCCTTGTGAAATATTTACGCAAGTAATTCACATCATCTAAAGTTTTAAGGGAAACGTGAGCCCCTAATTAGGGATCAGCATTACAAAAGCTTGTGCAGCTTTACTCAGACCCAACTTGTAAAAGAATAATGTAATCAGGAGGAAGGCTGATGAGCTGCCCGTGAAATGGCCTCTCTCAATCTGACACTAATGCTCTACCTGATCCAAAACACCCAATAGAAAGTATGAAGTTCTGTGTGAATGATTACATGCAAATCTCCTAAAAGGTCCGTTTTCCTTTATTTGAACACCAAACTGTAGGCTTTGTAGAAATTGCTTTCGCTAAGCTTAATGCTAATAAAAAGGTTTACACTAGCCTTGCAAAACTTTCCTGATATGCTTGGGGAAGGCAAAGCACCCTCTCATATTCCTGTTGCCCTAGCAAGGAAGTGTAATTATACATGGGCCACTGCAAGACTTTTTCACCTGCCCCAGCAAATAACATTTACACAAATATCTTCTGCGGTGATTTGCCCTGATTTTTTAAAATTAACTTCTGAAGTAATGCCAGAGGAGTCGAAACGGTGAAATGCTAGAAACCAACCAAAATTGCATGACATTAGATCCTATAGGGAGCAAAACTAAATCATCCTATAGCCAAAGCACCAAAAAATCCACAAGTTCAGCTCATGATCAGTGGTAGACTTTGGGACCTTACTGGCCAGTGGGGATGGGGTTTACATACATTGTATGTAAAATAATGAAGCAAACTGTGCTGTTAAGGAATAAAATCTGTATTTCCCCCTGTTAACTAGACAATCACAAAGGAGCATCTCTAGAAAGGAATGAAAGTTGCAGTTGTTAAGAGAAATCCAGGACTTGTTTGGGGAAACAAAAGGATAATGTGCCATCGTGCAGCATAGTCACTGTAGGGTATCAGGGAAGTGCAGCCGTATCTCTCAGAGGCCACTTATCCACAGTTTGCATTGGAGTGTCTTATTTCTCTTCATTGATTACGCAGGGAGCCTTGGGTGATCCTAACTCAGGTGCCTAAGTGAAAGTGGCATGAACCCTGGGCTTCATGTCTAGAACCTGCCTGAAGATAAGGCAATCTCACTGGCACATTTTTGGCAGTGATATTTCAGTTTGCTTCATAATACCTAAAGCCCCATCACACGTGCAGACTTAACGCTTCCCTTCCACGCTCACAGACAAAGGTGCTCTATAGTAGCGATGGAAGTGGAAACTAAATGCATAGGCAGCTGGACATAAAAGTTGCAGTGAAGGAGAACTTCGAAGCAATGATATTTTATGCTTCTCTTGGGAAGAAACATGGTCTGCCTGAGTAAGTACAGTCCAAGGAAAACATTCGGCTGCAGATCTCTGGAGCGTGACAAAGGGGTATCGAAGTTATACTGCAGTGAGAATCCAACCCGTCTATCCGTAAACTCTCTGGGGAGGAAATTTGGGGTGAGAGGGATGTTGCCTGAATAAAGAGATTGTATCTGTTCCTATTTTTGTTAAAATTACTGTTGGCTTTGGATTTCTCTGCTGCATAAAGCTAATGAACGTACTCGGTTAGCCTCTTACACTTACTGGGACAATTTCCTCCTGATCCCCCTCTTTATCCCCATTAGGGTTGGATGCTTGCATCCCTAAAATTGTATGGAAGTCATTTTCCGGTGACTGTTATTTCTTACATTCTAGACAATCTCCCTTAATTTTGGGAAGACCTTTTTTTCCAGTGCATGGTTTCAAACAAAGCAAACAGCCTCCCTTCAACATCTAAGAGTCACGGTTCAGAAGATCATTCTCTTTCTTCAGCTGAGAAAAAAGATCAAGGCAATCTAGTGCTAAAAGACTCTTCTTCGATGGGCTTCTAAAGGGATCTGATTAAGAAGAAAGGTTATTTTCCATAGCAGCTTCTTTCTGTGAGCTCGCCCTGGGTCTCTGGACTTGAAAACAGTAGAAAGTGTGAGTCTCCAGCAGAACGGGAAGCAGCAGGGCTGCGCCAGAACAATGCTGAGCCTGAATTAATGTGCTCTAGACACAAGCAGCAGGGCATGGTGCCGTGCTAACGGGGCTGCACCTTTGCACAGCGCTCTGCTGTGGACGGGCCAGCCTGCAGGACCCCTCCGTCTGTCTCTCTGCGCCCAGGTTGATGGTGGGTGTAATTCCTTTCCCTTCAACTCTGAGAGAGACCTACTGTGTAACCCGGGGAAGAACTCTTCAGACCTGTCTCGTCTGATCCTTATGCATTGGACTCTCATTTGACTTCCACCTTATGCTCCCCCAGGAACCCATTTGAGTCTTGCACATACCCTGTGCCTGGCACAGCTCATTAAAAAATCAGACCTATCCTGCATATTACAGTAATTTCGATCTTTTTTGTCTATTTATTCTGCAAGCTTTTCAAGACATGGGCTGCTTGTCCTCTTGTGCATGTGAAGCTAGAGAAACAGCAGGACCTTGATCTTGTGTTTGGCCATTAGGTGTTCTTGCAACGCAAGCTGTAAGAGTAGGGAGGTTGTTTGTGCTCGAGTAGCTGTAATTATTGTGGAGGAGAGCTGTTCACAATGTTCTGCAGGCAGTGAGAGGCTGAGAGTGTCCCTTTGCTACAAGCTGAAGGCTACGCTTCCAGGGAGGTTGAAGTGAAGACCACACGCTTACTGAAAAACCTGCAAAGATGCACAACCCTCATTGCTCTAATCTAAAATTGTCCCTTATAAACCTGCACTTCAGCTTTGTTTTCCCAGAAAACTTCCTGAATTCTTGCTAAGGCGAAGAGCCAGAATATCGCTATGCTTCTGTAGGGGATGCTGTGCTCTCCTAGGAAGGATTGCCAGTCAGTGGTATTGCCCGAGAAGGTAATGGAGGAATATGACAATATTATCCTAGAAAAAAACTGATATTGCACCAAAAATTGTGATTTGCTTTATATTTTTTTCAGGCTTATAACAACATTAGCAAGTAAAGAGCAACAGTCACCTGCAAGCAAAAAGTAATTTGGTAGAGACAAAGTTTCAGGGTATTGAATGGTATTTCCAGTCCTAAAATGGGAACAATTATTTTTCCTCCAAAGTGACTGTATGTCTTTCAACAGACAACAAACCAACTTGCAAATGCAATAGCAAAACTTCAGAAACTTTCAGAGACATCATTGATGTTATTGTTTTTTTCTCCAAAGCCTTGATTAAGATCTTTAAAGCTGCAATTTGAATACCTTAATCATTGCTTTACTGACTTCTGCCTCATAAGAAAAAAATCTTTACCTTGACTTTTGTTCAGTTCCCTGCTCAGTGAAAAATGTGAAATTTTTCAAGTCACTATGCAAAGAAAGGTCTCAAGTAAAAGCGATTTTCTGGATAGAGGGAAGGTAATGGTAATTCAAAACACATAAAAGGCACATGAAAATTATTTGTAAGAAAAAATAAATCCCAGTCGTTCGGACAAAGATTCACAGCAACGTGGGCTATAATCAGTAGAGCTAAATACAGGGGAAAGTATACCCATGGTCTGATTCACTCAACAGTCTCTCATTCTCCCAGCCTCTGTCTGTTTTTCTGAGGGATAGTTAAAGGAATTGGTTATCTTGAAGAAAAAGCCATTTTAGAAAGATGAGGGCAGTGTTAAAAAAGAATTCAGTGCTTGGAAATACAGCACCTGAACCCATGTGAAAATGTGCTACAGGTTTTGCCAGAACACAACAAACTTCCAGTCCACCTGATCTACCAACCTTTCCCCATCACTGGATAATTCCAGCCCTGCAGTGCTCCCATAAGGCAATTAATTACACCCTATGGTAGAGGGAGAAATCTCTTTCTGATGCTACATAGTAATCAAAGTTATGTGAGAAAGCGAGATGACTGACAGTCCTTATTTTTTTTCCTGAGTGCTGAAACAGTATGTGCTATGTGTATTCCAACTCATAGGTAATTATTTTTCTCAGCCTAAGGTGTTTACCCCCAAATTAACATGTAACTAGTGATGAAATATTTCCTGCTTTCTTTTTTTTTTTAAATGTAACGGGTTTTTTTGTGATATAATGCTAACGGGAGCAGAGAATCTTTATGTTTTGTGTGACAAACAGCCCTTGTTGGTTTTCTTGAGGTAGTTATTCACTACAGCATAGAAGTCCTTTCTGTAACAAGTCTAATTTTAAATTCCTGATCAATTAGGCTGGGCAACCTGTTCCAGGGTTTCAAGAGGTCTAACACCACCCACTCTCAGATGTGCTTATGTTATCCTGCACTGAACACTCTTCGGTAGGCTGGGGAGCAGACTAAGTAACATAGTGGTCTCTTTTATCTCTAATTTTGATGATTACCTGCCTGACCTCTTTGACAGGTTTGACCTTCTGTACACTATTCAATATTTTATCCAGCTATTTTCTTTCTTAAAATTCTTTTCAAACTGAAGGCCCCGATCTGCAAGCACCGTGCAGACCCAGCTGCCTTTCATCAGGTTGCTCTGCAGTCCACATGTGTGTCGGCCAAATGACTGGAGTGGAGAAGCTCTTACTAAACAGCCCTCGAGGCATTTCTGCAGACGTTACAGCGGTTCCACCACACTTTAATGAGCAACTCTGGCTTCAGCTTTGCCCTAATTTTTACCTTTTGGCTATCTCTGCACACATTCTTATGAGCTGTTTTCCCCATGCTCTTTTAAAGTTTGATTGTGCGGCACCGGCACGCACAGAGGAGAGGCTCTTTTTCTCTCCTGGACAATTTTTTGAGTGATGTATTTCCTTTAAAAAAAACACCAAAACAACACCCCCCCCCAAAAAAAAACCCAAACCCAAGCAAACCCAAAAAACAGGTAAAACAGGTCAATCTAGAGCCCAGTTTTCCACAAGGCTATTATAATTCTCATGGGAGAATTGCATGCAATCTTGTATTAAAGTGTTTTCTGGTCCTACATACAGAAAAATCCAGTAGCCATGTTATTTCTCTGAGCTGTTTCTTCCTGATGTCACATCCGGTACAGTGATCCTATTAGTGAAGACAGTATTATAAACTTAGCCCCTACTTGAACTCCTAAAGTGTCCCTTTGTCACATCCTTATGAAAACGCTTGGAAAATACATTTACCAGCCAGTTCTGAAGCATTTCACTGAATTACCTGGAAAAATTCAAAGGCTGTCTGGAAAGAAATGCTAAGAATTATTTGGAGAAATTTAAACAAGCATAGCAGCTACTGCTTATCAGCAAGAAGAAGGATGAAATAAGCAAGGATTTTTGTGTTAGGATAATTATCCAGACCTTTAATTTCCTTACTTGGTATATTTATTTAGGCACTGCAATCAAGCCATTTAATTGCTCAGTATCCTCTAAGAACTGACCTTGATGTGTAAAGTAAAAGGATATTAGAACAAGATAGGAAAGAATAACTAAAACGAACTTGAAAAGTCTAGAAGTGGAAAAAGCTTTTCAAAATGTATGACTTTTTTGCTCTATGTATAGAATCATAGAATCTTCATGGTTGGAAAGGACCTTTGAGATCATTGAGTCCAACCATACACACCAAAAAAAAAAAAACAAACCCCTACAATCTCTGCCACTAGAGCATGCCCTGAAGTGCCAAATCTAGACATTTCTTAAATGCCTCTACGGATGGTGACTCAACCCCCTCCCTGGGCAGGCTGTTCCAGTGCCTGACCACTCTTGCAGTAAAGGAATTCTTCCGAATATCTAATCTAAACCTCCCCTGCCGCAGCTTCAGACCATTTCCTCTGGTCCTGTCATTATTCACCTGGGAGAAGAGGCCAACACCCACCTCTCTCCAACCTCCTTTCAGGGAGTTGTGGAGGGCAATGAGGTCTCCCCTCAGCCTCCTCTTCTCCAAGCTAAACATGCCCAGCTCCCTCAGCCTCTCCTCAGATGACCTGGTCTCCAGACCCCTCACCAGCCTGGTAGCTCTCCTCTGGACACGCTCCAGCCCTTCAGTGTCCCTCTTGTACAGAGGGGCCCAGAACTGAACACAGCACTCGAGGTGAGGCCTCACCAGTGCCGAGTACAGAGGCACCATCACTTCCCTGCTCCTGCTGGCCACGCTGTTCCTGATACAAGCCAGAATGCTGTTGGCCCTCTTGGCCACCTGGGCATGCTGCTGGCTCATGTTAAGCTGGCCGTCCACCAGCACCCCCACGTCCTTTTCTGCTGGGCAGCTTTCCAGCCACTCTGCCCCAAGCCTGTAGCGTTGCTTGGGGTTGTTGTGACCGAAATGCAGGACCCAGCACTTGGCCTTATTAAACCTCATACAATTGGCCTTGGCCCATCGATCCAGCCTGTCCAGGTCCCTGTGTAGAGCCTTCCTACCCTCAAGCAGATCAACCTAGTTTGGTGTCATCTGCAAACTTACTGAGGGTGCACTCAGTCCCCTCATCCAGATCACTGATAAAGATATTAAACCAAACTGGCCCCAAAACTGAGCCCTGAGGGACACCACTGGTGACCGGCCGCCAAGAGGATTTCACCCCATTAATCACAACTCTCTGGGTATGGCTGTCCAGCTGGTTTTTAACCCAGCCAAGAGTACACTTGTCTATGCCATGATTCGCCAGCTTCTCCGGTATGATCAATTGTCTTTTGTTTGTAAAGTGTTAAAAGTCACAGGAGACAGCAAAATGAATGTAAGTGGTGCTGGGGAGATTCCTGAAGTTCCAGATGGTCAGCAAACTTGATCACTTCCAGGGACTACCCAGTTGTGTAGGTTTCTGTGCTCATTAAGTGTCTTGCTACTTAACCTGCTGCTTCCCTTATTTTTTAACATTAAAATAAGTACTATAAGAGAGAGAAACCTGTCTCTTGTGCAACCTTGCTGGAGTGCACACTGAGATGAAGACCCCTCTTAAATCCTCAAAAGGCCTAAAAGTAGCTGATCCCACCCAAACTGAATGGAGCCTAGAATCAAGTTTTCCCATTTCTTGGGGAAAGGCTCCAATTCCGAAATTATTTCAGAAGGGATGGGTGGTGTTGTCACACACCCATTCTCAGAAGATGGCTATAAAAACTGACATTCAAAGGCTTCCTACTAGTTTCACTGGAAGACTTAGGATATTCATGTGGGAAAACACATAGGAGACACCCAAGTTTCCTGTGCCATCAAGATGGGAAGGGATTCCATATGGTGGGTTGACTGGAATTCCCTCTGCTTATCTTCAGGGCCATCTGCCTCCTTCAAATTCCGCTATAGAGGAAGCATAAAAAGCAAAATTTAAATGGCTTTCCCATGTAGACTGGACTGGTCCTAATCTGTTTGGGACCGAATATCCCAAATTTCACCAGGTTTCTTAGGCTTCTAAGTTATGTGTGATGGAGTGTGTGTAAAAGTCCTGGTTTGCAGAGCTTGGTCCTTAGACCAGAGAACCAAAATTCACCTTTCTTTACTTAAATGGAAATGCTGAAGTCACTGAGTGTTGAGGCCCTGACAGCAAGCAGATCGGGATTTTTTGGTTATGTTGGAACTTGATTTTTTTGTAGGTGCAGAGAACCCAGAGCTCATGGTGAAGACAGTAAGAGGATTTTGGTGTGTGGCCGTTTATATAATCAATCAAACAAACAAAATTATGCTTAAGAGCCAATGCTTGAAATTATTAACACACATAATGATAAACGTGGGTTATTTCCAAATGTGTCTTAAATGGTCAAGAGTCACCTGCACACAGACTTTGTACAGAAAGAATGAGTTGTATTTTTAGTGCCATTGGCTGAGAAAAGCTGCTGTCTGTCCCTGTGCCTTTGGGCATAAACTACCCCACCACACGCCCGTGGGAAAACAACACGCATTTGGAGATGTTTTAAGGAAGACAAACGCTCATTGCTCCCTGTCATAGGCTCAGCGTATGCAGAAGCTACAGTAAAACTCGTTTACGCTTGGGATTCTAGCAATGGGCAGGTAAAGGCGCTGTTGACAAACTCTTTTGCATCTGAAGCTTTCCAGAGTTGCTTGTCTAAGGCTATTTCAAAGTCAGCTCTGGTTGGACCTGTCTGCTCTTGCACAATAACTGTGCTATCTTCTGTTTTTTCTTTTTTTTTTCTTTTCATTTTCTTTTATGCTGAAGCTGATGCAAAGATAGATGTGAAAAGGCATGACATTTCCTTTTTGTTACACGCTTGTGATGTTTATTATGCATGTCCCTGAGGTAGCTAAACCAGCACCTGGCACTGTTTGAGTATTCTGGTCTTCCAGTCAAAGAAAGCGGAGGCTCTGGAGTCTGGCAGCAGTAGAGCTACTTCATAATCAAAGTGGTCATTCTGGTGTGAACAGTAAAAGTCCTGACACACGCACAAAAAAGGGTTCTGGTAGCCATTATTCCATGCCATTTACCCTGCAAAAATATATACACTTGTACAAGCTCTCTTATAAACTCTAAGCAATTTCTCTAAGCTTGCACTTAGCTGTGAAGTCTGCTGCTTCTGTTTCAGGTTTGAAGAAAGCTTGTCTACATTTTCTGAGTATATCACTTGTAATAAAAGATACTACCTGTGCCTATAAGTGTTTTCTTGACTAACTCCTCAGATTATCACACCTACAAAGATATTCCAATAGGCTGATATTTCAAGGTCTCAAATGGCATACAGATGTTAGCTCATTTTAAGAAATAGTTTTCTGCTACAATATCAGGTTTATAACTGTATTGGTAAGAGTTACAATCATTTAAAGCTCTTCAGGTAGTAAAGCACCAAACAGATTTCTCTACATCCACCCATTTTTGATTGGGGGAACACGCACATCGAGTAATAAAAGGATGTGAAAATCTGACGTGAATGACATGAAATAACCCTATTATTTAAAATATAAGAAAATCTACCACAGATCTCAAACAGCACAGATCAAAAGCGAAGGTCAGCAACCTGAATGTGTCCATTTATGGAACGATCTATACTTTGTACACAGATTTCATTTCCGACCTTTGTTGTACTGTATCACTGATGCCATCTACGTCACCGCGTAAACATAGGCAGCAGAAGCAAAGGCCATTTGGACTACTTTGAACAAATGGAGAGCTGAAAGATGAAAACACAACAAGCACAGTGGCTCTAGAGGCTAAATCTACAGCAAACAGAGCAGGAGAGACCACCAGGAGCTGCTAGAGAAAGCTCACAGGCTACGGGGAAGAGACAAAAAGATGGGAGAGTTTTTTATGCATTGCAAAATATGATGTACAGGAGGGGAACTGGTGAAACAATGGTGATGAACTGGGCCATCAGACTCACAAGATGGGAAGGTGTAGCATCTGCAAATGATTTTCTCTCTGGTTTTCTTCGTGAAACATATGCGTGTTCAGAAAACGCGTCATGGGGAAAAAACCTTCAGCTGCTGTAACCTGTGAGCTAAGTCAGGTAGAAGAATACAGGTTGGTCTGTGTCTGAAAATCTCCACAGCAACAGGCGTATCTGCTGCTTTTTTAAATTCTAGTTGGAAAATGGAAGGGGCAACATTTTGTTTAGAGAACGCAGTTGTGTCTGGTTATACAGTAATACTAGTTTAAAACTCAAACAGGCATGGATTTTCCCTGACTGTGAAAACAACTCTTTAAGTCATTAACTTATGTGGTTCCTCAAGAAATAGGTATATTTAAAATAATTTCAAACCTACATGGCCAGCCATTGTTAAAACTATTGCTGATTTTAGTAAAATAAAAATAATTCAAGGACTGCGTTTGCTGTGGGCAAAGGGCAGTTGGAGGAACAGGAAAGGTTTTGCGATGTATTCCATTCTCCTTTCTTACTTGCTGTTGCTGTGATGCTGTGGAGTCAGCCAAGAGATGGATCATGAATATCTTCTTTGCGCTTCCCATTTTATCCTTCTCAACGGAACAAGGTGGCTGTTAAACCGTGTAATGGAAAAGTGGACTGGAAGAGTGATTTCTGGCTGATCACTGATGGAACTGGAATTATAGTTCTTGGAGCATGCTTCTCAAACCATTACATTTTCCCAATCTCATTTGTTCATTAATTCAGTAGTCTCTTTCACCAGGGCAGTACTAAAATCCATACAGAAGTGATCCATCTAGCAAATTGCAGATTGCTGTACAGGCAGGAATTACTCCCTTCAGATCCCTGGCAGGTGATAAGCACATGCCCTTGAGCGTGAGTTTTTTTGCAAATCCCTGTTGCATTATGCAAATCTGTAGAACTGATTCGAACATTTTCTGAATAACATCATCTTCTTCTGCCACCTGTTCACCAAGGCCTTAGGAGTCAATGGAAAAAACTCAAAATTCCAAACTCAAATTCCAAAGCTGTCCCAGCAGAACAATGCTTAGTGTTTACACGTCACATTTTATCTGACAAACTGTTCAACAGAAGGAAGTTTGCTGCTTAGAGGAGAAAACGGATGGGCAGTAAAGCTACCAGGCCAAAATCTTCCAGTGGATCAGATAAGAGCACAACACATCCCTCGATTCCCACCACAGGGCTTTATCCACTTGATCATCCCATTTGCTTAAGAAACCTTAGTATTATTAGAAAGAGTGGCATCGAGACTGAAAAGAAAGCAAATGAAATCAACCTACCCCTCACACCTTGACGTGTAATGGGAAGCTGTAATGAATAGATGTGGTTTGTGAAAGGTCTGTTCTAATAAAACCTGCCTTCGTCTCAAAAGGGACTAGAACTTGAGTGAAATGAGCACTAATAATACCAGCTTATCGACTATTCTGTAAAGTCCTATTTATAAGCCTATGGATGCTAATTAACTGTCTCACAATGTCAAGCAGAAATGTGCATTATTCCCAAATGAAAGAGCATGGAAAGTGTTAAAGAAGACACCACTGATTAATGTCTAAGCCAGGCGTTTTGTATATCCAGACTCTTCCTGTCTGACAACTTTTTTCCCATTATTTTGCCTTTTTATGTAAGGCTCCTGTGAACTTTCTCAATAGCCATTTTTGTCCTTTCCTAAAAGACCACAACTTGGCAATAGCACAGTGAGCCTCTGAGATTGTCCCAGAGCCTGAACTTGCCAGAAATCAAGTAGAAGCCGCTATGAATAATAAAGTGGAATGAGTGCATTTATGATCGACCTTTGAAAAAAGATATTATCTGGTAACAGCGGTAAAAAAGATTCTGGCCTTTCTGAAAAGACTTGCAGGTAGAAACGTTCACTACAAGAAATGCATATGTCTTTATAAGCACCATGACAGAAATGTGTAGCTACAATGTAAGATTGACCGAGTAGGCTTAGAAATGGTCTGCGAGACACTCAGAAGAAGATGGAGACGCACACAGCTGGCTTCAGACAGGTCAGCTCTGGAAATGAAAAAGCCACATGGATAAAAACAGGATGCTACCTCGTAGCTACCTTCCCATGGTGTGTCCCTGAGCTAAAAAGCGAAGCCTTGGCTCTGTAGGATTGCCAAGGACTAACGGGACTCAGCGGCACAGACTTAGTGCCATCACAAAAACCCGATGCACTGTTGAGTGACAGATATAAACCCTCGGGCTTTTCAGGTCTCTAGAGAAGTACAGACCAGGCTGAGATTGAGATCTTTCAAGGTGTGCCTACATACTTTGCTGGATAAGGGCTTGGGAAGGAGGTGGATTTGTGAAATTCTCGGTTTGAGGTCCACCACTGACAAGTTTGAGCATCTGAGCTTTGCTTCTCTTCTGCAAAATGTGTATCATGCCTCGACAGAGCTGGTTACCTAGGGTCATTTTCCACATGGACCAATCTTATTGATTTTAATTGAATTACTAATAGCATAAGGCACTATTTAATGAGACCCAGGGAAAAAGAGGGTTGGAAATCACTGTGTCCCAGATCATGTTGGCTGTGTTCATGCAGAGGTGCGTTTATTCTGTGAAAAACCCCACTGAAATCAATGTGCATCCCTGTAGAATAACATTTTGCCCAGTCTGATTGAGAGAAAAAAAAGAAAAAGTCTTCTTCAGATGAGAAAAGTTGCAAAGAAGTACAGCCTTATTTTTATACTTTCTTATTAATATATTAAACCCCCCATCATTCTTCTGGAGAGACGAAGCACACCGGTGCTCGACACAACTATAGGTTACAATCACCCATGTCATTCTGTCAGATAAATGGCTTTTCCATGGTGTATCCTAGACGGCCAAAATATCAGGAGGATAATTTGTCTCTAAATTATGGCTGTTAGTAATTAATCCTCTTTTGCTCCGGACTTGAATGACCTTTATAAAGAAGCAGTTTAAATTAAAAAAAAAAAAAAAAGAAGAGGGGAAGAAGTGAACCATCCCTCCAAAAGCAAATATGCTTTTGTCTTAAACTTGCAGTAAGAACTACAAAAAGACTCCAAAAAAAATAATAATACAACAGACTCAAAATATAACCCAGAAGATGTACGCTAACCCAGTTCTGCTGTATTTGAGGATAAAAAACTTTCCCGTAATGGCAGTGGGAAGCCTGTGACCTATCCAAGGCTTGCCAAAGCCAGGTCATCTCTGTGATAAACTGCTCAGTCCTGCATTTCCATCTTGAAAAGTTTCCTGATGAAGTGAGAAAGAAAATGTCCGGCCTCTGTAGATAGGGTGTTTCTTAAAACCTTGATCAAAATCAAATGTCTCCCTCCCTTTATTAGGAACGCTAAACAGAAGCAGCTGTGCTGGGGACATGGACGCTGTCAGTGTGACCTTCAGAACTGGTACCTGCTCACTGGTAATTACATAGCGATAGCTGTTGATCATATAGAAAGTGAATCCAACACCTTGTAGGAAATGCCTTTGAGGAAACACAGTCATGATGAAATGCTGCCCTGCTTTATTTTTGTGAGTGAATGCTAGCATTCATAAAAATAAACGACTACCATGACAGATAAGAAACAGACATCGTTTTTGTGCAGATTTTGTGCAGACTATTTCAGGTGAGACATCTCTGCCTGTTTGTGTGATTGTCTTACTTGCAGATTTTTGGCTTGGACCGTTCCTTTTGTTAAAAAGGAAGGGAGAGACCGTTCTGAAACTGTCACAAATGTGTGGAGAAGGGCAACCTGTTAACATAGTTTTTTTAAAAAGACATAGCAGAATAAACAAAATGATTTCTGGTAAAACCATCCCTGTGTCTGAGCTGCCTTGTTTTTTTGGTGGTAGGCAATTTGGGCAAGTAAACAAGGCAAAGAACAGGGGCCTGGTGAGTCTGGCTGGGAAAGTTAAGTAGGGAAAACCCTTTTTTGCAATATTTATTTTTTCTCATCTGAAAATCTAGGAGCTTATCTAAAGAACAACGGCGACTTCTTTTTCAGATACAGCAATCTCTTCCGTCTCAGATTCGTTATATGTGATTTTAAGCTCTGTCTAATTGAGACTGCCTTATCTATGTTATTCTTAGACACCAGAAGTTAATCCATAAGAGCTACGAGTTTATCTTTCTCCTTTCTAGCCACATCTCAACTCGAAGAAGCCCATGCCATCACCGTGCTCTGCCTCATTTATCAAAATAATATGGCAGCTAATCCTTCTGGAAGAACATAGTGTGAGATATGCAGGGCAGGACACCCATGTTCCCAGGGCTCTTTTTGGGAGCGGGGTTCTGGGTGCCCATGCTACATCCCTGGGGTGCCTAGGAGGTTTTCTGGGCTGGTTGGGACAACCAAATGCTAACGTAGCATGATGGGAGAGAAAGCAGCCTGGTAGGACCTGAACCCCCTCCAGATCCCCATCTGAAAGCCTGTGCTTAGGGAAGATGACCAGAAATGATCACCTCTCCATGGGGACTCAGAAGACAAAGATGTTCTCCCCTAGTCCATCACTACCTCATCATACCCTGTCCTGTTTTGCGAATGAATGCAAATCATCAGTTTTCAGGGTTGTCAGCTCAGCACTGGTTGCCTGCATTTACTGCACAGAGAAAGCCCGTCCTGCTTCTCTCCCAACATCCAGCGTATTCAAACCCGAGTCAAATGTCCACATGGTAAATATTAGGTGTAAAGGTTCCCTTGGAGAACTGAGACCTGTGTTTATTTGCAGAACAGGTGAGGTCTGCTATTCGGGTTAAATGGGGGAATGGGATGTTTGAAGCAAAATGTTTAAATAGTTTGGTTCAGTGAGTGCAGATTCCTCGTAAGCACTGTAACAGAGGTGGATAAAGGATGCTGGAAAATTAATTGCTTGGCCGGGTTTAGGTGCAGCTTTAACCCCTTTTAACAATTGCTTTCTCAAGCAATTGTTCGGTTTTCTGAGTATAAGTATGGAGTGAAGCAAGTTTCCTACTTTCTTAAGAGTGTGGTCACTTCTGAATTTTCTCATACAGACTTCTTGTTTGTTTTGGTCATGATGAAGCAACAAAACCAAACAGCTCCCAGGGATGTGAGTGTGCACATCTAATGCATCCAAAGCTTGGGTCAGGTCTCCAAATATGAAAGGACCAATTCAAATACGTCAAACCAGTTTATTCCCAGCACTCAGGGTTTTCCGATTCAATTATGTCACAGAATGTGATATTTTAGTCCTCATCCAAAGCTACCAAAATACACAGTGGTGGCCCATTGAAGGAGTGGGGTTGTCTAGAGAAATGGTTAAAAAGCATGTGTCAGGGAAACTGCACTATTGGCATGGTGGGGAATATGTGAACTTCAGCATAAGCCAAGTCCTGAAGCACAAAAAGTGCTTTAAGATCAGTGAGTTGGACAATGTTGTTGATCCCTGGAGCAAAGAGGAAAGGTTTGAAAGAGCAACAACTATATGAATGGCCCAAACATGAGTACTTAGTTGATGGTTCACAGAATCAGAGGCATGAGGAATGGGAAAGACCTACAGGGTGAACTGTGATTATTCTGCTTCAGTGCTCTGTCCTGTGCTTCAAACTGGACACGGACTTCTGTGACCCAAATGTAGATTTTAATATCTGTCTCGTACAATCACTTTGATTTAGGGTCCTGAGTCAATCTTTTGTAGAGGCAATATTAAACTGCAAAGCATGAACAGGGGGGTTTGGTCTGGGTTTTTTTTGTTTGTTTCCCGGTGCCTTGCCTTACCTACCCTTTCCTCTTTTATTTTTTTTCTTTTTAATAGGTTTTGAACACCAGCATGCATTAATCTATCTGCAAGGCCAAACAAATACTCTCTTCTGGAAGGGAAACATTTTCTTTCCATGGTGTTTGAAACAGGTATGTACAATGCAGTGATTCACACCAAACAAAAAGCTGCTAAACTAGTTGTTTCACCAGCTGAATGCAGAGTGCAGATCCTTTACCCCGGGACATGATCTTTAGTGGTAGAAATAGCGAGGTATGTAAAAAAAAAGGTGAGATTTTACAAGAACAAGAAATTGCTCCAAGTCATCCTTTTGGAATCAGGGACAGAGGGGAGGAAGGAAGTGCAGGAGCATGCGAAGAACATTTCTGAGAAATTTCAGCTAGTGGCCATGTGTGGCACTGATAAGCTCAATATGTGGCTATATCATATGCGCTGATTTACACAACCTGCAGGAGAACTTATGTCTGAAACAGAGTAGGAGAACAATACCTATCCCAACATTTTCTTGTATGACATTTCAAGGCAACCAACTTGCAAAATTAGAGGGAAATTTCAAGAGAAGTCATAAGAGCCATCGCTATACGTGAAACAGTGCTAGCCTTTTATTCTCAAGAGGTCCAGTGTTTTATTGCCTTTCAGAAACCCCATGAAGCGAGCTATCATTTTGATTCTGGAGACCGACCTCTGATCAAAGTTTAACCTCAGCTTTTCTCCTTTTTGACAAACACCCTGTCTTCACGTGCTGGGCTTCAGCCTTTCTTCCAAGTCTGTTACTTTATGTAAAAGTTTGCAGACAGCAGGACGAAGGCAAGCTGCAGCCCTCTTGTCTGGCAGCAGTTCGAGACTGTAGAAAATGAAGGCACAAGATAGGAGCACAAGTACAATGCCGGTTAGTCTGCCTAAATTAATAGCTGTCCTAGCTGCACCCTTGAAGTAGAAAGAAATGAAATAAAATCTGAAAACAGAACACAGAAATTTTTTACACTGAGGGTGGTGAAACACTGGCACAGGCTTCCCAGAGAGGTGGTGGATGTCCCATGCTGAGAAACATTCAAGGTCAGGTTGGACCATGCTCTGGGCAACCTGATCTAGTTGAAGATGTCCCTCCTTATGGCAGGGGGAGTTGGACTAGGTGGCCTTTAAAGGTCCCTTCCAACCCAAACTATTCCATGATTCTATGATTTCCACATTTCTCAAGACCCTGACTGTGTTACGGTAGTTGCATTCTTCCTGACGAGTGTGCTCTCTTTCCTTCTTAGCCTGGCTTAAACCTGAATTGCTTCCAAAGCAGATTGATTTGTCTAGTGAATCCTAAGGCTGAGTAATCTCCTTGTTCTTCTTGTGGCAAAGGCCAATGGTCTGCTAGGGTGCATTAAAAAGAGCGTGGCCAGCAGGTCGAGGGAGGTCATCCTCCCCCTCTGCTCTGCCCTGGTAAGGCCACATCTGGAGTACTGGGTCTAGTTCTGGGCTCCCCAGTTCAAGGACAGGGAACTGCTGGAGAGAATCCAGTGGAGGCTACAAAGATGATCAAGGGACTGGAGCACCTCTCTTATGAGGAAAGGCTGAGGGACCTGGGTCTGTTTAGCCTGGAGAAGAGAAGACTGAGAGGGGATCTCACCAATGCTGATCAATATCTAAAGGGTGGGTGTCAGGAGGATGGGGCCAGGCTCTCTTCAGTGGTGCCCAGTGTCAGGACAAGGGGCAATGGGCACAAGCTGGAACACAGGAAATTCCATTTCAACATGAGGAAAACCTCTTTCTTTTGAGGGTGGCAGAGCCCTGGCACAGGCTGCCCAGAGAGCTCATGGAGTCTCCTTCTCTGGAGATATTCAAAACCCACCTGGACGCGTTCCTGTGCAACCTGCTCTGGGTGACCCTGCTCTGGCAGGGGGTTGGACTGGATGATCTCCAGAGGTCCCTTCCAATCCCTGCCAGTCTGTGATTCTGTGATTCTCAGAGTCTCAGGCTAAATATGTCAATACCTATTTTGACATAGTCTTTGCAATAAGACCTGGGCTTGGTCTGCCCATGCACCAAACCCACCAGAAGCAGTTTATTCATGGACGTCTCTTTTACCGTGATTTAACTGGTTGGCCTCAGCACTGTGGTACATGGCTGCATGGCTTTAAGGTTTACAAAAGACGTGCATGAGGCTGGCAAAGAGCTGGGGTTGCACGAGGTTACGCAACAAGCCACTGTAATGTGTTTACTATCTCTGAACCTGTTTAGAGTTTCTTTGGATGGGAGGCCTTTGAGTGGGAGAGAGCCTTGGAAGAGATACTAAAGAGAAACTTGCCAAACAACCTAACAGATGACAAATGTCTCCAGCATTGAAAACTAGAGGTGAAAAAGACCATTTGCATCTTGTTTACCTCTTCCTACCTGAGATCGGCTGTGACTCTATCCTCATATATTTTCATGTGCTTTACTGTGATAGGCTTTAAATTACTCAAGTGATAAGGTCTATACACCGTGCAATATGCTGTACGGTAATTACAGTATTTTTTGAATGAACATTTATATTCTAGATAGCCTGATAATAAGACTGTTAGCGATGTAGCTGAGGGGGTAGAACACTGCTCACTTTTTATCAGGCTGGCCTTTAGTCGGATGGAACTGTAATTGTCATTAACAAAAGCAACAGAATGCTGTACACAAGGTACTTAAATACTGCCACAAAAGAAAGCATCTATCCAAATGCTCCTGAAATGTATCCCAAAAGATGTTTCTGTCACCACGGTTTATTTCTAGCAAAGGCTGGACTGATTGCTGAAGAAGTTCACCTCGCCTTGAAAATCATCTGCACAAAAAGTCAACCTTCAGGGGAGCAGCAGAAGAGATTGCATCAAAAGTATTAAAAAAATAGGAATATGGTCTATCCAACTATTCTCTTCTATGTGCTAAAGATATTTCAATAGTAGTCACATTTCAGCCGTACTGGCCATCCAGCAGAGATTTTTGCAGACGGTTGCTGTTCTTTGATACTCTGATGAGAATCGTAAAAGTGACTTTAAGATAATTCAGGCTTCAAACCTTTTCTGAGAACGTGCTCTAATTCTGGTGACCAACTGCTGCAGGCTAATGCCTTCCATGAAGCAGGCATTTATATCTGAAGGGGAATCAACCCAAAAAAAGAAATCCAAGTTACCCTGTGTCTTCAGGCAAACTGCATAATATTCAATCCATAGCATTGGAAGTGCTCTTCCAACTTTCTGATTTCAGGTATTTGACACTCTGCCTGAACTCGTGCCAGTGATTATTTGCATCGCTTTCCAACCTGCAGCACTCTGTGACTGCTACCTGAGTTACCGTCACTACCTCTGTGAAGAGCACCGAGACCCATATGGCCGGATTTACTGCTTGACAGAATTAAATAAGCAGCACAACATCCACAAAAATCGGTGCTTTTCAGAAAGGTCCTAATGATTCTCATGTGATTCCTATCCAGTCCGACTGATCCAGACTTCCCTCCCCGCCGACTGATCCAGACTTCCCTCCCCGCTAAGCAGTTTTCCCGTTACTGAATATATCCTGCACGTACCGAGCCTTTTTCCGTGGCAGATCTCTGAGCTGATCCCCGTGCAGCCTAACCCCTAGAATATGTCCTATGTGCTTGCTGAATTTTTCATGAATACCACATTAAATCTGCAGGCTTTGAGGTGCACTGGGGAGCTGACATATTTACCCTTCCAGATCAGCACCGCCGTTATCTTTCCTCAGGAAGCACAGGAGCACCTTTGTTTTCCAAAATACGAGTGGGCAAGGGAAAGACTGTGGTCCTCACCGGTCACTCAGCTGCCACATCATCATTCTCCCCAAGTGCATTCCTTATGCCATTTATTAGCATTGCTAATACCAAGCACCTCATTTTTATGCCGCTAGCAGTGATTGTGAAAGCCATACTGAACTTTCTAATCCATTTATCTATTAATTTATTATCTAATTAAGGCTCACAATGACAGTGCTATTTGTTTAAAAATGCCCTCAAACTAAACCAATACAAAACACACATGCATTCAAATCAATTAAAATGGTACTTGCTAATGTTTTCCTTAATCAGTTGGTAACTGTTCCACTGCCGTTTAAAGGAAGGCAAAATTCATTTTAACTTCATCATAATCGTGTGACCTACTTGCACAGTGCCAAACTGATACAAATGGATGTTACTGTCATGTCATAAGGGCATGGAATAGTACCAGCCATGAATTTTGCAAGAGCCACCCTAGGAATGAGGCTTTTTTGCATAAAAGGGCCCTAGAACATTCGTTTAAATGCAGTCACTGAAAGGCAGGCAGGCAAAATGGAGATTTCTGAAGAGTTTATTAAAGTTTACATCACACCTCGTGCTGCATCTTTGTGATTATATTTTTCTCCCAAGAGTTGTGTCTTTTGCACAATAGTGGCAGAGTCTGGTGCCATGTGCTTAATGCTTCATGTTCATTACAGCGAAGAAAAATATATACTGGTCTTCCTATGTTGCTTAAACAAAACCTGACCTCATTCTTTAGCCACTGAGCTATGTCAGAGAGACTTTCCACCATGGCATCCACATGGAGAAATCCTGCATAATGCCTTAATGCCATTTGTTTTGGCCACTGACTTCAAAAGCAGTTGCCCCTCTTGTTTGGATGCAAAACGTGCAGGCACCGCACATCCAAACCGGGTGCAGACGTTACACCGTGATCTACCTTCCTGAGACTGCGAAAAATCAAACCTGTTGTTAATTGCTTACCATTGCAGAGGATTTCTGGGGCACAGCTGGAAGAGAGCTCTGCTCCTTCACCTCTGTCCCTGCCCCCAGACCTTGTGGAAGTAACAGCACAGATTATCACGCTGGAGAGAGTTGCTCCATTTCGTTATTTAGAAATATTTTAAGAGCATCTTTCAAAGCCCGCAGTAATGCACATTGACACCGCGGTCTGAAACGCAAATCCCTGTGGACTCAGTCTGTCCTGTTGAGCCTGGAAATGCATGGAGGGACATTCATTCAGTCTCGAGATTTGTGTTTGAACATGATTAAGGACAACCACTGCTGTTTTTCCCCTCCCGCATGAAGCATCGCTTTCCCTTCTGCTAGTTATTTATAGTATGGCATAAGATATTTTTAAGATAAGGAGAGGCAGAAGAAGCCAGATTGAAGATACATGTAGCTATAATTTCTTTAAGAATGACTAAATAATGTTTCTCAAGCAATTTACATCTTGAAAGTTTTCTTTTTTAATACTACAGGTAGCCAAAAGCAAATGGAACGTAATAAACAGGGTATTTTGTACTCACTACAAGTCAACGCTTGTATTAGCAGAGTTTTAAAACTCCAGCTCCACAGTGACTGAAATGACACAGCCGTTCCTGTGATGGAAATCACTCACTTTGCCTGAATTTTACGCAACCCTTTAAAAAGTGAAGAAATAAATCTAAAGAGACTTCTTTTCCTTTGCAAGGGAAAAGAAGGGAGTGGGAGAGAGCTCTCAGGACCTGACCTTGCTCCTTCTGAAGTCCAGAGGGGACTGTATCTCTGAGCTTCAAACCCTCGCTGCCTTCCAGCACAAGTGTCAGCCCACGGGCTTGCAAGCTGGGTTTCAAGCGACAGCTAAGCCACCTGAAGAGTTGCTCTGCTTTATCAGTTCAGTGGGGATTTGTTTGATCAGGTTTACTGGAGGATGTCTGCCTGAGTGACAGCCGTGGGTCTGAGTAGCAGATGTGTGTTCAATAAAGCACGTTCCTCTCCCAGAGCTTATTTCTTTCCTTTTGTGCCTTATTTACCTTGGCTGACATTATGACACTCAATTAGTCTTAATATTGGAAATGTTTTCTGGATTAGAGATTTCTGTTTAATAAAGCCTGGGAGGAAGTGCTAGGTCTGATTAGTGATGCCTGACTCAAAGGAAAATAAACTCCCTCAACAGCCTACTGACAGCTAAGCTCCAATCCTGAATAATGCTGAATGGGGGCGGGCTGGGAGAGGAAACCAGCACCACAAAGGATCGGGACTTATCACCGTCCAACCCTCGGAACAGGGACCATGTAGGAAACCTCTTACTCATGGGATGACTGATGGCTCACATGAGCAGCCTGGAGGTTTTCACTGAAAAGGTTGTCAAGCATTGGAACAGGCTGCCCAGGGAAATGGTGGAGTCACCATCCCTGAGGGTATTTAAAAGACGTGCAGACGTGGTGCTGAGGGACATGGTTTAGTGGCAGACTTGGCAGTGTTAGGTTAATGGTTGGACTTCATGATCTTAAAGGTCTTTTCCAACCTAAACAATTCTATGATTTATAAGGTGAAGCTGCACAGTACGGTTCCGGTAGCAGAAGAGGCTGTGCCAAGCTGTGGCCGAGCTCTCCCTGGGTCCTGTTTCTGTGTCACGGTTCACTGTCTCTGTTAGCTGCAATGGGGATGCTCTCTGTGGGACGGTGCTGCTCACTGCATTCCTGAAATAGGTCAGCTCAAAATCAGGCAAAAAATAACAATTTAACTATTATTCTGTCCCTTAGGATCTTTTCTACTGAAGGGAACTGAGCAGCAGCATTGCCGCCCTCAGCAGAGAGATCTCTGCTAAAGCCCATGAGCAGAGGAAGAGGAGGAATTGCTGCTGGCCTGGTAGGCAGGGCCTGGCAACACCTCCACGAACAGAAAGGGCAGGACAAAGTGCAAGGACAGTAGTTCATGAAGAGGGCAGTGGCTGGAACCTTGTCTGAAGGGATGGCTGGAGAAGAGCCTGGGGTAAATGATGACGGAGAATGCATGCTAGAAAGAGAAGGGTCTCCCCATGAAACGAAGGGTCTTCTAAAGGCTGAAAGAGCTGGGACTATTTAGCCTGGAGAAGAGAAGGTTGAGGGGGGACCTGATTAATGTTTACAAGTATCTAAAGGGTGGGTTTAAGGAGGACAGAGCCAGGCTCTTTTCACTGGTTCCCAGTGACAGGACAAGGGGCAATGGGCACAAGTTAGAACATAGGAAGTTCCGTTCAAATACACGGAAAAACTTCTTTACGGTGAGGGTGACAGAGCACTGGAACAGGCTGCCCAGGGAGGTTGTGGAGTCCCCTTCTCTGGAGATTTTCAAGACCCGCCTGGATGCAGCCCTGAGGGATGTGCTTTAGGTAATCCTGCTCTAGCAGGGGAGTTGGACTAGATGATCTCTAGAGGTCCCTTCCAACTCTGAATATTCTGTGTGATTCTGTGATTCAGGAGGCCAGACAACAGGACCTGACCTTTTTGGGGAACTGGGCTGCCTGCAGTCCAGGGTCCACTTAGAAGTGGACCTTATGGGTGCTGTTACAACTCAGTCATGCAGTGGTACAGTCAATGGCGTTGGCCTTGTCTCTCTGGCTATCACAGCTAACACACAGCAGAAGGCAGGTGGGTGCAGACAGAAGGTCTCTCCTGTGCGCAGCCGCACCGTTCCCTTGGATCATGCTGTTCTGATCCCGTGAGTACGCTCTGCAGGGAGGTTCTTCACGTGGACCAAACTCAAACGTGTATGTCTATACTGCAACTTAACCACTGGTGAACGAAAGGCAGAGGACATGCCAGCATCCTGCAAACCCAAAAGGTTGACCATGGCCAGGCTCATGGCTGTGCTCGCAGGTTTGTGCCGGGTGCAGCACGTAGGATTACTCTTGAGAGCAGCCTCAGGGTTCAGAGGTATTTCATTTCCAGCTCTGAATATATTTTTGCAGAAACTTAGCAGTAGCAGAATGCAAACTTACTTGGGAAACAGGAATATGGAGGGTCATGTTCTGCTTCTCCAAAATAGTAAAGTAAAACAAGTCTACATCAGGGGAGGTCATTCTCCCCCTCTACTCTGCACTGGTGAGGCCACAACTGGAGTACTGTGTCCAGTTTTGGGCTCCCCAGTTCAAGAGGGACAGGGAACTACTGGAGTGAGTCCAGCGAAGGGCAACCAAGATGATTATGGGACTGGAGCACCTCCCTTATGAGGAAAGGCTGAAAGAGCTGGGACTCTTTAGCCTGGAGAAGAGAAGGTTGAGGGGGGACCTGATTAATGTTTACAAGTATCTAAAGGGTGGGTTTAAGGAGGACGGAGCCAGGCTCTTTTCAATGGTTCCCAGTGACAGGACGAGGGGCAATGGGCACAAGCTAGAACATAGGAAGTTCCGTTCAAATACGCGGAAAAACTTCTTTACGGTGAGGGTGACAGAGCACTGGAACAGGCTGCCCAGGGAGGTTGTGGAGTCCCCTACTCTGGAGATTTTCAAGACCTGCCTGGATGCAGCCCTGAGGGATGTGCTTTAGGCAGTCCTGCTCTAGCAGGGGAGTTGGACTAGATGATCTCTAGAGGTCCCTTCCAACTCTGAAGATTCCGTGATTCCATGATTCCGTGATCAGCGTTTAAATGTAATAATAATAACATATTAATACTTTAATTAAGTCAATAATAAGCTGTGGAAAGGATTGGTTGAAGATTTGAAAATAAATAATTGCAGTGGCACCCCCTGCCTATATTAAGATCATTCTGAAAAATTATCGATACACAATAACACATCTGTCGATACACAGTTGCGACATCTATATCAATATCTTCCTATATCAATATATTGGGTGAGGGAATTGTGGGAGAATCCTTTTCGAATATTGCTGGGGGGTAATTGCTGACAAAGAAATCACTGACATTTAAATGGAGTTTCTGTACTGCAGATAATTCCAGGAATGTGCTATAAGAAAAGTAAAAATCTCCTGTTGTTCAGTTTTCGATTTTCAATTAATTTTATACTGCAAGTGATGCTGTGCTCTAGAGAAGCCGACATAAAAACAGGTTATTATGGAAAATTCCTACAAAATGTTCAGCTAGTAGTGTTAATTCTGTTTTAAAACAACTATCTCCCTATGCAATTATATTTCAATAAGCAAAAGGTTATCTCTGTTGTAAAGACACATAACGGAGAAAACACTCAAACTGTTGCGCTGTTATCGCTGGAATTTATCCTCCAGCGTGACTATGTTCTCAATTACAGCAGAACAAATGTATTAAATATCATTCAGATAGGAACATCATCCGGTAGCTGTCTATTTCTGAGAAGTTTTTAGATCCCAAGGAAAGAAGACTTTTTTCACCTACTTTATGCTCAGTTTAGGAAAATAAAATAGAAACCAAATGGAAACAGCTGTGAAAGAATGGGAAGAATCTCCACGCTATGACCCAGAAGGGGAACCCAGGATTTCTATTTACTAGAATTATTATTGGTATTGTTACAGTATCATCCACAGTGCTCCAAAACCCTTTTAGCGTGAACTTGTGCAAGTCACCAGTCGCCTATGATTCACTTGCCTCGTCTATAAAGTGGAAATAAATGTCCTTCCCACAGCTGGGTCTTGTAAAGACACATTTGCAGGATTGGAACGCCAGTATAAACCGGTTTCTTATTCAGGGCTTTATAAACTGTAATGAAAAAAGGCTGAGTAATCACCAACAACGTTGATGTCTTATCTGAGATTCCCCCCGAGATCCTCCTAGTCACGGGAAAGTGACAAATTATTTTTCTTGTGTTTCTAATAGAGTCAAAATGAGCATGGCTCTTTGTAATAGTCAGTTCCTTAACAAGCCCTTAAACTTTCATTATGTCTTGCTCAGCCGAAATATTTTTGCTGCAGACCCAGACATCAAAGATATAATATAGCTCTGGACACCGAGGCTACTTCACCAACTGCTGCTCTTAGGTTATCTGTAAGAGAGCAACATATTGTTTTGGTTTTATGAGATCCTGTAAAAGGAAAGCTGGTACTTAGAAAAAAATGAAATGCTGCAAGCAATATATTGGCTGGATTAAGTTCACCTCCAATACTTATAATTTCAAGGAATCTATACCAAGTTTCAGTATAAGCACATTGTGGCTGTGCTCACACGGAAAGTACAAGAGGGTGCAAGCTCCAATTCACGTGAAGTAAAAATACTTGTTGGTTCTGACCCATCTCATTGAAATAACACCTGCAGATAGACAACATTTTTCCGAAAGTTGGTAGCCAGTATCTTGTTAACAAAAGGCAACTCTGCACCATCCCTAAAGCAATTTTCACAAAACTGCTTGATTGTGCCGGGGAACAGAGTACGGTACTCGGTTTTGCTTAGTTTAGAATCAGAGGAAAAATTAAAACCTGCCAGTTATTACCTCTTGTAGGGATGCATTCAGAAATGCTGTTCTGACAAACAAGTGTCTCCTTGAGATGGAAGGAAAAATGGATTGATATGTATTTCATCTCACACCCCACTAACGCTACAGATGGGCACTGACCAGCAGGGCAAGAGGGGTACTTGGAAGTGACAGAGACATGCGTTTCCTTGGAGCAGAGAATCAATAATGGCTGGAAAACAAGGCAGCAAAGGAAATAAGAAAGAAAAAGAAAGAAAAAGAAAAGAAAACCACAGTTGATGTAATTCAGCTTCTGGGAGGATAGGCTGATTTGAAAAGTTATGTGAAATTAATCAGAAGTAGGTCTGTACTTTGATAATTAATCTCAGTTATTAAGTTTTGGTCCATGCACCCAGTATTTAATTTTTGTTTTGGTACGTTTTGAGAGAGTGGAGGGAGGGAGAAGATTACGGGATCTTCAACGCAGAACGAGACAAAGTGTTAATGGGAAAGATTACCGCCGTATAATCCTTAGCAAATGGCATAAAAGCATTAGATACCTGCACTGCCACTACGCCTGCCTGCAGAGATATGGCATTGCCAGAAATTTAGTTGCTCTTTCTATGCCCTCTGTAGCAGTAAGAAAAATTCAAACTAAAGCTGTTATTCTGTAAGGTCTCCTTGCAAATCCATTGGATTTTGCTCACAGGACCATAAAAATTGCCATGCTGGGTCAGATCAATGGTCCATATAATCCAGTATTCTTTCTCTGACAGTGACTAATACTATATGTTTTGGTACATCACAGGAAAATGTAAGAAACCTTTCATGACCAATTATGGAACAACCTTCCCATAGAAGAAGGCTCATCCTAACCTCTGGCAGAAAATAAAGCTTTTTTGCTTAAAGCCGGAAGGATTTCTATTAGCTCCTGTCTAACCTGACCTTGATTATATTCACTGTTCATATAAATACCTCTTCCTCTTTCAAATCTGATTAAGTTTTAGCTAAAGATATTGTGTTGCAGTGAATTTTACAGGTTAAATTGTCTTTAGAAGTATGCCCTTTATCACTTCTAAACTTACTGCCCTTCGGTTGCACTGGATGATTCTTGTTTTGATTTTATGAGTGGGAGTAAATAAGGCTGCCAATTTGCCTTCTCTGTAGTACTCAGGATGTAATATACTCCCATGAAACACCTTTTTAATCACCTTTTCTTTCAACTGACTGCTCCTGCTCTTCTCTCTCTCTCTCGCCTTTGCATTCTTCCTAACACTTTCTGGGCTGTGGGAGGCTTCTTCCACCCTGAAATCCTATTTCTTTAAACATAAAATAAGTTATTTATTTAGATCTGGTTTATTCTTCTCTATTTTATTTAGAAACTGTAATGTCTTTGGTGCTGAAATGATTTCTGAAGGTCTAATTCAAAATGCTTTGTGCCAGTCACTGTATTCCTACCAAGGACCTGCCCCCACAGCCAGGTGTGCTATCTGGCCATTTGTGGTGTTATTCTTAAATACAGTTTTAATATTCTAACAACGTATTTGCTTTCATAAACGCAGTTCTGCACTGAGTGCAGGATTTCCCTACTTCATGGGGACCAATTGATTCTCCCCTAAAATCCGCCAGAATCGAGCAATGTGCTTGACCCTCCAACCTGTGTATTTTCATCTCTGAGATTTTCCCAACTGCGTTTCCTCGGACGATGGGATGGTTGTTCCCTTGCGCTGGGAGATGGCTCTGGATTTCCTCCTCAACCTCCTCTAGCCCCTCTCTAATTCTGACTTCTGTGCCTTCTGCCAGTGTTGCCCCTTCCCCCTTCGCTGCTCTTCCACGTCAGTAAAGGGCATATTAAATAGTGTCCATTCATACTCCTTTTCCTCAGTATCTTCTGTCAAAGGCTTTTTTTTAGTAGTTCATGTTAAATATAATCAACTGTCTTTTTATCCATTTTTTTGTTATGTTCAAAATAAGAGTGGAAAAGACGAGCGGAGCCCAGGTTTACATCTGTTCCATCGTGTACATATGACTTGTTTGTAATCTTTTATAACACTGTTATAACACCATTTACTGTTCTAGAAAACTGAATAAGGTTCATTAGTCCATCCTTCAGAGTTATGAGTTTCTTTTTTAAAGAAGCAAGAAGAAGATGTTCATCCCTCCAGTCCCCTAAGCTCAAGGAAGAAGCTTCCCTTTCCGTGACCGACATCGGCCCCATTTCCAGTATCAGTCAGAGGGTGAGCACCTCTCTGTTAGGAGAGACATCCAGTGCACTTGATTTTAGCTGTCTAGCCACACCAGCAAGGCACTGTCTGTAACAATAAGAACAGAAATACTGTAGCACCTTTGGAGTGTGAGTTGTTCCCCGAGGCACTTGTTTGGGTGACAGAAATCACCCTCTGGAGATACTGATCTCTTTCTGTTGAATACCAGGACTGCCTAGAGGACCAGCTTGGATCTAATGACTCAGTTCTGCCTGAATAAAGCTGCCTGAGATGGTTCCTGCTCTAAGTGACTTGAGAATTTTTAACGTAATGCCTTTTTTACAGTCTTTTCTGGCATTCAAATTCAACTCTGATGTTATTATTAAATGCGTGAGGAATTGCAGGGCTCAGAAGACTGACAATAGGCTGTGGAAGCTGTTAAGAAAGGAAACACATTTTTACTGGGAGATTGACCAAGTGCTGGAACAGATTGCCCAGAAAGTTTGTGGAGATATTCGAAAGCCATCTGGTCACCATCCTGGGCAACTGGCTCTGGGTAGCCCTGCTTGGGTTGGGGAGTTGGACTGGGTGATCTGCAGAGGTCCCTTCCAACCTCAACCATTCTGTGATTCTGTGATTTTGAATTAAACTCTGTTTGGGATGGCCTGAGCACATTAAATTGGTTGGTTGCCTAGTTTGTAAATCTCTCAGTAAAAAGAAAGGACTTGACTTAAGAACCTGCCAGCATAGCTCCATATCTCAGAACCTTGTTGGCAACGGTTGTTAGAGTCCTGAGAGCTGCAAACCATCCTCCCAGAAATGCTGCCCGACTTGTAATGGAAGGACAAAGGTTTTAAAAGTACCGTGCTCTACTGTACACAATATATAGTCAGTCACAGAACTTCACTCCAGGAGTCTCTGCTGGATGCTTTTCAGGAGAACATTTAGGATGCATTTACTTTAAAGAATAACAATTGGCTAATGGTGTTTTTTATATTTATATATATAATTATGTGTGCGTGTGTGTGTAAATAAAAAACTTAGGAGAGTGTTTCATTGACTGTGAATATTAAGTCCCAGTAGTTAGACACATAGCAAGGAAGTAGTTAGACACATAGCAAGGAAATTGTGTTATGTGATGGGATGAGAAAAAACCCTAAGCTGTATGTCTCAGGAGAAATCAATGCACTGTGTCTTTTAATGTCATAAAAAATACCTCCCAACAAGATGTATTCAGAGTGGTATTAGCAGAAAAGTGAGCTTCTAATGGCCTTATTGATTAAGGCAGAAACAGCAGACAATTCAGAGGATGCTGCTGTTGTAGGAAACAATTGGAAGTACCATCGCCTTACTGTACTCAAGTAGATTTAGTGAGGATGCCCCAAACTCATATCCGCAGAACTGCCACCGGAGTAACCGCAGCCCTTTGCTTCAGTGAGAAGGTGATTTGTTGAGCTTGAAAGAAGCTTCCCTGTCACCTTTTCTGAGATGCTCCTCTTTTCACCCCCCCCCCCCCCCAATTTTGCTTTTTTCTTCAGTGCAAACCCTCCTTTGTCCTTCTCAAAGACTTCCTTAACCATCCTGTTCCCCTCCTTAGCATCCCTCAGAAGTTTGCACGGGGGAATGAGGACAAGAGTCCCCTTGAGGGACAGCAGCCCTAATGACTTGTGCCATCCATCAAGAAAAGATGACTGCTTTGGGGAACAAATCCGCAGTGACTGTGGGACTGTCTCTAGGAAAGGACACACAGTCAAATGCAGCTGAGTTATGGAGGCCTAATAGCACGTCATCGGTTGTAACTCAAAAGGGTGGGTGCAGGTCCTGTGTGTCTGGAGGGGACAATGTTGGATGATGCAGAAGTGCATTGCACATTGGCTGATGCTGAGAGGGACAGAAATGCACTCGTGATATCTGCCTGCTCGGTAAATCTGCTCCCGTCTGGAGGCACGCTCCTAGTTGTGAGATGGAACATGTTGCTTTGCAATTCTTTCCTTATGCGAAATTCCTCTGTTTTACAGGGAGTGAGCTAATATAACGCTGCCCCAGCTGCACGGTGGCAACGTGTCAAGCTATAGCGATTCAGGGAGCTTTGACTCTGTGACTGTGTCCTCCAAAAAAAACCCCTCATGATCGGCACAGACCGTGTCGGCGGCCTCTTGACTCGCCGCTCTGCTGCATTATTGAGATGAGAGCTGCTGAGAGCCATGGCCAACGGCATTAAGGGCCCTGCAGCGCGTCTGAACGCCGGCCACACAATGCTGTAAATGGGCCAGGACGGATGTTTTGGCCAGGGGCCAGATCACCGTAAAATCCAGCCAAGGAAACCGGTTTGCGACTAGCCCCTCGGTGAACGCACATTTATTCGGTGCAAGATTAATATACCTAAGGTAAACAGAGAGACAAACAGACAGACTCTGGAGCAGTGTGAAGAGGTGACAATAAATAGGGATGATAAAGAGCATTAAAAAAAAATATAATCTGCAGCCAGCTGTAAAAATTCCCACTCCCCAATGGCTACTTTACGGAGAGCTGTTTTTCTCTTGCAAACAATAAATAATGAAGGCAGGTTTTGTAGCGGGGTAGAAGGGCACTGAAGCAGCGTCGGGGGCTGATCAGGAGGAGAAAGGTGCTAAGCATTGCACGGGGTACGCAGACTGGAAGCGGAGAGCATCGCTGCTCTTCCTGCTGCTCAAAACACTGGAATCCCCCCAAGCGATTGAGCCCTTGCCAAGTAATTCACCGCTGTGTGGACAGACTCTGCTTCTTGTTCGTGTTTGCTGATCTGATGCAATTCCTAGTGCTTAGTGGTTTAACAGAACTCTTCGGGAGACACTCGATTTATCACTGATAAATCACTGATGAAATCTAAAGTTCAGTTATGAAGTGAGGGCTCAGCCACAGCTGTATAAAAGGCTTTCCCCTGGCTTAGAAATACACTGGAGAAGATACTTAATATGATAACCCTGCACAACCTCTGCACCGTTCAGTCCTTGTTTCAGGCTTTTGTTCTTAAGGCATAATTATTGTTTCTGGCTAATGATAGAAAAGATCTGCACAGTCATACCATGCACGACCAGCCTCACCCTGTCCTTCACCAGCTCTCCGCTCCTTTGTGCACACCACAAGGCAGTTAAACTCAGCAGCTAAACCTTGGTTTTAATGGAAGCATTTTGCGTTTTCAATACCGCTGGTGCCATTGCCGCCTTTCCATGAAATAGATCAGTGGCTGGATGATGCAGAGGTTACTGTCTTCTGATATTTCAGGGGTCCTTTCCATTTGTAGTTCAAACGATGACCCAAAAGCAGTGAATTTTCACCCTTTCCAATGCAAAACCTTGGCAAGTCCCCTCATCTCACTCACTCTACATTATGCTTCAGATATGGAGATGGTGGTGGCTTCCTTTTCTTGGAGGTGTGGGCTGAGGATAAAGCCCATGAAACATTTTAAAGCATTCAAAAGAATTCTGGACCTGCGTTTGAACTACATTCTCCACCCATTTGCTTTTCAGATGCTCAAATAACAGCCGATGGCACAAACAACTCTGCAAACTCTCTTTTGAGCTGCACTGGGTGTGCAACTGGAACCTGGAAACATCACAGAATAGGGAAAAGGACCACACTGCAAATATTTTTTTTTCCCCACGCCTGCAGCAGCCATCATACAGGCTCTTGAAACCTGCTGTAGACATCTCGCTGCACATCAGACCCACATCTCTAACCCAGCACATTTACCTGGACACCACTTGAAAAGCAGGTTTTGCCCTTTGCTCTTTCATCCAAATGCACACGGAAACCAGTAAGAGATCTGCAGGGCAAAGCCCAGCCTGGTTACTCCTTTCTGTGTACCTGTTATTTCCCAATAATGTGCTGCTGCTCTGGATCCTGACCTCCATTATACCGATACACTGCAGCAGCTCTCCCGACTTCCTCATTTGTGTTGTCCAGAAAGGTGCTGCGGTACGAAACGCGGCCCTGCTATGCATTCCTCTTTCATTTCTATGCATTCCCTGGCTGATACCGGAGTGGAAATAACACCAGCACAGTTCAGCCTTCACCTCTTCTTGGGATGATTTATGTGCCTCATACAGCAGCTCTAGGAGAGATTATTCTTATTTATACTATGCTCCAGCACGGTTTCTCCTCAAACTAACTCGGATACCTCGAAATAGAAGCAACACCAGAGCAGAGAAATGAAACGAGAGTTGAAACAGTGGGAAACGAAGTGCCCGGCACCACTGCATTAAAAGAAAATCCCACACTAAGACCGTTTCTGCTGTGGTGTCTGTTAAGGGTGCAAACACTCTGCCTGTGGGATCGCATTGCGACCTATACCTGGTTTTTGATAAAAAAATGGAAATGGATGGGTGATGTTTACAGCTTGTATAATGATGCTGGGAATCTGGTGGGGCTGAAGGTTGGTTTGAAATGGGACGTAAACCTGAACCTAGCCTTATTAGTCAGCTACGTGCTAGCAATTGAAGAGATGTGCCAGTCTGTCTTCCTTCCAAGCTCCTTTTTAACACTGGCTAGGCTGCCTGTTGTTAGAGGAAAGGGTATTTTAATTGCAAGTAGTAGTTTAGGGGTGTTTTAATTGCAAAGTAGTGGGGAGCACTACGTCAGGAATAGAGTTTCATCAGTGTGATGTTACTTGAATGTCAAGCCACGACGGGTGTCTTATTCTGATTTAGGTAAATTTTCTCCTAAACAAATGAAGTTAAATGACAATACAGCACTTGTAAACAAACAAACCAACAAAAAACCCAAGGAAAAGAACTACCTGTTAAGCTAACTTGCTTTGCCCAATATAGGAAAACGAAGGCTGAGAGGAACATGCAATATTTCAAGTGGGTAAACACTGGCAAGAGAGAAAAACGACTGAGCTAAAAGAGATTTTTGGCACCAGAGTAAATTAGTATAAAATGGTATGAATAATGTGAGGCTCAAAATGAGATGAATGTTTTTGTGCATCCAAAGAATGAATCAACTGTTTCCAGTGAAAGCGATGGGAGTGAGGCATTGATTCAGCTCCAAGACAAAGAGTTTATTCCTGTCTACAGTGTGAGTCTGGGTTTGGTGAAACAGTCGGTGTCTTTGGGTGTCAGGAATGACAGGGCACAGTTCGCAAAGGTTTGGCCAATTTCCCTTCTGCAGTGTCATCATCAAGATAATTTTCAAAGAGGGAAAAAAAAAAGAAGGGAAGGAGGAAGGAGAGGAAAGAGAAGGAGAGAGTGTGAGACAGAGAAGGGAGAGAGGGAGGGAGGGGGGATGGAAGGAAGAAAAGAAAAAAGAAAAAAGAAAAGAAAAGAAAAAAGAAAAGAAAAGAAAAGAAAAGAAAAGAGAAGAGAAAAGAAAAGAAAAGAAAAGAAAAGAAAAGAAAAGAAAAGAAAAGAAAAGAAAAGAAAAGAAAAGAAAAGAAAAGAAAAGAAAAGAAAAGAAAAGAAAAGAAAGAAAAAAGAAAGAAAGAAGAAAGAAGGAAAGAAAGATAGAAAGAAAGAGGAAGAAAGAAAGGAAGGAAGGGAGAATAGGAACGAAAGAGTAAAAAAAGAAAGAAAAAGAAGTAAAATGAAAATAAAAATTAAAATGAAAGAATTAGAGGAAAGGGGAAGGAAGGAAGGAAGAAAAGGAAAGAAAGAGTAAAAAAGAAAAAGAAGTAAAAGAAAAACGAAAATTAAAATGAAAGAATGAGAGGAAAGAAAGAAGAAAGAAGGAAAGAGGGAAAGCAAAAAGAAAAAAAGAATGAAGGAAGGAAGCAAGCAGGGAAGGGAAAGGAAAGAAAGAAAAAGAAAGAAAGAAAGAAAGAAAGAAAGAAAGAAAGAAAGAAAGAAAGAAAGAAAGAAAGAAAGAAAGAAAGAAAAAGAAAGAAAGAGAGAAAAAGAAAGAAAAAGAAAGAAAGAAAGAAAGAAAGAAAGAAAGAAAAAGAAAGAAAAGAAAAAGAAAAGTGTAATAACCTTTTAAACCAAAACCAGCTACACCTAAAGCCCAGATGACTTCAGAGAAGCTGATTTACTAAAGCTTTCTAACGTTTCACATAATCAATTGCATCTCACCATTGCTTGACTATTGTTTAACATACAAGAGCAATATAGTTCCAGACCTTGCTTGGGGCAGGTAATGATGGTGTGTTTGTGTGGGATGGAGTAGTAATTCATTTCAGACACGGAGGTAATTCATTGCAGACACTCTTTAAGAGACTTGGGGGAGAAAATAAAATGACAGATGATTTTACAATAGTTCAGGATTATTTTTTTTTAACTGCTGACCCTGGAACTGGTAATAGCAGGAAATGGAAAGATTAGCATAAAGAATGGTCATTGATACTTGAGGCCTGATGGCCATTTTTGCTCAGCCTCTATACTTATTTTGAAAGGAATGAAGCATTAAAAACAGCCAGCGTTTTCTTTCTTGCACATATAGAGTATTACAGCTCTTATGGAAAGTGTAAAATGAGTGAACAGGAATTATGCCAAAGGGTTTCAAAGGAATAACTCTGAACTCACATAAAACATGACAGAGAATTAGATCTTTTTTTTAGTTCTAAATTCAGTCAGACTTCTCAGAAACCTGTAGAGAAGGTGTTATTTTCTATTACATTCTTTATTTTTCTATATGAGAAGAAAGGATAGATTTTGTTTACTGTCTACTTAGTAGTAGAAAGTTGTTCTGCACAGCAAATGAGAAGAGTGGATATTCATATCCAGACAAATAGTCTAAATATTAAGAATATAGAAAAGAGATTATTCTAGGGAAATCAGAGATGGGTTTGTGGGAGCGTACAGGGAATCCACCTTAAACATGGTAAGAATCAAGATGACCCTTTAAGATGTGCCCTCAGAACTTGTTTACTTTATGGACAAGTGACCATTAAAGGATGGTGTAGGGATCATGATTTATTGTTGGGTTCTGCAGTGCAAAGATGTCTGTCCAACAGAAACTCAACCAGAATTACTCTGTATTAAAGATGAACAGAAGTGGATTAGACTCATTCACACCTGATCTGCTCAATTCAGCCAGCAGATTTACCTCCCACCTCAAACAAGACACTCCTGCAGCTTAACCTCGAGTCGGAACATCTAGCTGTGCCTTTTCCCTATCACCATTCTGAATTTACTGGGCAATTTTAGTGGTGCAACAGGTAATCCACCTCCCCTTTCCATAGCTTTGCAGGTTAAATATACAAAATGGGTGATGTGACTTGAAAGACGTCCTAAATAACCTTGTATTCATTTGCTTTTTCTGACCACAGGAGCCTGGTGTGAAAAGTACTCATGGAAGGATGAGTCTAATTTGGGGGAAATATCATCAATGGGTGACACGAGCTAAAGAAGTGCTAACAGTTGCACTGAACCAAGCAGTTAACAAAATTGATGTGATTAATAACAACAATAGAAAACTGCTTGTGTGACTTTGGATCTTGAGCTCTCTGAGTTCCCACAGGAGCCAAGGTGAGGAGACGCTGGATAAGGAAATGGGAACTCCTGAAAATGGCTGTTTTTCTTTTCCTGATACCAAGTCTAGGAAAACCCTGCAGCATTCTCACCATAATGTGAAGAATAAAGCGGTCAGATGTCATACTGCTGTCTTAATTGTGGTAATCATGCTTTTTTTTTTTTTTTTCCAGGCAAAAGAAGAAGGATGCTGCTGCTTCTACATTAAAGGGAGAGTGAGTTTTATGAGTCATAAAAGAGGAGGAAACACAGTAATGGTAGCTCAAGGGCTGTAAAAAAAAAAAGGATGTGAAGACTTTTAGGGCTTATCCTGAATGACGTGGAAGCTGAAGGTGTTCAGCAGTTCTCTGGATCAGGCATTTTGTCACGGGGAGTAGCGGTGATGACAAAACACTTTGAGTTGAGGATTTGTCCCGGCATCCCTAGATGTGAGCAACAGAGGAGTTACTGCAGCAGGGCTAACTAGGACACCACTTAGGAAGGGACTGTACGTCTGCAGCCGCTGAGGCGCAGCACATCACCCAAGAAATGTACAAAAACATGTGTGCCCAGGAAATTTCTTCCTTTCCTCGTACGCTGTTCACTTTAAAGCCCGTTTCTACGAACACTTGCTGCTTGACTTGCTTCCTGACACCACGAGGAGTCCCATTTAATTAACCTGGCAGCCTAGAGTGGTGAAAATAGATTGGGGCTTGTAAGCGTGGAGATTGACAGTCTCCGCAAGCTGCCCTGGTTTGCTTAGCTACAGAAGTTATTGTTTCTCTGTTATTTTGATCTCATGATTCCAGGTTGTACAGCCAGTGGCTGGCTGCAGCTGGAACAGGAGTTGAGGAGAGGGAGGGAGGGGGAATGGGACTGTTTGACAGGGAGCATCAGCCCTTCACTCTCCCATGCCTGTATTACATTGGGTATTGAATTGCCTCTGGCTAATCACAAGCCTTCTTAACATTTTCCTCTGAGAAAACAGATGATCAAATGCAAGAAAGCCTACTCATTAAAACAAGTACTGGGAGGGTTTTGTTCTTTTCAGACCCATCCCTGTGTTTGAGTACCTAGAGAACCAAGCACTATTAGCTGAATAGCATCTGTTTACCATCAGCTTTGTCTGAAACTTTTCTTTTTTTTTCAAGTTAATAAAAACGGAGTTTGAAAACTGGTTCTGATTAGGCAGGTCAAATAGTGAAAATACTCTCTAAGGCCAGAATATTCCTGAGGATCCCATCGCAGAGCAAAACAGCACACAGAAATCACCAGAGGAGTTGCAGATCAAGGCAGACAGATGCGGTCTACTGGGCGCTAGTGGGTTTGGAGCTGCCGCCATGGTGCTGCAAATGGAGGTGCAACAATTGTTGGTAAGATTCAGCCATCTGAATTTCTGCATTAGGTGCCAAGGCAGTAGCACTAGGGCCTGGGGAGGGCAAACAGAGAGGAAGATAAAAAAGATACTCCCTTTTGGTTTTTTTTTAAGGAAATATTGTGAAGTTCACAAGAGTCATGGCAGCCCCAGCAAAAGTTTATTTTCTGCATTGCTTTCTGCCTCTGTCTCTTGTTGGGGCTGCACCACGCTCCTGTCTCCTCAAATGAATGCGACATTGCTGTTTTAAATGATGCTTACAGCAATCAAATCCTTTTGCTAACCTTATCAACAGCTGAGACAGAGCGATGGGGACACACTCAATTGCTGTACACCACTTCCACTACAGTATTTTCTTTCACACTGTTATTAAGAGAAATTGCCTATTACCAAAGTAGCTCTAAGGAAGAGAAAAAAAAAAAAAAAAAGGAAAAGTGTATTTTCCATCACAGTGCAGTTCGATGATGTTGTAATTGTCAGCACAGTGGGTATGTCACTCCCACCAGGTCCCTTGCCCTGCTGATCGAGTCTGTTCTTTGCGCGAGATGCTGCTATTTGTGTTGGTTCATGTGACTTTCTCTTTTAGCCGGGCTGTCTTTCCTTTCGTTGTAGGAGATGGACAGCCAGGGGGAGGAAAGGCAGTTGTCGTCTCCATTTACTGAAGCTAGTACCGCTGCAGTAAACGTGATTCCTTCTTAGATGTTTGTGCAGTTTTGTGGGTGCTGCAGGGTGAAACTGTAAATTCTAGTTATAAAAATAAAACATGATGCACAGGCAAAGCAGGTGAGACAGAGCGAGCTGTTGAATGCTGGTATTTGGATGCTTGGGTGGGTGCCCATGTTACAGAAGCTTGTCAGAGACGTGGACAGCTTCCAGCTCCTACTCTGGGGGACAGGACCAGCATCCAGAATTTCTGATGTCTGGACTCCTGAGCAAAACCATATCTGTTTCAGACGACACCCCACAGTGACTGGCTTGTCTCTGTGTTACGCTCCAGGGAAGGACACCTGCATCCTGCTGCCTACTGATGTGGACTGGCCCATATCTTTGCTCCTCGTGCCCAGCTGGGACAGACAGCTTGGCCACCCCAGAGAGGACCTGAAGCCATGCATGGAGTCTACCCACACCTTTGCACCTCCTTGCCATGCCTGCCAAATCTCATCATGATTTTGTCTCACTCTTACTGCTCTTAACATCTTAAAAAGGACAGGCAGCACTGCTAGGGAGTGTTTGAATCCCTCACGTAGGTGGCCAGGAGTGTGAATTCCTCCCTTCTCCATACATCTGGGATAGCTCAAGGTACATTGCTACAAGGGTCCACGTTTCCTCCTAGCTCCTTGTGGTTTTTCCTTGGGCCTTGGACAGTTGAACAGGTTTGTTCAAGTCATTAAAGAATGAATATCTCTTTATAGCATGCCCAAGAAGGCTGCCCCATAGCCAGCGTATCATTGATGATGAATATATGAACCGTCCTATCGATATTCCTACTGGACCTGTCCTTGAACCAGTCTAGCCGTCAAAAGTCTTTGGATGCTTTACTCCAAACGTTCTCCTGTGTGCTGTCTGTGCAGACCCTGCGGTGAAACAATCCTCAATCCAACACCATAGACCCACCCCATGAGGCATTTTCAGAGACAAGAAGAGTACTTGGCTCTCCTGGCTCCCAAATTCACATGAAATCCACAGGCTGCGCCTTTTACGTTAAGTAGCCTGGAAAAGCTTCTCTCTCCAGCAGGCAGAAAGTTGCTTTCAAAGAAATATTTGAAATAAAAGCTCCTTTCTCAGTATCTAATATAGTGCAGATTTCTTCACCGAGTTTGTCTGCGAGGAGCCCGGGGTCCCAGAATCTTTTATCCACATCCGACCAGAGCCAGGATTTGGAAATGCCGTGACTAGACTAAAACATGGTTTTGAGAAATCATAAGATGTCTGTGCCAAGTTTTACAGAGAAATCTAATTCTCAGATTTAAGTATAAAAACTAGGTTTAATCCATTACTGGCATAGACTTAAAAACAGCGTTACACTTTCTGTATTGTCATACCTCCAACACATGCACACAGATTATTCCACTTTGTAAGTGCGGTGTATTTGAGACTTACTGGAAGCTACAGAAAAATGCAGAGGTTTATCTACCACAAAAATGCAATCAGCATCTCCACGCATCTTTTGGGATTTAAAAGGAACTTCTTCTTAAAATTAGTGTTGCTACTTAGGAGCTAGTTTTCATTTGCATCCATAGAGAAATTCGGAGTCACCAGGAAGGATTACCGTATTGTAACACGCAAGGCAAGATGTACAGTGGCTGTGAGGCTGGATTTGCAATTTTTATTTTGTAGTGTAAATGCTAGCATAAAACAGGAATACATATGGGCAAATTGAGTCCAATATGAAGTGTATAATAGCACCAGACACTCGTGCAATGTAAGGACTTTCTTTAACAATAATAATGTTAACAGTTCATTAAGTAAACAGAAGCAAATGGAGTGTTTGATGTAATATATAAAATAGGATTGGAAAGAAATCTCATCAGGTGGATTAAAATAAGCACAAGCTAAGGGCAAGGATAGTTCAGTGTACTAGATGCACAGATTTTTCTTCAGAGATCTCTTGCTTGCGTCCAACACAAAGTAGGTTAAAAAAAAAAAATAACTCTTATTGCAAAGAGTCATTTCTATATGCAGAGGCATAGAAGCTGGTGGCATTGCTCTGATCTATGTCTATATTCATGTCTAGGTGATCAGGTGTATGTATGTCCTTCATTGTAACTCAGAAATAGGATTTTTTTTTTTTTTTAAATTAAACCTGCCACTCACCAGAGTAAAAAGACAAAATCCTAAGGGAAAAAGAACAATCTTTGTAACATGTCACAATAGAGGAAAATACACTTGTTTTCATTCAGAGATGTCATGAGCCCACAGAAAAATTAAAGGGCTAAATTCAAGACCTGTAGAAGTCCATGGAAGAAAATGAGCCTTCACGGCATATATGGGTATATGCACTGGGTATAAAATCTCACAGGGCCACAAACAATACAAACTTTCTTTTCTCCCTGCTCCAACCACTTCAAATCTATTTAATGTATTTTTCTAACATACTAACAAAACTAATAAGCTTATCTCACGTGGAAAAAAATAAAAGGCATAAACACTGCTATATCTGTGGTAAAAATGCTCTTGCAATCTGCTGTGGTCAATTGCCAGCCCCTGCACCCCATGCTGGCAAGAAAACAGCTACGGGAGAGAAACCCCATATGCACTAAGGGAGAGTGAGCTGAAGGGTCTCCAGCTCCCTCTCCGCAAAGTGAAAATCGTCGTAGGAGGCTCTAATTATCCTGCAGCAAATTAAATGGCAAAAGCAGCGTGAGCCTCTAAGACTCTGTTGTCGAGCGGAGTTTCTGGTGGGGTTTTTGTTGTTTTGTTTTCACGTTCTAGTTTAATGCACAGGTCATCGTTACCAGGCACTTGGGTTTCGCCTGTACGTTGCAGTCCGGGTCAGGAATCACGTGGGTGTGATCAATATATTTCACCTTGAAAGCGTGGGAAAAGCAGTGTGTTTTCCTGGGCAAAACAAACAAGTAATGGAGAGGAAAGTTCCTGAAAACTATCAGAATTAAGCTGAATTATTCTCTCAGCATCTTTGGTTTGAGATTGGCTCAAGGAGCAAAATGCCGTGCAGCAAACAGGTGGACCACAGTGACAGAACTGGGAGTTTACCAAACCATCTAGCACACACTTGTAGTTTCCTTCTCTTCTTGTTCGCGAAATCCATACAAAGTCACAATCAAATATAAAAGCGAGTTATCTGATGAGGGGAAACCAAACATCAGCAGTCTGGCTCTGTGCTTGGCAGTTGGGTTGTCTTCTCTTCAAGGCTTCGCAGTGCCTTCGGTGTATGAGCTACCTGCGTTGCCTGAACTGCTAAGGCAAACTATCAAGGACTGAGTAAATACCTTGTCTGAGAGACTTAACTTTTTGTAATAATAGAACATGATACAAACGGCAAGCTTCAAAACTAACAGAAACAGAGAGGTTTTCATGTATGTGTCAAGGTGCAATTTTATATCTATCTTTAGCTGTAAACATACACACAGTGTGGTGTCCTGGCAGCATGAGCTGCAGAGCAGAAGCACAGCAGCCCCATGCAGGGTCCCGCTCTGAGCCTCCTGGCATCAGTAGGTTTCGTCTTATAGAAAGCAGGATTGGGCCCCGGTATGTAAGAACAAGATAATGGTGCTGCTCAGTTTGGCCTCACTAATCATAGAATCACAGAATCGTCGAGGTTGGAAGGGACCTTTGAGATCATCGAGTCCAACCATTAACCTAACACTGCCAAGTCCACCACTAACGCATGTCCCTCAGCACCACATCTACCCAGATTTTAAATACCTCCAGGGATGGCGATTCCACCACTTCCCTGGGCAGCCTGTTCCAATGCTTGACAAACCTTTCAGTGAAGAAATTTTTCCTAATATCCATCCTAAACCTCCCCTGGTGCAACTTGAGGCCATTTCCTCTTGTCCTATTTCTTGGTACTTGAGAGAAGAGACTGACCCCCACCTCGCTACACCCTCCTTTCAGGGAGTTGTAGAGAGCGAGAAGGTCTCCCCTCAGCCTCGTTTTCTCCAGGCTCAACACCCCCAGCTCCCTCAGCCGCTCCTCACAAGGCTTGTGCTCCAGACACCTCACTGTCTTCGTTGCCCTTTTGTGGACCCTCTCCAGCACCTCAATGTCTTTTTTGTGGTGAGGGGCCCAAAACTGGACACAGCCCTCGAGGTGGGGCCTCACCAGTGCCGAGTACAGGGGGGACAATCACTTCCCTAGTCCTGCTGGCCACTGAGAAACTGGTAATAACAAATATGAAATATCATCAAAAAGAGCAATTGGGATTCAGAGGGCCTGACGTGGAGGAGAGTTGGGCGCGTGGAACCTCAGCCACTGAGCCAAACCTACACCTGATGTAAATCAATATATACCTTTTCCAATCAGACACTTTAAAAAAAGTGTGTGCTTGCATGTGTACACACAAACACATGTTTTTACCTACTAAGGGAATTTGAGCTTTTTAACCTTATTTGCTATTTCGTATAAAACACTGGCTTTAGCTCATGCTTTTAAGGTAGGCAGGTTAACTTTCTCCCTTCCTCTCCCATCAGTTTCCTAATGGACGAGTATTAAAAAGATTCATTTCTCTGCTTTGCTGGGTACCTTATAACTAGCACCGTGTCAATATTTGCTAGCTGGAACACAAAAGAGTCATTTCTGGCAGTTAAAGCATCTCTCTTATATGTCCCTGTCCCTCTCCTCCTGCTCCAGGCCAGCTCCCTGTGCATGAGATAAGACAGTGCTGTAAACTTCACAGTTGTGCTGAAAATCTTGGTCTAGGCAACAATTTCTTAAAACTTTGGCACTTCCCTCAGTCGCCGGACTTTGTAGGGCTTTTTTGTTGGTTTACAGGAGAAAGCCAGAAAATACATGCTTGGCAAGCTCAAAAATCAGAAGGTAAAGAGAAAGAGGCAACCTGTATTCTCATTATGTTAAAGTCTCATGATTGTATAGTGAATTTCATGACTTTTTAAAGCAGATTTGGGGTCTTTGAATGCTGGTCTTTGGCAATGAAGACAGCAGTCATTTTAACCACTTGTTTGTGAAATGAAAGCAAGTTTCCCACCAGAATTTTCAACCTGTGGGTTGCAAAATTTCCTCTGTTTGAGGAGTTATGAGCTTTTAAGTTACTTCCAATCTATACAATAGGCAATAATGTAAATCCAATAACGCCTACTGCTGTCTTCAGTGCTCTGATCCTTTTCCCTTGCAGCGCATAATTTAACATAAAGCTCCATCTCCTATAGGATGTAATCTGGCATGCCAGGAAAGTGCACTGTTGGATGGCAGTTATATCATATTGTGAAGGCTGAAAGAAGTATATTTTTTTTCCCTTGCCAGGTTCATGACACTGTTTTTATTTATTTTTCTGCGATGCTACAACAAGTTTTCTTCCGAGGCATGAAGCTGCAGTTTTTCTTCCCTAAGAGCCAAGGGCTGTGCTCCCAAAGATGCTATATGCGCTGTCTGGGATGGAGGGAGAAAAATGACCCCGGCAGTTCTCCTCACCTACCTCTGGTCAGCTGGCAGTGACTTTTGGGAACAAAGCACGGATCAGAAATGATGCAATGTGCCTTTTCCTTGGGGTAGCCAATTTGTTTTCCAATGGCACAAACTGCTGTTGGGTCACTGGAAGTGGAGCCACAGAGACCAGCATCAGGTGAGGACATGGTCCTACTGTCTTTGATATTGGTTAGGTCTCACCTTCCTCCCCTTTTCATCCTTAAATGAGAATTTCACCAAAATTTCTTTATCTTGAGTTAAACTTCCCTGCTACATAGTGACTCCTCAGAGTAATTGCTCACGAGATTTGGGAACTGCCACCCCTAACAAGGGGTTCAGCTGCAGGATGGGTTGGTGGGTCAGGACAGAGCTATTAAATGCCCAGTGTCTAAGTGATGATTTCTGGCTTTTCAACCACGTTTCTCCTTTGTGGTGTTGCAACAATTAAGACTGAATGACCAAAATCCATGTAAAACCTGATTTTGATGTTGACAGAGCAGATTTCCATTTGAAAAGGAAACCAGAATGGAAACATCCTCTTGATCTGGAATCCATAGAAACAAAGAAACGCAGACAAGCGCTTGATCCTTGTTAAGTGCACAGGTGGAGTCAGGCAATGATGAACTCTGAATTTTGGCTGCTGAGGATGCAAAGGCCTCTAGGATGGGAGGGAGGAGGCGGGAAAACACAATGAGAAACCTTCCACGAGAAGGTGGCTCAAAATCCCAGGACAGGATGGAAACTAAGGGGAAAATCTCCTTGTTGGGAGGTCTAACGACCTGGTCTAAAGAGGAGGTGGATGTGTTTTATGTCACCATGTGTTACCGTTGTGTGTGTTACCATCACTGTGTGTTACCGTTCTGTGTTTGTCTGCTTCCCCCCCCTCCGACTTACTGCAACCTTTTAACAGTGAGATATTCTCAACCATACATATATATATGTATGTATACATATATATGTATGAGCATTGATCTACAGATTCTGAGGTAATTTGGGAAGTGCAATAAATATTCCGAGGTGGAATATAAATTAATTCTTCTGACTCAGAAAAGTTAGCAACATATGGTTTGAAAGAGACTGCACGCCTTTAAGAAAAGCAAGTTCTCTGCACCAAACCTCCCACGTGTCTTGAATGGACAAACAGGGAAGGAGACGTGGTGACCCAAAGACCCTAAACTGGTCCCTCTGAGGTCAATGACAAAACTTCTCTTAATGTTCATACGGAACTCAAATATAGTATAGTTTAATGTATGTTTAAACCAAGACCTACTTTTTATTTCTTTCTGCGCTTGTTGGCATCACCAGGATGCCTGGGCTCAGCTCGTCTGATGTTGGCACCTATTAAAATACACACTTTAAAGAAAGGTGGCTGAATAGAATAAAACTTGGGCTGGCATCATTGAAATATGATATGCGAAGAAGAAAAGTACACAAAGCCCCAGAGTAGGTAGGATCAAATCACAGACAGCATATTGTCTCTGTTTTCAAGTGTTTTGAAAGGGGCAAACCAACCAGGATGCCGGGATAAGACTTTGATCCTCTCTTTGTAACAATGCCATGCTTTTAAGTCTTTTTTTTTTTTTTTTTGAGCAGCAAACCACTCATGAATTAAGAAAGTACCACAGTGCAGTCCAGCATGAAAAAAAACCAAACCCCCCACACCCCACACCAAGGTATAAATAATTTACTGCTGCAGAGAAAGGCTGTGGCGTTACGGGGGAAAGTTGATTAGAGAATTCAGTGATAGCCTTGGTAAATGTGGGCATGAAGGTTTTATACGATAGTAACAGTGGTGCTAACAAGAGGGAGTGCCTCTGTGTGTGTTTCACGAGGCTAGAAAAGACTGTAAAAGGCTCTGCAGAGACCCCGCATGTTTTATTTAGAAATCCCAGAATACAGCCCAGGAAATCTGGCCTCTTGGAATAAAGACGCGTTAGATGAGAAGAGCTCCTGAGCCGCACACGAGACAAAGGGGAACACATTCCAGCGGCGTTTTTTCAAGGTATAACAAGGACCCTGAAAGGCTGATGAGTAAACAAAGAAAATATGGTGAAGGCCAGTGGTGGCTCTTTCGCCTTTATGTTAGACTTGACTGAAAGAGAAGAAAAAGCTCTAACGCTGGAGGATCTCTAAGAACTCATCCCCGCAGCGTCTGATGTGTTTTGTCTGTGTAATTGTGCTTGCGTAGCATCTACTGCAGCTGGCAAGAGCCTGCACACTGACCTTAAAACCCGATAGGAAACCCAGGCACAATGCCACTAAAAGTCTTCAGCAAGGGATAGCCATGAAGGTAATGGCAGAACCATGAACCAGTTGTCTGGGGTTTTGATCGCAAGACCTTATTTTCTTTCCTCTTGCACAGACAAGGGGAGATACTACATTTTTACAAGGCATTTAATCACATCAATGGCTAAAGATAAAAAAAAAAAAAACAAAAAAACAACCCACCCCAAAACCAGCAGTGAAGCTAGGGTGAGCCTCATGGATCTTAAACTTTTATGGCCCAGATTGATCTTCCCCACTCCCAGAAATGCTGTGAGCTGGAGCAACAGTTAAGGGCAGCATCCTCATTTGCCACAACATTTTTAATGATATGGGCATTTTTGGAAACTTACCTTTGTGGCGCAAGACATTGAGCACTTCTCTGTTGGCCCAGCAACATCCTGAATGCAACTCTGGTAATCAGAAGTAGTAGACCATGGCTAACTGACTTGATAAACAGGAATAAAAGAATCTTGCTATTTTTCTGTTTGATGATACGTTCTCTGAAGGCTGGATTTTGCAACTAGACGGCAAAGTGTCTGGGCTATGGGTTGCCCTTTCTAACGGAGTGTATCACACTCTGCACAGCAGGATCCTGATAATTGCTTGAGGGCTTGAGGTGCTACTGAAGGAAAAGCCATCACTAAAGTGCCAAGCACAACAATTAACATTTGAATCATTTACAGACTACAGGTGGGCTATCCATATATGTCCGTCCATACGCTTATAATCTCCTTGGTATTAAATTCTTAAATATAGCTTTTTGGAAGTTGAAACGCCGCATCCGTGGAATAGGTTCCCATGTGAGCCGAAATGGGGATTCAAATTAGAAATGCACTTAATACTCAAGGAAATTAGGGCTTGGCATTTAGGGTCACATCACCACCGTTAAGGCAGGAAATGATACAGCCTCTCCCTGCAATGAGAGCAGAGACAATCCCTCTATCCCACGGGCTGAAAGCCTTGATCCAGCGTCTCTGTGCCCAGCCTCCGATTTCTGAGCAAAAAGACAAAACTGCAAGCACAAGAGCCAAGGCAGGCACAGAAGGAAAGTCCAACAAATTTGTAATCGAAGTGGTGTGTTGCTGTTTTTAAAATCCTAACAAACAAAATGTAGTGCGGCAAAAAAAAAAAAAAAAAAAAAATAATTGCGGTGCAGGGTAATTGTGCAGTGAAAAGCATTCAGCTGTTTACATTTCAAGGGCTGTTAATCCGAGGGAGCGGCACAAGTGGTATTTTCACCCTAATTGATAGTCTAGCGATATTGCAATCTTTTGAGTATTAAAAGTATAGAGGGAAGAAGGGTCTCCATGTCTGTATCCATCCATCACATCCACACACATCCATCACCCATCTGTGGTCTGATCAGGACCAATCACCATAGTAACCCCAGAAATCCCCTACCACTCCCTTGAAACTATCCAGATCTCAAAAAAAAACCCCAAAGAGCACAACCATCCCTTCCCAGCTCAGCTCATAGAGCCCTGCATCATTAGCCATCAGGTAATGACCAAGCCGTAACTGCTTCCCCCCCTTCAGTATATGAAGGTTGTTTCAAACAGCTAAATACAGTGCTTGGAAAGAGCAACCCCACTGAAATGGCCTGTTAATGAATGATTTATTAGAGTGGCGGCAGCAGCTTTCGCTGGGATCGTTTCTTAATTAACAACCACTAACTAGTTGATGTCTGTGTAAAAAAAAGAAAAAGAGATCTAAATGTATTGCTTTTTTGTTTGGTTTGGTTTTGCTTTTTTTCCCCCTAAGGTTTCAGAACTCTGTTGATGTTCCATGCGGGAGCCATCCTGACCCAAATGTGCCTGAACAACTTGAGCAGAGATCCGTCTTGCTTTTCCCGTCCCCGTTTTGTTCATCCCCATCCCTGACCAGCCATGGGGCAGGAAATCACAGCTGGATTTCTGGTAAAGAGGCAGAACCCAGGCTTTAACCAGCAGGTTTTGCCCGTGTAAGCAGCACTGGCACTTAAGTTGCCACTGACTAAAAACGAGAGAGAAGGGTAGTGGGAAAGATGCCCCACTGCCTCAGGTTCAAGGCCTGGATCACCACAGCAAGAGCTGGAAAGGCAAACAAGGTTGCAGAAGGGGTTGAATTATCCCTGCAGAGATGAATCCAGCTTCAAAGCAGAATATCTTGTTAAGGATGGGGCTCTATATTAAGGTATCTGATTCAGCACTTAGATCCCTTATGGGATAATTGTCCTGACAGGCTTGGATGCTTAATATAAAGTTCCAAAATTTGAATATGCAGCAATAATAATCCCTGTCTGGAGCTGCTGAGAAAGGCTTTGAAGTACAGGAAAGTTAGTCCTGGGTAAGGAGTTAGTACGTGTCAGCTGCTCCCCAGGAATCCTCTGAAATGTATGCAGCCCATTTTAAAACCCTAAAGTCGTCAGAAACCTTATGTGGCCAGTTGTGAAACAAGAATAAACAACCTTGCATTTACCGGGAGATGGGAAGGGGTGCATGAATCAAATGGCTGCTTTGCCAGACTTCCATGAGAACGTTGTTGGCACAAGAAAGCTGTTCCACCAAGCATCTCCTACCGGCTTGCCGTCTGGCCACGTTGTCGCTGTCAAAAATGCAACCATAGGTATTTCTGATCTGCGTGGTGTATGTTTATTTGTTTCTGATGGTGCCTGCGGTGTACCAGACCCACCAAGCCGAGAGGGGAAAGAGGGGGAGGTCTTTGCATTGCCAAGGTAGAACCTCCTTTTTCACAGCTCCCATTCTTCCAGAGGTCCTTCATCTGACACAGAATCTGTTGGACCCACCCACTTCATTCCTAGAGGAGACCGTGGGCTGATCCATCATTCCATAGGGCATGAACCTTTGCGGAAGTCTCCAGTGGGAGCTCTGGGAGGCCTCTTTCTAGGGTTGCATCTAATTGATGGGGTTGGAGCCCCAGCAAACGCAGCCTAATTTGCAGGGAGAGGGGATGCTGCTCTCTGGAGGGTGCTGTAAGAGGGAGCAGAGCTTCCCTGTGCATTTGCAGAAAGCCAGGGGTGCCCTGTTTGATATACCGTTGACCAGCAGACTTCATTAAGAGCATAAAAAGACCAGAAGTTTGCATGATGTCTGCTTACGCATATATCTGCTTATCTATCCCTACCAATTCTCACTTACTCTCTTCACCCACTCCTCCTCCCCACTGTAAATCCCATTTAGGATAACTGAAGACAAGAGGAGGTCATGGATAGTGCACAGACAGAGATTTAAGGCTGGAAAGGCTCTCACAAATAAATGCGAGGAAATATAAAGGAAGCCCATAGACGACAATGGTTTGTCCGCCGCGCTTTTATGAGAACTGTGTGCGTGGAAGCAGGTTCAGACCCAATATTCTGTATTGGCCACGCATTACAAATGTGTTTATGGGAATAATACAATCAATGGATTGATTTTTATAATGTTTCCTTGCCTTTTAGTCAACTCTCCAGTCAAGAGCAATCAGCATTCCCCTATTGCCAATCGCGGGCTGCCAAATTACCTCAAAGGCTTTTGAGTATTTGCATCCCAAATGAAGCTGGTTTGATGCTGGTACGCAAGCAGGGTCTCATGTAATGCTCCCATCTGCTTCTGTATTCGGAGAGCCTTTCTCTGCCCAAGTTACCTTCTCCTGCCCTAACCAAAACTGCCCTAAAGCCTCAACTACTGGTTTGCGACACAACAACAAAAAGTACCTCGGGATGGGAGAGAAAGGAGAAACTCTGCAAGTTTGGAAGAGAAGAGCAGCAACTGAAATGTGAACACAATCTGCTCTCAGTGGGACCGGCGAGAAAACCTGATTGCCTCCCAGCTGTACAAATGAACTCCCGGTAGGATGAAATGGGAAAGCAAAATGATGGGAAATGGAGCCCTTCTGTGGTTGCTGGGACAGCCGGGAGTTTGCCTCTAAGGCGTGGTAATTGCCATTAACTCTGTGCCTTGGGTTGTGTGGTTGGAGGTGGACAAAGCGCCAAAGCCTGCGTTCAGGTGCTCCATCGTCTGCCTGCAATCCCAGTTTGCTAAGAGGACCTGCCTTGCATGGCCATCACCCAGACGCCTGCCTCAGCTTGCCTGGGCGCAGGGAAAAGCAATTTATTTATTTCCCCTCCTCTGAATTGCATTTTGACCTTTTTTTCCTTTTTTCCCTCCAAAAATCATAGCTCAAAGGAGCCAGAGCAGAGAAATATTCCTATAAAAGGGCCACTAGCAACCACATCAATTTGCATGGCTGAGCATATCTCAAAGCACTTTGTGGCGTCTTGTACCAAGCCTGGAGAGATGCGCAGGGAGAGACTTGCTGCGAAAGGAGAAATTTAAGGGTTGCTTTTGCTTCGCTCCTCTCCTTTTCCTATTGCCGCACGGGTCATGTCAGGTAGGAGCAGCTCTACCGCCCCTCACCCACACTCTGTGCAGCTTTAGTGCATTCAAATGGGGATGCAAATGATTTTTCCAGGGTCATGCTGCGACGCAGGGGCAAAGCAAGGAAATTCCTGATAGGGATTTCATGACCTAGCTAGAAATAAATCCCTTCACTGCCTGGGAAAGGGCAAAGCGGAGCTAAGTTCCTCTTTATACCTAGGGAGAAGGAGAAGATAACGCACAATGAGACAGGGTTGTTGAACGATGGGCTAATGAGAAAGAAGGGGGGTAAAACCAGTAGCACCAGTGCAGTCCTCTGTACGCAGTAAGGAGGGGAAAGGGTATTGGAGGTGGGAGGCCAATGTGGGATTTCCCTACCTGAAGGGTGGCAAGGTTTAATGTAGGAACCTGGAAGCTGGAGATGGAGCAAAATGGGTCTCGTAGCGGTGAGGGAGGTTTGTCTGTGCGCGAGCGTGGGTTTTCAGAGGTGACTCAGCGCTGCAGCATCAGCAGAGGGCTGGGACCGGCGCGTGTCTCCGCTCTCCTTCAGAGGCAGCTCAAATCCGCTCAGCAGAAAACATCAATCTTGCTGTCACTGTGACATTTTTTGACTTAAAATAAGGCTTCGTTTTATTTTGTCTTGGGGCGTGAAACTAACTTCTTTCCTTGTCTGGACCTAGCTCCGGCGCAACTGAAAAATGCCTTGCAAACTTATCGGTTTACATATGCTAATAAGATGAATTCTCAACATGGTCGAGATGAGGCGAGTTTTGTAATACAAAAAAAAATAAATTAATCCATTTTCAATGACATGGTAAAATCACTTTCCTTGTAATAATGAAAAAAGGCCATAAATAAATTCTACTTCACTCTTCTTATCGGTCATGTTGCATAGAGTTATGCAAATGCCAGGACATTTGAAGCACAGCGTTTACTAACTGTGAGAAACCAGCACAGACCTGAAGCTAATTTTTTCTCTGTATTTCTTCGCCATCCTGACAATAGCTTTTGGATGTGGGGTTTTCTTGGCCATGTCAAATAACTTAGAAAATGGAATTCTTAATAGTTTTGGAAGTGCCTTCAGCTTTTCAAAGCCCTGGATGTTAGACAACTTCATAGTGAGTGCTTTCAACAAGCCTCAACTTACTCTGGCAGTGATGGGATAATGAACAATTTAAACAAAATGAATGAGAAAATTAAAATTAACAGTCCAGAAAACTCTAAATGATGAGGGAAGAGCCTCTGATGAGTTAGAAATATTCACGCTTTTTGAAGGATTTTGAGTATTTGTCTGTGAGTGTGTGTGTGTATAAAAATTCATAACCTTGTTCATAATAACCATTATTACTTGATAATCTTGAGAGCATACAGACTCTATTCCACATATTGTCAATAACCTCTCTTCTGTTTATGGTTGCACACTGGAAATTACATTCACGCAGACACAGGAAAATTATTTATATTAACTGAATGAATCCAACAATCTTTTATGTCTTTTGCAGAAGTAATTTTTTTTAATTTCTTGTCAAAGACCGACTCATGTTTGAGCCTGGGCAGGTGTAAGACAGGGTCATTAAATCCCTTCGCATGTGATTGAATGCTCTGAAAGAACCTCTTTAAAGAGACATAAGAGCGTCTAAGAGACAAATCGTTATCTATCAAAATGCAGCTACTTCTGGAGTTGGGCAGAGTGTCTAGAACAAACAGTGCTTGAGATTAGGATAAAAAGTCAAGAGCAATATATGCTCAGTGGAAAAGAAATGCAGAAACACTGAAACAACGCAGGGAAATGTCATCTACATTCTCATTAACTTATTCCATCTATTGTCGTCTGGACTTTACTGGAGAAAACGAGAAATATCCAGCATTTTTGTTCCCAAGTTGTATCTAGGAATGTCAGATGCAGAGGATCACAGAATGTAGATATAATAAGCCTAGTTTACAGCTCCCCTATCAACTTAATAACAGTATGAACCGGGACGATGTCCAAGACTCAAATGCTCCTTGCAATTAAGCAATGAGAGTTACCAGCTCCTATAGAGGATGGCATGGCTTGAATGTTATTGTTCTGGCACTTTTAAAATAGATTTCTGACTCTAAAAGCCGCACACAAACTAAAAAAAAAAAAAAAAGGAAGAAAAAGGAAAAAAGGTGATTATCAGGCAGCCCTAGCAGATGTTTGTGAAAACGTTTAGTTGCAAACCCAGCACTCAGATGGGGTTTGCCAACAATTGCTCAGAGGTTTAAGAATGCAGACTGAATCTGGACTAAGTCACAGTATCTATGACTGTGGAGGCAAATAATTCAAACGTGGTGTTTTCGTCTTGTTTCAACTAAAGGTAGTTTAACCTCCTGGAAGCTGAATGGCTGCAAATCTGCTACACGCCATCCCGTGTCTGCAAAATGAGACTGGATTTATGAATCCTTCCTTTCCTCCCCTGTAATCTGCACTCCTCGGGCCAGATCCTCAGCTAATTTGGCAGAGCACAAGGTATCCTGAGAGCCGTTGACTTAAAAATAAAAAAGGTTCAGACGTGATTCTCTGGTTCTTTGCAAATGAGAAATCATTTATATTGGTGCAAAGCGAGTTAAAATTGAACTAAAACGCTCCTGTATCAAACTGAACTTTTAATACCGACTCTGAACCTGAATTTTACTAATATACAGCTAGTTAAAGTACAAGGCAATGAAAAGTCTGCTTCTATATGGGTTTTTTAGGTTCCAGCTGGTAGCACCAGAAGAATCCTTCGGAAGCTAGGCTGCTTCCCATTCAATATTAACTTTACACATGGGAAGCCTGATCATGTGCTATTAAAGTCAATAGGATTTTTATCATTGACTGTAATGAGCACACCATCAAACTATATGCCTTCTTCTCTCCCCTCCACTCTGCTTCTAAGTTTCCTGTAATCCTTCTTCAAATGCCTTTTCCCTGATTTTCGGGACTTCCTTTCCCTTCAAGATTTCTGCCGTCAATGCCCCACATGCAAAACCAGCAGTTGAATAGGAACCGTCGCGATTCTGTGCTTTAAAATTGCAGCTGAAATATTTTTCCACGTTTCCAGACAGAACTGGGCAGGTTGTGGAGCTCTCAGCAGAGCGCCTTTGGAGGCTTGGTTTTCGTTCAAATCAAATTGAAACGGGGTATGAACATGAGTGAACTAAGAGCAATCAAAACCAATATAACACAGCTGGAGAGGCCAGCTTGGCAAAATGCTGAATATCCTACGCTCCTGATGATTAAATGAACCATAAAGGTTTTTGGCATCTTGCAGCATTATGCTTTGAGGTCCTGATCTTGCAGAGGACTTCAGCTATGCCTAATTTTAAGCTCTTGCTTATATCCCAAGGAGATCAACAGGCTTTTGCTCCAGATTCGTGCCATCTGACTACAGGCACTTAACTGAAGCAGAGAAGACAGGAGCAGTGGTCCTTGGCTTCACTGGAGAAGGACAGGCAGCTCCAGGATGTTTTCTGTGTTTCGCATTAAAACTGTTGGAAGCGCTTTACGCGGTGTGAATACTTATGAAAAACGATGACACTAAAAGGGCAAACCCAGATGATCTCAAACAACATCTCAGGGACCTTGAACAGAACTTTCCTCCCTCTACTGTTGTACATGCATTAGATCCCAAAGCGTGTGCAGACACTGTTATGCCAAGTACTCAGAAAGCTGGATCACAGAATAAAACACTGCTATATCAATATGCAACATACAAAGAGATGGTATAATTCTGGCATAAACCTGGTCAAAATTCTTTATAATTAAGGAGAAGAAATGTTTTGGCACAGAAACAGAAAAACTAGAAAACCAAGCATGCATGCAATCTCATTTTCTTGCAGGCTGTTTGTATCAGTGGAAGGAAATGATCTAATTAGTTTATGGACAGTGTTTGTCCCTGAAGATCACAGCCTGGACTTGGGGGAAAAAAAGTTCATCTGAAGCAGCTCATGTTTTTCATATGCTAAGTGAGTTCTGGTATCTGTGAAGTGAGTTATGCAAAGTAAAAATAATGCTTACAAAATCTGATATCCACCCAAAACCTGGCTACGGTGGAGGAAATGAGGGCAATCAGTTCAAAAGACTCTAAAAATAGTTTTGTTTCCAGGTTTGCATAGGGACTTGTATGGACAGAAAAGTAACTAGTCCCCTACAGCCCTTTTTTTGGTATACAGCAAATGATAAGACAAACCTCTTTTTGGATGTGTATTCTTGGGGGGACCCAGCAACTCAGTTCTGTGCTTTTAAATGGCCTCCATGTGCTCAAAAAGGGCAGCCAGAGGCCACATTTTTCTAGTTGTGTTGGAAGAAGCAGACTTGAAGTTTGACAAGAACATGAGAACCCAACATAAAGGGTGGACTCGTCTCTGGCTGCTTCTGCGTCTCGCTCTCTTTCATATTTCTCAATAGATTCATCTTTATCACTCAATTAATGCATCTAAATCCTCATTTCCTTATTTGTGCTACTCAGTGCTTCCAAAACATTTCTAGGAATGGAGATGACAAATGGGGTAACAACCACTGTGTCGCATCCTCCCTTAACCTTGATGGATAAGGCAACAGAATAATTTTCAAAGGTATGTAAAAACACCAGGTTTTTTGTTTGTTTGTTTGGGTTTTTTCTTTTTTTTTTTTTTTTTTTTCCCCCCCCTTTCTGATGGTTTTTGTTCTGGTTGTTTTAACTGGGACTTGAGAATTGTTGTGGTGCAATTCCTGGGCCATCAGGGATCATTGGTGGTTCTTGTTCTCATTTCGGCTTTCTAGGATGCTTTGCAAGGATACTCTGTCTTAGGAACTTGTGCATATCCCTCTTTTGTGCTTTCTGCACTCTTGATCTGCCTGTACCCTGAGAGCTCATGTTAGCAAAGGAGAAATTGGAATTTGTAGGGCGCGGAGGGCATGGGATTGCCTTAAACAGGTTCAGGTTGTAAGGCCAAAGCTGGCATTGTGGAAACCACTGGAAGTGAGATGAGGCTTCACTAAATTCTGCAAGAACTGAAATTAAAGATGTTTGTGTTTCCCCTGATAAAATTAAGCAGCTGATCTCTGCCCTGTAGATGACAGGAGCTTGCCTAGTCCATTATCACTTGAGCTGGCATTTTACATAGTCAGACTTCAGCAAAATATCTTCCATACTTTTCAGCCACTTACACTTTGTATTTATAATGACTTCTTTCTTCCTAACTTTCAAAGCCTTAACAAACACTTGCATATTTAGTTTCACATCAGTTCTTTGGGTATTATTAGACCCAATTTAACACTGAATAAAATGAAAAGTTCAACCCCAGAGCACCTAGTAAGTCAGCTTCACAGCTTGGATGAGACGGTGGGAGTCCTGACTACTAGGCTGTTATTTTAACCACTAAACCACATTCCTTTCTTTTGCCTTATGTCTTCTGGGAATCATCCATCAAATAACTTCCCTGCATTTCCTTTTATTGCTTCCCAGGTAATGTTTATTGCTTTGAAAGTAACTAATCGTTGGTTGGGCTGTGTTCAGATGCAATTAAAAGAATATTCCACCCCCACTCTTAAAATGCAGAGCATCTCTGAGATTCCTAATCATCTGAGTTTTATAACTCTGTTTTATTACTTTCCAAATATACAATGCTCATAAAAAAGGTAATTGGGTCTTTAGAATAATGCCATTTCCTAATGTTCACCAATGAGGGAAAATTATCATCATGTAGCAGAATATTATGTTTTAATTGTTTTGCTCTCTTATCCTGTGTCAAAAGTTTTGAGGGCAAATGCTAGGTATAAATACTAAGCCATCACTACTGAAGAAAATGGTCGTCGGGGGTGATGATAATTCTGTTAAGCGGGGAGCATCAGTGATGAAGGGCGGAAGATAAAAATATGGAGACTGGATAGCTTGAAATAGTAGAGAAAAAATACGAAATAGTAAGCGTTCAGATTAAAGTCTTATTAGATGGGAAAACTGAGCACCACGTTTTTGCCTTAGTTCTTAAACTACATAGTGCATGGCCAGGCAGCTCTGCCTAATGGAGGCATGTTGAAATCCTTTGGTTTGCTCTGTCCTGGGGTGGGTGGGAAGTGGCTTAGATGGCCACCAAACAGGAGGAGAAACACACTGCAGCCGGGGTGGTAGGTTGGGTCCGGGAGTCAAAAGGTTTAAGAAGCAGAACAGCAACACGTTTACTGAAAAAAAAAAAAAGCTACCATTTTTTGGTGTCAGGCTTTATACTCAATTGCTCGTATTTTCGGAGAAGCTGAAAGTAAGATTGAGCCTGTAAGGGCCCAAGTTGAGGCCATTTTTAGAAATATAAAGCCCTAATGAAACCCTGTTGCAGTTCCCCACGTGTGAGGTGGGGACAATAACCTCTTTCTCTGGCAAGCTTTGTAATTCCTTTAGGACGAGGATTGTTCCTTATCATGAAATGAGCAGCGCTTCGCCCAGCAGGGCTCTGGCTTTTCATTGAATGCCTCGAATTTGCAACGACGCGAAAACACATAAACTGAAAGGGAAGCAGTACTTGGGTAGATGAATTTCAAGCTACTCTCGAATTTCCCTTGTTCTTGTATATCTGTGCTGAATGCAGAGACATCCTTTCTGTCTGGGATAGTTTGCAATTAAAAAAAAGCTCTCCGGTCTCCTACACAGGAAGAAAGCCTTCAAATACGGGTCGTCTTTGATCCATACCCACCGCGGTGGCTCTCAGCCCTGTGAACTGGCAGTGTATTAAAACAGGGGCTGCAGGATGAAGAAGTGACCTGTGTGACACAGCTCTCCCTGGCATGTTATACAGGACACCGCAGGCGTTGGATGACACAGAAATGAAAGAGAAATGTGGGATTAAGAGGGATGTTCAAGGTCACCAACTCTATCCCTCAAATATAAGAGGCAGCGTCCCATATAAGCCTGCTCACACCTGTCTTAAAACTAAGTTATTTCCTTGTCTAATCTGACTGGGAAAGAATTCCAGAATTAATTCTCTAAACAGTTAGAAATTTTCTAGTTTCCTGTCTAAATTTATTTTTGGCCTATTTATAGTCGGCTGTTCGTGTGCCAACATCATCTTTCAGCTTAAAGACCTCTGCTCCCTCCCTGGTGTTTACCTGGCTGATGTATTTAGAGTCTGCAGTCGTACCCCTTCCCTGCCTTCCTCCTCCAGCCCTGGCTGTGAGAGATGAAACCCAGACAGGCTTTGTAGTAACCCCAGGTTCCCCGGTGCCATAGCCATCAAAATTGCCATTTTTTTGGCAATGGTTTCAGTTTTAATTCCTCTTTCTTGAACATGCTTGTCTGTAGATGGGTGGCGGGAAGAAAAAAGGGTTAGAGTCAGTATTGCCTTGAAGGAAATGAAAGTCCAGAGAGAAAAAGAGATTTGTGCACGGTGGCACAAGAAGTGGCTGAAGCAAGAGGAGAATTTGATTCCCCTGATGCCAAGCCCACTACCTTTAAACACTTTTATTCGTGGCGTACCTCCGTCATAGCAAAAGGTTATTAAGGTGTGAGACACTTGGATGTCAAAACCAGCATTTCACCCTGTGATCTTCCAAGTCTCATCCAATTTGCTCATGAAATGAAAATCTAGCAGGAAGTGTTTGATGGCTGTGCATATTAATACGCGCTAAAACAAGAGCTTTCATTATCGTCTTCAATGCTTGCTTTTCCCTTTTGCCACTGGTGTAGTGTGAAGGTTACGGTTAAGGTCAACCGCAGTCCATGTTTATTGGTTTATTCCCAGATTTTGAGTTATTGATATTGAGCTTGTCCAGGAAATCAGTGCAGCGCAACGTAAGGGTAATCAATAGCTTGCTGCTCTTTTTGCATATTAAAAAGATAACCTTATAGAGTAAAATAAATTTTTAAAAGAGAGCTTCAATGTCTTTCCACTACCAAGTCAAAGCTTTACAAACTCTTGGGCAGCTGTTTTCATTTATTTCTATGCTGTCTTTTCCCTAAAGCTATCTTTAATGGTCAAAGCAGGTTTCGTTCTTTCCTTTTTTTTTTTTTTTTTCCTTTTCTCCTGAATATGAAACAAATGCCCACTGTACAGATACTCAGATAGTATTCAGATAGCTCTCCCACTTGGATTTGTTCCATGCATATTTCTAGAGTGTCTTCCAGCTCGCTGGGTCCCAAGTATGGAAACAGCATCATGGTATCAGCAGGGCTGTGACCTCTGGCTGAGGGCTGCCTCCCCCGACCATCTCCCTGGTGGTCTCTGTTACTTGTCCTTTACTTAAGATTCACCTCAGCCTGATACATCACAGCCCCTGTTTTTCGGAAAACCCATAAATTCACCGAGACTTTGCTTTCTATGCTCCTACCTGCCCGCATTGCCTCCTGCCTGTGTGTTTGGTTGATGTGCAGCTCCCCTCCTTTTCCTGTCCTAATGTTGTTATAGGATATTGCTGTTTGCTAAGGAATGAAAGATGATATTTAAAAGGATGCTCGTACTAGCTTGACTGCTGTTGAATTTCAGAGTCGCTGGTACAAATGCTGAATTGTATTACTTTCACGGTAACGGTCTCCCCAAAGGATTCTCCTCTTGCCTCAGATGCTCAGTCCCCGGTCAGTTCAGATCTGATTGCTCATCTGTTAGATGTAATAATAGTATCGTGCTGTAGCTCTACGGTGCCTTTCATCTGATGTGTTTTACAGAATCTGGGCAGCTGTTGTAGAGAAGCAGGTGGGAAGCCGAGTGCTGAGGCTCTTTCTAAAGTAATTTCAGTTGACATATATTTAGTGAACCCATCCTGCTGATAAAGAGGTACAGTGTGTATTATATATGTGTATATATACACACAGCTAATTAAAATGACAGCGCTGGCACCAGTGGCCAGCTGGGGCAGATCTCTTTCCACGCCACCTTTCTTCATCAGCCCCCGATCCCCCAGCTGGTCACCAGTCCCTGAGGTGCACCCGCCATCGCTGACGTTTCAGGATGTGATTTTTGCAGTCTTGTGAACACTGAGGGCATCTGTCCACACACAACTTGGGAATTTTGCTGTGTTTCATGAAGTTGCCATTTCTCCATTCGCTTTGATGTACTGTCAGTGAACCAAGACCAGCCCATGGGAAGAATGATTCTGTTTGCCCAGAAAAAAGTCATAAATTCATGAATGCAATAGCCATGTTACTGGAAACCTAAGAGAAGTTGGTAACTGGAGCAAAGAGGGGTGATCACATTTATCTGCAAATGACTGTGCTTTTGGAGGGTAGAAAATTGTCTCAGAGAAGTGTCCAGAGACTCTCTGGACGTATCTGCTTTGCTCAGCACAGCTGAACTTGGGACACCCCTGACTACCGGGCCAACACACATATAAATGATGTAGCACAGTGTCCTCCCAAGGTATTATCTGAGCTTTTCAAAGCAAAACTAACTGGTCTGGGCAATAGTTGTGACTTACTCTGCTGAACGGCTCTGGTCGCACCAGAGTCATCTCATGGGTGCGGGATGCTGCAGCTCTCACTAGCCCAGGGCCAAAGCCCCCAGAAGTATTTTCGTACCCAAAATGCAAGTTGTTGTGCTGGAAGACAGATCCTGAAGCCTGATGAGCCAGAATGAGAGTTCAGGTGAAACTGTGACAACTGTGACCAACTACACTAGGAAGGAGGTCGGCTTTTTTCAAGTGCTGAAACTGTACCAGTACAGACCCTGGTATGGACACAACGGTCTCCATGGACTGTGATTTCCCCTTCCCGTACAGGAATGGGCTATATTTCACTGCTTTTGATCCATTAGTAGGAACTGATTCTTGGAGAGCTGTTGCCTGTTATGATTTTGCAGTGATTCAGGTGTGAGTGGCTGAGACGTGCAGGCCAGGGGGAAAGAGCAAGAGAAAGTGAGAACGGTGGTGACCTTGTCACATGCTGAATGGCAAATTCGTGTTTTCTAAAAATAGTATCTTGTCTTTCCCATGACACTAACTTGCGCTGCAGCTTCGGGTTTGCTTGTAAATCTCCTCTCGGTCACACACGAAACCACTTGATTCAAACGTGGCAATGCAATAAATTTGAAGTGAGCTGCCCAGAAGTATATATAAGATGAAAGAGAGCAGCATGACACATCAACTGCTAACACTGACCGTTGTCTAGCGTGCCTCTCCAGTAATGCCTGTCCTCCAATACCTTCCCACAATTCCCTCCACATCCCCAGAAAATACAAACAAATTCTTTTACCATTTCTTTAAGAATTTAGGGTGAAGCTCAGTGCTAAAAACCAAAAGACTTGCCCCCAGTAGTCCTAAAGCCATGCACGTAAGTTGACCGTGGCAGCATGGGCACCGGGATTCAGGAGTTATTTTACGGTAGTGCTGCTCTTCCTCCAGCCTGGCTACTCGCAGTTGAAATGCAGTTTTTCAGCAAAGACAGATGCTAAGAGCGAAAGACCCTTCTGTTGTGCATGTGGGGGTGACCAGCGTGACTATACATTCATGGAAACAGATGGAACAGTTTATACTACGGTACTCATGCATATTTGGTTTGTATTTGAACGCGGACTAACAGATGCAATGTGCTATTTTATTTTTTAGGAAATATATGATTAGATATGGTTAATTTGCAGAGGGTAATGAGCTACATGCCCTTATTAAAAAGTCATATATTTATGTACATTACTAGCAGAAACATCTTTCTCTTGAAAAAGGAAGCTCTCTGTTAAAAACAGAAAAGTTGACCTCCTTGGATTTGTCTGCTGTATACCTGCTCCTTCTTTTCAGCCGTTGCTCTCTGGTGTTTATTAAGAAGTCCAGAAAGGGAGATACTAAAGACTGAATTGTGATCCTTTGGAAATTTGCTCTCTGCAGTTGGTTAGCTGGTTTTGGTTTTGGTTTTTTTTTTTTTTTTTTCATATAGCTTTATCAAAATAATTTTATTTGTTCTTGAGAACATCTGCAGGAAAATTTCATTTCATTCTCACTATGCTGACAAAATCTTCAGCATCTTAAAGCTGGCTGATCTTGATATTTCAATCATCATGTAATAAAACATTAAGTGAAATATTATTTGGTGGACACGTTCTTCAAGGCTGTCACTTACTTGGGCCTTAAGCAACTAACATGGTACTTCTATTTTCATTAACAGCTACTTTGGAGTATGTTTTCTCTTCCTGTCAGTAAAAAAGACAGCTGATATACAGGTGCTTTTCCCCTGAATTTAATAAATCAGATTCACCATCTACCAGAAGCAGAAACCTTTTTTTCAGTCTCATAAATTCAGTGGACTGACCGTGTTAGGCGTGTACACCGTCATTTCTTGAGTGTTTCAGAGGGTTGGAGTCAGTAGCGCGGGATCAATTCCTGTTCACTGAGGATCTCAGTAGCGCTTTGGGTAGATTCAGGGGACTGGGTGTCAGATCCCTGGACTCTAGTTCCAGTCTTACCAATGACAGAACGTGCAACATCAGGCAGATAGAATTAACAGGCTGAGAGGTTTGGGTTGTTCAGCCTGGAGAAGAGAAGGCTCCGGGGAGACCTTAGAGCGGCCTTCCAGTAATTAAAGAACCACTACAAGAAAGCTGGAGAGGGACTTTTTACAGGGGCACATAGTGATAGAACGAGGGGTGATGGCTTCAAACTGGAAGAGGGGAGATTTAGATTGGATATCAGGAAGAAATTTTTCACTGTGAGGGTGATGAGCCCCTGGCCCAGGTTGCCCAGTGTCCTGGTTCCGGTGGGGATAGGGTTAACTTTTCCTGGTATTCCATGCCATGTGAGCCACGCCCACCCTGAGCTGCCGGGGGAGGGGGCAGGAACTTGCTGCTTAAAAGCGGGCTGGGGCGTCCCGGGTCCGGCCGGTCGGCGAGCGGCGGGGAGCGGCGGAGCGGCGGTCCCGTAATCGCGTTTGTATATTCCCCTGTCCGTGTTGTTGTTGTTTGCCTGTTCCCTTTGCTGTTCTGTTAAACTGCTTTTGTCCCAACCCAAGAGTCTTGCCTTTTCTTACGATCCTTCCTGTGTTAGGAAGGCACGTGCGAGCGGCACGTGGTTCTTTGTTGCCATCTGAGGCTAAACCACGACACCCAGAGAAGCTGTGGCTGCCCCATCCCTGGAGGGGTTCAAGGCCAGGTTGGACAGGGCTTTTGAGCAGCCTGGTCTAGTGGGAGGTGTCCCTGCCCAGGGCAGGGGGTTGGAACTGGGTGATCTTTAAGGTCCCTTCCAACCCGAACCATTCTATGAGTAGGGCTGGAAGTGCGTCCCAGCAAAGCACCTCAGCTTGCAGCTGCCCATGCACGTGCACACTGAAGGCTTGCACATCCTCACTTTGCAGTCTTGCACATTGCCTCTTTGCAACAGTTTCTTGAGATTTACTTCTCTTAACTTTTAGCAACAGGCAGTTTTGACTACTCTAGGATGTGGATGCCTGCAGTGTGGAGGACGGGATCCAGTTGGTTCAGTGCTAACTACACGCTGCTGCTGAGAAAGACACCTTAGGACAAAACACCTGGGTCAGCCTTCCCATTAAAGCACTGTGAGATTTTTTAACATCCATGCAGAGCAGATGAAATCAAAGTCTCCTTCAAAGCAGCGACTGACAGTGCCACGTAACTGTGTTTTCCTGTCCTGGTGGGATGAAAAGCCGAGCAGACTCCGCTGACGAGTTCAGTCCAGTGGAAGTGTGAGTCCCTCCGACGTCTGGCCCAGGCTTCACCGATTCTGCTCCGCTGTGGGAACAGCCCTCCCTCCAATTCATTGAGCGGAAGCGACCTGGCCTTTTTTGGGGTGTGTATTGTCAGATCAAACCTATCTTAAATAAATCACACCGGCCCACGGTGTCGCCTCCTTCAACCCGCTTTTTGGGTGAAACTTCCATCAGCCAAGCTTACATGCACTGAATTTGCACAATGGGTAGTTTGCCAGGGAAAAAACCAGCACAAGACTTGGCCTTTATGTGAGAGATAGCTTCCTTTGTCGGATTGGGAAAGGAGGAAGGATTGTGATAAACATCATTACTAGCAAGTAATTTTTCCCTTTCTGATGCAGCTCTGCAGTGAGTTTGTTATCTGCCTGCATGAAAGATCTTTTCAAGATGTTTCCAGTCCCCGAGGAAGTGAGAGACTAACAGATTCCTCCCAATAATAATACAGGGGGGGATATCAGGGGGGAGAAGATGTCTCTCTTGTTCCTCTAACACTTGACAAAGCACTTTCCTCCCCCTTCCCAGCACTACTCTCCTAAGCAGTTCGGAAGGCGAATGAGTTTGCTTGCAGATATTTTTGTTCTCTAGCTAGAGAAACAAACGCGTTCACTGAATATAGCTCTGCCAAGAAAATAAGAACATGGGCAGGACTTTGAATGGAGTCACTGATGGGAATGAAGGAGAGGAACAGTTTGCTGTCTGTCTGAATTGCTCATCAGGAAGAAATAAAGGTGAAGAAAGGGAGGGAGGAAATAGAGTTGTTTGAGTAAGGATACTGAACGCAAAATCTGAGTTGAAGAAACAGTAAATGCTAAGGAGAAGCTGGATGAGTCTGAGGCATGCAAATTATTTGTTTTTCTGAGCTGTGTAAAACAGACGTTGCAACAACCCACCTTGGAAACCTTTCATGCAACGGCTATAGGAAAAATGACCCGGGGGCAAGGTCATGCCTTTTTTTGCAGGGCCTGGCATAAGGGCTAGTGTGGAAGAATAGGTGATGCCATTTTCGTGGGGGCAACGGAAATCTCTCCACCAACAACTACCCTTCAGTAACAGATGGATAAAGCCAGGCTCTTCTGCTCTTCTCTCTCTTGGCCAAGTGGGTTGTGATCTCAATGTGTTCGAGTGACATCTCGCAGGTTTTATGGCATGTCATGACGATAATTACTGACTTCTTCCTAAACTCCCTGCAGGCTGCATAGGACCTCGACAAATCCTAACTCCTGGTCTTCCCATACTAGCTTTCCTGACACAGGGATATTTTCGAAATACTCCCTGCTGCTGACCTTCTGAATTCCCTGTAATTCCTAACACTCTTACTTCACAGTATTAGAAAACAGAGTCACTAACCAGTTTTCAGACAGTATTTTTGCAAGTGGAAGGTATGTCTGCATACTTCAGAAAACATGCAAGTAAAGAATCTGTTAATTTTTAATATATTTTTTCATCCTATTCTGGAATCCTATTCATAGGCTTATCTAGACTTGGAAATGTACCAATATAATTATTCCTGGAAAATTATTTGGAAATACTCATTTTGAAGTAACTCTCTACATGGAATCAGAATGATCAGACAGATACTTGTGCCAAAAGAAACGATGCTGAAATAATTTCATAACAGCCATATCAGTAAATTTCCAATTGGAGAGGATCTCGTGTACACAGGAAGGAAGCAAACCCGATTGTCTCCCTCTTTCCTTCCAGCCCTTGTTTTACAGCCGAATAAGCAATAATGAGGCTGTAGATCTATGTCTTCTTCTTAGAATCCAAAAGGCTTTACAGAGTCTGTTGGATGAATTTCAACACCCTGTTCAAGTCCAAGGAGGAAATAAGCTCTTCCAGAAATTCACCAGTCTTCCTTTTTCTTCTTTGAGTCTGGCTGTAGCTCAAAGGAACCTTATGGACCATCTGTCCCTCCTATCCTCTCAACCCCACATGCCACCATTGATAAGACATCAATCTGTGAAGCAGCTCTGGGAGAGATTTTTTTAGTAGTTTCTCCAGGAAAGCATCCGAGTGATTCCTGTGCAGAATCTATCTGCTCTTTGTGTCTGCTGGGGAAAAGGGCTATTGACATCTTCCAGTCTCTACCATGGTCTGGACATTCTTCTCTTGAAGGACGCAAATGTATTTGCAAGAACTTTAGACAAAGCCAAGAATGAATTAACCAAATCCAATTCAGGGAGGACAGTGATAAACAGGGCATGGCTTATGAGAACATTAAAGGTTTGGAAAACTTTACTTGCAGTGAGACACTTCAGAAGAAAAGAACTAGCAGAAGGTTAAGGACTCAGTTCGTCACTGTCTATGGGGACATGAATCTATTGGGGTACTGCTCAGGGGCAATAATAGATGCTAGAGTGTCTAGGATGTCTTTGACAACACTTCCTGAATATCTTCTCTTACCTTTTGTGCTCATGTGGGACCAACCATAATCTGATGCTGAGAATGCAAACCTCCGGTGCCACTGAACTGAGATAAAAAAGATTGGGGGCTGCGTTTCCTTCAGAGTCCAGACTGCGGCTCTTCCTAAAAGTTTCCCAAAAAAACTTCTGTTCTTAGGTGGTAAAATACCTCCCTAGGAAAAAGCACTAATCCCCGCTCAAATATACCTTTGGAAAATGATCTTTTCAGTAGCCAGGTGGCTTACAGAGAGAATTACTCTGAACTCTTCTGTATCACAGCTGCTTTCACCCAGTTGTCCTGTTCATTTTCTTTGCCTTCCAGGAAGACATCCAGGCTTGAGTTGAAAGACACCAAGAGCATCGCAGAGAGATGCTGCTGGGAGGCTGCTTACTCTGACCCCATGACGCTCTACAGAGCCAAGACCTCCGGGCTGTGACCCTGCTGCACACAATAGCTTTCCACTCCAGTACAGCTGTAGGTCATTGCATCTGCCTGCATTGTACTGTGCCTGTTTCGGCCTTGTCCTTATAGTTTTTTATTTGTATTGTTTTACTACTCTGTCTAGTTTTAATGTCCACGCACATTATCAGCTATGGGTTTAAGTTTTTCACTAGATAATCACTAAAATGTTGAAAAGTGTCATACTGAGCTCCAATACCTATGGCCCCAATACCTCCCCTTTTGGCCCCAGAAACTCTCTATCCAGTACCTACCCTTTTGGCCCCAGAAACTCTCTATCCAACAATTAATGTATCAATCTCTCTTTTTTTTTTTTTTTTTTTTTTTTTGTCAAAACAGTACTAGTCTTTGACCAAATAAGGACTTGGTTCATCCATTTACACTAAAGGGGTAGGACTGTCCACTGATGTTTCACCAGGGCTCTGCTTCAATTCACACAAATGCCAAGGTCTAACAGGAGCAGGAAGAGGGTTAATAATCAAAAATCCATATGGAATCCAGCCTACTCGCTACCAGCTCACATGAAAGAAGATAACCCTCCACAAACAGGCATGACCCCCATCAAAGGGAGTTATGAAAATAACCCGTTCAGCCTTAATAGGAGCCATGGAGTTTTTGGGAGTTGATGTCTGCTTTCTGCTTTCTCCATTGACAGCTTCAGCAGAAGGAAAATGACCAAAGAAAGCAAATTTGTCATGATTTGGGAGCGGACAGCATACCAGTGGAAGGGGTCCAGTGCAGACAGAATGTCAAGGACTCTCCTCAGGGGGAACCACACTTGATGGACAGTCAACAGCCAAAAATATTCAGGTGTGGCCGAGGGACACTGAGACTTGGGAAGGGACAAGGAGAGCACACTTCTCCTTCTGCTGTGTATCACAAGAAGTCTGGTTTAGGAATATAATTTACAAATATATACATCTATACTCTCTTTGCATAAATGTCTAGGTCAACCTTTAGCTAGATGCCTGAGCCAATGCCATGCAGAACTCAACACTTAGCAAACATGTAAGTACCCCTCTCTTTATCAACCAAACTTATGTTTAAAGACTGAAGCCTGATTTGCCTGAAAAGATTTGTTTTCTCTATAACTCCATCAGATGGCATTCCTCTTAAACCCTTTCCCTATTCGTTAGTTTGTAGACTGATCCCATGCCAAGTTTTCTACTCTCCTGATGCCAGGGTAAGCGTTCACAATGCCCAAGGTCATCAGCTTCTTTTTCCTGAGAAGCGGCCCAAGATTAACGCTCCTTCCGACTTCTTACAAACATAGCGCTCATTTCATGCCAGTCCCCAGACATACGATGGGTCAAATCATCAGTCTGGGAAACAGGCTTTTTTAAGGAAAGCTGAAGAATGCATCCAGCAAACGGCGCGTGTGCTGCATTTACCTGCCACCTCTCCCAGAGGGAACATTGTGTATTAAATGCCAAGGAGGAGTAGAACCAGCTACATGAAAAGTTTGCTTTGTTGAGCATTAATAAAAATAATGGGGTATGTTTATGTAGCACCTTTCATTCCAAATGATCAAGTGCCTTGCTAGCCTTAATCATTTCACCCATCACTGAACTGCAGACACCTCTGGGGTGGAACATTAACAGCTGCTCGGTAGAGCACAGCAGCAAAACAGAGCAATTTAATGGAGGAGAAACACCCCATCCAACTGCAGGTGTAGAGGGAATTTTGTTAAGTGGAATGTAATTATCCAAAGCAGTAGTACCTAGGAGAGAGGGAGATGTTTCCCTTAATACTCTAATATTGGGCTATGGCTGCTTTTCCAGCATGTTACTGGGGAATCGGCATCGCAGCCTGGCTCCGGGGTTGCGGTTGAATCTCTATTTAATTTCCACCCCAAAAGAAAAGCTTCCAGAAGAAAAAGCATCTCGGAGATTTTTTTGTGGGTTTCCAGATTCCCGCTCTTTCAGCCGAGGATTGCCGTTTGCCTTTTCCAAACACCCAAATCAAACTAGAACCAAACGAAGAAGGAGATGGAGGCTCAGTACATCCACGTTCCTTACAAGCAGCACGAGGCTCCGCCGCCTGTAAAACCCGCACATTTTATAAGAGGGAGAAATCATTGTCCTTAAACTATTCGTGGCAGGGTGGCTTGATTTAAATTGTAATCATGGTTTAAACGAGCAAACAGAGAATCTTGATTTAAATAATCAGTTTTAATCTTGTTTTGCATGTGTGCTTTTCAGTTATTTTCTTTTAAAACTGGTTGATTCTCACTGATTGGTATAATTTGCTGCTCCTTTATGCTAAATCAAAGAATATCCTATATCTATACATATTTATTTCAGCAATTATATAGTTTAGCATGCATTTATTCAGATTCCTACTTTTTACATTTTTTATGAAGGGAAAATGGTGAACAACAGATTTCTTATTCAGTAGATGATTGCTGGATTTTTTTTTTTTTGTTGTTTTTCATTTATTTGGAATTCACGTCAAGCTGCATTTAAATGGAAACAGGAATTCAGTCATAATTTCACTCCCCTCCTCCCAAACCGAGTGTAATAAAAGTACTTGAACCTGCTGGAGATACGAGAAGAAAAATAAGTCTTGCACAGAAAATGAGTTGGCATTAACAAAGACAGCGCTAGCTGTCGCTGGGGAACTGGAGCAGAGGTGTATTTCCAAGAGAGGTCAGCAATGCGTCTTCCTGGCTGGCAATTCTGGCTTAAATAGCTCCCAGGTGTTTTCGCTACCCCACCCTGAGCCGCTGGCCTTTATTTGACCCAAATTGGGAAAGTTTTCTGTTGGGTGGGATTTCTGCTGCTCTACCCTGGGGTTGAACTGATGTGGGATGGTGGTGGTCCCACAGGAGTTGTGAAATCATAGCTCTGTGCGCTGACACCCTGTCCTTGAGGAAAGGCTTTAAATCACTCTTTTTGAGGGGTAAATCAGAGTTGGACTGCATGAGCAGTTGGAGCAGCATGACCACGGGGATGAAGAGCCCCTGCAAGAGCATGGGAACGGGTACATGGGGTGGCAACCTCTTAAACCAGTTGTCTCCCCAGTTTTAATGTGTCCTGGAAGTTCCTATAATACATCTCATCTCTAGTTTTATTTGTGCAGATCTTCCCCTCCCCTCCTTGTCAACTGCTGGTGGATTTCTCATTTCTGTACACGCTCATTGATTTACTTCATAGAGTCATAGAATGGCTAGAGTTGGAAAGGATCTTAAAGACCATCTGGTTCCAACCCCCTGCCCTGGGCAGGGACACCTCCCACCAGACCAGGTTGCTCCAAGCCCCGTCCAACCTGGCCTTGAACCCCTCCAGGGATGGGGCAGCCACAGCTTCTCTGGGCAACCTGGGCCAGGGGCTCACCACCCTCATAGTGAAAAATTTCTTCCTGATATCCAATCTAAATCTCCCCTCTTTCAGTTTAAAACCATTCCCGCTCATCCTATGGCTCCCCTGCCTGCTCCAGAGTCCCTCTCCAGCTTTCCTGGAGCCCCTTGAGGGACTGGAAGGGGCTCTAAGGTCTCCCTGGAGCCTTCTCCTCTCCAGGCTGAACACCGCCACCTCTCTCAGCTTCAGTCACGCTTATAGGACTCGATGTGAAAAAAATCTGCTTTTCTACCTGCAGAAGAAGCAGCTGCTGTCAGGAGCTGATCCGGCACCTCCATGGCCCAGCTCTAGGTGCTCGCCCAGCGACTGCAGACAATTCACTGTTTGGACTTTCCTTAAAACTTTGGCAGTTAAGACATAGCGGCTTGGAAATGATCTGAAAATTATTTACAAGTCTTTAACAGATTATTCTGAATTTAAGCTTTAGTTGAGGCTGCCATAATTTCCCATTTTTTTAAACAGTTTAACTATTAAAAGAAGAAATATGCATTTAACTTAAGTTTAAAAAAGCCCCACATTTCTATCTCCCCCACTACAAAGCGACCAAACCGGGGCAGAAATCAAAGTGTGTGTTTCTGAATACGGCAGAAAGCTGTCGTTATGATGAAGCAGTTCATTTCTGACTTTGCCACCTCTGAAGCTGGTTCTGGAAGCCCTGTAGTGCTTTGGGGAGGGTCATTAAATACAGCAGGGAGAAGAGGGCTGCTCTGGCTGCCAGTTTGCGCTGCTTGGCGTGAAAAGGTCTCGCCTACGGAGAGAAAACAAGGGGAGAAAACAGCCACCGCCTGGGTGCTGCGGTGAGGGAGAGATGGCACATTTCAGAGCCTTTTGTGCTGTTTTCAGTGAGGGCCCTGGGCGCCTGTGGCCATTAGAGGACCCGGGAAGCTCTTGTGATCTCCAGGAGAGCTTTTTGTATAATGGCTTGTGATGCACGGTTTGTATGACACTCTTCATCTCACAGTCACTCAACCCACGGCTTGTAAATAAATGCAGCAATAGTAACAACAAAAAGCAGATTGTTTTTGTTTTTTTGTTTTTTTTCACGCCCCAAAGATATTCTGTGTGTGTTTGAAGGGCTGCCTAAGCCAGTATTTTAAACATTTCAGCGCTGAAAACTCACTTAATGCCTTACCAGATAGGACTGGAGTACATTTGCTTTATTTGCTGCTATTCATATCCATTTCTTTGATGAGCTAATATTGGGATTCACAATTTAAAAGGGGGTGGGGAAAAAAAAAAAGAAAGAACATCCTTATTTTCTAACATGGAACTGAGATAAAGAAAGAAAGAGAAATTAAACGATACAGTCAAGGTTAAGTACTGGCTGTAGCAAAGCCACGTATTAAATCTCTTGAACTGGAGTCTAGTGCCCGTCCAAAAGCGGCCCTTCTCTGAGTCCCATAAAGTGTCTGCTCCCCAAATGTCTCTGTATAATTTAGACATGTGGCAAAGACTCATTTTTGATTGAGCCATAACAAAGTTACAATTGTAAAATGTTTACTCTACATGAATACCAGATAGGAATTATTATTTTCATACGTGTTTCGAAATGGTCTGTGCTGCGATGGACAAAACAAAACAACAACCTGCCTTAGAGCGTATAATTAGGGTTTTTAGGGGCAGTTCAAAGGAACACTGAAAACTCTGCAGAATTAGGGCAGTGCTGCATTTTTAATCACTGCCCTGGATAGAATAAAATGGCATTTTTGCCTAAAAGTTAATCAAAAGCCTCTGAGAAATAAAGCAATGAGATTTTAATGAACGAATTCTCACGGCAGAAGCTGTGCATTTCTTTATTTGGAGCTCAGTGCACACCTCTGGGCATGGGTAAAACAAAAATAACATTCTCTTTCCTCTCCCTTTGTTCTGCTTATGGGTGGAGACGCATCTTCACTGGAGAAAGCGAAGCCAGATACCTCGAGGGGCACTGGAGGGGAATGGACCAGATGTGGACTAAGTCTCAGTGGGCTGGATCTGGAAGCAGATGCAGTGGTCCACGTGGGAATTCAGAAATACAGACATGAGCATAGAATCATAGAATCGCCTAGGTTGGAAGGGACCTTTCAGATCATCGAGTCCAACCATCAACTTAACTCTGACGAAAACCATCACTAAACCATATCTCCAAGCACTATGTCTGCCCGGCTTTTAAATACCTCCAGGGGTGGTGCATATTTTTCCTGTGCACAAAATAGTCCTGTACCTCTTTGATAGATGGGATGGGATAGGTGGGATGGTGTATTGACATGTCCTGCCTGTTGCAGCTTGGTGTGACCCCTCCACGGGCAGGATGAAGCAGAAAAAGAGGGAAAGGCAAAGGGAAAACAAGCTTTGGTTCCCTGGTCCATGCTTAACCTGCAGGCTTAACTCTGCAGGGCAGAGTTCCTTCCACTGCAAAGATAGATATCAGACCATTTTGAGCCTTCATCCATCACCTCTTCCTCGTTTGGATTTATTGTTCTCTATAATCCTTTGCTTTTCTCCACATTGCTTCTCTGTCATCCATCCCAGGAGGGCTCCATCCTTTTCTTAGGGTGGAGCTCATGTCTGGCCCTAAAAGCAAAATCCCTCTCCAAAGGCCCATCGAGCTGCAGGCCCATCATGACCCAAGTGCTGATGTCCACGCCAGCTCTGATGGCCCTCTGTGCCCTGACCATAACCCTCACTCCATGGCATTAGCCATTCCTCATTGGCATTGCACACAAATCCCACCCTAAAAGCAGGCTGGAATCAAAATATTGGTGTTAAAAGAGCAATAGGTCTTTTGTCCCGGAACCCAGTTGTGTTCCCCCTTGGAGGTTTCACACCGAAAGAAGCTATTTATGGCACTCGGAAATAGTGTAAAAAATGCACAGATTTACTTCCAGAATACTTGGCAGCTTGCCTGTAATATTACTAAACACAATTATTTTCCTCCAAAAAAAAAAATCTTCATGACAAGGCAATTTAAAGTGGCAAAGGAAAGGACAAAAATTAACAGCATAATTGAAAAGAACAGTAAATTCTTACCTGTTAATGTTGTTTCTACATGCCCTCTCTCCCAGTATCCAGGCTATTAATGAGTTTCTAGAGTTTGGGCCTTTTTTTCCTGCATAATGGCTTCACCATCATCATCATCATCATAATAACGTGAAACCTACACACTAACCTATATTGAACTGCAGTTCATTACAGCAGAATAACATTGTGAAGGGTTTTAATGTCAGCATCCTTTCAGACGCAGATTACAGTAATACAGAAAATACATTCTCTATGGGACATACCGTATGGGAATAAAAATAATAAAAAAGGACAATGGAAAGACTTCTTTTCCTCTAGAGGCAAACACGCCAGTGATGAGATAGATCAGCCCTGGAAATCAGTGGGAATTCTTTCACTGTGGAACAAAATCAAGGTACTGATCACTAATGCAGCAACTGAATTATTAAATTGAGATTAATCCTGTGTACCTTCACCTCCTAAATTGGGAGCGGGAATGCTGCTGGCTCCCTCTGTAGTCCCTGGGGTGAGCTAGGTGATACCAAGGGGACAATCAGCCCTTGGGTGGGTTGAATCCTGCCTGAGAGACAGTGGCATCCACTGGATTCCTCATTTGAAAGGCTGTTTGACACCCAGAGGACAGGGGATCGGTTGAATGTGGAGGGAGATTAAGGGTCTGTTGCCCTAAACTCCATCAATTTATTGCCCCATCAGGGTAAAACTTTCCCTGAGACTGTTATGAAGAAGTGAGGTGGTGCCTCAACTTCTCGCTTCCAAGAACCTTCTCAGGGCTAATGTCTAAAAAGCACAAAAAAGGCAAGAGGACAGAAAATAGAAGGAATCCATCATCAAGAATGTCAGTGGTTAGAAAGTTGGATCACAAGTAAGGAAGATGTAACAGCCTTCAAGGGAGCCATTTTTCAGTGGAGAATGTAGCGTTTGGGATGGTCATGTAGCTAAAGTCTCCCTTTTAGGACTAATATTCTTCATAGGAATATTAGTATCTTTACGGTTGGAGAGCCTGAAGGCGCATTCCTTTCCCTGACCTTCACATTTCAAGTGATCCCCAAGTCTCTGAATATCTCCATAAGGCAGCTTCAGTGGGCTGCAATATCCAAGCAATTTCCATGTACTGTTAAAATGGGGAATTTCTTGCAAATCCTACCTGGGAAGGAGCAGGGTAAGGATTTTGAGGAGCTGAAACAGGGAAAGGGATTAGTGAAAATTCCCTTCTGGATCTGCTACTTGTTTTTGTAGTTCTTCACTAACTTCTGCAATTGATGATGGATCTTTAGTGGTAAGGGTTCTGGCTAATTTTCATTTCAAGTTTAAACATCTTGTTAATATTAAGGTTACAACTGATAGGAGGCAAGTGAAAGATGACAGACAGCAGATGCCTGATCTTGACCGGGTAATTCTAATTTATTCTTGTCTTCCCCTGCTCAAAAGGCATAAGGGAAGCTTAATAAAGTATAGCTCATAGCACATTCCTTTTTCATTTTTTTATTTATTTATTTATTGTAAAAAATGGTGGGTTTTTTTAAGATCCCTTTTATGAATTCTCCAGAGTCTGAGTATCACATTTTTACCTACATGGTTTGCAGAAGCCGCCTGTCTGAAGTACACACTCATTACTGGAAGTACTTTATAATGCACTATTTAATTCAAAGGAGAAAAAAAAGAAAAAAAAAAAATATGATGTTGTTGCAACCACGGTAACAATATTAACAGTAGTGTGTATGAGCCTGAAAGGAAATTACTCAGCAAAACATGGTAATAAAAAGAAAAGTCACCATGGATTATCAACTGGGGTATTAACAAATAATTTGTAATGCTGAGATTACACAGTAATTCTGGCACTGCTAATTGCACTGATATATTGAATTGTATTTTGGGCCAGTGATTTGGGTCAACACAATTTGGCAAACAGGAAGGTGAAAGAAGACTGAGTAAAAATCCTTCCTCTGCAGAAGTTCAGAGCTATTTAGGAGAACCTTGCACGGCCTCTGGTAGCAAGTATAGACAATATTAGGAGATGAGCTCTCGACAACCAAAGTGAACAAGAAAAGCACACAGAAATAATTACTGTTTGCCTAGAGCTCCCCCAGCTATTGTAAAACAGCTCCGAAGACAAAATATTTGGAAAAAGCTGATGAAATTCTGGACCATGTGGCTTGATCATTGGGATGGCTTTCTGATTTAATAAGAAGACGAAATAAGAACAAGAAAGCTAGCGGTGAACAGCATGTTGCGGTGTATTTAACCAAGAGCACTGGGATTTATACCACTCTGGCACGCTGACTATTTTGCAACAACAGCTAGTTACCACTATATAGCAAGGACATGTTCTAACACTGCCAACGGCAACGGGAGTATTCAAAGGCTTCAGTGAGGTCTGTAGCAGACACCACTGAAAGCCTTAGTTAGATTTCTTAACTACCCAGGAGATAGAAAATTATATCATTTCTTTGGTGTTCCTTGTTTGAAAGACTTGTCTTTAATTATTTCCCGCTGTAATGTACCTCTGTGCTTCTACATGTCTTCTATAAGCATTCAATTCTATCGAGCCCTAATTTCCTATGCAGTTTCTCAAGCACTCCTTCCAGCAGCAGTAATGGCTTAAGCAGTGTAGAATCATAGAATCATAGAATCTTCATGGTTGGAAAGGACCTTTGAGATCATCGAGTCCAACCAAACAACCTACAATCTCTGCCACTAGAGCATGCCCTGAAGTGCCACATCTAGACGTTTCTTAAACACCTCTAGGGATGGTGACTCAACCCCCTCCCTGGGCAGGCTGTTCCAGTGCCTGACCACTCTTGCAGTAAAGGAATTCTTCCTAATATCTAATCTGAACCTCCCCTGCCGCAACTTCACACCATTTCCTCTGGTCCTGTCATTATTCACCTGGGAGAAGAGGCCAACACCCACCTCGCTCCAACCTCCTTTCAGGGAGTTGTGGAGGGCAATGAGGTCTCCCCTCAGCCTCCTCTCCTCCAAGCTAAACATGCCCAGCTCCCTCAGCCTCTCCTCACATGACCTGGTCTCCAGACCCCTCACCAGCCTGGTCGCTCTCCTCTGGACACGCTCCAGCACCTCAATGTCCCTCTTGTACAGAGGGGCCCAGAACTGAACACAGCACTCGAGGTGAGGCCTCACCAGTGCCCAGTACAGAGGCACCATCACTTCCCTGCTCCTGCTGGCCACACTGTTCCTGATACAAGCCAGAAGGCTGCTGGCCTTCTTGGCCACCTGGGCACACTGCTGGCTCATGTCAAGCTGGCCGTCCACCAGCATCCCCAGGTCCTTTTCTGTTGGGCAGCTTTCCAGCCACTCTTCCCCAAGCCTGTAGCGTTGCTTGGGGTTGTTGTGACCGAAATGCAGGACCCGGCACTTGGCCTTATTAAACCTCATACGGTTGGCCTTGGCCCATTGATCCAGCCTGTCCAGGTCCCTCTGTAGAGCCTTCCTACCCTCAAGCAGTGGGTAGGAAATGCAGGACCCGGGGGAAGCAGAAAGTGTGGCAGTTACTGCAAGAAATGCTCTTTAAATCATGTATTATATCAATTGAAATGGCTAAGAATTGGGTCTGTGTTGGTAAAGCAGGCAGAGCCATCGTGTGAGCTTCCCAGCTCCTGATATGCTTCAGTTTTACAAAGGACTATGAGAAAGGCAATTTATTTGATGCGAAAGCAAAAGTTAACCGTAACATACCCACTACCTTTCTGGTCAAGTTGGTAAGGCTTGGAGAGCAGGAATAACCCCATGCACCAGTCCAGGTTGGGGGTGACCTGCTGGAGAGCAGCTCTGTGGAAAGAGACCTGGGAGTCCTGGTGGACAACAGGATGACCGTGAGCCAGCAATGTGCCTTTGTGGCCAAGAAGGCCAATGCCATCCTGGGGTGCATCAAGAAGAGTGTGGCCAGCAGGTGGGGAGAGGTCATCCTCCCCCTCTACTCTGCCTTGGTGAGGCCGCACCTGGAACACTGTGTCCAGTTCTGCAGTCCCCGGTTCAAGAAGGAGAGGGAACTGCTGGAGAGGGTGCATCAGAGAGCTAGCAAGATGATGAGGGGACTGGAACACCTCTCTTATGAAGAAAAGGCTGAGGGACTTGGGTCTTTTCAGTCTGGAAAAAGGAAGACTGAGGGGGGATCTTATCAACACTTATAAATACTTAAACGGGGGTGTCAGGAGGATGAGGCCAGGCTCTTCTCAGTGGTGCCCAGCAACAGGACAAGAGGTAACGGGCACAAACTTGAGCATAGGAAGTTCCACCTCAACATAAGGAGGAACTTCTTTCCTGTGAGGGTGGCAGAGCCCTGGCACAGGCTGCCCAGAGAGGTGGTGGAGTCTCCGTCTCTGGAGACATTCCAAACCCACCTGGATGCGTTCCTGTGCCACCTGCTCTGGGTGACCCTGCTCTGGCAGGGGGTTGGACTGGATGATCTCCAGAGGTCCCTTCCAACCCCTACCATTCTGTGATTCTGTGATTCTGTGATTTGGGTATTGGGCTGGCTGTTTGCTTGGCAGTTTTAAAGCTCATTTAAATGCATCCCAGAACAGTAGTGACTAAAAGAAAAAGTCCTCCTCTCTGTAGGATGTGGGTCCAGCAATGAAAAATGAATTGGTGCTCTTAATCTTGTCACCAGTGACTAAGTGTCTGTATTGCTGTAGTCACCATACCACTTTTGGCACTGACTGGTGATTTCAGAGGTGAAGCCCAAGACAAATGAACCTTGTGATTAAACTGCTCTTCCTGAGCAGAGGTGACCAAGAGATGCATGGTGGAAGTGATGGGGCTCATCGTACCTGTGTCCAGTTCATTGTTCAGTGGGAGATTCGAGTCTGGCAGTGCCGTTCTCATCCCTTCTGCATGCAGAATTGTTTGCAGGATGACATTTCCTGCGTATTTTTGAAATTGTGAAGATGGAAAGAAGCAGCACAGCGCAATTTAACAGCAATGGTCCTGCAGCCTGAATTTTGGCTTCCAGGTGGTTAGATCTGAAATTTTACTTCACGTCTACTAATCTCTCGGTCCACTAGATAAGAAAATGCTGCACTTCAGCAGCACTTCTGCTGCAAGAATTTCTTTACACAATATATCACAATTGAGCATCTCCAGCATGGTTGAACTGTCTCGAGCCATCTGATGTTACTCATCCTGCCTGTGAGATCCTTCTGGCCTCTTGATACTGCCCACATTCTTCCCAAGAGGAGATGACGACAGGGAGAAACATCAGCTCCACTCTCCACATGTACACAGCATTAATCACTGCTGACTTGTCCTGCTAACGCAGAAAACCGCTCCCCCTCGCTCCTGCTCCTTCTCACATTTAACCAACTACATGCCTTGGTGGATCTTAACGCTGACCCCAGATTTAAACCAAGGTGAATCCTTAGGTTGCCTCAACTTCTTTGGAACAGGTGAAAGTTAAACTGTACTTGGTTTTTTTTGTTGTTTTTTTTGTTGTTGTTGTTGTTGTTGTTGCTGTTTTGGGTTTTTTTTGTTTTTTGTTTTTTTTTGGTTTTGTTTTTGTTTGTTTGTTTGTTTTTTTCTTTTTAGAAAAGGGCTTCAACTACAGTTTCACAAAGATAAATTTTTAAAAATGGAGTTGACCCAGGTCTAAAGTAATCCTGCAGCGATTCCACTGAATAAAGCTGTAAGCTCTTCATCACATTGAAGGCAGAGAAAAACGTGTTGTGGTTTGGTTTGGTTTGGTTTGGTTTGGTTTGGTTTGGTTTGGTTTGTTGGGTGCTTACACACAAACACTGTCCATCCCTACATCTGATAGGAGCGCGCTGGGCAGTACAAAAGCCTGAGGTGCTCAAAGCTCAGTCTGAACAGTTCTGCATGGCCCTGAAGTCAAAGAAATCTCAGCAATGCTACAAACTATTGAAACTGGAGAAAGAGGGATGCTCAAGAGGCCAGCATGTACAGCCAGTCTGACTGAGGCAGCATCCAATATAGACCGTTCTCAGCAGCTATTTGTGTCATTTACACTTAAAAACTTTTTGGCACTGGAGTTCCCCACACTCCTCTGACCATCTCTCCCAGTGCCTAAATACCTACAAAGCGTTTACAAGGAGAGGAGGATCTGGGTGGCTTTGTTCAACTGAGAGAAGAGATGGCTAAAGGGAGATCTAGCTGCTGTCTTTTAACTATTTTATAGTGGTGATATATAGAAGATGGAGTCAGACTGTTCCTGGAGATGCTCGGTGAGTGGATGGGCAATATACACGTGTTGTGGCAGTGGAAATTTTAACTGGCTCTTAGGAGAAGAGTCGTTCACAACAAGCATGGTCAGCAGCAGAACCGGGACATAGAGGTTGTGGTCTCTCCATCCTGCGAGATACTCAAAGTGTAACTAAGCAACCTGATCTGACCTCAAAGTTATCCCTTCTTTAAGCAGGAGACTGGACCAGAGACCTTCAGTGATGGCTTCCAACATAAATTATTCCGTGGTACTGTATTTTTATGATGACATCTTTATGATTAGAAGTATTTTGCTTTTAGTATGTGACTGACTTGCTGCAAAATAAGTCAATTTCTGGAAGACTGTTACTTTGCTCTCCTTCATTGTGCTCTTCTCTATATTAAACAATTGCTGGCTCAGTGGAAAGCCCATGCCGGGTTATCTGAGGTAACGCCCGTTAACTCCAGGCTCTGCTCCAAATGACCATTTCAGGAATTTTTGCCTGAATCGGTCTCGCTGAGAAACAGTGCGAACTAGTGTAGGAAAGAGCTTCTCCTAACTTCATTGCTAGACTTCCAGGAGCCAAACTCCTCCCACTGCACGGATCTGAACTGTTAATGGGAGCTCACAATTTCAGCTTAGATTAGATGGTCACGCTGTGGAATAACCGTACGTGAAGTGCCTGCTATGTTAGCGGCAGAGAGTGATTGCGTTATCCCTGGATGAGGTGTCCCCTCTGCCCCCATACTCTGCAAAGTGACTGTCCTGTGCCCAATGGAGGGGAACCCACTGGGGCTGTTTGGGTGTGGAGGATCAGAGCTCAGGGCAATGCTGGAATTATAACTCAAGCTAACTCTTCAGTGAAAACAAACTCTTAACCTAGTAAAAGTATTCAGCCTCCTGGACAGCCTGGGAACAGTTTAGATAAAACAATGCACGGCTTTTCATGCCAGCTGCCTGTGCAAGTGATTTATGGACTGTAATATGCCATGGAACCAGACCACTTCATCGGTTTCCTTAAAGACAGAGGGGTGGGTTGCGGCTGCACTTACAGAGCAGTGTATCTGTTCCTTCAAGGCATCACCACACCTCAAATAAACGCAAACCTCCTTTTCGAGAGAGCCAGACCTCTCATTTTCTAAGAACACAATAAATGTCTTGGTAGAATTGTGCTTCGACAGCTTTGGATTTACAAACATGAGAAGCAAATTTTGATTATTTATTTTGGATAAATAATGAACAGCATAAAAATCGCTGACGTTAACCTTCGTTGGAAAAGTTGGTTTAATGGGTCCCATAAAATCTTCTATTGATGGCAGGTTCATAAAGCTCCATATTGACTTCAGCTAAAGGCTATAACTTCTATCAATACTGTCAACAATTAATATTGACTAATAAAGGTATCCTGTAAACTGAGTCATAGCATTATGTTACTTTATGCTGCCATTAGCAAAATTTCATGTCTTCTTGAAAACATTTCTCCTATAAATCTGTGATTTCTCAAAATAGCCTGTGTGACAGCTAGCAGTGGAGGGCCCTGAGTAACGCTGCTTCTGTGCAGAGGGAGAAAACACAGAGCAATACACAAAGAGGATCTCGGGCTTCATTTTCTCCAACAGCAGGTTTCAGGTTGCAAGGGGTTTGTGTGCAAAAGTTTCTTACACATTTATGGGTGCCGTGCAATTACAAAGTGAACGTTTTTTGTACAGTTAAGGCTTGTCCTTAGTCCTTCATCTCTTCTTCCCCTGCAACCTTTGTTTGGATACGTTTATACCATCAATTCAACTGCAGTCCCTACACTGAAATGATATTGTCTTTCAGCTGTGGACCAGTTTTCCTGACCTGAACCTGCCTGATGTCTCTCCCGTCTTCCCAGGGAAGTCTAAGCAGCAGATGAAGCTCCCTAACAGCACAGTTTGGATCGTAACATTTTCCTTCAAGTTCCACCACTTCTTTTTTGTCAATATGAACAATACAATGACATACTAGCCAGCACCGCTCTCTAAATTTTATTTATGCTACACAGACTTTGTATTTTTGAGTATGATACAGCCTTTCTCATTCAAAACACTCAACATTTAAGACTGCAAATACCTAGGGTCCTAAGAAACTCCTTTTGCATTTGTACAGCACTTAAAAAACCCCGCAGGTATGTTCTCTACCTTTCTGTCTTCCCTTTTCTAATTGCAATGAAATGGTGGTTCAACAAATGGTTAGTGTGTCATTAAATTTAAGGGAAGAGGAATTAGAGGTTGTCTCAGTCCTGACATGAGCACTACTGCCTCTGTTATTACTTTCAGTAAAGCCTTTCAAGGCATGTGCTGTTGCTAATGTGTTGTTGCTAATATAATTTCATTTGTAAGTGATCTGTAGGTACAAAGTTGCATTTGCACACATAGAGATAGCATTACGGAAACTGGTGAAAAAGAATCCAGCAGCTAATGCAATTCTTTTCTCTTAAGAAAAAAAAAAAAATAAATAAACAGACTAAAATTCGGGACTTTGCTTTTCTTAGTAGGTGTGGAAAGAAAAATGTATGGGATAGGGTCACAGCTGCCCAGACACCATCATGGAAAGCACAAGAGAGCGCTTCGGATACGGGAGAATGGGATGGAAGTGCGAGGTGTTTGCTTTCGGTTGTTTTCTGACAATTTCTTGGGAATGTTCAAAACTCCAATTGGCCCCGATGACCCCTCTGTTTTTTGATCAAAACACAAGACTTGGAAGGAAAACAGTATAACCTGGCACTGCGTGTCTGCCTGTCCTGGCGGGCGCAACCTGGTAAGATACTACGCTAAGAAACTGAAAAAAATGTTGTAAAGATAATTTCAAAAGATTCTTCTGTACATCCTTTAAACACAAGGCCGTTTATCTTTGAGCTTTGCCTAATATATCATTATCTCTGAGCAGAAACTTAATAAGCTTCGGCTGTAATTTTGTTGGAGTTAAACATGAAATCATGTGGGTGGTGTATGTCTCACCGTGTCATGGCTTCCCAAGGAAAAGTTATCATCATTTGTCACTATAATACGGTGGCAAAAAGCATAAAGAGAACAAGCAATACAGTCATTTCACATCAGCTTTCTGTGCTGAGCTCGAGCTCCCGATGACTTGTACGCAGTGGCTATATTAAGAAGCAGGCTGTGCCATAATTGAATTAAAGGTGCAAAGGCATATAGGGCTGTGTGAACCCCCCGGGTCAAGCTGCAATTGAATCAAAATCCTCTCTCCTTCCTACACTGCTTGGCAGAACTGCTGACCAAAAGGTTCGCAGACCTACAAAACGCACGCAGGAGTCCCCCCGCAGCTGGGGACGCACAGTTACGGAGATAAAAATCCTGTGACCTTCAGCTTCTATTTCACATGAAGAAAAAGGCTTCTAAAAATATTTCACCACCGTTTGCCTTCAGAGAGCAGCCAGCCGATTTACATAAATGAAACGGCTCCTGTCAAGGAACCGGTGAGGAAAAGAAGAAAATTATCTATCTGCCCCGAAAATCTGTAGCAAAGATAAGAGCAGCATCAGCCAGGGGAGGGGAGATTTAAATGCTTTCTTGTCTGAAAGGTCGCTACAAAAAGCAGAGAGAGTATTACAGCCACTTAATGATCTCTGTCGCTGTGATAAATAAGTAGGAGCCTCTCCAGCAGTTTATTAACAAACACTCCGTAGGACAGTACAAAAGGCCACGACATGGGGCTATTAGAAGAGTGTTTTCACTGGGTCTGATAAAAAAAATAACCAAAACCAACACAAAACCTACGGAAGATTAAGGTGGAGTGGTAAGAAAAGGCATTCCTGGTAGAGCTGACATTGCATGCGCGGTCACCACTTACCGGTTTCGGTGTTCTCGTGCTCCGTGTCGGTGAGGGTGAGGTTGGAGTTGGCCCGGCTCGACAAGCAGGAGCTGCGTCCGGACTTGGTGTTGCGTCCCCAGAGCCTCACGGGGTGCTCGGGCGACATGACCACGTCTGCCTCCGTGTCGGCATCCGAGCCGGCGCTGATGGAGTAGCCACAGTGGGGCAGTCCGATATCAGTCCGGTACAAAGTCCCGTGTGTGGGCGTCACGTCTTCAAGACCCAGCTCTCGCAAAGAGAAGTTGGCTCCTGGGAGAAAACACAGCAGCCTGGTTACTCTTTAATAGGGGATGCTTTCATCTAGCACAAATCAGTGGCAGAACCATTCGTCCTGTGGGGGACAGCAGCTCTCAAGTCCTGATGTCATACCAAAAATTCCCCTGTTTTATGGCCTTAGTTAGTGGGAGGCCAAGTGACCACGCCAAGACCAAAAAGCAGCTGGATTCCTACTTATGGAAACTGACAAAAACTCAACGTGTTCAATGAAATCATCAAATTTTAAAGCAAAGACAGATGGAGAAACGGTGGAATTCTTTAGGAGAGGCAAAAAGTAATCTTCTTGGGAGGAAAGCAAAATGAGGCATGCAATGATTAAAAGTCCTACCGTACACCTGGCAACTCTACTACAATAGGAAATTTGAGTGAGTTCTGCTCGTTGAAATCCCTGAAATTACATACTGGGGATTTAAATTTCCTTTGGCGATCTCACTTTCCCCTTGCTGACCACTCACACCTTGACTCAGTTTAGCTATTCATTCTGATACAGTCACAGCAGAGGTTATTTGGCTGCAAATAGATGCAATTGTTTAGCTGGCTAAAAATATAACCTGAAAAATTACTTTTGAGTTCATGTCTAGTTACCTGCAGAGCTTCAAAATGAGACCAAATCGATAGGAATGTGTATTCAAATATTAGCACACTTTGTTCGGAAAGTTGCACGGGAAAGCTGGGGAGAGCAATTAGTGGCTCCATTTTAATCCACATGTATTTATGAATGCGTGCTTTTCTTTTTCAGCCCTGAATGTCTTTAAAAGATTTTTGGCCAGCCATGAATGCCTTTAGCTGCACTGTGCATTTACACGGCACAGTGCACCCCTGCTCCTGTTACGCTACGCCTTGATGGGGCAGATTAAGGAACTTTATCTACAACCGGTAGGAGGCATCAGGCCCTGGATGGTGTCCAAATACCAACACCGGTGATCAAATTCAGTCTAGCTGGCTTTTTCCCGTTATTTCAATAAGTAAATCCCCTGCAATAAAAAGAGAGGTGGAACCTGCCAAGTCTATGCACAGGCCGCAGACTCAGTTTTAGAGCAGTGTTTGCAGCTCAGGCATGTTTCGACAAGATAAATCTGAATGCGTGATCTCCAGGAAAGTTCAGGCCCAAACCTACCTTTGAACAGTGAAGTTCATACCTACTCACTAACATCAGGTCTGGACCTCAAGGTTGTACCCAAAACTCAGTTGTGATTCTCTCCCAGCTCAAAACCCCAAAAGTGTGTGGCTCTCTTCATGTTTACATTTCTTGATGTTAAATATGTCATGGTGCAAAATGTGCCTCCAACAGGAACCGTCAGATTTCTACTTTTCCAAAGTCTGGTTTCACGCTTGGGGAAACACCCTGGCTTGTCCCTGAGCCCTGCTGCACAGGGAAGGTCTCGTGTCATAGCACACATGCATCGAATGGTCAGCTGGCCCCAAGGAGATGCTGTTTTACTACACCTTTTCATTCAGTTGACTTTGCAGCTCATAGTGAACAGAGAGAAGATGTTTGAATGCAAGGTGAATAATGGGAGTGGACAACATTTCCATGTAAAGCTCAGAGAAGGAACTGTTTAACTGTTTAAAGGAAATAAGCATGGCTCAGCTGGTTATGGATCTACAGCTCAAACTACATAAAGCATATAAAGCACTCATGAACTTCACACCTTTTTAATTGACAGAACAAGACTAAAGCTTTCAGACAGAGTGGACAGATAAGGTTGCTTGGGGCTCACACCTCTGTCAAATCCTAGCGCCTTGCTCGGGGAGCAGCATGCAAGCTTGTGGCAAATTAATCCATTTAACTTGATCGCGAAGCGGTCTGAGAGAGCGTCCTCTACTACTCCATGGCGTGAGGCAGCAAATGAACTTGACCTAAGTTATAAACACCAGGAAGCAGTATCTCCCCAGAGACCTTGCTCTTCTCTTCCAGTTTTGACTTTTGTGCAAGGCCAGGATAATTTTTAAACCATCCTCCATGGAGTACTGGAAAATGCCATCTTTTGGTTTTGCTCGTGCACTGGTGGCAAGTTCCACCTTCCCCTGAAACAAGCCACACTCAACATCGTCAGACACATCAATGTGCAGCACGACTGATGCTCTCCAGTAACAGCAGCTCATAAATTATGAAAAATGACTACTACAATTAACTGAAAATCAAATTTATTTGCAATAAACAGCAGGAGATGCATCGATTTTCATATTCTATGCTCACTGTTGCCTTTTAAGCTGGAAGAACTCAAGTCAATAGAAGGAAGATAATAAATATCTGAGACTTTTTAATTCAGATCTGGTCTATTTTTTCCTGTGCTGACTTGCACGTTTGCTGGCACTCTTACTCTAGCTAAAACCATTTAAATGCTGACTTGTTTATTTACTGAATTTATTTGGTCATTTCGAAATGTTTCCCTCCTCTGCCTTCCAAACCAATGCAGGAGAGAAATCCACTTTGCTGTGTTGATGTTGAGCAGGCTAATAAGGCTTGGTCTCAGTTGGCATGAGGCCAAGCAGCACCACAAAGCGAGGTCCATTCATGGCTTTCTGCCAGTGGAAAATGTGGCACAGAAAGTCTGGGGTTATTGTTAACACTCTTCAGGCCATTTTTGGGGCTCTCAGGATAAACTTGGAGAAAATTATAAATTGAAAAATCTGCGGGTGATATAGCAGAAGTAGAACTGGCACCCTGGCACGGTTAATCTTAGCTTCTTCTCAATTAATTTCAGCTACTTAGACCAGTGGTTGTTACTATTTCTCAGTATAACCTAAAAAATTTTGCTAGGGAAGTATGAACTGGTGCATAAGAAATTCATACTCCCTGTCAATAGACTGTCTTTTCTTATTTATCTTTTGTGGGCTTCTTAGGAGAAGGCCGTGGACCTGCATGGCCTCATAGACCCTCAGGTTGAGAACCGCTGACCTGTACTAATTCACGTCTATCCTGCATGGTGAATATATTGTCTGAAGTGAGCAAACTCAATGACCTAAAAGGTTCTCTTCTCTTTATAACTTCGTAGATTCCTTAGAGAAGATGAAGTACTTCAGAGTTGCTAAGAAGGAAACTCCTTTTATGATTGCAAAGTATTACTTACAACACCTACTGGCCCTTTTGTTAATTATTGCCTGTTGCGGTTATCCTGAAATACAAACACCAAAGCTACTTCTGCGAGTCATTTTGCTTGTGCATGCCTTAAAGATGAGTCTTGCACCAAAACCACAAGTGCAGGGTGTTTGAAGAGCGAAATTAAGCAGCCCCCAAGTTAAATGAGTGCATTAAATGCATCCCCTTTGAGGAATCAGCTTCTCCAGACTGCAGAGGGTGTGCTTGGAGCAGCCTGGGTCAGCTATTTTATGTTCATAGTCTGGAATGCTGCCTACTCCATTTGACTTGCTTTGCCATTTTATGCCTTTCTTGATGGACTTCTAAAAATAATTTATGTGAAGCCCTGCTTGATTTCTGAACTAAGACACTTGTGTCTCTACAGAAAAATGAAGATGAGACTGTAGCAGGGGCCAGAAATCTACCTCACGTAGACAGCAGCAGCAGTGAAAATGTAACTACCCTGACTTCAGGCTAGCAATAAAAGGGAGAAGATCTGGAATCTCTATTAGGACTCTGGAGCCCGTGCTAACCCTAAAATCCCAACATGTTCACAACTACGGTCACCCATATTCACCAAATCAACTCCTGTAAATTCTGAAAGTGGTTCTTTGCCTAACCTCTCATATCCATCTCAGCCCTACAGCCTGCAGGCCACGTACAATGCCAAGGGTGGTTTATCCCATCTGCAGCTCAATTGCTTCCCTCCTTCCAGGCTTCTTGGGTTTTGCCGTAGCCCAGATGGATAGTGCAAAGAGTGTCACTGTCCCCTCATTGTCTTCTGCCTCGGCATCCCTGTTGACTTCCTTCATCACGGAGCAGGCACATGACATAGTGTCATGGTTTAACCCCAGCCGGCAGCTAGAACCATGCAGCCTCTCACTCACTCCCACCAGTTGTGATGGGGGAGGGAATCAGAAGAGTAAAGGTGAGAAAACTTGTGGGTTGAGATAAAGGCAGTTAATTAGGTAAAGCAAAAGCTGTGCATGCACCAAAGCAAAATAAAGAATTCATTCACTGCTTCCCATTGGCAGGCAGGCCTTCAGCCATCTCCAGGAAAGCAGGGCTCCATCATGCAGAAACTGCTTGGAGAGATCCCATGGGCTGGGGCTCTGGAAGGCAAAGGGGCTCAAGAAAGCTGGTTGGTATTCAAAGACCACTTCCTCCAAGCTCAGGATCGGTGCATCCCTAAGAGAAAGAAATTGGCTAAGGGATGCAGGAGACCTGCATGGTTGAGCAGGGAGCTTCTGAAAAAGCTCAAGTGGAAGAAGGAAGTCTACAATAAGTGGAAGAAGGGACTGACCCCTTGGGAGGATTACAAGAATGCTGCCAGAGCGTGCAGGGATGAAATAAGGAAAGCCAAGGCTGCCTTGGAATTAAACCTGGCCAGGGATGTCAAGCTCAGCAGGAAGGGCTTCTACAAGAATATTGGAAGCAAAAGGAAGATCAAAGAAGTTGCGGGCCCACTGTTGAATGAGACAGGAGCCATGGTGACGGAGGATGCGGAGAAGGCGGAGTTACTGAATGCCTTCTTTGCTTCGGTCTTTACTGCTCGGCCCAGCCCTCAGGAGTCCCAGGCATTGGGGGAAGTAACGGGGAAAGAAGACAACTTCCCTTGGGTTGAGGAGGATTGAGTGAGGGATCAATTAGATCAATTAGATATTCACAAGTCCATGGGCCCCGATGGGATGCACCTGAGAGTGCTGAGGGAGCTGGCAGAAGTCACTGCTGGGCCGCTCTCCATCATCTTTGAAAGGTCCTGGAGAACAGGCGAGGTGCCTGAGGACTGGAGGAAAGCCAATGTCACTCCAGTCTTCAAAAAAGGCAAGAAGGAGGAGCCGGGGAACTACAGGCCGGTCAGCCTCACCTCCATCCCTGGAAAGATGATGGAACAGCTCGTTCTGGGCGTCATCTCAAGGCATGTGGAGGAAAAGAAAGCTATTAGAAGTACTCAACATGGATTCACCAAGGGCAAATCATGTCTGACTAATCTGATAGCCTTCTATGATGGCATGACTGAATGGATAGATGAGGGGAGGGTGGTAGATGTGGTCTGCCTTGACTTAAGCAAGGCGTTCGACATGGTCTCCCACAGCATTCTCATAGGGAAGCTTAGGAAGAGTGGGCTTGATGAATGGGCAGTAACGTGGATAGATAACTGCTTGAAAGACAGAGCTCAGAGGGTCGTGATTAGGGGCACAGAGTCTAGTTGGAGGTCGGTGACGAGTGGTGTTCCCCAGGGGTCAGTACTGTCCAGTCCTCTTCAATATATTCATCAATGACCTGGACGAGGGGATAGAGTGCACCCTCAGCAGGTTTGCTGATGACACAAAGCTGGGGGGAGTGGCTGACACACCGGAAGGCTGTGCTGCCATACAGAGAGACCTGGACAGGTTGGAGATTTGGGCAAAAAGGAACCTTATGAAATTCAATAAGGGCAAATGTAGGGTGCTGCACCTGGGGAGGAATAACCCCCTGCACCAGTACAGGTTGGGGGTGGCCTGCTGGAGAGCAGCTCTGCAGAGAGAGACCTGGGAGTCCTGGGGGACAACAGAATGACCATGAGCCAGCAATGTGCCCTCATGGCCAAGAAGGCCAATGGCATCCTGGGGTGCATCAAGAAGAGTGTGGCCAGCAGGTCGAGGGACATCATCCTCCCCCTCTACTCTGCCCTGCTGAGGCTGCACCTGGAGTGCTGTGTCCAGTTCTGGGCTCCCCGGTTCAAGAAGGAGAGGGAACTGATGGAGAGGGGACAGCAAAAGGCTACCAAGATGGAGGGGACTGGAACACCTCTCTTATAAAGAAAGGCTGAGGGACTTGGGTCTCTTCAGTCTGGAAAAAAGAAGACTGAGGGGGGATCTTATCAATGCTTAGAAATACTTAAAGGCTGGGTGTCAGGAGGATGGGGCCAGGATCTTCTCAGTGGTGCCCAGTGACAGGACAAGAGGTAACGGGCACAACATTTAACATAGGAAGTTCCATCTCAACATGAGGAGGAACTTCTTTCCTGTGAGGGTGGCAGAGCCCTGGCACAGGCTACCCAGAGAGGTGGTGGAGTCTCCGTCTCTGGAGACATTCCAAACCCCCCTGGATGTGTTCCTGTGTAACCTGCTGTGGGTGACCCTGCTCTGGCAGGGGGTTGGACTAGATGATCTCCAGAGGTCCCTTCCAACCCTATGATTCTATGATTCTATGATTCTATGTGTAATGGTTACTTGGGAAGACAAACAAATGCCATAACGCCAAATGTCCCCCCCTTCCTTCTTCCCCAAGCTTTTATTGCTGAGGATGACATCACATGGCACGGAATATCCCTTTGGTCAGGTGGGGTCAGCTGCCCCGGCTGTGTCTACTCCCAACTTCTTGTGCCCCTCCAGCCTGCTCACTGGCGGGGCAGTGTGAGCAGCAAAAAAGGCCTTGAGTGCTTAGGAAAAAATAAAAACATGAGTGTTTTACCAAAACTGTGTTCATCCCAAATCCAAAACATAGCAATATATCAGCTGCTAGTAAGAAAGTCAGCTCTGTCCCATCTGAAACCATGACACATAGTGAAAAGGTCTCCTGAGCAGGCAGGGACTTCCCACGCCATGTCAGTACCGTGTAGCGTGTGCACAAGGGGGTCTAGTCTCATGGTGGGAAGTGGCAAAGGGCTGTTGGAAACAGAAAGACTAAGACACAGAAAATGTGTCTACGTAGATGCTAACGAACACAGGCTAGTGGTATCCCACTTAAGGGCATTGGTTTGCACGCATCCCACATCTGTGCATCTCATCTGTTCCTTCCTGCTCTTTTTCCACATATCTTTCTTTTGGCCTCAGAGTCTTTCAAAGGTAGCCTCCCACCCAGCCCCAACTCTCAGCTGATTGACGCTTGCTGCTTACCACAGCATCTGCTGAAATGTGCTCACCTGCTCGGCAGAATTCATCGGCCTCCTGGTGCACCATGTCTTTAACCCGATTGCTGTAGGTCAGCCTGGAGTCTTGATCATAAGCCTTCAGGGTCTCGCTGGAGCTGTAGGACTTCTGGGGTACCTTGCTGTCCTCACTCTCGGCGGAAGAGCTGGTGTAGCGGCGCTCAGTGTCACGGCGCCGAGTCAGAGATCGATACGGTTTCCTTTCTTTTACATCCATGGCACCCTTGTCTGAGTATTCAACATTAAAATAATGACGTCCCTGTGGTGATCAGATTGGAATAACCTGAAAGAGAGAAGAAAAGAAATAGCATCTAGGTTCATGCCTTTGGGCACCTGAAGGTTAATTTGCCTTCTTTATGCATTCTTGCACCGAACAAAAGAGAGGTTACTTAATGGACTGCAGGAAAACCCTCTTAGAACAATTACTGATGGAAAGCAAGTCTCAATTATGTGTGAGTCATTTAATAATTGCCACAGCTAGCGGGACACATACAGGCAGCGGCCTGCATCTGTCTGAACTGGGCATGCACTTGGGGATTTCAAACTGATTGTGATTTTCTGTGTCTTCTTTCCACGGGAAGTGATTCAGACACCTCCAGGAGGCACGTATTTGGTACATCAGTCACCTAATCTCTGGGAAATCAGGCCATGCTGAAATGTCTCAGCCGGAGGACTTTGGAAAAATGCTGTCCTATAGTTTTCAAAGTGTTTTGATAGATTGTGGGTTTAGAAGCAATGAACAAAAGAATAAGAGACAATGTAAGAGGAAAGTGGGAAGGGAGAGGGAGGAAAGAAGAATAAAAGGGTGGCATATGGATGGAAATTGTATAAAAAATATCTTCCTATTCAGAGGGTTTGTCTTTACTCAGATGGAAATGTATTAGAACTTAGCAGAGTTGAGAAAGTGTAAATAAATGATAGTGCTCTGCTTCACGTAACAGCGTGGCCTGGGATTTATGCCTGTGGGAAAAACAATGTATATACGCACTGGTGTACAAGCATATATACCTGCACACAGAGAAAATTGATATCAGAAGTAAAACACGTATTAAAAGTGTTTTTGTCAAAATAATTAATAAATTGTATTTTCACTTTAAGTTTATTAAATGCAACAGAAGGCACAGGGGAAAAAAAGTCAATGACTTGCAGCAAGATGATAAAATATGTTTTTGAATACCTAAACTGGCTTATGAGGAAAAATACTGATAGAACCCACAAACCAAACACTGAAATCTGTAATTACAGGCTGAGTTTCTCAGGAATTGAGTCTTCCTGACCGCTAAAGAACAGACGCTGAGCCTCTAAATGCCATACCAAAATAGTGTTGTTTACTAACAGTACTTCAGAAAGGAAGAGAATCAGAAAACACCCATCAGTTCTTCGTCTTTTTCATAGCAAATCTCTATAGAGATGCATTGGCAAGGACTGAATCACATGCTGTTGGCATTTCTCTCTTGAAAGGCTAAATCCTGAACATCCTGATGAAATCTTACTCCTCCGTGACTCTGAGACCCCAGCCTGGCTGCAGACACTGTGCCCTGGGTTTGTGGAGCAGCACAACGCGGCTACGGCGCAATAGCGGAGGATGGATGCGCTGTGAGCTTTGCAGGTCACCTTAAAGGGATGTGGCGGAACGTAGCGTTTGTGGCTCTCAAAACTATGAGCCTGTGAGGGATGGAAGACCCGAAGCACAGGCCCTGGTAGCCCACAAATCGTAATACTAATGCAGAAGCTTGAAGACAACATTTTATTATGAATTCCTCACTCGCTGAGCTATCTGGCACAAGCATAGCTAAGCGAATTCTTGAACTGAAGGGAGGCTGCAGGAGGGAGCAAGGCTGTGAGAAACACCTGCAGCTGGGCAAAGAAAGAGAGAGTCCCACTCCTATTTCTGCAATTCTGACTTTGCTAAGACTGGTCTCAGGGTTTTGTCCCTTTAACCTCCAAAATGAGCTTTGCAATGACAGAACCTGATTCCGAGGGCTCGTACGGTTTCTGTGGCAGTCTTCCCGGAAATTAAGACACTACTTAAAAAAAAAAAAAAAAAAAAATCCACTTAATTCTCTCCCAATCTATTCCAGTGATGGCAGCAGACCAAGTTCACCCTTCTTATTTGTCAGCAAAACGCATAGAAACTATTGAACACAAATGGGAAGATGGGAGGGAAGAGGAGAGTGTCTTATAATCGAGCTTTACTTAAGTCATCCGCAGAGATTCGAGCACCACTTTGATTTCAAACATGTGTTTAAACCCTCGGAACTCACTGACTTAAATTCATTCATGAACTATGTAAGTACAATACGGTGAATGCAAATGGGATTACTCACCAGCCAAAATTTACACACGTTAAATGTTTTGCAGAATAAGGGTCTGGAAGGTGCAAAAACTAAGGCCTGAATGTAGAGGCAATAGGGAAGGAAATGGTGTCATGCTAAAGGGCCAATTTAACATAGTAATAGTGTGTAAGAGATCTACCAAATATTGGTAGATAATTTGCTGTGTTGAATCAAACATGTTGGTACTTTCACACTGGAGAGTAGTATCAGGAACTGAACATCTGATTGCTTTTCAGTGCGCTTTCTTCCTCCCTTAAAAAAAAAAAAAAACAAACCAAAGCTTTTTTTGGCTTGAAAAATTGTGACTTTTTTTGGCAAATGTTATTGAATTGCTTTCTCTCCTTTATACCTTCTCTGTTTGTGTGAAATCCTCAAAAGGAGCAGGTTTGTTATACCTTTTAATAAAACACCTTAAAACAGGTTCCTTCGCAACGGCGCTGTAGTAAGAGCTGTTATAATGAACACTGAAATTGAGGTTTATTGTCATGGGGGACAGAGATAGCAAAATGTGGGTGAGAAGCGGTTACTATACTCTATAAGAAAGAGAAGAGGGAAGGTGGCTTCTCTCTGCTCATGAGTATTGCAGCAATTCCTACCAAGGCCAGTCATTTAAAAACCCTCTAGCGGGAGAGGCACACGTGCCAAGAAAACCCTTCTGCACAGTTAGAGCCACGAGGTACAAACAGGGTCTGTAATTACCATTAGTAACCTTGCAACTTAGGAAATGGCCAAAAAAACATCAGGAAATTGACTGAATTCCCACCAGATGAAGGTTTTTCTTTTCGCAAAGAAAGGTGCTGAAAAACTGAAATTCCTCCTACAGTTCATCAAAAATAGCCCTGTAAATTTGCACCATTCACATGCGCATTCCTCTATAACAGTGCTTCAATTCCCAATTCATTCATGTCTTTATAAATTTAGCTCTCCTCAGCCCTTTCTTTCTCTCTCTCTTGCCGCTTATAAGGAGAAACTTTTCAACTAGAAAGGTCACCCCCAAAACACATAATGAAGATTTTTTTTTAATTTTTATTAGTTTTAAAGAAGGAACTGTTGCATTTAACTGACTGAAGTAAATTTCCAGCACCTCTCCATGGACATGCAGTTCTTGTCGTCTCATTTTTATGGCCCAGTTCCCAGATGGTTTAGATACCTTGCCTTCAATGGAGTTGTGTCGTCAGGGGATTTGCTTCATAGTGTTTCTGTGATAGATTATTAGTTTTTATCTGCTACTCCTTGTAGCAGACACTCCTTGTGTCTTGATTTCACCTCTGTTACAATTTCACCGTTGCCATCAACACCTCACATTTTTCCTGACTTCTCTGGCACACGGTGAATACAAAGAATCACGCTCGTCTCAGTTACATACTCAGCCACCAGTTTCTTTCTGCCTCTAGCTCATGTTTGCTCCTCATAATTTTAAAAGCTTCCATAAACTTGCTGGACCTGATATTAAAAAACAAGGCTTCTAAATATTTTCCTTTCCATCCCCTCATTCCTTCTCCCTCCATAAAAGCACAAAAGCCTTCTGCTCTGCACCATTTCTATTTGAAAAGGACTTTCTTGTCCTATAATGCAGTGTTTCTGGCTTGCTTTGATTCTTTCATCATATTGCTGTCTGCGTAACATATCAAATTTCACTTTTTTCAATTTTTTTTCCAGGCCACTTAATGGCAATAGCCATTCTCACTTTTGTGAGTGTACAATCCCAGCTGGACCACAAGCTGCTTTGGAGCACGATTCACAACAGAAGCGTCCTTCAGGCTTTACTTATTCAACTCAGAAAAATCCCACTGACCCCAGAAAGGGTTACTCACCATGCTAAAGCCTGTAAAACCAGACTCCTTGACATAGCCATATTTTTCAGAGGTGTGGGACTCTTCTCGCATGCTTGCATATATGTGAAGAAGCGGAACAAAAAAGCAGCTTTCTAGTGCTGGTGCAGTAGTGCAGTAAACGCAATGCTTATTTGCAGCTCTTTTTATTTTGCTTTTGCTTTGGTTGGCTTCCAAATAATCCTTTTTATTATGTTTTATCCTTTATATCTATCCCTCTCATTCTCGGTTCTGTTGCTTTTTGTTGCTCTTTGGAGCTTTGATTAACCACACCGGCTTTGTGCTGCAGAATTGCACTCAATGAATGGCAAGGGGAATGATTTATTTTCTGAGTCACCGCTCAAAAGACAAACTTCCATCAATCAAAACCCAGACAAGAGAGTGTGACACCACAAAGCGATATGCTAGGAGGCGCTTACAGCAAAAGGGACAGGTGGTCTTTGATAGCTGACTTACATTGCAGGTCACTAATCACAGAGATTAGCAGCAAGGTGATAGACAACGCCTGTTCTGGAAGGCAGCATGTCATATCATCCAATTTTCTGTCAAAACGTGAGGGTTTAAATGGTGGAGATAGCTTTATGTGTTTCCTATATAGTTATGGCAACAGGGGGATTGAGAAAGCTGGAAGAGTGAAGTACCTTGTCTCCATGAAAGCGTGAGCATGAATCCTGGTGGGTTGAATCCGTCCACCTTTGTGCTGGGGGAAGCAAAGCTATTTCCCGTAGTCGTTTGTTTTCCTCTGCAAAACTGCCTATGCAAAAATGGCGTCGTCTTACTTGGCAGGGCCTGCTTTTTGTCTTCTTAAAGCAGATCTTCTCATTCCGCTGCTCAGGGCAATTTTTTCCTCTATTTTTTATTGCTGCTGCCCTTTATAGAATGAGCACAGCCACAGAATACCGAGCAGCAAGCTGGATTTTATTTGCAGTCCTTTGGGCTCCACAAATCGAATCGTTAACTAAGACCTAATGCTGGTAAGTAGTGAGCAAGTATCCTTTTCTTCACTTTCTAGAGGGAGAGATGAGGCACGGGAAGTCAAAGTGACTTGCTTAAGGTGGTACAAGAAGAAAGCAACACAACTGAGAGCAGACTCTTGATCTCCAGGGCAGAGTCTGGTACTGAGCCCTGGATTTTTTGAGGATCAAGTCACCTAAGCACAGCAGAATACTTAATTTAAAAAATCTTGGCCAACGCATGTTTGAAGTCTTTGTGTGAGAAGAGTAGTATGAACCTCAGGTATTATTAACAAGATGCTCTTTCATGTTTTGACAGTGCCCTTCAGTCAGAAAGACTGTGGAGCACGTACAATTGCAGTTGTGTCTGACCAGTGAAATCCCATGGTGAATGATGAAGACTCCACTCAGAGTCAAAAGAGAGGCAGTTTTATGCCACATTGTACGTTAGTCTTCTCCAAAACACCAACAGATATTGGGGTCAGGCCAGCAATGTTGTTTGGGAAGTTAGCTTCAACTCAGGATCCTAAGTTGCAACCAAAGATGTTGTGAGTTCAGATGCTTAAATGACTTTGTGGCTGCGGTTATTAATATCCTACACCAAGTTAAATCATCACTCGACATTTAACATTTTATTTGAAACAACGCAGTGCACCGTGACAGTCCCACCACACTTCCATGATGATGCGAATGCCTGGTTTGAGGTTCCATATTCTGGTTTCATTACACAAAATGTTGAACCTGGGAAATCTTATTTGGCCATTTCCATTTGTCCAGAAAATCTGTGATACACACCTAGTCTAAAGCACAAAGCCAGCGTAAATGTAGTATTGAATGTTCTGATGTATTCAACAGATATTTAGGCATGTACTTAGGGGTGATTCAAATCAAATTTGTATTGCCAGGTGATCAGAGGCTGCAACTATCTTATCTTAGCAAATATACAACCATGGCTTAAAGAGTGTGATGCTATTTACCAGGTTTCTGGGAGATTCTTCTATAACATAAAAGACCCCTGTGTTTTTTATTAAATTTTAAGCTTCAGATTTATAACAGAGGTTCAAATCCCAGGAGGTCTTTGTAGGAAATAAATTAAGCTGTAGGTATAACATCCTCTCAGGATTTTGGCAAGGGCTTTGGAAAGAAGCAGGCACAAGAGAGAAGAATGAAGAGTCGAGTTAACACTGCTTGGCTTCAACCCAGTGCTCGAAGAAAGTAACAAAAACTCCCTTTTCTGGTCTCAACCACTAAGCATTTCTTCTACTGGTAAGAGACTTGCAAGGCAATTGGTAACGTCCTGTCCAAAAGATGTGGTTTGTGACCTTTTCGTAAATAAATCTAAAACTGCAATGAGCTGGAGGCCCAGAGAAGCTGGAAACAGTAGTTGAGATTTGAAGCACGCTGGGAAAGCATGAAGGGGGCTGGCATGCAATTATCTCAATTATTTCTGGTTTGCAAACCCCTAAGTCTTCCCTCATGGGCTGCAGCCTTTAGCCTCTGCTAGGGGAAGATTTTGGGGCCAGAAGTTAAAAAAGCTTTCAAATAGTTTTTGACTAGTATAAGCAGGTTGCAGCTGCAGTCATCAGAACCCTGCTCTGGCTTCCCGTAGAATGGAAATTTCTTTGGAAACAATCTTAGTTTTATATTGAAATACTCTTTATTAGTCTATTTAGTCATTCTTGGAGGAAGTGAGGTTTTTTTCAGAACCTCAATTTAATAGATAATGCATAAAAGGTATTTAAACAATAAATGCCAGAAAAAACAGCCTGACAACGTAGACTTATTTAGGTTCAGCCTGCAAATTTTTCCTGTCTCGTTATGTCAGACTCAAGGTTTGGGTGTGTGATGTGCCAGAGAGCCACAAACTGTGTGAAACCAGCCTGTGTATCAGCAAGTCCCGGAGTGAGAAAGAGCTGATGGCATCAAATGCAGGTAGTCACTGAATGAATCCCACAAAAATATCCCCATTCTTCCTCCATCACCCACCGTCCGCTGATTTGGCCTCTTACCTGGCATACAGGAGAATAAGATTTAAGTCTTTAATCTGAACCAGACTGGATGAAGTCTTGAATATCATAGAATCATAGAATCTTCATGGTTGGAAAGGACCTTTGAGATCATCGAGTCCAACCATACACACACAAAAAACGCCCCTACAATCTCTGCCACTAGAGCATGCCCTGAAGTGCCACATCTAGACGTTTCTTAAACACCTCTAGGGATGGTGACTCCACCACCTCCCTGGGCAGGCTGTTCCAGTGCCTGACCACTCTTGCAGTAAAGTAATTCTTCCTAATATCTAATCTAAACCTCCCCTGCCACAGCTTCAGACCATTTCCTCTGGTCCTGTCATTATTCACCTGGGAGAAGAGGCCAACACCCACCTCTCTCCAACCTCCTTTCAGGGAGTTGTGGAGGGCAACGAGGTCTCCCCTCAGCCTCCTCTTCTCCAAGCTAAACATGCCCAGCTCCCTCAGCCTCTCCTCAGATGACCTGGTCTCCAGACCCCTCACCAGCCTGGTAGCTCTCCTCTGGACACGCTCCAGCCCTTCAGTGTCCCTCTTGTACAGAGGGGCCCAGAACTGAACACAGCACTCGAGGTGAGGCCTCACCAGTGCCGAGTACAGAGGCACCATCACTTCCCTGCTCCTGCTGGCCACGCTATTCCTCATACAAGCCAGAATGCTGTTGGCCTTCTTGGCCACCTGGGCACACTGCTGGCTCATGTTAAGCTGGCCGTCCACCAGCACCCCCAGGTCCTTTTCTGCCGGGCAGCTTTCCAGCCACTCTGTCCCAAGCCTGTAGCGTTGCTTGGGGTTGTTGTGACCGAAATGCAGGACCTGGCACTTGGCCTTATTAAACCTCATACGGTTGGCCTTGGCCCATCCATCCAGCCTGTCCAGGTCCCTCTGGAGAGCCTTCCTACCCTCAAGCAGATCAACACTCCCACACAGTTTGGTGTCATCTGCAAACTTACTGAGGGTGCACTCAATCCCCTCATCCAGATCATTGATAAAGATATTAAACAAAACTGAGATAGATATTAAACAAAACATTAAAAGACAGATAGATATTAAACAATTAGATAGATAGATAGATAGATAGATAGATAGATAGATAGATAGATAGATAGATATTAAACAAAACATGAAAAATATGTCTCAAACATCCTAGGTAAAAGCCCTAGGCATAGGTTTCCTCAATCTGCTTGGGGGAGTCTTTCCTTTTTCCTCCAGAAAAGAAAAAGAGAACCTGTTTTTTCTTCTGAAAAACAACAAAATGTATTTGATAATCTCTAGTCATCCCCTAGACAATAAGAAAAGACTGTTACGAATCACTGTACTGGGTCAAAAGCAAGGACCATCAGGCCCTGTATCCTCTCTCCCAGTGGTGGGTGCTTGGAAAGAGCAGAAGGGGAAAGTGGTTGGGAACAGTGGTTTAAGGAATCAGGTTTGTCCTTCCCCTCGATACATTTCCAGAAAAGTGGGGTTCAGTAAATATTTTAGCTGGACCACTGTGTTTGATAGTCCTTCGTGGACCTGTGTTCTGAGAGTTTGTTTAATAAGATTTAAAATTTAAATATTTTTGGCCTTTGCAACGTCTTGTGGGTGGTCCTAGAATGTGATTTTGTGTTGTGTGAAAAAGCACTTGCCTCCTTTAAACTCGCTGCCTGCCGTGTACAGGTCTTGTCTCTTCCATGGGGATCTTGATGAACTCACAGCCCTTTCCATAAGAACAAAGCTTTAAACTCATACCCACTCTCAGATGTACCTTGTTTATCACTATTGTGCATTATTCCTGCTGTCACAGAAGAGAACTGAATGAAGGCTGGGACTCTTTTGGGAAAGAAGGCATGTCTGCCTTTCCTCCCTGCAGTCCCCACTGCAGGATCTAATCCTGCCTCTAAAAACATTGGCACTATCAGGAGTGGTTGGGTTTGCTGCAGGAAAACTTAGAAAGATAAAACCATTGGTAGGTAAAGTTTAAAGCATAAACCTCGTCACATGTCTGTATCCTTTCGTAAAAGTATCACGACAGTGTGCACCTCGTGAAACAGCTCAGAGCCCGTCTCCTGTTCTACATCCTTTGGATGCAGCCCGGTGTCTGAGCTGCTCACAGGGTGGCAGCTTGAACTGAAGGAAAGGTCTAATGTAAAACTTACAATATCATAATTTTTTTTATTTTTTTTTTTTTGGCTTGGCTGTGAAAATAATAGAATAGTGGTTTATGCGTGCATTAGCTTTCACTCCTGCTATTGAATGACCGGGGATGTCATAGGCTGAGCTGGATTTGGAGGAATATGCTCAAAAATCATAGCTAGGAACAGATTCATTTTATACCTGCCTATTTATTAACACTGTTTGTATAGACACTCTGCAGACCTCTTTGACCGAGAACTTCCTGCGGCAGGGGGAAGCTCTCACCTAAACAGGCAGGACAAACAGCACAGGGAAAAGAGTATTACCATCCCTCTTTTGCAGGTAAAAACAAGTATCTTGCCCAGGTCCCAGGCTTCAAGTAACTAACACCCAAAACTCCTGCAGGATTAGTTACAAGGCCAACCTGTCCTTGTCTTACTACGGTATCGTGTGTAAAATTGTCCCTGCTCGTGTCGCAGATGCTGTGGTACCGGCTAGTCTGTCCTTGCTTTCCTTCAGCAGGGAAAGAAACAAGCCTGTTTTCTTGTTCTGATAAAATCCCCCAAAGAGTCCGACTTCAAACTAAGTTTATTAAAATATGAATTATCTGCAAAAGGACTGCAAAGGCCCATGAATTGATTCCTGATTTTCTATGGACTTATTTTAGGACTTCTCTGTGAGATAATCAGAGCGCATTGAGAGATGTTAGAGATTGATTAATCAGTATAACTCCCACTGTGTCTAAAGCTTCACTTTCAATTACGCATCAAGCTTATACAGTAGGCAGTATATTTTTCTTAGGTAAAATGCCTATGGGGGGAAAATGGAGAGATAGAAATAGTAAATTAGAAATAGAAAATAATTGCTATTTGTTTTTTTCCCAAACAAAGGGCTCCCTCATTGGAATAACAAGGAAAGGTATCACCCCTAACAAAGGATTTTAAGCAGATGCAATCCCTCATACAAAGCGAGAACTCCATCCGACATCTCCACAAATTGCTGTCTGCTTGACACAGACTATGCTCTGGCAAGGGGACTGACACCTGATTGCTGGGTGGCAGCTCAGCACATACATGTACTGCCAGCGAACCGCCAAAAATGACCTCGCTGCACTCTTCCAGATGTACAAATGCTGCAGGACTCCAAGATGTGTTACGGAGGGCACTTAATAAGGTAATCATAAGGGATACTGTAGCTCAGGTGAAAAGATAAAACATTGCATTTGTATTGTCCTTGCAAAATTCTGCCTTTCTACTTGCCCAAAGATATCGGAATAACAGCAGGGTTTATTTTTATTTACTTTTTTTCTTTTTTTTTTTTTACCACCATGGTAAAAACTCAGAAGGTAAAATTTAGAATCTGATTTTATGCTTCAATTGTAAATCTACATGGTGGGGTGAACAGGCTGCCCATAAAAGTAGAATTTGTCTTGCTTTTATATCATTTAACAAAATGAGTGGATAGGCTCCCTGGTCTGCTGAACGAGAGCTTTGCTACCATGCTTGGGAAGCCAGTTTGAGGAATAGTCAGCAAAAAGACATTGTGGGAAGAAATGGCAAAAACGAATGAGAGGAGAAGGCAATTGAAGATGTAAACGGCTCTTCTTAGCCATACTTTTAATGACTAGTTAGACCAAAGATTAGAAGTAATTGAACTAGCTCTCAGTCAACAAAAGATGCAAATAGATTGTAAAGCAGAGTAGGATTACATTAATTTACACTAAACCAAGAGTAATTAGTTAGTGTTTGTGCAGTGCTTAGAAAGCAGAAAGTGCTTTATAAATGTTAATTATTACTATTTGTTTCAAATAGATGCAACACACACAATCTTCTATACGTTTTAGGAGGTAGAAGACAAAAAAGCAAAACTCAGTTACAGGCTCCACCATTTCACTGAGACCTATCAGAGCATTTTCGGGAAAAAACACAGAATCTTTTTCAGTGGATATCTCTGAATTGTGAGCATTTCATTGGAAGTCATAAGGTGACTTTCTGTCTCTGGAAAACCTGTCTTCTCAAAAATAAAAAAAAACAAAACGCACCCAAAACACCAAGGCTAGATGCTTAACGTGAGGCCACTATCTCTGCCGCGGACTGTGTGCATTTCTGACCTTGCACAAGGTCAAAAGGCAAGAGAATGTAACCCATGTAAACATGGGTTTAAGCAGCGAGTAAACCATCTTCATTTTGGACCATGCAATCGTTCCTGAGATGAAGAGATAGTCATGTCTACTGCTGAGAAGCAAGTCTGGGAAACAGCACCAGCTTCTCTTACGCCTAGCTGTACCACTAATTTATTGTGTGATCCTGGACAAGGCATTTAACCTTTTGGGCCCATTTTATGAAAAACAGATATAACCATTCTTAGCTGTTTCACAGCCAAGCAAAGGGTCTTGTTTGATGCTTTTAAGCATGCCATTTCAATAAATAATCTATGAGACATGTATCACTATTAAGAAGATGACCGAGAGAGTCTAGGAGTCTAACAAGAAACTTATTAGGTGAGATCATACAGTTTCAGGATGGATTCTGGGCCATGACATGCTAATGATTTGCAAAGATTATTAGGCTTGTCGGAATCATGGACATAAAAGAACCCTAAAGTAAAATGCTTATCTGCTTTTTTGCAATAAATTGTTGACCCAATTTCCTTCCTACCTTGGCGAACCCTTGCAGAGAAGAATGATAAATAGCAGAGGTCCAACCGCTTTGTATGTTTTTAAAATCACAAAGGATAATTCAATTTAAAAAGTAATTTGTATGGAAGAAATATTTTGCCAGAATATGAGCTAATAAAAACCTATATTTAGTGCTCACGGTTTTCGAAGCGCTATACAAATGTTAATTTATTAGCTAACCATTATATCTGTAAAGAAGATATCTGTAAAGAAGGAAGTGGTACAGATGGAGACAGAGGAGACAGCAACATCCTCAGTCATAAGCTCCTGAAGCCAAATGTCTCATTGTACATATCATCGCCCAAGTGGAGCTGGATCAATGCTTACATCTGTTGGATGCAGAAATCTGCAGGAAATCCAATTGCCAAGAACCCTTTAAACCTAAGTTTGTTTTTACCAAAGTTCAGGCTCCTGGGTTTGAAAATGTCAACTGCAGTGAAGGAACGGTTCCACGTTTCAATGTTTCGGATGACAAACGCGGCTTGAGATGTTCCCTCCTGCTAGGGCTCAGCCACCCTGCTGCTTGCTGCCTCCCTGGGGATGCGGATGCAGCTGTTTGTAAAACCACACCATACGCAGATCAGGGAAACGGTCTGGAAATAAAAAGAAAAAAAAAAGCCCTTATCTGCCAAACCCTTACCTTTTTATTTTTTTTACCCTACCCCAACTTTAATTTGGCTAGATTAAAAACAATCTGGTTTTATAGTGGGGTTTCACATGTATTTGCACTGGCTCAGGCAAGAGGGCAATACCCTGTGAGGGGGAGGAAAACAGATTGGGAAACTATTTTCTACCATCTAAACTGGAAAACGGACCCATATCTATTTCAGGTCATGGCATGCAGTATCTCACCTGATCTAAAACCTGTATTTCTAACCAGTTTTCAAGCAGTAGAACAGGGGGTTTCAAACAGCCCTCCTAATACGTCTTTTCCAGCTCTAGCCCCTACCACCCGTGATCAGATGTACATTTTGTAACTCTGAGCGATAATATCGCTCCATTTCTGCCAAGAGAGCTGCTGCTGCTTCGTGGAACCTGCCTTGCTGAAACCTCTCTGCTTCATGTCCACACTTCATCCGTTTCTGCTTGCTTACACACCAAAGTTTCTCTGTCTTTAATAGAAATTTCGGTTGATACTTTATTCTCTCTGCAATGTCTTTACCACACTGTTTCCCAGAAAAGCTGAAAACTGTTGAAAGCAAAACAGTCAGATGCAGTCAGCATTTTCCTCCTCTTTTTCTTCCCTTTAATTTCAATAGCAATTATTGGTATCCCATATAGGAGAAATTAAAGTAAAAAGAAAAAAAAAAAAAGATTAGACCTTCCCTGCTTCCTTGGAGCTTTTTGTTTTGTAAATCACGCTGCGTGTAAGCTATATTTTAAGAAAAAACAAAGCATTATTTTTTCACTGTATTTCTGACCAATAAGGAGGGAATTTGTTGGGTCATCTCCTGACGGGCATTGGATTTTACACCAGCAATAGCTTTTGTGAACTGTGCATCTGATCCAAAGCCCATTAAATTGCATGGAAGTATTTGCCATTCATTTTGCTTGGGGAGTAAAATGGGGCTTTATAAGCTCAGCTCCCCGTACAAAACCTTTTAACGTTTGCATTTATGGTATGGGCTGCACTGCATCATATTTCAGCCTTCAAAAATGTCAGCGCTGAGGATGAAAAGGAATAAAATTAAGAAATTGGAGTCTTTCGGAAATCTCCTTCCCAGAGCGAGCCAAAATGAGCCTATGAAGAAACACATAAGAGAGCACATTGGCAATTTTTTCAGCTTGTGACCTTGGGAGACGCCGATTTTCAAGGATCCCCCCAGGGACCTTCAAAGGAGCCTGGGTTTGATGGAGCAGGTATTTCTCCAAAATTAGGCTCCTTTCTGGCATTATAAGCATAATGCCTACTACAATTAAGGCATTTTTGAAAATTTCATTCCATAATTATATGTAGCTGGGGTCTGGGGCAACCTCGCGTTCAAGCTGTCACTAAACACGTTCAATGCCGCGTTGGGTCATTAGGCTTATAAACAGGTTGAACCTCAACCCTGGGGCCTGTGCATTTAAGCTGATTTCTTGGGTAGGTAAAAGAGATATTTATATTTTCATGTAGCTTGAGTGATACCAGCACCTGCCACTCGCTCTAAACAGAGCAGTTAACCCATAACTCCCTCTGTCAACTCCTGTTGACGGAAAGCAAAGCAGATAAATTAATGGTTCCCCTGAGAGGAGCGAACGGAGAAGACTCGTGTAAACAAATACCTCACAAAATACAACTGTATTAATGTGAATGGAAATGAAAGAGAAAACGCCTCTCCCCAACCTCGATAGGCACAGCAGGCTGGAGGCAAACACCCGCAATGATGCTAAAGGTGGGGAACATACAGCAGACACTTCGCAGCTGCCGCAATGGCAATTAATGCATCCCCAAAGCCGGGGAAATTGTTTCAGCCCTGCCAAGGCCAATGGTCGGGATGTGTTTGCATCTTTCTTGAAGCGTGTGGATGTGTAAATACGACCCTTGCCCCTCTGCGCGGGCATGCACACCAAGTCCTGCTGCTGGCAGATGCGCCAACGGTGATGAAAAGCAAAAGGAGGGGGAATATGCTATTAAAAATCTGTTTTGCTCTTGAGTAAGCACAGAGGCTGACCCGTGCTCCTTGGCTTCTTCCCTCATCTGAGGATGGGTTCAGGATCTTCAGCCGCTCGGTCCCAGGCGTACTGGGGACGTGGTGCTGTGACACAAACTGCAGAGCATGCAATTATTTCCTCTGCCAAGGGACAATAGTGAGACATCTAGCGATCCTAGTGATGGCAATCTTATAAAAAGCCAAATCAGTAGGTCATTTGATTGGGCCCTAGTCTGAGGATTAATCTAATTAAGTAACAGACTTCCACCACCCCCTCCCCCCATCTCTATGATGTTCCTTCTCAAATCTTCTTCTCCTATTTTCCCTGTGATAGGAAACTCCAAATTTTACTTTCTTTTCCTGTGATTGCTGATTTAAGCTTCTGAGTGGCCCTGGGTACCGTAGAGTTTGTGCACCTCACAGCCTTCCAAGATACAGAAGTATTTGCATAGACAAAATGTTAAAGCGAAGACCCTTCCCTGTCTCACCCTGACTAGTCATTTTTGCCTATGCTTGTCTCCTTCCTTGAGATAACACAAGCATCTGTGTCACTCTCATCTGATGTAAAATGATTGCAGAAATGAAAATAAATGCATTTTTGCAGACCAGGCATCCAATTTGTTTCACCTCTGCACAGTGGGACAGGGCGTAGGGCAGCCAGGATCTGCTGTTGGCCAAAGCTATGGGCTGAGGGAGGATTTATGAGAGACAATAATGCTGCGTTTAGGGTAAAGACAGGCCCCACGTCCCATCACCCTGCTGTGCTGGTCAGGATGGCACCGTAACTCCAGTCTGCTTTACATCCCCAAATGTTGCAACATCTGGATGGAGAGGGTGTGAAGATTTTAGCCAGACTGGAGGATCTTAAGCGTCTTTTTGCCTCCCTCGCACCTCAGCTTGTCCAGGAATGCGGAGGAGAAGCCCGTAGCTGAGCTGAGCTTGTGTTAGGCTACAAATTGTAATTCAGGGAAAGATGTGTGTAAGGGGGGATGAGTACAGCATCAAAGCGAGGAGCTGTAAATGGAAATCTTATTCACATGTGTTTTACCTCCTACCCTGGCATTGTTTAGTGTCTGTGCGTTGGCTTGGACTGAAGCCAATGAGTCAAACAACATTCTCCGTGTAATTATATGCTTAATGGAAACAAGCAGAGGTCTCCATGGCCTAGCTTTGGAGAGGATTGTTTCTTAAGTAGTTGCCTCTGAGGAAGAGGGGAGGGGGGAACATGCAGAAGCCAAGGGCATAAAGTGACTTTGGAAAGGCACCAGTCGCGGTGCGAGCACATGGTCTAGGGGCTCTGCTCTGCTCCCCAGCCTGCACTAACAGCAGCCAGTGGATGCTACGGCACCTCCTCAGATGGTAAATGAAGAGCAAGAAGTTGCACCAAGTCGTCATCTTGCCCTGCTGAGGGCCTGCCAGCTGCAGCTCTGAAAGCACCCGGTGGCATCGATGCCAAAAGCAGAGACCAGGGTGGTGACAGAGGTGATCTGGACAGTCTTGCAGTAACATGGAGAATTTCCCTCCCAGTCCGGTTTCCCGCATCGCCCTTTCTTCTACAGGTTAATGGTCCTATAAGGGCAGCAGCAATAAATACATTTGCCTACCCCAGAGGCTCATTAGTGTAAAGCCCAGCACTATAATTCAATTTATTTACCCTGCATAAGCCAGGTTGACATGAGGATGGCAGGCATGGGCCTCCTTCGACCTTCCCTTCCATCATCTCTGCTGCGGCAATGGCAGGAGAGCGGGCAGAGAGCTGGGCTTGGTAATATTTTGAGCCTCTAATTTTATGCTGCTGTGCAAAGCTGCCCTCGACAGGAGGGTTCTGCATAACTGTGCAGGGAAGGGGGTGTTAGGATCACAGACAGACACCGTCGAGACCCTGGCCTAAGGCAAACACGCCTGTGGCTCTCTTGCTTCATGCTTTTCAGCTCAGATTAGCTGATCCGTATCGGAGTGGGCAGCTGTTTCATGGGGGAAGGAGGAGAGAAGGTGTAGACCATGTATCTGACTCCAGGATTTTGGAAGCAAGGTAAATGTGATGGGGAAGGGGCAGAGGCAGCGGTTGGGATCCCAGCGCTGGGCTCAGGGTCTGTCCAGCCCTTTCTCCTATAGGACCGCAGAGGGAGAAACACTCCGGGAGTGTGCTTAAGCAGTGTGTTAATTATGTCAATATTAGTAGCTAGCCTCTCTGTGTCCCTTTCTTAGCTGACACCTCACAACCCTTTTCTGTCCTGTGTTTGCATTTTATAACCTGGTATGAGAACTACAGCAGCTTTCCAGTTGGCCCAGGGTTTTATATAGGCTAAGGCTGAAATTAAAGCATTTCACTAAGACATAAGAAATGGCCTCAGTAATTTGTAAGTTTGGAAACAAATGGATTTAAAGTTGTTTTGTGGTTTTTTTTTAAACAAGCAAACAAACAAACAAGCAAGCAAACAGCAACAAAAGCTCTAAATGTCTTTGATGGTTACATTTATTGCTAAAGAGAAATACTGGTCCTCAACCAGATTTTTCACCAATCTAATCTGGGAACAGCTGTACTGAAATCGGAGACACAAAGGAGGTATCTACACTAGTAAATGAAATATTTTATTACAGTAAATAACAGTCTGGGACTGTTCCCTGCTACTGAGGCCAACTGGCATGGAGAAGCCTTCATCTATGTAATAAACCCTCCTAGTATCCAAAATATGGTGGTTATAGTCTTCTGCCTTTTGGGACTGGTCCCTGGCCTATGCTGATGCCTGAACCATGATCAGAAATTGTTTGGCCCAGGTCAAAACATTGCCAGGAACCTCTATTAATTGTTTTTTTAGCTGTTATTTAACAATATTAACAATAACTCCCTGGTACTGCTTAATTTACTAACACAGCCAGAGCCAAATCTGCAGGTGGCCAAACTGTAAGGAAATAGGTACGTCCATATTTACAGTACTCTTTGGATTCTTTTGTAAAAGAAAATGTGCTCCTTGTTGTGATTATAAATTAATGATGCAAGTCATTAAATCAGTGTGATATCCTGCTCTTTAACCCATGCTAGCATCACCTTACATGCATTGCAGAGACCTTGGAAGAGCCAGGTAGTGGTGGTCTCACAGCTGACAGGCTCGAATTTAACAATAATTAGGACCTTGGATTTCTGTTTTTAGAAATTTCTGCTTCTTCCCTTTCATCCCAAGATTGTTAAGCAGTGTAATTTTTCTCAGTATTCAATTTAATTTTCTTTTCTTTCTTTCTTTCTTTCTTTCTTTCTTTCTTTCTTTCTTTCTTTCTTTCTTTCTTTCTTTCTTTCTTTCTTTCTTTCTTTCTTTCTTTCTTTCTTTCTTTCTTTCTTTCTTTCTTTCTTTCTTTCTTTCTTTCTTTCTTTCTTTCTTTTTTTTTTTTTTTTAAAGAGTAAAAAGAGCAAATGTAATGGAACTGATCTTTCATTAGAAGTCCATCGATGGAGCAGATATCATTTAGAGCAGGTTGTCTAGAAGCGAAGGCAATACCAGCCAGAGGAGGAAATGTTGCCAGTTTGCCCTCCCGACTCTAATCTCTGATTTCAAGCTATTACATGAAACCCTGCAAATCAACAAACAATGCGAACAATAATGAAGGGGTGTTTAAGAAAGAAAGATGCCATTTGGGGGGATTACTGGATGTGAATGCTATCTCTCCCGGCTCTTGGCAAAGAGCGAATTGGAATTGCATTGCTGTCAAATCAAATATTCCTAAAGCACTCCTAGGGATTGTTTTGCAATTTTGTTAATATTTTAAAAGCATCCCTTGATCTCACCCATGTCCGTGTGCAGCTATGATTTCATTATGCGCTGAAAACAGATGTCTTTCTCTCTCTCCCTCCTTTCCCTCTCTACCTTCAACTTCAAGTTTTCACCTTAATAAGGTGCATTATAGACAATTGATTTTGAAGCATGTGGAATCCACCAGGAGACAGAGCACTTTAATCCTGCCATGTTTGCAGAATTGGCCTTTTCGTTAACGCTGGCCAGCCACGAGTATAAGAAACTTCTCAGAGGAAAAAACAAACAAAAACCAAACAGAAACCAAAAAATGCCTTTCCCTCAGAGCCATAAGACAGAAATGCAGAGCCACAATTGTTCAGAGCAGCTTGGCGACCTGATTCTGAAAGCCTGTCTCCAAGCCGAATTCCCGACATCATCTTAAATTACCTATACATTACCCATAACTCTCTTTTTTGAATGAAAGCCAAATAAGCAAGTATTGGAGGGGCATAACAATGAATGAATGAAAGCCTGGGTTCTTTGTACATTTTTCGATGAACAAACACTTAGCAGAGCCCTAACAGGATCAAGGCTATCTACCTCAGCAGTATTTATGCTGCTGTTTATCTTCGGGATGGTTGACATAGAGGTGGGCTCTCCCTGAAGGCCAGGGTTTTGACTTTGCTTGACATCCGTAAAGTGCCATCCATCAAGTGAATTAATTGTGAATCACAAGATGATAGAAAGTGTGGGCAAGGAAGGTCAAATGCTCTGGCCCTGGCCAAAGAGCAGGTAGCAAAGCAGTGCTATTCCTAGCAACGACCCATGCTCCTGCCTATCCATCAACATGAAAAGGACTGGCTTGTTTTCTGTCCAAGCCCTTTCTATGTATGAGGTTCTGTTTGTTTTTATCAATTTTGTGGTTCTTGGCTATGGATATCACACCAAGGTAAACAGAAAGGTAGAATAATTAAAGGACTGTGCACTCAGTATTAGTAGAAGTTTCCTTGTCTGTATTAGAAATAAAAATGTGTTCTCAGTAAAGAAGTCTGTGACCACAGATGGTGTGTTGGGATGCAGAGCTCCAGGTACAGCTGGGGAAGCAGAGGCAAAGAGGAAGAAAATTTTGACAGGACAAGAGGTAACAGGCACAAAATTGAACATAGGAAGTTCCACCTCAACGTGAGGAGGAACTTCTTTCATTTGAGGGTGGCAGAGCCCTGGCACAGGCTGCCCAGAGAGGTGGTGGAGTCTCCGTCTCTGGAGACATTCCAAACCCGCATGGACGTGTTTCTGTGCAACCTGCTCTGGGTGACCCTGCTCTGGCAGGGGGTTGGACTAGATGATCTCCAGAGGTCCCTTCCAACCCCTGCCAGTCTGTGATTCTGTGGAAATTGAGGGACAATCCCATGTGGTGAATCACTCAATGCCTCCGCTGGCAGCAGAACCAGGAACTGAATGGGGATTTTCTGATTCCCCATCCAGATCTAGTCTAAGTCTTGCAGTTAGACTAGTCTCAACTTTGAGATGTTTATGCTTTTCTGTCACTATGGGGGAAGCGTTATCCACTGGAGAGCACATTTTCATCCCAGTCTTATAGGCTTAACAGCTAAAATCCCTTCCTCCCTCCCCTTGCCACATGTCTTGGCTTTTTTCCTTCCTAGTTAAGTGTATTAAAATATGCAGATGCTTCAATGAACTCAAGAGTGGATATTTCAGTGGTGACTTCACACGTTCCTTCTGAATTTGACTATTAAGCCATTTTCTTTCTTTAACTGTCTTTTAAATAAAACAGAGCTGGATTGTTGGACATTTCTTTTTATCTCTATTGCTTTTAAGGCCTCATTTAATATGTAGACTCCAGACAGCAATTTTCAGACATATGTTTTACCTCTCTAGAAAGACACCAATTTGACAGCAGGGGACTGTGCAACTTCGTAGGTTGGAAGCAGCCTGATTTACACAGTAAAATAACTGCTGCTATTTCAGATCAGATTAGCTCTAAAGACCATCCAAAGACAAATCTTGTCTCTGGCAGGCACCTGCACATGGTGCCTTGGTTGTAGGGATCCTCCGTAGAATCATAGAATCATTTAGGTTGGAAAAGACCCTTGGGATCATCGAGTCCAACCATCAGCTCCACTCTACAAAGTTCTCCCCTACACCATATCCCCTAACACCACACCTAAACGAGTCTTAAACACATCCAGGGATGGTGACTCCACCACCTCCCTGGGCAGCCTATTCCAGTGCCTAACCACTCTTTCTGGGAAGAATTTTTTCCTCATGTCCAGCCTAAACCTACCCTGCTGCAACTTGAACCCATTCCCTCTTGTTCTATCACTAATTACCTGTGAGAAGAGACCAGCACCAACCTCTCTACAATGTCCTTTCAAGTAGTTGTAGAGAGTGATAAGGTCTCCCCTCAGCCTCCTCTTCCTCAAACTAAACAGTCCCAGCTCCTTCAGTCACTCCTCACAAGATTTATTCTCCAGGCCCTTCACCAGCTTCGTTGCCCTCCTCTGCACTCGCTCCAGCACCTCGATGTCTCTCTCGTATTGAGGTGTGTCCTGGTTCCGGTGGGGATAGGGTTAACTTTTCCTGGTATTCCATGCCATGTGAGCCACGCCCACCCTGAGCTGCCGGGGGAGGGGGCAGGAACTTGCTGCTTAAAAGCGGGCTGGGGCGTCCCGGGTCCGGCCGGTCGGCGAGCGGCGGGGAGCGGCGGAGCGGCGGTCCCGTAATCGCGTTTGTATATTCCCCTGTCCGTGTTGTTGTTGTTTGCCTGTTCCCTTTGCTGTTCTGTTAAACTGCCTTTGTCCCAACCCAAGAGTCTTGCCTTTTCTTACGATCCTTCCTGTGTTAGGAAGGCACGTGCGAGCGGCACGTGGTTCTTTGTTGCCATCTGAGGCTAAACCACGACAAGGTGCCCAAAACTGGACACAATACTCAAGGTGTGGCCTCACTAGTGCTGAGTACAGGGGGACAATCACCTCCCTACTTCTGCTGGTCACACTATTTCTAATACAAGCCAGGATGCCATTGGCTTTCTTGGCCACCTGGGCACACTGCTGGCTCATGTTCAGCCGCTTGTCAATTAGAGCCCCCAGGTCCTTTTCTGCCAGGCAGCTCTCCAGCCACACTTCCCCAAACCTGTAGCGATGCATGGGGTTGTTGTGGCCCAAGTGCAGGACCTGGCACTTGGCCTTGTTGAAGATCATTCCATTAGTGTTGGCCCATCAATCCAATCTATCCAAGTCTCTCTGTAGAGCCTCCCTATCCCCATGTAGATCAACACTCCCGCTTAGCTTCGTGTCATTTGCAAACTTGCTGATGATACACTCTATGTCCTTATCAAGATCATCAATAAAGACGTTAAACAGAAATCGTCCCAACACTGAGCCTGAGGAACACCACTTGTGACCGGCCGCCAGCTGGATTTAACTCCATTGACCACCACTCTTTGGGACCGCCCATCCAGCCAGTGCTTGATCCAGCAGATCGTATGCTCATCCAGGCCATGAGCTGCCAGTTTTTCCATGAGAATTCTATGGGGAACAGTGTCAAATGGTTTTCAAAAGTCTAGGTAGACAATATCCACAGCCTTTCCCTCATCCAATAATTGGGTCATCTTGTCATAGAAGGAGATCATGTTCATCAGGCAGGACCTGCCTTTCATAAACCCATGCTGACTAGGCCTGATCCCCTGCTTGTCCATTATATGACTTGTAATGGCACTCAAGATGATCTGCTACATGACCTTCCCTGGTACCAAGGGTGTGGTCATGTTCCACAGTTTCTCTTGAGGAGGACATTGTGATCCTAGGACAACATCTGAAGGTCCCGCCTGCAGGACTCAAATCTTAGCAGAAAACATTTTCATATCATCTAATGAGAGAAGTTTATGCAGAGGCTGAAGGACTTTGCTCATTTGGCAGGCACAGAGATATAATAAGACACACACTAACGAGGGGAAGCTAAGGAGAAACCTTCAATGCGTGTGGACTCTTTATAGCGACCATGGAGTTTACCTTTCCAAATCAAGAGAATCAGCCTCCAGAACACTGAAAGGAGCAAACAGAACTTGAAGGTGCATAGGAGTTTATAAAAAATTGAGTGCGCTCCAGGATCTGAAATGTAAGCGGGAGAAAAATTTGATGTTGGAGCTGTAAGAGGGAGTTAAGGTTGCTCAAATGAAGGAAGAGACTGGCATGGTGGAAGAGCTACCCAGCAGAATTGTGAGATGTGTATCAGGAGCATTTGTTTCTTTAAGGCTTAAGCAGCTTGAGGCTGGCAAGCCCTGATAACCACTTGCGAGCTGGCTGATAAATGGGTCAGATGCGTTCTGTCATGCTTGGCTGGGGATGCTGGCCATGAAACAGAGAGGGGGGTTTACGTGGAGTAGAAGGTCCATGTAGCCCATGCTGTTTGTGTCACTGCTTTGTGAGTCATTGCTGAAGATAAGAAATAGGACCTTGAAGAAGAGCCTGGAAAAGACTCTGCAGTGGAAATAATCCATCAATGCCGGCTGCTATGTGATGTTCTTCAAACTTCCCTTACTTTATGACCTCAGCCACTGAAATGCATGTCAAAGAGCGATAGCAGGGTACTAATGTAATGATATTATCTTCTCAATTATAACAGAAATATTATAGGTGCTTTCCTATTACCTTAAAACAACAGCAGCAGCAACAAAACTAGTCTCTATCTGTTAGCTTAAGGTGGGGAGAAGGGTGCACATATTGCAGAATTTGTTTTGGGAATAGAAGAAACAGGTGGAGGAAACTGTGACGTTGTCATGGCACATTAGAAGCTCTGAGGTCTGGGGAAGTTGACTTAATCCATCCAGAAAGGTTTGTTACCTTGTCCCAGATCATAAACATTGACCTAATCCAGTTCAATTGAGTTCCAGTGATTCCAGTGCAGGGCATGTAAATCCAGGCCCTATTACGAATGAATACAATTAAAATGGTTTTATTATCTTTGTGTAGCCCAATAACTGCAAAGGCCTGCCTGAAATTCTGCTTTTATCTTCCACACCTGTAAAAAAGGAGGTAATCTTAAAAGCAGACCAGAACCAAGGACTGCTCATTCCTCTATATGTGCTCCACAGTGCAGAGCACAGGTTGTGGTTATTCTTTTTCTCTTTCTCTATTAATCATTCCCTGTCTTTGTCTCTCCCAGAGACAATCCCACCCCTAGATTTCCTGCACTGTTGCTTGTTGATGGGTATGATTTCTGTTACGGGAAATGTGAGTTTTAAACCCTTCAGGCTGAAAGGGAGTGTACACCAAGGTCTCCTGCTTCTCAGCACATGTCCCAGCTGCTCCGCTGCTCTCCAGCATTTGGAAAACAAATGGGGATGGCACAGTGAGAGGGGTTCACTCCCTGTATTACACTCCCGCATCACAGTCAGGCTACAGGACGTGAGGAATTGTAACAGGGGTGGTGTTGCTTCCTACATTTGATGTAAGGTGTTCATGGAAGGGCAGATGGGGAAGGCAGAGTGTCCTCCTCTATTCAAGTCACAGACCTGGTGGCATCACAAATTCTTTACAGTTTCATTAATACCTCCTACAGCAGGGATGTGTGTGTCTCTCTCTACATGATTCTACTACGAGCAGGCTTGGAGTGTGTCATATATCCCTAGGTGGTTACCAAAAATATATCAATATGCTGAAGAGAGTGTGTGTGGAGGAAAGCATAAAGGGAATGGGTAAGAACTGATCTATTAAACATCTGCAATAAATGCACGCCGATTGGCAAGCAGTAGAGACAAAGGAGTTATAAAAATCCACAGAAATCTGAAGGATTCAAGCATCAAGCAAAAAAAGAAATGGATATCACTGCTACTGTTTAATTCAGAAGAAGAAGATTTGATTAAGAAATAGGAAATCATAGAATAGAATAGAATAGAATCATAGAATAGAATCTTCATGGTTGGAAAGGACCTTTGAGATCATCGAGTCCAACCAAACAACCTACAATCTCTGCCACTAGAGCATGCCCTGAAGTGCCACATCTAGATGTTTCTTAAACACCTCTAGGGACGGTGACTCAACCCCCTCCCTGGGCAGGCTGTTCCGGTGCCTGACCACTCTTGCAGTAAAGTAATTCTTCCTAATATCTAATCTGAACCTCCCCTGACGCAACTTCAGACCATTTCCTCTGGTCCTGTCATTATTCACCTGGGAGAAGAGGCCAACACCCACCTCGCTCCAACCTCCTTTCAGGGAGTTGTGGAGGGCAATGAGGTCTCCCCTCAGCCTCCTCTTCTCCAAGCTAAACATGCCCAGCTCCCTCAGCCTCTCCTCATATGACCTGGTCTCCAGACCCCTCACCAGCCTGGTAGCTCTCCTCTGGACACGCTCCAGCACCTCAATGTCCCTCTTGTACAGAGGGGCCCAGAACTGAACACAGCACTCGAGGTGAGGCCTCACCAGTGCCGAGTACAGAGGCACCATCACTTCCCTGCTCCTGCTGGCTCTCTCGCCAGCTCCCTGAGTACTTGGGTGAATCCCATCTGGCCCCATAGACTTATGTGCGTCTAGGTGCAGAAGCAGATCATTGACTACTTCCTCCTGGATTATGGGTGGGTTGTTCTGCTCTCCGTCCTCATCTCCCAGCTCAGGAGGCTGAGCACCCTGGGGATAGCTGGTGTGACTATTGAAGACGGAGGCAAAGAAGGCATTAAGTATCTCAGCCTTCTCCTCGTCATTGGTTGCAACTTTCCCCCCAGCATCCAGTAAGGGATGGAGATTCTCCCTGGCTTTCTTTTTGTTGATGTATTTATAAAACCTTTTTTTGTTGTCTTTAATGTTAGTGGCCAAGTTGAGCTCCAGCTGGGATTTTGCCTTCCTAATTTTCTCTCTGTATAACATAATGAGATCTCTGTACTCCTCCTGAGTTGCCTGGCCCTTCTTCCAAAGGCAGTAAACCCTCCTTTTATTCCTAAGTCCCATCAGAATTTCCTTGTTCATCCAGACTGGCCATTTTCCCTGCCCTTTAGACTTGCGACACCTGGGGACAGCCTGCTCCTGGGCCGTTAAGATTTCCTTCTTGAAGATTTATGATTCTATGATTCTAAGAGCATCCAGCCTTCCTGGACCCCTTTGCCCTTCAGTACTATCTCCCAAGGGACTCTCTCAACCAGTGTCCTGAGCAAGCCAAAGTCCACCCTCCGGAAGTCCAAGGTGGAGGTTTTGCTAACCCCCCTCCTTGCATCGCTACATATTGAAAACTTGACCATTTCATGATCACTAAACCCAAGACAGCTTCTGACCACCACATCTCCCACTAGTCCTTCTCTGTTTGTGAGCAGTAGGTCTAGCAAGACACCTCCCCTGGTAGGCTGCCCTACCAGTTGTGTCAGGAAGTTATCTTCCATGCACTCGAGGAACCTCCTAGCCTGCCTGCTCTCTGCTGTGTTATATTTCCAGCAGATACCCGGCAGGCTGAAGTCCCCAACCAGAACAAGGGCTGGCGATTGCGAAACTTCAGCCAGCCGCTTACAGAATACTTCATCTGTCTCCTCATCCTGGTCGGGTGGTCTGTAGCATATACTCCCACCACAACATCTCCCTTATTTCCCTTCCCCTTCAACCTTACCCATAAACACTTGACTTTATCATCACTGGAATCTAGCTCTATACAATCAAAACACTCCCTAATGTACAGAGCCACACCTCCGCCTCTCCTTCCTTGCCTATCCCTTCTGAAGAGCCATTCATCGCAGCATTCCAGTCATGACAGTCATCCCACCACGTCTCCGTGATGTATCCTGCTGCACAAATGTCTGATTAATCTTACGAAATATTTTCCTAATGATCAGATCCCTTAGGGAAGTGGAATTATTAAAAAGTAAAAATCAAACATCTGAAACTGGACTTCCCAAAGCGCTATAGAAACACATATGTAAATGAGCAGCCTTATATTGGATTGGGGATGGAATAGCCTGGTAGATTCTCTTTCACGTCTTAGGCTTTCTATACTGGTTAATTCACAGTGGAGGAAGATAAATCTGTACCAATGATTGCAAAAGCCTGTTTCTGTTTCTCAGTACGCAAACTGGGCAGATGTGGGCCAAGCTCCTAACCACTTTGCCACCACCCAGTATTGTAAGGGAAAAAGAAAGCAAGCTGTTTCCATTCAATGGAGACCCATACGCATATCACAATGCTTTGGTACCCTCCACACAACCAGAATGCAATTCATTGACCCAAAGCTAGCCTGAATTCATAGCCTTGGCATTAGAAGGATTGATCCTCTGTAAGGAAAACCTCTGGAGCTGCAGAATTGCTGTACAAGCCTCCTCCCCCGGCTTCAAACATCTGCTTGTTATTTGTCTGGAGCGTGGGCTAGATTCTTTACTCTGTGGCAATCCCCAGCAGTTTGTAATGGGCCCTAAATAATCCTTAACTTATCGCAGCAGCTGTTGGAAGGTGTCCCAGGAGGGCGGTTGAGATGATAGCTCGACTGAAGGCAGGAGATGCTTCTCATAGCAGCTTTGACGGCGAGGAGAATCAGAGCCACCAAGTAACATCACTAAGCTTCGAAATATCCCAGTGTTCTTGCGTTTGTGAGGCATATTTGTCAGAGATCTGGAAATTGTCAGCTTGTTCCAGCTCTGTAGTACCCTCAGGGAGGAAGCAAATACTCTGCTGACTATGAAGATGTGCAGCTATAACTGCAGTAATTCGATGGTAACAGTGAGTCAGGGCGAGCAGACCTACCACTACAGAGAGGACAACAGAACGGAGAGACTTTTAATTGGCAGATGTGCACTGCTTAACTTTAGTGAAGACAATGAAATTTCACATTCGTGAGCATTAATGCAGACTTTATCTGATCTTCAGTATGTCTGTGCCTTAAATTTCCTCTAGAACACAGCTGGGTGTAAATCCCCTTTTCATGTTATACCCCTCTCTGGCAATGAATACACTTGTCAATTAAAATATGTTCTTTGAAGTTATTTCAAGCTTTCCAGAGTAAAGAACTGTGAATTCTCACTATGACCCAGGATTAATTAAGAAGGGCCAAATTTGATCTCATTTATGGGAGTGTAAATGTGTTGAAACTCTATTCCCAGCTTAGCAAGAGAAGACATTTGCTCATGGTTGTTAATTTTTTTTAACAATCTTTGGCCAGGAAAAGAGGAGACGGCTTTATCCTGCAGCTGGTACTCAGTGGACTCCATCTTCCGATGGATTTCAGTGTTGCACAGCTACAAATACTTGCTTTTAAATAAACCCACCTCTGAGACAAGTTATTCAGATGACCACAACATGCAATCTGCTGAAATATTTACAATAAAATGAAAGTTTATCTTGTTTAATCACTATCTTTTGAAGTGTTTCATCTCTAGGCATCTCTGCACTGCATCTGAACTAAAAATCTTTCCACTGATTGGTGTGAGTGAGGTCAACACAGAGTTGACAATCACATCCTCATATTCCAATTTGTGCTTTTATTACATATGCCATGCCAAAATGGGATGCAATCAATTGTTCATATCAGGTAACTATGTGATTTATGATGAGATGTTGTTTAAAATGACCATGACTATACGTTGTGTCTCAAGGAGAAGAATGCAGAAGCGAATATTCAAAGTGGTTCTGTACGGGCGTGAAAACTCTCACGGTGGACTACAGACAGTCATAGAGACGCCCAGTTCAGCATCAGATGTACTGGCCTCTGCCACACGAGTTGAAGACACAATTCCTCAGATGCGAGCCAGCCGCCGAAAAGATTCACGATCATTTCCAGTGAAGTAGTGATGGCAACCAGATCCTCCACACTTGGCTAAAGTCGGGGTTTGCATGTGGAAAACATGCTGCATAGGCAAAATCTCAATGTGGCATGGAAATTTTGCATGTGCAGATTTGCGGGAGCTATTAAAGACAGCCCTTGACAAGCTCGCTAGTGTGCTACTGGGAAGATCTGGAGAGCATTTGAAGAAAAGAAGGATGTAACAGAGATTGCCCTCTAAACTGGTAAAAAGAGAGGACAATGAAGGCCAGTCCTGATGATCAAACTAGTTTCATTACATATTTGAGATGTCTCCAGTCATTGGAAAGGGCCGGGAAGGATCTGTCCAGGAGCAGGGGAGAGCAGGGAGGAGAGCAAAGCCATGCTGCTGGTGACGGCAAAAGCAAATGGAAAGCTGTTGCCTACCATTCCCATCTGATAGATTTTTTATATAATTTTACAAAAGTAAATAAGCACAGAAAAGGGAAAGTGGCGAAAAAGGGTCGATAGTATTTTACAGTAGAAGTTCAATAGTACAGCACTGCTCTTTCAACAATATAGAAAGAAAACCACTGAAAAAAGAAATCACCAGCTGAGTGTTTGGACATATTCCTTGACTATTTCATTAATCCACTCTCGTTTATTTTTAGCTTGATAGTGTGATCCACAGCAGTTGATTAAACTGTAGAGAGTGGTAATTTGTTCAGCTAATGTGAAGTAAATGAAAGATAAGCAGACATGTTACATGAGTCTTGCAAAATTTAATATAATAATCTCTAACTCTGTGTGCCTTCTTCAAAACATTAACGAAGTATCATTAGACTTCTGTATTGAACTACCACCAGGTATTAATGCCAAGACATGGAAATGAACAGAAGGATTAGAGGATCGGTGATTTCCCCAGGAATATATCTGAAAAACAAAGTATACCAAACACCCTCATTCACCTTTGTGTTAGTCCTGTGTTTATGCAATTAAATGTCGGTGCTTTAGGAAGGGTGGGAATGTTAATAATTTCATTTGGTATTTATGTTGCTTTCATCACGGTATTTTACTGCAATGAAACAGTAATTTAAAAAAATCCAAACATGTACAATAGAAAATAAAAACAATAAACTTTTTTGTGATCTAGTTCTCTGAGTGACACTTTTGAATATTATCCATCCCTGGAAGTTTTTAAGGCCAGGCTGGATGGGGCTCTGAACAACCTGATCTAGTGGGAGGTGTCCCTGCCCATGGCAGGGGGGTGGGAACTAGATGGTCTTTAAGGTCCCTTCCAACCCTAACAATTCTATAATTCTATGATTCTGTGAATATTTTAATGCTATTTACTGATAGACTTATGTGGCATTCATTCCACCAGTGTAAATGGAAACAGCATCTAGCTCCCTGTTTTAGGATGTTTGTGTATATTATTTTTTAAGTGGAAGCTGGTGGAAGAAAAATCAGTCCACTGGGTTACTTCAGATTTATTTCCAATGGGTTTCAGCACTTTAAAGTGCTTCTAAAATTATATTAACTGAAACTCAAGTAGAACCCTGTTGAGTACACTCATGGTGCGGCAGCTACAATCGCGAGGCTGAGAGAGCTGTGTTTCACAGACATACACAGCCTTGATGTCTCTAGTGCCCATATAATGTTCTCCCTTTTTCTCTCCGCATGGTTTCTCTCATGGTTTCTTCTCATCACTAATTTTTCTTATTGTATTTTATTTTATTACAAGGGAGAGGGGAGGGAAAACACAGAACTTGACTCTCGCAGAGCTGCAACGTGGCAAGACAAATCTCAGAGGTGGTCAAGGCTCAAAGGCAGTACTGCGCTTGCTGGGAAGCCTGTGTCTTTTAGCTTACTGGTCTCTATTATTTCTTGATGAGCACTCTTCAGTATTGCCTTTGGGAATAGAAAAGAAGAAGGAAGCTGTACATTGGGCTGGCTCGCTCTACGGTATCTTAAATAGCAAGTCCCGTCGTAGCGGAAATGCAATAACTTCTTGGTGGTACTTCTTTACACAAAGAAGCAATTCACTATAGTCACCAGTCGTTTGCAAACTACCCCTCTTCTGAAAACCAAGATCTGCTTCTTGGTCCTTCTCAAGGCCTGTCTCTATTCTTTTCCTACAGCAGGTGTCTGTCATCAGTTCTTCCTAAAGAAGGTCCTATTCAAATCCTTTCCCTGACCCTACACTCACTGTGTGCTTTTATGAATTCTTTTGTTACCTGACTTAGCTTGTCAGCCAGAGCTTTGAGGAAGGGTTTCAAAGACATGGGCTCCCAGGTAGGTGACCTATTGCACTCTACCACTACCCTTGGGCAAGTCAATAGCAAATGGGTACCACTAAAAATCTGTATTTGCCAGTATTTAATAGTGCATGTTATTTTAAATGTCACTACAACTTCTGCTCACTGTCACGGCAATAGTCTGTTTAAACTATATCCAAGCAGTAATAATAGAGTGGACAAGAACTTTCCAAAGTTTGAAGAATAGCACAAAAAGAAAGGGAAAAAGAAAAAAAAAAAAGCGGGGGGGGGGAGAGGCAATCGGGAAACAATCGAGACAGGAATCAATCTCAAAAAGTTGCAACAGAAGTTAAATGGTTCAATTTTAATGAAGGACAACCTCCAAAAGTTTGGGAAAGAGTAACTCAAGCCAGAAGTTTTTATTTGGAAATAGGATAACTGAGAGACTTCAACTGTCAAACTACCATGCCGAGTACTAAAACACAGCCAACAAAGTGAAGAGCTAGAATACACTGTGCTCAGGAAATGTGTCATATTTTTTTTAGTGTAGCAAACTCCCGAGATGTGAGACTGCAAAATATCTTCTTAGCAGCTGGATCCCCACTGAGGGTTCTCTAAAGTTGACCATGAGACATCAAGCTTTGTGAGATGCTGAGGCCCTCTCCAGTTCCCATCCATCTGAGATACTGTTTCCCTGGCTGCAGAATGTGATCTGAGAATTGGCCTTAGTGGAACTCAGATTCCCAAAGCAAAAAGCAGGGGAAATGGTGAAATATAAAGGAGTTGGAAAATAAATTTACTTATAAACTCCAGGCACAGATTTGATCACTCACAGAATCATGGGCTCCTTTGGAGAAAAAGGACAGCATCCTGGCAAAACAAACTCTGCAGGGTTTGCAAAGCTTTTGTTCTGTTACATACAACTTAATTGTTGGGTTCTTCTCTAACTTGCCTTTCTGAGTCACTTGTTTTTAATTAAGTCTCTAATTGCCACATTTTCTTGGATCTTGCTATTGTGTCACTGAAAACACCATCTATGTTCAGAGTTTACTTCCTACTGTTCTTATCCTGAAGAAAAAAGCCATGTTGTGGATGTATCCGACTCTACCTCTTTCTGCTTTGATTAGGGGAACTGACTGTTGAGTGTGAACTGAGCACAACCCATTTTGTCTCCTTTTGTCATTATATATCACTTTCTAAAGGTCTCACACATATTTAAAGGTATCTCTTGGCCAGATCCCAGCCTCCTAGGGTTCAATATACCGTCATCACAGACATTTATAGCAATCTTGGTTCACAGAAAGATATGGAAAAACAGAGGTTTTATTTGACAAAGGAGCCAGGTGCACTGGAGCTAATTCCCTACAAGTACACTACCATATTTCATGGTTTCTGCCAAAGATAGGCAGTTTTCATTCCCCTTGGGAGCTAAGTGGAAGCTTCACCACCAAATGCTGGAAAAACAACACACTGAACCCAGCAAAGATGTGCACTTCGGGAGCAATCCTGCCTCCTTTTTTACTACCCTGCAGCTGCTCACAGCTGCACGTCCTCCCCCGGAGAACGCCTGCCCATTGCTACCACCCTGTGCAACCTTATCGCAACATCCCAGCCCTTAACATTGCAGACCTTCCTGATCCAAACACAGCCTTGGGTTGCTGTCTAACAGGACAAAGAGCAGCTCTGGAAGGGAATAACAAACATTAAAAAAGCACACTGTAAAAAAAAAGAGAATTTGTGATTGGGTCTCTCCTGTGTATAGATGTAGGCTGGTTTGGATTTACAGACTGGCAAAACCAGCAGCAACGCATAGGTGAGGGGAGCAAACGTGATATAAGGGAACACAGAAATAGTTGGGGTTTTTTTGTTTTCCTCTGGTAGCACTTTGCACTAGATCACTGTAGAGTGCGTGATCCCGTGGAGTAGAGAGCAGTAGAGATTTGGGTCCCTGGAGCCCAGGGCTGGGAAAGGACCTTTGTCTGGTCTATAGATAGATGGATGGAACACAGAATGGAAGAATATAAAATACAGCAAAACACACAAAGAAACTTAGCTGTGCTTAGACAAAGGACTTGTGGTTACTTCTTTCTCACCTTCTCACTCATGACTGCATAGAAAATAAAAACAGTCGTGGCTATAAATAGAGCCACCGAGGAAGGAGGACAAACCCTGCATCATTCATGAACATGAGTCTCAGACGTTCTGCCAGAGCATAACTTAAACATTTGCTTACATCAAAGTGGAGCACGATCAAAAACTGCAGGCTTCCCTCAAGGCTTTCATTCAAAGGAGAAATAGTGAAAGAAATGCACTCTACCTCTGTTAGTAGATGCATTGTATAAATGAAAATTAGTGTAAACAGTCTGGAGATAACTAAATATTAAATGCGCACAGTTTATATAGCTTGAAGGAAAACAGTAATTGGTTAAACTCATGAGAGAGCTGAAACTCCACACTTTATTGTTTTATTCTTTAGCAAACGCAGAAATAATTGGGTAAAAAAAAAGAGCTGCAGCACCATTCATAAGTCATCATTATCACCCTGAGTACCAGGAGGGACTGCCTTCATGTTTAGGCCCCTACAATCACAGGCAATTATGTCAAAGGCTAAGACCCACCTAAATTAAGGTGCTCTGTTGATGCATCCGTCTTTCCCCCAGGGATCAGCGTAGCCCACATCAGACGCAGCGAGCCCACCCCGACGATGCCTCATTTGGGGGCAGGAAGGCTCCAAATGCAAACACCGAGTTATTCAGCAACAACGCTGAGCCCTTGCCCACACAACATCCACTCGCACACACCAAACACAAGTCGTAAATCACTCCTCTGGGCAGTATAACAATAGTAAAACCTTCAGTATCTATAACCACAAGAGGTAAAATCTACACTGGGCTACAGATAAAAAGCAGGGCAGACTACAGGCACGGCCAGTGTTGTCAATCCCCCGTAAGGGTGAGGAATAAGGGGCCATCATGAAAATGCCTCAATGGACCACCCCCCTTTTCAGAAAAGCTTTGTAATCCCTGCTAATATCACCCAGGGAAAATTCTCTCCCAGCCCCGAGTCTGGGTGACTCTCAGTGTCCCAGGCACATCAGCCTGCTCTGCCAAAGATGCAGTCTCCAGTCAATCAGTTAATCCAGTTAATGAATGATTACTTAAGTATCACTGCAAACTTAAGGATAGGATCTTCCAGAGAGCTCAGAGGACTTGCTTTTCTCCCTGGGCTGCTACTGTCTATAGCTTTGCACAGCCTTTGTGTCTGAATCCAAACATTTTCCTATTTATCTTACATATTCTTCGAGGCCAAATATGTATCTTACGCTAAGTTTGTACAGTGCTGAGCACGACCAGGCTTTGGTGCAACTGTAATGCATATTTGCTAGGTTTTTAGTAAAAATTCCCACTGACTTGAGCAGACAACCGTGCCACAGAATTGCTCTTTAGGACCTCCTGGTTCGTACTAAAATCTGAAGGAGGAAGAAAGGGAACACCTCAGATCCCGCAGCAGGTCACCAAATACTAATAAGAATATTTCTAAAGTGTAATACCCATCATGGATGGGTAATTAGAGGAGCTGAACTTTTGGGTATGATGGGTGAAGATACTGGCAGATCTCCGTTTCCTGAGACAGCCCTCCATCTTTCTGATACCAACTCAGTTGCCTGCAGCTCCTTGGATGTGTGTTTTTGTTCTTTTCCAGATGAGGATTGAAGTGTCACTAAATTTGTCTGGGTTTTGCGAACTTTAAAGAACCATAAGAATTCTTCTGTTAAAAATAATTTTTCCAATGTTTGGTAAAAATTCCTGTCTCTAATCATTTCTTTTTTACTTGTAAACCTGCTCACCCCCAAACAGTGGTAGGTCAACGACACGTGAGCAGTTCATATGAAAAATCTCTAAAGTTCTTTTTAAATAGAAGCCAGTCTAGTAAATAACAATCCTTAAGGCTGTAGGTCTAGCCAACAATATCAGCTTCTTCAAAGCAACAGGATTCCGCCTTATCGTTAATCATTCCTGCTGATGATCAGTCTATTGATGTTTGCGTTGTGCTACCAGGTCACCGTGCAATCAAACACTCCTCGCTATTTGCAAATCCCTGGTGGACTTTGCCACTGTTCCCCAGTTAGCTGGCTCAGGCTAGCAAGTTATAACCACTGGAATATGCCGTGATGGCACAGATGGAAAGCAATACAATTTATAAGCTAGTATAGTACAAGTATGTATAAGTAAGGCCAGAAAATAACAAGTACTGTAATGATCTCTGCATCATGTATGAAACCCAGAGAAATGAATTAGGTTGCCTGTCAAGTAAGGAGTAACACTTATTACTTCCAATACTTTTCTCCACTGGATTTTCCCCCTTTTAATCTGTATATTTTATACCCACCTATACATAAATATTATTTTTAATATTAAATCAACTAGACAGTAACCTCCACCTAGTCCTAACCTCCAGCTAGTCCTACTCAACAATTTAAAACTAAAACATAACATAAATTCCTTGCATGTGTTAAATTGAAATATATCTGATTTATATTCTGGTGTTGTTACCTAGGAAAGTATAATATGATAGTCTAGTTCCCCAGTTTAAGAATATTGAGGTTTCTCTTGCCTTTTAGAAATTTTATTAATGTCTCCTCATGAACCTATAGCTCCATATAAAGCTACATAAGTAGTGGGGAAGGAAAGAAGGGTGTGCCCAATGGAAGTGGACATCTAAATTCAGCGTAACTCAGTACTACAATGAAAGTTGGGCAATTGGAAGGACAGGAATTGCACAGGGAAAGAGAAAGGAAAGGAATAAATTTTGAAGTACAAGGAAGCTGCAAAGTTGTACAGAGTTTTGAAGGTGAAGACAACAGGGCTGAATTTAATTGTGAGGGGGACTTCCCTATCTACTGATAAGAAGCAATTAAAAAAACCCAAACCAGCTAGCATTTATGTGAAGGCCTTTCTGCAAAGGCAGGAGAGATGAAATTAAATAACAGGAGTGATAAAGAAATCCAAAAGCCAGTCTAGTCAAGATGCCAAGGATTATCCAAATAAGATCTATTTATCACTGATAGCTGAAGTATCAGCTGAACATGATTATGGTGACACTGGCTTCTTCCCTTCCCTGTCTCCCACCCTACTGATAGTTACACATCGCTCTGGTCCAGCCAATACAACTCATACTATAATCAATGAGGTTTGGTACCGTGTATAATTTTACAACTCCTGCTCATTTCAACAGTTCTCCATTGTAAGTGGGAACAACATCTTTGCACCTCTGGGATACAATAGATGAAACAATGCAGGTCCCAGGATGGTGCTAACCAACACTGATGAGCGTGCAAGGAAGTTTCAATTCAATTTAATGAAACTCTTTCTCTTATTTCCAAACGTAAAATAAAATAAAATAAAAAAATCACACTGCAATTTTCAGATTTCTGTAAGTGACAATAAGGCAACCACAAAAGGACTTGTTCATTCTTATTCATTGAAATCCCGCGGAGAGAGGGATTTCCCAGGACGCCTGCTTTAGATGCCAACTCTGCATGCAGACTGTGAAGCATTCAAGGCAGTTCTGCATCCGTCTTTGGGTGAGGTCCTGTGAGACCTGTTCTTCAGCTGCAATAACTGCCCAGTTTCCTGTTCTGTGCCCTGAAATCAGATTTAGGAGTCCTGACCTATGGACCTATGGAAACCAAACCCATTTGGGGTTGATTTCTTGGCCAATGTTGTAAAGATTCAGAACACAGAAGAGTGTTCAGAACACAGAACAGAGAATGTGACCTCAGATAAGTCCTGTAGTATGATTACTTTTCATTTTTCATTAGCCTAATTCAGAAGCAAAAGTGCATCAAGGCAAGAAAGATGCTCATTTAAAGCACATTTGAAGTCATCATATGTCATTTCATGGAAGAGGAGGTAGATTGCACCGAAGTCAACCTCACTAACCAAACAACTTCCGACATTTGAAGAATTGTGGTCTTGTCTCCTCTAATGATTCTCTGCCTGAAGTTTAATCATGCCCTATCTCAATTACTCATTCTGTATCAGTAACAGTCAAGGAGTCAGAACATGTTTGTCCAAACCTATAGCTCTATTTATTTTTTCTTATCTCATCTGGCTCAAAAAAACATTGAACTCGACACAAAGTGAGCCAATTCCATATTTTCTGTATCATATAATTATTATTCTGCATTCAATTTTTCATCCTTATTACAGATGTATTTTACAATGTGTGTAATTATCTACAAATAACAATCCAATTGGATCAATACCAGAAACATATTTTCCAGTTAACCATACCAATAATTCTCCTTTGATTTATCTACCTATGTCAGTGAATACCTGAAAAAACTATTAATGCAATGTCGCTGTGGAACTAAAGAAGTAAATTGACTTCCAAAGCCGGGGAATTTTTGGTGAAAATAAGATTTTAGGAACTACTAAATAAATTAGCCGTTGTTATTTAAAAGTTAAGCTTACTTATGTGAAGCTTGACAAAGCCCTGTCAATAACCTCTCCTAATAACTACCTACTTCTATGAGAATATCATGATCATAGAAAGGTGGTGATAAATAATAGCCTGTTTTATTTTCCACCGCAATGCCGTTACTCACCCATATTTATAACATGCCATTTACTGAAGTGTGCATGTTTATAGGCTCTCTGGAAAAGTCTGATAAGGGCGGTGATTGGTGGTGGGCTACGCTCCAAACGGCTGGTGCTCAAACTTCCTTTCCCCGCCAACGCCGGCTTTCAGCGAGGCCGGAGCGGAGTGCTCTGCATCCTTCAGCGGTTCGTTTTCCGCGCTCTCCTTCAGCGACGCGGCAGCGGGCGCGAAAGGAATGCAAAGTCACGCTCTTGTGCGCTGCTCTTCGGCTTCGTTATTTACTTTACACTCTTCTACCTGAATGCATCAGAAAAGGCTCTTTTTAAGACTTTTCCCTCCCTGCCTGCTTTTAGCAGGAGCCTGCTGCGTGGCAGTGTTACTCTAATTTAAGCTGGCGGGAGGGCACACTTGATGGTTTCACCAGGTGCTGGGATGGAGGGGTCTCCTCATTGCCATGGTCTGAAAAACTTCATTATTTTTTCCCCTTTTTCCAATGCCCACCCCCCCTCCCCCACCTTCGGCATGGCGATTCTTTAATTGCAGCTCAGGCTTAACTCAAATTCTTCCTGAAAGCATTTTTAGCCAGTTCCAGAGCTGCTTTTCAGTTACGAGGGCTGAATGGTAGCTTCAGCGGCATACGTATATCCAGCTTAGCAAAATGGGTGCATAAAGGAGGTAAGAAAGGTCTTTGTTGTGCTTTCAAAGCTTCGCTATAAAACTTCAGCTTCTGCCAGTGCCACAGGAATTTTTCCAGAGCAAGAAATAGCCTAAATAGCTGCTCCACTGATGGCTAATACAGAGAACAAGAAATAATTATGAGGAACGAAAGCATTATAACTTCAGCATGAGGATATTGTGCAGGGTCTACTGAAAGTGAACAGCAGAGAACCGGCCCGAAACTTATGTCAGAGCTGCCAAACTTTGGAAAGCTGGACCGAGAGCTGAAACAAAAGCCATGCTGGTATTACGCTCTGCTGATAATGTCCTTCCATCAGTTGTGTGGCCCTGAAACAACCTCATCAGACGGTCGTTTGTCAAAAACAAATTTAAAGCAATCTACCATATGTAATTTACAGCCGTGGCTTGACAACATACTGCAGTTATCCCCAGCAGACACAACTGTTTACATTTTATACACATAATTGGGTCTGGTTCAGTAACATTTTTCGTTGGTGTGTCTGCCAAAATTATTAAGCTATTAGTACATGCTGAATCGGTGCCAAGCAAAATATTTGCCGATAAAAATGGCCTTATCTGTATAAATGCCAAAAAGGTTTGTGTTTTTTGGTGTGCGTGTGTATTTTTAAGACTCTACTCCATATAGATATATGTATATGTAAATGTTTAACAAAGCTATGACTTGACATTGATGTAATGTATTAGATCAAGATAGCCCAGCGTTTGGATGTGGCCCATGGGATCGTGTCTCGTCTGCCACATTTTCTGCTGTCGCCACAGAGGAGTCATACAGTGTCCAGTAGTAAAGCCCATGGAGGAATCTTCGTCCTAAACCATTTGATAGCAAGGTGTGCAGGACTAGCCATCATATCCATACTGGGCTTGTGGGGCAGAGGCGTCCTCAAGCTGGCATTCAGCCCCCAGCATGCAACGCTCAGCCCATCCTTTAAACACAAACACGCAACACCATGCGGTTCAGATCATCACATCCACTCTGGCATCCATCATAGAATCATAGGATCGTTTGAGTTGGAAGGGACTTTAAAGATAGAACCATAGAATCATAGAATGGTTCGGGTTGGAAGGGACTTTAAAGATCATCTAGTTCCAACCCCCTGCCCTGGGCAGGAGCACCTCCCACCAGACCAGGTTGCTCCAAGCCCCATCCAACCTGGCCTTGAACACCTCCAGGGATGGGGCAGCCACAGCTTCTCTCGGCAACCTGTTCCAGTGTCTCACCACCCTCACCATCCTTCTGTCTAACTCCTCAAAATGGGTATTTAAATTCACATCCAATCTTCACTACCCACAAGGAATTACAGAAGCTCAGCTAGTTGCATTTATCTTTTTTTTAACACAGAGTTTTGGAAATCTTAATGTGCGTTGGTTTTGTGACTGGTCACAGGAATCAACAGAAAAAGAGCAATTTTGTTGTTGGGGGTTAGACTTTTTTTTCAGTACTATCTGCAGCTTCAACACTGATTCAGGAAAATGCTTTCTCAAAACCACTTACCCACACTGCGTCTCAGCTTCCCAACTGAAGAGGAGGTGTGCTATGTTATTTAAAAATGCCTCTTTTTAAATCTTGTGGAGAGGAAAATGGTTTGTAAGTGGCAACTTTTCAGGAAAATTTTCTCCCACCTCCTCAGGAAATAGGCAGTTTGCCATCATATTCTCAGCTCTTCTTATTCAGACCATCAGAATATGTCCCTTAAACTCTCCAACTCCTCAAGCCCTTTCCTTCCCCATAGCCTACCCATGGGAAGCAAAGATTAACCTGAAATTTAAATAGGAGTCATTGTGGCTTAAATTTATGGGGAACAGGGGTGATTATTAGTATTAAGCCTCCTGTGAGGTTAAAGAGCAATGCTGAGATAAAGAGCAAAGGCACAGGCTTTACTCTTCAATGTAGTTGGATATCAAAGATTAACACTTTTATTTATTTTGGTTAAAAGATACGTAAGCAACATAAGAAAGGTAGACTACAGAGCCCAGAAAAACAGGGGACACAATGATAACATCAGACCTCAGTTCAAATAATGAAAAGGGTGCAAATTTTCCACCCACATTAAAATGTCTGTCGTACAGCTATCTACATGTGAGCACATGGGTTTTACAGGTGCAATTAATCTTATCCTAATGTACACATATAAAATACACCAGCTAAAGAGCTCTGCTGAAATGTCTTTCCCTTCATTGACTGTAGATGAAGTCCAGGGTAACAAGGCAAAATGCAGATGTTTGCACTGCAGAGAGCTAAAAAATAAGGCAAGGCAAATTCTACCTCTATGAATTGCTAAGTGCTTTTTGAAATTTGCTAAATTCCTCCCGTCCCAAAAGTTTGATTGGTCTTGTAAGCATTCAACAAGCCCACAGGAGTTATTCAAAGTCTGGGAAGATCCATGTGCCAGTATTCTATTATTTGATTAAACTGAAAAAAAACATATTCAGTTTAACACCTCCAGATCATGTGTTTCCCTGGGATGAGGATACAAATGTCAAGACTTTAAAACCAAGTTTAATTCCTCTGTGATTTTAAAGGTTTTCGTATCATCACATTCCAGTATTTTTACTGCTTTTTGTTTGTTTGCAGTCTCCTTTTTAAGATAATCTATGCTGAGTTGTGCCAATTCTCTGCTCTTTGGATAACATTCCCTTAAAGTCATCAGTATGAAAGGACAACAAGTCAGCTTTGATCTCACCTTCTCTATATTTGAAATAGGGCCTTTATCTTAATATTCTCAAGTTGTGTGTCCTACTATGATTAATACACCCGTTAGCCCTTGCTTACTTGTAGTTTTTTTCAGTCAATCAATGTGCAACACTCATCAAGAAGCCTTGAGGTTAATTTTAAAAGATTTTTCCATATGGTAACCAAGAGACGGCGTTCCTGAAGTGAAGTCTGTGTGGCTGCACACTGTGAGGTGGACTTTGTCTTGGGGAAGGCAAAGAAAATGCTACGGCGTTGTTCACACCTGCATTGCCTTTGGCCAATAGAGGGTTCGGCTTTATCTCACCCAACCTAGCTGATGAGTCTAGGTAGGAAGATAGTTTGAGATTGTTTGGCCTGGATTTTCCTCCATTAACCAGTGCAGACAGAATGGAAGCTCCTGAGGGTGGTTTCCTCATTAAGACCTGTGAATCTCCTCTGGAGGTGTCTATATATGGAGGAAGCCCAAGGGACGTAGGAAATGGGATTCATCTCATGAGACATCTGCCCCTTGCTAGTTTTCTAGACTCTACTTATGTATAGAAAATAGCCAGAAAGTTACACTTTTGTGCTCAATTTAGCCTGTTTTATATGTTCACTGAAGGTAAGAGGAACTGGCCATTTAAAATGCCTTTTTCTTTCTGAAGCTTATATGAGACACTTAAATTTTTTTAGGTGAGATGAATACTACCTCAAATAGGATTAAGCAGGGTGATTCCAGGCTGTAAGTCTTCTATTCATTATTTTACTGCATTGTGAAAATGGAAATTCATTGTTTCTTCTAATCAGAAAAGGGTTATTAAAATCCTATGGAAAAAAGTGTTATAAAATTTCTATGAATAAAAGAAACACGGGACAGTTTTGCTGGAAGGGAGGACTGCTCTGATTTTACTCTCCTATGCACTACATCCCTTCTCCAGGACATGTCCCTCTCCTCTTGTTCAGTTTCCAAGGGTTTTGCAGCTGCTCTAAGAAAGAAGACACCACCCTCCATGCAAGGGATGACAATCCCTTAGCACTCCCATCTCTCCACCCTGACAACTGCTGACCATGAAGGGTGCAACACTCAGAAAAGAATTGCATTTATTATTGTATTTTTTTTTTTTAACATCATCAAAGAATAAAACCCTCCACCTGCTATTGTGCAGCTGAGTGTCTAATCTCTGGTGCCAGCTGGGAGCCAACCCTGAAGCAAGAGAAAGCAGGGTCAGGCACGTATGGGGCAGGACGGCCGTGCTGATGTGATGCAACACATGCACATGTCTACAGCACCAGTAGAGATAGCCCCAGTTGTTAATCACAGAATCATAGAATGGTTCGGGTTAGAAGGGACCTTAAAGATCATCCAGTTCCAACCCCCTGCCCTGGGCAGGGACACCTCCCACCAGACCAGGTTGCTCAAAGCCCCATCCAGCCCGGCCTTGAAAACCTCCAGGGATCCACAGCTTCATTAATTGGTGGGCAAAATTCATCAGTTCTCCCATGGGCAGCATGTCTGGACTGCTTTCAGCATGCTTGGTTATAGAAACTTGAGTGAAAATTATTTCACTTGATTTTTCTATGGAAATACGTGGTCGGGGATTTTTATTTTATTTTTTTTTATCATCAGCCATAAGGAGGTGGCAACTAATCCCAAGGGATAACTCCACATGTCAGTGTTGGCTCCAGCTATTGGTGGGACTGATAAAGGAAACAGAATATGATCCTGCCCGGCAGGCAGTGGAGCCAGTGATAATCTGATAATGAGTGCTAATTATTAGGTGCTTTTCCATGTGTTTTCTTTGATTTAGATTTCAGGCCCTAAATACCAATTTGTTCACATTATCAGCAAAACAGTTTGCAAGTCCTTTCGGAGACCAAGCAAGCAAATGCTTCCAGAGCCCCCTGCAATTCTTATTTTTCTGGCCAGAGCTCATTTGTCCGCAGCACATTTGGGTGACAAGCCTGAGAAAAGTCACCTTCAGCTTACGCACAAAGCCAGGCATTAAATGGACTCAGAAGGTGCTGCACATCCACTGTGTTTGATGGTTACTAGGGGCCTCTGCTCTCCAGACAATTAAGCCTGAAATATTGTGACAGCTGCCACTGGGGACTGAGCTAAACATTTGAGTATCAAAAGTGAAGGTAAAGAACTGGCACTGTGGGGCCATCAGTGGCTAGATCGTTTTACTCCTGAAAGCGGTGAGAAAGGTGCTGAACTTCATGCATTGGATGGAAAATGACCTCAGTTTTCTTATCTGTAAAATAGGTCTAATTCTATTTGTCTTCCTCCAGGGGAGCACAATGCATTTAGTTTACTAATGGTTTTGGGTGCGTCAGCCTCCTTAGGAAGTATGAAATACTCAAGCAGTGACAGAAGCGCTGGGAGCACAGGCGCGCCCTGCAGTATACACTATGCATCCAATCCATATCAGATGCTAATGCCAGTTCAGAGAGGAAAAGTAAGTCCTGAACAGATTTTTTTTTCTGAATTAGGAAGGACTATGAGGGTGTAGTGGAGTTTGAAAGAATTTCAAATGAGGCATCAAACCGAATTTTATTTGGTTTGGTCATTAAATTCCCAAGGAATATTTCATGAGAGTGAAAGTGTTGAGGCTATCCCTTGACTTTATTATAAATGTGTTCATTATTTATGTGATATTCTCACCTGCTCAAAGCTTTCGTTTGGACATGGTTCTTCACTTAAAAAGGTGATTTTCTTCACTCCCAGCGCAGGTCTGTTTTAATAATGGGTGCAGCCACACATGTTGAGATATTGGGATGGACTCAGAAGATCACCTAACACATCTGTTTGCAAAGCACTCTCAGGCTTTTTAAATGGTTATGGATGAGGGCAGGTGTTCCTGACTCTCGGATATGACCCATGAAGTCAACTCAACCTCAGAAAAATAAAACGAGCCAGAGAAGGGTGTACTGATTTTGTCTGGGAAAGAGCTAAATTTCTCCATAGTGGCTGGTATGGTGCTATGCTTGTCTTCCCAAGTAACCATTATGTGTGACGAAGCCCTGCTTTCTGAAGACGGCTAAACATCTGCCTGCCAATGAGAAGTAGTGAATGAATTGCTAATTTCACTTTCCTTGCACACGTGGTTTTTGCTTTGCCTGTTAAACTGTCTTGAGCTCAAGTCATGAGTTTTTGCAGTTGTACCCTTCCAGTTCTCTCCTCCATCCCACTGGAGGGGAGTGAGCGAGCACTTGTATAAGGGTTAGCTGCCTACTGGGGTTAAACCACCACAATGTGTTGACCTGGAAAATACCACGGTTGAAATTAACAGTGATTTCAATCTTGAAAGCCCATAAGGGCACAGAATTTTGTCTTATGGTCAGGCACATAGTCACTGGGCAAGTGAAGGAATTTTAGCTCTTTTCTCTACTTAGCATAACTCAGGACACTTGTCCTCTGATGGGCTTACCAGCATCTATCTACAAACCTGTTCCTATCATTGCTTACTAACTTATGCCTTCCTTTCTGTTTCCATTATATATATACATGCACATACATATCTTCTGAGAGGAAGGGAAACTTCCAAAATTCAAGAGTATCGCAGAGTAATTTAGGTTGGAGGGAATCTTTGGAGGCCGTCTAGTACAACCTCCCGCTCACAGCAGGGCCAAATTTGAAATTGTATCTAATTGGGGAATTAGGTCAGGTGACTCAGGGACCAGTTTTAAATATCTCCACGGATGGAGTTTCTTCCTGTGCCAGTGTTTGACTAAACTCACTGTGAAAATTATTTTCCTAATCTCTAAACAAAATTTCCCTGGACCAGAACGAAACCTGGGAGGCTTCAATTTATTTCCTTAAAAGGCTCCCTCTATGACACTGCGAGAGTCACAGATCTCCCTCAGACCACATTCCCCACTTGCAAAACAGAAATAACATTCCTTAACAGATGCACTTTTCTGTCCATTTCCTCTATATAGAACAAAAGTATTTGGGGATGGGAAGTCCAGCATTTAGTGCAAAGGGTCTCTGATATAGCTCACACTACCAGATAATTCTATACTGAAAATGCTAAGTGGTCATGGCGATGAGAAATATACGAGAGAAACATCTCTATGTGCTTCTGTTTCCAAGAGATGTGGCTGTTGGAAACCTCCAGAAATTTAAAAGTACATTCAAATCTGCAAGAACAATACTCATTTTGAGTTTTGAGAGGTTTTGGGTACAATTTTAGTAAAACGTATTTTCCTTATCAGATAAAAGCCCCTCAGAAATCACTCTTGTCTCCACGCTGATATAACTTCAAAATGCCACACACGAAGCACTCCAGCATCATTAACTGGTGTGCAATGTTGATTTTCACACTGTAAATTTGATTGAAAACAGGAGTTTATCAGTGTAATGCTGAAATAGCCTTGAATATGGGGAAGTGAATGAGTCTAATTGCTGATGGGTTCTTTTTATTATCAAGGAGTCTTGATTATAGCTTCATAGACTTAAATTATGGCAAATCTAGGACAAGATCAATTTAGGATCTAAGCAAATATTTATATGACGCTGGAGATTGGCATATATCGATCCGTTTATAAGGAGCATAATTCTGTCTGCAAAATGCATTGGCATTGAGCAGCGCTCTTTCCACTATGCGCTTCCTCAACAGCAAGGAGCTGCAAGTCATGAAGAAAAAACAAAACACAATTTGGGAAGTCAGAGGGCTCATCCCAGTCAAATGGAGCTGCGAACTCAAGCCAGTGGCTAAGGACCACCCTTTAGACGGAGACTGATTAATGCTGGGGTATGTATTGTAGATAAATTGATAACCAGCTCATGTAGCAAGTCAGAAATCCTGCTTGAAGGAAAATAAAGCATTCAGAGTATCTACCAGAGCCTAATTTGTCAAGCTGGCAATTGTCCATGGGTAACATCACCCAGGGCAGAGCTTCAGTGGCAACATCCCGAGCCTCCCAGCTTTCATGAGAGGTCGCCTTGATATAAAGTAGAAAGCATTTCTAACTTGTGGGACGAGGGATCCTTGTGAAATGATGACCCTCCCCAACAAAGGCTCCTTTTGTTGCAGGAAAAGGCGGGTGTGGGGGCAGGGAAGAGAAGAGGCCGGATTACCTTTTGTTGCATTTGACAGTTGAAAAGGCCCTGGTGAATAATTACCCTTAAAACTAACAAACAGGGAGAAAGAAAAAAAAAAAGCGAAAATGAGAAGAAAAAAAACCCCTTGACCCCGCCCTGTACACAATACCTCCCTTTGAAATAAAAACAAAATAAAAATGACTTGTAGGGGAAAAAAATAACTTAATTTGACTTTCCCTTCTGCCTTTGGCAAATGTCCACACACACATACAGACACATATACAATCAGAAGGCTCCCACTGTCGCACTCATCTTAAACTTTTCTAGGCTCGGTCCTTTCGGCAGCAAATCTTACGCAAAATGCCATAAAAAATCAAGGGAAAATACAGCAGCAAAAAGCGCACCCTGGGTTGAAGGCCCCATTGTTTTAGTCACAAAAGAATGATTCCTGGTGAGCAGCAGTTGTCATCTGTTTTGCATACTCTTTATTTTGCTCTTAATTGCCATTATGTGGAAACTTATCTAGAAGGCCATGGGAACCAAAAGGCATCCCTTGCCCCTCCTTCTTTGAGCAAGCAGAACCCAATTAAAGCACAATTACCTCTCTTTTGCTATTAGAAGCCTCATCTAACAGATAGACATGGAGAGGAGAAACGTTATTAGTCCAAGAGCAGCTACCTTTTCTTATCAAAATTCTTGTAAAGATCATAAAGAAAATAAAGGAGGCACAAGCTGTCCAGGCTCGGTGAGCTGAAGTGCAGTGTTTTTTTAAAATATTTGATCTGCATCTCTGGATGATTTTCTAAATACATTTCTTTTCACTGGGGAGTAACTGACCTAAGACTCAAATTGCATTTGTGGAGTTTGGATGCAAGCCTGGAAAAATAAAGGAGATGGCCAAAGAAGAAGAGGAAAAAAGGACACAGGTGTCTTCCCAGAAAGCCCAAGCTGTCTCAGAAAGCCACAAACTTGACAACTCCACTATGGTTCCTGTGGCATGACAATGGAAAAATATCTCAGGGGAAGCAAAAAGACCCCTTTTCAAATTGGGGCCCAGAATCGACTCTCAAACCCATATCCTGCTGCTGAATATTACTAAGCTACAGCAAACACATCAGTTCCTGCAACCCCTACACCCGCCTGGACCTTCAGCACTCCAAGATGGCCATGACGTGGAGAGGCTTCCAATGACATCGCCCTTTGGCTTGTCTTCCTGCTTTTTTTTTTTTTGATGCAATCTTTGAGGTGTCCTTGGAGAATGAACACCCACTGCTGATCCCAGTTACATACGTGCCTGGCTATTCCAGACTTCAAAGATAGCTCTGCATACCTTCCGTATCAGAAGCCATCCCCAAGTTAGCAAACATTTGCACTACCACTCATCCTGTCTCATCAGCAGCTACTAAGAATATGCATGTGTCAGGAAACGTCATGCATTTTATCGCTTCAGCAAGTCATGCCATCACGAAGCAGTGCGTGCCCCAGTTGTATCCCTCAATTTTCACCCTGGATGTAGCTACAGGCTTTACAAAACTGAGCAAGGAAACAAACTAATAAACTCCCTATTTTTTATTTTTATTTTTTTTTTCACTCCCTAGGATATTCCAATGCCTTGTTTTCACACGTGGCAGGTCCAGCTAACATGCTTTGGTGAAGAGGAATCCAGTGTGCCAGTGCAGAGAGCAGGATACACCTCTTGGAGGTGCCGTAGAAGTTCCTGTCTGCTGACCCAAGGTGAATCAGCAAATCTCAATGTTAATATTTTTGAGATGTTCAGTTTTACACTCATGGCATGGGATTGCTAATTGAGCTTATTTCCAAAACAAGTTAACAAAATAAAGCCTGGTAGGATTGGTTTTGGGATGCCATCAGCTCTTTGACCTCACACAGCAGATCTCCTGCCTGCTTCCTTCCCCGCAGAGCTCGATGCTGCAGCTATGCAATTTTCCTGCCGAAACAGAAAACAATGTCACTGCATATGTGCTTTTTGCTTTTGTCATTGCACACACGCTTTTTTGCTTTTGCCACAGCTGGCCAGTGCATTGGGAGGGAGAAGGGCAATATCCTCTCTCCAAGAGCCACCTGGAACAGAGGTGGCTGCCACAGACTGACTAAATAGGCAGGGCAATTGCAAACAGGGGAAACAGTCCCACTTGTACACTCGTCAGTTGATTTATTCTCAATTTTTTTGGAGCTTCTGATAGTGGGGTAAGCGTGCTAACAGGTCACCAAGGACCTGGTAAGGAATTGGTTAAAGAGGTCAGAGAGGATCAAACGAGGGGGAGCGACGTGGAAATTGTGCCACTGCATTTAACTACAAAAATACAAAATTTCCTCTGCGCCCTCCCATCATGTAACAGCCAGGGGCTGCTCCAAGAGCAATGGAGTAGGATGAGCAAATCCCTGTCTCCCAGCACAAAGATGAAACCTGCAGGGAGACAGCTGCGGTGGAAAAGATTGAAATTAATGTCAAGCAATAGATGAGATTTTGGTTGAGATTTTGATGAGATTTACTGCTGCAAATGTTTTCCCTGGCAAATGTCACACCATTAAAATGCAAAAAAAAAAAAAAAAAGCCCCAATAGAATTAAGAAAATAAAGCGAAACTCAGAAACACCGTCCAAATAAATGACAGCTTGAAACTCAGACTCTCAGGGTCATGGATGGCCTCCTTTGTAAGCAAGTGTTCAGCAGAAGTGCTAAACAGTCCTTTCGCCTCATCACGGCCACCACCTACGACTGCAGAACACGCGCTTTACGGAGAGCAAGGACCTTTCGCCAGCATCCTTCGCAGTGTGGCTGACTCTAACTGGGAACGTCACTTGGAGCAAATTCTGCAGTTGAGCACTGCCCAACACAGCTGCAGTTTTTCACACGTGGTCTAATATGGGTGAATTAAGATCCTGCAAAAATAAGCAGAATATGTTGCGTTTGCCTGTTGACTAAGTTTCTTAGGGAGCCTCTCTTGTTCTGTCCTTGATGGGACTGCCAGAAGAGCGACTACTTGTGCCTGGTAATTACATTTAAAAGCGCCAGATCCCCAGCCCCGAGGGTGAGAATTAAGGACTGCAGGTGGGTTGTCTGCTTGCCTTGAACAGGGCAGCAGCTCTGCACGAGGCTGGCCAACCTAATTTTTATTTTCCCAAAAAGGACCAAACGCTTGGTAGATCTGAGTGCGTGCCTTAGGCGTGCAACCGCCTTCCCCTCCCCACAAGCACCTTACATTTGGCAGTCCTTGGGGAAAACAAATAATTTCTTTCCATCATGCCGGGATGAACAAACCTGGTGGCCAAAAAGGCCAATGGCATCCTGGGGTACATCAAGAAGAGTGTGGCCAGCAGTTCGAGGGAGGTCATCCTCCCCCTCTACTCTGCCTTGGTGAGGCCGCATCTGCAGTACTGGGTCCAGTTCTGGGCTCCCCGGTTCAAGAGGGACAGGGAACTGCTGGAAAGGGGACAGCAAAGGGCTACCAAGATGCTGAGGGGACTGGAACACCTCTCATGAAGAAAGGCTGAGGGATTTGGGTCTCTTCAGTCTGGAAAAAAGATGGCTGAGGGGTGACCTTATCAACCCTTATAAATACTTAAAGGGTGGGTGTCAGGAGGATGGGGCCAGGCTCTTCTCAGTGGTGCCCAGCTCAGGACAAGAGATAACGGGCACAAACTTGAACATAGGAAGTTCCACCTCAACATGAGGAGGAACTTCTTTCCTGTGAGGGTGGCAGAGCCCTGGCACAGGCTGCCCAGAGAGGTGGTGGAGTCTCCGTCTCTGGAGACATTCCAAACCCACCTGGACGCATTCCTGTGCCACCTGCTCTGGGTGACCCTGCTCTGGCAGGGGGTTGGACTAGATGATCTCCAGAGGTCCCTGCCAACCCTATGATTCTATGATTCTATGAAACCTCCTTGAGCCAGATGTCCAGCTCAGAAAAACATTTCTCCAGCCTTTGGATTCTCTGTGCCTGGGATGCTGTTCTCACAGGCACTAGTACTTCTTGTTTCGGCTAGATTTGGAAGATCCTTGCGAAGGCTGCCAGGTGCTGTTACTTGTCTTTTCTGAGCTGAGCTGTAATTCAGAGGTGCTGATCTCTGTATTAAAGTCTAATACACTTATCTTTCCCAACAAGGCCACATTAGGTTAATATACTGCTAATAGTATGTGTTCAGGATAGTACTTTCAGCTGAGTCAGACTGTCCATTCCTGCTATCAGGTTAAATGTGTTAAAATAAAGAACTTGCTGCTTTGCCTAGACCAGATAAGAGTCATGTCTGCTTGGCATCCATTGCAGAAAAATAAACTAGACTTAATCTAGCAATGCAGCAAAAAAGGTGATTGCTCCACTTCAAAGGCACATAAACCTTACCAAATTTATGAGTATCCATTATTATCACTGGTAATACTATGCTGTTATTATAAAATGGAGTCAGGGGAAGGATCTCACCTGTTGAAGAACATTTTAAATTGCCTTCCTTATTTAAGCCTGTCCTTCATGTTAGGACTTAATAGGGCTCCTCGCAGGAGCTGAACACGTGCTGAACAGTTTTGTGGCAACAGTACTCAAGGGTGCTTTCTTGTACCAGGTGCAGACAGATCTTATAACTCACTTTCATTTATTTTTCCATACTTCTGTGTTTTGGGTTATCCTGTTCCATGAGAGATGAATGCCTCTTACTCACCTTCCTGTTGGTTTTGCCTTATGATGCGCAGTGGCTTCTTAACCCCAGTGAGAAAGCATGCAAAACCCAAACTTCCCCAGCAGCGAAGTCGAGGATAGAGTCACACACAGTTGAAAAATTAGCATTAAAATTGGATGAAAAAGCTGCTTTTTCATACAGAAACATTTTGTGCTCTCCTGCAGAATGGAAGCGGATTCTTATGCGCCCCAAAGCAAATTTCGCTCCCTCTTCCCACCATCCTTTCCACCCTATCAGTCAACGTCTAATTAGAATCTGTAAATTAAAACAAGTCTAGCCTGGGACAACCAGAGCGTTTGAAAGCTTTACCATGAACAAAATTAGTTTACCTTAGCCAACATGGATGTGGAAAACGCAAACTAGGATGAAAATCCCTGGATGCGTAGTTCCCACTGGAGCCCGCAGTGAAGTCGTCTGTCTGTATCACGGGTGTGGGTACAAGCCAGGGCTTGCACAGAGTCTCCAGGGGTGGCACCATGGGCCACGCTGCTCAATCAGAGGTGCAAAGTGAGGAGTGTTGAAGAGCTTTGGCCACGTTACAGTGGCGTTCAGGCTTGTCTGGGACAGTGCTCATAGGAGCTACACAACTGCTGCAAGGGGGAAAGGTAATCAGCGATGGAGAGGGAACAGAGGATGCTGCAGTGGCATCTGAACTGTCCGGTGTCACAGGCCATGACTGTAGCACTTTCGATGGGGCCAGGCTCTTCTCAGTGGTGCCCAGCGACAGGACAAGAGGTAACGGGCACAAACTTGAACATAGGAAGTTCCATCTCAACATGAGGAGGAACTTCTTCATTTTCAGGGTGGCAGAGCCCTGGCACAGGCTGCCCAGAGAGGTGGTGGAGTCTCCGTCTCTGGAGACATTCCAAACCCGCCTGGACGTGTTCCTGTGCCACCTGCTCTGGGTGACCCTGCTCTGGCAGGATGTTGGACTGGGTGATCTCCAGAGGTCCCTTCCAACCCTGACCATTCTGTGATGTACGGGCTGTGTCAGCCTCATGCGTGGCACTGTTAAATCTGTCTATAATGCACACTGCGAGATTATGCAGAGGTTCATACGGAAACACTGAAAGAAACTCAGTAGGATCCTGAAAGCAGCAAAAATGTGCTGGAGCGTCTAGACAAGTCATCCTGTTCGTGGAGGTGAGTGGTATGTGTCTGTGTGGACACGGTGTTGCATTTTGCAGGCTGTGGGTTAAGCCTATGTCATTCACGCTCTCCAAATAGCATAGGTTTTCAGAAGGAAGATGCTACAATATTCTGGTGTATTATTAAGCTACAAGGCGATGAGCAATAAGTATCCCCAGGGCAAGATTTCTCCGAGATACTCCATATCCACAGCTAAAGGTGGTTCCACTGCTATGAAGTTACCTCTTTTTCCAAACCATGTAATGATGGGGTCTTTGTTATGGCATTGCTGTTCTTTGGAGGGTGTGAGATCACATCTCCTGCATGTCACAACAGGAGGAACAAAACCTAGGCTGAAAATAGCTCTCTGCAGCAAAGCAAAAGAAAAATGAAATCCGATGTGTCCAAGAAACACATCTGCAATTCACTCGCAAAACTGAACAGGGAGAAAATGATTGACTGACAACATACAAACAGTTCTCGTATTAAACTTCTGATTTCGTACCGGTTTCCCCGCCGTGAACCCCACAGCCAAGTTGCTAATTACATCCTTCCTATTGTTTTGCCAATTCCTCCTCTGACAAATAATGGGAGGGGAGAGGATTATGGAGAATGATGCACTTGACAGCAAAAATAAATAAGCAAATGAATACATAAATAAATAAATAATGCCTCTAGTAGTCGCAAAGACAAGCCTGTTTCATCCTTCCTCCAGTATCTTGAGCCAAACTTCAAGGGTTATTCAAGAAAAATGATGATCTGGTGCCTCAGAGAAATAAATACCAATTAATGCTTAATTAACATTGCATGACAGATTGATTTGACTAAACAGAACCTTTTAAATGAATGTCTCTCTATATTGTGGGTTGAAACAAGATGCCTTCTGGGGGAATGAGCAGCCTACTGTTATTATATACCATCTTTATAACTGTAGCACCTGGAGGCTTTAAGTGCATCCCTAGCCCAACGTGTTAGATGCTGTATAAATATACAGTTGGTAAAGATGCTTATCTTGGATTTGTAGTGTAAACAAGAAGATATGCCGTGTAGATCCTGTGACAGGTAGATCAAGGCTAAGAAAACAGCGGACTTAAGGAAATTTGAAAGGATGTACACATTATCTAGCAGTTTCTCATTAGCCAGACAAAGGGGATTTTTTACAAAAACTTATCCCCAAAAGCTTATTCATATAAAGTGTTTGTAAACATCCCAAAATACATAGGAGATGCCTTATGTGGTTTAACAGGAAAATAGACAGGAAAAGAGTGCACAGGTTGCAGCAGAATGGCATGAAAGCCAACAACCGCCAGCATTTTCAAGCTGGGGAACCTAATGCCAGCCAGCTAATGCTATCTTTCCTCACCTGAGTAAAAATAGTCTGATCAGCAATGAACCACAGTTTCCACTGAGGGTTGCAAGTGAGCAGCAGCTCTGAAAATCAGCCCGTTTCCAGATCAGTGGTGGCGGCTCCAAAGCAAAGATGTTGGCTGAAAAGCACCCTGAGAAGTACCCTAGGTACCCTCAGGCATTTTGTTCCTTTTAACAAGACAGTAAAATAACAGCCTCTATTCTTTGTACTGTTCATAGCCATTTTCCGTGCATGTTGCCTTTTGCCAGCTCCATTCGCCAGACAGCACTGGACCAGCATGGCGTACCTGGGAGCTGGCTGTGGACCAGCCTCTTGAAGTGGAGATGCGATTGCCACACAGCTGGCATCGCTGACTACACTGACCAGATGGATATAACTGGGGAAAAATGCCATGATTCCACAGAAAATAACTTATTTGGGGTCTATTATTAACCCTCTGAGCTTTTGTCGCTAATCAGATCACCTGGCAGCAAAAAGGTTATTAAATGCATCAAAGTTAAGAAGAACTGAGTAGCAACATATTTTTTAAAAAAAAATCTTCAGATTATGTTGACAAATAAGAATTCACCTTCAGTAAAAAGCCATCTAGATATCTCTTGTGAACTAACCCATCTCTTAGTAAACAAAGCTTGTCATGTTCAGTAACTCCCAGCAATTTGGGGAGTTTTATTTTAGAGATTTCCTCTCCTTTTCCTCACTCCTCTCAGACTGCTGTAGGCTGTCACCTCATTATACTGTTACCACTTACCATGAAACCCTGACTTTCAAAACACTTATTTTTCTGACAATTTTTCTCTTTTTTTTTTTTCCTTCTTTTTTTTTTTTCTTTTTCTTTGATGCATAGTCTTTATCTGAAGCGAGATCTTTCTCAGGGCTCAACTTTTTGAATCCTGGCTGCAGACACAACATTTCAGCTCACACCAGCCCTAATACTTCCAAGCTACCCGAACCCCAACACACTGTTTATTTCATTTGAGTAGGCTAGATATGCATATATCCATGTCACATATATATATATATGTGTATATATATATACGTATGTATGTATGTATGTATATGAGACAGGGTCAATTCCCAATGAATTCGTGGTGATCAATTTAATTCCATAAAGCAGGAAGCTTTTCCTCCCCAAAGATTAAAGAACAAACTCCTGGACATAACCTACAGGCAGAGTTATCATGCTTTGGAAACTGCCTCCTATTATTTATGCCAGTATCTGTACAGCATTGTCGATTAAAGCACTGGTGTTCACTAGCCACTTCCATTGTATCTTGCAAGTCAACATAATTCTGCATCAATTTCATTTAAATATCACTTTATATTCAGGGCTATGAGTTTTAGGACTCCCCCTACCATACTTGTAGGTTTTTTTCACTAAAAGCCATTTCATTCTCTCCATTCATCGGTAATGTCAAGACTTTCAATGTTGAGATGAACATTTCCTGCTTCTTTACACCGCAGGAGCCTGTAGGTGCCCTAGCTTTCGTTTGTAGTGCTAAGTGCTGTATGCACACCTTCCAGGTGAAAAGCTTTTAAAATCTGAATAGAGAAGATAAATATCAAAGGGGGACTTTGACCCCATGTCACAGATGAGAAATAAGGGCTTAAGGGACATTAATTCCTGCATTCATCCCATCTAGCTTTGGGCAATGGCCATGCATAACTCAGGTGTCTAGTTGCCCTAGAGAGTAGTCTGCAAGGCAAGAGAGAGGAAGAGAGAGACAGACTTCTCCACAAGCAGTTCATGTGCTGTATGGACTAAATATTTTAGAGAGATACAACATTCTCCCACTGCCTGAACAGAAAGACCAGATTACTCAGCTCTTAATTTAGGTCTCAGTATCCATTTTCAAAATATCTGCACAACCAGCTATTTCTCTCACCTGTTGAAGTACCTCTGGGGGGAAATCTGATCAGATCATCTTTCCCAACTGCTAAATCATTCTCTTCAGTTCTGCCTATTACCCACTTAAAATCTACCTTAGCTTTCTAGCCTAAATGCAAACTTCTGAAAACTGTACCATTTTGAGTCTGTCTGTGGGGCCTCCCATTCTGGCTGTCTCCACCTCTCTCTACATACAAGATCTTACCAGTTTCCTTCATGAGAAAACTGCCTAATATAACAATACTTCCATTATGTATCACTTTCCAATCCTTTCCTCTGATTGCCTCATCTTTACTATTTCATCTGAGATCCAGCACCTTCTTCTTGCTCCCTTCTTGGACCTTCCATTTGCCCCATTTTGTCCCATCCCTTCCAAAACTTCTCATTCTCCACTTGTCCTTTCAAAATAGAAAACCACCAGACTTTCCAGCTAAAGACAGCAATTCCAAAAACATTGGTTAACAAACTTCCTCTCCTCTCCTCTCCTCTCCTCTCCTCTCCTCTCCTCTCCTCTCCTCTCCTCTCCTCTCCTCTCCTCTCCTCTCCTCTCCTCTCCTCTCCTCTCCTCTCCTCTCCTCTCCTCTCCTCTCCTCTCCTCTCCTCTCCTCTCCTCTCCTCTCCTCTCCTCTCCTCTCCTCTCCTCTCCTTCATGTCTAACTAAAACCAACACATTCTTTACAGCTACTGAAGACTTCAACATCCAGCTCCATTTTTGACCTTCTCCATTTGCCTTCCATACCTCACATCTCACTGAATCCACTCTCCAATATCTCTAACGAGTGAGTGTCCTTTGCCAGATCTTAAGAACTTGCTTTTCATACATTTCCTCCCTATTTTATCAGCTGCCCGAAATAGCCAATTATTCAGTCTCTCATTTTTGATGTTTTGCCCTCCTTTGGCTACCTCAGTTCTTCTCCAGGTTATCTTGTTTGCCATTTTCTCCTCTGATAAATCTGCCTTATTCCTCCTTCCAGCTCTGAATGCTTTGGTTCCTTTCTCTTCTCTCACTACTGGGTAAAAAACTACACTACTCCTCAATGGGTAAAAATCTGGCTGGATGGCTGGGCCCGAAGTGTTGTGGTGGATGGAGTTAAATCCAGTTGGTGGCCGATCACAAGTGGTGTTCCTCAGGGCTCAATATTGTGGCCAGTTCTGTTTAATATCTTTACCAATGACATGGACGAGGTAATCGAGTGCACTGTCAGTAAGTTCACAGATGACACTAAGTTGGGTGGGAGTATTGATCTGCTTGAAGGTAGGAAGGTTCTACAGAAGGATCAAGACTGGCTGGATTGATGGGCCAAGGCCAATGGTGTGAGGTTCAACAAGGCCAATTGCCGGATCCTGCACATGGGTCACAATAACCCCATGCAGCGCTACAGGTTTGGGGCAGAGCGGCTGGAGAGCTGACTGGCAGAAAAGGACCTGGGGGTGTTGGTCGACAGCTGGCTGAATATGAGCCAGCAGTGTGCCCAGGTGGCCAAGAAGGCCAACAGCATCCTGGATGATATCAGAAATACTGTGGCCAGCAGGACTAGGGAAGTGATCGTCCCCCAGTACTCAGCAGCTGTCCCTATAGTCCAGCAGATATAGTGCTGATTTCCTTCTCCATTTACATCAAAGCTAGGCTGTCTGCATCCAATCAACCCACACAACCATTTTTCCAAAGTCCACGTGCTGGATTTTCAAATGAGTGCTTTTGTATTTTCTTTCATGCTGCTCCCCATAAATATCTATAAAATAACCTTGTTATTCTCTTCCTTTCTCTGCTGTAATATCTAGAAAGCACCGAGCGGCATTAGGCTGCAGATGCTCTATTAGCATTGCCTGTCATACTGACCAGCACTTTCTTATTACATCCACGGGTCTCCATCTGTCTGTCACTATCCATGGCTTCTTGATTTGTACTTAGATGTAAGTCATGTCATGCAGAGAATGTTTATGTTTCTAGAGTGCCTGGCACAGTAAAAAAGAGTCCTTGACTGGGACTTTAATGCAAAGTATTATTGTCAGATAGTAAAAATAAACACAAATCAGTAGCAGACACGTTGTAAAGAAATTAGTGGAATTCCTCACAACTCCAATTAGAGAAATCTGCACAAGAAACATTGCAGCCATTAGAATTTGATTTTAAACAACAAAACGTAACTAAAACATCCAAGGCACTGGAATTAGTACTCACTTTTTGTATTCACCTTCTTAGAAATATCTAGGAATAATCCATCAAATACGTCTTGTAGGATACAGTTTTAACCTGGACATGTGCTGTTCTCAGTCTACCTGTAAAAAGACACAGACAAAAAAAATAGTGTTTTGTTTAGTGATTTTTAACTTACTTGTTATTCTAAATGAATTAAAAACAACGGCTAACAGTTAGATAGGGCACATGAAACAGTCATCAATGCACACGTGGTTCCTAGTGTAATGTCACATCAGCACTGTACTAAGGTATGCTCATTCATCCCATGGCAATAAATGTATCTGTTAAATACAAACTAAGGTTTTCTGTACAGCACTTAAAATTAAATACCCGTCCTTGGCTAACCATGCAAACATCCGTCCTTTTGCCGAAAGACTAATTTAGCAATTCCTCTATTGTAGTTTCAAGGGTTTCTGAGTAACATGGTAGTTGTTCCTTTCCTGTTGTGTGATTTTACCATCCTCAAAAGGTGAAATAATTTTTTCCTATTTATGTGGTTGTCCCAAATATTTCCTTTCTTAAATCTTAGACCTTTGCTAGAGAGAAATGTCTAAGGTCTTACACAGATGCTTCTCATATTTTCCACTCACATCAGTAAATTCTGTCTTACCCGAGTTGCTTTTGGTATCAAAGAGCCTCAGTTTAAAAGTAACGATGCTTGTGTGACAAACCTTCCATGACACAAGCAGGAGGTTCGAAAAGGTGTAGCACTCTTCGCTTCTGCCTCTCGTTAGCTGATTAGCCTCAAGCCCCCTCTCTTAGCTCCTTTCCTTGTCTTGGGGAGACAAAGTCCCGTAGAGACTGTGGAGGTTCAGAAGCAACCGTAGCAACTGGGTGTGCATGGTTTCATTGAAAGCCTCACTTGCCAGGGCCAGCAACTCTCCCAGGCTACCCGTTTTGCTTGATATGCATCTATTTTACATACAGTCTGGTGCACAAGGTCTTGCAGAATTGGAAAAAAAAAATCAGTAAGTCTGAATGATGTGGTAGCAGGCTATTATAGAGGTGGGCTTCCACGTCTTTCCTTGGCAACCTGTTTCTGCATATGTGGTCCGAAACTACATTGACCTTTTAATCTTGCCAATTGTAAATTAATTTTGAATCCAAGCTGTCCACTGAAAAGGTACAAAGGTCACTTTTAAATAGCTGCACTGCTACATTGCCCTTTACTCCATGGTCCACATCCCTTGGCTTCCTCCCATTAATTCTGCTTCTTGAACAGCCCTCTTTCCTGCTGATTGTGTCCTCGTACAGATTATTTCTCCCTCACATGCGTCTTTCAAAGCCGCATCTCGTTTTGTCATTTCCTGCTTAAGGTTTCTAATCTCTCTATCTTCACTGATTTATGCAGTGCCTCCCAATTTGGATCATCTGTGATTTTAATTAACATGTATTCTTTTCCTGTCTTTTGGCTAATGAATGAAGATGTTTAAAGACTGGACTCAAGACTGCTGCTTGATGTTCCCCCACTAGAAAACTCATGCGATTGGACGCATTTTCATTTATTATCTCACTTTGCTAATGGCCCTGTGGATGGTTTTTAATCAAGATCACAGGGTCCTTATCTAAGCCAATCTGAATTAATTTTGTGAGTCTCTTCTCTCGCTGGTGTTCACTTCAATGAGAGGAAAAACAAAAGCAGAAGAGGCTATCGCTCATCAGAATGCTTTTCTGGGAGTTCTGGAAACGAGGAGGAGGTGAGAAGAAATTGTTCATTCTCCTCTCTCAGGACTTTGATACTCCTATGGTCCCCCACCGCCATAATATCTATACTTCACCTAATTTTTAATATATGTATTTTTAAACTACTTGTCAAGGTTGGGAAGTGCTATTATTCCTATTTTTGTGAACAGGCTCCAGCACAGAGAGAATAAGGAGGTGGTCAGCTCTGCTTCTTTAGCAGTCATGTTTAAAGCTTGAGAGATTATGGTTGCTTTTGCATTTATACCTCTCTCCTGGAAGTTACTGTGCCATGCCTGTCTGTGTATCTCTGAGATGACCTGTCAAATCATAGAATCATAGAATCACCTAGGTTTGAAGGGACCTTTCAGATCATCAAGTCCAATCATCAAGCTAATACTGCCAAAACCACCATTAAACCATGTCCCTCAGCACCATGTCTACACATCTTTTAAATACCTCCAGGGACGGCAATTCTACCACTTCCCTGGGCAGCCTGTTCCAATGTTTGATAACCCGTTCAGTGAAGAAATTTTTCCTAAGATCCAATCTAAACCTCCCCTGGTGTAACTTGAGGCCGTTTCCTCTTGTCTTATTGCTAAAATAAATTTAAAAAAATCTATGTTTATATGTCAGTACATACATATCTATATCATAATCTAAATGCCATTTTGAAAGACTGAGCCCAACTAGATGTAAAGTGATGCCAGAAAAAGTGAGCATCAGGTACCCAGAGCATGTAACTGCTTAATCCAATACCACAGGATATAGAACAAGACATACAGCGATATCTGTTGGATCTGGCCTGGAAACTTACTTGGGCACCTCCTCCTCACTCAGCTGGATGTTCAGATATTTCTGAAGACCTGGACCAAAGTTCTTTCCTTGATGTTATAGAGAAAGTTTGGACTGGATTTGAACCCAGTTCTACAAAGTTTAAAATGCCCACCTAAGGACATCTCTCCTTTCCTATGAAGATGACAATAATGTCATGTGATGGACATTTAAGCTCCAGTCACATCTCTGTGACTTCACTTTCCTGTTACCCAAGAAGTAGGGTCTCACCCTGTCCACATGCACAACTTCCTCCACTGTGACCTCCCGACAAACAGTTTTCATGCGACCGTTACCTTCCTTTTATATGAAAATCAAAAGCACCATTTTACTACAGAAAAAAAAGGTTAGGAAAAGCATTTGTAGTATGGACTTACTTTACGTGTGTTATGTATTTTCTGAAATATTAATTGATGTTTCTGAATCAGCTCTGAAATATTCTAAGAAACTTCAAGTTTATGTGTTTTTTAATAAAAGCCAGCAGGATTTAAAAAAATTACGATTATCTTCTCTTCTCTCCCACCCCCCTCACCAATCAAAACTCATGGGGGAAAAATGAAAAAGAAAAGAAAAAGAAGGATAAAGGAAAATTACCAAATATTTCCAGGACCGTCCTCAGTCATAAAGAAACTAATAATGAGCTAAGAAACGATCTAAAGAAGCGCAGAGGAAGGTAAAAACATGAAGAAGACAATTTAGAAAACATTTACAGGAGCAAAATTTATAAATATTCATTTTATTTTTTAAACAGATGTCAAAATTAATATGTGTTCTTGATTTTGCCTTTCTCATTAATATATCTAGTGCCAAAAGACATGCAGGACAAAATGTTTGCAACCAATATTCTCCTTATATTAGGAAATAATTACACCTTTTTTTTCACTCCAAACTTTTAAATGTGGCCTAGCTGGAAATGAATTGCCTTTGACTTGCTAAAAATAAGTATAAGAAACTTAGACTCAAAGTCCATTGCCAGTGCAATTTATACTATACACAACTTCAGTGAGGTGTAATTAGCAGCGCATTGCAATAATTTATTATTGGTTTAAAAAGCCTGAACAATCAGGACCTTACAGCAAAATGGGAAAATGGGAAGCTATGTGCCAGAGACATATTATTCTGGTTTATATTAATTCAGTTATTTTACCTTTGGTGCACATTCATCTATCCATACAATGCGAATGGTCCGTTGAAAAGGATGCTGAATATTGGACCTTTGGCTCAATATGAAATACGAACTCTGAGGCAGAGCTGCAATAATACTTCTATTTGCATTATTATGATTAACATTTCTCAGAATAGGAAGCATCCAGCAATATTAATTGCAGAAATAGTGAGATTCCTATTGTCATAAATCACTGTGCAGTGTAAAGCAAGCTCTCCGAAAACCTTATAGAAAACCTCTTTTTTTTGTGTGTGTTTTTTGGAGTTAATTTCAACCTCATTTTCACCAGGCTTTCCCATTTGTGTCTGTTGACAAGACAGTAATTATGCTTTTTCTCTTGATTAACACATTCTTTTCAGTAAGGTCCCAAACAGCTTTCACATGAAAGGCTGAATTCAACAGAGCATGGTTTTCTCATTAAAGACTTAGCATTCACCCATAGTTAATTTATCACACAGATACTTCCTGTCTCATAGGAAGAAGGGTGGCCTTGAAGCTAATGCTCTTGATTTGATCAGAAGTTTTCTCCACAGCAGTTGAAATGAATGCCTTTTCAAATATGATGATTCTTGAATTCATTTAATAAGTGAAAATAGGGGGAAAAATGGTATACAGTTTCTCTACTACACCACAGATCCAACTGACTTTGTACTAAAAAAAAGTCTTATTTTTTCCTTTAGCACATGAGGATCTACCTCACAACAGATATACCAGGGAAATTTCTCCTAACTCGAAGCAGTAGAATCTCTAAATCTATACCAACTTATTGAATCTTCATCTATATATTTTTATCTTTGTATCAAGTCAATGTTTCCCCATTCACTACCATTTCTTTCCTCAACACTGCTAGCAAAATTGGCAATATTCATCGATTCATCCAAATGAGCAACCTTGACATTTGGTGCATCAGCTTTCATTCGTAACAAGAGTACAATACAATGACCTATTTTGATGTAAAGAACATCCAAAAATACAAATGCTTTCATTATCAGTGTTGTGAAAACAAGGCATCAGCATCAGGGACCACACACAAGGAGAGAACAATTTCTTGCCACCTGTGCTCTTTAATCCAGACTTTTGATGGTTGGATTGTTTTGGGGTTTGCTTTCTTGTGAGCTTTTCGGATGTGTTATTTCCAAATGCATCATATAATCAAAAAGCAACTGAAGGGGTCTAAGCAGTGTTCAGCCCTAGAAATAGCAGAGGTTTTCCTGACTAGTGGGCTGCTTTGGTCCATCCTTGATTAACTCACAGTAGGTGAGATGTCCCCAAATTACTACGGTTCCAACTGAATTCCTAATGACAGCGTCCGCTCTGCAAGAAAACACCCCCCTGAGATGGCAGCAACTAGTGCCATCCTCAACAGCACAAGAAATGGTCGTAGATGGCCTGGTTGCTGCTGGGAGGCTGAGGGAAGGAGGTAGATCATGGATATGCCCTCACCAAGGACATTAAGACTAACTATGAACTTCTGGCCAGGAATACTTTAGTCCCCATCTCTGGGCCTGATCTGAGGATCCTGCAAAGCAGTTGGACATGTTAGTCCTCTCCATTCCCAAATCATGCTGTTAGCAGGCGTTTACTATTAAGCACAAGTTTAAGTCTTGCTGCAGTCAGCAGAGCTTCAACATGTGCCTGAAGTCAAGCGTTCCCTCAGAGCACAGTGACTGAGCGGGGACAGCCTGATGAGTTGGAGACACTTACAACCAGGACAACTTCTCATTATTTTGTTCCCCCAAGGAGAACAGAAAGGCACGGCTGATGTATTCAGAGATCATAGGCATGTTCCAAAAGTCAGCAAATAAAAGCAGAAGTGAGTCTTGCTGGGTTCAGCAGAGTCAAAGGACATCTTTCTTTAAGGCAGTGTATTCCTTTGGTGACTGAAGCCCACCACCACCATAACCTTATCTCTCTCTACGACTACCTGGGAGGAGGTTGTAGGGAGGTGGGTGCCGGTCTCTTCTCCTAAGTAAGAAGTGATAGGACAAGAGGAAATGGCCTCAAGTTGCGCCAGGGGAGATCTAGACTGGATATTAGGAAAAATTTCTTCACTGAAAGGGTTGTCAAGCATTGGAACAGGCTGCCCAGGGAAGAGGTTGAGTCACCATTGCTGGAGATACTTAAAAGACGTGTAGATGTGGTGCTGAGGGACATGGTTTAGTGGTGGACTTGGTAGTGCTAGGTTAACAGTTGGACTCGATCATCTTAAATGTCTTTTCCAGCCTAAATGATTCTATGATTCTATAATTCTATGATTCTATGAGCATGCTCCAGACCTGCACATCCTCTGTTTTCGCACCAGATCAACACGCCAGGTAGCAACATTTATTGGCTTTGGCCTAACATTTCATTGCCATACACTGACAGCTTGTAATCAGAAAAAACAAATTATTATAATCATGATCATGATCATCATCCGCACAATCATCCCTTGGCGGGAAATACATGGGGACAGCAGGGCTTAGAAATCTAGCAGGAGGTCCTTCATAATGAACCCATAACAAGTGATAAGATTTGCCCGGAGGGACCACAGAATCATTGAACGGTTAGAGTTGGAAGGAACCTTAAAGATCATCTAGTTCCAACCCCCCTGCCATGGGCAGGGACAATCATCCCCATCATCCCCCGGCACTGATTCAGCTGGGAAAGAGTTAAGCCTTTTTATCCATCCCTCTTTTTGGATGAAAAGGAAAAATGGAAAACCATTAGAAGTTGGATAGACAGTGCAGGCTGAGCCATCCTGGGGGAGGAACTGCAGAGGCAGTTAAGCCCGGAGAGCTGCTCTTTCCAGAAGCACCTCTTCTTTTTAGCCCACAGGTCAAGACAATTTTGAACCTCATCAGCCAGGATGGCTCCCGGTGGAGTGAGTGTTTTGCACATCCCAATCTGTTCCAATTATATTGTAGGGGCCATTTCACAGTGCTTTATCTCTGCTGGTTTTTTTTTTTTTGGTTTTTTTTTTTAGGAAGGGTGATGTTGGTTTTTAAGCAGTTGGAGGACTACATTTATAGAGCAGGTTGGAAAAGGCTACACAGTGGAGGCTTCTCAGAATTAAGATAATTTTCTCAGTGTGTAATAATTTGATGTGAAAAATTGGATTTCTGGGAAATGGTACCAGAAGTAAAGGATGTGGAATGTGTCCTGTTGAGCTTTGGCTGAATTACATTTTAATGTTCATCAAAGAATTACTGTCCTGTGCCCTTTGTGTACGAAGCTCTCTTCCTCACTTGTTGCAAGATCACCAGATATGCTTTGTGCAAAAAGTTGGCTTTCATGTTCTATTTTCAATTGTGCTATATCTAAGTCTCATTTGCTTGCATATGCTTTGGTCATCACAGATTTATCTATCTCAGCTAACTTTAGACATCTACATATTAGATGTTGAAGAGCTATCAAACTAGATGATGTCTAATTTTTAGTTGCATAAATTAATAGCCAATGAGTCTCACCCCAAGCTATGTTTTCTCAGTCCAAATGAGTACCTACCTCTTCAGCCAATAATTGTAATATCGGATATTGGCTTGACAAAGGGTAAGCAGCATTTCAACAAAACCACAGTTCAAAACATTACAGTTGACCACGATAATAAGCCCAGTGAAAACTTATTTTACCAAGCCAGGAAAACTTGAGGACAGAATACTCAGTTTTGTCCAACTATAACAGAGAAATTTGGCATTTTCATTAGTCTGAAGTGTAGTGACATTAATTGAGTTGCTTCTGCTGTGGGAATTTGATTCGTTGAACATAGATTTCAGGTAGGTTAAGCAATTGTACCAAATTGCAACAGCTTCCCTGTCGTAGTGAAGTTAGCCCTGTAGTTGCAGAGTTTAAAATTAACATACCTATCTGATCGAGGCTTGTAAAGCAGTTTAGAAAGCCAACTTTCATAAACATATAAAACCTTTCTTTAGAGTTTACTGCAAAATTTGCTTTGAAATGCTTATAGTCCATATCGCTAAATTCAAAGCATTAAAATCTGTCTTTTGTGTAATGGTATCTCCAAAATAAATATTTTCCTGGTCTTCTGTGGGGGGAAAAAAAAAAGTCTTCTTTGGCTTCTGGATCTTTTTTTTCAGCTACCACTTTTTCAGTGGGAAAAAAAATTTTTTCTGTCGGGTTTATTCCATAACTAAAAACATTTCCCCTGGCCTAGTTGAACTGTACATTAAAAACGTCATTGTAGAAGAAAGAATTTCTGTGTTGCCTAGAAAAGTATCACAGTATGTTTCCCAGTTCACAACAGATGTTTCTATAGTTGTTGCTCGATTGTCCTGTAACGGCTTCAGGTCTTTCAGCACAGACTTGACCAACGATAAAACATAATCTCACCATCAATACACTGTTCGTTAAAGCTGTTAAATGGAAGCAGTAATCTTTCCCTTTATCCAATGGCGATCTATAATCCCAAACCCTTCAAACGCTTTGCCAAGGAAGGGTAATTGCTGCCCCTGGTTTTTTTTTTGCCAGTGGGTAGGTAAGCTGACATTGAGAAGTTTACAGGAGCACAGCTATTGAGCTCAAGGATGGAGAACTTGACCCTAATAAAGGCTGGCAATTGTGGACTAAGCGATGCGGAGGCCATGTTTCTTCTAGACTGTAACCACTCCTGCATATCACCTTATACATGCTATCTGGTCGTTTTGTAGGTTATTTGTACATCTGAACTTTGACATAGTCTGGCTTGAAAATATTTGACTTGAGGAAAATTGCAATTTCCTTGCAATGTTTTTATCCCACTTGCCACATTCTCCACAAAAATTCCACTGAAACATCTGTGTTTGGAAATTTCTTAACAGCAGAATAAGCACAAAAAAATGCCAGACACCAGTGATTAACAAGGTGTTCAAAGCAAAAGCTCCCAGTATAACCATTATAACAAATTAATGGTACATGAAATGGATATTAAATAATCTTTTAACACATTTTTAAAAGCTGTTTTCTCAGAAATGAAAACATGTAGCTGCTGGCGTGGACCAACAAGTACATTGTGTTAGATAGTTCTGCGCTGCTTGCGGGCACGTCGTGCCTGAAATGTGTTGCTGAAACTGTTCCTTAATTTGTAGTTGATTTACTGGTGTAAATCAACTGGTTGTTGCATTACTGAGGCCAGTGCCATGTGAACAGAGGGCAAGGACACTGCTCCTGAAACTCAGTGCTCTGGGTTGGGAGGATGTGCTCCTCACCCTTGTTTCCTTGCTTCCTGGGGTGTAACACTGCTGGGGAGGGTGTTGAGAAAGGGGTGCGCTCAACGTGGACCATGGAGGGACTTCTTCACATATCATCCCCTGTGCCTGTGGCACAGCCTTTCTCCTGCAGCTCAATGTGATCATACCCCAACATATGACAGATCCAGAGAGGAACAGGTAGTGGTTCTCCTGGGACTAACCAAGGGTGCTACTGATCCTGAGAGACACCACCACTCTCCAAGGCATCTTCTGGGCTAGCAGGTCTGAAGCAGCATTTGAGAAAAACCCGCACCTTTCCAAATCAGCAAGGAGAAGCCAGGTCAGATGTCCTAGGATAACCCAAATAAATCAAACCTTTAATCCATCAGAGAATACATTCATAACTGTATTCTTTCTCTGCAGCCTGTCACATGCTACATCTACTCCATTGCTGCGTGCTTGGTAGGCTGTCCTGCTGGCCATCATGCTGAGGCAAATGTAGGCATGCTGTGATGCCCTCTCTGGAAACCATGGAAGAATTTACTTCCTGCATTTAGGTGGCGTATTGACATTTGAATGGCTTTAATGAGGGTCCCTACTGCAAAGGAGCAATCAGGGGTAGAGCTATGAAAAGGTTGTCATTTATGGTAACAGAAGAGGTCTGTGGCCTCTAAATGCCCTTCCCTCCCTCCGTTGCCTGTCCTGGAAGCCCAGAGTGAATAATTTCGATACTTCTGGAAAGTCTCAAGAATAAGGCAGCATTAAAAAAGGTCAAAGCACACACTTTACTTATGTGGCTGGACACACACACACACAAATGTAACTACATGTATATATGTGCACATGCATAGACACACATAGTCAAATTTGCTGTTATCAAAAGAACTACAAATACCAAATGAGGGCTGAACAGCTGGAGCTAGATTGGCATATTGTACTGTACTGCGATGACACGGCACAGGAGTATTTAATTTCCTCCCAGAGGCAAAATGTCTCTCCTCGACTGTAAAGGCTGGGGTGGCTGAGCTGCCTTCGCTTGTTACTAAGGTGATAATGGTACTAAGGGCTCTACTTTTGTGAGGAAGATGCTTTGGGTCAGAATTGCAGTGTTTTTCTTAATTTCCCTTAGAATAAGAAAAAAACAGGCATTCCTGTATTAGCTATACAGAAGAACTCAGACCTCTCAATATTCAAATGCCAAAATCGCATTCAGTTCCTACCTCTGCCAGAAACAACTTCTGTGCCACAGGAAAAGCCCCATCACTAACTTTTGCTTCAGACCTTCTTTCTACTTGGTCACAGAATCATAGAATCGCCTCGGTTGGAAGGGACCTTTCAGATCATCTAGTCGAACCATCAACCTAACTCTGACAAAACCCATCACTAAACCATATCTCTAAGCTCTATGTCTACCCATCTTTTAAATACCTCCAGGGATGGTGCCTCAACCACTTCCCTGGGCAGCCTGTTCCAATGCTTAATAACCCTTTCAGTGTAAAAAATTTTCCTAATATCCATCCTAAACCTCCCCTGGAGCAACTTGAGGCTGTTTCCTCTTGTTCTATTGCCTGTTCCTTGGGAGAAGCAACCAACCCCCCCTGGCTACTCCCTCCTTTCAGGGAGTTGCAGAGAGCGAGAAGGTCTCCCCTCAGCCTCCTTTTCTCCAGGCTGAACACCCCCAGCTCCCTCAGCCGTTCCTCACAAGACTTGTGCTCCAGACCCCTCACCAGCTCTGGTGCCCTTCTCTGGACACGCTCCAGCACCTCAATAATGGTCCCTTAATAAAACAGGAACACGCCTCCTGTTGCATGCTGGGACTACAAGGAGGAATCTGTCTAATGAGATGCCGTAACATCCCCTCCACCAGACTTGCCACAAGTATCTTTACAGCTGCGATTGTACCAGGAATAGTTCAGTGGATTGTTTTTTTAAAGTACAACCAGCCCCATTATTCTCCACCCTCCTGCCTAATTAATAATTTCTATAAAAATAACATTTCCATTCTTATAGAAAATTTGGAATTCTCGGACGGCAATAGCCCCCCTCCCCACTCTCCAGGCTGCCCCCCAGGGCAATATGTTGTACAAATACCATTAAGGTTCGACTTTGCGCTGCTCTTCCTCATTTCATTATTTAATGCATCTCAAGCAAGGCTTGAAGCTAATGCTGTCATCTTGAGCAAACTGATGGGATCTTTCACTGCACAATAGAAGCTGAATAAAAGCAGAGGGTCCTCATGTCCCCGCCTTTGCCCACGCTGCAGCTCTGCTCCCAGCAGCTCGGTCCCTCCTGACGGTGCTGGGTACTGTAGATCAGCATTTTACCCCTTATCAATACATCTCCATCATTCTGTGAATGAGAATGACATTCCTTCAGACCTGTTTTTGTAAAGTGAACCTATATCCATAGGAGCAATTAGTCCCCCGCTGTGAGTTTCGACACGCCAGCTATACTGCAGCTGCTCTCTGTTGCCAGCACTAAATTTCCCTCGGTAGTGGATCAACGTGTTTAAACACTTTGATCTTCTTTATCTCAGCGACGCGATTTGAAAGCCTCCTGGATGAACAAGCTTTCTTTCGGGTGCAACTCCATCTCATCCACCATTTCGGTGCTGACCTGAAACTTCTGTGCTTTATTTACTGGAGAGGCGTCGTCTTTTGAAATGGCTTCTCACATCCTCACAGAAAGACTTTATTATTTCCCCCCCCCTCCCAACACCGAGCTTAAGTAACGGTACTTCAAAGAGCAGATAAGAGGCACAAAGGGGACTCAGTCTTATACACAGCAATTCAGAATCATCTTAATCTCTGTCACGCACTTTCTGATTCTCTTTTTAATCTCCCTCAGCACAGTGCGCACCAAACACAGCTGAGAACTTGCTATTTAAGCTGCCTTATTACTGTTACGCTATGAAAGCTTAACTAATGTTTAGAATACATGAGCACAAATAAACTGAAGCGAGGGAACACGCAGCTCGGATGTGGGTACAATTATGTAGATGATGGGAGATAAGAATTAGTGTCACCATCCTCTTTCTGGCGGGTTGAAGCTGCCTCTGTTTTCTCACCTCTCCAGGAGCCAGGAGCGAACAATTAGTGATGTGAAACTGCTAAGCAGGAAAAAGCATGAGGTGGCTGTCAGCTTTATTCCTCCAAACACTGCAGAATTCCTGATTTTCCTACCCAAAACAGCTCTCTGCCCCTTTGCCCCCCAGGGGGTCGGTACAGTTGCAAACGGAGAATCCAGCTCATATCTCATTAGTAAAATTACCAATCTGAGTTTTGGACTGTAGATTGGCTTAACCCCAAACTGACCTAATTTACTCTCGTGTAAAATGTTACCTCCTGTGATAAAGGCAAGAGAGTTACACTCCTCGTAAAACAGATGGGAAGAGATGAAGGAGCCGAGAGAGTTTAATTGATATTACAACTTTCTGGATGTTAAGACTAAATTAACGGAGGGCTGCGCTCTTATCAAAATACTTGCTCGGAAATGCAGACAAGGCATTTTCCCTCTTTTGGTGCTGGCAGTGACACAGCTCTACAATAAACAGCATAATTAGAGACTTTTTTTTTTTTTTTAAATGAAGGTTTGCTCCCTAGGCATGACTTTAATACCACAGACAACCAGAGGAGCTGATGGGGAGACAGATAACTGAGTCAAAATTTAGCTGAAGACTATTTCTGCTGTGGTTTGAGTGCTCCCACCCTGCACCGGCTGGTTTTATTACGCAGGTGGATGGAATGTGCTCCGCTCCATTTCCAAGGGAGCCACGCAAGCCCGGCGTAAATCAGTCAGCAAGTACCTTGAACCGCACGTATTAGGAATGCAAGCGAGAGGAATTCCAAAACGAAGCATGTTTAGACAAAGAGGCGATTATGGCACGGAGAGAAAAGGAGCGCAAAAATTTCAGCTGGAACCAGGGAAGGAGCACAGTAGCGCAAGGAGGTGGAAAGTCTGATTCTGTATTTATAGAGCCTCATAAATGGGGTGATTTTAATCTCCTGAATGTGATAAAGCGATATTGATTGGAAGTGAATATCACAGACTAGTTCCCAAAGAGGGCTTTGGAGACTGGTCTTCTAATATCCATGCAGTCCAGAGAGCCAGATTCTGGTCTCGTTTACAAAGGGTCTGCCCAGGTGGGCTTTTATGGACGTCAGGGGAGTTACACAGTGCCACGCTGAACGGCGTCAAATGATCCCGTTGTGTCCTGTGCTTGCACTGCAGAAAAAGGAGGGGAGAGCAGAGGGGTCGGTATCACTGTGTGCTGCAAGTCTGACCATAAAAACACACTCCTAGTGGGTCAGCACCTGTTTAGATAAATGGTTTACTTGAAAAACACAATGCAGTAGAGCTCGCACATTTATCCATATGGCACTAACACGAACTGCCAGCTGTGGCCAGTCGTCCAATATGTTCTCTCTCCATCTATGACATATGAAACCATATGGAATCATCTATCCATTAGGAAGAGATCATTTTCAGACAGGAAGGTTTTCTGACACAATTATTAGCTGTGGCGTTCCTGACCAGGAACAGGCTGAAACAGGCAGGGAAGAAAAAGGGGCTTATGTTGTCTTAAAGGGTCATGTGAAGAATTTTCTGTTTTTAAATCATCTTTCAAGATGGTCCTTTTTTAAAAAAAAAACCAAAAAAACCAAACAGCACCTTTTATCTCAGCTTAATGTCATTCTGCTGCATGGGTTGCTTTTCCCCCCACCCATTTCTGTGATGAGTGATCATGGCGCACGAGGGCTACTGGTTTCCCCTGAGTTTGGGTTTGATTAGGGATAGCAGACAGGTACGTGACTTGCTAGAAACAATCTGGTTTAGGAGCAACTGCTGCAAACCCTATTCGCAAACAAGTGGTCCCAGAACTGGGGACTCAACCCTGTTTCCTTCCTCGGTGACCTTCTCTTCGCACGCGCTGTGAGCTTCGCTCTGAACCAAAGCTAAACACGGCGTATCAGCATAAAATCAAAGGAAAACAGTGACAAAACAGAGTCACTGGCTGAATTCAATAATATCTGTATTGAGACAGAAAATCCTATTAGGGCAGTTCGCCTGCTCTCAATCTGGAATAACTCAATTACTCTCAATTTGCACCAATGCAAATGAGATGAGAATCGGCCCCCAGAACACTTGCTAGCTGTGCTCGTTGACATGATCAGAAGTACAGTGTTCCCTATAATCAGCCCTGGTTTACCTCTAATGGATATAAGCAGAGGCAAGAGCCTCAGGCATGTCGGGCTCTGCAGTGAATAGCTGATCCCTGTCTGCCTGTAGAGTATGCAGATTATGTACGGAGAAGCTGAGAAGCTGATTTTGGAAATGACGCAGCCCCCAAATCAGTCTGAAATCAGGAAATATTTCTTAACAGTAGCACTCGGAGATACTGGACCTCTCCCCTCACATGCTTTGTACCTCACCTAACCCGGCAGCAAAACTTCTGAGTTAAATCAGCGTGAGATGAAAATCAGCTCTGACCTGGTATACATCATGGACTATCTAAGGAAGATAAAGATGGCATAGTTACTGCTAATATTAGAAACAAATCTGAAGTAAGAAGTCCTTTGGTCTAGCACCCTGGTACTTGATTTGGGCTTTTACGCACTTTAGTGATTCTAGAGAGACACCAGTTGGTACACATCAATTCAAAACTCAGTTGTGCCAAGTACAGACTTGATAGATGACATTAAACACAGGTGAAATTTTGTAAAGTGATCGGTTACTACCTTCAGTTTAATGCAACAGTGGCCCATCTCCAGTCCTTTTATTCCCCTTTTCTTACGGGAGATGGTCACCCCTGAAAGGGTCTGGATCTGGGTAGCAAGTTTTGTGCTGTCCTGCTGACACTTTCTTATCATGTGTTCCGGGAAAGAGCGATCAACAACTGCTTGTGGTCCCACCACAGCCCACAGCTATGGGGAGCCAGGAAAAAGGCAATATGTTTTGTTTTAAAGTAATCTTGCACAACAGTCGGTGGGTCTCTGCAAATGTCCAGCTGTTTGGGTGTGTTTCCCACAGACAAATAATGATTTTCACACAGCATTTCCCTTCTCGCCAGCTGTGCCGGTTTCTGTAGAGTCATAGACCCGAAAGCTTCCAGTGTCCACAGTGATGGTTATCAGAGCATTAGTGAGAAAACACCAACCGAGGACCTTTGCAAGCAGGCTACGAGTTACTCACGCCATAACAGGGCCATTTAATGTGTAGTAAGTGGAGGTTTCAGACAACTTTTTCCTGGCTAGATGGCCACACACAGAAGGTGACCATAACAGATGCGGTAAGTTAGAATTCATATAATACACTTCAGAAGATTTTAGGCACCTAATTACATGCAACACAAAACACCTGAAGTGGGGAACCTAAATCCTCTGCCTAGTTAATGGAGACATTTCTAGATAAAGTACGTTTAAAACTAACATTTAACTAACATTTAACTAACATTTAAAATCAGATGGCGTGAATGCACCAGTAATTATCCACTTTGCTGACAAAATCAACAAGAAGGTAATAAGACTCAGTCTTGCCTAGAGACAGAGCAGTAACTGTGAAGCAGGGTACATGGATTTGTTCCTACCTATATTGAATGACCTCCATATGTTAATCTTTCCAGGGATATTAGCCCACAGTTTTCCAGTCCTACTTTGCTGGGACTCCAGTTCAGCTAATAAAGGATGCTGTTGCCCATCTCCTAGTCACAAACAGTTGTTCCAGCACTTCTCTCTTTTCCCACCACCAGGGACACTTTTGTGATGAATCTGACGCTGAGAAGTTTCTAGATAAGTTAGACTTTCCTGAGCTACAGTACTGACCAGCACTGTCATACTGGCATCTCAGGAGGTTTCTAGTGCTTCAGCAGTCCAACCTGAAGTTTGTGATCCCAGTTTCCTTTTGCAGTCATTTGTTTATTTTTATGACATTGTGACAATCGTTCTCCCACTGATGATTTGTTTTTCTTTGTGTCCTGTAGCCACTTTTACTTCAGCAGCACGTCTTTATCATGCATACCTGACCTATTTTGAAGCACCACATGCAAGCACCTCACCACACAAGCAGTTTATCTCAATGCCATGCCATACCATGCATTTAATAGTTCAACCCCTTGCTTTCTCAGCTTCAAATCCCTAGCAGAAATTTTTTCACTTATATTTGTCACCCATTGTCAGCCACCAAGCCAGCATATCACTTTAGCTCTGACTTGTATATCTCTGCTTTAGACTACAATCTGGATCAGATAGCTCCCTAAATCTACACAGTTTATTGATTAGGACTATAGAGATCATAATCAACCAGGAACTGATAAAGCAAGCTAATCCATATGCTTCGATACATCTATATGTACAGATGCGTTGTTTAAAAACAGATCCATAACAATATTTCACATAGCCACCAAAATTTTATAGGTCTGCTTTTGCTGCTTTCATAACTGATTTTGAACAAAACATCCCAGAGACGCAGCAAGACTTAAAGGTCGCTGTTCCAACCTGGCATTTTTTTCCTGGGGACTGATAGGGTTATTTGATTTGTTCAGTCTTTCCTGATGCTTCTACACCTACTGCGAACAAGTGCTATGCCATCGGTGCCGACCTAAAAGAGAATATCCTGAGAACACGGTTGATAGTAACAGAATTTGTCTCCAGCACAAAGCTTTGTGGATATATGAAGCGCTAACAGAGCCCACACGCTGCACGGATCAGGCTACCAGTCTCGAGTCACTAATCTGTTCTACAAAAAAAGTTGCCGTCCCAGTTGCAGGATCGGCAAGCTCCAGGGCTGCCCATCAGTCAGCCTCAGAACCACTGCATTAAAATCCTTGCGAAAAAGTCAACAGAAGTTGACTGCTTTATTATTTGTCACTCCGAGCCTTGAAGAAAATTCTGCAGGAGCGTTTATTCTCACGCTTTCTTGAGCAACCTCTTGTCAGAAGTTGAAGCCAACTTGCCTGTTGGCAGAATGTGGCAGAAACTACATCAAACTCTAAGAGGAGCTGATTTCTTTCTTATTTCTGTTTTAGTTAGTGATTGGGAAGAAGATGCCCAAGACACCCCTCAAGACGGATCAGGCTATAAGTGCTCTTTCAGGCTGCCAAACTGAGGTGTCAGCCAGCTACTCTTTGAGAAGCCCCTGGCACGTTAACTCCCCAGAGGTGAAGATAACAAACCAGACCTTTAGACAAGCGGGGCCTAATTACCCCGACTTTTCATTAACTTTGGTAGAGATACATTGACTCTGACGTGGAATTAGAGCGAAGGCTAGTTTGTCTCCTCCTATAGCCGGCAAATGCCAGCCCAGATCCAGGGATGAGACATGCACCTTGTCCAGCGCCGCCGTTCCACAGGTTTATGACGCATTTATGCCTCTGATTCCTTTCCCACTTCTTTCCTACTGAGACGTGACGCCTTCTGGGGAAGGGTCCGTCTTACACGCATCTACCTGTGGACTGATGTTGCCTGAAACTATAGCAGCTTTATACTGCCGCAGCTGCATTCAAATATAAATACTCAAAATGACAGAGAAATGATTGCACCCGCATCAGATCTTTCCTGTGTGGGACGGGGAATAAGCTGCAAAAGTAGAAGGCAGGTCTGCTGTGGTGCAATACTATGGCTCGTAACAGTACAGCTATTTTAGTGGGACATTTATATTCTCAGCTGAAATACTGCTAAAAAATTCCAGTGCTGACCCAGTCTGTGCTGGAGCAGAATCTCTCACAATGCTGCTGCAATCCTGACCGGTACCTGTGGCTGTTACTGTGATGCAAATAATGACTAGTAAAAAGTAATAATTGGGCATGAACTGCATGCACTGTGCTGTCATGGGCAGGCAATATAAATTACTTGCGGAAATTTTTCCTCCTCCCCTGTATTCTGCTCTAGGTGACAGGCTCTTTGTTAACTTTTCCTTCACTGTTAGCAATGAAAATGTGCTTATGTGGCAGCTAGTAACTCAAGCTTCCCACGGGGACAGTTAATCCTCTGCTCCTTGGTCCCGCGCTTAGTTCCCTCAGTCACTTTCCCCCTACGGATCCAGTAACAGAGCAGGAGAAGACGTGCCGGAAAGAGAATGAGGAGAGCAATAATTAACCACAAGGAATGGAGAAACAGGACCGGTTTGAAAGAGCAAGAAACAATGGCACGTCAAACAGCAAAACATCACTGCTTAATGGTTTAAACAAGTAACATGAAAGCCTTGTTCTTTCTTGTCCAACGACACAGGAGTCTCCCTATCCTCAGAAATATCTCTCTGTTAAAGGATAACATTAAACAATCCAATCTTTAATAAGCCACTGGAAACCTAGAGGCACAATACAGACCCCCTTTGTTTATCAGAGACCTTATATGCCCAGAGGTCTTCAGATGAATGAGGTGCCAGACAGCAGTCTGGGAAGGCTGGGGGTGTTAACTCAACACCCTCCATCAGCTTCACAAAACCATCACTGCTCGCGCCCAGACTCCACCCTGTCTTTCCCACAGTGGCTGAGGATAATGAGGAAGTTATTCCAAAACTATTAAAAAATCTGAAACAATTCTGCTTCTATCTGAAAGTCAGGTTTTATGCCATATATTTTCTACAGGATTGACATGGAGAGAAAAAAATCTTAGTTTTGATGAGTTCAACAGTGAAATTCCAAAAGACTCAGAGACTCGCCTAGGTAGGGGCACGTGGTCCTGTTTGAGATCTCCTGGGGTATCCCACAGTTTCTTGCTCATCTCATACGCGTTGTTGGAATACCTTGTGGCAACTCATACAGAATGGCTATGTCTAGGTACCTGAATTGCTCTTCGGTCTACACTGGGCTACAACTTCACCCTAAGGCTAATTTGGGATGAGATAGCAGTGTTTGCAAAAACTTCCTTTTCTTGCCTGGATCACAAGAGCAGTCAGCCCTTGGAGAACAAAACACTGCAGAGGCAGGATGAAAATGTGTGACTAGCATAGAGCTCGTTTACCCTCTCTGGCTTGCAGCATAGGGAGCAGATTGGGCATTTCAACACAAAGCAAATGTTAGAAGAAAAAAACTTAGGTGTGGATGTCAGGTCTTTAAGATTTTTCTAATTTGTAATCTGAAGATTCAAAACTGTAACCTCTTAAATAGGGATTTGACTAATGCCTCATATAAAGCCACTGAGTTCTGCTCTAATAACGGCTCTACACCTGCATGATAGGGTGAGCTTCCACATTTGCACCACTGGGGCACCAACTCTACATTAATTTCATTGCAAGTATTAAACCTAGCTGCAGAGAGGCAGTTTCAAGACTGAGAGCTTTTGAAGATCCATCCAAATCCTTGATTAAGACATGGAAAGCCCAAGCTACCTGTTTAATGTTTTTCTTTCAACAGCAAACTAACACAAGGGGAAAAAAGTGAGCTTTCTGTGCTTTGCGTGGAGGCTGGGCTGGCAGGTTCTGCTCAGGGCTTTCTTCACATCGAGCTCCAAGCACAGCCACCTGGGAGTCACTTGACTCCCATACTTGGTCAGACTCATGGCAACTTCCCAAGGACTCATATGCTTGTTCTAAGAAAAGAGATCCACTGCTATCTTTAAAATTGAAGCAACCCAGAGCTCTGTCCCATTAGCTCCGCAGGACAGATAAGTTCAAAAGCACTCTGGCAGAGAACGCATATCTGACACCTTTCCCTTCCGTGATGCCTCTCCAAGTAGACTCCTAAGCTAAACCGCAGTCTTTGATAGGACATTTGGTAAAACAGAAGGGATTCGGGAAACTATCTGGCAAAAATCTGTCCCCGTTCCTGGAAACATTCAAGGTCAGGTTGGGCGGGGCTTTGAGCAACTTCATCTAATTGAAGATGTCCCTGCTTATTACAGGAGATTTTGGACTAGATGGTCTTTAAAGGTCCCTTCCAACCCAAACTATTCTATGATTCTATGAAAAATGGCCTGCTAAAGAACTGCTTGTTAATGCACATTTTGTCCAGAAAACTCCTGTGAGCTTACATTTCATCAAGCTAGATGATTCCTTATGTGACGGGTAATCTAAAAAGGTGGTGAAGCGCATGCAAATAGGTAAGTGAATCCCTGCACAAAGTGCAACCCCTCTCTGAAAGGCAGTATGGAGAATTAAATACATACGGGCTGGGTCAAAATTCTTCATTTGCACCAGGACAAGAGTGTTTAACAGCCTCCTTTGCTCTTCCTCACACTTGCAGAATAAAGATTCCCAAAACCTGTAAAGCTGCCAGCGTGGTGTTTACACCTTGCTGCAAGGAGCAGCGAGCAGCAGGGGTTTGATCAAGAAAACCTTCTTCGGCGAGAGAAAACAGGTTGACTGTAGCTGTGATAGAAAAAGATACTATGATTTTTCTTGAATTTATGGAGTTAATCTATGAGGATTTACAAAACTGCCAAGCCTCTAGGAAAATCCCTGGTGTAGGACGAGTTTACACATGATACGTTTGCCCTTCCTTCTATTTTCCCCTTCTGCCAGACCCCTTAGATGGATTTACCAGGCAGATGGATCTGGGTATTTTTTGGAAGGAGGCATCATGGGCAGGGAAGGGTTACAACCACAGATGCCCCACATTTGCAGTGCTTCTCTAAGCCTCCTATGCACACAAACAAGAGACGCTGCTGTGCCTCTCTCTTCATGTTAAGAAAGATAAAATCAGGTCACTTAAGACAGAGAGAAGAGAGAATGAAACAAAAGCGGAGCTCAGAAATCAAGACTACGGGAACATCCTGCACATGTAAGAGTAACGCAAAGGGAGAAGTGAAATTCCTGCCGTCGGACTCCAGTTCTTGCGCCAATTCCCTCTGTTGCCATGAGAATGTGGGTTTTTTTCTGCCTTTGTTTCCCCACCTAAAAAAAGGGGACAGTACTTACACAATCAGTTCGCAAAGTGCATAGGAGGATTAGCTATTATTTATCATATAAACAGAGCTATGAAAGTGAGAAGGAATTTTTTTAATAAATAGCTCATTACTTCATTATGTTTTTGACTTCAGTTCTTCCCAGGAAGGTCAATCAAATGTGATTTTTCTTCCACCTGCCCCAAAAAGTGCAGATCCCTTAACCATATCGTCCCTGATTGGCTGCCTTTACCTAAAACGACTTACACACAACACCTGCTTTTATACGATGTGCGTCCCTTGGTCAGCCATGTGTGTGAGTCACAGTGAACAGCACATTAAACAATAACAGATTGATTTGTATTTTAATAATCTGACCTTGCTTTAGCTGGACAGGCAATGATGTTTTACATCCCGTCGTGCTGCAGACACGACAGGTTATGGATCCTTGTTACGCTGTTGTGAATACTGAGTGACTCCGGTGAAGGCTTCAGAATTCTACCACAGAAATGGAGACCAAAATAACTTTAAATAATTTGGGGGATTTAAATAACTCGGAGGTGGCTGCAGCCTTGCTCTTCAGGCTTTAACCTACACAAGCTTGAGAGATTTTGTACCCTTTGCAACTAAGGACCAGGGCAAATTTCTTTTCCAGCGTACCCGAAGCCTGTTTTATTTGTTCTAATCAGATTGACCTGGATTCAGTTGGCTTCCTCCAAGCAAAATTCACTGTAGTGCTCAAGAAAGAAAAAAAAAAAAATGCCCTCACAATATCTGCCAGATGTAGTGACCCTCAGCTAAAAAAAAAAAAAAAGAAAAAAAAAAGAAAAAAAAAGAAAAGGTTTTCATCAGCATATTATTTTATTTCTTCAGCTGATTTGCTTTTGTCTCCTAAAAGCCTGTGGGACACAAAGACGGCACTAACTTTCCTCCCCATCACAGTGCTCAGCGATAACGTTAGCTGACCCACTTCAGTGCTGCAATGAGTTATGCTATAATGTGACTGAAGGCAAACCATCTCTCCTGTCTTTTCACAATGCAAGTCTCAATACATATGAAAAAACTTATTTCTCTATTTTTGTCATTATGAGGGCTTACCACTTACCAGCGAGTGCTTTCTAGGGAGAAGGAAGCTGCCATATGACCAGTGTAAAGACAGTGGATAGTAATTTAGTCTGTTTATTTTGCACATTACCCAAGAAAATGATTATAATAAGTCTGGATTAACAGCAGAGGGTTACTTGACACTGTTTTCCTGTCTTTGGCCAACACTCAGTGCAGAAGGACAGGTGTGATGGATGTGGCACCTGGGCTGTGCTGCAGAAGTACAAATGGCAGCTTTAGAAAGGAGCCAGAGTCTAACCCTGATCCAGGTCTTTCCATGGGCTTTTCCTAAAGGTGGCTCAACTGCTTTCACAATAGAAAGATGATAGAATAACTTCTGTTCCTATTTTCTGGTGCCACCTCCATCCCAGAACAGGGTGCAGCCTATGGCAAACTTTGCTCATACCAAAATACAGTTGTCTGCCCTCTTTGCTTCCTTAGATATTTAAGTCATTGCACCAGATGACTGGATCCACTCCTATTCCTGAAGTGTCTGAAAGCCCCGTTCACCGTTCTACCATTCCTGAGTTGAAGGCTCACTCATCCTCCTTCATCAGGCTGTGGCAGATGATCTTCTTCCTCCCTCTCTTGTGCACAAGGGATCCAGAAACAGAAATAACTGTTTGCTTTTGAACCCTTGTGAGCACATGCAGATCTCAGCAGCTGCTCACGGCTGTGTGCAGCATTGGCTCCTCCTCCACTTTCCTCTAACACTGCCCAGGTAGGAGGTGGAGTTTCCTCCTTTTCCTGTCCTGCTTGGAGGGAAGCATCGGCCTAAGCTAGACTTGTCATTAAATCTTATTGGGCTTGGAAGTAAATGGTTGCAAATGTGCTGCTTTGAGAAAACAAAGAAGCAGTTGGATAGTCCCATCTGTTCCCCCTTGAAGTCTAGAGAGATACTTGTCTGATATGAGATGAAGAGAAAAATTGGGATGAAAGGCAACTGGCTTTGGGCTCATTTTAAAGAAGCTTCCTCTTTCATAAAATATTCTTATTATTCACGGCAGGGTTGGTTCAGAGATGGATGGGTCTTTCAGGGCTAAGGAAGGGATGGTCTCCATCCACGGCTTACTTGTAACCAGAGGGCCCACTGCACGCTGGCGTTTAGTTAGGCAAAATGGAAGGAAGGGAAGGCTATCGGCTTGGTTAAATTCATTATCAATCCATTGTTAATAGGCTTAATTGATAATGATGGCTTTTTTCTCCACATCAGAAGGTAATTCATGCCAACAGAGTGTTATAATGAGAAAAGGAGAGCAACATTTCCCAGATCAAAGTAGATGGGCACATATTTTGAATACCAGTCTGGGGGAAGGGGAAGATACCTTCATGGGTTGGGAACTCTAACAAGCAGGATGGGGTTTCCAATGATTGCACTGTAAACTACATGCTGGGCATGTATTACAGTAATCTTGATCACTAGGGACTCACTAATTGGACATTTAAGAGCAGGCACATAAATAAAATACCTCCAGATTGTAGACAGATTACATGCATGTATTCAATTCTGTTATGGCTACACTCTCTTCATGATTCCTTTTACATGGCCCACTGATAGGATTTTAAAATTTAATCCCCCAGGCCAGTGAGTCCAGAAAGTACTTCCTAAATAACATATTGCCAATACTGAACTGAATTAAGACCAGCCTGTAAATGCTGTACCATGCAATTGATTTGGCTTTGCACTGATTGGGTTTTTTTCTTTTCTTTCCATTCTTCCCAGATGATATAAAACAATAAACGCATTTCAGAAAAAAAAAAAGAGAAGGAAATCATTCTTATTTTGGTACTCAATTGAGGAGCAAGAGTAATACCTCTGAGGGATTAAAAGAACACTGTTAAGCAGTTTAAGATCACAATTTTAGTTTTGTGAAAGCAATGGTAGTAACAGTTTACATAGCTGGAGTGCCTTTCGTTTCAGAATATCCTGAAGATCTTTGCAAATTGAAATTTGTGGAGAAGTGTCATACAGCAATCTGACTAACTTTGGCAACTCTGTACGAACACTTAGCAACAAGACAGTGAATTCTGTGAAAAAGATTGTTTGGAACCAGCTGATCTTTAAGGTCCTTTCCAACTCTAACCATTCTACGATCCTATAAAAAGGCCCTGTTCATGTACACTGTAAGGTGACTGAAATATACCCAGTATCTCAAAATTAATTCAATTTTTTTAATGCATGTATGATAAGTGAAACATTCTTTTGTCCAATGAAGCAATTTTCAATTCTTCAGTGGATCAGAATTGATTGTTCTTTACAATTTTTTGTAGATTTGCCAAATCTTGACAGTTTCCTCATTTCAATAGTGATCCATAACCGTGTAACTGACAATCAAATGAAAAAGCAGCAACCAAAGCTGATGGTATATGGTCACCAGCTCTATAAGTTGGTTGTTCTTATTTCTAAACAAAAAGATTTCAAACTTTCCTTGAAAATAAAGTCCTAGATTATTAATTTGCTCTAGGTTATTCACAATATTCTTTTTCAAAAGGCTTAAAAACTCTAAAAGGATGGAGGCATTTTAATTGTCCCCAAATACATGCGCTTGTTTTTTTTCACTAAGCAGTCTTTTATGTATCTGCTTTAGGTTCTGCTTGACACACTGCTTCTACCCTCTATTTTTGGAACATTAGGTGAATCCCAAACTTATACACAGCTGCACTGTTTCATTCCTTCTTGCTTGAGGCTGGGGAGAGCATGCCTGCACAGAGCCTGAGCTCTCCTTCAACACTTCTTGGTACGTACAGGTGGCACATGAAATGTTGATTATTATGTTGCTTTAGCTGTAGGAAAAGAGCCAGGCGCGGAGGAAATTGTGACTCAGAGATGAACAGTTTGTAATGCTTCTGGGCTTCTTCAGGGCTGGTGTAACCGACTCATGATGTGCAGCCCTTGCTGAGGGCTGTACACTAAATTGGGTGACGCTTTCACTCGTGGTGGATGTCAGTACAAAGCCCCTGAGTCGATGAGTCGACAGGGTGATGCTGACTTGCACCAAGGCGGAGAGTGGCCCAGGCTCTAACCCTCGTCTGCCAGATGAATGCAAGCCTTGTCCCAGGTATCGCAGGACACACCTAGAGTCTTACAGCGACAGGAGCCAGGGACTGAGCTCCAGCACTGGCTCCCTGACTGCTACCGCTGCTTGGCTGCTGGCGCTCCATAGCCATGTTTTGGACCATTCCTACTGGATGTCACCAAAACAAATCAGCTGCTGGGGTAGCAATGAGCATGGGAGCTTCTTGTCACTTGTCCTTTAGGCTATTGCTAAGTCCCTAGCCCTCTTTTTTCTTTTTTTCTTTTTTTAAACAACATAGACTACAGTAGAGATTACAGACGAGACATCTTCTTCTAGGGGAGATTTCCCCAAGCGTACATTTCTCAGCGTCTTCCTTTTTTTTGTGATCATATTTATTTTTTTCTTTACCTTTTTTAAATGCATATCCTACCGAAGCTGTACCACTGACCTACTTTTTAAAATGCATCATAGAAACCCCTGGTTCTTCGAACGTTTTAATATAGAAGTTATACTGCAAAGGTTAGTCCAAGCAGGTAACGGACCAAAGCAAACATTTACTGTAGTGTGTGTAAAATGGAAAGATAAAAAGAATATATAGATTTTGTCTGGCCCATGAATAAGGCAAACAGCGAGCGAATTGTGTCAAAACATAAACCAAGCAATTCTTTTTAGCCATGCAAATCTTTCATAGCCGGTCTGAAGTCTCAGTCGCAAAGCTTTTTCCGGGATGTTAAAGAGAAGACCTTCCTTTCACGGCAGAGTGATAAAGAGGCACTAAGCCCTGCTCTGTCGTTAGTCACAAGTCATTTTAATGTGGGTCTGTAACACTGTGAAAGATGACCTGCAAAAGGCAAGTGGCAGGCTATAATTCTGCGCCTTGGAAGGTAACACCGGGATCTACTAGCTGATAATTGACTTTCCTGTTATACACTTATCATCTGTAACACTTTTAGACCCTCAGTGGGTCCTTGCTAGCAGTGTGTGTGTTAATCCCTGCGATAGGGACAGAGCAGTAAACTGTCCCTAGCATGGAAATGACTGTCCCGTCCTGGCCAAAAGCAGCAGCAACAGCCACGTAGCTGTGAACCCAACTCCAGTTGCCAGTCACAGGCCGCTAATTATCATTCTTTTATATGATACGAGCACTATCTGGCCTCAAAATTGTGTAGGAGCACAGTGTAAGATATTGTCTCTGCCCTGAAGAATTTATAATCTGATCAGGCAAAGGGCTGGAAGGGTATTTGGGAAATGCCACGACATTTGTGCCCTGTTTTCAAACACCTCCCTGAGCGCTGACAAGTGGCTACAGTCAGAGGCAGATAGGAGGCTGGATGGACCTTTGATTTGCCTGGTCTGAGTGTTAAGAGCAGCCAGAGGAAATCCGTGCACTGAGGACTCGAGGGATTTGGCCAGAGCCAGGTCAACAACCGAAGAGGGCAGAGAGTCCAGGGGTTGCAACCTGGAGCCCAGGCTGGGAGCTGCTGCCTTGCATCCAGCCGGGTCTTCTCCTCCTCCTCCCTGTGCTCTGCAGACAGCCTAATAAGACTTGTATCCGCTTTTTTTAAGAAAGGATTTCCAGACTGAGGCAGGAGCACTGACACAGACATTTCCTGGGCTGCTTGCATCACTGCTTCTACACATTCGACGTTGTCGAGTGGCAGGAGTAGCTGCAAAAGCCAGCCTGGTTAACACGGATAACGAACCCGTCTGCGTGTACCTGCTCAGAGCAAGCAGTGATACCTTCACATATGTATTCCAGTTACATCCCGCTTGTGGAGTTTGATATTCACCTTCCGTGTGATGAGACAGCCTTGAAGGCATCGCTGCTGGAATCAGCACAGCCCGCGAACTGCTCCTCTACAGACTCCTCCAGATTTAAGCAGGGAAGGAATACCGCCAAGGCAGGCTGAGAAGACAAAATACAGCCGGGCATTTCTGTACTGCTCCCTGCGAGCCTGGAGGAAAGCATCACGGGTGTAGGAACACGAGCCAGAGGCATTACTCAGCTTCAGAATTACAAGAACAGATAAAACCTTGGCTTTCCTCTCCCTTTGCTGCCTTGATGAAGGGTGTCTCCCACCTGTGATTCCCAGTTTGCGCCGTAATCCTCACCTGGCTTAGTGTGTATATTTTGGATACAGACTTGAAAGTTTTGATGATATCTGGTTTTCAATAGAGTTTCCCCAGCCATACCTAGCAGGTAATTTGGCTCTGGTTTGTTTTGTAAATTTGATACATCATCTCTTCCTAAGGCAATTAGATGTGTTTTGTTTTGGAGAGTAGAGAAGGAAGGGGCAGAGAAAAGGGATGGGAAGATTTAGCAAAATCTACTTTTAAAAATGCTAAAATCCACTAGATGTATGGACACATTTTCCCTCGTTCGTCTTTGGTTTCTTTAACATGAATGACGAACTAACACTGATTTTTATCTGGTAACTCATTTGGGATGCTGAATTTGTGATGAATCCCAGAGCAATAGGTTTTATTATTCTAATTTGCTATTACTAAACTGAGTTTCACCAAAGCAAGCTGGTGGATGTAGAAAAATGTCTCCAGCCAGTTTCAGTTCTGAACTAGACCATGAAATTATAAATAATAGTCATGTCTTCTACAAGCCAGTGAAAATATGTCTGCAAAATAGTTCACTGTTGGGACACAGCTGAACTTGGTCATATGAATGTAGTTTAGAAGGACTGCATGTGAATGCCTGTGTGTGGAGAAAAAAATTGAAAAGTATCTAGAAGTGGGTTATGATCCTTTATTTAACTCCATCACACCTGTCTTCTCGGAATTAGGTACCCCTAAATGCCTGTGAAGAACTACAGCTTTTTGAAATCACAATGCCAAACTGAAAAACATCCTTTCACCTTGAATGCAAGAATCAGTATTGATCCCCTTTACCATGTGGTAGCAGATTGCAAGGTCAGTCTCTCACTGGCAACGTGGAGCCAGGATAGATACTGCAGTGCCAGTCATTTATTTCCATTTTTCCTCATTTATCTGGAGCAAAATATGTATGAGCTGTATCTTGGCAATTCCCTTTTTCCCAAGCAATTCATATACCACAGTCCTGAAACTCAACCGCTTTCTCCCTTGATCTCTTCCCTCTTGAAAATGTCCTGTCTCCGTTTATCTGTTTCTCTTCCCAGTATCTTCTCTTTTAAGCTCAGGATTTCCCTCACCCAAACTCACAGCCCTTAGTAACATTTCTGCCACAACTAATCAAGTTTTTGGAATTCAGGTTCAATCCACCACTGGGAAAGGTTCCTTCTTACTGCTGCAGTCCAAAATTAGGAAAATATACTTTTACCCCTGGAATCGAGAGCAGAGCCATATTTGTATTAGCCACTGTATATACCTATCTTAATCTTTTCAGTTATTGATATGTTTTAGTATGGAAAAACGGCAAACTAAGTCAAGGTTTCTGAAGAGGTTCCTCAAAAAGCCATTAAGAAGAGGAGTTGCAAAACCTAATTTGACCTGCCTTACGAAATTTAGAGCGCACTGGGAAAAAAAAAACCAAACAACAAGTTTCATGGACTTCCAGATTCTTTTTGTCCTGTTCACTGGTACTCCAAAAAAAAATTTTCACAGAAAGCTTAAATAACATATTACATCTATGCGATTCTTTAAAACAATATCTGTTTAATTTAAGTGTATTACTTGGGGGTTTGTCATGATTTTTTCATTTACTTAGAAAGAAAACCCTATTTCTTTCGACAGGATGTCACCTGTTGCAGGGAAACAGTTACAATTTGTCTGTTTTCATGTGTCCTTTTTCTTCTAGAGCTACATGGTGTGAGAAGGTCTGTTCCGTTTAGGGGAACCAAACTGTGACAATCATTTTGTTCTGGGACATAGTGCTGCTGCCTGGTGCTTTTGAAGATCTGGTGGCCTAAATTCAAGCACATTTGAAGGACTTTTCTGGATGCATGAGTGAAAAAAAGCCACTTTCTTTCTAACTGAACTTTTTTATAAAACATGGATATCGAGCAGGGAGTTGCGATGGCAAGGGAAGACGCTGAACGCTGCTCTAATGCATGTTGCCATAGATTTACATAAATATGTATTCACACATATAGAATTATATGTATATAAATAAGCTTTGTATATAAATAAGCTTTATATATAATGCTGAATGTACCACAGTTGTACACGTACAGAAATATGCACAAAATATGTATTTATATATATACAAATAGGCCATGATTTGATGTTATTAATCTATACCACCAACACCTGTTGCCATGATGTAGTTACAACACCTCAAATAGCTTTTGTCACTAGCATAAAAAAAAGCATTCAGGGAGCTAGTGCTAATGTGAATGGTCAAAATCACTTGCCAGTATAAACATATGTCTTCATAAAACAGGTTTGTAGTTACAGCTACACTAGCAAATCTGTCCTCGTGTAGACCATGCTTATGCCCTCAAAGGAAAAACAGGCCCCATGGATGTCTCTGAATTTGTGTCATGTACAAGTGTATTTTCTTTCCCTAGCAGATGAGGAACCACATGGAAAAAAAAAAATCAGTCACAATTTTTCAGAGCTACTTAAGAGGGTGTAAATACCCAATTCCCTTTCACTTTAGCGGCCATTCAGATTTTACCTCTAGCATTCTATCCTGCATTCCCAAAGCACCGTGAGATTGTGATAAAATAAATCAGTCTTATCCCTTAGGATGAATGATAAACCCGAGGAGCGGCATTTCGAGACCTTTGGAAATGTAGCAAAACAACCTGCAGGTAAAAGGCACCGCACCTGAGGGGGAACACTTCTTTCTCTTGACCAGGATGGCTTTGGTTATCAAGACGTGAAGATCACCAGGAGAATCACGTAAGACTTTTGAGCAACTCTCTCCAGCTGGCCCAGGAGAGGGCACATGTCGTTCATGGTACTTGATGTCATGTATTGCCCTTGACTACGATTCTTGGTGCTCAGAGGCAGGAGGGTTCTCCTGCAATCTGCACAGAAGAGCAAGCAAAAGTAGAGAGACAAAATACTTTGCCCAAGGTCACCCTAAATTTGAGACTCAAAATTAGAGTGCTAAACTACACGCACTGTACCCTGGAGAAGAACAGCATTCAAATTTCACTGAAGCTTCTGGCTAAGCAAGAGAACACAAGAACAGCTTAGTTTCCAGTTAAAAACTCAACCTGGCTAATGTGCAACAGTTGAGTTCAAAGATGCAGCCAAGCTCTGACCCTTTCCGACTGTATGTATGATTAACAGGTCACCAGTGAATGCTTCATCAATGTTTTCATTAATCCTGAAATTAATTTCCACTTTTATTTCATTTTCTCTTTCTTGAGGACATCCCCATTCTTGAGACCTCTAAACATATCCTTATTTCCAATGGAGCCAGAAAGAGAAAAGCTTATTATCTACTTTTTAATTTGGAACAATGAACCTCTTAAGGTTCTCAATGAAGTTTAGCGTTTCCTGATGGTTTGTTGCTGTAAGCAGAGCTCATTGCTCACAAGAAAAACAAAGTGGTAACGAAGCCATAAAGAAGTGAAAGGATTTGCCTAGGATCCCCTCTTTTCCAACAGTAGAGACAGAGAGACCACCTAAACCTCCTGATTTTCGCATCATTGGGATCTCTAACAACCCACACACCTTGCCTTCCTCTTGTAATGGGGACCATGCAGGACAAGTCGCTAGATGAACAGGGAACAAAGAGCTGTGGGTTCCTGTAAGGTCTCCTGCCCTGCTCAAGCAGTCTCAACATATCTAAGCCAACGTCCGAGGTCCCTCACTAGGCTCTGCCATCCCACTCGGGCTCCCCAGCTGACTCACCCTCTACCACAAAGCCCTTTCTGTCTTGCTCCCACCCTTTATACAACAGAATTCATTTTCCCATTTGGTATTTTATTTTGATGTTCCAGGCATAAAAAAGCAAATGGTTCCCTCAAGCCATTTCCTCTCTACGAAGCTGTGAAATAGCTTTGCAATTTTGGAGCAGTTTAAAATGCATTGTTATATTGAGAAAGAAAAGGGGAGGAGGGGGGAAGCTTCTTTTCTAACTTTGAGTACTGAATGCTATAGGAAAACCAGATTGAAATTCTTCAAATAAGGATTTCATAGCTGCAGTTATCAAGGCGGATAGCTCCCTATTTGCATACTGCCATCTATATAAAAGAAATGAGACTCAACGGTTTTATTATAATTATATAGCTTGGTTTTTAGTATTAATAAGCCTATTGTTATAACCGCTGCCTTTCGAAAAAAACCACCACGTTTCTGTCATACAGACTGAAATATTGGAATTTATTTTTAAGGCATGTACTAGAAAAGTAAATCCTTTCCAAAGACTCTCCTTGGTTTGTTGCTCAGCACTGAACTAGTTTGCCGGAGATTATCACCAAGGACTGTGTTTGATCATTGGGTTTTTCAATGCTCCCGTGCTTGCTGAGCGCTGCTCAGGATGCGCAGTGCTTTACTTAAAATTCACAGCGGAAGGGAGATGCATACTTTAGAGATGGTATCAGTGCCATTTTCTGTGGGACTTCAGGCAGTTCCTAGGTGCCTGGGTTGATGTTCTATTAAAATGGAGCATCCTTCATTGAACCACAAAAGAAGGTGACTGATAATTAAGGTGAAAATGCTGCTCTCGTGTCTACGCTGCAGAACTCTTATCAGATATGTGAACTCTTATCAGGCGCCCTCTTATCTCTCCTCCTGTGCATCCTGTGCTGGAATCCCACACTGAACTCCCATCGAGATCAACGGGAGCTCCACTCGGGGTGTGAAAGCACAATAGCTGGTGGAGTCTCCCAAGTGTGCCTCTGCAAGCACAATGAGGTCTCAGGGACATGGTACACAGACAGGAAACGTAAAAGGAAAAAATCAATGGCTTTTGAGGCTGATACAGTATATATGTTGTTCATATATATCAAGGTTGTGCATTTGGTGTCACAATCAAGAAGGAGACGCTAAGGCTCAAAGCTGAAATGCTTCAGCTTCCGATATTCACAAGGACACATTCTGATGGGGTGAAAAAAAAGTTTTTTCCCCCAGGGTAGAGAAATGTACAGAAACCTGTGGCTCAGTTTCAGAGACTTTTTGCATAGGAAAAACAGAAGCATAACTTTTTCAAGCAGATAATACAAGGGAGCTTTGTGGAGAAGGTCACAGTCATAAAAGCAGGGGTTTATCTAAGCTAAATCTCAGCATGTCAGTCACTTCAACTTCAGAAATATCAGCAGGTCCTATTTGCCATCTCCCTGGCTGATCTCAATCTGTTTCTTATGGGCACAGTGATAGAAGTGGGTCTTCAGGGAGAGGCTGGAGAAGGACAGATATTTGAGGTATTTGGGGGAGGCAGGCGGAGGCTTTGAACACCACAAGAGGTTTGAACATCAGGTGGTGTGAAAGGGAGCTGTCAAAAGAGATAAAAGGTGGATGAAGGAGAATGGGAGGGAGATGTTTGACAGCCAAACAACAGTAAAGAGAAATTTCTAGAGCAGGCAGAAAACACAGGTATATGATATGGCAGGGAAGAAGTTGCTGTAATCGAGAAAGGAGATACTGAAGCTTCATGGCAACTTTCTTAAAAGTATCAAGACCACAAAAAGCTAATTCTGAGCATATGGTTGAATGAAAATTTGGTAATACCCTTTTGTTAGGATTTTACCTCAGTTGCGTGCTTCTGGATGCTCTGAATTCTCCTTAAGCCCTGAAATTAGGCACAAGTATAAGAAATGCAGGCCCTAAACCTTTTCAGTTAATATAAACCCGTATCTTTAAACCACTGAACCACAGGTACATTTTTGAAGAGCTATAGTGTAGGAGTGACTCTTTCTTACTGTTTTTCATGGCAACCACAGGACTACAACGCTGCTCTATACTTGAAAAAATTACCACTGAGATTTAATCCTCTCCATGAAAACAGTTCTAGCTCATTCTTCACCTACCATGAAAAAGACCTCAAGTCTAGATTTATCATCTCCCTGTGCACTTGTCAGCTTGCATTATCCTCACAGAATACAAAAAACTTGAACACATACCCTCTAGTAAAGAATTCACAGACTCCCAATGTGGGAAGGATTAAGCATCATAATAGCCAAACCAAACAATTTCTTAGGGGGTTCATATAAAGTCTGTCAAACACGTTCCATAGCTCTGAGAAGAAAAACAAATGCAAATGTAAATCACCTCTAGGAAAGGCAACTTCTTCTAGGTGTTCAAATGCACTAAATCAATCTATTTGTTTTCATTTGGCAGAGTCCACAAGCTTTCACCATCTACAGAACCACGAGATGAGGGACTGTTTGGCATGTTTGTATCGAAAGTTCCCAAGGCACTTTACTAAAGTGAAGGTACTTTAATAAAAAGCAACTCAGCTGAAAGAACTTGACCATGGAAGAAAAAATAGGATTAAGGTTTTGAGCACTGCTGAAGAAACTCCATCTTCTGCATCTTCCATAACCACCTTTTGAGCATCACGTCTCTGACTTAACATGTGGACACTTGGACCCACACTGGCATCCAGCATAATATACGCTTATTAGCTACGTGCTCCAGAGGATTTAGCCAAAATGAACACCAAACACAGAAGCTTAATTACAAGTTAGTTTAGAAGAATCTGGACCTACAAAATTATTGATTCCTTCAGGAAGCAATAGGTATGGCAATCTGAATTACTGAAGAAACTGCACACGGCAGGCTAAAGAAGACCTTATTCTTTGTCATATTTGTCAGAACCACTTAAATCAACAAATTCCTTCCAGCATCAAAGAAAAGAGCTGAGCACTGGAAGGGTTCTTGGTAAGCAGTTCCTGTTTCCATGCCAACTTCAAAGGTCTGTTCCTTCATTTCAGGGTTAACTTCTATCACAAAAAAATATCCACAGTATGGAGTGAAATACATCTGCTAGCAGAGGAATTATCAAAAGAAGAGACAGCAAAATTTACTGTCTGAAAGCAGAAGCTGGATCAATTCAGCCTAAAATTATTAAACTCGTGGAACAGTGAGAATGGTTAAGAACTTGCCAAAAGTTCCAGTGGAGTAATCAATAATGCCAATTTTTTGCACTGGATGAGAAATTCTCTGCCACACGAGTACGTAGTGTGTTGTGGTTCAGAAATGAAGCTGCTCAGGGAAATGCTGTAGTCCTTGTGACAAAATAAATGCCAGTGGTGCGCTCTTCCGGGTTTTTGACTATGAGTCCTTTAGCTTGAGCATATCTACCATGCAGAGAGCTCCTGTTCACGCTCACTGTTTGTTAGACCTTGAGACAACCTTTATGTGTCTGCTCCCTTCCGTCTCTTAACCTGTCTTGGGTTGAGGATTCTTCTGGGGACACTATGTCTGTATACGCGTCTACGCCTCAGTGTGGAGCGGTGTATCTAAGCATTGCTGTAATTTCAGTAGAATCCATTCGTAACACCTCTTTTTTTTTCCCCTGTTCCTCTTCTCAGTGGTATCTCTCAGCAACTTTCCCTACGTTAGTTAATGCAGCAAATGAGATTACACTATCTGCTACTGTTGATATGCTCAGACAGCACGCTGCCCATGTTATCAATGTCACTCTCCACCACCCTCCCTCATTCTTGCTAACTTAAACCTTTCAAAACCACTAGCCAACATGGACTGATCTATTACTAATCTCTGACAAATCCTTTGTTAATCCTTCCTCACTTGTGGCCTGATCAGTTCCTACTGAAACCAACGGGAATTTGACTCAAAAAGGACCTGAACTTATGGCTGCGATGCACAGGCAGTGTTTGAATATGGAGTAAAAAAGTAAAAAAATCCTGCCAAACAGAATTTCAGAGAAATGAACAGACCAAGCTGCTTGGTAACTTCTAGAGGATTAATGAAACAATTGTGCATAGTGGCTGTGTGCTTCGTAATGTACTGCTGTGTGCGACAGTGCTGTTCTGGAGTAGCTGGATAAATTCTATCAAAAATTGTTCTATACTATCAGGTTTGTATAGCTGGTACATGGGATGTCCAGGTATAATAAAAGATTCATACACTTTGTTATAAGAACGATAAAGCTGACCCTTGGATACACCATTTTTTTTTTTGTTAGAGAGAAATAGAAATTCTATGAGAACTCATAATTTGGTAAATTTAATTTCCTTTTCTAACCTGTTTTTCTCCCTGGGCTGTTAGCAAATATTTTCTGATATGAAATTTTAAAAGTCATCTCTCACATTTTTTCAAATTCTAAGATTTAGTTGTTCTTATTTTTTATTCTCCATCTTCCAGTAGCTACCAGGAAGAGCAATCTGGAATCAAGATTTTCTTACTGTATATGCTGGACAGACAAATATTTTAAAAATAATGTTCTGCAAACAGTGTGTGCTGTCTGGAATGGAGAAGAGATTGATAAACACAGGAAGAAGGGGACGAAAATGAGGGAGTGAGATCACAAAATGAGAAAATTATCTGGCACAATGAGTTTCAATTTACTTTTCAGTGCATTAATGTGAAAAGATGTTATTAACAATCACAAAAATCTCTGCTCTGATAGTTTGTCACATTGCTTCATTCAGGAGTGCAGTTAGTACCTTCAATCTGAAAAACGAGAAACCTGAGTGAATCTCCAAGTGTAAGGACACTCCTGGTTTCATTTCCTTTGGAGTTAATATTTTTGTAATGTAAATTGCATTACTGTGCTCAAAGACTAAAATCTTTTTTTTACTATATAAGAAGAAAATGCAAAGATTAAGTGATGTAGTCAGGGTCACAGAGGGAACTTGTTGGTGAAAGCAGAATGCAAGTGCCTTACCCTCAAGCTTATTCTTTATATTATGAGATCATCTTTAAAAAATACCGGAGAAAATATACAAACAGCCCGTGGGGAATTACCCTAAACAATTAAAAGTCAGTCGTACTTATCAAAACAATTGACACACTGCATTTTGCAGAGCAGGGGGACTCTTTTAGGCCTATGTGCTCACTTGCTAACTTGCAAAATTTGTGAAATGCAAATAAAGATTCGCTGTAATCTGCTGTGTTATTTCTCACCCAGGTTTTTGCTTCAACAAAGTAAAATTTCATCTGAATCACTGGAGAAGTAATTAAATGTGACTGAGAATACATTCCTGTGGTGTAGTTAAGTGTTATCTTCGTTTTACAGATGGGGAAACTGAGGAATAGAAAAAATAACTGTTAACCCTTATTTAAGGAAAAAAATGGAGATATTCGAATCTAGAAACAAAACTCTTGAGTTTTGCACCCTAGACAATTTTAAAGTACGGTGTGTGACTGTAGTGTGTCTGACAAAAGATTCCTAAATACAAGGACCAATTATAGTATTTTGGTCGTGATTAAAAATCTAACACTCCCCTGTTGAAAGTCTACCGAAGGCTAATTTGTTTTCTACAGAAATTATGCTAACCACTATTTTAATAAAGAGAGCCTTACTACATGACTTTTAAAATGACCCTATAAGATTCCATACTCTCTATATATGCCAGAAAAGCATTTGTTCAAAACTACAAAAGTGAAAGCACAGAAAGCAAGTAACATCTTATTAAATTCAGCGTCAATTTCCTACATGTGATGGATTGCCAAAAATCTAGGAGATCGCTTTCCTAAACTCTCCCATGAGAAGGGATCTAGACATGAAACATCTCTTCCCTCTTGCATATGTTCCCAATGAATTAGCATTAAGGTTACCAAAGCCCTTTTCTGTCCTTCCCCATACTGCTGGGTTCATTTCATGGAAATGGCACCTTCTTCTTGCCTCCTTATGTTGTAATGATCAGTCTTGACAAGGGTTTTCAAGGCGGGGGGAGCAGTCATGGCTACGGGCAAAATCACAGTTTCTGAACTTCATGCTTGTCAATAGCTGTTTTAGTTTGCATTGCCGTACTAATGTGCCTTATAAATATTCCCGGGGGCTCTACACACCACCACGTTGCTGTTGTCTTATTCATCAATACAGTCAAAACAGAAGCAGATGCTGTCAGTTAAGGTCAAGGCGTGTTTCTTCCAGATCTCTGGAGTGAAAAGACCTCCATCCTCGCTTATAAAAGAAGGTAATATTCTGTATTCATTTAATAAGTGACTCGGGGCTCAGAATTCTCCCATGATGACCCCAATATTTAACCTTAACTGCTGTACAGATATTTACCCTTCATGCCGTCCTCTCCGCTCTCCCCATTTTACTTGCTCTTTTCTCCCGGAGTGTTTTTAGCGCTTGGCACCCACACCGCCTCACTGTCTGCAGGCCATGCTGCGCGAGGTGGCATCTAAAGGGATAGGAAATGACAGCCCGGCTTTCATCCCAAATGAATGAAAAATCGAATGAAAGACTGCAGTGTGAAAGGTTTGGGGATGGATGGGCCCTACTTATCTAACAGGATGGATGAGGATGGAGGTGCTGCCGGCTGGAGCTTTCCCAGCATTTCCTGCATTTAAAACTCCAGCACTAGAGACTATTCTCAGGGTTCTTATACAATTTAGCTGATCAGTTCTTAGCTTTTTTCCTTTTTTTTTTTTTTTTTTTCCCCTTTTTGAAAATTTCATCCTAAAGCAGTGACCCACTTGGGACTGGATTTCAAAACCAACTTGATTCCGCTTAAGCTTGAAAATACATGCTACTATATACCAACAAATACAGGCCAGAAATTCCCACTGCTCTTTAACTCCTTTGAAAATCTTGCTATGAGCTTCAGACTGGAAATCGGTGACTTTGAACATTATGGTCAGTGTGTTTCTATTTAGGCACTGATGTGGGATTGATTCGGAAACCAAGGGGAGCCGAACACTTCAAAATATAGCTCCAGGGAAGAGTCATTTTTCACAAAGTCCTTGGCTTTCCTGCTAAGACTAGTGACAAAGCAGACATCTGGCATGTACATGGATTTCTGTGTTACATGCACTTGCGTTTGTGCAGACCTGGTGGCCTTGCCCAGAGACTTTGTCTTCTCAGAGCTTTCCCTTGCGCATCTTCATAAGGAAGCTTGCTTTATGAGTAATCCTTCCTTGCTCTCCTTGCCTCAGCTATCGCCACTGTCGTGGTTTAACCCCATCCACTCCTTGCTTGCTTCCCCCCACCAGGTTGGGGGAGAGAATTGGAAGAGTGAAAGTGAGAAAACTTGTGGGTTGAGATAAAGACAGTTTAATAGGTAAAGCAAAAGCCACACACGCAAGAAAAGCAAAACAAGGAATTAATTCACTGCTCCCCATTGGCAGGCAGGTGTTCAGCCATCTCCAGGAAAGCAGGGCTCCATCATGCTTAACGGCTACTTGGGAAGACAAAATGCCATAACTTTGAACATTCCCCCCTTCCTTCTGCTTCCCCCAGCTTTATATACTGAGCATGATATCGCATGGCATGAAATATCCCTTTGGTCAGTCAGGGTCAGCTGTCCCGGTCATGCCTCCTCCCATATTCTTGTGCACCCCCAGACTACTCGCTGGTGGGGCGGTGTGAGGAGCAGAAATGGCCTTGACTGCTCAGCATCAACCAAAAACATCAGTGCACTATCAACACTGCTTTCATCCCGAATCCAAAACATAGACCCACACCAGCTGCTAGCAAGAAAGTTAACTCCATCCCAGCAGAAACCAAGACATTCTCCATCCCTTATTCTATACGATTTATGTCATGTTCACTCTATCCAATACATCCTCATTAACCACCCCCCACCCCCGCTTCGTATTCTTTGATATAATACACAGACATCATTCCCTTAATCTATGAACCACCCCTGTGAAATGTCTGTAAAATGTCCATAAATGTCCAAAAATGTCCATTGAGTTCACTTAGTCCATGACTTTGGGCTCCATCTGTCACAACAGTCTTTCAGGAGATGGTGTGTGGTATTGCATGGAGTTACTGGGCACCAAAGCCAGCTTAGGTCAGGTCACTGCTGCACTTGCGCTTATTCCTGGGCAAATCTAGCCGTTTAATGGAGAAATTCTACTGCAGTGGATTACTACCTGTCTTTAAATATACTACAGCCGTTGTAAATAAGCAGCTTACCAACCATTTCATATTGTATCAGTGACTCACGCGGCATTGTTCAATGGCCGCTGTCTCAAAACACAGTGAACCCTTTTATGGTCCCCTAATTGCTATGTACACATACCTAACGGAGAGGTTTGCTTTTATTTTAATCCTAGTCCTCTTCTGCAAAAGACACGGCATGTCAGAGAAGTGAGACAGCTGCCTACGCAGCCAGAGACGCTGTGATTGTCTGAGGACTTTAATAAAAGTGGCAGCAATAAGAGAGAAGTAAAATATAGTCTCTGTTTCTCATGCAAGCCTTGTTTGATAAAAATCTGTTGTCATTCAGTAAGCATACAAGTTACGAAGAAGACATGCTGAGCATGCAGAGACTGGGCAGACTTATCTGGGGAGCAAAAGGGGCTGCAGACCTCCGATAGCATTGTCTGGTTCACTTTTCATGAGGGGAGACGTGTCCTGCCCCTCTCTTTTCCTCTGCAATCGCGTAACTCTGATTTGATAAACTGTCCTCTTCAAGATACCCATTTCTGGAGGGAAGTGCTTGCTCAAAATTTTCCCTGCAAACCCTGATTTCCTTGGAGCTGTTTGTCTGGCACGACCTCACCTTGGTGGAGATTGTTGGGCCACGCGAAGTTTGGTACTCATCTGGCTGAAAGTTTTCTCATTGTGCAAAGGTAAGATACCGATCATTCTTTTTTGAGAACAAACAGTTGCTGAGTATTGATGCATGAAAAATATTAATGTCCACCCTGCTTTACGTCACGTACTAAAACACATCTTTTTATAAACCAACCTCAGCTTCCTAAAACTCTCTGGATGGCTGGCTGTCAGCCCGCTGGCCTATAGTTAACAAGAAGCATTAAGAAAAAAGAGCCACCAAAGCCACATCTGAAGCGAAGAGTGCGCACCACACTGTGAACTGCAGGAATGGCAACATCTGGAATTGTGTTACGACAAAGGACCATCCTAAAGCCAACTCATGCAGATGTGTTTGGCTTCAAGGAAGCTTACGATGCTCATCCTTAACCTAAAGAAATGCAGCATATTCCAGAAAGCAAAATGGAGTTAAAATATGGATTTGATTTAGTATGAAGTGGGGGTAGGAAGAAGAATGTGAAACTTTCCATTGGCTTATTAAATTCTCCTTTTTAAAGTTGTTTCTGTTCAAATGAGAGACTTGCCAGTTTAGCTAAGCCAATAACTTCAGAGCCAAATGTGTTCAGTTCCAGTGCCATCAAGAAGGATAGATTGTAGAGCTGCTGCTCATTTATGTGTTTGTTCTGATGAAATACAGACATTTATCTTTGTGGAACTAGTAAAACAATTGCATCATTTTCCACTGCAAATTGAATCAATGCACCCAGCGGCTGCTGAGCTAGGAGCAGAGCTGAAAGCTGTATCTTCTGCTATGCAGTCGCTCTGACGGTAGGATCCACTTTGCATTCATCTGCAGTGCCTTCACCTTCCCTGTCCATTCTCAAGCCTCTTTTAGAAAACCTTCACATACAACAAAAAAAAAAAATAAAAAATTGAGCTTGGTTTTGTCGTGTTTTTTTTTTTCTCCACAACCCCCTCACTTATGAGCCTGAGGGCCTTAATACCGGCGAACTTTTGTCCAAGTACAAATTGCCATGCCCCCATGCAAAATACAGGTCCCACCTGGAATTCCTCCTGATGCTCACAGATATTTGCCTCTGGGATTTTCGCTCAGGTCATCTCTCCTTACAGGGCATCAAACACTGCTCCATTCTCTTGTCAGACCCCCCACAGAGCAAGCCATTTGGTAAAAAATCATAGCCGTTTATTCAAACAAAGAAGACAAGGACACTTCCTTTGAGAGCTCGTGCCCCCTGGGCAAGTCTAAATGTCTGGAATCGCCTATCAAAGTGTAATCACTACCATAAACAAAAAAGACTGCTCCAGATAGCACAGCTTCATGTGGGGAAGGAAGCAAGTGCTATGATACATACGGTGGGACTGCCAAAAAGCTGTGTAGAAATACGACGAATGTTAATTATAAACAGGTTCTTACCAATATTCCCATGATACGATTATTAACTATTACTTATATCACTTGCGTTCTTGGGGTGCCTAGGTAAGACCTTCCAGGTGGATTTCAGTCACCTGGGTGTTATCCTGCTTGTTTTCCATCTGCCACCCCAGAGGGTGGTGGGTGTCTTACTGATCCTATGTCATAGCTATCATTCCAAGGTGGAAAGCTCAGATACTGCTGGACTTCCACAAAGGCAGGAGATGATACCCGTGTTTATGCACCTGAAAGCCTCCTAGTACATCTGCAAAAACAAGAGATCCCTTCCAGCGAGGAACCCTGCCACTGGCCAATTGTTGGTCAAGAGCTAAGAGATGAACACAGGCAGGCAGAGGGGTGTCCACAAGAAAATTATGAAGTTCTAGCACGGTGCTCCTATCACAGCTGGACGATGGTTGGGACTTCTTTAGCATCCATTGAAGAATGGCTTCAAAAGGTGTAAAAGGTATCTCGGGTAGGACTGTGATGCAGCTATACTTGTATTAAGGGGCAAATTCTCCCCTAAGCATCACTGTCAGCAGTGGAAGAAAGTATGGAGGTGCCTGCCGCACTGCTATGAGGGCGTTCACAGATTAGGCAGAACGCATTGCAAATGTTTTTTTTTTTTAAATGTAGGTCTTTCGACTTCTATTTCTATAACTCTGGGGCAAAGAAAATTAAAAAAAAAGTCCTGCAAAGAAACAACAGCAAAGTGTCTAACTACGAAAGTAAACAGTACTCTAAAGACGACCTTGGAAATGCACTTATTTATGCTATAATAGATGATTTTAAAAATCTCCAGCTGGATTAGATAGCTGTCCTCTTTCCCCAACTTGTCTCATTCCTGAAATGTTTTTGTTTTGTAAATCTGTAGTTCCTGATTTTATTTATGCACATTCCAGTAGTGTCTAGAGATTCTAAACAGCATTATTGGTGCCTACCATACGAACCTAGATAAATGACAGCTTTTTCCCTGAAGGCGAATAGAAACAGGGAAAAGATGCATCTGTGGTACAGAATACAGCAGAAAGGAAAAAGCTGTCATGAGGAAGGATCCAAAGGAAAGCCAAGATTTGCAAAAGTGTTTGGTTGTTTATAGGGCCTCAGGGTTCAGCTGCTCCAGCTGAGATGCTTCCAAAGGGGGTTGATAATGCAAAGCATTCATTGCCATAAAGCAGGATTCGAGCCTGCCTCAAGTTAGTCCCTTATAACACCAGGAACTGAAGATCTTTCTTACACTTCTAAAGTAACCTCAGTTTAGACTTCCACAAATTAATCTTCATCCAGTGCTAATGGTGCTCACTCCTGGCTCTTAAAACTGTACGCATAAATAGTTCACAGTCATGTTGCCATCAGGTTTTCCTAGTTATTATGAGGAAAAAAAAAAACCAAACACTGAAATAAAGTGAAAATATGCTTTGAAAGGGGCAACATTTGTGGGGAGAGATTTTATCCTTTATTAATCCAACAGATAAACTTGGAGAAAATGAATGAGCTCAGAAACATGCTCAGGCTTGACGCAGAAGCAGGAAAATTCAAGCCAAATCAAAACTGAGAATAATTGCTCCAAAGCTGTCATTCTACAATGCTTTGTCTTTGGTAAAAAAGTTGGTGTAAGACTTTGAGCTCCCAGGCACTCGGTCCTGCTGGATCCCTGCTACTCTCCGTCCACTCAGTTGGGCCAACATCATCGTCTGTGTGATTGTGATTTAAAGTGTATTAAATGATGTCGATTTAAAAGCGTTGTTTCTTTTTCTTTTAACCTGAATTATTTGAGTGACTGTATACACAACATGGCCTATAAACAGCATAACAAATCGGGGCAGTGGACTCTGCGGAAGAAACGAGAAGATGGCGATAAGAATTTCTTAAGTGGCTTTAGTGCCAAAGGCAACATGCTGGGTTATTACCCACTTGAGTTTAATTAATCCGTGTTACTCAATTAGAAAATTCGAGAGAAAAAAGATTGCTAATGTCTTTTGAGCAGAGGGAGCTGCTGGCCAAAAGGGAGATGATTTGCCTGGCTAGAAGAGAAGCAGGGATTCAATTAGCTAACCAAGGCACTAGTCTGAGGATTGCATTGCACTTCATTGAAAATATTCATATTGTTCACCTGTGTCCTGTATTGAAACATCCTTCAGAAGATAGTTCCAGGTCATTCACCAGTGCATCAGCAGGGCTTCGCTGCTCACTTCTACATATGGGCAACAGCATGAAACCCGCGCTGTCTGCCAAACAGCCCATATATCAGAATTTACCTGGCTCCGCTGCTGCTGCTTTTTCTCCCCCTGTAGAACGCCACAGGCTACAGACAGATGAAACAGGAAATATTATAGCCTTTCAAAAGACCAGTGTAACTCTTAAGGGGAAATTATCCTTTGATTGTACAACAGAGATTCCTGAACGCAGCTGATATTAGGAAACACCCATGTAACACTACCTTCAATAAAGAGCCACAACAAAACATAAGTTTTTCTCAAGTTAAAAGAATGAAACCTGGCAGCTTTGCACTGCTGCTTGGCAGGGAATATGAGTACTCTAAAGTGGCTGGTTAAACGCTAGAATTATAATGGGAACTGGAAATGGAAAAGTCTGGAAGCCTTCTAACTTTGGAGGTGGAGAGCTATTTTCTGTTTCTCCTGGCCGGTGTATAATGACACACTATGGCTGCTCTCTCTTGCTGTTATTTTGCATAAATACATGCCAGAAATAGGAGCAGACAGCTGCAGAAAAATCCATCAAGGGCTATTAAACACAGAGATACCACCTCTGGCACGAGTAGTCCCAGAACAGCAGATTGCTGGGAGCTCTGGGAGGCGGTCCAGGGGAATTGCACCGTGTGTCCATCCTGCTCCCGCATCTCCGTACGACCCAGACCGGGTACCGCGCTGGCAGCTTCTGCCTTTCCCCACTACGGCTTTTTGTATGCTCTGGCATTAAATGAGCGTTTTGTAATGTTGCATTCACTAGGCACGTTTTGAAACAGATGTTTTACGAAGATGCCTGCATGAATGATTTGGACCCATTAAAGTGGCTTTCAGAAAAAGGCACCTCCACATTCAGTGAAATCTACCCTTTGCAAGAGCTTACAGGCTGCTGTCTCCGTACCACCCTAAATCCCCATCGAACTGGTTATACAGCCTGAGGCTGGATCTCACTGAAAAAAACCAGATCCTAAAATATTGCCTTTTAAAGTGCAAAGGTATTTAGACGCCAGGAAGAGAACGCTCTTTCAGGTTTACAAGTTACCCACCTGCTTTGCTGTGAGGATTCAGGGCTCAGTTCTCATCTCAAGCCCCACACTTAACCAAGCGTTTAGCCAAGTCCCTGTAGTCTGTTCAGAAAATAAAAGAAAATAAAGCAGATCTAGCTTATTTAGACAACAGAAAACTATTTTCTTTCCTTGTTCTTCCACATGTGAGAAAAAGCCTGAGAAGAATTTGCTTTCCAGCCTGGGAGTGAAAAACTCCGCCTTAGAGCAGAGGCCAACATCAGAAAATTTCTCTTGATGCAATGATCTTTTCAGAAACTTTATCAGCAGGAAAAAGTAAAGAATTATAAAGAAGAATCATCTGTAACCTGAAATGTAACAGTGGGCCCCGACAGAAAAATATGGCTTATATATTTGCACATGCACATACACACATGTATGTAATAACGAGCCAAAGTTATTCAGAAAATAAAAAGATCAACACATAAAGATGAAAAGGACCTTTAGAATAAAATAGTGGGGGAAAAGAACCAGAAATATTTATCAAGCTATCATATAACCATCATCTTTTAAAACTTTCATCAAGTACCTTTCATTGTGGACCTGGTCAGGCCAGCGGTCCCAAAAGACAGAGTTTTGGGAAGTTCGTAACCTGACAGGATGACTATTGGTGTTAGGGACCCCAGTCCTGCTGGGTTTAGGCTGGATTTGGGATACCCGAGAGCTGTAAGCTCTTTTAATGCCCAACTGCAGGTGTCAGTGCCTAAAAGCTCTGACCATTTATTATTTTTTAGAAACTTCCGTAACCCTTTTGTCAAACTCAGTGACGCTTTCAAAGTTGAATAGAGTCAGAACAACAGACTTTTAGAGTCCATAAAGCAGCTGCCATATGGGAAAACTTAAAAAAGAAACAGGCACACATATCAGACAGCTTGAGAAATGATGGCTTTGCTTGGCCTGGGCAGTGCTTGTCCTCTCCTCGAAGGATTTCCAGCTCCCCCAGCAATCAATCCAAGCACTAAATTTGCCGCGTCTTGTCTTTGTTAAAGAAAATCTACCAATAAATCCCCATAAGAGTTTGTGTAACCCAGATCAGTCAGTTATTTCTCTCTCCCTCAGCATTCACGGCTTAACCAGCTGGCTCTCGCGCTGCCTGGGCATGGGCCGTGTTAGGCACCGGCGGCCGATGGAGACAGCCCGCAAGTTGCTTTCGTGTTGTGTTTCTAGGTGGCAGACACACTGCAAAAGCTCCCAGAATATACTTTTTGTGTAAGAACAAATAAGCAGGAAAGCCCCAAAAGTAATTTGTTTTCTTTTATGCTAAACAGGAAGATGTATGGGAAGAAGAACGCTGCTTATTAATCCCAACCAAACACTCAACTCCAGCTGAGCAAACTCTGCCATTTGGTGGACTGAATTTCTTAATCAGGAAAACATATGGGGAGGCAGTTTTCAGCAACTGAGACAGGAGCATTTGCAAATGCTTTCCAATTGGTGCAGACCAGAAAGACAGCACAGTTTGCATAAAAAACCAGGAAATCTTTTTGCTTTTTTTCCCTTGCAGGAGCAAATTAATGTTAAGGGAATTCAACAGCTTCCCTGTAGTGTCGTGAGAGCAGCAGAACTGGTAAAGATGGCTCAATTACAAAAGTAAGAAAGTTGTATACAAGCCGAAAATCAAATGAAGCAAAACTAACCCATGCTTCTGTTCTCCTCATCCACCCCCCCCTGCTCCCTCCCAGGAATGTATGTCAAGAAAACAGCTCAAAATCTGGAATCTATCACCAGGGAAAAGAGGCAAAAAACAACTCAAAGTAGCCCAAATACTGGCAAAAGCAAAGCTTTGCAAGGAAACCTGATGCATTATGCCTGCAGGTTTATCTAGCCAGTAGAATCTTTCCTCCCTACAGAATCTGAACCAAAAGTCCAAGCATAATGATTGTGGCCACCGTGCTGGTGAAGACACAATCTCTCAGAAGACTTCAAGAGCTAGTATCCTGACTATTTCTGATCATGTATGGGACCAGCAGTAAGGCCATCAACTCCTGCCTGTGATCAAAGAGGTTACGAGGGGATGGAGCGGATGCTGTGGTGCAGGTGCATTTCTAGTAGAACAATTCCTCTGTGCACTGTGTAGCTTAAAACACATCGTAAGTGCCCCAGAACTTAAAGCCAGAGAAACAGGTAAACCCTGCAGGTCAATAAACATATGGAGAACCAATCTCCCTAAGTTCGGTAGCAAGGGACAATCAACATAGTCCTGTAGTACATTAGACTGGTTCAGTATATTTAAATAAATGACATAGCTGGGATTTAAAGTAGGCAGAGGGTGAGAAATTAACTCTGAAATTTCAGTATGATTTGGTCAACAGCTTTTTTTGTTGTTACCTATCAATATCCAGCATTTCACCAAAGTGTGCATATAAAAAGGAAATCATGTGCAAAGCCTTGATTTAAAGAGAAGAGGCGCAGGTGTAAGGCTGCTTGTAAAGATATATGGAAACTGAGGGTTAGCACCCCAAGAGGTTTCTGTGGTGAAGGGACATGTGTCATTAATCTACCCACAACCAGCAAACCCTGGGGGTGAAACTGAGTGACTTACTGGAATATGTCCTTGACTGGGCAATGGTACAGGTAGGTATCTAGAATCTGCAGAGGGGCCCTGACTCTTGGGTTTATATATAATAAAACATTATATGCAGCATTAATTACAATCCAAAGTACAGATTGTAATTAATTCATAAGCTGCTCTGTAAAAGCAGCTGAATTGCTCTTTTTTCACCCCATCAAGGGAAGTTGTGTGATCCGGCCTTCCCACAACGATCTCATTCTCTTTAGCCGTATTCTTACCGGTAGAAAAACATATTATGCTGTAAGCAAGCCCCATCCTGCCTTCCTTTCACAACAGTGTAGGATCAAGAGTAACTCCCTGCCGAGAAGAAATGGCCTGACCCCACTGTGAAAGAGAGACAAACGAGGCCAGATGGATACCCAACACCACGTTGAGCACCAAGGGCTGGAGGGAGCAAGGGCACCAGAAGAAAGAGGGCTTTGCTGATCTCACCATGAAGCAACTGCAGGGAATTTTTCACCTTCTCAATGCACTGCACCAACATCTGTTTGTCACTGATATTAATACAGCAGCTTTGCAGTCATGACTGAATTAGATGGCCCCGTCAGGAGTCAGCGTGAAAGCAGCCAGAAGCAGTATCTGGCACTGCAAGGTGAGGAGGAGTGGGACAGGGAGGGTCAGAAACGTTCCTAAACACTGACAAGATAAATGATCTTGAACAAAGCAGGAGCTGTCTTCAGACAAGGGTCACAAAAACGGGACCACAGACCCTGAGAAGAGCCCTCCTGGCGAGTTCAGATGTTAGGGGGAAAAAAAGCACAATGACAAATTTGTTACCTGCCAACATGTCACTCCAGCTTGTAAAATCACAGCCCAGGTGTCATCCAGCAGCGAAGCCCTGTTTTGCTTTCATTTGCTATAGGAACTCACACCACCCTCCTTAGAGGGGCTTTTTGACGATTTTAAAGCATAGGTTTTAAAGGACATTATCCATCTCGATTTAGTCTTAATGCTCAGAAGACTACAAGTTTTGTGGGTTTGTACGAGATTCATCTCATCTATCTTTAGACATCTACAAAGTACATCTCCACGTTTGAGCTGGTCCTTTGATATTCACTTTAGAGCAAAGGAAGGTGCTTCTGGGGCACGACTCATCCCATCCCAAGGTAGACATCTGAAACAGGTCAGAGAAATCACACCTGAAAAGTATCTATTTTGCCCTCCATTGACTGCAGGAGTGTAGTTGAGGAGCCCACATGCAGAAAACTACTCTGAAACATCTGAAGCTGAAGGAGGCAAATCCCACCCTAGAATTAATCTCTCCCAAGAGCTGCCAAAGCTCTTCACTGAAACTCTTTGAGGCTGGGAATTATTTAGACTGCAAAGCTTTGGGGGGTCTCTTACAGCGGCCTTGAAAAGTTATTGACATATTGGAAACTCAGCTTCAGTGAAAGCCTTTGCACACTGTAGTGATACGACCCGCTGGGAGTTTCACATGATTCCTGCTTAAAGGAAAAAAGAACAAGACCTGTTGCTTGCCGATAAACATGGTCCCATTCTCCAATATGCAAAATCCCACAGCTAATGAGTCTGATTCTCACCTGAATTACCCTAATGCAATAAGTGGTACCACCAAGAGCTATACAGTTATATTGCTCTAAACCTGAGAGAAAGTAAGCCCAGAATCAGGCCTAATCCATTCCACATTGATTTTTAAGTTTTCCCTGTGTTCAGCTCTCAAAACGAATCAAATATTGATGGCATGCAGGGGCAAAGTCCTATAAAATGTCATCTTTGATGTTCTTTTAATTCTGCTAATTGTGACTTGGTACCCTCTGCCTCTCATTTGTACATTTAAAACGTATTCAGTTCCCCTCTAGTGAAATTCTCTTGCCAAAGATTCAATCATCGTTGCTATCTTGGGCTCACAACCTTATCTCAGGAAAAGATAAATAAAATTGTTTAGATAATGCAGAGAGAGAATTTAATAAAAACTATAGTGAATGCAAATGTTTAAAAATTTTTAATACTTCTAATAAAAATCCTTTGTCTTGCTTGATTGAAGGATTTTTGTCCTTTTAGCAGGCTTGAAATTTTAGGCCTAAGAACATAGGTCTATTAAGCATTTCAAAAGGTAAAAAATCTAAACCTGTTTATAAGAATTCCCAAACGTAATTTCTCAGAAAATTACTGTTTTGTTTTTTTTTTTTACACGTAACAGATGCATTGCCTGCAATTTGTAATCCATAACAGTGTCATCACCATTTCCTTGCTCTTCCATGATGCAAGTCAGTAAGAGCATTTCCAAGCCCTCTGGTTCTGCATTTCAGCCCTTACATCAGAGTTTCTTTGTCTATGACGGGCAATCAGAGCAGCAACCCTGAGCACAGCCTGTTCTCAGCCTTCCTGATGTGTGGCTACATCACGACAGTGAGTGGATTTCTTGTAGGAAGCTCCAAGAATCACAGAAACATAGAATCATTTTGGTTGGAAGAGACCTTTAAGATCATCGAGTCCAAATGTTAACCCAGCACTGCCAAGTTACTACTAAACCATGTCCCTCAGCACCACATCTACACACCTTCTAAATACCTCCAGGGATGGTGACTCCACCACTTCCCTGGGCAGCCCTCTCCAATGCTTAACAACCCTTTCAGTTAAGAAATTTTTTCCTAATATCCAGTCTAAACCTCCCCTGGAGCAACTTGAGGCCGTTTCCTCTTGTCCTATCACCTGTTACTTGGGAGAAGAGACTGACACCCACCTCTCTACCCCCTCCTTTCAGGGAGTTGCAGAGAGCGAGAAGGTCTCCCCTCAGCCTCCTTTTCTCCAGGCTGAACACCCCCAGCTCCCTCAGCTGCTCCTCATAAGATTTGTGCTCCAGACCCCTCACCAGCTCCGTTGCCCTTCTCTGGACACGCTTATATGTGCCCTCACACGTTGGGTAGTATGTGGGATCATTGCATCTCGACTGCTTTGGTGGAACTGGGTGGAAGGGCTGGGGCTGTGCCTGCCAAGCTGAATCTCATAAAGGCCGAGAGCCTGATCTCTTGGGTGGCTTCAGAGCAACCCCCGAAGAACAGGATCCTTTTGGGGAGAGAGGACGAGTGGAGTGTAGTGATACAGCACCTCTCCCTGATGGTCAAGCACAGGAGCTGTTTGTGGGATGATAAATCACACATGAATGAAGAATAAAACCAGCTGTGATAGCAGCTTCACCATAGCTGTCATGGCAAGGTAGAAACTGGAGCTCTGCTGTGCCCTAATATTAACATATGATACTTTCAATCCAGTTGGCATATTACCATGGTGTTACAAAAGGGAGGATGTTCGCATGCCCTGAGGGTGTCAGAGGAACAAGAATCTAAGACAGAAAATGAAGCAAACTTCTATACTTCAGAGTCACAAGCTCAACAAGGTGTGCCTGTGCCTGTGTGTGCATGTACACGTACAAAAGTGCCCAAAGAAGGTGGATGGGGGAAATGATATTTTCAAGAATATTAAAAATTACCGGCTTCTAACCCTCCAGAGCACTAAATATAGCACAGAGAAACCAAATATTTAACAACTTTGACTCAAAACTGACTGAGCTCTGGGAAAGACACCTGTTGATTTCACACTGCTCATAGATGAAGCATTATCCAAGAATGCCGTTTCTCTCATTAGAAGATGTTTACATATAATTAGGTGACTGTATTTTTTATTGTGTGTTAATTCTCCCTGTTCTCGTCATTAGGATTTTTGTTTACAATAGCGGTGAACACTTCAATAATAAAAAAAAAAGTTGAATATAAGTTTATTAGAATTCTCTTCCTTAAGCAAAACTAAACCAAAACCAACAAAGTAATTCCAAAGTCATTAATTACTCATGCTGTTGTTCGTGAGAGGCGTTTCCAAATGCAATGTCTCTAACAACTTTGTTCTACTGTTTTGACTTACGTTCACAGATTCTGTGGGGTCTAAATGAAGCAGAAGGATTAATTGCATACAGATGCTTTCCTATTTTTGCTTCCCACCAGTTTTTATTATTCTTTTGTGTTTTTTTTTTAAAAAAAACCAAAGCTAATAAACTGAATTTACATTATACTAAGAAAGTTAAATGCAACCTGTAAGAAGTAATTACAGGCACAAAACATATGGAAATGCCATCCCTTGTTTTGGTTATATTTGCACATAATGTATGCAGAGCAAGTCATGATTAGCAGACAGGAAGCACGCTTTGTGATTATGCAGGATTTGGTAATTGAATCCACCAAGGATAATGATGCTGACCTTCCCATTTGAAAATAAACTAAGCATTCAAGTTTTAAGTGGTTTGCGTTAATTCAAATTGCATAGACATGTCTGCCCAGAGCTGCTGCTGGGAGGACACGGGACAGGTAAATAATGATTACATTAGAGTGTTTTATTAATGTCAGCTAAAGTAATACTGTTTACAGCAATGGTGTTTGGACGATATAAAACTGAAATTTGAATATCTCCGAGCCATCATTTTCACTGAGGTACACACGCTCTTGCCCTATCAACCACAAGGAGAGGATACCTAACAGACTCTATGATTACAGAGTCTACCACTTGCAAACCCACACAGACGAAACTAGTAGCTAGTTAATCCACGAGAGATCTGGCTTCTTTCCCCAACTACTATCCTTCCATTTTTCGAGGAAGAAAGGGTTACAAAAGATTGGAAATGCAATGGAATTTGGATGAATAAATGCAATATTTATCCTGGACACATAGCATAGTTTGAAATATCTCCCAAACCATGGGTTATTGAGGATATTTTTTTTTCATTTGAGGTGGTTCTCATTCTCAGAGTTTTGAACTTGGTTCTACTGCTGTGGTTCAAGAACAGGGGCTATTTGTCATGCAGAAACAGACCACTGGTGTGTTAAATCTGATATCTTACCTCCACTGCAAGGTGACCCAGTCCTCTGTTAGTCCAGTGAACCCACTCTCAAGTCCGTCTGTGATGCTCTTTCCTAGACCTCGAAGGCAAAGTTGCCTCAATCCAAAGCCTGCAGCGTAATTTTACTTACTATGCCATGAAGTCTACGTTTCCCAGTCTGCAGTGTGACAAATTTTTCAGGGAGCAGAGGAGAAAAGCAAGGACCAGTGGCTTAGAGAAAGCTGTATGGCCCCTCATTCCCAGGGTCACAGGAAAAACTTGTTGCTGATTGGGAGCAAAGTAATGGCCAGAGCCTCATATCTCTTGTCTTTGCTAGGGCTACAGTCTGTCTGGAGTAATTTCTTTTTTCTACTGGGGGGAAAAAAAAAAAAAAAGAAAATATTAAGGATTTTTAATTTCTCCTAGATTTCTGATGTGTGTCAGCCCCAGTCAGATGTGGGATCCAGTCGCTTGCATCAGGTCTCGAAATTACAGATGTATGAGGAGCGGCTGAGGGAGCTGGGGGTGTTCAGCCTGGAGAAAAGGAGGCTGAGGGGAGACCTTCTCGCTCTCTGCAACTCCCTGAAAGGAGGGGGTAGAGAGGTGGGTGTTGCTCGTTTCTCCCAAGTAACAGGTGATAGAACAAGAGGAAACGGCCTCAAGTTGCTCCAGGGGAGGTTTAGACTGGATATTAGGAAAAAATTTCTTAACTGAAAGGGTTGTAAAGCATTGGAGAGGGCTGCCCAGGGAAGTGGTGGAATCACCATCCCTGGAGGTATTTAAAAGACGGGTAGACGTAGTGCTTAGAGACATAGTTTAGATTAGTGATGGTTTTTGTCAGAGTTAGGTTGATGGTTGGACTCGATGATCTGAAAGGTCCCTTCCAGCCTAGGTGATTCTATGATTTTATGATTCCATGTTACTTGAGCAGATCCGCGCAGGCATGGAAAGCAAACTTTTCCCCCTGGAAATGCCAGACTTGCACATGTTCCACAGTTTCAAGCTGCAAAAGCAGAACACCCAGCTCCTGCAGCAAACACCAGGCACACACAGGACCCGCCTGGGAAGGGGTCCAGCGTGCGCACTGCAAGTCCAACGTGTTCGGTAAGCATTAGGCTTGTTGTGTGTTTTCTTTACAGCTATGCACAGACATTCATGCTTGGACAATGGCAGGAAGAAATACTGCAGCTTAATTTCTGCTTTCCTTTACCCCCTGATCCAAATAAAACTAAATCACTGACTGATTTCCACCTGGCCCTTAAAGCTGATGACTAATGTCTGGAGCAATAGCTCAGGGACTCAAGCGCTGCAAACTCCCTGAGTTTGGCCTCGCTTAGGGTATGTGTGATCCAGATCTGCAGAAACATCTCTGGAGTGTCCAACCACCAGGGTAGACTCAATCCACCATCTCTGCTAGGACACACAGGTGGGAATGACCTTTCATCAGTGATTATAGAGCAAAAAGGTCCCCACAATAGTAACAAACACGGGTAGTTGTTCTATGGCAGACCCCTGAGCTGAAAGGGGAGTGCTTAGAATCTAAATTACTGAAAAACAGACTAGAGGAACGACTCTGAAGCTCTATAACTGCACTGGAATTAAGTTATAGACTTAAATTTTGCATGTGTAATAAATTGGCAATATAGAATGCACAGGCTTTCACCTCTGGGTCATTGGCTTACTGCTCCATTATTTTTAATGCACAAACAGGAAAACATTATGTAGTCCTCACTTAGAGTGTATTTATGTCTCAACAACACTCTGAAAGTATGTCCAAAACCATTTTTTCAGCTCATTAGAATAACTGCAGGAGGGAACCATGGTAATCTGGGGTTTGAGGCAATGTGGAGGTCAAATCCATCCCAGGATCACTATAACCAGAAGTTTTTATTATCTGCTTCCCACTCTCTGCTGGCCACAATATGGACTGATGGTCTCCACGAGTCCAAGTGGTTAGATACATCTATCATATGTCCCTCATGTGGGAAGTAGGTAAAAGAAAGCATAAAGATCATTTGTTTGTCCAGAAAAAATAACATCCTGTATCTTTGAGCACAAGAGTCAAGCCTTTAGTCCAGATGATGGCCTTTTGGCCCCCACAGACAATGGAAGAGACCTTTATTGGCTGCGTCTTTCACTCTTACCCCTTCTCCAAGCTCCTGGATACAAGCAGATTTAAGAATAACAACTCAACTCAAAGGCCAGAAGGAGCTTGTGGAAGTGTATGGACACACAATGAGCTTTTCATTGTCTGCGTAACGTTGCCTCTTCTCCCTTGCCCCTCCACACCAGGCTCTGCTTCCAAGGAAATTTAACAGCAACATGGGAGGGACAGGAGCTTGAACCCTGGGGGATAAAAGCAGTGATGAGAGCAGCGAGAGCTCAGCACCAAGGTATTGAACTGCCTTGTTTCGTGTGGTGTTGGTAAAGATAAAGAGATGTGGCAGAGGCAGTGGGACAGCTCTTCTCATCCACCATTGCAGGAAACAAGCAAGCAGGCTCTGTCAGCCCACACCACTTGCTGTCAGCCTCAGCTTCTCTTTCATGAAAAAGGTCATCGAATCTGCTGTATCATCTCTAGCAACAGGAAAGAGACACGAGGACCAGAATTAGAAATGTTCCTCTCCCTTTCCCAGACTTCCCCGTCTACAAAAGATAGGCTAAAAGGAAATTTGAGTCATGACCTTCTTGCTTAGTGAAAACCCCCTGGGATCAGCTGATAGAGGCAGTTTTGCTCTTTTCGAGGGTGACTAGCACCCAAAACAAGTGCTTGTGATAGTCAAACCAGAAATGAAGAGAAAGATCCACATGGAATCCCCTCCTGCCGCCGATGGGCAGCACGGCGCACACAGACAGCCCCGGGTCAAGCTGATAATAGCCTGCTCCTGTTCACAGACAAAGGAAAATGAGTCTCAAATTACCAGCCCTGTCCCTGGGTTTTGATACTATCGTGCACACTGCTGCTATCCGGCCTCAAAGTCATAACAGGGGCAAGCAGTGTGGCACCAAGGGGGGACGACCTGGTTCGTGAGAGCACACGCAGACAAAAAAAAAAGAAAAAAAAGCACATCCTTTCTTATATCCACCATCCAGCTTATTTAGTGTCATGATCCTTATTTTCTTATGGTATCAAATCACATGGGGCCCAAAATATGCCTCAAGTTAATAAATGGTGAAGTCAGACACAAAAGCTACAACTATTCCACTAAATTAAACAGGGACGGGGTTTGAGGTTGAGAACTTGAGCGTGACTGCCCACATTGTTTAATTTCAGCACCCTCTCTGGTTTGGGTTTGGCCCACAATAACAAGCAATCTCCTAGACAAAGCCCAGACATAAATGAACCAGGCAAATAAAGACAGTGGTAACGTAAGGAGATGACAAAATGCATAGCAGACCTACGGCGAGCTTGACTTCACTTTCTCATAATCAGCTAACTACCTTGATCCTTGTTCCTTCCAAACCTCTTTTTCTAAATGACACTATTGAAACATTAAAGGATCACAGAGCAAAGGATAGTGAACCAGAACCCACAATATTAATTATGGCTCTGACACTGGTTACAGAGGAGACCTTGGCAAATCACAACCTTTCAATGTCTGCTAAGTGAGAAGACGACTATAGCAAATCCTTGCCACATGTCAGGAAGGAGAGACTTAATTAATTAATGCTCAGAAAGTGCGTTGGAGATTAAGTGTGCAACTCTAGATGTCATGAGAGCTAAATATTGTTACTGAACTCAAATTCCTACGTAAGGGCAGGGGCTCCCAGAAAGAGAAGCATCAATGGTGGGAAGCAAAGAATGCTCTTATAGAAAAATACTCAATGTAACTCATTCTCCCAACAGCCATGTGATTGTTTTCCTCCAGGTATAGGGTTAAAAGCCTTTCTGCTAAAGCCCAGGACTGTATCAGGGTTTAGGGATATGATTTGAGCTGCAATGTTCTCCAAAACAGGTCTCATTATTAGTAGGAGTGTATGTGCAGTTAACTGATTCATTGGGTGTACGCATCACTATGCAGGGTTAGGGTGTTCTATCTCTGTATCCTCTGAAGAGCAGTCTTTGGTAGACAGCTAAAGAAACACTGTAAAATATGGCCAAATAGACAGAAGCTCTGACCACTCTTGCTTTTCTGTATGGTACAGTCAGAAGACTGGGAGTTCAGCTCAAATGCGATGGAAGCTGGGCCATAAAGGTGGGAATAAGGGAGGGTCCAAAGGGATGCTCTGCTTTTACCACAGGCTAAAATGAAGCTACATCAGTCAAAGGCAAGGCTCTTGCCCAAAGCAAAAAGCATCCAACAGTGGGTTTTTTTAGTGCTTTTTAATTCCTAGTCTTTCTGGAAAATGAGTCTACCTTCAGGAAGGTCTACCTTCATGAACAGGTCAATCTTTCCCCCAGTAGAAAAGGAGGCAGTGATGTGTTACTGTATAGGTGGCCATGGAAGAGATCTCAGTGTGAGGAGTGAGATGAGCTAATATAACAACATATATAGGAGGGCATCATATATAGGAGGGCATAGATCTTTCATCAGTGAAGCTAATTTGAATTTTGCCATAGACTGGCAAGAATACACAAAATTGCTATAAACTGGTACTCGTGGATTTTAAAGGACCTTCACAATCACCATTCTGCATTCCTGCATAACTGCTTTGAACTAGATCCTGCCTTTTAAGAAGATATCCTATCTTGATTTTAAAATCCCCAGTTATTTGCAGGATTAAATAAAACCCTTGAAAAATTGGTGCCTAATTTCAAGGATGAGGTTGTCTAGGTTCAGGCTGCATCTAGATCTTCTCAGCTTTTTTCAACAGATTGAAGAACCTTTTGCAATGTTTGTTTTCTTCAAAAGTATATGAAAGGACTTAATCAAGTCTCTTTCTACTCCTTTAACTCAAGCCATATTTATGGTGTTCTGAAATCTTCCATTATCTGCATGTTTCTTAATTGCTTAATCATTCTTGGGAATTTTGCCTGAACCATCCCCAGTTTTTTAACATCCCTGTCGATACCACATGCAATATTCTGATAGCAATGTCATCAGCACAAAACACAAAGGTGGTACAGCTAGTTTAACTCAAGATCTTCCAAAAGCTACGTTACTTATTTTTGGCACTAATTTTCAGGGAGTCATAAACCAGGACCCCTCAAACATATCTCTGAATCACTGCCTCTGAAAATAGAATCAATCTGTGGCCTTTGTTCCTACACATTTGACTTTACTTTTGTCTCATACCCTGCTATCAAGCAGTCCAGATTGTTCTGTATTAGTGATCAGTCCTATTCATGATTTATCACTCCCTCAAACTGTGAAATCTGAAAACTTTATCAGTAATGAGTACATCTTCTTCTATGTTGTTCCTAGAAATATCAAACAGCTGAGGCTCAGCAAATCATATGTGCTTGGCCCACTAGAAACAGCCCTGCTAGATGTTCCCACCTGCGAACGCATTTTAAGACCTAATATTCAGCGAGGTTTTATCCTTTTAATAAGTTCTGGTTTAAGCTTGTATCATTCTGGTTTCTTAATCAACATGTCATGCAGCACAAAGTCAAGCCTTGCAGAACTCTAAGTCTATTACATCAAAACTATTACCTTTCTCTACCAAACTAGTAATCTCATAAAAAAGACATCAGGATGATTTGACAAGATATATAGTTTTTTTCAGAAAACTACATTGATTGGCATTAATTACATTACCGTCCTGTATGTCTTTACTATTTGAGCCCTGCATCAGCCATTCCATTATTTTGCCTGGGATCAATGTCAGTCTGACAAGACTATAATTACCTGGGTTGTTCCATTTACCCTTTTAAATCATTGGTACAATGTTAGGTTTCTTTAAGCTTTGCTAAGGATTGAGGGTTTCAGGGGAGTTTTCACATCATCCCTGCCCATTTTGACATCTCAAGGCCATGGCAGAGACTGATGTCTCTATGGGCGAAGTTCCCATTACAATAATTAGTACTTCAGATCTTCCGTGCTTGCAAAGACTAAAAGGTCAACATTACTCTCCAAAACTCCAGCCTAAGTAAGTCTGTATAAGGAGAAGTGCAGGAGCACGAGGAGATATGAAATCTCATGCAGTGAGAATGATGTTGATCTGATACTACCACACACGTTCCCATCACTGTGTCCCTGCAGGCATCCATGGCTCACTGTGTGGTCCTCTCCCACACTCCCTGGCCCCAAACATTCCTGGCTGGGCCACGAGCCATGAGCTAGCTGTGTGTGAAGTCACCAGTGAAGAGAAGCCTCCAGCCCTGCATTGTCTTGCCTCTGAATAAGGCCAGTCAAACCATAACTGGTTAAGCCAAGCTTCAGCATGGGAGATGTTAGCTGGAGGGAAGCCTGGCCTGAGGTAGCACAGAGAAGGGCCAATTCAACATATTTCTCAGACCGCTCTGCTAGATGACCTTCTAAGAAGCCCTGTGAGCAACATTCAAAATTTAATTTGCAGTGAAGAATTGAGGGGTTTTTTTGTTTATCTTTTCTCTTTCTCCAAAGGGACTCAGATGCTTCTAGAAACGCAAGGCTGAGGTGCAGACGACTACGTCCCTGTTGGGAGGAACCAGCCTTGGCAGCAAAGGACAGGTTTCCCTGAAGCAGTGTTACCAAATCCAGCTGTATCAGGTTCAGTTTTAAGACTGTGGCCAAGTTCATGCTTGATGGAAACAGGCACTACTGCAACACCTCAGTTTACCCAACGCTCACGTCAGCATTTCTCCCGTTCAGCGCACTAACCTGGAGGAGGGCAGCTGCGCGGCACCTCTCTGGCACACAGCAGCTCGCTCAGTCACAGTCACATAAAGCTGTGTTCCCGAGACACAAAAGTCAAGATGCTTCCTTAAAACCTGCAGAAACAGGTCCTTTTTTGCAGCTCTTGTAGCTGGAGGTTTTGCAGCACATCAGCTGTGCTCCCTAGGAGAGCAGAGATTACGTCTGGCCTTGACATCTGCTCTGGGCTGTAACCAAGGTCTCAGCCTTCCACATCAGTTCTTTTTATTCTCCTCTCGTATTAGTGTAGACTTTGAAATATCTTCTTTGTTAATATCTGTTTTATCCACAGTGTTTATTTCAGTGGTCAATTCCAGCACTACTTATTTAAAAAAAAATACTTGATTAACCTATTAGAAACATACCAGACTCTATAAATCTACAAAAGAACTGGTCATCAGCCACAAATTCATAGACATCACATGCATCCATGTATAAAATTATTTCCTAGACCGAGGCAACAATTCAGAGCTGTATTTGGCTCATGATACGCAGTTTCAAGCAAGTATAGTCTGAAGTGAGGATTCATTCATGCTACTCACTGTGGTGCTCCCCATATCAGTGCGTTCATCCTGCAGCACGCTCAGAGAAACAAAGCGCCATGATAAATTTTATCCAACCCACCAAAATGTGGGGAAAAAACTGTATTTTCTTGTGAATAAAATGTATCTCGAAAGTACTCCATCTACTTGATGATGTAGAAAAGAAAGACAAGTAGGAATAAAAACAAGGAGAAAGCATGTCCTGCGTACAATTAAATATGGCCGTACTGCATATAATTTAATTAAGACACTTTAATGTGCTCCTGTGTTCTTGTTGCCTAGTACCTGCACTCAGGCAGTGGTTAATTAAACATGCAGCTTAGCAATGGTGACTGCATCACACATTTCACAATGCCTTGTATTAAAATTTTATTTGTGACTCCAACCGAAAAAAATTATTTGTTCAGTTTTCTCATCTCGTGTAAGTGTGAAGAACTATAATCAACCCAAGAAGGTGCAATGTTTATGATTTTTAAAACTGGATAAGACCAAGAAGAAATAAGCGTATGCAGAAAATATAAGACGGCTCTTTGGGGATCGACCGTGTAGGAAGGGAATAGACTCTGGTGCTATATCTCATTTTTGTATTTAATGTAAAATAAATAAATAAAGAAAGAATGTTGAAATATGTCTATGATAGAAATAAAACAGCCCCTTCATAATTCATAAGTTATGAATTCATAAATTATGGTAAATACTTCTTTTCTTTGTCTCCTGAGGACGTTTTAAATACTGTTTGGATTATCTGCTGTGTTTGGGGGGTTTTTTTTGGTTTTATTTTTGTTTTGTATAGGGATGGCACATGCCACCTGGAATAACTGAATACATGTAGCTGAGTTCATAATGTAAATAAGACCCATCACTTCTGGCAGATCCAGAAGCTCCCAATTTTCCCCTTTGCATCCGCCCCATGAACAAAGACATGTTCAGGCCAGGTACGTGTAAATAAGTGGACTTTAATGTTCTGTAGCTAGCTTACCCCAGTGCTGAGCTTGTCATCACACCCTGCACACCTACACCTAGCAGCATCTTCACAAGCTTGCGTGTAAAGCCCCCTAGGACACTTATCGACACAGTATCATCAAGAAGATTCTTTGGAATGCATCTCATTATAAAATATAGAAAGATTTTTGTGAAATTATTCACTTTGTCAGTACATTAAGTGGCCACATATTCAATCGCAGGCAATTAACTGCCCAACACAGTCAATTATCTAATAATAAAACTGGACCCTTCAAGTCTTCCGACTAAATTAAAGGGTCTCCTGCAGAAGAAACAGAGTGGCCATAAAACTCTCTGCGACTTAACACTGTTAGAGGAGTCTAAACATTTCCTGAGTCCATTTGGAATATAGATTTTTTATTTTCTTCCCAAATGACCACAGGAAACAGGTTATATCATTTTAATTATTGCTGATGCTGCTTAGAGGTTCTGAGGGCAAGCCAATAATTCCGAAAACAGGTCCCTTCTAACATGCAGTTCCTCCTCAGCAGACCTTCTACTCCCACACTTAAACTCTCCATCCACCTTATAAGCCGCCTTTTTTAAGGAAGCCTTCAATATTGTGCCTAAAACACTTTAATTCTCCCCCTTCTCCCCTCTCTGTTAGTCCTCCCCCCATTGTTAACTACAAAGTCCAGATTGTGAGACTCACAGGCTAATGGAATGTCTAATGCAGAGCAGCTGTACATTTTTAATGCAAAAGGGGAAAAATAAAGGCAGCATATGGTTTTATGTAATCTTCCTATGAATTTTTAACTGAGCGTCCTAATTCATGTCGGACAGAAAGAGCTTTTTTACTGGTCCTTTGTGGTTAGAGCCTGCTATCATGAAGCATGCAGTACTTTAAAGCCACAGTGAGTGCAGGTGAGATTGCTCTGCAGTAGATGCTGGTACGGATGGCACTTGGTTTATATTGATGACTTTAAACATCACAATTCAGTGGCTGGAAAAAGAAAGGGATGGATGAGCAGGATGGATGAGTCGGTCTCCTCTGGACATGCCTGTTGTTGAGGGTTCTGTGCAGTCCTGCGTAAGCATCATAAGAATAGAAAGCAGCACAACAGCATCCTGCACTTCTTTTCTTGTAAAGTGCTCACAAAGTCCAAAAAGAAAGAAAGAAAGAATGAACAAAACCCAAAACTCTCCAGGCATTTGGTTTGCTTTTTTTTTTTTCTACAAGTCCATCTTTGAGGATGATATATGTTAATTCTGCTCCCTGACCTACCATGTGTTGATATGCAGGGTGCCAGGAGGTTTAAATTCCTTCAGTCCTAAGTGACATTCATTTTCTGCCTACACGTCTAGTTCCAGTAGCCTAGATATACATTATATATTGCATGGTGAGTAACGAATGCTTGCACAGGAGAAGATCTTCCTGGGACCCTGCTGGTGGATTGAGCTCTGTGGTTGGCTCTTGGTCTCTATCCAAACAGCAGTAGGTATGAGAACCTAGGTCCAGCTAAGGAAGATGTTGATATATTCAAGACGTCCTCCTAAAAAGCTGACCCCAAAATACCATCTGACCATCTTCTGGTATATGAGTAAACTGGGTGGTAGACAAGTCTCAACATGGGAGCAGGTTTGAAAAACCCCTTGCTCAGTTTTGAGCACTTTACTTCAGAGAAGGTGTGGATCAACTGTAAAGATTCCAGAAGACTGCATTTTGAGGAAAGACTCAGAAAACTGCCAGAAGAAGTGAATGCATTGTAACTGTGGCGAAATGCATACAAACCTGCCACAAAGAGGAAAAGAGTAATTTCTCTTTTATATCCACTGAGGCCAGGAGAATAAGTAACTACTTTAAAATAAAGAAAGGAAGATTCAGATGTGACATTAAGAGGAACTTTCTAAGGGTAAGGAAAACACCGAGATAGATGGTGTAGGGAGGCTGTGAAGTCTCCATCAAAGGAAGTCTTCAAAACAAATTATGGAAACATGCGCCAGAAATGACAGAGATACAGCTGATCCTGCCTTGGGGTCTTCTGAGTCGCTTCCAGACTTATGATCCTATGATTCCTTTATTATTAACTGCCAACGTGGATGTGCCCTCTGTAGCCTCAGAGCTGATCAATACGGATTCCTCTGTTACTTAGCTACCACCCTCTAGATGTCCCCACATTAAACTGATCTCTCACATTCATCCATTTTCTTTGCTTTCAACTTCCTTTCTTCCCTAGCTTGTTGCTCGCTCATTTTTTTCTAATGCTACATTTAAGAACTCCCACCTTCCCCTTTTTTTCTCACCAAAGTGGCTGCCCTCCCTCCCTAACATGTCAGCTCCACTCTTCATGTTCAGCTTTTTCAGCAATCAGTGGAACTCAAAAGTGTTTTAGGAAGGAGGCCATTTTACAGATGAAGAAACTGAATCAGAGAGAGGGAAGTAACTTTCTAAATAGCCAGCAAAGAAGCTTGGCTGCCACGCCAGTTTGAAATCCAGCAGGCAACGCTCCTTCGTTGTTATCCATTTAGGATGACCTGCTGTAATTTTCTTCTCAGACAGAGGGACAGGAGAGCTGAGAAGAAAGGGTGAGAAAACCTAAAGAGGAGATGAAGAGACCATTTGTGGTGGTGTTGCCATCCAATAGGCTTGACACTTTCTGTAATCTCAATTATGGGCCAAACAAATGCCATCTTTTCTTACACAACACAGCCTTCCTAAATCCATACATCTTCATATGTCATTAGCAGTTTCATTAAAAAGGAAAAAAAAAAAAAACACAACCCCAAAAACGTGTGAAATTTTTCCCCGGGATCTTAACAATTTGTTCCAGAATTAGTGCATGTTTTCAAGCTAGTTTCTTGTGACTAGAAAATCTGAGAACCTTTTCCTTTTTAAATGAAGGGTGAGATTTTTGTCTAATTATCTGGCTCCAAGACTTGAAGAATCCCAAATATGGTTGGACTTGCAATAAGATTTCTAGCATTTTCAACACTGAAACCATTACTGTGAAAAAAGCATGATGTCACATTTCCACCCTCAAATGCACCTACTTCATAATTGGTCTTTGTCTTGTATCACACTCATGATGTAAATGCCTATGGAAAAAGCAATAACATTAGAGAGATTTGGTCCTAATTTTCATCCAAAGATGAGTTATCTGGAGCTCACTGAATCACATGTGGGGAGGTCTACTGAGAGATCTCCAGCACCGTACTTTGTACCCCAAGATTTTCTCCCTCATGGGGCTTTATTTGCTTTTACTATTAGGATGAATCATAATCAAATATCAAGGTCTACACGTGGGTGCTTAAATTATAAATAGATATGAGGATGCAGCCCCATGCGATTGTGCATGAAGAGAAAGATAACCATTACAGACTTGGTTTTAAGAGCCGGACTGCACTGCAGAGGTGTTGCTGCTCTTACCAATACCTTGTCATGGGACCGACTATGGACTCAGTTCTTCTTTCCTACAGTGGTGTAAGTCTGGCACTAATGGAGTAAAGTAAAATAATTCTGAAGTGATTCTGCACTTACAGGAGAAAGACATTTGCCATATAGTCACGGGTCTCATTCAGCCAGAGGGTGTCAAGAATTTACAGAGACAAGAAGCAAAAGGAAGCAATTAACAGGCAGGCTGCAGTGCTTGGAAGCAATCAGCATGGCTGTTCAGAGAAAGAAATATATAACAATCCAGTATGACTGATCCAAAGACAGTCCAAAGACTTATCCATAGGCAGACAGAAACAACCAGAACACTTTCTTTCTTGCCTTACATACTTAGCAATGCTTTCTTTATCTCTGACTTTGAGGTCCTACGAACAAGCCGTAATGAAACTCACATTTTTAAGGCTTTTATTTTAAAGAGTGTAAAGATCTGATAGATTCTGTCCTCCCTTTATAAGGAAAATGAAGACTTCTCTTTCCTGGCCAACGTAGCCACTAAGAGAAAAGAATTCAATCTCGAATATCGTGCAGACCCATGAGAGTATTCACAGCTACAAACTCAACATTTTGCCTACTGTAAATGCAGTGATATCAAAAAGCCCCACCCCAGATATTCTATGAAAAGGGGCAGAGCTTTATTTCTCCTCCCAAACCACCTTTACATGGTCCAAAACTATATTTCGGGTATTGGAGGACAAAGCTGTACGCTGAGCTCAGCTGTGCATTCTCTGCCACTCACTTACTTACTTTTCTACTTATTTTAGCGTAACATCACCTCCTTCCCCTCATACGAAATGGACTACTATTGCCTATTTATACATAAAGCACTTTGAGACCCTTTACTTAGATACGGTCCGAGTGCAAGAGATGTATGTAGCAGCATTGACCGAGTCACAGCAGTAGGTAAATAAAGCGCTTTATATTATTTTTAGGTTTGATGTAATATTATTTCTTGTGAAATGTGCTTTCACTGCTCACCTCTCCCCCTCCCCTTTTCTGCAGCATGCTTTTCTCTTGCAAATATTCTGTTTCACTCACAGCTTTCCCGGTGCTGGCCCTGCAAACAGACCACTGTGTGCCACAGAGATCTGAGAACTGCAGGATGATGGGCAGACCACAATGGAAAACTTTGCCTATTAGGCACTCACAAAAAGACTTCAGAAATAATGACAATAATAAAAAAAGATTATTTGGAAAACCCTAATCATGATGAAAGTTGCCATTATTTTTTAATTGAAATGATAAACATGTTGGGATTATCCTGAAAATGCTCCTTATCTAAGATTAAAGTGTTTTACATACTATGAGTGTGATAGTTTACTGATTGTGCATCTTGATCTTCTGGATCAGTGAATAATTGGTTCAAGCTACGGCAGGAATTCATTCATCCTTGACATCTGAATGAGTAAGAGATGAAAAACTCCGAAGATTTCCTGCAAGAAGGGAGTCTCTTCTCCCAAGACTATATTTGTTCAAAGTTTCATTGTCCGTTTTCAATCCCGCTCCGATGATCCCCTGAAGATCGTGAGGAACACAGCTTTCTGGGGCTATTGCTGCATTCATAACCACAAGTCTCATGAAGCCTAAGATATGTCAAAACAGCAGGGGTTCATTAAATGTGGTCACTGTGGTAGCACTTTATTCACAGGAATGTATAAGCAGTCACTAATGAGGAATGACTTCCGAAGGTAAATATACAGAATACGGTTAGATGATGACAAAGAAGGTGTCTAAAGAGCACACAGACTTTGGGGGATGTCAGCATCTTTGAGACGAGGGAGCTATTTAAAATGGTACAAAACACTTGGAGCATGGGGATGTATTTAAGAAATGGAAATACTAGGGTTATTAGGGGAGGAAACCATCAAAATACTGATGATAAAATGGTTTATCCAAAATATGCGCTTTGTCAGTAGATTCAGCTGCTCGGGAATTGACAGAGACTAGAAAGTTACTGTCTTTGTTAAGGAAGCTTGTCCTTCTGCCTTTAAATCATAAAGAATGTAATTCAGCTACAGCATCCAACCGGGTTAACAAAGATTTCCTTTTTTGTCCCCCCACTTTGTTTATATTTATTTGCTGTCTGTGCTGGCAGCAGCAGTGCAGAGAGCTGGATGCGCACCCACATGGCAGTAGTTAAACACTCCCTCGCTAGTGCTAACGATATGTCACAGACTCCATAAACAACATTCCTACACTTCCCACCCCGTTCGCTTTAATGGTCAGTAGGGATTTTAGAAAGATATGACCTAGCAGCCAAGCAAAGGGCATCAGACCGATTTTCAGTGCTCATCCCAGATGTTGTTTGAACCCAGGAGCCTTGACTTCCTGGTGGAACTCACTGTTGCAGGAATCCAGAAGATTTGAAACTGTTGGCAACTTTTCTCGACTCTACCTGAAACTGGTTGCTAACAAAAACACCATCATCGTCCTCAGTCCAAGCATCTAGGTCCTCAAATATCCTGAGTGGCTTAAAAATCTTTGTTGACAGTCTGGATTTTTAATCATTTCATCTGAACACAGGCCATGTTTTCATGGCCCAGTAGCATAATCTTTCTATTAGAACTGACAGTGACAATGAATTTTTGGCTGTCTAAGTCATACCAACTGACTGGTTTGGGTTTCCTTTGAAGCATCTTGTTCTTTTCACTTGTAGAGTCCAGGGTAGTTAAAGGGATTAACTTTGTAAATTGTTCCTCAATGTTCTCTAATATTTATTTTTTTTCAATTTTTCCAATTTTTTGCACATACATATATGTTGGGAAAAGGGAGAATCCAGGTAAAAGGGGATCCTTTTCCACCCATTGGTCAGTAGCTTCTATAGTGTTTATAGGACTGGGCAATATACTGTGAGCAGATATGATATTTCCCTGTCTACAGGACTCAGCTCAGCTTCAGGTCAAAAAGTGTGACTACGTTGGCAAAGTTACAACTCTGAGCTAATCTATCCCATTAATACCTATTAGTATGGGTTTGGCCCCATGCTACCTGGTGACACAGCTTCTGCTTGGCTTGGAAATGCAGATCCCAGGAGCACACGTCAACCCAGAACACACCATAACGCAGAGGGAATTACAGCCTTCTCCACCTGTGAGTAGAGCTGGCGCCAGAGTATATGGAAGCTTTAAGCTCCCCAAATGGCAGTAAAGGAGGAGTCATCTCTTCTACATGCAGAGAACACCAGGACACACACGGTAACACACAATGATTGCTACTTATCCCTTTGGAAAAGAAAATAAGAATTGTTTCCAAAATCATCAGATACCCAAGAAAAACCATTAAGAGAAGAGCAAAAGCAAAGAGGATCATGCAGTTTCACCGTCCAGGTGAATATGTCTGTTTTTATCCACTTGCTGGGGGGTTTAAATGACCTGCTACATTGCAGCACGTCCAACTGGCACGTCTCTGAGCACCGAGCACGTGTGTTGGCTGCAGGACACACAGATTTCATTGCAAGATTTTTATCCGTGCAGTTGGAAGGCTGTTTGTGTGCTTATTTCAAGTAACCCAAACTTTTTCAAACATCAGACAGTAAATCATACAGATAGCGGTTTCAAGCCTGAGGAGAAGGTTAGGGGTCATTTTTGGCTTTTTTTGGCTGCCAGGAGAGAACAAATATTACTTTCTCTGAACTGGCATACATCCCCATAATGAGTCCTAGTGCTTTTTCTTGACTAACTGGACTGTGACCCTTGGAGCCAGTACTTTGTGTTTAGAAACACACAGAAAATGGTCTGCATAATGCTGCAAAGAGTTGGGAAATTACAGATTGTTATCGATAATTAGTATGATTTTTTGCCATTTACTTAGGAAAAAAAAAAAGAGAGAAAGAGGCTGGGTCAGTGGCAGTGGTTCAGGCTTGTCACTTTTCATCAGCTTAAGTGCTGAGAGCAGATGTGAATCAGGTTACAGCTAAAAGCTTTATACACCAGTATTCACAGCCAAGAGTGCATCAGCCGTGAGCATTTGGTTAACTTTTATATGTTAAGATTCCTAAAAGGGGAAGGTTCTTGATGACTAAGAATCCATTTGAGGTAATGAGAGCTCACTCGGAGCTAACAGGCTCAACTTCGTTAAGTAGCGCATGCAAATAAACCTGGATCCTGCTGCAAGCTCTGCCGACAGCTCAATAGCATCCAATACAGATATCCACAGACTACAGCAAACTTCAACCCACGGCATCAACACAGCTCATATGAGCATTTCCATCCCCTTTTTAAGGAGATAAGTCACGTTTGTTGATATTAATATCCAATAAATGACTATCTAATATATATAACCCTCAGAAAAAAGCTGTATATACCTGGGGAAGGGGGCCTATGCTATACCATGAATAGCTCTTAAAATAGACTCCTCACTTCTCTTTCCAAGCTGGCTCTTATAAATTTCCTGTCTCCGTCTAACTGCTCAGTTAGCTGAAAACAAGCAATCATGTTACGAAGATAAAACCTTTTTGTGGCTTCTGGGATGCAATCTCCCATTTTGCTTTTGGAAGAGTTCGGAGACTGGCTGCGTGAACATCAATCTGCTTCCTTGCCAGAGCAAAAAGAGCTCAATATCCTTTATTAAAAATCTTCTGTACTATTCCCCTAAGTTTGTTGCACTGTATTGGGGTGGCAGAGAGGCACTAATCAAAATCTTCTGAGTTTTACTTAATTAGATGACCTAATTTTTGACCATGTTGTGGCATGGGGACCTATGGATACATAAATCATGAGTCCAACATGGCAATACTAAACCTTTTATCAACTAGTCAAATACCTGTCTGAAAACTGTTATCGCATTTTAAGGTGGTTCAAAACAAGTGAGGTGAATTTAGGCCTTGATCTAGGGAAGAAGTTATGGGAGTGAGCTTAGGTCAGCCCAGTAAATACTTTTTTTTTGGCTGGTATATCCTTGCCACAATAATGTAAGAAATTATCTAATCTGTGCATGGAGTTGCAGAAGGGTATGGAACAAATAGGATTTTTTTTTTCTTTGTAAAACAATATGCAGTCTGCATTAACAGCCAGGTTTTCGAAAGTTCCTGACTGCAGCTGTCAAGCAAGAAATGCAAATAACAACTCTACACTAGTTTAAAAGTAACAGCATTCTGAAATCCTGTTGTCTGTAGGGTTTCCGTGTTTCTTGTCTTTTAGTAACTCTATCTTGCCATAAGAAAAATGTCAATTGTCTTCCTGTGCAAATCTAGGATTAATGATGTAGTGAACAGATGCACTGCAAAAGCAACAGACAGGAATGTTTTTTCCTTAATATAATAAGTTGTAGGTAGGGTTTGAGACCACAAGTAAAAAGGATAGGAGAAAGAAATGGGGTTTTTAAGAAACAGCCTAATGGTTCTAAACATGATTCACAATCTATTCTCCTCACCGTGTAAAAACCTGGATAATGATGAAGACACATATATACGTGCACAAATGCACACAGAAACACAAAGAAATGAAGCAAAATAGTTGGGTCTGTTGTAAAACCGCCCCTGATAGAGCTAACAATGACAAACACCCCCAATGATCAAAGTTTGATCATGTATTTTAGCTGCTAATTGCTGGACCAGTCCCACCTGGTGCGGTAGTCCTCTTGCCCAACCTGCTAATGCTGTAGAGAAGCCTCGTACCTCTCAGGTGATCTGAATGTGAGCAAAGTCAGTAAGGAAGGGTTAACAGCGCGGAAGGCTAATTTTCAGATAAACCAGCAACTAGAACAGTGCTAAAAATCACAGATCTTCGCGATTTGGGTGGTACGCTGACCACCAGGTGGAGTGAGGAAAAACTAGTGGGGCCGTCATGAAGTATAAATCATTTTATTTTCTTCTGAAGTGTGTAGCTTTTTGTTGTTTCAGCTCTGGCAGAGCAAAGGTGGGTTAAGGTCCAGATTCAGACACCTGAAATTAGACCTCTACACGAGAGGCAGGTGTCTGTCTACACTTCAATTACAGTCAGAGGAGACCTAATCAGCACAGTCAGTGGAGTCTAGAAAGCCATTTGGCTGGTCAAATGCAGGTGTCTACCTCAGGGTCAGATAAATAGCTCTCTGGACTCCGTTGCCTACATCGAATAGATCAAGTTTAAAGGCAGCTTCACCACCTAGCTCACAATCCCATTCACAAGACACTAAAATCCATGTGGTTGAACATGCAGATGAATCCTGCCCAGCTTTTTTTTTTTTTTTTTTTAAATGTCTTTATTTATTTTGATATGGCAATTCCCAGGTCATCTGAGTGCATGTGTGTGTTAAGATGAAGCAATGAAACGGCTCAGGCACAGCACGCCTGAGACATTTCCCCAAAGCAGCATTCTCACGGTGATATTACAGGTGCCTCTGTCGATATTACAAGGCAGCCAAAAACCGCGCGCTGCCTCGATTGCTGTGCGACCGCAGGTTTTCAGGAAGATAATGAGCCGCACATTTTTCCCGAACTGAAAAACATTTCCCCCCAGTTTCTACATTCCCCTCGTTCTGACAATGCTCGCTCTCTCCTTCAAACTCATTTTCCCGCTTATCACACTTTAATGAAATTCCTCCCATGCATACTTACAAATATATAGATCTGAGATAGTAAACCAAGGCCAGTGCAATGAAAGTGGAGTACTGAAACACAAGTACCTCTCCAACGCTTGTAGCAAACATGTAACACAATCAATAAAACCCACCTTACAACAATCTAAACACTTGTTATTGTACGTTAAGGGTTATTTTATTTGGTTGCCTTTTTTTTTTTCCCCCCACAGAAATCCCTTTGTAAAAGACAAAAAGCAGCAACGGCTGCCAAACAGACGTTACTCAAAATAACCTGCACTCACAGCTTTTCATCTTTCCTCACCTTGAATCAGAAAATTTCAAGTGAGAGCGTATGATGTCCAAACAGATTGCTTGACCTCCTCTAGAACAGTACACCAGGAGGAAATGAACGGAAATTGTCTTTAGTTTTCATAAAAGCTTATGCTGTCCTTGAACAAAGTGCTAGCCAGGAAGCATTATGCTCAATGAAATGGTTTGTTTCTGTAAAGTCCAATGCATTTTGTCACTGATTGCATAGAATCAAAGGCAGCATTTTTACTGAAGACAAAAAAGGCCAAAACTTGGGCCAAAACTGGTGATCGTATTGACATTTAAAATCGCAAGGTGTCCCAAACTCTTTGCAGCTGTCAAAACTGAAGCACCGCACCATTCCGTTTCATTAAAAGCAGCTCCTACCTACTCCATCCTATCGTTACATAGACTGGGAGAAAATATAGTCATAGAGAGAGAGAGATGAAATCTCAGGAGCTCGTGTGTTCAAATCTGCATTCTAATCACTAAAAAACTTCCCCAGCCGGTCGCTTTTATGTCTTATTTCTTACAAGACACCTTCATAAAAGAGGTCAAATACACCCCTTTTGGTATGAGATGGAGCCCATTAAACCTGGCGAGTTGTAAAACAACAGCAAGGACATTGTTAGCTCTAGTAATCAACTTGCAAACCCCAACTTTCTTCATGGCATCCGTTCCAATGTTTTTAACAACCTTGTTGTTTTTCCACTGACATCAGTCCATGCCGGGGGAGGGGGGGGGAGAGCACAAGTGGGCAAAGTTGGGCCTGTTTTTCAGAACAGCACCACAGAGTATAAGATACTGCACACGTCTGTATGACTAAGTAATTTCCCACCTGTCACAGGAGAGAGTCAAACCCACTGCTTAAATCTCTGATATACCCTGAGGTTCCATCGTTTCATCCCTCCTGAAACACCAAATTGTTCATTTCTCATTAATTGTCCTTTATGCAGAGAGTTTTCAATTAAATTGGGAGTAGTGTTACACTCCTTACTTTGTGATATTAGCCCCCAAAGATTAATAGATTGCTCGTAATTTCTGAATCGCCGTCTGTGTTCTGTTACACTCTCGTCATTTGTTCTGGTTATGAAACCAAAACAGAAAGTGTCTCACGGAGAGTGGCAGTAGCCATCTGGATCCCCGTGGGAGCTGTTTTGGTAGAAAGAATGGCCAACTCAGTTTGAATGCAATGACAAACCTAAAGCTATTGTGTGGAAGCCTAGAGCTCCATGGAGGATGCCATCCGGATTTCGGTTCAATTTCCTCACTCCTGAACAATGCGATCCAGGTGTCTTTCTGCACGATCAACTTTGTCTCCTTCTGAGATAGTGAGGTTTTTTTGTGGTGTTAAAAAAAAAAGAGACTGGAAGGAAAAACAAACGACTTAGAATTTTATGAAAACCTGATTTTCAAAGCTAAGCCTTCTGAGGAGACAATAGTAAACAAATTAATTGGAATACGTTTTCTAAAAGAAAGCATATTGTGTCATTAACCTGTGATACTTACTACCCTGCTTTTATCATTCTTATTTTATATTTGCACTTGATGATAACTACCATGCAGATGTCCTAACAACTACGCTAAGATTAAGTATCTGCTCTCAAATTGTACAGGTTTTAAAAAAATAATATGTTTTTATATTCACAAACTTGGCACCAAAAAAAAAGCTTTATTTGGGATGTTAGTGAAGATAATACCTCCTTTAACAGCCTCAGGTTTGAAAATAATCCCCCCTATATAGAATGTAATCTATAATCATCTACAATAATAATGCCGGAATTTCCAAAGAAGGATTTAGTAAAGGCGCATGTCCCAAGATGTGGAACAAGATGGGTTGAGCCTGACCTAGCAATTCTGCCACTTGAAAGGGGACTGAGCAACTATGAGTATGGAAGAGGTAAATAGGGAAACACCTGAAAGCTCACCAAAGTGAAATGGGTCCTGCGCTTCACACATCAGCACTTGCTGCAACAGATACATACCTACATAGAAAGTACAAGGAGTCGTAAATTGCCTGAAAGAGAGCATTTAACATCCAGCCTTTAGCTACAGCTTTAGCTGCAGCTCAGACCAGTGGTAGCTCACTCTAAATGGACACTTACAGGCAGGTCGCACTTCTGCTAGGGTCACATCAGCTGTAACAGCCCCAACAATGTCCAGCATAGCCAGTGGTCACCTCCAAGGATCTGCAAAGCCATAGTTATCTGTCATAGTTCATGATTACCGATGTTTTTCATAGAATCTCTGTAATTTTTTTCTAACAAGACAAGCTAACAAGACTTTTCCTAACAAGACTTTTTCTAACAAGAATTTTGGGGATGTCAGCTACTTTTTGATTTTTTTGTCCTGTAAATTCTGGGGTCAAGAAAGGCATTGACCTGTTAGAGCTGGTCCACAGGAGGGTCACAGAAATTGTCAGAGGGCTGAAGCACCTCTCCTATGAAGAAAGGCTGAGAGAGTTGTGGTTGTTCAGGCTGGAGAAGAGAAGGCTCCATGGAGATCTTATTGTGGCTGTTCAGTACTTAAAGGAGGCTTATAAGAAAGACAGAAAGAGCCTTTTTACCAGGGCCTGTAGTGACAGGACAAAGGGCAAAGGTTTTAAACTGAAAGAGGATGGGTTTAGATTGGAAGAAACTTTTGACAATGAGCGTGGTGGGACACCAACACAGATTGCCCAGAGAAGTTATGGATGCCCCATCCCTGGAAGTGTTCAAGGTCAGCTTGGACGGGGCTTCAAGCAACCTGATTTATAGAATCACAGAATTGCCTAGGTTGGAAGGGACCTTTCCGATCACCGAGTCCAACCACCAACCTAACGCTGACAGAAACCATCACTAAACCATATCTCTAAGCACTACATCTACGCACCTTTTGAACATCTCCAGGGATGGTGACTCAACCACTTCCCTGGGCAGCCTGTTCCAATGCAATTTAGTGAGAGATGTGCCTACCCATGGTAGGGGGATTGGACTAGATGATCTTTGAAGGTCCCTTCCAATCCAAACCTTTCTATGATTCTATGATTCTGTATAATTAAGGGACTGATTTAATTTCTAGCTTGAATGTCTGGTAGATGAGGGAGGAAAAAACAATGTAAATTATGTATGTGACCATTTCTAAAATTTTTGGTTGGTCAGGTATTTCACGAACTCTTTTTTGAGATGTGACACTTCCAAGCAAGCAGATAAAAATACATAAGAAAACAATGCAGGATTCAGATAAGAAGAAAGAAATATCTTGATATAATGCTATATAGAATGTGGCCAGAATGTTGCTAAACTTCATCACAGTTCCAGGATGTCTGAAGTACTACTTCATAACAAACTGCATGTCCTCTGTATATCTGGAAGAAACAGGCATACAGTAAATGCTATAAAGAAATTCACACATCAGCTAGGGGAATAAGCAACGAGACGTTTTATTTCTGATATTTTAAGTTTTGGCCCATCTCAATTAAAATCGGTTAGAAGTCAATTTCACAGCTGTTGGTTTTTAAGATCTCACAAAAATGATAATTCACTGCTAGGCAATAATTTACTTCAGTGCAGCCATTCCCAGGATAAAGCTGACACATTTTAAGTCTCTTTCACTCTCTCTCGCCCTCCCTCACATCCGTCCTTCTGTAAGCTAGGGCTGGGGAAAGGACAATGATCCTTCTTTTAAAAAGTATGGGGAGAAGGAAGGAGATTACTGGTCTGTTTAACTCACCCACAGCCACGGCTCACTGACATTATTTCCTAGGCATAAGGTGAACAGGAGCTGTCCTTGCCTTGTATGCCGAGATCTGAACCCTCCTTGTGCTCCACTTTGCCTACACTCAGTATCGGCAGTAATGGCAACCCATGGGAAGACGAGCCTGAATGCAAGTCATTCCAACACTGGAGCTTGAGAGGTTTTTTGTTTTTTTTTTTAATATGAAATCTCCTTTTTCTTGGTTAAAATATTTGGACTATATTTACATTTTGAAACCTATCCTGAGCACCCTCCTGAGGGATCAGAGCAAGATCAGTCCTTCGGTGGAATTTGTTTTTCAAGCAAAGATTGAAAAAATCGTGCTGGAAACCTTAGACACGTTTTCAAGTGGATAATTAAACCAGACTGTCCCCAAAGGGGGTGGCCTTTAGTGCAAGTTGGTTGCCAGTACATGTCTATTTAATAGATTGTGTGTTATTTCTTTCAGGTTTATTTGGCTTGTATTTGAGTGCATGGAATTGAAAGTAAATTGGGTAATAGGCATTACCTAAAGTTATACGGACTTGGATTGCTCACATGGGTGAGAATGATGGGACAGTCCTGGATCCCCAAATCCAGCCAAGTGTTGCACCTGGACGTTAGGTCCAGTAGTGTGATGCAGAGGACCTCTGAAATGCAGCCAAGAGAGGGCTGCCACAGGCCTTGGTTCACTTCTGTGAGGAATGTAGGAAGTTTTGCCCACATTCATTCATCATTTTGGAGGAAATTTTGGAGCCCGGCATTGCAAAACCTGAGCGCTGGAGCTCAGCCAGTATATTACTGACTTCTGGTAAATTGTAAGCCTATCTTTCCTCTGGGACAAAATTCAGTCTATTTGTATAGCAAGTAGCAAAACGATGCCTTGAACTCAATTAGTTGCTAATGTTATATGAATGCTCATCTTTAATAACCATATTCTATGGAGGCCTGACAAAGGGTAAGGTAAAAGAGAATCTGGATTTAGTTCAATCCTGATAAAACTGTGTTTCCAATACTAGGTCTAAATATTATCCAAGTTTACCTTTCCTCTCCTAAGGACCATGCTTTCAACAGTAATGAATTAACACAGCTCCCTCAAATCCAGTGGGATTATGCATGTACAGAACTAACTGATAATATTTGAAGCACATCCATTTTCGTCAACATTATTTTCACATCTTTTCCCTGATGACTGGCTTGCACTCATTTTTACATAAGTTATTAAAGTAGATCATATGCCATCTGCCTTCAACCTTACCTTCCATTACCTATGTTTGACATGGTTAGGTTTGAAGAGGTCTACAACTGTAATTAATGTATTCCCAGTAATCTATGCAACATGGAGACAGCCTTTGTTTTATGTACAGCATTCTGTGCAGCGAAGTATGTTTTGGTGCAAATTATCAGTTACTGTATCCCAGCGTATCACTTGCAAAGTACTTTTAGATGGTGAGACATGAATGCCACTACAGAAATGTTTCTCATTTATTCCTGATGTGGATGAACATGCCTTAACTGTAGACCACTGCTAAATTAAAAAAAAAAAAAAAAAAACCATTTCAAAGAGTCAAACATCTGCCCAATTCCAAAGGGCAGCATCAGAGCACTTAAACAAAAACACAGCAGGGAATTTAATCATGAGAAAACTGAAGCGAAAGAAGATTTTGTATGGGCACAGCTAGTTTTAGTTCTTTCATGGCAAAAATAAAGGGGTCAGAGAGATCAAGAGGTCACCCATTCATGGTGTAAAAAAAAAGAACAAAAAGGACATTTCTATAGTCTACTATGCAGTGTTAGGAAATGTCCAGATCAGGGTTTCCCCACCCTGTATTCTAACCACCTTGAAGAATAAAGAAAACAAAATCCTTGGGCTTCAACCTCTCAGCCGCCTTTTATCATAATCCATATTATTCGCAAAATAGACTGGAGGTGACTTATGTGGTGACCTCTCACCACAATTCAAAACGAGTCTTAATGAACTAGGGTAATTCATTCCTCCGGCAGAGCTTATGAGATAAGGCAAGACCGCACTGGTGGGCTCAGCAGACTGAAATGTTAATCTTTTGTAGTCTGTGCTCCAGAGGACCCCCAGGTCAAATCCTGGTGTTGCCGAGAAGTAGCAGCGCCTTTGTTTGGAGCTGGAGAAGCATGGTTCTTGATTTCAGTGTTGCCATTCACTTCGCAGAATGTAGTGTGTGTGTGTGTAAGTAAAAACAGCCCATAAAGTTATTTATAACCGCACAACAGAAAGGCAGAGAACAAAGGATTTAAAAAAAAGGGAGTTTAAGGAGGCTGAAATTAAAAAAAGACAATAAGGCTGTGGTCCCAACCTGCATTTGTGGTCATGGGCCTCCTCTCTGTGTCATTAAAAATCCACTGTGCCATGGCTTCAACAGTTAGCTGGAAAGAGACCCCGAGTGAACTGGCTTTGATTATTCATTACAAAACAGGAATGCATTTCTTTTCATCCTCTAGTAGCAGCAGAAAAGTATGATTTACCTTATCAAACGTGATAGCATGTAAACATCTCTCATTTTCTCCCTCCCCTGCTCCTAGACAAGCTAGCTGCCTCTCAACTCCAGTGTATAGAGGAATCCCTGATATTCCTTGCTTCGAAGCAGCACAAAAAGGTGTTGAGAAAGAAAAGAATGTGTTTAAAGTTGCAGTGGGAAAGCATGGAGAGGGGAATTGAACTAAAGTTCCCAGATTCCAAGTTCCTGCCCTAATCCTCCTGCTTGTGCCTGCCTTACTCTTGGCTCTGGCAGCGCTTGCCAGGCAGCAAAAACAGTGAGAAGGTCCTTGGACATCTGATCAAAAAAAAAAGAGTGAAAAAGGAAAAGTCAGAAACTGTGGGCTTGGCTGTAAATAAACTAATGGAGAATAGTTAGCAAGGAACAGTTTAGGAGACTTACTGGGAGAAGGAGAGGGAACATGGAGTTAAAAAAATGTTTTAAAGCTGATTAAATGGTTTGCCATTCTCTATCTCTTTTTCAAGCAGATAGCAAGGTGGACGTAGACACAAAACAGAGCTTCCCTAATACAGTAACAGGAGACTCCCAACTGCTGGAAAATTATATTTGGGTGGGGAAAATATACCTGGGAACTGCTTATGGTCATCCTGACTTCAGCAGATGTGTCCTGAATGTGGCATGTTGGTGGCCGGCAGAGCCCAGCCTCCTGGCCAGGTCTAGGGCTGGAGTCAGAACAGCAGAGAAAAAATCTTGCTTTCCCTTAAGTCATGGAGAAAACTCTGCTTGACTTCAGTTGGGTTGGGATGTTGGGTTGTAAATTGTCCCCGGTGAGGTGGGTACGTGTGTGGGGGAGATACTTCAAACTACTGACACATTTGTGAATTTATTGGAAAATGCTGCTGGTATTGACAACTACAGCTGGACTTCTTTTGTGGTCAGGGTTGATACAGAAGGACCACTCCTGAGATCCTCTCAGTATGCATTGTCTTAAAGCCTTCCTTATATTTCTCTTTCTTCCTCTTCCTGTGTTGAACTTGTGTCTGTTTGGATGATGAGCCACACTACACACCATTAACTGCCATGGAAACTACTCAGTTTTCAGCTGAATGTGATCAACCCACTTGCACATTATTATTGTTGTTGTTGTTATTAATACTAATAATTTTTATAAGTAGACTCTGACTAATGCACCTGTATGTGTGGATGCTATGCAGAATGGAAAGACCAATTTTCCCCTTGACTTCAGTTATAATGTGACCTTTTTCCCCTCGAGTTTATTTCTGCCAAGGGGAAAGGACAAAAAAGTTGTTGTTTCCAGCCAGGAGAGGATTCTGGGATGGGGTTTGGCCAGGGTTAAGTGCCACGTCACACTAGAGAGTCCACGGGGGTCTTTCCTTTCAGTGGAAATTTCAGTGTATAACCATGATCCCTCACACAGATGCTTGGATTGGGTAACTAGGGCAGCAGATATAAGGACCATGACAGAGACCAAAGGGGACTGGCCTCCTCCCCAAGAATATCCCTCCAAATATAATGTCAGTCATCTAAAGTCAGTACATCCTGCAGACACTGTTCCCTTACACACACCCGTAAGAGCTGTATTTGCCAGTGCCAAATAGGACCAAGACTCTTTTTTATCATCTTCCTTAGTCTTTTTTCCTCCTCTTATTATTATTTCTGTTGGTACTCAGCTGCAGAGCTCACAGACTTATTCTCAAGCCTGATCCTATAACTGATCCATGAATGGAAACCCAAGCAGAACTAGAAACTATGTTTGAGTGCCCAGATTAAGAAGCTTCCTCCCTTTACTTCTGGGTAATTAAAGCTCCTCGTGGTTAGATTTTGTGCAGCAACAGAGGCATGGTTTCAACAAGTTGATGGTTATTTTCTTTTGCAGCCAAGCATTTGAAGAATATTTCCTCTGTGAAAGCAACTCGTGTCAATGCAAGCTAGTCATCTGAGTTTGAAGAGTACTGCTGCTCCAAAGGCTGCATTCCTATAAAATTATAGGGAAAGAATTTTCTTCTTCTTCATTTTTATTACCTTCCTTAAATTGGATCTGTAATGACTTTTACCAAAAAAAAAGAGAGAGGAAGAAAGAAGAATTTGTACTGTAGAGCAATATACTTGGAGAGCTCAAATAAAATATACAGCTATGTTATCTCAGAGTAATGCCCTATAATTATATCCATTCCTTTATTTCCTACAAGTTTGTATATTACAATCCACTAAACCAAAAGGCCAGATCACTCAGATACCTAGATCTCTTGCAGTCTACTTAGCCAAGGGTGAAATTAATTGAAATTCAATGGCAATATGCTGATATACAAGTGGAGGATCTTTCTCAGAGTACCATAAAAGTCTCTTTTGCTTTTGAATGGGTGAGTGGTTAGATTTAGATTAGAGAACTTATATAAACACAAAAAGATAAACAGTTCCCATAGCCTTTTCTCAGATCATAAAAAATAATCGGATGCAGGGTTAGCTTTCTAAAACGAACAATCTACAGAAGGAAAAATAAAGGAGCATCTTAAGCCGCTGTCACCGCGCTCTACAGTGCCCACACAATGGGTTCACTTCAGAGTGAAACCAGTTCTCCTTTTGGTTCATTTGCTGACATTGTCCGGTGGGCAGCTTTGCTCTTTGCAAATAACGGTTCAGAAATCCTGAGTGAAAGGTTCAGCTCTGGACGGAGAAGATGATCATTCATCCGTTCCACGATCACAAAATTTGGGCTCCTGTGTGGCTTGTGAGCAAACAGCTACGCTGAAAGCCGGGGTGTGAGACGGGCTGCTTGGTCCTAGAACAAGTGTCTGAACTTGGGCCCCCAGAATTATTTAACCAGAAATTTGCCTGGAGGGTCTTGTTGCCATTTGTCTTTTCTACTTCCCTCTGTCTCTCAAAGGGATTCTTTTTGATGAATGATCGCTATCTGCCACTGTTCCCCTTAAGAGGAACATTTATGCCCTTTCAACAGCATTGACTAAAGACCAGAAAGTAAAATAAAAGTAAGAAGATGGAAAACATCTCTGGCAGGAAGTGTTGGATGTCCAGGAGAACAAACCTGGGTCTCATTCATTGATCAGTTACTGAAAACACAGGACCATGCCCTTAAACATCCCTGAAGCATCACATTTAATCTCTGCCTAACTTACACATGGAGGCAGGTGCCAGAGTAGTTGCTGCCTTGCAGGGATGCATTTGGGAACCAAGAAGCAGCTATCTCCAGATACCAAGTCTTTGTGTGAGCAGAGACCTCACACCACATCTGAGCATCCTGGTTGCTGACCCAAAACGTAAGATGCTGTCTGTGACCCTGTGCCCACTTGGCTTCTCTCCCTTGCTCCAACACCTTGATGGGAAATGCTGCCCCTGGCAGAAGGGTAGCGTGGATGTGAGAGGGCTCAGACCACAGTGAGGCCAGGTCAAAATGTTGTTGTCAAAGATGTGATTGAAAGAAAAAAAGCTTTGAGCATTAAATCTGGTTTGTTTTTCATACCTAAGGTCCTTTCTCAGTCAAAGAAAAAAAAAAATCAATGAGGTTTCCCTTGACTGAAGGCTAATAGAGAGACAAGCAAAGTAATGAGGACTTGGCCTAATGGGTCCAGTTGGCTGACCTCACTATCAACATCAAGTTTTGTCCACTATCAGCATTGCAGGGATCAGCTAAGAATGGTGATCTAGGAGCTATATGTTTCATAAAGAGCCAGTATTATGTAAAATCATATGTTCACTACAGAACCCCTATAACAAAGAGTTGGACCTTTCTACTTGATATTCTGATCACAGATAGACTTCTTAGCATTAGCTTTTCTAATTCAGAGTCTCAAAGTACGAGCTGGAGTAACTGAAAAGCTGTTGTATCGCTGTGCTCCTTAGAGACAAGATAATCGGCACAAAATGTTCCCTTCCTCCCTCAGGTCCCCCCCACTGGATCGAGGAGCCATTCCGGTGTGTTGCCCCGCTCACTAAATTGCCACTTAGAGGAAGACACTGTTAAACATGGTCACCTCTGGTGATCCGCCTTCTGCACAGTGATGAAGTCGTCAGGGGGCCACTAGATAAGCCAGCTAAAGAGGGTCAAGAAGGCTGTCCTCTACTTGATAGCAGCATCTTAATAGCTTTCTAAAAACAGTGGGCCATCAAGTACCCAGACAATTTAATTTCACTTCTCAGCTGGAAAATAAGTACAGTACTTGCTTTCATTCAGAAAAGAGAGGAAAAAGGAGAACTCATCTGCCCATTGATTCATTTGTTCACTGGTTTCCTGTGTTTACCTTGACGTACTGCAAGCTGCAAACTTTCAGAAAACTTTCTAATCCGATACACGATGACACTTTCCTCTACCGTCAGTACTTTCCTTGACACTTTGTAAGCTCTTAGGGTGCTCGGTTATCTTGTAATGCTGTAGGAAATGTCTAGATAATATCCAGAGATAATAGGCATTGCACGACTGTGTTTCTGCTACTCTGCCTAGTAGTGATACAGTTAATAACATCGATGTACGGAGTTGGGCGCTTGTGTCTCCTCAAGCTTTTGAAGAAGTCCCACGCTGAATTAGTTTTCAGATTTTGCATACATTGCAATGAAGTGAGAGCAACTCACAGTCTTTCAGAGTTTCTTGCAGACTTGAGCTTAAAACATATTCTGTAGTGAACAGTTAAACAAAAATCTGGCAACAGTCCAGCTTTTCCCAGTTTCCTCATAAATGGTTCAGGCCAGACAGACTTTCATTTTGTTGTTAACTGAATTGAAAATATATTTCATTACCCAAACAGCAGTGTTGGGAGTTTTGTATAAGGGTTTGTTTTGGTTTTTTTTTTGGTGCAGCTTTTACAAAGTTGCCAAATGACTTAGATGAAGCGGAGATTTGCTTTCTGCTTTGCTCACTGCTCCTCACAGCGGGTCTGCAGTCCCAGCGCACAGCCACGGTAAAGATCCCAGCCACGGGGCTCCCCACAGCAAAGCCACTGCTCACTGTGAGATTAACGTGGTTTGGCACCAGAGCAACAGGCAGCCTGGCGTGGCAAGAGCAAACCTGTGATTTGTCTGCCGAATTTGGGATGTGTTTTATACAGTGACTTATAGTAGTATTTGAAACATGTTTTTCTCCAGTGATGCACTTTAGCCAGTGCTTTGGTATACCTATGGCTCTTCAGCCCTACATAGACTTCAGTCTACATAGACTTGATAAGTCCTACTAGACTTGATAAGCTGAAGACATGCCTGTAAGTCTACAGCTTCATGAAGAGAACTCCATCAGTGCTGGGATGCGTGACATTTCACCACATGAAATAATGGTTCCTACTTGCCTTGATGGAAGTGTTTTGACTAGCCATCCAATGTCTGTTTAGTAATCAAAAAACTTAAATCATATTATTAATTATTAGGGTGATCAAAATTGTCCCTTCCAGTTTTCTAATCTACAATGCATGCTTTTCTAAATCACTGAGTGTGAAAGCTTTCAGATAAGTAAAAACAGTCTGGAAATCCCTTAAAGTGCTCCCACCAATGTCGTGCTGGCAGAGTCTTTTATATTCTGTGCAACTTTGCAAGCAGAAATCTCATCAAGGTACCAAATTAAACTGTCATGCTGCTCTGTGACTCCTGAACTACTGGCACGCCCCAGCTGTAGTGCATGTTATTAATAACACCAAGTTGTCGGGAAAACAGTTTCCAGGTCATATTGTAAAGGCATCTAATTGGTAACAATGAATGACAGATTCCCTTTAAAGTCCAGGAAATAACTGGTTGTGCCACACAATGATGCAAAACATAGAGACAGCCAAGATGAAGACCTGGTTCTGGCACAGCTGTACTTCACTAGGACCCTTCCCAAAAGCCAAACCAAAGTATTTGCAGAGAATCTTAAGCATCTAAATGCTTCATTTTCCAGGCAGGAATTAGTTGCAGGCAGCGTAGCAGGAAAATGAATAAATAACGTGGGTCACAGTTGATTATTATCATTAATCTATAACAACGAGCTAACCAAACATGAAATAAAGGTTAAATTTCCAGAGGTGTTGAGATATTATCGATAGGTTCATATGACCAAATGAAGACCACCAAGCTTCTACCTTAGATTCACTCTTTAACCTTTGGAGAAACAGAGGCACTGCTAGGGCAAGATTCATCACATCTTAAAGGCGACATCTGCAATAGCTGTGACCAATCACTCCTTTAATAGTGCCACTTCCTTAGCACCAAACATAAATAGAGCCCGAGGTGCCCAGTTTAGATGAAGACATCTAAGTTTAAGCAAGATGAATCCCAGCCTTTGAGAATGAAGGCCACATAAGATGTGGCCCACCCAGGAAGGTGGGTGGAAGGATGCACTACATATGCACCAGTTGGGTCAGTTTGATAGCCAAACTGTCCCAGACTATGACTTCTCCCCCAGTGGTCGCAGCTTCATGAGCAGGGATAACCAAAACCACGTAAAGCACTGTTTGAATTGCTTCTTATTGCTCAGCTTATTAAACCAACCTGCTACCAGTTTTGCATACCAAGGTGTAACCTATAGCCATTTGGAACCTGCCTTTCAAGCAGTCTCCAGGGACAGGGCAGACACTTGGGATTTGAACAACTTCTCCTGGGATAAGTACCAAACAGGACATCTACATTCCATGAGTGCAACATCACTTCTAGTTTGAGGACAGAAAGGGATTTAAGCAGTATACGAATGTAGCTGTATCACTCTCCAGCAGGGTGGATTTCAGCCTCGGTGCCTCAGCTCATCATCTGCAAAATAATTCAGAGATGCACAAGCTCTAAGGCCAGAGGGATCTCTCACCAACCTTCTCAACACACAGACAAAACAGCTATTCCCAGGAGGTGGATTAAGCCATTTTGAAAGATAGCTAATCTTGTTTTAAAGAACCAGAAAGATGATGAGTCTGCCACCTTTCCTGATAAGGCATTGCAATGCTTAATTACCCCCACTGCTCGCACATTCCTTCAAGGTTGAATTTGTTTAACTTCGTCTTTCAGCCAATGAATCTTTTTTGTGCCTTAGTTTGCAAGACCAAAAAGACCTCCCTGGCTAAAAGTTTATCTAGGCTTTGGTGTCTGTATACTGAAGCCAAGTCCCTGTCAATCTGCATTTTGATAGTGAACTCCTTAAGCTCCACATCGCGTAGGCTGTCTCCCTGGGTCTTGTTTTTGAGCTTCCTCTCAATTCTCTGAAGCTCTCCTTCATTGCTTTCCAACTTGGTGGAGGAGAGAAAAGACAGGATGACTGCAGGGCACCCTGGGCTTGGGACGCAGGTGGGGGATCATGTGGGTCTCATAGTGTTTGACCCTCAACACGCAGAGTGGGAATTAAACTTGGTTGTTGAGTTTCACTTGCTGTCTTAACAACTCTCCTCCATCTCCATCCAAGCCTCATCAGGGCCTGCCTTTCTCTAGTTGAATCACTCATTTCTGTCTATTTTAGGGTAGATTATATGCTCTCCATATAAATCTCTGTTTTTTCACTGCCTCTTTCTCAGATTTTAACTGCATTTACTTATTTCTCCCCTCCTGAGATCCAGAGGTTAATTGTTATATTGTACGGTTTAAAAAAAAAATATCTCTTTTTCAGGCTTAAATTTACTGCCATGCACTTTCACTGGATAACTTATTTGTTTTGTTTTGTTAATATGGTTCCTGACAGATTAAATGGAAAAACCTAATTCATTTCGTCAGTACAAAACTTTTTCTACAGAAGTTTAACTAATCATACGCCTTTTCTCTCTGAATTATTGTTTCAATCTTCTTCCTCTTATGTAGAAAGTCTCTCCTCAAGTACAGCCAATTTCATCATTATTTTGCTACTTCTGTTCCATCTGTCTGAAGTTAATACGGAACACATGCAAAATTAGACCAATATTTTAAATATTATTTTTATAGCTGGCGAACATACAGTGTAATATTTTGCCTGCCTTTTGAGTGCTATTGATCTATTATGTATAAAAGTTTTCACTCTGTGCAACTGGAATCAACTTTTTTTTACTGGGGGTGCAGGTTTGTGGGCACTCAGCAATCAGGTGACATATCAGGAAAACTCAGAAAAAAACCCTGCAATCAGCTTTCTCAGATTCAAGTTGTTTAAGAGCTTTGAAGTTTAGCCTTGGTTGCAACTAAAATTATGAAATCTGGTGGCAGCAGGGCTGTAGAAATGATGCATCCCACTATGAATATTGATATGTGCTGCCCCTCTGCTCCACTCTGGTGAGACCCAACCTGGAGCACTGCGTCCAGCTCTGGAGCCCCAAACATAAGAAGGACATGGAGCTGTTGGAGCGGGTCCAGAGGAAGCCACGGAGATGCTGGGAGGGCTGGAGCCCCTCTGCTGGGAGGACGGGCTGAGAGAGCTGGGGGGGTTCAGCCTGGAGAAGAGAAGGCTCCGGGGAGACCTTATTGAGGCCTTTCAGTACCTAAAGGGGCCTACAGGAAAGATGGGGACAAACTTTTTAGCAGGGCCTGTTGCTATAGGACAAAGGGTAATGGCTTTAAACTAAAAGAGGGGAGACTAGATAGAAGGAAGAAATTTTTTATGCTGAGGGTGGTGAGACACTAGCCCAGGTTGCCCAGAGAGGTGGTCGATGCCACATCCCTGGAGACATCCCAGGCCAGGTTGGAAGGGGCTCTGAGCAACCTGATCTAGTTGAAGATGTCCCTGCTTATGGCAGGAGGGTCGGACTAGATGACATTTAAAAGTCCCTTCCAACCCAAACCATTCTATGATTCTATAATGTTTTTCGATAAGAAGGCAGGTTTTTGCATAAGAAGGGTGTGCCCATCACAATATTTTTGCCACTCACCTGAGCAAGGTTGGGAGGAAAAAAGGAAAAGAAAAATGAAATTCCTGAAGAATTATTCATCGGGTCAGGCGAGATTGCATCTGCAAAATCTGCACAGTAGCAATTCCCGGGAAGCGCTGGCAGCAAGACAAACCTGACTGGGGGCCTGCAGCTCTAATCAACTTCCCGATGCCGTGGGCAGCGCGGCGAAAGCCGTGCCTGGCAGGAGCAACGCCGCGATTGCAGTGATGGATGACTCCCCAACTGCTGCTACAGGCACTGGAAGAGGGGCTTTGGAAAGGCAGGAAAGAGATTCTGGGGAGGGGAGGGATGAAAAAGAAGACAGTGGATAAATAGATAAATAAAACCCGAGGAAGCCAGGCTGAGGGACTGAGAACCAAGTGGGGCTACAGGTTGTAACTGGCAAAAGAATGCTTCCAAGTCATGACATGAATAGACATCTGTGTACAAAATTACCCCTCTTTGTAAAAGGAAAGAGCGAAAAGACTAAGATGGCAGTGGAAATGAAAAAAAAAAAAATCAGAAATAAATACCAGGACAGCAGAAAGAGTGGTGTTTATGAAAAAAGGAGACCACTGCAGAAAGGTGATGGGTAAACAGTAAAAGTCATAAATGCAAAATCTGAATATCTAAATTTGGTAGGAATAGTCTCATTCCCATTGGACAAATAAGAAATTAAAGGCTGGTGGAAAAGGGATACTTCAGAAAAAAATCAAGGTTCTGTCTTTACTCTGGCGATGCCTCTGCCAATATGCAGCCGTGGGCAAGCTATTTTAATACTGTGAGTCTCATTTCTGTTTTGCATAAAAGATTACAGTGTCAGGCACACCAAGCAGTTCATAGAGATTACTTATGTCCACACAGTATCATTGTGAAAGTACCTTACAGTTATGGGATAACTAGGCATCCCAACAGCACTGGGAATAAACTGTATCATTGTTTTTAGAAACAGGGAAAGTAAGGCACAAGGAATGTAAGATCAGAAATTTGGCACACGTGCACATGTTAAAATCAATAGTTTAAGGCTTAATTTAGACTGAGTACCTGATTGTTTAGCAGTTCATTGCAATAGTATGGAAACAGGATTTCCCTAAAGTGGGATTCCTGCCGTACTTTAAAAAATGCAGAGAATGTCAAATAGTAGTTCTAATGCAAGTGATTGTAGTCTGACACTACATCGTTATTAGCGCCATCGATACCCATCACCTCCGGCAGAAGCTAAACCAGGTTGGATTGCAGCTGCAAGACTCTCTCCAGCACTCCCAAATCTCCCTGGCTGCAGTGACCCCAAAAGCCAGCACTTCATGTCCGCGTTTCCCAGCCAAGCCAGCACGAACTCAACCTTGCTGCGACCAGCATCCTGACCCTCCTGTGAGCAGTTCTGGGCTCTCTCATCTGCCTGGAGTCTTTTCATAGATTTTTCCTGCTGGGGTGGACTGAATATCACAAGCAGAATAGCAAAACGTACCTAAGGCAGGAGGTAAGTGCCCCTTTGCATGTGCTTCAAAGCAAGAGCACCCCTGTGGTTCTCCACCTCCCACTACTCCCCGCAACTCTAGAGCTGGTTCAGGGTCAAACCTGGCCTAAAAACCCTGTCCTCAACCTCTTTTTTGCTCATGTACGTAAAAATTGCCCACGAGGATTAGCACAGGTGAATGCAGGTCACCTAACACGGGTCAAGTGTATTTATGGCATCACCTCTCGCTGGTAATTTCCCCACCCAGATTTCCAGGTTGCTAAAATACAGTGTGTGATTGAGCTCACTCCACATGCAAATGCACGGTAGAAAGACACTGAGCAGGCTGTTAAACAAAGATCCCAATTATGAGCACCAGGATATCATCTCTAATAAGGCAGGAAGCAAATGGGCTCCCTTTGCCTTGCCACTCACTGCAGGGCGAAGTACCCGCCTCTGTGTACACACACACCGGGCACCACTCCTCTTAATGACACAGACAATGAAAACTTACGCGGCACTCAGGTAATGTGCATTAAAGGGGTTTTATCTGCCGCAAATAAATGGCATTTTACCATCTTTCTAGTATTTTAAAAAGTTCTTCCATGAAAAACATGGGGCTTGATTTACTGGCATTAAATAAAGAAAAGATCTGGAGAGGCATCTATCTATCCCTCCATCCATCTATCATTAGATGTAATTTAATACTTAATGACATTTGTGATCATCATGCCATGCTTGTAATTGAAAATGAATAATTGAAATTCCAATTACCACAGGGGTCAACGTAAGGGGAATTCATATAGTAACTTGCTAGGCAATAGCCTAAATTTGCAGTCATGTTAGGACTGCAAACAATGTGTCTCATTCTTCAATTATTTATTGGGAAATGCCATCTTAATTTCTCTTAGACATTTCTGTGAACAGTCAGGGCATTGTCCTGAAAGGCAGAAAATCTAGACTTCCTCATGCTCAGTCAGCATCTAGCTGGATAGTCCTGGATCAGCACTAGCATTGGGTTCCCCCTTGACATCTATCCTTACCAGAGCAACTGAAGGTACCACCAGCAGACCAAAGGCGTTTCAATACCGGCCATACATCTTTCAGCACGGGGGAAATGGCAAGAAAGCATAGAGCTGCACGAGACCACGAATAGATGATACCAGTGGAACTAGCCCTAAATAATCGATCCTGGGCTTCAAACAACATCCAGTGGCAAATCATCAACATAACAAAAGAGACTCATTTTCAGGCCATTAGCTGCTTGCAGTACAAGGAACTTTTCTGGCTTTCTCAGAAATTTGATCCCCTAATGACTACAGAAAGGGCATCAGGACAGAAAATAATTACAGTCTGTCAGACAGTCTGGCATTCAACCTTCCACATGGTCCAGCAGACGGTGTCAAAGATTTGACCTCAAGGGGTTTTAAAGCACATTGTCAGAAAATACTCATCTAAATGGTCTACAGAGCATCCTACAGCTGATCAATGTCTTAAGCGAGCAATACTTAGCAGCTGGAATGTGTTTGATTAGTACATCTAACCCCTGATTGATTGGTATTCTAAATAATTAATTGCCTTGTTCGTGGGGGAACAAAATAAAACTTTAATAAGTGACAAGGATCTTAGTGTCTCTGTAGCAAGCTACAAGGATGTTAGCTCTGCTTTTAACTGGTTGGCTTAAAATTCACATATGAAACCACCTGTATTTCCATCTAGTGTTGCAGAGTTTCGCTGCTTTTCTAATAAAAGACTTAAACCCAAGAATTTGGCCATTTCCCTTAAATTTGCTTCGCTTCCAGGAATTTTAGGTATTACTTTCACTTATCTTTTAATCCAGCTGATCTTTTTAGAAAGGTGCAACGGTTTCAGGCATTAAACCCTGAATACATGTCTTGAAAAAAAGGTATGATTGCAACATATATTCATGTTGTGTTTTTTTGGTAGGCTGATGATCACCCCACATTAGATATCTGAGTATAAGCTAGTCTTCCTTGGCTTTTCTTTGTAACCAGTGGAAATAGGCACCTCCAGAAGTCAATTGTTCAGATCTGTCCCAAGATGCATCTCTTTTAAGTGCCTGGGTTTGTGCAGTGACTCCTACCCAACGTGTCAGGCTCCACGTGCCCAAACGAATCACATGGTGCCTTTGACCAAGAAGCTGTGGAGTGACTCTGACAACTCACTGCAGATACAGGCTCATGGGTAGAAAAGGACATGCAGCCTATATTAACCAGCTCCAGCAAGAGGTTGATATACAGTCCTTCGTTAATAAAATCTGGATGGACCGGTTATTTCTGTAAGCATTGAAAGGTGTGAACAGCCTGGGCTGAAATGCAAACAAGGTGGACTGAAATGATTTACATCCCTTCTACAGAGGTACCAGGCTGAAGGGCGAGACAGAATCAGACCAATGTCTAGTCCTCACCCATCCTGTAATGTCCTTCTGGCTTTGTCCAACAAAAGCAAGTGCCACTTCTTTGTAGAAGGAAAGGGAAACTGGAGATTTTGAGGGAGCTAGCTGGGAAGGGCTCATCTGAGCACAGAAATCACCCTCTGTGAGGAAGGATCTCCCTCCTTCCCTTCCTCTGACAGCAGTGTTGTGTATCCCCAACACCAAACTCAGTCCATTGCACGCTCTCTCACCAAGACCTAGATTAACCTTTGCAGCAAATATATAAATAAATCCTAAATATTCCTACGTATCTTCACCCCAGGACATACATTAGTGCTTCTGCCCATATGGCACTCATTTATTCTGTCCTGGTCTGTGCCTCTTGGCAGTACTGACATCCTGGATCCGAGGCACCAAAGGGCCAGTCACTCCAGTCTTGACTTTTTTTAGATGAAGAGGAACAGGCCTCTCAAAATTCAGTCAACACCTTTGGCACGTCAATGCCACCACAGGAGACACAACATGGCCAAGGTAAGTGTTGGTGCCCCACACTGAGCCACCCCCTTCCACTGCGGGTCTGCGGCATGGAAGAGGTTCTGTGTTGCAATCTCAACCTCAAAATCTCTTGGTGTATAAGCGCTAGTGTCTTGAAATGATCTTTGTGTTGTTTGAGCCTGTGCTTTTTCGGTCAGCACTGCCACATTGCCGGGCAGGTCACAATGCTGTTATTAGCATCAGATTTATAAGGACCATCAGTGGGTGAAGTGTCCTTGGAGAGGCTTTTTAAACAAACCTGATTTCAGCTTATGGAACCAGACCATCATTATGTCTCTCACCAACCAAAGAATGTGTGTTTACACAAGAGAAGGCCACGGGTCAGAGGCAGAGAGCAGAAGCACAGACAGTGCAAATCAATATTTTTAGATAATTTACTGTTAAATAAACTGTAAGACTAGGTCCAGCTGGTTTGAATCAGCTTCACCACTCTTGGTATCAATGGAAGAAGGGCCATTTACTTGTATCGCAATTACGGATCTCAGCATAGTTATCTCGATAAACTTCTGGCTGGAATACCTCACAGCTTCTCTAATTAGTTACTCATTGAGAATATGGAAGAGGTATTGAGCTTCTTGGCTTACAAATAAAGCAATTAAATAGCAATTTAGAAATAAGGGAAAGATCAAATATATAAGTTCTCAGAGCCTTTGAATAATCAGGGACTGGTGGGTGTCAAACAGGTCACGGGATTGGAAAGACCTGCATTACAATCAAGAAAAGCAGTTCTTCCATCTCTTGACTCTCAGCCCTGGGTCCAGGCCTCTGGATGCAGCATCCCATCCCTCCTAGTCCCAGAAAAGGCAGGAAGGCAAAAAGCTTGAGAGCAGAGAAACAGAAACAGATGCCATCCCATTAGTTGGCAAATTTAGGCAACGTTGCTGCAAGGCTGGCTGTAACGGCATGGCGGGGTGGAAGAGCTGCCTTCACTCTGCTGTAGGGGGCAAAAGGAGTTTGAGTCCAGCCAGAAGAAATGTCATGCAGAATAAAGTTCCTGCCAGCCTTGGCAGCGATAGTGTCAGGGTTGCTCACCTGTTTCCTTGTGAGTCATGTCCAACTTTTGAACACACATTTCCATGCGTATCCAACACAGCCTGAGGTGGGAACTAATGAGAGGCCTGTTTTTGACATGTGTTGATATACATAGCGCAGTTGCCTAGCACAGATGCTGCTTTCCACGTAGTTCTGCGCACTGGATTTGTAAGTCAACAGGGGCCCTGGCTCAGCAATGCTCATTTGGGAACTCCCCACTCCAGGCTCTGAATTCTGCCAATACCCTGCACAACTTTCATGAATACATTAAATACCTATAGATCATCTACCTTCTGGGAAGATTACTATAAGCCTTGTCTGATAACATAGCCAAAGAATTATAAAAATTCAATTTTTTTAACCAGTGAAGCTTACAATGAGGCTTTTTTTAACCTCCGAGCTATCACGTCTTCTTCCTAGCTTTCACATACTACTTTGTAAGGTTTAACCTTTCATTTACTTTTTTCCTCATTGAAATACTCAGAATTTATTTATTTTTTATACACTCAAAGAAACAATCAAGTTACCTGAAGGCTAAATATTATAAATAGTTTTACTCTCTTTTCCCTTGAAAGCTAAAACATTTTTTTAATTGTCTTTTAAATCATAATGGTAAGTGTTGATTCAAAATCTCCACTACACATCACTCCAATGGGAATTTGAATAAATCACCTCACTTCGCAAAATTCTATCCAGTATATGTGTCTGATGGCTGCATTTTTAATTATTATTGTTAGGAGAAAATATTTATGCTATAGTAGAATACAAAATTCCTGATGGGAATTACTGTTATTACTCCTCCAACTCTACTGCAGCAAGCATTCTCAATATCTATGTGTAATAAGATATAGTCTTACACCACTTAGTTGAATTTAAGAATCAAACTTTATTCCACAGTGGACACCTTATTGACTTCTGCTCCACTGGCTTTTTGTTATTGCTGTCTTCATTGTCTTTTCATTTCCCAGTTTTCCCTATATATTTTCAGCATTCCCATACAGAGAACCTCATTCAAGCAATCACTCCAACCGGCGTAAGTTTGTGCATGAGGACAGACTTTGGCTGTAGTTTAAAATAAAGTAGGAATGTATTTTGCTGCAAAATTAAAACAAATACCAATCACTGTCATTGGTGTTTGATCTTACTTCAGCAATGCATGTTACAGCCATTGGTTTATGCTACTAAAGGAGTTTTGCAAAACCCTGGCTTTGTTTCCCTTTTTGATTCACAATCTGAATCCCAAAAAATCAAAAAGGAGCAACTATATCTTAGACTGATTTGAATGATCTTTCTTACTGTTTTTATTTTCACTAACAAAGCAGCTGCAAAACTGAACAGAAAAAGGAAAAAAAAAAAGGAGTGGGATCAACTGAAACATTTTACTTGGGCTGAAATATCATGTTTTCCTTTGTGAAGGTTGGAGTTTTCCTTCTTTCTTTTACAGTTTTATTTCTTTAGGCCAACAGGCCGGAACCAACAGTTTCTACTAAGCCACTGAAATCTGTTCTGTCAATTTTTTTCTAATTTTCATTTTTTTCTTCTCTGGGAGACACAGATGCTAAAATATGTGGATGTCACACCACACTATACAGCAAACAAACTACTCCCAAATACCCCCAATTCTATTTATATGGCCATTTAACCATAAGATCAGGACATACCATCATCAGCAGCAAGGAATTAAGACTCACACAGTCTCAGTACAAATTCATCCTGTCTATCTTTTGGCAGAGAGAGGATGAACTTACAGTAAGAGCGTCATCTCCTTACGCTTCCTCTGCAACACTCATTTTCAACCTTTACTCTTCTGCGACCTCCCATGGATTTTCCACTGCAGCAAGGACCTCTGTGTCATGTCTAAAAGTCCACTAAAAATGTATTTATATTTTTTCTTTGTTACCTTTTGAGTTCATGCACAGAATGTACAGAGTCACAGTTGTCTCCAGAAAGAGAGCGGAGGATGTCACTGAAGAGAGTATGTCACAGGCTCTGCCCACATTTGTGGCTTAAGAACTGAAATGATTTGGTTCATCTCAACTTGAGGTTCATAGGTTGGCCAGCCCTCCTCAACCTGAGTACCTATAACCTTTCAGTAACTCTCTGTTCTTCCAAGACGTGGACAATGGTGCATCGTCCTCTTCCCTACTCTTTCATGCAGTAACATATTGACCTGGACTTTCACAAAGAAATAGAAGATCTAGGTTCAAAACTTGCTTCTGCAAGCAGGGGTGAGGAAGGGTTTCAGCTAACATAGGAGCTGTTTATTGAGAGATTTCAGGACCAGTTTAAAGGCTGTGTAGAAGGGGATGCTCTTTTTCCTTCTTCTTGAAGTTTTTCACCTTTGCAGGCAAGAATGCCAGACTGCCAAGCTACCTGGAAGAATGGGACCATCGCTTTGTAGCCTAGTAGTTAGAAGACTGATCTACAGACATGATTTCTCACACAAGGAATGGTGTTTTTTCCTGCAGAGCGGAGCAATGCCAGCATAAGTGATAGCGAGAGAGCCCATGCAGATAGGAAGGAAACTCATATAATTTTAGTCATCTCCATGGTCCATCCAAACGTGTCACCCTGGGCTCCTTTTTTAATCCCCAGAACATAGCAGATGATTTTAGGGCCTATATTATGTGTTTTTACTTTAGCTGTGTCTTTTAAAATGAAAAGATTGCACCCTGCATGTGCTTATTTCTCTCCACTGACTAAAAAAACAGTCTGTGGTGACTGTCTCAGCTGTGAATATTTACATTTGATCAGATGCACCTAATCCAGGCTGTTTTTCTGTATACTTTGTCATCTTCTTTTCCAAACAAAACTTACATTTCATTAAGAAACCTCTTTCATACTATCTGAAAGCAAAACTTCTATAAAATCCAGGATTAAAAAAAAAAAAATCAAATTAAAACCTCCTGGTTTTAGACATTCATGTCCCAGAATAGACCCTGAAATCTACCCACCGCTATTTGGGCAGCCAGAGGGAGAAACAGACTATAAACAAAACTGAAACAGATTTTATTGATTTTTCCCCATGCAGGCTAAGCTGCATGCAAAATCAAAATCAAACACAGAATATCAATAACTAACAACAAGTCAAGTGCATTTTCAAATGAATTCCCTCTCCATGGTCTAAGGCATTCCTGCAATAAGTCAGATTAAGAAAGATACCTGCAAGTTATGATTTGAAGTGGATTATGTCCATTTAAGGATTCATTTCAATATGTTTTCATGCTGATGACATCAATAGAATAAAGGAAGTTATATTACTCGAAAGCCGTTAATTGGGTACAGTTCTCTATTGTCTGTGTATTGTAATGGTAAAATGTTTTCTGTCATGGAAAAAGAACTACCCTGAGGCTCTTATTCTCACTCCAACACCTAACACCTTTTCCCTGAGCTTTGTATACACATTTCCAGCTTACTGAGCTTTGGTACCCCACCACACCAGGGCTCTGACTCCAAGATTTGATTCACAATTAGCAAGTTTTGGCAAAAACTGTGGGCATGTCAGGGTAGACAAGGAGGCACTATGAACTACTCCATGCATAGGGTAAGATTCATCCCTCATTAAACTTTGGCTGTTGACGACACCTTCACGTGAGCTAGCCACCCTCAAGTCCTTTTATTGTTGATGGAAATAAACTTCTTCTATTGGCTCTCTCCAGCGGGGATGAACCCCTGCCTAGGACTGCATCTTAGGATAGAGCCAAGCTAATACAGCTCATGAGTTGCTGCAATATGACTGTCTTGTGCTCTTAATATATCCTCTCTCTGCAAGAAGATGCTTGTATTGAGGTGACTCCTTTCTCATTAATTGGCTTGCTGAAAAACTGCTAACTCTGAACAACTCAAGTTGCCATGAAGACACAGCCTATATCTGTGAATCACAGATCCCTCCAAAACTGCTTGGATGGAAAACTTCTAAAGTATATTATTACAGTCCCAGACTCTGTATACATTTCCCACTAGACTGCTTACGCATCTTGCATTTTAAATTCCCTGGAATTTTTTCATAAATAAATATCATAAAGAAAGGACAATTCAATTTACATTTGGTAGGGTTCAAAAATCACTGTAATTGAATGATAATTTGCCATGAAGCATGGATGTGAGTCCTCATGTTTGCCTCTTGACCTGAAAGGATACGGCTAGTGAAAATGTCTAGCAGGTAATTACTGCTAGGCTAACCCTGAGGCTTGGCTATTATCACAGGTCAATCTCTCTAAGATAATTCCCAGGATAATATTACTGAGGAACACACTCTCCTTGCATAATGCAACACCTGCTTCTGTCCTGAGAGCCCAGGGATGGGGAGCTTAACTTGGCCTCTTCTTCAGTCTCTTCATTAGATTTTCTTGTAGGGCAGAGGATGGAAGCAGCAAAAGGGGAGAATAAGGGAAAAGTCACCTTTTAATAGAGAACTTGGAGTGATTTTATTTTCATTGCTTATCAGGGCTATGACTTCTCGCAGAATGTGTAAAGATGAGGAACACACAAATTCTCATGTCATGTAACAGGATCAGGTGTTGCTGCTGGAGACAGGAAGGGGAATGGTTTAAATACGCAAAATATTTGCTAGCCCCAAAGCACTAACAAATCGGCCTTGTTATAGCATCTTCTTCTGTGCATAGGATTATGCACATCTTTCACCGTGAAAAGGAACACGTCTTTTAGAGTACTTACAACACTCTGAGGAGACTGGTGTGTTTCTATTTGTAGTCCACCAGTCTGAATGCCAGCAAACCATTTCTCTTTATAAATTCTACTGCAGATGACCAAGAGGAAAAATAAACCTGTCAAAATGTCTCAGAAGATCACTTAAAATCATTGTTTGGTCCTCTTTTTGTCAAGACAAATATACCTCCACGACCTAGTCAGACGTGTGCTGTACTTTAGGCAGGATCAGGATGCTCCCTGGGCTTCTACAACAGTGCAAGGCACGTGAGAATGTGCACAGGACAGACCAGGTCATAACCATGCATGGGGGTGCACCCAGCCTGCTTTACTCCCCTCGTAGAAACTTAGGGCCATGAAAGAACTCAGAGGTCATCCAGCCCATCCCCTTGCCCCGAGGCAGGCTTAACTACAGGGAGGTCATGCCTGACAGATGTTTGTTTAACTTGCCCTCATAATGATGGAAACTCCACAACCACTGCAGATAACCTGTGCCTGGTCTTTAGTGTCCTCATCGCTAGAAATCTTTCCTTCCCAGCATTATAAATCCACCTTTGCTGTTGTAAGACAAGAAACAGGGAAGAGCAACAGCAGGAAAATGTATGGGGGGAAGCGGGGGGGGGGGGAGAGAATTTAATACCCAAGTGAGAAAAAGGGGAATAAAAGAAAAGACCTACGAAGGTCCATAGGTTGATCCGCAATAGCTCAAAATTTTGCAACTCTGAAAGCAGCACTGAAGGGGAAAGTTTAGTCGTCCCGGTGCCAGCAGTAAGAATAATAATTAATAATAATTATGCATCTGGTCAAAGGTCAATGGTGTAATAAGGTTACATGATTAGTCTGGACGGCAACATAGAGAGCGGATGGGAAAAGGTATGTAAGGATCTTAATTAATGCCACTTATAATGCTATTAATAATGTATAATTAACTATTTAAATATTAATATCTTTTATTACTTTCTCTTATTTTGCCATATTGCACAGAAGGCAAAACCATCATCTCTGCCTATAATAGCTTACATGTAAAAGTTACTGGTAGATTTTCAGCAGTGTATTGGAAGACACATAGGTCTTTATGTTCTGATTTAATTTTTTATAAATCTCTTTAATTCCACTTGTGTTAATTATGTCTTTCAGCTCTTTAGCTGGAACAACTGGAAGTATCATACCTACTTACTATGCTAATTAGTGCTTTCTGTGTATCGTTTCTTGTTTTGCTTCCAATTTTTGTTGAAAATACAGTTGAATGAACTGATTTGTTCTAGAGTAGCACTGTAGTATGGAACAACTCCAAAAGATACCGGTTTAAATTGGAAACAGTTGGGAAAGGGGAAATCAGCTATCAGTCTCGAGTTACTACTACTGTAACTGGAAGCAACTTTACAAGTACATTTGGATAATTCACATTATTTTGCCAACACTTTGAAGTTACACTTTCCCCCCTCATTTCTTAAGTCAGCAAGAAATGGTTATTAAAGGCATCTCTTAAAAAAATGAAACTGTCAAGATGTGGCTTTGAAATCTTTGAAAAGACGCCTGTAACGTATAATGTGCTATAAGCACGTCTATTAAATCATGGCTCTTGTGGTTCTAACACAGAAATACCAGAAAAGAATTCTTTTCACATAGGATCAGTAGCTAGACAATAATGAGAAACACTTGGGCTGAAGGTAAAAGTTGGCTGAAGTAAGCTCCTTCCCATCTGCTTGTTATCAGCAGTTGTAGGAGCAAGGCAGGTGACCCATAAATATATTTTTTTTTAAATGACAGGCTTTTGTTTGTGACTGTGTCACAATGAAGGGTTTCATTGTAACTTTATAGAGATATTGTCCAGGAGTTCATAATTAAATCACAGCTGTTAGTAAAGAAAAGAGCGGTGCTGGGAGAAACTGAAATGGTTTTCCCATGTTAGAAAAAAGAAAAATGTTAAGAAAAAATAAAGTCCTCAGAAAATGAGAAGCAGACTGAAATCAATAGAGGAATTGATCAATTAACTTCCCCTGTCCCAGGTAAATGAAATGCAAAGAAAAGTAAAAGCACTGGGAAAGACAGTGAAGAGAAAAATTTATTTGGGTGCACAAATAAATCCAAGAGGAGGAGACAAACACCGGAGCATGTTCTATTTAGTGTTGAAAGGCACAAACCAAGGATCGAAAGGTAAAGCTAAACAAATTCACACCAGAAAAAAGGTATAGATGCTTAACAGTGAATGCACTTAACCACTTAAGCACAGTTGCGATAGGTGTGGTGGGATCTCTATCTCTGAGTGTGCTGAGTGCGCCTCTGGAAGGTAAGAGTTGTCTGCACAGAAGTTGCCAAGTTCCAACCGGGAATGAATGAAATTCCATCACCCCCATTAAATGGGAGGTCAAGGTGGAAGAGCTAATGGTTTCTCTGACCTCAAAAATCTTTGAAATTATGAAACCATTAGATTAGGTTGCTGATCTAATTGTCTGGGTTACTTGCAGTTGTGGGTATTTTTATATAGGCTTTTTAATTTAATATATTGCTCATGACTTACTATAGTTGGGATATACACAATAATTAACCTTTAGTTATTTTTCAAGACATAGCTTCTCTAAAAACAAGGAGGCTTTGTAGATCATAAGTGCTGGTTGGCATTCAGTAACTACAGTGTGAAAAAACCCCTTTGAAATCCTTTAAAGCCATTCTCTACACTGCATATTCTTTTAAATATTTTGTCATCAAGAACATTAGTGAATTGCTAAATCAATTAAATATTTGTTAATTAACAGCAATAAAGAAAAATCAACTTATGTAATTATAAGTGAATTAAAAACAATGGAATTATTATTAATACTAAAGATTGGCATTCTTCCCAGAGCTGTAAGTTTAATTTTATTTGCCTTTTTAAAGCTAAATTCCTTCTCTGCAATCCATCCAGCAAAAATCTTGCTCCTTGTTTTGTCACCAAGGGTTTTACAGACGCAGGAAAAGTGAAGTGCTCTTGCGGAGATATGCCCTGTGGCCTAACCCAGTGAATGCAATGATTCAAAATTCTTTAATGATCAGGTTCGAGGATAAATGTTTCACGACAACAAAGGAAAAAACTAAACTACAACAACTTTTTAAGAAATGTTGGACAGAATTGACATGAGATTATATTCATAGATCTACCAAAACTTTAGAGCAAATCTGATTGTACCTAAGCTTTTCCACTGAAAAACAATCCAAACCACCCTGATTTTCATGATTGTCCAGGCCAGTTCACCTTTGAGAATTGATTTGTTAGTGTGAAATGAAGGCGTGATTGAAATAATGAGATCAAGTAAAGGGTTGGCTTGGTTCTGCTCTCTGACGGAGCAGCACCTGATTTGCCAATATTCTCTTCTTGTACTGGCCTGTTGCTCATTTTAGTACACATGTAAAACAGAAAGTTGGAGAAGACCGATAAAATTGCTCTTACTTACAGAATCATAGAATCACAGAATGGCTTGTGTTGGGAAGGACCTTTAAAGGTCATCTAGTCCAACCCCCCTGCCATAAGCAGGGACATCTCCAACTAGATCAGGTTGCTCACAGCCCCATCCAACCTGGCCTGGGATGTCTCCAGGGATGGGGCATCGACCACCTCTCTGGGCAACCTGGGCCAGTGTCTCACCACCCTCAGCATAAAAGATTTCTTCCTTCTATCTAGTTTGAATTGACCCTCTTTTAGTTTAAAGCCATTACCCTTTGTCCTATAGCAACAGACCCTGCTAAAAAGTTTGTCCCCATCTTTCCTGTAGGCCCCTTTAGGTACTGAAAGCCTGCTATAAGGTCTCCCCGGAGCCTTCTCTCCTCCAGACTGAACCCCCCAACTCCCTCAGCCCGTCCTCCCAGCAGAGGGGCTCCAGCCCTCCCAGCATCTCCGGGGCCTCCTCTGGCCCCGCTCCAACAGCTCCGTGTCTCTCCTGTGCTGAGGCCCCAGAGCTGGAGGCAGCACTGCAGGGGGGTCTCCCCCGAGCGGAGCAGAGGGGCAGAATCGCCCCCTCGCCCTGCTGCCCACGCTGCTGGGGATGCAGCCCAGGCTGCGGGGGGGTTCCTGGGCTGCCAGCGCACATTGACGGCTCGTGTCCAGCTATTTGAGAATGATGAGGCAGTAATAGAAACCACCAGTGCTGCTGTACTGGTTCCACACCTTCCTAAAGGAAGGGCCGTGGGCAACCGAAGGAGCAAGATATTGGCTCCAAAGAGCAGGGATTAGGCAGTGGCTGGGAGAAAAGGTCAGCGACGTGAACTGCCAGGCTTAACACGGGTTTAACCAACGAGATCCTGTTACACAGAAGGTGGAAGTAGGTGTTCCATTGCTTTATTTTGGCATAATCCATGTGTATATTAATTAAAAAGCAGCTGTAGAATGTGGGAATAAATTCAGCTGCTCTTTTCCTTTGGCTCTTACAGCCAAGGTCTCCTGGTACCTATCTTCTCCTTACGATCTCCCTCATTTCAGCGCTGGTCTTGCTCTCCTGGCTGTTTCCTTCCTTTTTGTTGGCTCACTGCCTTCTCTTCTAGTCTTATTTTCTCTGCTGTTCCTCCTGCTCAAATGTATATTTTCATCTTTTATTTTATACATTTGGCTATCTCAGGTCTCCCTTCTTCATTTTCTGGTGGCCAGCAGTGCTGGGGATCTGGTGCCTTTCACTTTGTTCCCTGCCTTTCAGCAGCACGAACGTATGAAGCTTGACAAAATAAAAACAAACCTGCTGATAGGCCTTGCCAGGCACTGGTTTGATGCAATTAAATACTAATTCAGATTCAGATTTGTGATGGTTTACAATCAATCAAATCCCAAGGACACTTTGTCCTTTAGACAAAGTTATGTAGCGCTTTCCTTAACAACGGCAGAAAAGAAATGTGGCTATATGTATTTCCATGATGAAAGATATGTTGCCTTGCTAAAAGCATCTTAGTCTCTCGGGGGGTCTGCTAGGAGACCTCTGGAGACAATGGTATTCCACTGCAGTGCAAATATTCATCCTGAATCCTGAAAGACCTAGCACTTTTCTTGTGGTGTTTGTTTTTTTTTTTTTTCCTAAAACAATTAGACAGCTGTGGTTTTAAATTATTATAAAATGGATGCGGAGCTGAAGCTCCCTGGTGAGATGATAGGGCTGTGTACTCCCATCATTGCTTTCCTGCATCATGTAGAACCATCATTTCAGGCTTTTACAATTCAAGACCACATTTCTTTGCCTATGTACTTTGGTCCATATTGAGGGCAGTTAGTTATCCCCAGTTTTCAATTAAACCCATTTAAAATTGTCACAACACTGCACCTTACTCCGTTTGCAACAGGGGAAGAACAATAGCAGTGGCATAAGGCATATTTATGCCAGTAGATAATTATTCTGACTAGGAAGAGACATGTGTTGACAACTACGGGGTACAACAAAAGCATCACACCTTTGAAGTGCAGAGGAGCCCTCAGTCAAGATGCACTAACCTTGGTCACACCTAGAAGTTTTCCTGCTTAAACCACAAAGGAATAGTCTATTTTCCAACAAAGTCTAAAGATCAGCAGAAATTTTTAAGGCCACCATGAGCACACTCCTCTCCATTCCATGTTGGTATTGAGAAGTTGAACATGTGAGCAAGTAGAAAAAAAAGGTGTTCTAGTTTTCACTCTGAAACCAAGTATGTTTTTCTTAATATTTTGTCACAAACTTTGATTTAACAGGCTTTTTTCCTGCAGAAATTTCTACTGTCTTGACCCTCTTGAGTAAACTAGAGCCCGATGACGCCTAGTTATCCATCCCTGCTTATGCTTAAATTGATGAGTTTTTAAGCTTTTCCATGTTCCTGATTTTTGTGCGCTTGTGTGTGTCTGCGTGAGCTCTTAAAGACCTTTTAAACACCTGAAAACTTCACACTCATTCACATCTCGATTCACTAACAAACAGAAAAGAAAACATGGATCTAAGAACCTAAGAACCTGTCAGCAAGACATCTGTCCGTGCTGCGATACGCAGCTTTACATTGCAGGAGAAACATGCAGGCTTTACGTGTGCCGACCCCATCCTTCAGTCTGGCTCCCTGTACATCAATATCACAGCAAACAGCGCGCCATGTATCACTAGACAGATCCTCAAGAAAGACACCTGTTCGATATCAGTGTTCAATCTCCTGAGTTAAAAAAAAACATTCAGGGAGTTGTTATTATTATTTCATAAATACGGTTTATTAATCCGGCAGGCAGCAATGTTTGAATTTAAAATGAGTCCTTCTATCTTGCGTGACTATTGATAGAAAATGACATCATAAAAAAATACCGTTGCACAGGCTGGTAAGAAAATTGTCGTCTTGTGCATAATAATTACTCTGCTAGAGAAGATGCTCAGCAATCCTTTGGACATACACACAATTTCACCTATTGTTACAGCAGCCTGCCTGATGTACTTGATGTACCTGCTGAACCTTTATGAACTCCTGCGTAAGTTGTGTACCAACGGTTTTAAATAGGAGCTACAGCCGGGTATGGAGTAGTGTGAGGTTAGCTGAGTGTGACGAAGTATAAGAATCCCAGATAATTAAACCATAAATGCAGCACACTTGTTTACAAGAACACCAACAAATGTAAAATAGTTCAGTATTTCACCATGCGGTGAATTGGAAATGAATGTCAAAGTCAGTAGGAAATATTGCTACAGACTTTTATGCACGTTCTAAGCCTGTTTTTTTTAAAAGTAATAAGCACATAACGAAAACATTTCTACTAAGTCCTTGGAAACCACTAGTAATACCATAACTATTTAACAGAAAGGGAACATCATCAAATGCCCAAAGGTTAAATATCTGCTTATTTTGAGTTTGACTTATAGCAGAGAAAAGGCAAATTAATTGTCTGAGGATTTTAGGGTTTGCAGAATCTTGCATATATTTTGACAGCTTATTAGTGATAGGGTAAATATGATTTCAAAAAGCTTTCTCTCAATATAATCAAGGATTTTTTTTATATGCTTTTTGAAGCTTTTCTTATTCTTTTGCCCCTTGCACCTGTTAATATAGACTTTGCAATTTATTTATCTTTATCAGCAGAGAAGTTCAAGGATTGAAGGAGAACAGCTCCACAATATCCTAGTTAAGATACCAGCTTGGGATTTGTTTGTGTCCTTCCAGACAGATGCCAATTAAAAAAAAAAAAGGGGGAGAAAAAGGAAAAAAAAAAGTAACAATAACAAAAGATTGATTGACAAGTGCTATCGAACAAGACTTCCTCCAAATATTTTATGAAAAGGACACTGGATTTCATTAAATTCTGTTTTCAAAAGCCATCTCTATTGAAAGGAATGCATTCAGAGGAATGAACTGTTTCTGCCCTGCAGATCACGTACCAAATTCAGAGTTCACTTTCTTGTGGCAGGAGGCCTCTTTCCCTCTTGCCCTATCTGCAACAGGAAGATAAGAGGCACGTGGAAAGGTCTTGCATCCTTATTATATGCAAAGAGTGAAGGTATTTGTATAGGGCTGGGTGCATTTTTAAGGGACAGCTTAAAATACATAATTGCTTTATCTGCTGATATGCTGAGGATCATGCTATCTAAGCCACACAGGTGGGGAAAAAGAGTGCTCAGAAAACTGCTTAAAAATCTGTTTTGCAAGCTCCACAGTGGGCCTGTGGAAACTTAACTATTTCTAACAGCATGAAACTTCAAACCTTTCCTATCAGCTGAAGGCCACCGAAGTGCAACAGCAGTGGACACAGCAGGAGATTGTGGCTCAGACAATCCCTTTGCCACAAACACCCTTCACCCCAAGCTTGCGGGCATTTTAGTAAAATACGGTGACCTGTGACTCATGCGGCAGGCATGGATTTGGAGAGGCAGAAGAAAACTTTTCAAGGAGGATCTCACACAGCCATAATAGTTGGAGCCACCAAAAATGGCACAGATCTAGGACGACACAATGTGCAATTCTCTTCAGAGCAGTGGCCAAGAGACCAGTCTGTCTACCTAGATCCAACTTCACCAAAACCTGAGGATAAAATACAATGTATACAATGTAGGAATTCTACTGTTGTGAGGGTTAAAGAGCCTGAAATCACTATTCTGGCTCAATGCAGAGTTACCTGTGAGGACAGGACACATAGAATGGACAGTAGGGAGCCACCTTCTCAAACCTCAGCTATGATGCACACGCTGTTGATTTTCTACCTGCAATCCTGCCTTCTTGTAGTACAGAAACAAGGAGACAAGCAGAAAAATTTTCTTCCGCCCCTCATGCCACAGGTAGGAAAAGCAAGCAAGGATAAAGTAATGGGAATGAGTGGAGATGCGAAAGGTGGGAGTGGATGGTGGGAGAATCCCAATAGCTTTGTCAATGTTGTCCATATGGTCTATCTGTTGGCTGGCAGTCTGGCTTCACGTTGAAGCAAATCACAGCGAACTTTGAGCACGAAAATTGAAAAATGGGACAAGCCACTTGGCCCATATCTTCACCCCTCAGGCAGTCTGGATTTGGCTATGGTGTCCATCATATTGCTGTTATGAGCAACCTGAGCCGAGGACCCAGAAGGATTAACCTCCTCCTTAGCCAGGATATTCTGAAGTGGCTGATAACAGTTCACTTTACTGTTCACATATAGCAACTGCAATTGCATTACATATGAAGGGAACTTACAAGGATGGAAAAGCCTCTAGCCTGGAATCCCATCCCACTTCTTTGCATGGGATATCTAGTGCAGAATAGGCAGTGCTAAATCCTCACTATAAAAGTGATGACATGGAGAAAGGAAACTTCAGCTAACGTTTAGCTGAAGTTAAATGTGGGTGTCAGCAAATCCAGCCAACCTCTCCTCACACCGTTTCCAAGAGCTGTCAGAGAAGGTGGACTTGTCCTTCCCTCTGAGAAGCAGATAAACAGAAAAACTCCTTGTCCCATGAAGACATCTGTAGCTATAGAGATGCCTTTGGATAATGACAAAGATGCGCTTTCCAGATTTTTCTTTGAACTTTCTTCTTTGATGGTCTCCTTTGCTAGAATCACAAACTAATTCAAGTTTGACAAGGACATCTGGAGATCTGTAGTCAAACCTCCGTCTCAAAAGCATGTCCAGTTAGATTAGGTGGTTCAAGAACTTGTCCCACTATTTGAAAGTCACCAAGGATGGAGATTACTCAACTTCCCTGGACAATCTGCTCAAACACCTAATCACCTTCATATGGAAAAAGTTAAAAAATAATTTCTTTGGCAGTTTTCATTTTTTAACCACTTCGCATCTATTATGCAATTTATTCTTTCATAGACTGGCAATGATAATGACTTCGAACCTGAAGTTACCACAGTGGCAATCTTGTTAATTCCATTATAAATACTCAATTTCTAAAGATATCTTTGGTTTCTAGGAGAGCTCTATGCCTCACTCCACATAATGTAGTTATCCTGACAGGTTTATATCTGAGGAAAAGAGTTACCGTGCACATTAGAAAATATGTTTTTCATTGTCCCACCTCTAAAAACAGAATTGGCTTTATTTGCCAGTTTTGTGGCATTCTATGCCTTTCCCAAATCCTTGTGATAAATTATCACACAGCAATGCCAAGCATGCACTAGAGAAATGATCCGTGTCTAATGAAACAGGTAGTGTACTTTAATATTTTCAACTAAAGGACAGGGTGCTGGAAATCAATTTATATAGTGGAGGCTGCAAGGGTCTGAATATATCACCTATTCACATCCTGGGCCCATTTTCAGGAAAGAGTGTACCATTAAGGAAAAAAAAAAAAAAAAGACAATGAAAACCTTGCAACTACTAAGGAGTATTTTTATTCTATTTATCTCAGTGTCCCTTATGAATATCAGTCAATCTCATTAATTTAATTGTATAAATGGGCAAGATAGACTGGTACAATCTATCAAACCCTTGTGAATCCAGAGTAGATGTAAGATCCACATCTCAGCCTTGTAGTCTCCACATTAGGTCATGCCACCATCCTGAATTTTCTGATGCAGACCGGGATCCAAAACTGAAATGTGATCATAGAGAGAACGAACCATGTGGGATACAATGTGTGAGCTAAGGGCACAGTCGGATGATCATTTCTGATCATCTCCTGTGTCCCTTTTCCATAACAATAGGGGTGAACCCTGACACAGAGCAGCAAATGGCTCTATTTTCTGATGCATTAGTTTTGCAGTCTGGGTACCTTGAAGCACTGCCTACAGAAGAAGAAAAAGTAGTTACTAATAAAAAAATGTGCTAACTAGTGCTCATTTGACCACTTCTTAGCAAAAGGAACCACAACACTTCCAATGAACAGCGCTTGTACTGCCTTGGTGAAAATATTCCTATCTAGACATATTCTGTTTCCTCAGCTACGTCAAGAGTTCCAACAGCTTGAGAAACACCGTTAATAAAAATTATCATTTACTGCTGCTGTCTCCATCAGCCCCCTACTTGTAGTGAGCAAAACAGATTTCACTTTTACAGAAGGTCTTTCAACCTCGGGGTCTTTGAGGACATAGCACCAGCAAAACAATAGCCTTGATTCAGTTGATGCCTTACAGGGGTTCCCTGTGTGTTTATTATGGAAGCTCAACATGACCAGTGTGCAACCAAAGATTATTTTTCTTCCAAAGGCCAGGCTTCTGTGGAATTCTGTTAATTAAATGCACTGTAGAAAAGTCAGCCTTTACCCCTCTCTCTATATAGTATTCTTTTTCCTTCACATAATGATTTTAAAGTGTTCTGCAGACATCATTTGATAGAATAATATGATATTATTATTGAATCTTTATGTCTCCTACTGTCCCAGAAGCATTGACCTTGCTTCCCCAATACAGAGGTCTGTCTACCAGGCTAAGCGCACTGACATCTGAGTACCTCAGAGGAGATTCTTATATGGTAACATTTCTGCAGGAACTCAAAACCGGCCAGACGTACTGATAAGATCCCTTTATGACTCTTGTGCATTTCCACAAGGTTATAAACCAATTCTTATTTCAAATGCAAATCCCCATCCTGGTGACACGTGGGGAGATGCACAGTTCAGATAACTCAAATTCCCCCCAGTTCTCAGGGTTCCCCATACAAGTAGTGGTGGATGCGATTTACTATCAGATAATAACCACGGGGAACTAAGATGAATGGATCCTCCATTCACCCTTTTCCAGCAGATATGCAGTACTGATTAACGTCTTTGAACTGCTGAATCACTATGGGAATAACCCTTCATTTATGTCCTTCGTTTTCATTGGCTAGGTCAATGTATTAACACTGTATGTTTTAGCCATGGACAACCAGATATTAGCACACCTTCTCATAATTTTTTTTTTCTTTTTTCTTGACTGGATCTGTTGTATAGACATATCCATAAATATCCATGCACACTGCAGTATATGCAATACATCTGGCAGGGAATGGTTATCCCCAGCATAACACCAATTTTTAATATAATCTTGGCTTGTTTCCATAGCTGTCAAAAAAGCCTAGGTTAGGTTGATAGGTCTCTTAAAACGTACATTTTGTGGCAATTGAGTTTTTGTTCCTCTTTTTAAGGAAGTCCTGATACTTATGAGGGCTTTTCCTTCCAGGAATAACATATTTTAATAGCTGATGAACAAATTATGATATAAAAGTTCCTATCTGGAGATATGCAGATATTTTGTGGCATCATCAATGTCCTTTGCATATCTGCATGTCTAAGAAAACGTCCATCGGCTTCGCTTTACCACTCAGAAGCTTTTTATTTGTTTTCTTTTCTGAAAGGAAATCCAAGTGCTCCACTATTGCCTCACCACATTTTTCATTTGTCCTGAAAAACCTTGTTTTCTCCCTCTAACACAGTGGAGATGTCTAGCCTACAGCTTCTTTTATTGAAATATCTCTGGGAATCCCCAAAATAAAAAGAAAAGAGGCTTGATATAATGACATTATTGCTATACCAATCTCTACCAAATCAGTCAGCTAGAGTCAGAAATCTAAACATTCCTTAAAACACATTTATTTTAATAAAGACATATCACAAACAATCTGCCTGTCACTGTTACAATGTGTATTTTCAAGAACTTGCCCAAAGCTGCAAGAATTCAGGCTAGTCTTATTACTATATAAACACTATAATCTGAAATACATAATTATAACCTGCACCGAGGGAAGAAAACAAGCATATGCTTATTGTTTAAAACCAAAGGAGAATCAGTACATCCTTGAAATACAAAGCTATATTTTGAACCCTATCTGTTAAAGACATTGTCCTGTGCTGGATTTCAAACCAAGAAATATCGTAGGACTGAGTCTCACCCTTACAAGTCAGGCCATTACAGCTCTTGTTGATTTGTTTCTGTACTTTGAAGTATAGAATTCCTGACTTGAAGTTGTGGAAATTAACTTAATTGTGTTTCTAAGTCTTTATCTATGGCTAGTTAAAGCCTAGGTATATGTAGCACTTTAAGAACATTTCAAATTTCTTTTGATTTTCTTTTGTCCTTTTTGAAATATTTTGGGATGTGCACTCATTTGGAAAACTGAGATACAGTATTCTGTGGCTGACAAGTTCTATTTATTATTTGTTAAACACAAATAATGCTTTATGGGGGATGAAACGGTTCTAAAAGGCATCTTATGCAACATCATTAGATGAGTCAGAAGCAGTAGATCCACATAATATTGTAAAATCAGTGGTCGTTACACTCATTCAGCAAACAGGTTGGTAGAAGGCAAGATAAAATTGTCAATTCGGAAATCAATGTCCAGTTTATATTTGTTGGGGAAAAATAAGTGTTATCTTCGCTTGTACTGGGAGTGTGGAAGAGTAAAAAGGTGAGTGTTGGTGAGTATTTGTTGAGTTGGAAATGTTGGTGAAACACAGAGAACGGAAGCTCTGTAGTCAAGAATAAATTATGCTAAGTAGTATACAAGCTGTCATGAAATTATATTTAGGTTCTTTCTTATACTTCAAATGAACTTCCAGAACAGCATATTAGCATTGACAATGTCATTTGTTCAAGCTTCAGGAACCCGGGATCATTTCTCATCTTGATTCAATCACTTTGGCTAAATCTCTTGTTAACAATACAGAAAAAATGGATTTTCCAAGTGATCACTATTTATTAGACAATAAATTTAAAATGACACTCTAAATATAATTTCATGGGTTTTGCTCTTTTCATTTCTTTAAAGAAAAAGAAGGATGGAATCAAGAGACAAATAATGATGCTCTAAAATATCACAAGAAATAGCTTGATTTATCAACTCCACTTAAGTACAAACACAGATCGAAAGAAAATGATAGATTAAGAGTTTTATTTCTTTCTCTCTTTTTTACAAATAAATCTAAAAAAAACCAATGAGAGTGTACTTACATATTTCAGATCCTCATTTGTCTAAGAATAGAAAGCACTCGTGTCAGAATAACTCGGGTGGTCTCTTCTCAATCCCCTTTTTGTGTTCACCATCCACAAAAATCAGTGCGCCACTGCAATGGTCCAGCCATTCTCACTACAGAAAAGGAGCCAGGTGTTTGGTGTCAGAAAAGACTGGCATGGATTTGTAAAGGTTGTTTGCACAGCAGCGGTCAAGATTGTCCATGTAGCATCCTTCACAAGTTCAAAGACCCAGATTCCCCCTATCTGTGAGCACTTAACTAAAGTACCTACATCAGAAGCATGTTCTCCCCAGGCTACCATCTCATCAGATAGCAACTGGTATCTGTCTTTATGTCTGTATTGATATGGAGAAACGGATATCTTCCTTCATGTCTACAAGGGACAGTCATGCCCAAGCTGCCTTCCCATGCTTTGATTTCCACAGGAAGAAAACTTGGGCAGCCAGAAAAGAGTGATGACATCTTCCAGCCTTCTTCCTACCCAAGGTGAAAAGGGTGTGCCACCGCCCATGGGTGGTTTCACAGTTTAGATGTGGTCTCAAAGGTTGAGTAGTGAGCAGTGAGCAACTGTACTGCAAATGTGAGGTTCTTCAAGCAGAGTCGAATGAAATTGGACTTAAGTTATTATGCACGCATATTTAAATCTGGAGAAAGAGAAAATATGCTTTCTATGGTACAAACCTTCTAACAACAATTGTTTTTCTTTTCTTCCTTAACTTCATACTTCATGCTGGTAATAAGGCTTATTTGCTTATTTTAAGATATCACTAAAACATTGGTTGTTTTTAAGAAATTAGAGGAGAGAAAAGTCTGTCAGAAACCTGGATAAGTCCAATTATTTCAACATACATCAAAAAACGACTGTCTCAGTCCATATTGTTCAGATACTTTAAATTTTATTTGGTTATGTCCTGAGCATATTTTTATCAGCTCAATATTTAATGGAGACTTTAACACAAGTTTGATTTTGTAGGCACTTAAATCTATATGTAAGTTTACTGTGAAGGATGTTTGGGTAATGTCACTCAGTTTAGTGACAACACTCACAGGTGTAATATGTGGCACAGCAGTGAAAATCAGCCAGTATATGATCTTGCTAAAGGCCAACAGCTTCTGATAGGTCACGATTATCATACCCCCTAGTCTTATCAAAAATAACTTGAAAAATTGGGACTGCAGATGTAAGACAGAGCCCAGCTCAGCTGTCCACGCAAAACTGCCCTGTGACACTAGAGATGCCCTAGTTATTCTGATTGCCCTTCAGCTGCCATCCAGGAAGACGTGGGTTTCCTGCAGATCCTGCATCTTCTCTGCCAGTCTCTTAAATCAGTTTGGGCATCTCAAATGGCTCTGGGCACCTCAAATGTCTCTAAGTTTATTATAAAACTAAATCAGGCACTAAATCACAAGTTATGCATTACTGACAAGAGGACTCTCAGTTCCCCTCACCTCACTAGTTGCTGCTCCCCATATATAACAACAACACACCACCCCTTTCCACAAGTACTGCTTCAGGGAATGGGTTGCATACCAGGATGACAACACTTTCATGTTATATGCTATTCATGCACACGCATGAATGCTGTATCAGGGCTCTTTTTTTTTTTTTTTTTTTTTTTCCCCAATTAATGTTCTTGCTTTTTTTGGTAAAAAATTAAAGCAATAGCAACTCGAAAAAGCCATTATGTTCTGATTGTTAGGCGCTGACATAAATGGACTCCAGTAGAGATAATGCTGTAAATGTTGATCACGTTACAAGTTGGCCCACCTACTGTCACTTCAGGAAGCAGAGGTTTAAATATAAATCTCCTATTTTTAACTGGGTTAATATTAGAACTGAGGGAGGAGATGTTCAGCTGGGGTAAATAGTAGCTTTGCTGATGTAAGTGGCGCTATGCTGATTTACAGCAGCGAAGGAACTGAAACAGTATATCTTCCCTCCACCACCAGTTAATGTATATATAATATTAATTCAATAAGGAAAAGAAAAATCACAATACAAAGGAAAGCTGAGATTATTCAAAGGGATCTGGTGATTCCCGACAAAATTCTATGAGCAAATGAGTGGAAATATGGAGTCTCTCAGCCCAGTAGCCTGCTTCAAATCCTTGAGCTAAAATCTGCATGTTAAATAACTATATGTTTTGTTTACAAGGAGCAGTATGTTCCAGACATACTTAAAATAAAGAAAATTGATATTGGGTATCTCTTGATGATAAAAAAAAAAATAATATTAAAGGTATTAAATGGCATTAAATGTAAGTATTTTTATACACTCCAAACATTCATCTATGTTCTCTTCTTGAAGCTATAGCTCCTGCAGTAGTGTGAGTAAGATTATTATCAAAAATAAGACCAGAACTGTCAGATCTTGTTATTAAATTAGAAATAGGAGCTCCCTATTTGGAAGAAAAATAAAAAGAACAAAAATGTTCTAATATTTAAAACTCACAACTCTAAATATCTTAATTTATCTTGAGTTATTAAATATTCTAGAGTTGGATATTAATTTTGGGTGTCTACTCCATAGTGCTTGGACTTTTTAATACTATATAAACAAAATTACAAAAATCTAATAAATTCAACCCAAGAGGAACCTTACTTCTTCTCCAAAAATCCAACTAAATGAGCCAAAGTTGTGTTTTCTTTTTGAATTACTTTCTCTATCTTTAGCTTAGGTGTTTAAAGACTCCATAATGAAGCATAGCACGGAGTAAAGCATAGGAAAGTTGAGACTATGGGCTTTAGGGAGATTAAGGGCTGCAGAGCTGCTCACTTTTTGTTACATTAACCTGCCCAGGAAAGCAATTCCCTCCACGGCCCCCATGCCCAATCCCCCTAAGTGGAGACATATGGCAGTTCTGTCACACAGAGAGCACACTGTGGTAACTTTATTGATACTGGGACTGCTCTTTAGCCAGTACAAGTCTTCTCTGCTCAGCTATCAATTGATCCCATTGACTCTTGGCAAAGGGAGAATAGTCATAAAGGTTAATGCTGCCCTTGCAGTCAGATTCCTGCTCCAAATTGCCCTCCAGAGGTGCCTCTTTCCACTGACTCCAGCGAGATTTGCCCATTAAATTTAGGCTAGAGCTAACTTTTGTGCCTCTGCCGATTCGGTGGGATTGATTTGTAATGGTGTGCTTTGCTCTTTGTGAACAGCTGGTCCATAATTCCCAGATAGGAGTGTATTGATAAAAAAAAAACCATCAGAAGTAACAACGAGAGTGGTGCAAGCTGGGCATGGCCATCACTGTCCTCTCATCTGATGCAACATCAAGCAGAGCAGAACCACCCACCACCTCTGCCTACCCCTCTCTTCTGCCTGCCCGTTTTCTGAGGATGGTAACCATTAAAACAATTCAAAACCCAGATCCCAGAGTTTCCATGTTGAATTAACATGAAATTGCTATTTAACATGAACTACCCTGAATCGGAGAGCTGCTATGCATCTTTCAAGGACCTTGCAAAACAGATTTTCAGCTCAGATTCCCAGCTAAAGGACAAAAGGCGTTGTCTATGTGGCACAACATTGCATGCACACAGACACACAGAGATCACTTCATATTTTCTGCTTGCCTTCTCAGATTTCTCCCCTCCAGCCACCATCTTCTCTGCTAACCTTGAAACTGCGGAGAATTTCATTCTGTGGCTTGTGTTTCCTCCAAAACAGAACTGCAGGACCTCAGTTCCTCCCTAGAAATTATGTCTCCTTGAGTCATTATTCCCACTTGGCCGCAGACCACTTCCTGCAATCTCAGAACCACCAAAAACATCAGTTTCAAATGAGCTGTTAACCCATGAAGGCTGAACCAGCCTGGATCCACCAGTTTTCCTTAGATGCATTTTTCTTTTCTCCTCTCCCTGAACTTCAGTTGAAATAGAACCAAAAAAGATTCTTCCTCAGACAGGTTTTGGCCTGTTTTACACAGCTCGTCATCACCTGAATACTTTTTTTTTTTCCTTCACCTCTAGTTTTCTTCTACAGACTGCTATTTACCAAAAACCATGTTCCTTGAAAAATTCTGATGACCTGTAAAAGCTGAAATGTTAGCTATCAAAACCCTTGGGTATATCTACAAACGATTATGTAAGGCTAGAGGCACGATGCCAGATGAAATGATGACAGACCCATTTATCATTAGTAGAACAGGCACATTAATTGGCTACGATATCAGTACCGTCCTCCAGCATTAACAAAACTCTTCTTGATCCTGAATGTACCACCAGAACATCCTTTATTAAATAAGATGAATAATACTGAGGCCAAGGGTCACCCTGCTTCAGCTGAAAAAGCTCAATTATTTATGGATACTTCACTCATTAAGGCACCAACAGGTTGCCAAGCCTTGTAAAGAGAGATTTTGGTCTACTGAATAAAGGTTATTATTCTACACAGACACACATTCTGTATCAGGGAATCAACAACCGACAAATGAAAACATTTGAGTCCTGTAAAGCTGCGGGAGTGAGGGAGGGTGGTTGAACATTGGAACAGGCTGCCCAGAGAGGTTGTGGAGTCTCCACCTCGAAGATACTCAAAACCTGACTGGACAGAACCCTGAGCTGTTGTAGCTGACCCTGCTTTGAGCTGTGTGGGTTGGATTTTAAACTGAAAGAGGGTAGATTTAGATTGGATATCAGGAAGAAATTCTTTACTGTGAGGGTGGTGAGACCCTGGCCCAGGTTGCCCAGAGAAGCTGTGGCTGCCCCATCCCTGGAGGTGTTCAAGACCAGGCTGGTCGGGGCTTGGAGCAACCTGGTCTAGTGGAAGGTGTCCCTGCCCCTGGCAGGGGGTTGGAGCTAGATGATCTTTAAAGTCTTTTGCAACCCAAACCATTCTATGATTCTATAACTAGATGATCTCCAACGTCCCTTCTTGCCTCTTTGATATTTTGTGGTTCTGAGTCCATAAGATGAAGCCACACAAGCAGATTCCCTGCTTTCTGTCCCTGGCTCTTCCATGTACTCACACAAAAGCCAAAATACTCGTAGTTGGCCACTGTTGCCAGCTGCCTCACCATGGTAAGAGGAATCTCATGGTGAGACGTTTTTATACCAATTTTCTTGCGTATTCACCCCCTAGGCATGTCAAAAAGGAAAAACTGGCTATTGCTTAATAGTTTAGCTACAGATTTCCCAGAAGTTAAGTGAAGTTGTCTGTAAAATGGAAACTACCCAACCCTGTCAGGCACAGCTTCTATATAAACACCAGTTATTATTCCAGGCACACTAGAGTAATGGTTTTGTGTGTCATCTTTGTCACCTTGGTTAGTCCAGGTGCAGCGATACAATCTGATAGCTCTGTATCAGGATGGCAAAAGCAAAACACTGATAATTTTACTGAGGTATTGACTACACATTCCAAGTAGTAGAAATAAACTGTTTCTTTCAAATGTGGCTTTCACCTACTTTTACTTCAGTTAAAAATAAATGGTTGTGACCCATTTCATTAGAAGAAGAGCTCGAAAGTAATACTCTAATATTTCCTGGGACTCTGAAAGGACCAGCTGGGGCAAGTCCATTTTGCCAATGCCAATGAAGATTTCCACTGTCACACAATTTCTACCTGGTGGCCATGTGTTGCTACCATGGCTGCACTAGATACATGTAGGTTTTGATGTTATCAACCCCGCTTCATATAGCTTGTTGATTAATTCTGTGTTGATCTTATAATAAATTACATTTTATCCCTCCCTTTATCATCTGATCTTTCGGTATTGGCAAGAAAGAGAATTACTGTTTTTTTCTCTCTCCCCAGGAGGCTTGGGGACTTTTTTCTCACAATGTTAGAAAATTTCCTCCATACTTGGAAGGAAGCATTTTATTTGCACACAACACACACTACTGGGGAATTTTCAGTGCTGACACTATGTCAGGCTGGCACGCGTGCTTTATACCTGCGCAGCCAAAGGAACTGGCAGATGGTTGGTGACAAAAGGAGCATCCCATGGAGCTGCAGGAGAACTGTCTCAACAGATCCAGGATTTCAGAGCCTGAAAGACACTGTGCAACAGCTCAACTGTAGCACTGCTCAGCAGCATTCAGCCAGAAGCAAGGCAGGTGCTTGAAACGTTTGCCAGGATTCGCTGACTCAAAAGGGCTTACTCTCCAAGCCAGAAGTAAATCCAGCAAATAAGTGTGGGATGCTCTTACAAAGAGATCTAAGGGCAGCCGCCTGGTGTAGGACAGGATTTACACCCTTGGCTCTGTTACTTTTTGAGAGCAAGAGGACAGACCTCTCCAGCATTGTCCCTTCCAGGACTCAAAGCAGGACAGCCTGTGAGAACAAGGGGAAGCAATGAGAATGCACAACGCCAAATGAAGTGACAGCTCAAAGAGGAGATGTGCTACCCAGCAGGTCTCCTTTGAGCACAGGTCCCCAGGACCACAGCATCTGCCACGCCACTGCATTTGGTGCCAGGGACCATTTTTTTGTGGTGCAATGCTGCATAAACACATGAGACGTAACACTTGCTGATGGGGTTGGGGAAGAGGGAGTCAAGATTGTTGAGCTCAGTACGTTAGACTTGTCAGATCTGGATCAGTCCTGCTCCATGCTTGACAGCTTCACATTTCATGTCATCCTACCTGCAGAAGGCAAGTGACATCCTTGGAGTTCTGCCTGTCATCTGAAGTTGTTAAAGAAAAATGTTTTCTGCATCTTGCCTTCTTCAAGTTGGTGGAAGACAGAAGAGGAAGGACACAGGCCTTTGTGCCACACTGTTAATTTATTTTCTTAAATCCTCTTTCCCTGGATCTTTTCCAGTAACTGCCCCTGCTCCTGTTTAAAATTTCCCCATGCTGCAATGGCAACATACTGACATGATTCACATTTCTTGTTAAGCAATGGTGAACCTGTCCAGAATATGTTGAGCCTCCTCCTTCTACAGAAGAAATGAACTGTAGCAAAGATCACTGCAGCTAATCTGTCTTCAGACTCAGGAAGATTCTTCTGCACCTCTGCATTTCAGAAGATGACCTTTATCAGATGTAAAGCCTACAAATATGTTTTGACTGTGTAGGGCAGACTACAGATACAGGATTTGATGTACAAATGTAACTGCTCTTCTCCTATCATACATCAGCCAGTACAGCACAGATGCAATGTCACAGTAAGAAAAGCATAAAGTAAAGAGAACAAATATAAAACCTAGCTTATAACTTGGAAATGGGGAAGAGAAGCCCAAGTAAAACAATTTATACTGAAGGTCCAATGGAGTACTGTGGAGTTAGTCTCCCTAGAGGAGGCAAGGGAAGCCAGGGACAATATTATCTCTCTAAACACAAACACTATTTGAGAGAGACAGTGCTTCTGTGATCAGGCCAGCAAGAACAAGAGAGCTCTTTGCTGAGTAAGTGACTGGTCTTGCTGGTGTAGGAAGCACTGTGCACACCAATGCCCTAGGGCATCGATTTCACGATCAGGAGACCCTGAGACCTGCTTCAGCTTTCCCCTAATGAGTGGATTGAGTGCATTCATCAAACCTGAGATTTTAGGGCTCAAAGTTCAAAAAGCTACTGGAGGTGAAATCGTTCCCCTCCTTCCTCCTTTTCTTGTCCCTTCCAAAAACAATCCCACTATATTTTTTTTTTTCTTCATATTTCACTGAAATCACTGGGGGGTCAATTATCTTTCTGGGATGGAAACCATATGCCATTTCACGTTCTTGCATAAGGTTAAGCTGCATATGATGAAACCGATCAATTAAATCTTGTGGGAAGAGAAGGGAGGGTGAAGCCTGGCCAGGAGTTAACGTTCTCATTTATTGACAACCTAATCCAAGGTATCAGACACATACAGAAATTTGCTTGACCACAAGGAACACAGGAAAGAAAGTGCTGGCTGTGTCATTATAAAATGAAGCAGGGGAACATTAAAGTGTGGAACGCTAATGTAAACAAGATGGGTACATGCACTGCCTAAGACTGGTAAGATTTGCAGTATGGAAATGTTGAATTATTTAAAAAAAAAAAATCCGTGTGTGGTTTCTTTTTTTTTTGTTTGTTCTGTTTTGTTTTGTTTGCAGCTTGTGGACTGCTTTGAACAGAGCAGATACCCTGCTGACGTATGTTCAGAAAATCCAGCGTGCTATGTGGGTTGATGCTTGTCACTTCACTTTAGTCCAGGAAGAGCCACCTAAAATGCTGCTCTGAGTCTCCAACCTATCTGTCGTGTGAGGTTGGTTCTTATCACTGTGGATGGTTTTCCTTCAAGCTAGAATATGGATTTTTTTTTGTGCTGGTCTGGTACGGATAAAAGAGAAAAGGGGAAAACAAACACGGAAGCACGACATTGAGTCTCACATTGGTAAAATTCCATGCACACAAAACATGCAAGCGGAAATAAGAACTACAGCCACACGCAAGCGACTGTAGGGAAACAGTGCAACTCAAGCTAAGACCTGTTAACAAATAAATCCTTGGTAACCCATAAGTTTGTTGCCTATATCACTTAATTTCCTTGTCAAAGTGCAACTTTCTCTTTGCCAGTGGAAAAGAATAATTCTGAGAACCACTCAACCCCACAGCTCTGAAGAGCTTAGCTTGTACCTAGGGTAACATTTCCGTGCAGTTACACTTCCCCAGCATCTAGCATTTAGAAAGTGTGTTACTGAAAAGAAATAGGCACAAACACACACAGATGTCTACTGTTCTGGCTTCTAATAACCCTTGTGGAGAAAGAAGGGGGTATATATATGGGTGTGCACGTGTGTGGGCATGCATGGGAAAGCAAAGCAAGCTTTATTTTTACTCTGAATCCCACCTAAACAAAGATCCTAATGTTATCCCCTGGAATGAGGTAAGAAACATGATCATTTGGTTCCAAGACCTGCCTGAAATTATGGTTTTTGTAGCCCTGAATAAGCGGCAGCCAGAGTAAGAGAGATCAGATGAACTGCATTTAGAAGTGATGCAGTGAACTGGTACAAGGGGAAAGTGCTTTTAGTGATCAATATGAAAACAGGGGGCTTTCATCTAACCACAGTGAGGATGGCAAAGAGGAATTTGGGCAATATAATACAGGATAAAAGGGTAGATAGCCTCTTATTTCAATCTAAAGACTTAATGATGCTTATTAAAAGGTTGTTACTTGGTTTCATGGAAGAATTATGGCCCTCTGCCTCTTTCCTTAGAATGAATGGCCTGACGGGGAAAGGCAAGTTTTTTTAAGTCCTTGGTCCTTGTTAAGGAGGGTGCTCTTCTTATTTCTCTGTAACTTTGCCAACAGATCAGTTCATGCAAACAAGCAATTCACACTCATGCGTTTTATTTGAAGGCCGCTGCCTCTTGCCATACACAATGCAATTCATCAGCCAACACATTCATACAAGAGCACTTGGGTCACAAGGTATTACGATTTGATTCACGTAACAATTGTTAAGATTTGGGTCAACTTTACCAATGAGCGAGAGCTCTGAAATAGCAAACTGGCCTCATGCTTAAGAAAATACATTGGGCCAAAGTCAACTCTGGAGGAGACACACTGAAGTCAACGAACCTCCAGCAGGTGAGCTGGGCTGCACGTTTCTACTGGGGAAATCTTTCCGCCACTGCTGCACTTCATTATAACCGTCATTTTCTCTATGAATTATTGCGTTCTTGTCAGATTTACCTCCCCTTCCACTTGAAAACAGTCATCCGGGGAATAGGCCAGCAACAAAACAAAACCTCCTGGAGGTTCATCTAGTAACAACAACAACAAAAAGGAGCTGGTCTACCTCTTAAACAAGGGGGATGAACCACATGGTACTTGTTCAGCTGCAAGAATCCAATCTGTCTGTATCTGAATATAACAGGTGACACCGCTTTTCTGTCACTGGGTATCAACAAAGTGGTTTGAACTCACCGTTACTAGATTTTTTTAGACTATCAAGTGTGCGTCAAAGCCTTATAGTTCTTCAGCAATGACTAGCAAAGACAATTGGGATGAATTAATGTATCATAAAAAAAAAAATCTATCAATTAGCTTTTCAATTAACATTAGGATATCCCATATGACATTTGAATATAAGTGCACAAGGTGCTGGCATTCCTACAGTTCTACAGTAAAGAGACATGAGGGAGAGGTTTGCCCTGGGAGACAGGCGTCCAGAGCACCAAACTGCCCTTCTTATTATTAGATGGATTCCTTCTATCAGCATAAACTGGTCTTTTTTGGGTTAAAGAACTATTCTCCCACTTATGGTAGACCATACTATGGGAGATTGGTTTTGATATAGTTATCCAAAATTAGATAAACTGGGCCAAACTTATGAAAAACCATGTTGCTCCTGTATTCCACTTGAAGGTGTTTGTCTTACATGTGAAAGGTAGCTTCTGAGCTAAACTTAACTAGAATCCAGAGGGAGCCTAGCAAACCAAGGTGTAGATTCAAACACCTTTCAAACAGTAAAACTGGGGAAACGTTTTTAAGGTAAATAATTTCAGACATGTAGAATGTGTGAGAACATTCCTCCAGAAATTAATATGGCATGGAATAAAGTGATGATCAAATGAATGAAATTAAAGAGCTTTTCCACTGTTGCCTTCCTTGAATAGTCATTTATGAACCAGAAAGTAAATACATAAAGAATCTTAAATCACAACCAATCACCCCAGCAAAATTTTTATACTCACTTCACACTACTAAATGGTTCAAAAGCCAGAACAACTGCAACCGGAGATCAAGTCCAACTTCACTGGAACAAATTGTGCTTTGAATTATGTTGATGCAGTGCCACGGAAGTCAGTGGGATAAGACTTTCGCAACTAATGAAAGAGGTCCGCTAAATTTGTCCTAGTCAGCTTGACTGCAGAGCCACTTTGCACGTTCTACACACAACCCATGTTCCCTCTCTTAGGATAAGTAAAAAGTTTTCACTTAAAATATAAGCTAATGAATGTGAGAGACATCCTTTTACAGCAAATCTTTTTGGTAATAAGGACTGGAAAAGTCCTTTCCTACATTGGAAAGTGTAGACTAGATTTACATGAAAACTGACACAACTTGATGAACTTGACTCAAAGTCCTTTCACTGTGAGATCTCTTTGTAAAAGAGCAGATTTACTATGAGGTGTAAGAGGTGGGCAAGCATTTCTGAGAATTGTCCAGTGCAGCCCTAGTTCTTGCTTGTGTGACTGCAGAGCAGCCGTGGAGCAGGTCCTCATCCTTGTCCTTCTTCCCATCCAGATGATATCTGATCCCAGCCCTGCATATGAGAGTAGGGTAAAGAAATTCCTGAGATGCTCCCACACAAAATTTATGGTGTGGCAGATATTCACCTGACAATTCTGTCAAACACACATTTGGGAACGGCCTACAGAAATGAGTTTGTTTATTCTTCAAGAAACAGATTCTGTTAACAAGGGGAAGGAGGGAGAAGGGGGGAAGCAGTGAAAATAATGAGAAATTAATACAACGATCATTACCCATAAATATTAAAGCAGATTAACAGATTATGAGATAAAAAAGCAAATGGAGCTTCCATAGTTTAAGGTTCTAATAGCATTAAGGTTCTATTTCCTGTCAACTCATTATAAGTTAATTGCCATTAATTTTTCATAGCTAAATAGTGGAAGAAATGAGATCCCTGTATTATCGGCCATAAACTCTAGCTGTGAAGGAAGTCCAATGTAAACTGATGAAAAAGTCTCATCACAAAATAATCGAAATTACCCCTGGAAAAGGTTTATTAATCCATACCCTTGCCACCTGCAAATTCTTCTCTGCTATGGAGTATCTGATGAAGTACCCCACTTAAACAAGGATTAAAAGTGACATGGTGATTTAGAATTTTTTACTGTTAATTGACTAAATTATTTTTTTACTGAAACCTTTCAGTAAGTAGTCTATAAGTACTGTATGCTACATACACATACATAGTTAGAAATATATTATGTATTAGAAAGACATTTGAGGTCAGTGCAAGTGACAGAGCTTATCCTTTCTTTTCAATACAAACAGATCACTGCTTCCTTCCCGTTTTTAGCGTAGATGCTCTTTTATTCAGTGAATACTGAGGAGCTTGTTCAAACCACCTTCTTTAGATATCTGGCTTAGGCATCTTGAATACTTTTCTCCATTGACTATTTATGGAGTTTTGGGGTCTGATAGACCTGTACAGGAAGGAATCTAAATCAGTCATTTCTACCCTGATCTTGATGTCACAAGAAATGAGTTCTGGTATTCACAAAGTGCTTTGCATATCTAAAGCTCTTTTCGGAAGCTATATCACAACTATGTCATCAACAAAATAACAATGATGCTGGGCTTCCAACAGTGTGGGTGCCAATGAAAAAGACTATGCAGTGGCAGGATAAATAACCTATTCCACTGAATAGAAAAGCATATACGTGTAGTGCATCAGCTAAAAGGCTGTAGTCAATTCATAAACATCTGCCTTGATCCACCAGTAGAAGGCGGCAGAAAATCACAAGGGGTTAATATTAATGTTTATTCCCCAATGTAATTCAGAAAAATAACTTCATGTAAGGTCATCATGTTATGTGTAATACAACTAGGAATAAACCAGTGACGCTTGCAGGATAGCACACGTCATCAAATGCACAATCTGAAAACATGGGTTACCGAATCTCATTTAATTTTCATAACGACTAAAGTTACTTGTAACAAATGCCAGAACAAATTAAGTTCTGATTAACTTTTTCATGCCGACATCCCCTTTTAATTACGTAAATGTCTTCCACCATATACTTCAGAAAATTCTTTAAATCACACTGCAGCAGGAATTTCTTCCTGCTTTGCAGCTCAGATTTTCTTTTGTTTAACATAATCCCATCATGCCTGTCTTTGCCACCTTGGGACAACAAAAACAATCTTTTCCCTTTATCCTCTAAGTGCATGACTTTCTTTTTCCTACCAAGTCAGGTTGTTCAGCCCCTTAATGATTTTTGCTGCTGTTCTCGGAATTCCCTTCAATTTGTCAACATCCATCACTAGATTCAAGGTGCAATCTCATCACTGCCGTATAGCAAGAAAATCACCTCCCTGTGGACAAAGGAATGAAGACTCCGCATGTACAGACCCAAATCACACCATCCCTTTTTGTCATCTTCTAGCATTCCAGCATGCATATATATTATTTGCTGTCTACTAAAACCCCAAGGTCTCCTTTGACATTTCTGCTTTCCAGGTATCTTTGTCTGACTTAATAACTGTGCTTCAGATTATTTCCCTCTCAGATTTATTAGCCTACATTTTTCTAGGTCAAATCTCATTTTGTTACTTGAAGCACGTATTTCTGACATCTCCCTTTCTCCTTGCACTATTTGCTGGTAATTAGATGTAGCTTATTATCTTGAGGCAGAAGTTGGAAGGCCTTCAGTGTACTTCAGTCCTTTTATCCTTTTAGGTCTTGCCCTGATGCTACTGAGTGCTACACCCTTGTTCGTTGCTAGGACACTCATTTTTTTATCACTACGTCTGACTGTACAGATGACAAAAGGCAGCCCTAGAACTTTCTCTTCTCTTTGCATACTGGCCAGAAAGAAAAATGAAACCATCCTACCTAACTTTTGGTATCTACAGTGGAGACAATCCACATCTGAACCAGTCTAAACTCTCGTATAGTTAATGGAATGAAAAAATGGATATGTTCAGGCTACAACTAGTTTCATCCTGAAACAAGCATCAAAACTAAGTTTAACAAGCTACACCCTGGAAGTGTTTGTTTCTTTTTAATGGCCATGGAGAGAGCCCTGTAGACCTAGATGTAGATACAGCTATAGAAAACTGACCATTGTAGACATCTTCTTTGACTGGATTCATGATTTACACTTCAATTTTTTTCTAACTACTAAAATGTAAAAGCCTAACAGCTTTAGATTCAGTTCTCTTTTTTCCAAGTCATAAAGGTTTTCCTTTGTGTACCTTAGGAATGTTTTTGATGACCTGTGTTTAACAGTGGGTTTTACCCAGCAGATGTCTAGGCAGTTAAAGTACTAGACGAATACTATATCCTTTTTCCAGCTTTTGAATAACTGGTCTAAGGAATTTATATTTTCTTTCATTTCAAGGACTGCAACAGATGCCTATTGATGTCTTTCATCCTTTGTAATTTAATCCAAAGTATTCCACTATTCTGCTATTTGTTATCAAATTGTATCTCAATGGCATTGCAAACACATAAAACTATTCATGATTTCACTGAACAGTGGTATGAAAAAAAAAAAAAAGAAGAAACACAAATAAATAAACCAGCCTTCTCATACATTTACTGCCTTAAAAAGTCTGTTATGAAGGACATATTTCTCTCTATGGTATACACAATGGTCTCCAAGTGTTTCCTGCGTTACTTCATCAAGAAAAGTTCAAATAGGTTACCACAACTATAACTGCAGCATCCAACAGCTCCACAAATTTTTGAACTTCATTAATCTACTACAGACTTAAGAGTTGAAGGTGAAATTCTGATTACAAGCTGGCTTCTCAAACACTGCCATGGCATAATCCCTGAACCCCATTAAACCTGCCAAATATGAAGATACCTGCCCACCATATGATACTGTACATTAATTTTATTTCAACAAGAGAAGTCTCTTTAAGTGTTATTATAGGAATAACTATGAATTTTATTGTTTGTTTAACAACATGGAACATTCTATAAAAATCAGAAAATTTAATTACATTTCTCTACCTAATCCTCCAGGGAATTCATTGGAATGGCATTTTAAACCTTTTTTTTTTCTGGTTCTAGACGTGGCTCTTCTGTTATCCATTAACATTTTCCACCCGTGCTTTTTAGAAGGAATCAAATCCAATGTACTGGATTGCTCTACAAGGAGCTCTACAAGCCAGTGGGAAACCGTTTTCTCACTGATCTCAAAAATCTATGTTTACTAGGTAAGCTGCAAATTTTTTTAATATCTGAAATGATTTGGAGAAGTTGTGGTGACAGCAACAAATAACTTATTAATATGTGGTGCTAAAATGAACAATGACTATGCAGAAACAATGTCTTATTCAGCAGGTTTCTTCCCTCCTCTTCCACCGTGTTCCTGTCGATTTCAGTGATAATCTTTATTGTATAGCTGTCTTTGCAGTTCCAACATGGATGCAAACGAGACTCCATTCCTGTGCATGCCTCTTCAAAGTAACTGTTAATTATGCTCTGAATAATTGTACTGATATAATCCAGTCTGCAGTGCAGGGGGTTGAATATCTATCAATGAGTACATCATTTCAAGAGGAAGTATTTACCCAGGGATAATCAGTGAAAAATTATCCTTTTAAACCATGTCTCATTCAGCAAGGTTGGAAGAATCCTGTTTGATTCTTAGACACCCAGAGGGCTGGAGCACCTCTGCTATGAGGACAGGCCGAGTGGGTTGGGGTTCTTCAGCCTGGAGAAGAGAAGGCTCCGGGGAAACCTTATAGAGGTCTTCCAGTACCTAAAGGGAAGTACCTACAGTACTACAGTACTACTCCAGTACCCACAGGAAAGATGGGGAGGGGCTCTTGATCAGGGAGTGGAGCAATAGGACACGGGGAAACAGTTTCAAACTGAAAAAGGGCAGATTTAGATTGGATATCAGGAAGAAATCCTTTCCTGTGAGGGTGGTGAGCCCCTGGCCCAGGTTGCCCAGAGAAGCTGTGGCTGCCCCATCCCTGGAGGTGTTCAAGGCCAGGCTAGACGAGGCTTTAAGCAGCCTGGTCTAGTGGAAGGTGTCCCTGCCCATCACAGGGGGTTTGGAACTAAGTGATCTTTAAGGTCCCTTCCAACCCAAACTATTCTGTGATTCTATGATTCTATGTTTGAAAAAAATCCCTGATATGGACCAGTATGAGTCTGTACTAGACTGACCTTCAAAATGAAAGGTATAGAACCAAGTGGAGGCAGTGATGTCCATTTTGTATATTTAATTGTACCTGCAAAGCAATATTAATGACAGAGCAAGGTATCCGAAGTTGGGTCAGAACATCTTCTTGAATTAATTAACAGTTGAATTACTGATAGTATCTTAGAAACAATGATTTTATTACTGGAATTGACCCCTCTGTAGGAAACTACTTTAATAGTTCAAAATGTTCTGTGTGAGAACGAATCCCAGAACCTCTCCATTAACAGTGTACTTTGTGTGGTGTGGGCAGCCAGTCAGCCTTATGAGAATTATATTAAAGGGACAAGTTTTTCCAGACTTTGACTCTTTCTCAAGGAGTGAACATCACTGGAGACCAGAAAAGAGGCTGTAATGTCCACTGGGACTAAGTCATTGGCTGGATCGATGGAAAGGATACAAGTCGGGGAGCATGTTTATAACCTGGCCTTGTGTGACTGAAACACCCAACAACATCACTGTGATACATGAGATATTATCCCACAGAAAAATACCATTTGGATTAAATTTCTGATACAAGAGGCCAAGTTTTCCAGCGAGTGTTTCAGAAGAAAGCATAAAAGACAGGGATGTTTCAGTGCTTTTAAAATTAGAATATTTAAACCAACTAATGTATTTTTTTATAGGACAGCAGGATGTCCTCACTATTTGTAGACTCTGGTTAAAAAAATGCATATATCTGTAGACTCTATTTTCTCTCAGTTACACAATATAAATGTAGTTGATCTTGAATATTCAAGGTTACAGAAAATTCTTGAATACTGAAGCCATGACTGTACAGTCCTTAATTTGGATGAGTTTGGATCGTAACTACCATTGTTGCTTTGTATACGAAGAAACTTCCTTTTCCAAGAAATGTTTTCTCAGGTTTTAGATGATGAGTTGACAAAAATTATTTATTTTCTTAGAAGAAAATGGCAAAGTGGCAAAACATAGGTGGTTCTTGTTGAAGCACAGCATGTGGTGAGGAGTACATAATGGTATGGGACAATAAATAAAGAATACTATGCCCAATTGAAAGTTGGTATGGAAACATAAGGGTAGTTTTTGCTTACGTTTGAATGTTTCCACCTCGCAGGTTGAAAATAGAATTGGATTAAAACTGCTTTCTGTTTTCCAAATATATTTTATAAAACTGAATAATTTTTCAATATTTATTGCAACTTTTCTATGGCTTTTTTCAAGCAAACCAAAAAAAGAAAGAATTAAAAAAAAAAACAAACGAGAAACTAACCCAGCAACACAGATTTTTGGACCTCCTGCAGCTAACTGCAAAAAAATTAAATAAATTGGGATGCCAAACAATAAAGCCAATAATGTCAGTAATTATTTTAACAGACATGATGAAGCAGACTTGCAAGTGGGTGTCTGTTGCCATTTCAAAACCACAAAAAAAGTAGGCTGCCAATACTGCTAACTGAGAGGAAACAAATACACATGCAACTTCTCGGCACTGAATAGTAACTGGTATTTATTGCATTTAGGCTCATTTTATCTGACTTTTCATTTAATTTTACTTTGCTCCTCATAGAGTGCATTATATTAAATATTTACTATCTTGGTTATGATGTCAAGGCACACTTTACTGTCTTATTAGATTACTGAACAGTAGTTCATGTAGGAATTATTTAGGGCTGCTTGAGGGTGGAGAATTAACTGTGATGGGGCGAAATTAGAAAAGGAAGAAGTATAGACAGCTAATCCAATCACATACAGAAAACTGTAAACCATTTCCCAGGGAAGAACTAGATCTTTCCTTCCTTCAGATTTTTTCAAATAGACTGAGTGGACTGACAACAGCTGCTCAATAAACCATGGTCTTTTTTGACACAGTATCACAACGTTCTCCTGCCGTGAGCAGTGGCCTGGGAGTCAGAAGACTTTTTCCCAGCCCTGCCACCAACTGCCTCTGTAACCTTGATTGGCTCACCTCAGCAATTGCACTTTCTCTTCAATCTTTTGCAGTGTCTTAAGTCTCTCAAAGCAAGGTTTAACTCTAACTGGGAATTGTCATTGCTCCAATGCAACATAATTTTTATCTTCTGCAATGCAAATGATAAACAAATGGTACATTTTATAGCAGTGATCACACTCTACATCTTGTACCACCTTCTATTTCTTTCTTTCTTTTTTTTTCCCCATTGAAGTGTGGCAGGGTCTAAAGGAATGCAATCACTTCCCAGAGTTTAACACCCCTAGAAAACTCTTGTTGTCAAAAGGAGTTTACAATCTACAAGCAAAAGGATCACAAGTCTCAGAAACTCATCCCTCATGTCTTCTGCCCTAGCCCCTCCCTCAGCTACCAGCATCCAACATCTGAAGAGATCCACCACTTATCAGCTCTTTTTTATGACACATGGCCAGTAACAGACATAACTTTCTCAGAGATAGGTGTTCCTGCTCCGTTAGTCATAGGCTTCTTCTATAACTGAGGCTTGAGAATGACCTCCAGAAAATGATTATCAGACAGGAGGCCCAAGTGATTCTCCTGGGAATGGCTGCACTGGGTTGGACCAGTGAGTCATCAAGTCAAGTAACCAACATGGACTTCTAGAAACAGGCAAGCATACCAAGAGTTAAGTCTGCCAGGACCCCAATAAATTGTGACTCAGGCGCCCCTTCAGTCAGGGAAAGAGATGCTGTGTTTAATAGCTTTCAAAGGATGCTTCTCCATGAAGTTGCTTAAAACATCCACAAGCAGCTAGATAACTAATTTTTAGATAGCTAAAGTTAGCAAGAAGCAGCTCACTCCGTGACCCCTGTATTTTGTCGCTGTTCTACAGTAATTTTGTTTTTTTACTCCTAGTGGCATTGGATTGTCCCCTCTTTTTTTGCAGGAGAAGAAAGCCATGATGCCACAAGAACCATCAGCCTGAATACTATTCAATGCCCTCTGGGAGGCAGAAGGATGGGATATCTCCCTGGGAGAGACTGGATCAAGTGGTCAGATGACTTGCTGGTAGAGCAGAGTAACTGAAGATTAAAGGCTGGAGGAAGAACTGAAGGATCGGGGAGAGTGAAAAAAAGATGTATTTCCTTTCTACCCAGCAAACAACCTTACTTTCCAGGTGTGGCTTGGAGCCAGGACTCTGTTCCAAGTGCACCTCTGAACTTGGTCCACCACACTTCTCAGGAGGTTAATATCATTAAACTACTCCCAATATTTTATTGAAAATTGATAGCTTGTTCTGCTGATCTATAAACTCCTACTCCACGCAGTAGCTGTCTTTTAAATCATGGGTTGGAGGCTTTCCCAATTTTCAACTTCTAAAATCTACTCGGTTGTCATATACCTACTATTTTCTCCCACACTTGCTTACAATAGGCCTGTTTTACGCTTGTTTATTTTGCTGCTGTGGATTTATTTTGATCCCAATGGATCACTGTCACGGCATGAATAATATCTCCAAAACCGCGACCACAATCCCATCTATCATCACAAAAACTCTCGGAAAACAGTAGTACAGCTCTCCTGTTCCTCTGTGAACTACTGGACCGATTCTCATTGTATTTTCTCCCAAATTCAGCATCACTTTGGATTTTTAATGACAATAAGCACTCAAAATTTCATAATGAAGACCACAACTGTGTAACCAGCCCATGCACTTCCTACAGTTATTCTGGAGGAGAGAGATGGAACGGAATTTTCTTTAAGAAACTTTATTTTCCTTTACTATTTCACATCAAGTTCAATATAAATTAACAGAAAATATGTCCTGCTTATAACAGAAGATGAGATCTCCACTGTACACACTTCACCAAATTGCTTGATCAGCTATCAGTTTTCTCATTTGTAAATATCTGCAAGGGGATAGCCAATGTCATGCTCTGGGGTGGACCAACCCCTGCAGTCATAGAATCATAAACTCACAGAATGGTTAGAGTTGGAAGGGACATCAAAGACCATCTAGTTCCAATCCCCTGCCATGGGCAGGGGCACCTCCCACTAGACCAGGTTGCTCAAAGCCCCGTCCAACTTGGTGTTGAACACCTCCAGGGATGGGGCATCTCCCACCTCTCTGGGCAACCTCTGCCAGCATCTCATCACACTCATACTGAAAAATTTCTTCCTAATATCTAATCTGAATTTCTAGTCTTTCAGTTTAAAACTGTTACCCCTCATCCTATCACTCTTTATCCCTGATAAAGACTCCCTCTCCACCTTTTCTGTAGGCCCCCTTTAAGTACTGAACATCCACAATAAGGTCTCCCCAGAGCCTTCTCTTCTCCAGGCTGAACACCCCCAACTCTCTCAGCCTGTCCTCATAGCAGAGGTGCTCCAGCCCTTGGATCATCTCCATGGCCTCCTCTGTCCCCGCTCCAACAGGTCCATGTCCTTCTTATGTTGGGGACTCTCCAGCTGGACGCAGTCCTTGCACAAAAGACATCTAGAAGGACCTTGTGTTGAAACACCAGTTGATGACGATCTTGTTGCATAGATTTATGATCCCTTTGAGCGAATACCTACTTGGTGGGATGAGTTTTGAGCAGGGCGTGGTCTTAGTGCTAAAGACCAAGAATATCTGCTACTGCATACTTCTTGGGGAAGCTGGCGATGGGGTCAAGGACAAGGCATATGCTGTGGGGACCAAAAGCAATGGATGGGAATAATGAGGGGAAAAAAGTGAGACGCCAAAGGCAAGAAAAAGAAAGAAACGCAATAGTTTTAAACTGCCAAAATGCTCAATCAGCTGTAGTTTGCGGCTGTCAGATACTTTAAATCCACTTCCTAGTGTCAAAGCTGAAGTGGAATCTTCTCAGTGCTCAGCATTACTTTTCATTAAAGAAAGTGGCTGCTGGGAGTACAAGTTGCAAGCAGGCTTTGGAGGAGAAGATGAGCGGGGAGAGGATCAAGGAAATCTCAGAGAGAGGGAGAGAGAGGACTAGAAAAAACAGGCCTGATTTTCCTCTCACTTAAAGCAGTTTTACTTGTTAAAACTCAGCTGATTTCAGAAGAGCTGCCCCACATTTACAACAGTATGAACAATGAGACAAAATGTGTTCCATGAGAATATATTTTATAATATGTACCATCCTTATATTATTTCTTATGGCTTTTTTGTTAGCCCTTTTCACAGTTGCCAGAAAAAAATACAATGAGTAAAGTAAACAGTAAACATGTTGCTTTATAAAAAGATAGAAAAATAAAACAAATGACATTTCCCCAGAGTTCACATTCACAGATCACTTACAGTGGTACCATACAGCCTTCTGAATTTGGACCAGTGTTATATATAAGCATATTGCAACATGTATGTCTATTAACAGTTTCCCCCCACCAAAACCACTAATTCTCACCACAACGTACAGAGGGTGACTGTCGAATTTCTCATTTTGCCTTATCTAACAAGAAATCTATCTGTATTTGCCGTAGAGGCCCAGGGAATATCACAAATTTTGAGGTAAATGTTATAAGGTCAGATAACCCAGCTGAACCAGTTTTGAGGGCAAAGATTTTCTATGATGCTCGCTTATTGAGTAGCCAAGTGCTCTGCAGTCTTACAGGAGGTTCTGTTTACATGTGAAAGCATGAAAATGACTACCAGGAAAAAAAATAAACATTGTGTTGCCTGGCCCTTGACAGTTGAGGCTATGGACAATATATTACACACGGATGTACATTTTGTAATGCTTTCATTTAAAAGGTTTAAGCTGTTTCCAAGGGGACTGCTCCAGCTCCCAGACAAACGGTCGCTTGACAGCTCTCCTAGTGCTCAAAGCTCTCATGCAATTTTGTTCAATACACAAAGTGCCAGACTGAAGGAAATTGCTGTTCCTCATCTGATGTTAAGTGATTGGCTTTCTATCTTCATTAAATGTGTGCTACTCGATGCCTCAAAGACATTTTACCTTGTCCTAGAACGTGAACTTTAGCAGCTTTGTGAAATACCCAGAAGGGCTCCATGGAAATAAGAAGAAAAATCCTAAGTCCTGCCTGCCTACGCCTTTGCCCCTATTAAATCGATTAGAGGTTGGACAGATCAGATGTTGTCTCACTAGATGTACTGAGTTGCTTTTAAAAGTTGGTTTCTGAATTCAAATGAGATTTTATTCCCAAAGACCCCGATCTCATCTGCAAAGGTGAATTAGGAATGGAGGAAAAGAAAAGGGTGGAAAGGAAAGAAATATTGGGAGGGGACCGATTACAAAATTAAGGTAGTACCAGGGAAGCATTGCTGGTGTTTGTGACTGTTATCTTCTCTGTGCTAGCTAACGTGCCAGGTGTCCTCCCTCTTCATTAATTCTGATGAGAATCCTGGTACTTATTTTCATGAAAAATGGGGTTCAGCCCGAATATCTGAAACCACTCACCCATATCCCGGAGCATGGTGGGATATGAGGCATCTTTTTGGATCAGTCTTTGGCCAGGCATGACAAAGAAAGGGAGATTCGTCTCTCAACAGCCGTTAAAGAGATAAGCATCCTTTTTTTTTTTTTCTCCCCATTTCGGTAATAATGAAGAGCTGCTGCTGCACCTCTCAAAGCTTGAAAACACAACTGCGCTGTTGAAAGCCACTATAATGAGATCTCTGTTTGAGAGTCAGGTCTGATCAAATAATAGACCTTCCCTGTTTGTATTTAAGGGTGGGTAAACAACCTCAAAGTGAATCCTATCCAGAAGAAATTGCATGAGCTTCTCACATTTGTGCAGCTGGTTTGTTCCAGTGCTATTCAAAGCTTTACTGGTCTGCGGCTGGACTGATGTCTGATACAAAGCCACTACTTATTTATGAAGAAAGGTGAATATTTACCCTGCTGACAATTCAGCACACCAGAGAAAAACTGAAAAAGGCAAGAGCATTATGCCTTGTGGAGAATATAATCACCTTTGTAAGACCGGAGAGATGGTGGCGTTATGAGTTTTTATCCACTCCTTCCCGTACTCCCCAAACTGCAAATGCCTGTGTGTAAAAGGGATGTAACAGTGAAAGCATCATTACTGGGAAAACTGGTACTTTGGGCAGAGTGGGGAATAGCCTATTCTGCTCAAGTATGAAGGGACAAATTTGCATTGACAAATCCCAGGAACAAAGTGGTGCCAGCATCACAGTGGAAACAACAGAGCAGCTTCCAGGTGGGAATAGTCCCCATAATGCTTTATGACCCACTAGAAAAAAGAAGATTGATGTATGTGATGGTACACAAACATTCTCTTCCGTCCCCTGAAAATGTTCCAGCCTCACCGTCTACATGAGCTGAGCTCAAAATAAACTCAAATGCTGTGGAACTCTTCCAGCCCAAGGATGAGGTTAACATTCTCCTGAGGCTTTCTGCACGTTTGAAGACCTTTCCAGGTGGTTCCACATGATTTACCAAAATGAATAGCTCAGCATCCAGCTAGAGCTTGGCATCTGAGGATTTTGGGGGACAGATTCCTCTCACCCTGACCTTAAACAGTTAAACTGAGCTGCTAAATTAAAAGCGTAATCCTTTCGGGGAGTGGAAATAACCCATTGCCAGATGAAGGTGCTTCTGTCCACTGGCTGAAAAGGCACTCCTGAACAACTAAACTTTTAACATAATTGCCACAGTTAGAAGCTGAAAATTAGACAGGATTCTTCCCCTTGCAAGACAAGATTTCCTCTAAGATATCAACCACTGTACTCCTAAAACCTTCTCTTATAAACAATTAGTACCCTCACCTGGTCTCCCTCATGCTATAATCATGAAATCAGAAAAACAGACACAAAATATCCTACTTTTTTAAAAATGAAAATACTCATGAGTAAAAATGAACCGAATGTTCAAATTAATCATTTCCCAGTTCAGCAGAAGCCATATGATCTAGGGGAGCAGATATCAGTGCCAATGAAATTTTCTCAATGGGGGCCCAAGAGTTATTTGGGAAGGAGACAACTGATTTTTCACTCTTCCTTTTTATTAAGAAATGATAAATCAAATAAAGAGTTGACAGCTTTTTATTTAAATTTCAGATCTCTGTTAAAATCACTATGAAAAATGAGATTTAGCAGTCCAAGAGGTTTTTTTTGTGTTAGGTCCTGCACGAGGGTGGGCTACAGGAGAACCTCCAGGCAAAAGAATTATGTTTTCCCAACGTGTGCTGCACAAGAATGGGGAAAAACAACCAATCTGCTTGGAAACACAATTCCAGCAGCAGTTGTTTGCAGTTATGAACGCACAATCCTATCTTTATATTCCACATGTGGATATAAATTGCCAGCCTTGCTCTGCGCTTACCAATATGTCATACCTGTGAAATATTTTATTATATAAACAAAACAATGTTTCACTTTATATGGGCCGGTATTTCTATGTAGATCTGACACCAAAAGGGGTGCTATGCTACACCGTTATTATATCGTCTATCAAGAAGCTCAACCAGTGTCCTTCAGCATGCACAACTGGGAGATAGCTCCTTCCCCTCTAATCTTGAGACAAAGAGCAAGGCATATATTCTCTTTGCCCATTTCCCTGCTATAAAAATGAGGAAAACAGCTGTTTCTTCCACAGGGTGGCAAATGTTTGTAAAGTTTTCAAGAGAGTACATGAAATTATTCATGAAGAACATAAATATTAACGGCTTGATTCAATGTAGCGATAATCTGTCTTTCTTTAAGGCATTATACTGTTCTCCATCATCACAGCATCTGAACGGAAAAAAAAAAAAAAAAAAAATCCCACATAGTATGTCATGAACAACCAAGAATGATAGAAAAGTTCTGGGACTTCATGGTGCTGCTATGGCTTCTCTCCGGTAATAATTCTTAGGTTTTAGAAAGGAGAATTTTCCATTTTTGCTCCTGCTTTGATTTGTGGTTTTGATGGTTGATTGATTTTACTGCGTAACTGATTTTATTTTGCCATTATTTGATTTACTGAAGTCACAGTTGTGAGGGGTAGAGGGCACGTCCATGTTCTGAACAAACTTCTTGTTATGTTGGAAGGAGTTTTTTCCTGAGTGAGCGCTAGACATTTATAACACTCATGCAACTGTAGTTTTCCATGAGTCAAGACTTTGCATCGGTACGATGGGGAAGCTCTTACAGTTATCAATAGCAGAGCAAAACCCAAAGATGGAGACATTATTTATCAAACAAATTAGATGGAACAGATTACAAAGAATTCTACTGGAAACAATGCTTTAAATCAGGCGTAAAATAGCCGAATCTAACCCCTATTTGGTCACTCACTCAGTACTACTCTATGCTATGAGGTTGGGAAGATACGCCCAAGGTTTTGCCCTGTCTGTGCTGAGGGAGAAGGGTGACATCTGAACTCTGCTTATCACAGTTGTGAAGACTGGCCCCAAGGATGCTGTTCTAAATCAAGCTACGCCTACAAAGGTAATTTAAATATAGAAAAATCGTTCATGAACACTGAGGCCAACTGGCATGGAGCAGTAGGTGGCTAGTTAGTAAGTCTAGTAACCTCTCTTAGCCTCCAAAACAGGAGAGATGCGTAAAAAGAGCCTGGTGGGAACGATCTCTGTGGGTTTTTTTTCTAGTTCCTGATCCAGAGCCGGGAATTATTTGGGAGAGCATTATTTGATGCAGGCAGACACCATGTCTAACAGTGCAGCAGAGAGATGATTGTATTCTAGTGCCTGGGACTGTTCCCAGACACTGTTTAATTTACTTGTTGGAGGTAGTCTTAATGTTCCCATCAGTGAGATGAGCTTTAACATCTACTGTAGAGCAAAAAATTATTCAATACATGCCCTGACTATGTCAGTGCAGGATGGCCTGGGAATATTAAATTAAAGTAGTTGCCAACCAGTAATGCACCATTTTTAATTATTCAGAGCAACTCTGCCATTGTCACAGATGAAAGACAAGGGCTTGGCAGAGAAAATCGAGATTAAAAACCCACCACCAGCACCATCAGCGGAACCAACAGGGAATTTGGAATCACCAGGTGTTTCTTTCCAGATGTTGTCTCTGATGATGCTGTCGAGTGGATTTAACTCTTGAGCCAGAGGACAAATGTGAAAACTACTGTCCTGTAGCTGCACCTTTATAGTGCAAACAGCACAATACAGGTAGAGGAGGTTAATGATTTCCCACACAATGTAATCTAGTTTATAGATCTGTATAAAGGTTTTATGGCAATATTTGATTATGTGATGTCCCAAATGATTTATCAAAGAAGCTGATGTAAAAGCCCAGCAAGAAATGCTGGGGAATTAACTACCTAATTCTTTCTGGGAAATAAACAAACACTCAGAGCCCTCAGGAAACTCGAAACCCGTCTGGTGCGGAAAACAACTTGTAATTTGTTTGCCTTTGATGACTCTCCTTAGTCGCAGGTAATAGTGATAAATTCACAACTTGTGACAAGCAAAAAGAGGAGCGGGAAAAGCTCAGCGCACATTAAAGTCATTTAATCGCCTACAGAATACGGTGTCTACCAAGCAGGTTTCCCTCACAGTGCTTTACTGCTCAAACTGGGGAGAAAAAAAGAAAAAGCAGGCTGCACAATAGACTTTGAAATGCTGAAATAGCAAAATAGTGGGAACAGATTGGCAAATAAAAAATGAAGATTAGTTGAGAGAAGCGTATCATCCAACTGTCATTTTTCTTATGCCATCACAAAAGGCTGTTAATCATGACTGTCCCCACAACACAGGTTACCAAAACACAAACTGCATCTGTACTGCTCCCTCGCTGTGTGACCAACATATAATGCTGTGGCTGCGTGAGGAGCTCTGCTCCTGGCCAAAGAACTTCTAAGGACGAAGCCACCCGGCAAAGATGGTCCGGGGTTTGGGATGCTGCTCTTTTAAGCACTCCAGCAACCCAGTGATGACCCTCTGATCTGCTTATTTCCCACATGCCTGGACGAGACAGGTAGTCACAGATTCACCCTGAATTCTGAGCACCTCCATGAAGTGTCTGAAAGAGAAGTGCAGAAGTCCAGGTATCTCCAGAGACAAACACAGCTGATGTGGTGATGATAGCTCAGTTAACTACTTTTTTTTTGCCTCTGGTGTTCATGAATCTATTTTTTAAGGTCTTATTCTCTGTAAAAACAGGGGTAATCATACATTTCTTTTTAGAAAAATGAGCTGCAAATACCTAGAATAACAAGTGAAACAGTTTATAATTGTTCTTTCGGAAATTTTCTATCCTGACAGTGCACGTACTGGCCACATCCTTTTACTGGGCCAAGAGAGCCACTATTAGAAAGGCGGTGGTATATTCTTCCCCGGCTAATTCCATACTTCCTATGTATACTACTGGGAATATCTACCATTGAAGAAGCAAATAAATGAGGACAAAAGCAACAGAGTAAGGTCTAGGATCTGACCTTTCATGTCAAACATTTTTATAAGTGACCATTTGGAAAGTGATGCAATATTCCTGCAAGAATCAGAAATGCTTTTTGGCGAAGGATTTGCAAACAGGGCTGAAAGTCTGACTTCTGGGTGATGTAGCTGAGCTAGAAGACCCATCAGTTTATTACTCGGAGCCATTGCAAGAAGAAAATCTATTTCTGACTTAAAAGGCCAAAGGTGGCGTATATATTGGCATGCAGTCACTGAACGCAGTTCTGGCGCAAAGGGTACTCACTGAACCCAGAAGGTTTTCTCTAAGTCAGCAAAACTCTATTGAGATAGTAGCTTCATAGATTTGGTCATCAGAAGCTACAGCTTCTCCGGTTAAATTAAAGAGTGCCAAAAGTACGAGCATTAAGCTGTGATTCTCCCCACTGTAAAATTGCTGATATGGCCCCTGGCAGAGTTTTGGTCCAGCACGTACAACTAATTTTGGGGAATATTTCAGGGTTGTATGGGCAAGGGAACATTCTTAAGAGGGATTGTGTCCACGTTCAATTCTATCTGAAGGAAAGAGAATTTAGAAATAAATTCCTAAATACTACAAGTTAGCTGAAGTATCGCTTTTGAGTGTATCCTTTGATTTAGTCAACACAAGAGAAAAATAAAAAACCAAATCAGACTCCAAGAGGAAGTGCAGTGCCTTGGTCATTATTAATGCCTGAGAGATTAAGAAAAGGACATTCACTGGAATGTGGCCAACTTCATAAATCGTAGGACAAGAACAGAACATGAGTAAAAGACAGCATAATCAACAATAACTCGCAAAGTTAAACTTTTAAATGCCCACCATTAGAGGAAATGAAAACAACCTAAGCTGTTACTTGTATGAAGAAAGGAACCAATGCTTGACATCAACCTCTACTGCCTCTTAGCTTTCAGCAAGCAGTTTATGTGGACAAAAAAATAAAAAAGTCCCAGAGGCTGAGGTCTGTGGGACTTCAGAGAAAGAGATCTTCCTGGCAGAACTGCAAAAAGGTGATCTAAGACTGTTCAGCCCACCCTGGTAGGACAACGCGTGCGTTGGCAATATCACATTGCTTATTAAAAGCATGGTAGCAAGAAGAGAAAGACGCTTTGCTTCTGCCTTCACATGAAAGCAACACATTCCTGTATTATAGCATGGGCTACTGTAAAAACTGCGCAGAATTGTGACAAAGCTACCATAATCATAGAATCATAGAATGGCTTGGGTTGTGAGTGACCTTTAAAGGCCATCTAGTCCAGCCCCCTGCAATGAGCAGGGACATCTTCAACTAGACCAGGTTGCTCAAAGTCCTGTCCAACCTGGCCTTGAACCCCTCCAGGGATGGGGCAGCCACAGCTCTCTGGGCAACCTGGGCCAGGGGCTCACCACCCTCACAGTAAAGAATTTCTTCCTAATATCTAATATAAATCTCCCCTCTTTCGGTTTAAAACCATTATCCCTCGTCCTATGGCTCTACTCCCTGCTCCAGAGCCCCTCCCCAGCTTTCCTGGAGCTCCTTTAGGGACTGGAAGGGGCTCTAAGGTTTCCCCAGAGCCTTCTCTTCTCCAGGCTGAAGAACCCCAACCCTCTCAGCCTGTCCTCACAGCATCTCTGTGACCCTCCTCTAGACCCACCCCAACAGGTCCATGTCTTTCTTAAATGAATGTCATTTCTGCATGATGTCCACAGCTGATGCAACATTATATTTTTGGCTGTGAACTGTGATCTCACAGCTCTTGTTCTAGAAGATGTATGAGGTGCTGTGGATCTGTAAGAGGACTGAAAAGAATGAAAGAGGTGAGAAAAAATGTTCCGTGTTAATCCTTAACAAGAAAATACTTGATCAAAAGCTACTTAAAGAAATGCACTTTAAAAACTGTTAAACAGTTTGTTGGAGATCACAGCTCAAATTGTATATCTTCAAAACACCATCTCCAAAAAACACTTAGAATTTATGTGCTTATGTATGTGTTTATGTATATATACATACATATATATACTTGTATGTTGGATATAAATAAACAGTAGGAAATGTCTGCCTCACTTAATATGATGAATGATACTTAATGTTTACAAAAGACAAGAATTTGTGGCTCAAACTTGGAATAAAGCCATAGTGGTTCAGTGTAAATTAGTAGTTGCAAGCCAAGAGATAGCTGGTCTGCTAAGATGTTTGCAGTGTTTTATTGCCTGGATTAATTAATGATAATGGTTAAGAGAATGATAATCTATTGGCTTCCAGGAGGGAATCGGGCAGTCTTCCCTGCTCAATGGAGTGTTAAAAGATTTGAAATATTTGAGGCACCAGAGGCTACTAGGAAGATTTATACAAGTCAATGCTCAAGCTGCCCAGTCCTGGAAATTTGTTATTAGAAGGTTTCCTGGAGCTTAAGTAGATGTTATTGCTTCATAATTTTATTCTTTATTGCTTGTTATTATTATTCATTATTTTTATTATTATTTATTATTCTGGTATTGCTTCATAATTTTATTCTTCTGTAACTTCTGGAAGTTTAAGGTTCTTCAAAAAAAAAAGCAACTGATTTTTTTTTTCTTTTATCTTTCACTTTTGAATGCATTATATATATGTGAGGTTTAGTTGTCATCTTCTGTTTTGATTTCTTATCTACAGAACCAGTCATTTAAAGTGCTTGTCTAAAGTATCCATATATAACAACCATTTGCATTCTCTAAACATAATTAACTTTTTTATCAAACTGATGATCTTTAATTTCAAAACAGTGCTGGGTATATTCTATGAAAGAGCAAATCAATTTTTTTTCTGCTTGTATGACAGTTAACCCACCACTTAGGTTTCTGGTTCTTGGAAACATACCTGCTTATCATACATAATCTGAAGAAAGCAACCATTCATGAACTCAAGTATTTAAAGTCTTTGAGCCACAGAAAAAAACAAGTATATTATAAAACAGGATTCAAAAATTTTGGAATGAGGTATTAAAGACTCTTGCCATTATGTTCTTATGGCTTCTGTATATCAACAGATACTTCTTCTACAAAATAGAATTTTCACAGTTATTATTTAAATAAATATTAGAGATAATGTTGCTAACCCACTTTTTAAAAGAGGACTACAGGCACCCTAACGATAAAGAAATAGTCAGTATAAAGATTGGAAAATTGGCGAATAACTGAAGTAGAAACTGAAGATATGTGATATTGATATATAAATGTTCCTCAAGGATTATTTTTTTACAGAAAAGCTAGAGAAAATGTTCTTTGTTAAATAGATGTAATCATTAAAGCTGTACATATGCATATGTCTAATAAGAAAAAAGGAAGTATTTACATTTCTCATATTTTTGAAACAGCGCTGCTATTTCTATTGTGTAACAATGCTAACTTATCAGGAAAATAACATTCCTTTAAATATTTCGTAGAGGGAAAGTTTTGTGCTCTTGAGGTTTGATCCTTTGCATGACAACAACTGAACACAGCTCTGCATCTTTAATCTGAGAAGCATGAGACAGGTGTAGAGACTATTTCTTGGCATGGAATTTCATGTTGATAGGCTCCCTCTATTTTTAATTTATTTCCTCCTAGCAGCTGATGCAGTAGATTTGTGAACCTTTCCTGCAACTTTCTTGGATGAAAATTTTATACCCCTTCAAGGAGATCCACAAGTCATGTGTTGACTTGACAGGGGATAGCTGTCAGCTTCTTGACGGTATTTTCAGTCCCTTTAGTTTTATCCTCTGAGAAACAGTCTTTGTTATCCAAGAGTGGCTGTTCAGTGTATGTTTTGACTGGCACTGATTCAGGCACTGCTCTTCTTTTCACTGACGCTAGCTGGTTTAGATATCTGCCTACCCTTTCAGAAGCAGGGTCTGAAAACACAGTCTAAAAATTACTGTGGTAATCACATAATATAAATATATATACACATAATATAAAGCCAGAAGAGATTGCTAGATCATTTTGTCTGAGTGCACGTATGTCACGAGCCATTACATTTAAACATTACACCATATTAATTTCAGAAATTCAGTCTGGCTAATCCATGTAGATATGGATTCATTGTGATTCATTGTCAAGCATTAGAACAGGCTGCCCAGGGAAGTGGTGGAATCGCCATCCCTGGAGGGATTTACAAGCCGGGCAGACGTAGTGCTGAGGGACATGGGTTAGTGGTGGTTTTGGCAGTGTTAGGTTGATGGTTGGACTTGATGATCTGAAAGGTCCCATCCAACTTAGACTATTCTATGATTCTATATAACATAAGGCACTCAATCAAATGCCCATCTTTGACCCTTTGTGGACTAGAGGCTATGGAAAGAAATAACCCCTCAGGATGGCAAATGAGGCCAGGATATGAGCTATCCTGTGAAGAAATCCTCTTCGCATACACAAGGATGGCCTTAGACTTGTGAAAAAGGCATGGGAGTTTTAATGACCACGTCTATGACTCTGGGGCTACTCACAAGGCAAAAACAAAAGAACATCAGAGAAATTAGGAAACAAATATAAAACAAAAAAGAAAAGTATTATTATGTCATTGAATAAACTCACAATGTGTCTAATCCTCATAGATAAAATGCAGATTGACAAACAGCAGAATTTTCTATGCCAAATAGAAAAAATAGAAATTATAAGATGGTCAAAGGTATAGTTATACTTGCACATTAGGAACAACTAAATATACTGAGGTTCTTCAGCTTGCCACAGACAGCTGAGAGGGACTATGGTTGAGACACATTCTGAATGTTTTCGTGGTCCCTTTCAATACTGGAGTTAGTAAACAGCAAATGAAGCCAGGTGGCAGGTTGAAACCAGAGGGAGGGGATTTGTGTGCACAGAGCTATGCTGCACAGCATGCAGTTATGGCGTGGAACTCTGAAGTCTATTAAAATAAAATAAGGAGCATTTATTATCTAAGGCTTCAGTCCTCCAGAAGTTTTTTAAACAAATCTCATCATTTAACTACTGTGCTTCCTAAATAGGAAACCATTTGGTTATTTGGATTGTGCAGGAAGTATAAATGACAAAAAGTGAGAGAAAAAAAATCATTGACTTGCAGCTTCTGCAGCTCCAGGAACAGACGCTGTGTACACACAAAATAGCAGCTCAGGAGCGACGATGCCTGGTGTTGGGCAAAGCAACATCTGTCTGAGAGAAAACATCTGGACCGCCACAGCATGCAGTAGGAAGCAAAATTTATCTTGAAGGTTTTCCCCGGGGACTGGCAAAAAAATGATCTTTTTACACTGAGTTGTTTTTTAGCAGCCCAGTGTAACTGTACCGGAAATTTTAGGGATACTCCAAAGTGTCTATAACAGATGCCCTTTTAGGGAGATCTGCCATTAGCATCGCATTCATGATATTTAAAAGTCTTCCAAAAGCCATTTGAGAGCCAGACGACACCGCATATTGGAGATCAATACAGAGAGACCCTCCCACTTTCTCAGTATCCGAAGGTTTGGACTCAGAGATTCAGACATTCTCTGTTCCACTTGGGACACATTAAAATACAAAAGAAGGATGTGAGCCCAGCCTCCCAGGTGTTCATCAGCAACCTGGTTGAGCTAGGTGATAAATTCAGAGCGGGGGGTGGCTGGAAAAAGCTGTCTTCAGCTGGCAGATCTGAATGTCAGGATGAATGGACATATGTTATAGAAGAACACAGGCTGTTCTAACCTCTGCCTGCAACTGGAGCCAGGAGAAAAATTGCCTCTCTGCTTTTAAAGAACTATTTGTGTGATGAAACACGTATCCCAGAATTATAGCAGTTGTAACCGATTTAATATAAGCAAATCCTGCCTCATTTAAAAGAATACAATTGCTCCACAGTTGTGAAACACAACCTTTGTAAATTCAATCAACACGTTTTTAAACATTTAGTGACATTAAAAAGCAAGCGACTGCCTTTAGGGTAGATGAAGCATTGCAACCCCATAAAGTTTAAGCACAGGCAGGGAAGAAGAATAATAGCTAAAGTGAACTGATCAGCAGCTGGCTTATTTGTGTTCATCAGCTAGTGGTGATGGGCGTGATCCTTCCCTGCATCCTTGCAGCTGGAAGAAGAGGGATGGTCTATAAGATGAAGGGTGCCGGAACCACAACATTATCAGAACTGGCATCCCGATGTGTGCTGCAATGTTTTCATCACGACGTTGCATCAGTAGTGAAAGATGCTGGATCACAGCGAGATGTCTTTCTGCAATGACTCTGTAGCTCTCGGCAACTTCACTTGGTGATTGAGCAGCTCCCCTGCTTTTGATCATCAAATGACGAGTGCCGCTTGCCTAAGCAGGGAGACCATGTTTTTCAGATCGACCGTGTATCTGCTGAGATCAAACAGCAGAGTCACCTTTCAGATCTAACATCATGTATCCAGCATCCCTCTTGGTGTGACAAAAACAACTTGTGTCTCTAGTGATGAGGGATTTGAAGACACCTTCACACTATGTACCAAAATCTCTGTTATCCAGCCCGTAGGGAGCCCAGCACTATTCCACACTCCACAAATGCCCACAAAGACACAAGCTGTACACTGATGAGCCTATAGCCTCCAGTAGAGAGAAGGAAAGTTTCATGAGGCCAAAGTACACACAGCAACTACTCTAAATATGTCTATTCCATATTGTAACTACTACGATGCCTTAGTGGTAAGCAATTCAGATCATCACTACTCAAGGCATCCAGAACATAACCCATCCTATCCACTGAGAGAAGAAAAGAAATCGTGACACCCAGATAAAACATGGATAGTAAGCTGTCTGATCTGATACAAATAAGTAAGGTTTACATGATTTAAAATGGCTTACTGATTTGTGAGCAAGAATTAGCATATTCTTGTTTAAGCTATAAAAGAAAAAAGCAAAAACAACCAACAAATACCTAACCACGTAGCTTTGTTAAAAGTTTCATATGGGTCACCTTTAACTCCAAAAATTGAGACCATTTAGAATGATACATTAGACTCAAATATATAGTAGACTCAAGTGGTTAACCTAGGGACACACAGCAAATCAGTTACAGAGCAATATCTCAGACACGGGGACAATCTTCCCACCTACCTACAAACAGTAATTAAGATGCCCAGACACGTGAAGAAATGTTTTTTCTTAATTCTATTAAAATTCACCCATTACTAGGAGCGCACTCTGTTAAATGCATGGTTTGCTCTAAGTGTTCTGCTATTGCATTTTACCGGGAATACTTAATTGTTTCCGAAGAATAGCAAATGGTTAACAGCTCTCTGAACAGGGGCTGTGGAGCTAGCTCCTGTAAATCACTGCAGTTCCACTCACTGCATTTATACTGACTGAAGATCTGGCTTTCCAAACAACAACAACAACAACAAAAAAAAAAAAAAACAAAAAAAAGGAAAAAAAAAGAAAAGAAAAAATATGTGCACAGGGGAAGCAGATAAGCTTTACACATCCTAAACGGCAAATGTGGAACCAGTGTGTGGAGTGGCTACTGAGCTACAAAGAAGAAGCTGTCTGCTGCAAGAGACAGTGCAAAGTAACTCGGAGGTGTCAAAATATGCAGGTATAGCGATACAGCTTACTCAGGTTAATGGTCTGATAATATCACTGCTGAGGCCTGGAAAGCCATTGCCTTGACATCCTTTGCTGGCGATGTTGATACAAACTCCACAGGGCTGGGGCTAGGGGCAAAGTCTGGGGCTTCACATGCCAGGCTGATGAAAGGAGGGAAATCTATTTCAGTGCTTAAAGGACGGAGTGGCTTTTGGTGCAGAAGGTCAGACAGATAGACGGGTAAGTTGCTGTATGGGAGAAGACTCAAAAAGGACTACTGAAATGAAAACCAGATAAGGCCCTGGAACAAGATCCTACAGTCTATCAATGCCCTGGGATAGTGTAAGAGAGACACATGGGAACTCAGACATAAGGTAAGCAGGGTTTTCTTGCAGTGTTGACAATAAATATGTTTGTTCTACAGTGGGGAAAAAAAAAAACCCTTGCAACAAAAAGCCCTTGCAGGCTCATATGGGAAGAAAAGCCTGTTTGTGGTGAATACAATGGAGAATTTGTTCACGCTGATGCAAACCCATCACTTGAAAGCTGAAGTCGGGTTTTTTTGACGCTGTTCGCTCCACGTTATCGAGTCAGCCCAACTGGCTTTTAATCCCCCCAGAGCTGGGGAAAACCATCTCTATGCCTCTCGTGAAAAAAGTAAAACTGACTTTTGTAAGTATCTTCCAGAAGACTTAGGCCTGGCAGGTGCTGGGTGTGTACAGCATCCCGCCGATGCGTGGCCGATGGCTGGCTGCATGTTGCAAGCCTTGCTGCCACCCCACACGAGAAAACTGCTCCATACCTGGTCCTCCACTGGTGTTTTATTCCATTCAAACTAAATCCCAAGCTAGGAACAGAATTTATAAGCTCCTCTTGAACATATTTTAGGATGTGCTCATTTCTATAGACCTTTCTAGCCCAAAAAGCCTTTCAGGCCGTAGGACACAGTGGAGCACCAGGACCTAGAAGCAACATTAATCAAAAAATTACAATCTGGAGAAAGAAGAACAGTGACCAGTCTACTCTGTGTTTCAGTAAATACTCTGCTTCCATGCAAATCTCAGGTGAAGATTCAGGGAAGAGGAAGAGGAAAAGTATGTGTTTTTATTCTGGTCAGACCCCAAGTCAGCACAGGGATCAACAGCAACCTGTCTTCAAGCATGAGAGAAATCTGGCTGAAATCACTACCTGGGCTGGCAATTACACACAGGCTGTAGTTTGCTGCTGGAGGTGGGCTTTTTGGGGTTGCAAGGACAGGAAAGATGGTCTTTGGATTGAGACAATGTTCTTAAGACAGGTATCCAAGATCCTTTTCCCAATTTACTACCAGCTTAATGCCTACCCTCTTTGCTATCATTTGAGAATCCTCAATTCTCCATCTCTGAGGGGGTTATTGCCTACTTTTCAGGAAATGAGTTGGGGCTTGAATAATTCTCTGGGTTAAATAATTTAGGTTTCTAGAAGGAAGGCTCAGTGCCGAAGTGTTATTTTAAAATTAATAAAACTGTGTATGTATTGGAGGAGAGGCGGAAGAAATAACCCTATTCAGAGGCCTTACGTTTTTGAACTGGTGTATCAAAAGAATTCACAGATTTCAAAGCTGGAAAGGACTTGATCTCCCAGATAACAGACTCTGAGTAAAAACTGTCACGTAGCTTTAGACAGCACTTACAAGCACATTTTTAAAACTTGACTTGTGCCTGCAAGTCTCCCTGACTCCAAGTAATTATAAAAATAGGTGGGTTTGTAATCACATTAGTTTTGGGTTTGTAATTTATGCCTGAACAAGTAGGGCTTTGGCTGGAAGCTAACTGTGTGTGTTTCTTATGTACATACGTTCATGATGACACTCAGATGTACGCATGAGGCTGGAAAGCATTAAATAGCATAAATAAAATTAATGCTAAATAAATAGAAGAGACATTCAACAAACAGTTATATAGGATTTCCAAAGACTTCCCACTAATGCCTGAACTAACACCCACGAGTGAATACGAACCTGCTTAAGCAGAGCTGAAATGAGAAATTTGCTTTTATTCTAAACTCTATTTGCTGTGCGATGATTTATCTGTTTCTCCATTTCATCCACTGGTTGCACTCTATCCAGGTCAGAGATTGTGAGCAAACTAGGGGAAAAAAACGACTCACTTTTTTAGCCCCTCTAGCCCAGTGTATCTTTGCTGAGAGTCCTTCACGCTACAACAGAAAGGCACAGAAGCCAAGCTGCTTTGGGGAGTTTCTGACCAAGGAGTCACAAAACACTCATTGGGGTAGACAACGACAAGCAAAGTCACAATTATGACCCTACCCAGATGACAGGAGCCTTTTTTTCTCTCCAAATTACAGAGCACAGGGAGCAAGCACTGTTATTTGGGCATAGCAGCCAAGCAAGACGCTCTCTGTAGCAGAGTTGAAACCCCGAGTGAGGGCCCCTGTCTGGGTTGGGTTTCCTCAGACTTTCTGTCACCCACCCCCAGCGTAGGTGTCTGCATTCACGATAGTCACCCAGCTCTTTTTATAGTCACTGCAGAGAAAAGGAAGCTTCTGGGGCACCAGTGATCCCACCCAAGCGTAGGCATTTCCGGTAAGCGAGACGGATGGTGCCCTACTTTCATGGGATCTGGTGAGCCTGCACTGTGCTGCACTATATGTTGGATGGTCTCAGCTCAGCCTTCTACTTTGGTGATTACATTGTGTCTTCCATCCAGCCCTACGTGACTTGCCAATATCCAAAAGCAGTTGCCAAAGATTTGCACCCAGTTCTCATTAAACACAGCCTTAGTCTGTTCCACCATCCCTGTTCGCCAGTCCCCAGGTTGGCACCGAAGCACAAGGGTGGGGAGCAAAGGGAAGTGGTGTTAATCACCTTGTACCTGCTTGGTGCACAAAGGACTCCAGTCACAGCAGCTTTCTAACTAATATCTTTCATCATCAGTAAATTCACCCAATTTCCCTATTATCATTTCTAAGAATGTTGACTGGCGGGTGGCAGGTAATCCTAGATGTGGCACGGCTGTGACTGCAGCTGAAATCACACGGAGATGAAAGCTTCAAAGCCAGGTTTAAGCATTAGAGAACGTTATTTAAGGATTAATCATCTGTTGTGGGAGGTAGCATTTTGAAGGAAAATACAAACACCTTCTCCTGCACAGTCAAAATGGCAGCAGGGTCTGAGCGAGCCCGAAGAAGTAGGAAATGATTCACCAGGAAAATTAATGAGATTTTCTTCACCTCCTTTTTCTCCTAAGACTCACCCTCTCCTCACCCGCCTTGTTTTTAAAAGCAATCCTCTGCCTTTCCTTTTGGTCACGGCAACGGAGGATATGAGGCAAACATACTCAGGGGTTTCTGCAAAGCACTTGACTTCCCTGGCAGCATGATAATACAATTACACACTGTAATGGTCTACCACAGCATACCTCCGACGGCAGTGCGAATACAGCTGTTCCTGCCTCCTTTTCCTCTGCCACAGCTACAATTATAACATCAAGGTGCGGTCTGTTGGGTTGCTGAATTCTCCCCTTCCCCTAATTTTTGCTTGGTGAGTTCTGGATCTGGTTTTTTTGTGTGTTTATTGCTGGATAAAGTAGTAACAGTGGAGGGTTTGTTCGCAAAGGTGTCGCATCAAGCTTTACTACAATATTTTCAGTTGTAAAATCATGCATTTTTTGAAGAAAGATACGTTTTCTTGCTATTCCTCCTTTGCCCTGTCCTGTCCCCACCAGCATTTAACAACACCACCAAATAAATAGAATGTGTAGCTACAGCCACCACCTGATTTCCAAGTGTTGTGCATGCCACCAGCGATGGTATCATCATTTACAGGTGGGAAATACAAGTTCAGAGAAAACAATTGGGGTGCCCAAAAACCCGAACAGGGAATACAGCTGAAGTACCCTCAGTACAAGTTTGTGTTTTTTCCACAGGAACACAATGGTTAAAAGTACTATTAATTTCAGCAGGTTGGGTTGCAGACAGTCTTTCAGACTAGTAAGGAATTGCCTTGTTAGCTAAAATGTGTCCCAATATTGATCGGAAGTCCACTTTACTACAACAAGAAATAATCTGAATTTCTTGGTATTTTCTATTACGTCTGATGTATTTATCTTTTTTTTTCTAGAGCTGAAAGTAAGAGATTTAGTGCCAGTAATGCTAATTTTGAGTGAGATGGAGAAAAAAAAAAAAGCACAACACAAAGTGTGACATAAGATGAGCAATCCCCAGAATACTGCAGATCTTTGCTACCAAACACTTTCCCTTTTTTGTCCAAAGTTTCAAAGCCTTCTTTGCTTGTTTTCTGATGAGGGAAGCGTCACCGTATTACAAATAAAGAAAATAATTTTGCCAAAATACTTCAGAATTGGAGGTCCTACCGTGGTATCCAGCAGACCTAGTTCCAAATCTGATAGTACTGCACGCCAAAGAGCTTTACACGTTGCACCCAGTCCACATGGGTGCTCTACAGCACTGTTTCTCAACGGGCAGCCCAGAGGCCGTATCCAGCCCCCATGAGATAATGTGGTGGCCAAACAGTTCTCCCAGTCTGGTCTGTACAAAGCCTCCCCTTTAATATTAAGGTGTTGAGTATTGCATCAAATATTCCTGGGAGGGCAGACCTGCCAGAACCTGGCTGCACTGTGGGAGCCCTCTACCTTGAATGATGTTAGGAGAACACTGTAATGAGTCAGTCAGGGATAACTCCACTAAGGTTTTATTATCTTATGTTCATACTCCCTAACGAGCCATCCAGAAGAAGATGGGTGTCAGAGACAGGCTGAGAAATAAGTGATATTGGTTTCAGAGATCAGAAGCCCAAGTCAGAGAGGGAGTTTTGGGCAAACAGGAGTTCAGGACATCAGTGTATGGCTTCAAGGGTACATGGGTGAATGGGTGGCGAGTTTGGAATAGAGAATTAAGGAGGCAACATGGTTGTGGAAGATCAGAGACCTGGAAGAGGAAATTTTCAGAGGAAGGCTGAAGGGAGGGCAGGTGATCTCAAAGGATGGACTAATGAGGATTAATACAGGAGCATCTGAGGGATAAAAAGTCCTCCTGAACTGACACGGTGGGAAAACAAGAGACAGATGTAGGGGTAGAAATAGGAGTGAGGAGGAGAGAGGAAGAAAACAGAGGCCCTGAAGAAGGAAAGGTGTGGGAATTAATTTTAAGCCAATGTGCAAATAGTAATGGATAATAATAGTACTAAGATCTTATGTGAGATCTTGTGTTTTCGCTGAGGGAATCAGAAACTTTAGGCTCAGTAGAAGAAGATGGGCTGGTTTATGACAAGAAAATCTTTGTGCAAAGTAACAGCAGGCTTTTTTTTTTTTGCACAGGTGAGGTTTACATCCTACACAAAGATGTATCTCAAAATAATGCCTATCTAAGACTACCAAACCATCATGCACTTTAGGTTTTGACAAACTCTGGAAGAAACAAGCCCAGGAACAAGGGCAGCTCCTGCTTACATCAGCACTGCCACTCTTCTCACAGGTCCTGGGGAAGGACCAGAGCTCCAAAGAAGCTGCCTAACGTGGAGTACATCAAGCACACGGCATTATCCCTTCTTGTCTGTTTGCCCAGAACCACGCTCATCTTTCATAATCAGCAAGACAGCAGCAAAAATGTCTGGCGTAGCACCACGTTTTCATTTTTCTTCATTTAATTGTGCTCCGTCCCACGGCATGGATCAACAAGCAAACAACAACAAGCAGAAAAGAAACCAAGAGCTAGTCAGCAGGCCTGGCTGGGGAGATTTGCTTCTTGAGAGTTGGAGCAGAGCCAGATCCACCTGATGGTGGGACTTGCTAAGGGAGGTGGGGGAGGTGCTGTTTTTTTCCTAAATAAGCCCGAGAGAAGAAGCCAGAAAACTGAAATCTGAAAGAAATAATATTTCAATTTCACATAGCGGGACATAAAAGTCCACGTGGAGAAATTGATTCAACTCTGAGCCGGCACTGCAAAACACTCCATCCTCCATCATGCCCTCCGCAGCCAGAGATTTACAAGAGCAGAGCAAGACCAAGTTTCATATTTTTCCATTCTGGCAAAGGAATTCCATAGTCTAACTGAAATGGGTTTTCTGACATGTCATTTCTTAATTCTTGCTTGTTCCTGCCCTCCATCCCTCCCACCATCTCTCCTCCAACCCCCCCGAATCAGACTGTTTCAATGAACAGCTTGCACATATCAATGCAATCTTAATTTTATTTCCCAAAAGGTGTGGAGTCTCCTTTTCCCTCTCTCCCTGGCATGTGTGCACTCTACAGCAGCGATGACAGTGAACCTGATGCCTGCTCAGTTGTTTTCCAACGAGGCACTCACTTCTCACATATCAGAGAGGTGCAAGGAAGAAAACATTGTGCCCTGTGGTTAAACTCACGGTGTGGGCAAGGCAGCAGGAAGGAGAGAGAAAGATGTGCTCTTGTCATAGTTTTCTCCAAAAGCTCTGGTAACCCTCCAGCAAAACCCTGTGACAACAGAGACAACTCTGCTGTCCCCAAGAAGATGCCACAGGCCAAACCCCAGTGACGACCATGCATACCTCATTTACAACAGGGAACGGAGGTAAACAGGACCTATATCATGCTTTATCCATACAGCATCCTGAGATAAGCAGCCATAAATAACATCCAGCTTGCCTATTGCACTTGTCCTCCATGAACGTCAGGAAACTTAAAAAGGCTTTTAAGTATGTCTATCCCCACATAACACATTGACCAGCTGATGTATGCTGAAGTGAAGTGGGTTCATCATGCAGCAATAGCAAAACTGGGAATGGCCAGCAGCTTTGAGAAATACCTCCTACTCAGAAGCCATAAAGTCGCCTTGTTGACATCAACAACTGGATGTTTACGTAATGCTGTTGTTCACAACATAGCTGTGACACAGACAGGATATTTTGAGGTGCCTTTGCTCTCTCCAATATGCATAGAGAGTTATTTAAAGATATGGGATGTGGTGCAGTGAAACACCATTGCTTATTTCGCTAGACCTGGATGGAGCAATTATTCCTTAGGCTGAGAACAGAGAATGGGGAGAGGGGAGGAGATGCCCCACTGACTGAGGAATCATAGAATCATAGAATGGTTTAGGTTGGAAGGGACCTTAAAGATCATCTAAGATCATCTAAGAAGCTCAAGTAAGAAGAAAGCAAACTGGAGGATCTGTAAGAGCACAGACACATAGCTGTTCTCCAGTTTTACTGAATGACCAACCAGCTCTACTATATGTGTGTTGGTGGTGCTATTCCTTCCATGAAGAAGATTTTTATCTTTTTTGGCCTTCAGACTAGATTTCTGCATTGCACTCCATTTTGGTCTAAACCCAAAGTTTGCCAAGAAACTTCATCTGATCTTGAAGTCTAACGGTCACCTTCCTTAGCAGTATTTTATGTATCTATCAAGATAAACCACTGCTCCATGGACAGGTTTCGATGCATTTTTTCGTGCTGCTTAGAGTTATGGTTTGTGCTCTGGTGACAGACAAGATCACTTGCCTACTTTTATTATTGCTCAAAAAGTTATGCTCTGTTGATAACTTCTAGATTTATGTATTATAAGGCATGGCATTTTCAGACAAGCAAGTCTTGACTTTAGCAAAAAATTCTCTTTTCCATGCAATAAGTCCTTATTACCCATCAGGGTATACTTGAGGATCTGCCAGCGTATTTAGACATACTCTGTTGTTTGGCACGGTAGGGGATGAAAACACTATTTCAGGATTGTTGACACTTTGTCAATGTAACTGGTTTCAGTAGGAGGCTTTGTTCTATTTTTTTTGATAGATTCAAGATACTATTTTTTTAAAAAATGAAGAGCAAGAGACATTTGGCGAACAGAGAGTTGATACTGCGAAAAGAGCAGCATCAGGAAGGAACTGGGTTCCCATCTTTCTAGTGACTCTGTGTCTTCTGCTATGAAATCTGGCTTCTTGCCTCTTCCGTCGAACTTCTTCATGTAGATCATGATAAGCTTGTGCTACTACCCCCTGACACAAGGGGAAAGATAGCAGCTCTGCCCAGATGACGTGGTAGTGCTGCAGTAAACGATTCTCTGGTGCTTTTGTGCAGGAGTAGCCTAGCAGAAAGCTTTCGTCTGACTTTCCCTGCTAGAAAAACACAGCAAGTGATACCTCCATCCGTTTTGCAACTTTATCTTTGCAAGCTGTGATTCTGTGAATTTCCCCAAGAAAACAATGGTTGGTTTAACAAAGGATTTGTTTAAGAGGAACGGAGATGCTGCGAGTAATACACAAGAGTCAATCCCTTGGTTCACACCGGGTGAGCAAGGAACAGAAGGGGAAGGAAGAAACTGAAGATCTGTCCTCTGTCATTTCTGGTTCCTTCTGATGGAGACAACTTCATACTGTAAACAAGCGCCTTTTAAAAGAAAAGAGAGCGGGAAACTAGTTTTGTCTCCTTCATTCTTTTGCTGTGTGTAATGATATTCATTTAGTTGTCTGGGTCCCATGTTACATTGGGCGATTACAGCTGACCTAGGTAAGTTCTCCCTGTATTGTCGCTTGGCAGAAGAATTTCTCATTCTGTCTCCAAATTCCTCACGTAATGAGGCAGGATGCTGTCAAGTCGGTTGCTGAGTTTCACCCATAAGGTGACTGCACTACAGAGCGTGGCACATTATACATTCATAGCCGGCGACGTCTGCACAAGACGACAGGTTCCAGACGGGGTTGTGCAGATGCAAGATCACAGTCATCATAACCAGGGTAAGATCATTCGGTTCCCCATCCCGCGTAGCATTTGCCAGCTGATGGCTCCACGGGTTGTCATTTTAAAAACAAGTGAAGGACCCTCATCAAACTATTCCTCCACTCCCTTCCACCCAAGGGCACAAACATGTCTAGAAAAATCCACTGATCTGCAGAGAGCAATTTAGGCCTGATGCTCTGGTATTAAACTAGCAGCTCTGTATTACAAGCAGTCATTTAGTTTGAGGAGGTGAATGTGTGGTCAAGTAAGGTTGAATAATGCCTGCTTGATTTATGTCAAAAAGTTATTCTGTTAATTTTTCTGTTTGATCCTGACTCTTTCCCTGCAAATGACAACACTATTATTAATGGTAATTATTCTAGGCTAAGTAATATGATCATCATGGAAGGAACAGCTTTGATGTATGCAAGTGACATCTAATATGTGGTGCAAAATTGCTCTGTTACTACTCAATAAAATTATATTTCTGATGATTAAATACAGGAACTGGAGCCTCAGACCCATTAAGTTAATGGCAAAACTCCCAGCAACTACAACGGGATGAGTATTGTTCACTTTTATAAAAATATACTAATTTCACCATTTTTTACATTTGAGTAAGCAAAAGGAAATGAGGTAGTGCCACTGCCAAACAGTTTATTTCCCCTTTTCTCTAATTCCTGTCTTCTCTGACCTCAATTTTAAAAATCAGATCTCTGTCTTTTTCACCCCATCTTACCATCATCAGCCCATGGTGCTGCCCACAACATACATGCGCCACGTTACTTAAATGACACAAACTCTGCTTCAGGTTCTTACGCTGGGTCAGAAATTGTTCCTGCTTCTTTAACTTTATACTGTTCTTAAATATCATAAATAAATTAAGCCAACACTGCCCCAGACAATGATGCACACATCCTTTTTACATCAGTTTGAATCAATCTGTTTACCTTAACCTCAAAAATTTGCCACACATGCCTTCTTTTTCTAATCAGGATTGAATTTTTAATAGATATAGTTTGCAGACTTCTTCACTTTGGGTCAATACTGTGACTGGAAAAAGAGGTCTGACTAGAAAAAAAAGGTTGGATAAAATCACCTCCACAGGTCCCTTTCAACCCAAGACAGCCTATGTCTATAAAATATCTGGAAATCTAAACTGAATGTCTTCTGCACAAGTGCAGGTCAACTCTTTGGTGGATGCACAAAGAATCTAACTCAACTGGGATGCTCCTGTGGTTGTTTATGTATCTTGGATAACATATGCATGTGTAAACGGTAAGTCTATACAGGAGATAGCAGACTTGCTGCACATATCTACGCATCGGTGGTACAGCACGAGTGTGGTAGATCTTGGCATTCCAGATACTTCAGTCCCATGACATACGGACTTCCCATGTCCACCAGGTAAGACCAGTAAGTGTATGAAACGAGTGGGATAGATTGGGTCTCCACGTCGTGGGCAGTCTAGAAATACCCCAGAACACACTAACCAGCACAGCTCTAAATACACTTTTGCTCTGTCTATAAAGCTTGCCTGACACTTGTGTTGCATAGTGGATAAATAATGTTGTGCTTCTATTCCCTGTCCGCATTGATCCACGCTGGCCTTTACAACTTCATCTTGGATGACCCTGCAGATGAAGGTAAGACCTGTCTGCAGATGAGCCAAGGACCCAGAGCATAAAGCAATGTTTACTGTGTTGTGACTGTCACCATAACCTGCCTGGGCGCTTTCAGTGAGTTATTCACAGCTCAGGTAGGGTTTTCTTACCTGAGAGGTCACAACTGAACAGGAATCTCTTCATGCAGAGGTCTCTTAATCTTCCTTCCTACATCAGTTCCTCCAAATCCTTTATATTCTTCGAAAGGAGATTATTGTCTTGCAAAAAAACATAGGGCACTTCATCTAGTATATCTTAATTACCATAACATTTAAAGAAGACACACGATTCCCTTAATCCAAAAGGCTAATGAATCATTTTTAATCATACAAAAATGCCATGTCATATAGTGGTAAGCAGCCTAAAGAAAACAGTAGGAGTTGGTAGGCATATGCTGGCTTGCTCTTTCCATAGCATGAAAAAAATGTATCAGCCTGCTGCTGGCTCCCGACTGCACGTGCCTTTCTTAACTTCGGAGAAGTAATCACTTTCTCCTCGACTCGTTCTTCTCTCTTTGTCCTTTGATTGCAGATTCCAGATGGGTTCGGTAGCCAGTAATTACTTTTATAACTAGAACTCACTTGCAATGCATCAGGTTAATGTTAATGGCATTCTGCACAGGCACTCATAATCTTCTCTCTGTTTCCTAACTTCTCTCCCATCCCAATGTAATTGTATTTCCTTAATACTAACCAAACAGTGATCTCTTATCTTCTTTTCTTTTTTTCATGGTGGGTACGCAGGGAGGAACACTTTACATTTTTCCAGGCTCTCTCCCCCTCCTTCGCTATGTTTATTAAATCTGTATCTGTTATTTTTATGTCTTAATGCCAATGGATTTTCCTTTTAATTACAGCAATCTGATTTCAGTTTATTTAAATGCTGATTTATGTTTATGCTATCCCCTGGTATCAATTTCATTCCAACTAGATCCCAGTGTAACTTAATTACTTGTAGTCTTGTCATTCCAAGCTAATGCTAATTAAAACAGTTTTATTACTGCAAGGCATTAAAGATTAACCCCTCCACTGGTCTATGGGAAATAAAGTAGTAAAGTCAAGGTGAGGAAATAGAAGGTTTACAAAACCAGAGAAAAGAACGCACAGGAATGACCACTTCGTCTGTTTCTTCCCATCACACAATTTGCTGTAATTGCCTGAGGGTCACAATCTGGTTGTATTGCTTGGTCTGGAGATATCTACCTGTGTACCTCTAGGTTGCCCAGAGAGGTGGTGGAGGCCCCATCCCTGGAGACATTCAAGGCCAGCCTTGATGAGGCTCTGAGCAACCTGATCTAGTTGAAGATGTCCCTGCTCACTGCAGGGGGGTTGGACTAGATGACCTTTAAAGGTCCCTTCCAACCCAACACATTCTATGATTCTATGATTCATCCCACATTGGACCCATTTCCTCTTTTTTAACCCTGTCTGTGGGCAAAAATTGCAAAAGCTGAAGTTGTGGACCTACTAGTGGGCAGCCTCTCCTCTCATCATGTCTCGCCATACCTGCTCTCCGCTGTCTCTCACCTGCACTGCATCCTCCTCTTCATCACACATCCCACTCTGCCATTCCCTCAAACCACACACTCACCCACTTTCAAGAAAACCAGTGTTTTAATCCAATCCTCTTCCTTCTACATCGCATGGAGATCTTTGTCCATACCTTGCCCACTCCTGTCATCTCTTGTTTCCAGGAGAAGATGGAGCTGAAGGGCTGACCAGCCTCAGCTTTTCATAGCAAATGCTTTGCAACCAGAGAGAGAGATCAATCCGAGGCCATATGTACTGAGCAATAACAGAATATATTGCTACGAGTCTTCAAGCAAACTAGAGAAGTTAGTAGGACTGTAAAACACCAGCTGAGTGCAATTATCTCCTGCGCAATGCTTGTAAACTTTACCTGTCACTTCAACGCTCCCCGTAAATCCCTCCGACTGCAGTACACCACCGCAGCTGCCACGCACACCCCGTGGCTTCCCGAAACCCCCCCCCATCTCACACACAGCTTTATTTTCCCCTGCCTTACTACTAAGTTCACATTTGCAGAAATGGTAATGAACCAACTCGGTTATTTTAAGAAATTCCCCAAGTCCTTATTCTTTAACACTAAAATAACTCCACATATATCTCTTCAGGCATATATATGCACATATATGCAAATGGGTATGGTATTGTACTCAGGTGTTTGGCTTTCCAGCAGAGTTTTTTTCGGTTGGTTGCCAGGTAACTGGAACACTTTTGATACACATGTGCAGAAGACATACTTAATTGTTTTTCACGTGCACCCAAATTAGGAGACAGCGAAGGCTAGTGTTTTTTCTGCTGATGAGTAAGTGACATCTGTGGGAACACAGAAAGCTACAGAGTGTGTCTGTCTGGGGCTAATTGATTTATAAAACTTCCCGACAGACAGATGTGAACAAACACTCCCGACAAACAACGTGATTATAAATTAGCTTCTTCTTTTTTATAGGAGGTAGGCTAAAAACACGCAGCAAGGATAAGTAATGGGTGCGGGAGACAAGTTATTTATTTGCTGCATCCAGTGAAGCACAGCAATCGCACTCGTGTTCCGTGGGCTGGTTTTCCGTCGGAGTCTGGGAGTAAGGGAAAAGAAGCTGAAGAATGAGGATGATTTCTACAAAACGGAAAGCAAATTGCAGTATCCCAGGAAAAGCAAGCTGCCAGGCAAGATGTAAATATGACCTCTCTGAGCTCTCTGTCTGAATCTGTGTTTTTTAGCTGAAGGAAGAGGATAGGTCCTACTGTTATTGAGGAATTTCTGTGCCGTCTTGTCTAATGAAATTCACTCCTACACAGCCCGAGCAACTCAATTTCAGAATTTGTGCTTTAGAAGAGAAGGGAGTGTGAACTTCATCACATTTCTTTGATAACTGAATGAAGTTGTGCAATTCTTCTGAATTGCCTTTTAAGTCAACGGGCACGACTGGTTTCCCCAGGAGAAGAAGGGAGGGTGTGAAGAGGAGTGAGCCCATGAGATAACTGAAGTCCTCCATGTGGTTATGTGGATGCTGAGACCACTCTCCAAATGAACTAAGTGCTTTCCTCAGTGCCCAAGAAAAAGCTAATGGGGAAAAAAAATAAAAAAGAAAAAAGAAAGAAAAAAAAGAAAAAAAAAGAAAAAAAGAAAAAAAAAGGCAAAAAATTAAAAAGCTCCTGACTCTCCAGACCTATGTTATTTCTGAAAATTGCCTTCACATACTATTCTCTAGATGAGAATCTCACTTTATTTTCCCATATATAAGCAGGAGGCAATAAGAAGTAGAATTGAAATTAACTGAGCTAAAAGCTATGGTCAAAACTGGATGAAATGAAAAAAAAAATTAAATATGATAAAAAAATCACGGAAATTCAAGACTCATGTTGTCTAAAGTCATTGGTAAAACAAGTGGAGAAATTTAAAATAAAGGTAAGTAAGACTCTTCTCACCGTCCCTGAGATTCTCAACATCCCCATCTGCACCCCGTCTGCGTATTGCTGGTCCCATAGATGAGCACATGGCAGCAGTAATGGGGCATGGTAGAGAGGAGTATGCTGTGCATGCATGTATTTTATGTAGAGGGAGGGCTCACTGTCCATCATCACAGCTCCAGAGGGAGAGGCAATCCTAAATCTTTCCTCTACGATGCTTTCCACGAGAAATCTCAGAGAGAGAGAGAGAGAGAGAGAGAAAGAAAGGGTGCTAAGTGCAGCAGCACAAACATAGAAATGGAAAAAAAAAAATACCATGACTTGTCAGTCCTTACGATTTACAGCCTTCAGGGTCTGCAGCGAGGGTGGGAGCTGAGCACAGGCAGTAGCAGATGTTGCTGGTTCTCAGCTAAGGCACGACCCTCGCTGTCTGCCCAGCCCTGGGTGGTCAGATGATGGGAAGAAGGCCAGGGAAAGATCCTGCTACTCATTTCTTGGGGTGCTGCCCAAGCAGCACTTGGCCCCGGAGATCGGCTGAGCAATGCCAGCAGCAATTTTGGTGGTCAGGGAGAGATTGCAATCAAGAAGAGCTGGCTGAAGCATTCCCTGGAGCTGTGGTTTCTGGGAGCAGATGGTGGTGGACATAAAGGCAGACCCTTGCATGCAGAAGGTTGTGGGATAGTGGTTGATGGGGTTTACCCTGCTGAGGGTCAGGGGTGCAATGAGGTTGAGCACTGGGGGTCCTGCCACCCTCGGTGGCATCCAGCAGAAGCTGGTATCAGGAGAAGCAAGTTCAAGCAAGCTCCTCCTTGAGGTCCTGAAGTTCATGCAGATGCTCGAATCTAGGCTGAAGTCCTGGCAGACACGACATGTCGGCGGGACACAGGACACCAGGTAGTCCTGGGAAGATGATGCTAATTATTCTTGTCATTAAGAGCAGCAGGAGATACGTCTTAGGAGCCGCTTGTCTCACACACACATATGCATGCATGCACTCACGCACAAGCCAGGGCAGGCTTTAGGAGATGAGGCTGTTGTTCAGTGTAAAAGAAACTAAGTCAATATTATCTTTTAATAACAAATCCAAAAGGAGGCAAGCTGTCCCAAAGAATGGGCCAACAGAAAACACGATTCACAGGAATATGACAGATCAAGAGGCCTCAGCTGAACAAATTAGCACGTGCAAATATTTGGGCTGATCAGCTTGATGGAGATTTAAATTGTAGAGACCATATTACCAAGTGACATCCCAAACTTGAGTTCCATAAAAAAGAACCTCCCCGCAACCCAGGAATTGTTTCCACTGCCTTGTTTTCTTTCACTTAGTAGAAAACAATTTTTCCTTCACGCTGTGAGAAACAACCTTTTTTTTTTTTTTTTTTTTTTTTGTCATCCACATGCTTGCTCTCTCTTTTCCGATGCCTGCTCTGAGTTTAATAAGCTGCTGTCAGACATGTGCGGTTAAAGCTCGGGGTTGTGTTTTTGTTTTCCCTTGTACTTGCACAGCACAATTCCAGCGGTGTCACTTTTACGAGGCATGATGCAACCCTTCACAGGAACAAGGCAAGACAAAAGCAAGGTGTTTATGGAGCACTGAAGCGTCCCTCCCCTGCTGTGGGACATATGTGCAAGGAGAAAGGAGAAAAAAGATCTCTTGTAGTCCCTCTGCATCTTAAACTCATCTGGGTTTTTCCAAAGCGCTCCCTGAATGAACAGGATAGGAAGGACTACGTTGTATATGCATGGAAAATCCACGATTTACCTGCCTTTTTTTTTTTTTCATGAAATATGTTTTAATTTTCCGTGCTTTTACTTGTTTCACAGAATAAATGCTGGGATCATTTAAGTGGAAGCCAAATTTTGCACCTGAGAAGGAAATGGGAGACAGTGAGAGAAATTAATTGTCTGCTTCTGTTCTGCTTTGATTTGGTTCTTGATCCCAAGGAGGAAGAAGATGAAGCCACAAACCAAGTTCTTGGTTGCCTGCCTTGATTTTTTTTTTCCCTTTTCTGCCACCAAAGCCAGGAATGGAAGAAAGTAACGCCAGTAATTCCTGTGCTCCAATGTAGGGTTAACGCATAACTTTCTGAACCGAAAATCATGTCATTAGCCTGCTAAACGTGAATTAGAGAAAGGCACTTGCTTTTGTATTTATTATGCTTATCTCAATTGCTATTCACAGTCTTAAGCCTTACCCCGGCTGCCATTTTGTGCCGATCACTGTGCTAGACAGAAGAAAAGCTTATGAGCATATGGTAGCATTTGGCTGCTCACCCATTCTCGGGATTTCACCCAGTTCTCATTGACTTTCAGTGGCATCTGGACAACTAATTGCCACAGGCATCATTCGAAGCCTCAGCTACAGTACCCCCAAGCACGCAGGCTACTTTACAGTCCTACCACACAAAACAACAGGTTCCTTGCCTCTGGGTGCTTGCACCTACTGTTAGACGTATATCCTTAAGAACAGCAAAGAGAAGTCAAGCAAGGCAGAGTGGTTATGGCAAGTCTCAGGCCACAGGTGGAAGGGCTGGGCTCGTCCCATGAGCTCTATCATCCCCCTTGCAGTGACCATCACCAGGTGTAGCAGGAAAGGTGCTGAGCAGCCCACGCTTTGAGACGCAGGGTTTGCTTCATGCTCTGCCACTGATATCAAATAGAACCTCTGCCATGTCACTTCATCTCTGGGCCATTTTTCTCTCCCAGCTCACAAAGTGTTGGGGACAGCAAACGGCTCCCTTCACCCTTGCGCAAAGGAGCTCGTGTTGGAGGCTCTGGCATTGACTGGAATCTGAACTGGATTAAATCTATGAGAAATAACAGCAGCAAAGTATTTCTGTGTCCTTGGAAGAAGCGTGTGGGCTCATCTGTGCCCTGTGAGCTGATGGTATACACTTAACTGACCTGTGAAAGCGGCTGGCCTTGCTTTTGGCAAGCATGTTTCCTTCGCAGCCCCACGGTTTCTGCAGGGCAGAGGAAATGCTTTCGAACAAGATGAGCCAGAACAGAGGAAAGCAGCATGTCGCATAAACAACTTTCTGAAACGGAAAAAGAGAAACCTCCTCTATCCTAAACAACGGCGAGACCACTGCAGAGGTCAGAATAGCCAGGGCTGTAAAAAGCTTCTAAAAATGTACGTGCCGCTGTTGAATTGCTTTGCCCTTGTCTCCTGAGCTTCCCAGGGAATTGTATTCAATCTTGAGTTTTATGAAGACGAGCCCAATGAAGCTTTGGTCTGCAGCATTTCTGGCTGTAGTTTGAAATGCTTCTCAGGATGTCTTTAAAGATTTAAAAGGAATTTAGCTTCAGCCTTGTTTGTGTGTGATTTTTTTTTTTCTTCCCAAGCCACAGAATTGCTGAGAGGTTTTATACCTTTTCTATTTTCTCCCTTCAAAGCTTACGGATAGACTCATCACCTAATTATTTTGTTTCCATCTTGTAAACAAGATCTGGAGAATAAGATAGCAAAGAACGTATCTCTTCTTGCATCTTATAACATGCCTACACTGAAAAAAATTATACATAACAAAATTTCATTTCAATTTCCTGTAATAGGGCACCCTGTGAAAAGGGGAAAGAGAAAAGAGGAGACACTGTTAAACACAGTCTGCACTGTACAGTGCTGTGAAGGTCTGCTAAATGGAAACTTTCAGTTTCAATAAACTTTCATTGACATATTTAGTAATATTAATAAATTTTTCAAATATAAAAAGAACAAAAGTCCCCATTAAAATATCCACAGAAGTTATTTAAGCAGTCTTTCCCTGTAATATAGGAAAGCCAGACTTCTCAATTCTAAAAATTTGAAAAATAAGTTGACTATGAAACACAAATAAAAGGTTCTTTGGTTGCCTTTGTTTACTTATTACATCTTTCTTTTCCAAGTTCAATCAAAATCAGAGAAAGTAAACACGTAAACTGGCATTTTTTAATTTAAGTTTTAATAACCCTCATGGTTACTTTTAAAGAAAGTTGAGAAAAATACTTGCTTACAGCATAATTTTAGTTGGCTGTGCTCCTTCAAAAGCAGCTGGAATAATGGCCTATATGCATTTGTGTTCAAAAAGTAACCTTCTGCAAACCTGCTGAAATATTTTTTTCCCCATCTTTTCATAGCCTGGAAGCCATGTCCTCAGCTTGTGAGAACCTCTGTGGCGCTCATGGGTTTAAGGTAGACATTTATTTTTGAGATAAATATTGTACCTTTTAGATACATGGTTCCTGGACTGTCTAAGGAGATCAGTGATAGCACCCTGTGGTTGGTAGCAGAATCATAGAATCATGGAATTGTTTAGGTTAGAAAAGACCTTTAAGATCACCAGGTCCAATCATTAACCCAGCACTGCCAAGTTCACCACTAACCCATGTCCCTCAGCACCACGTCTAAACATCTTTTAATACCTCCAGGGATGGTGACTCCACCACTTCCCTGGGCAGCCTGTTCCAATGCTTGACAACCCATTCAGTGAAGCGATTTCTCCTAATATCCAGTCTAAACCTCCCCTGGCGCAACTTGAGGCCATGTCCTCTCATCCTCTCACCTGTTACTTGGGAGAATAGACCAACCCCCACCTTGCTACAACCTCCTTTCAGGTAGTTGCAGAGAGAGATAAGAAATATCCTAAATGGAACAAAATGCTTCCCATATTCAAATGTTAAATAAGGAAATTACCATATCCAAACTTATATTTTCTATTACAGCATGTTGCCTATATAGATAAAAATAGGAGTGTGTGGAATCATCCTCATTAGGGCTGCAGCCTGAAGACCAGAGTGGAGTAAGCACCACCCTGTCATCCCTGAGGTCTGCAAAACCAGAAAATGCATGAGGGACCCAAATCACAAAGTCTACTTAATATTTTGGGTTTCCCTAGTAAATATTCTCCCTTAAATGTCTGGCTTTTAACAGGAAGGTGCAAATAGCCAAGTTTGACCTTGCGGCTTTAGACTTGCATACAAGAAAGAATCTGAGTCCTGATTCAGGAAGATGTAAGCAGTCATACCGATTTCAAAGGAAATCTCTCAGTGTTAAGGTATTTTTTAGAGATTTCAGTGGGATCTCAGCACGTATTTAAAGTTAATCATGTGCTTACACATCCTTTCTAAAGTGGGCCCAACAGCCCAATTATGTCTTTCAGAACGTCTTCAATTCTTGCAGACCTCAGGATGTGCTTTCCCATTTTATTCTTTCCTCCCTGTCTTTGCCTGAGATTTAGGCAGAGATGTGTGTGTTATTACCAAATTAGAGTAGGAACCACTTTGGAAACCTCATAAATTCACGATCCTCAGCTGTGTTGGGAGATGAGGCTCGTGAGCAACGGGGCTCATGGGGAACAACCCCTCTGAAGCCCTCCATGGGCATCTCCACCTGCATGGACCTCAAATCCATGCATTAGCCAACAACCTTTGCCTTTTCTTTACATACGGTCTGTAGAACGACAACGATTTCTGAATCAATGGTGTTCCTGTAGCTTTTCCTCCAACTATTTTTTTTGCTCGTGAATTTCAAGTTGAAATTCAATTTAATTAAATGCACAGGTGAACTGTTGGACTGTAATGAGGCCTGAGCGTGGAAATATCTTTCCATGCTTTTACTGGCCATTTCACCTATAGGTGACGTCTTTCAAGGCTGAAAGAAATTCATCAAAGGAAAAGGTGATGGGGGAAGCCAGCCTCTTCCCATTGCTTGCCGCCAGCCCAGTGAGAAGCGAAATGAGCCGGCAGAGCTCAAAGGGAGCGCGAGAGAGACACACACAGCTCCGCGTTAGAGTTCCCAGTGCGCCTTCTTCGCTGAGCCTCAGGAGGGCATTCTGATGGTGAAATATGTGGCACTAATCAGAAAGACAAACTCTCTGGCACTCTGAACACACCGCCAAAAGGCAAAGCTTTTCTTTTACTGCCAAAAGACTATGTAAGCAGCGTTCATGCAATGGCAAATCTTACAAGACCTCAGCTGTGCACAAGGGAACCAACCCCCCCCCCCCCCCCCCCCCCCGATCTTTCTCACTGGTGCTGGGTAATCTCCTGTCCCACGGCAGGACCCGAGTGCATCACGGCACCTTCATGGACAATACCGCCAGCTGCAGGTTTAATTAATAATGAAGTACTCGCCACAAAAGCTACCAACTTATGCCCACCCAGATCCCAAGGCTGCAATTAATATTGTCCTTGCTGCTCTGGGGACTCCCTCCTTGGCTTAGAAGACAGATCCAGTGCTCCTCAAGGCAAGCTTCCTTGCTTGCTTAACATCCCTTGTTCACCAGCGAAGGGCTTCGGTGCTAAAATAAAATTAATAATGCAAGCATTAACAGTAACTCTGATCATCCACAAACGCACTAAAGGAGTGTTTTAGAGTAAGGTGCACTTCACTCGCAAAGAAGCAAGGAAGCATGTATTTATGCTTTAAAATCAAGGGAAATAAGGATAGGAGGTTAAAATGAAAAATAACGTCGTAAGGCTAAAAGGGATGATTTATTTTCTTTTTCCCCAGGAAATCACTACTTGAAAATTTTCACGGACAACACAGCCACTTGAATAATGAATAAAGTAGACTGGTTTAAATGCAGTGAAATTGCCCTCTCCTCAGCTTTCTTTTAATCTTTTGTGGCCCTACAAGAGGCCTTAGAAGAGGAGGCCCTGTGACATGCTAATCCAGCAGTCCTCCAGCAGCTAGGCTTAATCAGTCAGTAAGAGCTGAAGCCACTATGCAGATTTTCAAGCAGGAACCTCAAATTCCCTTTTTGATGGCTAAACACTTGTTGTTTTTACATCTGCTGAATTAACCATAGGAAAAAAACCCAACCAAACAGTAACCGCAAACAACTTAAATGACTAAATCCGCATTGCTAATAATTCCCTAATTGCTAACCTGAAAGTCCATAACAGTCCTGATTGCCGACTGTCACTCAGGTTATTTTATAAATGCATGTTGATTTTGAAATTGTAATGATGCTGAATTAGTAAATGGATGGGGCAGAATGGTTTTCTGAGTCAGGGGCTCTACATTATGAATGAAAACGTTTCCCATCTGTGTAGCTCCTGGGATCTCAAAACATTTAAATAAAAATTAATTCACCATTGCTCAGAACACCCTGGGAAGTAATCAGACCATTGTGTTTTGCAGAAGTTAAAACCACAGCATTAACCCAAACCTGATGGCTTTTACCTTGCCACCGGGTCCACTGCAGCACGAGGCAGGTTTGAGGCCAGAAAAGCTGATTTCAGTAGAAACTGATAGAAACACATTTTTCTATGGAGCTGTGTCTTGCGATTAATTACCCGTGTGTCTAGAAAGGTGCAAACTCCAGCTGGAGTCACTGTTTCAGGTCTCTCTTGAGATTACACTCTGCTGTCTTGCAAGTGGTGAGTTCCTCCTGAGACCCCCTGGCTTAGGTTGTCCAGAGGGTCACCTTTGTTGCAGGACCTGAACAACCTTTGGGATTATTTGACTGAGAAGTGGTAGCAGGGCCACAGACAAAAAGAGAAATAGAACCCGTATGAGAAGAGCTGTGGGATCACGTAAACCTCATTTCTTAAGACATGAAGCTAAAACCAGAATTTTTGCTTTCTATTCCTGCATTTCACAAACTTTGGCATTTTTTCTTTTTCTATTTTCTCCTCGTGCAACCAGATAGACTGCAAGACTAGAGTGTGGTCCTTGCCAATGGACTCTTGTGATTGGGAAAGTCTGTGGCTGGTTAGACTTCACTGTGGCAACAGAGCTTTAATGTATTTCTCCCTTGCTGTACAGAGCTTTCAAAAGAACTGAAGAAAGCTTTAAACACTTCCTTTATTTTTTTATAATCCAATGGTACTAAAGAAATCAGGACAAAGTGTGCACAGTCGGAAATTAATTTTCCCTTAAAGAATAAAAAAATAAACGGGTTGAGAGTGCGCCTTCAAGGAACCAGCTTGACATTGCCTAAAAATATACTGCAGAGAGTAGGACCAAATTCTGGCTTTAGTTTGGTTATCTACGTGTTGACCATTTGCTCATCTTCTTCACACCTTATAGACGTGAAGGAACTCCAGTGGGACAAAACCAACTATAATCACTAGAAATGCATCCAAGCAGTCAAGTTATTATTTAACCATCCATTTTTAGAGAACATTGTCCCACCATCCAGGTGTGCTTTTGGCCAGCCTGTTATAGATGGATTTCCATATGTGAAGGGTTGACCTGAAGCTCCTCAGGAGAAGATATATATGGGGTTAAAAGTCTTGTTCTGGGGAAAAGCTAACAGGTGATGAATATATCAGCTCAACTCAACTCCCTTCCCCTCCTGACTATGCAAAGAGGAGCTGCATCAGTGTGCCCAAGACGAGAATCAATTACCCCTCGTTCCCGTGCTGCTAAATATTCAGATCCCGTTGGTGCATCTCCTACTGTTTGGCTCCAGCTCTCTTGCAGGTTAGCAAGGAAATCAGATGCAAATCACATAGGTGATTCCTCTGCGGGAGGACAGAGCTGTGGCTGCCAAGGAGGAGGCAGGCTGCCTTTGTGTTTTTCAGAATCGCATGGCACTTAGCCACACGGTTCCCATTGACTTTCAAATGGGAAATATGTAGATGTGAGTCAGAGTTATGGAAATGTAGCCTTTCACTGTATCATTAGTTTTTTGTTTCCACATGACAGAAGCTCATGATTTATTTTGAATATTTAAACTGTGGCAGATTTTTTTTTTTTTTGGGGGGGGGGAGGGGAGGAGGGTGTTTTGGCGATTGTGAAATAAGGTATCCCTACAGTATTGGCAGAGCAGCACTGAGAAGCTAACATAGCTGAAGAATGTTGTAAAGGGGCCTGTTTTGCATATCGTCTAATCTAATTGGAATATATGTAGTGTCCATATATTTATAGGACGGAAATACGGTCACCTGGGTTGTGCTCCTCCCTGCTGGAAAAATCAATTAGTCTATGTGCTGCATCTGTAAAGTAGAAATAATGCCTTGATCACACGGAAGTTTTAAGCCTTTATTGAGGCTTGAGTAGTGCTTGGATATTTTTGAGTTCAGTACAACATACTATCTAGGCCGTATACAGACAGCAGTATACATTCTTAGACTATTATAGTTCCTTTGCTCACACCATCCCACTGAGCATCTTTTATTGGTATCTTGGCTGCCACTTATGTCTGGTTTAAGACTGGGCTACGTGGGACACAGTCAGCAGGATTTTCTGTCCTCTTGTTAACACTACAGAAAACTAGAAATTAACTCCACTGAAAACAAGGCTACAGCCAGTTTCAAACTGAGCTGCAGAGATGCAGAGATGGAGGCTGCTGCTACATCTTTTTCTTTTTTATCTCCTCAAAGTCTTATGTAATCTTGAACATTTAGATTTAGCAGAATCCCTCACCTGATGGTTTGATTTATCTTGCTCGAGCCTACAAAGCAGTTGAGCTACTTAGCAATTCAGCTGAGATTACGGCTGAAAAGCACATGCTGGTGTGTCTCGCTGAATCATGTCCTTATTACAAGAACTTCAGGGGCCACCAGATGATCTGGTCAATGCGCTAAGAGGGACCATATCTCTTAGCTAAGCTTTTCTCAGAGGGGAATGGATATTTGCATATTTTATCAGTAGTATTAGGTTTTGAATAGTTACAAGGAAGGCATAACGGTATCTGCCTATAAATTATCTACCCACAAGTACCTATCTATACGTTATTTTACTATTCAGGGCACTTTATTGGAGTCTTTGCTTTGTACAGAACAGGGAGAAATTACTGTCCCCATCTTTATCTCAATTAAATAGCATAAATCATGAACAGTTTCACGGAAACTGGTGAAATTTCAGTGATGTAAAACTGATGGGGAAAGAAGAGGGCCCTTGAATTTCATCGCTCTGTCTTTAATATGTTCAGTCCAGGGATCTTCAGCATACAGCCCCTCTCTACTTGCAGCCCGACTGGAGTCTGATGCAGAGTATTTACAAAGAATGGAGATAAACTAGGTTGTCTCCACAGAGCAGAGCAAAATACTAATAAATGCAGCACATAACACACTGTTCTCAATATACATCTATTAAGCAGAGGCCACAGGACGATTGGCTGCTTCATGACTAGGACAGCTTGAAAACAGAGAAGTTTGCCCAGTAATTTACACATGCTACCCAAGTTTACAGAAGAACTTGGGTTGGGATCAATTTTTTGGCACTAAGTCGGTTGGGCTAAAACTTCGGAAAAACAGCTGGGTGAAATAGTTTGCAAAGAAAACAGGCTTTTTTAAAAAAAGAAATCTGAACTATTATCTAATCTGTCTGGTCAGAAAGCTTGGGACAGACTATAAAAAGAGGGTGAGGTTACAGAAGAGGGATGAAATTAATACAGTTTGCTTGTAATGAAGATCTCTCTTGCTCCCTGAAGCCTTTGCAAAACCAACAATTTGTGATGACATTGAGCTGCCTTTTGGGGGGATCTTGTATTTCTTAGCTTCACAGGTTCCCAGGTGCTTTTGTGTAGCATTAATATGTGTAATGATTGAATCCCTTTACTAATAATAAGACATAATGGAGGTGGAAAAGAATTTCTACTGCTGTTGCAAAAACCAAGCACTATGCTCAGATCCTGGAAATTCAGCTCTCTCTTATCCTCCTGCAGCAATAGGGGAAAATTGGATATGTGTATGCGGGAGGTTGAACAGGTGAAGAGGAGCAAGGTCTGGAAGAAATGAATGCACAGCTCCTGTTCCCACATGTGCCTAAGCCTCAAGGTGTTTACTGCCCTTACTATCACTAAAAGGCTTTTCAAAACTTTTTTTTCCAGAACGTGTCTTCACCAAATTTTTTCCCTTCTCTTTCTTCATTTTTTTTGTAATCTCTGCCAAGCTCCTCTCCTAAGAATACAAAAGGGAAGTTCCTCATAGGTATTTTTTTTTTTTTTTTGGAAATAAGTAAAACGCAGGACTGTTGGCAGCAATTTCGTTCACTGCGAACCAGAGGTGCTGAAACAGCAGGAGGGAAAGGGAAGACCCAGTTTTCAGGCTAGGCAAGGCTAGAAACTTAATCAAAGGGTTTGCAGACACCTGACTCCATCTGTGTGTATGTGTTTTGTTATCCTAAACTGGAGAGGAAGATGAAACCAGTGTTTACAATCTGGTCTTGCAGGTGCAGTCTGAAAGTTTCATCTCTGTGACCGCCAATTGCTTTTCATCCTTCCTTTCAGTCTTTATCCTCCCTTTCCCTGGTGATGACAAATGGGGGCACAAAGAAATAGGGAAGAACAGAGTGAAGTGCTTCTCTCCAGCAGTCACTCGAACTTCGAATAGGATACTGAAAGGACCGGTATGAAAGAAGGGAGGCTTTTTTTTTTTTTCCCCACTTGCTCCTTGTTAAGCTTCACAGCTCAACAAGTGTCCTACTTTGAAAAAGGAACAAAAATATCCACTCACTTCTCCAACTCCCTAATTAACCTTTTTTTTCTTTCCCTCTCTACATTTCCCTTTAGTGCTCTCTTTCCCAATTCTGTCTTTTGTGAGATGAAATGGTGGAAGATGAGACAAAATGGCAGAGGGATAAACTACCAGTAACTGGGAATTTTTTCAAGAAAAGCATACTCAGAGCGTATGCAAAGGTGCTGCCTCTCTTCTTAGATCATTCCCTTGGCAGCAGGGCAGGACAGGCAAAAATCAAACCAATATTCAGAGATTTTCAGCTGCAGATCTCGAGGTTTGGCAAGCTTCTTCATTGTTGTTTTCTAAATGGGAAAGCAAAGGGACAGGGAATTTGAGAACATACGGTGGCAGAATAATAAACTGGTAAACAGAATCCTTCCAGGCTGTGTCCTTCACTGAACTCAAAAGGCAACTAACAATAGTAGATTTGATATGATAATAATAGACATGGGACTTGATTTCAGAGAACCAGAAGGTAGCCACTGAAAGTGTCTTCAGCCTCCCTCTGTCAGAGCTGAATTGATGTACAACAGCAAAGTTCACTTAAAAAACAGAAACCAAAACTCAGCACTGAGTGGCTGCTTGATGTGTTCCCACTGACTCCTGTTGAGCTAAGCTTCTGGAGATCAAACAAATCATGGAAAAGACAGGTCAAAATTCAATTTTACCACCAAAATACAGCTCGTATCTGCAGATGTTTCTTTCACTAAGATGATGCATTTTTAAAAATTTATCTATAAAGATGATAACAAATACAAGAATCTCCTTGTCTACTGAGATATTCTTCTGACCCCGAGGCCGTTACCACAATCATGCTCATCTAAACTTTGGAAATATATTTTGTGTTTAATTTAGCTAAGAACAAAATAACGAGCACTATCCCAGCAAGTATTTGGTTACCTCCTCATCTGTATACCATGAGGGGACACATGGAAGAAGATCTGTTACTGAACAAGTTACTTTCTTTCATTACACTGGATGCCAGCACCCCTGAAGTTCAGAAAAATTAAAAAATGGAAAAAGTAATTAAAGCATGCTAGGCCTAATTAGTTTCCTGCCTGCTTCGGCAGTGTTTTGGGGGAGAGAAATCATAGTACTTCAAACCCCCATGTTTGCTTAGGAACTGCAATCCCCAAGCCTTCTGCTGAGTAGAAAGCTGGAATTCTCTGTTCTCAACTGGACAGCCTCCTGCTTTCATCAAAAAACTTGACATTTTCCGTAGCCAGCTCCACAAGGAACTCCTTCCGCAAGATACCATTGAGACCCAGGGATTTGAAGAGGAAAATACAAATGGGTATTTATATTCTCAACATATTGAGAATGTTGTGAATTGGATGCTGGTTGTTGACGGATGCTGAGAATATTTAAACTTAGAGGGTAAATACTCAGAAATAAAGAATATTATTGGAAGGCAGAGTACATTTCATGCTTTAACAGCTCCTGTAACTACTCTGAAGATAGCTATTTTAGAGGTACAAAGGTTGATACAGAAATGCCCTGGAAACATAGCAAAAAACCAGAAGAAAATATCTGACAAACAGTGAAGAAAACAAGGGAAAATCCAAAAGGGTAGAGAAATAATGGCAAGAGAATTCAGAGAAAATGAATGGAAAATGTGAATAAGGTAACTAACAGCAAATATGCAAAGTAGGAGAAATGCCTACTAGATGTTTTTTGTTTTTTTTTTTTTTCTTAAAAAAAGAGATTTGAAGCCAGGAATAAAAAAGTGATTGGAATAAGAGAACACTAATATTTCAGGAGAAGTACTTTTTTTCCATTACTTGGCGCTTATCCGGCCACATCTGGAATACTGCATCCAGATGAGCCCCCAACAAAGGAAGATTGTTGACAAACTTCGGGGAGTCCAGCATAGGCCACCGAGGTGGTCAGGAGGTTGGAGCACGTGATATACAAGGAAAGGCTGAGAGACCTGGGTTTGTTCAGCCTGGATACTCGGCAGGGACTTTGTAGCAGCCTTACAGCACCTCTGAGCAAGTTATTAAGAAGGTGGAGCCAAGCTGAGGTGCATGACAGGGAAGGATCCATCCGGATAAAAGTAAAAAAAAAAAAAAAGTCCAGTATGAGATATTCAAGCCTGGATAAATTGCAGGGCCTCTATCCTTTGAGTTTTTGAAGGCCCAGCTGGAAAAAGCCCTGAACAATCTGGTCTGAATTCAGTGCTGACCCAGCTGGGAGCTGGAGGTTGAGCTAGAGACCTCCTGAGATCCCTTCCAACCTACATGGAACAAACCCTCTGATTCTACGATAACTTCAGCAGAGACTTTTTGGAAGATGGAAGGGCTAAAAGGTGGAGAGAAAAGCAGTAGTTACTGAAATACAGGACAACCTGAGCACAGGCCAAAATATTTCAGCAGTTAAGATGGATTTTTGGAAAACAAACAAAAAGATTTTGAAGACTGTGAAGGATGGAAAAGGATGTCAGACTAGTCAGAATTATAATCTGTGAATCTGTTCTTTGTAGCGTAAAGAATAAAGTATTAGGTGAAAAGTGGGCAAGGTCATACCCATATTTTCCCTTTGCTTCCACCTTCTGAATAGCCATGGAGGGATAGATTCTCCAGAATGTAATTCAGTGCTTTCTTGTGCCGCCCTTTCTATCCTAAACCAATAATTTGGGTTTATATTTGGTTTTGAAACAAATTAGCACACTTTGCACATAGACTTTGGGAATATCTTTGCACATAGATAGGGGAATAGCTTATGCAGGTGAAATCTTTTTTTGATGTTATCCTTCTTACAGTCAAGAACACATACACTACACTGATGCATGATAGGCTCTTGTGTCTTCAGGTCTGTTGTTAGTCTTCATTCTATGTGAAATAGGTAATAAGAGAAGCTTCAAGATGTACAAGAATTTGAAATCGATATGTTTGTATGGGTTAGAACCAAAGTTTGGACAATACCTATTCAGCCAGGCCAGAGTTCCTTGAGGTGTTGCCACAGTTCTGTAAACATTTGCTTGATAACAGGCAACAATTATTGTCCGTTTTGCATTGAGACCATGTTGTGACTCCTTTATTGATGTTTGAACTTGACTCCTGATCAAGTCTTGCTGCTCCGTGGGGAAAAATATGTAAATCAAGGTTCTGGATAAATAAAGTCTTGTCATTCCTGAGGGCAAAGGGATCTTTGATCTGACTTTCCACTTAGGCCAGGATTTTAACAAGTTGTAGCATGTTCAACATTTCAGGGAGAAGGTATAGCTCACACATATCGCCAAATGGTAGCAGCTCTACAAAACAAAATTGCTACGATACTTTGTTTTGCAGTGCCTACCATGTATGTTCAGTGGGTTAGTGACATCCTGGAGTTTCATTCCTTGGAACGGAAACGCAATCATTGAATTTGATGCCAAGGCTGTTTTGTAAGACTTCTCGTTACAGTTGCTTTGCTACACAACTATGAAGTGCTATCAGGAACAAAGGATGGTACTTCCCACTCTTTGCTGCCACCTCCTCAGACCACACCATGCATCCTGCTTCATCTTAGCCCTTCTTTCATTTGCCATCGATTTGTTACAAAGAACGCATTCGAAAGATTGTGTTCACACAGAGAGATTGTGAACCTTTAAGGGGACCCATTGACTGGCTTGAATAAAACATCCATAAGTTCAGATGCCTGAGTTCTATGCAGTTGATTTGATCCTTCCAAGATCCACAATGCCCTGATAATGATGTTGAGGTGTATTCTTGGATGAAGAATCACAGTGTTATAGTTGTCAACTTAGTATGTAATAATAGATTGTAATTCTAATGATAAAGAAATTATCACCTTCCCCAATACTTCTAAATTCTGTGTGGTCTTACAGGAGCTCAAATATTCTTCTCAAGAAAATACTACTTGGACAGGAGATGTCCTAAGAAGATCTTGCCACACTAAGACATAGATCCACCATGTTTTTGATACCTTTTGATTCAAGATCTCTCCACAAGGTAGGACCTAGAGGCCATACGCATTTTTGGAGATTCCCCCATGTCAGTCATTTCTAAGGTTGCAAGTAACCTGGAAAGGAACATAAAGCCTTCACTGCAGTGGAGAAAACCTTTTCCTGGGACTGCCTCCGCTTACACTTTATAGTAGCTGGTTATTATAGAGTTTTAGCTATTCTACAGACTCTGAATTTTACCCGAATGTGGACGGTGCTGACATTTTGCCAGAAGCCAGATAGTGACAGAAAAAGCAGGACAGAGTATTCTGTGCTTCTGAAACATACAGGGGTGATTTGCTGGAGACACTGCATTTCAGTACCCCCATCTGACAGCCACCTTCATCTTTAACTTGTGAAGTTGAATAGAGTGGAAATGTTGCCTCCTGAGGTACATAGTCTACATGATTTTCTCAAACAGCACCGAAAGCTCCAGGGCCCAGCATTTCTTGTGATGGGCTGGACAATAAACGCAGCCACAACTGCCATTCTGATCCACACCTTACATCAAGAAACATTTGCTGTTAGAGAATCAAAACCAGCCACAGTTAAGATGTCTGAGAAGACCAAAAGAAAAATCTCACAAGAAAAGGACAGGGGGAATTAAAATCAATCAGCTGCTTCACTTGGAATGTGATATTCCAAGGGATCAAGAGGAATTACATGAGAAAAATGCACAGAAGTCATACCGTGGATTGCCGTTCATTATCAAATTAGCACCTTTTATATCATGTTTCAATCTCCTCTCAGGCTTTGCCTTGTAATACATGTGATTAGAGGTGAATTAATAATAGCAATAATGTACTGGAGAGTCCATTTTTTTTTGTGACTACTTTAAAACAAAAATGAAAAAGGCACCTCTATGGTATTTTTTAAGAATACTTCATTAAGTGGAGGGAGGTATACTAGAGACATGAAACTCCATGCCCATGAAAACACAGTGCAAGCACACAATTTCCAAGCCTCTGCCATTAACTGCATCTGAAAGACATTGCTGCCCAAACAAAAGAAGCCGTGGGATGAGTGTTTTACGTTTCATTGTGTCTATATCAACTTCCACCACTCAATATGAAAGAGGCACCCAAGTCAGTGGAGCCAAAGATCTGCCTGTTTCTTACTCGTCTGGCTGCTAAGGTATTCTTTTTCCCAACTAATTTCAGCCATTCATGAATATTCCCCTGCCTCACAATATGACATTCATGTGGTGCTTTTTCTCTGGTGACCTCAAATTCTTTAAGAAAACCATTTATTTCACATCATTGTGCTGCAGAGAACACGCTCTGCAGAAGCCATAGAGTCAGACTAGGGGGTTGCTCCAATTCTGAATTCAATAGCTGAGCCAGTAACATTTTATTTTATTTTATTTTATTTTATTTTATTTTATTTTATTTTATTTTATTTTATTTTATTTTATTTTATTTTATTTTTTCATTTTATTTTATTTTTTAAGGAGTGGAGGGCATAACTCTGTGAATTTTATTTCTACTCTTTTTTTGTGCGGAAACACAAGATAAGTGCTTGGTACAACATTTGAAAAAACTATCCTCATCCCTAAAAAACGGCATTCTGGGTTGTTTTGTTGTTTTAACAAAATTAGTTAGACAAAAAGCCTTATAGAAGATAGGCTAGCAAACCAAGGGAAAGCAATGCCTATCGTCTTAGTGCTGTTTGAAAAGTATTGGGGACTACAGGGAATAGTTCTTCTTCCTATAAATGAGAAGACAGAAGGTACCAGACAGAACAAAGTTATGTGTCAATGAGTTTAAGCACAGTTTGTGTGATTTGATTTCCACCATGGCTTCAACTGAACGAATATAGTCATTTTCCTCTTCTTTTCAAGTTCTTTCCTCAGCCCTCATTTTTTAGCATGCAAAGAGAGAGAAAGAAGAGAAATAAGCTTATGGTGCCCTCCCCACACAAGTGTGGGTACAGGGCTTGGAAAGGAAGGTGAGAAAAGGAGCTGCAGTGATACCCTTAAACATAGGTAAGCATTTGAGAGAAAGGCTGGTGGATCTCTGGGTTTAGCAGAGCTCAGTGATGAAGGGAAGCATTAGGATTTATGATAAACATGAAGTGCACACAAAACAATCACAGTTAAATCCCATCTGTCCCCTACAGACACACATATGATAGAATTTTCTTTCAAGCAGGCTGGCGACACTGCCCAGTATTGCCCTCCCTGCCCCGGTCCCTCCCCTTTGGCTTTCAGCATCATTCCTCGTGGGAAATCTGTGGAGAGAGCTAATCAGGAGCAACAGACAGGGACCTCAGATATGCTGTGGGTGGCAAGCACCAATAAGGATTACCTTCCTTCCTTTGTTTCGCAGAAATAAAACATTATCACTCTTACTGAGTAAGCCAACAGATAGACCCATCTTTTTTGCTTTGGGTTTATTTGCTTTCTGGTTAAAATCCACCCAGCACTTCTAGGATATCTCTGTGGGGCATAAATACATGACATTGCTAGTATTATCCCTTGGCTTTCTAGGAAAGTTCAATCAAAAAAAAAGAGGTGCCTGGGCAGGCAAATTGGACCTTCGAAGCATCTAATTAAGGCTACGTTTGCATACTGATTTCAAGGTTGACTACCTTTGCCCATTCACTCAGTGTGGACCATATGTAAGCAGCAGCAGGATATTAATCACAATGAAAGAGCCCGTTCTCCCCCTGCTTTGACTTGCTGTACTTGTTCTTTTTCCTAAATGTTTTATATTCAGAGAGTTGAGGCATTATGATCAGAAACTCTTAGAAGAGAAACAATACCTTTCAATTGCTCTTTTGCAGTAGGAAGGCAACATGCATTTGCTCCATCTTGGAATGGATGGTTTTGTGCTGGCTTTTCTCCCTGCTTAGCAATGCCCTCACTGTCTTTTAGATCAGCATCTCTTGTCTCCATGATCCTCAGAAACAAACTGAAGGTGCTTTTAATTTGTTTTTTCTCACCTTCCAGGCTTCTCATTGCTTCAACTAACGTTCTCTTCCCTAGTCCTTGTGCCATCTCATGGAAAAACTCTGAGAAACATTCTGGTTCGAAAAAAAATCCTTCTCTCCCCATTGCTTTGGACATTAGCAGACAAAAAAAAAAAATCTTTTTTCCTTTGTGTTTGCTTTCCAGGCTTCACTGCTTATTCTTTAATCACGCATACAGTGAACATGATCGTCAATTCCAGACTATGAGATGTCAGACTATAGAGAACGGCTTAAAGCAGAATATTTCTACATGATAATGTTTTCGTTTCCTGAAGTCTCCTCAGTGCAAATCTATTGAATTTACCATTTTAAGCACTATTCTTCATATGTGCAAATAGAAAAGGAAAGTACACACAGAACTATCCATACTAAATGCGCAAATGCAAACCAGATGATTGCTACCATAAGCATAGCACATATATAACTCAAATAAAACTGCGCCTTGAAAAAACATTTAAAAATAAAACAAAAAATATGCATTTCAATTTGAAAGGGAACAAAGGCAAGAGGAATAAGGAAACAAAGATATTGCACTGAAACCTGCTCTCATACTGCTCTGAATCCAAAATACTTTACGATGCTTTATGGAATCATCCCCACATATAGCAATGAAAGAGAAAAAATTCTCTTCACTTGTTCATTCTCATTCCTAAGCCTCTTCCTCGGAGCTGTGAAAAAGAGAGGCAGTATGTAAAAAAATACAGTTCTGCTTTCCACATGCATGCCTTGTGAGAGTGTGGTGCTGGGTCCATAAACAATTCTGTATTTAAGCACTTAACTAACAAAACCGCAGCAGTGGGTGGTGAAGCCTCGTGGCACTGCAGGCTTTCACGTGCTGGCAATGGAAGAGGAGGCTGTCGCAGGGCCACAGCCACAGTGCCACCACGCCACTGGCACCCAAGCTGGCATCATTCCCACTGAAAACTTGCTTTGCTTTCTAGGGAAAGAAAGGCCAAAGGTTTTGGCTCCTTCCCAGTAGAAGATCATCTCCAAGATGCGTCCTGGAGTTCCTTCATTCTTGCTTAGGTCTCCAGACCTGAGGAGCAAATAAAAGTTTGCCAAAGGGGGACCAAGAAACAGAGCACGATGGAGCGAAACTTCAGTGTGTCCCAAATCACTGTGTTTTTTTCCTTCAGAAAAGAAATGGAAGAAAAAGATAAAGATTTTCTTTTCCTGGTATTTCAGACACAGATGGCAGCTTGAACCTACCAGTCCATTTCTCATTGACTATGCCCTCAGCAGCTCTGGCCCACACATGTAGGGTCTGGTGATTCTTCCTTGTCTTTTATGTACAAATTCTATTTTATAAAGGCAATGACATTCCCCAGGCAGCTCATTTCAGGGAATTATTGCATTTTTTTCAAGCAGTTAGTCAGCTGGCCTTCTAACATTGTGCCTTGTGACACACCATGTACAGGGTCTCAGTAAAAGCTGGAAATAGTGCCACCTCCTAGCACTTGCATGATGGGGAATTGAAACTTTGAGGCTCCTCTGCCCACCAGCTTTCTTAGAACTGCAATTTTCAGTCCCTCCCCACTAGTTTTGGGTGCCTATCATTCTTCTCAGATGTCTTTCTGTCACCTTCTCTGGGTGCTGACTGTTTTCCTTGCTGCCCTCAGGAACCTTCCTCTTCTCCTCCTCCTCTTTCACTCGCCATCTTCTTACCTCTTCTCCCCTAGCTTCTGCTGCTAATTAAGGAAACAATCTTCTCATCCTGGAAATCTCCTAATTTGTTCCCCACTTATGGAAGCATCTCTCCTACCCTCTTTTACTTGATCCTGTTGCCTACTTTTCTATATCATCTCTCTTTTCCCCAATAATTCTGTAGTAATTACCCCCTCTTCTCTTCTTCCCACCTACATCCCCCTTTCAAAACCCTTCCAGAATTCATGCTGGGAATTTGAGAGGTAATTATTTATTGCCAAGCCTGCAGACAAAGTGGAAGTGGCCTGAATGAGCAGCCATTGGGTAAGTCCTGACGGCAAACCGTTGAGATAACTGCCCGACTCATTTAGGAAAATCACAGGAGATGCTTTCTAACGAGATGAGCTCCTCCATTGGTATAAAATAGTATCATTGCTTTCAGAAGATAGTCAAGGATCTGCCACTCCAGGATCTGTCCCTGAGATAGAAATGCTGAATATAACTGAAAAAGTCAACATCATCCCACGTATTTTCAAAATGCCCTGGTTTGCATTTTACATCTTTAATTTAGATATAAAGAGCACTAAATTCTGAATACTTCAGTACCAGGGAACTAAAAACTCAGTTTAGAGTTTTAACTTTTTTTTTTCTTCCCCCCTCCCCCCAAAAAAAAGATTATATGCAGCACTTAAACCGTCAGACTTTTTTGGTATTATTATTATTATTATTATTTATGTTTAACTCGTATCTGAAATTAGGAAGCAAACAGGAGCTGCTCTGCTGGCTCAGCAAGCTGAGGGGCTGCCGTATAGATTGTTTTGCACTCGAGGGACTGAAGTCTGATCTTCTTCCCACATAACCTATTTGGGTAGAAAAATCACAACCACTATAATAAGTAGTATCTTTATCTCTGTGTGTCAGCTCAGAGGGTGCTCTTCTGGGAGAAAATTAAATGTGACCTTCCACTGTTGATGTGACATACACGCATGCATATATTGCACAAGCTTCTGGATCAATGGCTGCTGCTTGCAGCTCTCTGATGCGCACTGCTCCTTAAGAAGGATAGGAGCCCCAGCACCTTTCTTTGTAGATCCAACATTGTATTCAACATGTTTTGGAAGTGAGCTGAATAAGACAAATGTTTGGGGATATACTCTTCTTGGCACAAACTGGGTGAAACCCTGCTAACGTCAGTGTCGCCTCTGGGCTTAAAATGTTATCAAGCATTGGAACAGGCTGCCCAGGGAAGTGGTTGAGGCACCATCCTTGGAGGTATTTGCAAGATGGGCAGACAGTGCTTAGAGATATGGTTTAGCGATTGTTTTTGTCAGAGTTAGGTTGATGGTTGGATTAGGTGATCGGAAAGGTTGCTTGCAACCTAGGCGATTCTATGATTCTATGTCACAATAGCGGAATTCAGTTCCCATTTTCTAAGGTAATGAAGTGGTTTTGTGACTTTACAACAGCGTGTGCTGCAGGACTGTGCTGCTCTGCTCTTGAACTACCATATAATGGAAGTTCACAGGTGTCCTCACAAGCACACTATTCAAGATAACAACAATCAGCTGGACATAAATCTGATAACTGTTATAAAGTCAATGAAAGTTTGCAGAAGCATGGAAGAGGTTATGGTCCAAAGTACTTGAGAACCAGGTTTTAGGACAGCCCCCAATCTCTTCCTCCTTTCTTTTCTCTTCTCATTTCATCTCTGGGTTTGTGTACTGGTTTTGGCTGGGATAGCGTCAATTTTCTTCATAGTAGTTTGTTTGAGATTGGTGACCAAAACAGTGTTGATAACACTGCTGATAAAGAGTGTTTAGTTATTGCTGAGCACTGCTTATACACCGACAAGGCCTTTTCTGCTTTCACTCTGCCCCACCAGCGAGTAGGCTGGGCGTTGTGCTTTGAAATAAAAGCTGGGGGAAGAAGGAGGAAAGGAGGACATTCAGAGTTATGGCATTTGTCTTCCCGAGTAACCACTACACATGATGGAGCCCTGCTTTCCTAGAGATGTCTGAACACTTGCCTGCTGATGGAAGATGAACAAATTCCTTGTTTTGCTTTGCTTGTGTGCGCAGCTTTTGCTTTACCTATTAAACTGTCCTTATCTCAACCCACGAATTTTTGCACTTCTACCCTTCCGATTCTCTCCCTCATCCCACCAGGGTGGGTGAGAAAGCTGCTGTGTGTGGGCTAGTTGCCTACTGGGCTAGCCTACACAACAGCTTGATAGATAAAATTATTTTTCCTGTGTAAGAAGGTCCTACAGACCTACCACACATTACAAAACATTTCTGTCTAACCTTAACCCTTATGGTCATTATAGAACAAATATTGAGCTAATCTAAGGAGTCCCTTTAACCAAATGTCAATACCAGTCCACGAAATGGTCTTCTGTTTTCATGGGGCAGAGCCACTCTGCAAAGAAATTGTGGCACATTTGTGTTTCTCACAGATCTGCCCACAGAGACACTGCAGCGAACAGTGATGGTCAGTAATTTGATAACATGTGCTCAATGAAACTCTCTTTTTGATCATCCTTGAGAAATGAAAAGAGAGCCTAAGAATCCGAAGCCTGTTTCTCATTTGCTATAGCAGACTCATATGTGACTGCATGAGAGACTGTATTGCATTGTTTAACATGGAAGGGTCTGTGTGGATCAAAACTAAATTTCCAGGGTATAGGAATTCGCCACTCGATAATACCACTGATAGTTACCATATAATTCCAGCGATGCCAGTGGAGTCACACTAGCCTATAACTGGACTAATGGGAATGAAAACCTATCCCATGGGTAAAGATAAAAAGATATATAGTATTAAATAAAAATAGACAGTCAGAATAACTACCTCAGCCTTGGGTAATATGTTGGGTAATAGCCTTTACTATTAGCTTTACTCATGGGAAATTTTACACAGGGAGGAGAGGCTAAATTTCATGTGGAAGAATCAATTCTTGGGACAAAGGAAAATGACAAAGATAAAAGCAATGACAAATATGGCTGAAGGTATCATAGAGAAACAATTGCTTTTCAGATTAACCATCCCCCTTTTAAATTGCCAGAGGCACTCTGTTATAAAAAATAGGGTGTTTCTAAAATCAATATATTAGGCATTTTGGGTCCCAATTTATAAGAGTCCCTTAGAAAGGCAAGAAACTTTTGTATCATTCTTCATTAATTCTCCACTTCCTTAAATGCTTTGGGAGTTATCTGTTAAAGCAGGAATGCAGTGAAGAAAAACTAAAAGAATGTGCGTAAGCTCATAATGTTGGCCCCATGTCAGCAAGGCCCGGAGTGTGATAAGAAAAGCTTTGTGCAAGGAGTACGTATTTTACGATGCCACAATTATTGGTTCAATAATTGATAGTCAGGGGTTTCAAGCTGCAATGAAAGTTATCGCTTGCCAAACCAAACACTAAATAAAGAAAAAGGAATAAGGTCTTGAACACTGCTGCACTTGTGAGTTACCATTACCTGTAGTCATGCTCACGAACCAATGGTCTGCTAAATTTTGCAGACCCCAACAATTTTCTGGAAGTGAAATAATGTGGTCACATAACACCGAGTTTGCCCTTGCCAACTCCGTTCCCAACAAACCCATCCATTCCCATAAAGACAAAGCCGTTGTCCCACTTTCTCCCCTCCTCTGACAGAAGACAAAACATTGCTGATCTCTGCCCTAATCGGGAGGACTGAAATGAGAACACTATATTCTAGCCTATTAGGGTTTGCTCTACTTCTTGTTTGACCTTAAAGTATGAAAAGCCATGGGCCAAAATCATCAAGGCACAGACGGATGCCACAATCCACAACTATCTTCTAATTTGGTTTGCTCTTCATAAAGCTATTAAACCTTATGTAGAAAAAGGAGGCTGACTCCATATAGTTCAGAGCCTTATGAAGTGATCTTGACCAAGTATTCTCTCCTATGATTTATTTTGCACTGGTGTAACTGGCTGCAAAAGGCAAGACCAATGAAGAACAAGGATCTCCTCCATCCAGAGGCCACACTAATCAGGTTTGCATCTGTTTAAAACAATCTGAGTTAATGAAACCCTTTGGTGGACCAAGACATTTCAGTTTGATGTTGTCTTATTTTGGCTGATGGTTTGAGGGAATGAATAAATGAGCAAATCCAATCAAGGCACAGTAGTTTTAAGAAGCCAGCACCCATCTCTGCCTCCAGACCTGTCCACATGTTTGCTCACAGCCATTCCCAAGCGCTTATGTCTCAGTGATCCTTGTTTTAACTTTGCTGTAATCATAAAGAGTTACACTAAGAGATAAATAGATGGTATGGACTGATGCTAGGAGCAGATCAGAGGCTCAGCTTCCATTTCAGTAGCATTAAAGAAAGGAGAGAACACAGTTTTCCCTTTTCCTTACTTCCTCCTTTGCTTGGTAATAAGATCAATGTATTTGTTGTCTTGTTCTTCTTAAAACAAAATACATTTCTGTTATGATGTGAAGGAAGTGTTGCAGGCTGGGCCCAGACAGAAAACTAAGAGGGGACTTGAGGCTGCAAAAAACAAATCTGGTGCACAATGGGACCCAACTGGTTGTACTGAGATTTCTCTGGATTAGCAACAGATAACAAATTTCAAATTAAATGAATGCTGTGTGTTCATATTCATATTTTTTTCCATTCCATAACCCTCAAAACCAGAAAAGAACCTTTTTTTCATTTCCAGAATTGACTATTTTTAGAAAATTTATTTCACTTTTCTATCTATTAATAAATTCCAATTCAATCTAGACCCAGTAGCAGACACTTGAATCTCTGTTGCTTTGCATTCTCTATCTCTTGTCACATATGGGGTATATAGGGATGCAAAGTGCTATCAAATTATAAGTTATTTACATTCATTTTGTAGAGATGCAGATTAGCACAAAAGGTGAAGAATGGCAAACGATTCAGATGATTATAAGCAAACCTGCTTTCTTACATGTTCAGTTTCATTATATTCAGATTTAGAACACGTGAGTGTCTCTGATCAAGCTCTTGATATGCAGAAAAAACCAACAAAAAAAAAAACCCAACTGGATGGTTTTGGAAATCAAAGGAAATGCAGTTGTCACTATTTGTAAAACACGTACAGGGCAAAGAAGACCACTGCTATCCACATGGGAGATTGTAAGGACGAGGTGCTGAATGTCAAAATATATGTCTATTGTGTAATCAGAAGTTATACAGATAAGAGGGAGCCAGACCCTTCATGTAACACAGGGTGGAGGGTGTAGCTGAGTTAATTCCAGCTTGAACACAAGTATATACTAAAAACACCAACAAAACAAAACATATTCCATGTCTAGAGAATCATCTCCTCAAGTTGTTCCCTTGATAGTGAATAGTCCATGGCTCGCTTCAGGTCTCTCTGCCTAGCTTCAGCTTCCTGACGTTTCTTACCGCGGCATCTTTGTCTCATGCATTCAGAAGAGCCCTCTGCCAGGGAATTTCTGTTGCCTCTGTAAGCAGTCAAAATGATTGCATCGGTCCGTAACTTTGGGGAGCTAAGCAATTGGAGTCTTTTTTCCTGTTGTTCACTGTTGATCTCTTATCAAGCATTTAATCATTCTCATATCTGTTTTCTAAAGTTTCTCTAGTAGTTTATCAACATCCTTTCTCTACCTTGGGTACCAAACTAAAGAAGTATTTCAACAGCATTTAATCCATGCCAAATACTGAGGTGATTTCTCTGTGCTTCCATGAGAGTCTGCTGTTGATGCACACAAGTAAAGGTTCACATTAGCCCTTTGGCCACAGGGTTAAACTGAAAGCTCCTTTTTTACCTAATTATCCATCATGCCGGGGAAGTGTTTTGCAGTCTCGGAGTGCTTGGATAGAGTGTCCCCAATGCCAAGTATGCCTTGCATTTTCTTTTCTTTGATGTATGAGTTTATGTTTCACTATATTAAAGAAGAGATTGCTTGTCTGTACGTAGCTTACCAATCTACTTAGATCTCCATTGGCATGTCCTACTCTTTCGTTTCTAACTCCCCCAACTTCTAGATCACCTGCAAACTATTGGCAATGGCCATATTTTTTATACCAGGTCATTGACAAACACGGTCATCAACGGAAGTCTAGGAGATAGTGATTCATAATCTTGTAAAAAGTTAGTTGGAAAGACACATAAGAAATTAAAAATATCAGTAATAACTTATGGAGAGAGACTTGCACACTGTACTGGAATAATTGCCTTTATGAATAAAACTTTAGTCATAAATAGCCCTTCTAACACAGATAGGGATTAGTTAATCTCTGTTGCTATATCCAGTATACTTTATGAAGGATAAGAAACATTTTGAATTAATGTGTTGGGGTTATTAAGAGTCATCTGACACCTGCAGATAACTAAAGACAAGTAACAGCAATACTGAAACCATTACACACTTACTCATCTCACAGAGGGGTCTTTAACCTCCTAGTTTTATTCTTACATAGTTTGATTACTAAAGCAGTTTTCCTGTCATCATAAGTCCTTGGCAATACTGGATACTGTGGAAACTCTAAAAACTACACCCTTTACCGTAAAACATTTTTGTGGACTTTTTTTTTCTTTTTCTTTTTTTAGTTGAAATATACTCGATGTCCTCCTGCAAAATATTATTTGGCAGTATCTATCTCTGACTTTCAGTCACTGTTTCTCAAGTGGGAAATAATATGCCTTGAAGTTATTAATAATCATATGGAAATTTTTCAAAGAGTAGTTGGGGTGTGAAGAATATAAACCAAGGACATCCATGTCATTCTGATACCTTCCTACCTAGCTATTAGCTATCTTATCAGTCATAAAGTATTTCTAATTAGGGCTATCAAGATATAGAGCCAATAACAAGAAATGACAGGGAGCTCCTTGTATTCCAGTTTTGCCGCAAAGGGACTTTGAAAACCTAGAATTTGACATGGGTTTCCTTGCAAACTATGACTGCCTTATTTTGCAAAGAAAGAAAAAAGCTACAACATGTGGTCCCACCTGCCTGTCCTACATTAATGTCAAGAATATAAACTGACCTGAATTGCTGGTAAGAACCTAATTAGCATGGCTACAGGGTGAGCAGTCCCTCCAACTAATAATTTATTAGCTAGAAATCCCTGGGCCTCGGCCAATGCAAGCTCCCTGCCAAGGAGATCTGAAGAAGAAAGGAACCTAACCCACAGGATTTTCTGACTCTTAGCACGGTGAGTTTTAACAAGGAACCTTCCCTCACCACATTCACCTTAAACTAAATAGGAGGAGGAGAAAGGGGATTTGATACCCATTGGGCTGCGGCGGTTACTTTAATTTCTATTAGTAAGCAGCTCCTTGGTGACCACAAGGCAACAGTCCCCATCAACAGCTGCTGTGATGTCCTTTATCAAAGAGAAAAACTGCATCTGCTTTGGATAGGCTCACTAAATAGATGCTTTAACTGAACAGATACGGAAAAATATTTCGGCATATTTGCCTCAGGGGGGTTTCGTAATCTCTCTTCATCATATCTCCCGGTGCAGCTTGTAAGAAAAGATGGAAGTTTCTTGTTTTAACCTTTTTAAAAAATGTTTTCCTACTCTTTTCCTCTTCCCTGGATGACTCCCTAAAAGGAGGCCTGAACTAACAGTAATCGCTATGAGCAAGGTTTGAAAATATTTAGGCTTTATCAGCTTATTTTGGGATCCTCCCTTCCCTATGCTTCCCTCTGTTTCAGTTTGAAGAGCTGATCTTCTTTCCGTATGAATGAATCTATGTCATCCTGCATGGCCCTTTTATATGTTACTTGATTTGTGTGGCTTTAGTGAGTCAGTCGCTAGAACCAATATGAAGTTAAAGAAAACTTCTATTTGGCGAGTCTACCTCCACCTCCAGTCGCATACTTCTCCCAACACCTTCATTCAGAAAGACAGAAAGCAGCCTGGGCATGAATGGTACTTGACCAAACAGTTAACATAACTGTTATGTTTTGATTTTGTCCTTCACATGGTCCTTTTGTCAAACAATGAGGATAAATTAAAGCAATAAAGGGACTTGCTTTCATCTGGAAATGCAGATCTTTTCTCTATTTGCGCTCCAACTAGTCTGCTTCATTTGGCATTTTCTGTCTCCACCTCTGTTTTTATACGTAGAAAACACTGAGTCATTGCTGATAAAAGAAGCTGGAAAGTTAGCTGGAAAGTTAACTATATTGTTACCAACTATCAACATCATAAAATCATAATCATAAAGTCTCCGCCTTTCCTCATAGGAGAGGTGCTCCATCCCCCCGATCATTTCTGTGGCCCTCCTCTGGACCCCCTCCAACAGGTCCATGTCTTTCCTACATCTTACATGAGGACACTATATCTAAACTGACTTAATGGGGTAGACTCCTAACACTCTGCTAATGTTGGGTCTGGGATAGTTTTGAAACATCATTCCTCTTTTAAGACTATACTTCTTAAGAAAGTTGAAAATTCAAGAGCCAAGGGCAGTAGCACGGGGTGATTTTGCACCCAAGTCCACTTTACTTTTGTTGAACACCTCTCCTATAAGGAACGCCTGAGTGTTGGTGTTGTTCAGCCTGGAGAAGAGATGGCTATGGGGGGAAATTTCAGTACTTAAAGGGGGCTTATAAGAAAGATTGGGACAGAGTCTGCAAGCGGTAACAGTTTTAAACTAAAAGAGCATAGATTCAGACTAGATATAAGGAAGAAATTTTTTGCAATGAGGGTGGTGAAATCCTGGCCCACGTTGCCCGGAGAGGTGGTAGATGCCCCTCCATGGAAACATTCCAGGTCAGGTTGGACGGGGCTCTGAGCAACCTGATCTAGTTGAAGATGTCCCTGCCCATGGCAGTGGGGTTGGACTAGATGACCTTTAAAGGTCCCTTACAACCCAACCCATTCTATGATTCTATGATTCTAATCCTTTTTTCCCTTTCCTAGAAGACATGACACTCCAACCAGGAAAGGACCTGCCCACAGTATATTGTAGTATAGGTCAAGTGAATGTTCTGAAATTAGCAGTCCCTAATGAATACGGGATCTGCAGAAAGTAAATATCCATGTATTGTCAGAATGTCGCAGGGCTCAGCTCTTTTGGTGGAGCATAGAATTCAGCTCATTTCTAAATCTGACATTTGAGACGATGTAGATTTAGGAATGCATCTATACTAAACACAACGCGTTATAGACAGTGCTGGATCCTGAGAGCTCCTGACAGCTAAATGGCTAATCTTTACCAAGTGGAAGTAACAATGCCCTGTCTCATACCAAACAATGGATTTGTAATTCATAGAATCATAGAATCATAGAATTGTTGAGGTTGGGAAGGGACCTTTAAGATCATCGAGTCCAACCTTTAGCCTACCCTGACAAGAGCCACTTCTAAACCATGTCCCTAAGTGCCCCATCTACCCTTTTTTTAAACACCTCCAGGGATGGTGAATCCACCACCTCCCTGGGCAGCCTATTCCAATGTTTAATAACCCTTTCAGTGAAAAAATGTCTCCTAATATCTAATCTAAACCTCCCCTGATGTAACTTGAACCCGTTTCCCCTCGTCCTATCACTTGTCACCAGGGAGAAGAGCTCAGCCCCCATCTCTCTACAACCTCCTTTCAGGTAGTTGTAGAGGGTGATAAGGTCTCCCCTCAGCCTCCTCTTCTCCAGGCTAAACAACCCCAGCTCCCTCAGTCGTTCTTCATAAGGTTTGTCCTTCAGACCCCTCACCAGCTTTGTAGCCCTTCTCTAGACACGTTCCAACACCTCAAATTGAGATGATCTGACAAATTTAGAAAGGATTTTGTGCACGTGTCTGAAGAAACTGACATTTTTACAATCTGGCACGGAATCGTCTTCTAGGATAGCATTGAAGGAATCAGAGTAAACACATGTAGGAATGTAATAAAACCAAATGCCCCAAAAGACAGGTCAACTAGCTTTCCACTTCCCAGCTTGACTGCAAATGTGATTCCCATTCAATAATTTTGTATGAAGAATGACGGACTGAATTTCTGTAGCCTGAAACGAGTGCTGCCAGGACACTGCAGTGATATATTAAAGGAAGGGAGAATGAGACACAGTGCTGCCAGGACACCAAAATGATTTGGCAAAGAGGAAATAACTAGGAAGTTATTAGAAAACCTTTTCTGTGGACAGATAAGTTAAGAGACAAAAATGCAAGTGACTTCTCCTGGGTCACAAAACAGAGCTGCAAACAGATCAGAAGTCCCCGTGTCCCTTCCTTTAACCTACTTATTAAGGTCAAACTGTCTCCTTAATGACTTGTCAGTGTAACTACAACTGCATTATATTTATATTTCAAATTCAAGGTCCACCCAGCACTAAAGCACAAGGAATTGGAAAAGGAAAACTGGGGATTCTGTCCTTTAATGAAGCAGCAGGGAAGAGATGTCTATACAACGGCCAAGAAACAGTGACAGAAAAGGGATCAGCTAACTTGCCCTGTGGGACACGATCTGTAAGCTAGGGGTTGTTCAGCTCCCGCCCAAGCTGTCTAGCACATATGCTGTAAAAACAAGTGTTAGCTAATGGAGCGTGCCCTCATGCTCAAGGAGAGAGCAAAGCGCATCGTGCTGCGTGTCCCGGTGGAATTGGGGTCTGGACAGCCGCGGACAGGTTGTGCTGAGAGCGTCCACCAGGTGTTAACTTTCGTTCCCCCTCGTTTTCCCTTAAAGGTGGTCCTTCTGGTTAAAGTTTGTCATTCCAAAATGATACTTTCTTGGGTATTCTCACTTTTTAGAGAAAAGGATAATGTCTACTCTCCTTTTGAGTAATATCACAGCTGCAACAGTTGACCATGATCAAATTTTTTGCTTATATTGTAGACAGAAGAATGGTAACCTTGGATGGAACGAATTAGCTTAACAACAGATATTTTAAAAAGCCTTCCCCCAAGAAATTAGCCTGAAATCTACACCTAGGGTTAAAACCAGAGATGAACGACATTAAACGTTGCTTGTTTGTCATTCCAGCTGCAGAAATCTCGCAGTGAGTTACCCAGTGAGACAGGAATTACTGGAGCTGGCCCAACTCCACCATGCAAAGAAGTCTAACAAGCAAAAGCATTCTTTGTGGCAATTTTCCTGAAGTTCCAGGATGACCCCCATGAAACCTTGAAGGTGAAATGATCTAACAGAAATGGGGAACTGTTTTGAAAAAGAGAAACGCTATGTGTCATACTAAGCGTGGCTAGAAAATAGGACCCAAAACGCCTTGTCTCCTCCTGCTCTGACAGAGAAGTGGTTAATTGCCATATTTGGTGAAAAATGTATTTAAAAGCATAAAATTGGAGGATTAATTATATTTGGTATGTGTTACTGGCAGAGCTTCATGAAATGATCAACAATTATCTTTCTCATCCATCAAGTGCTCAGGGATCACACAAGGACAGGGAATAGGAATATGAAATACGCTATGCCAAAAACATGAAACGTGTTGTTTCTCTTGTAGCTGTCTTCATTTTTTTTCCCACATTTTCCATGCACATCATTCAAATTAAAGGGTTTTTTTTCAGCATAGCTACTTTCCCACTTATCTGGAAGCAATCAACCCCACAAAACCTTTTCAACATCAAACTCACTACAGGAAGGCGCAAGTTTTTCAGGACACAGTGGAGTTTCATTTTAAACCAAGAACAAATTAACGCATTCTGATTTAACTTCAGCACTTGATTAACCCAAAATGAATCAAAAAATGCTGTTCATTGGCATGCAAAACCATCTCTATTATATTGCTACTCATAAAACTTCATATGCAATGGCACAACTGTGCCAAAACATTCAGACAACAAAAACCAGCTTAATTTCAGAGATTTACACATGTTCCTGAAAGACTGAGATATTTCATGCCTACAACCAAACTTTAATTAGAGCTAAAATTACAATACAATGCATCCCATCAAAGTAGGCATGCTATTTATAGCCGCACATTTAACTCTTCAGCAGTCAGGTGCTCTGTACATTGGGATCACTAACACCCTATTTCGCTAAGAAATTCATCACTCAGTGCTTAAAACGCAGACGGAGGGAGATGCACAATATGCCATGCTGTAAATGCCACTGGAAAGATGCGTAGCTCATAAACGGTGGTTTCAGGAATACAACTCGCTCGCTTATCTATTTACTTTCTGATTATTTCTCTTTGAGATACTCTGCCTACTTGTGACGGACAAGCAGTAGAAAGCCTGATGCTGCAAACAGATGTGGAGGCACTTAATGGGGAAATCCATCACTTCAAGGAAGGGCCAAGATTTCTGTGGAACTCTACACAAGACTAAGCATTTGGCACTAATATAAAAGGCTCAGCAGGGCTGTTATTTGTTGTTTATTATGGGGGGAAATTTGGAGCGTTAGCTTGAGGTCTGAGAGTGCTCTAAATTCATCACGTAACATGCACAATTTTAGTTAACAGCAGGGGATCTCAGCTTGAACACTTACATTTGATGGTACGGTCTGACCATTATAACTGAAGTACAACTCTTCCTCCCATCACCATCCAAAACTGGACTTCTGAGAAGAGGAGCAACGTAATAGAAATGTTCCCTACCACTACACAGTGCGTAGTCTCAACAAGCACAGAGAGAAAGACAGTACTTGCCAGACACTCAGGATTTAGTCTTTGTCCAGATTTTATTGAAGACCCTTCTCTGACAGAGGGAGCCGGTGACATGGATGAAGGAATAAGGAGCTCCTGTAATTTCTGTGCTTGAAGTCTGGAGGTACAACTCTTTGCCACCAATTACCCTCTCTCAAAGCAACTCACTCAGGTGCTTATGGGGATGAATCAGGGCTTGAATACGTAGCGACACACCAAAATATGTTGCACTCAATGGAGAGGTGACACAGAGCACTTTCCTTACCATATAATGACAGATCTATAGCAGATATTTTGATCTGAGGGTTCTGAGGAGTCATCTTCCACTAGCCATGTCAGATATGTTATTAGCATTGTTTAGGTTTAAGGATCTCAAGATTACCCCAGTTTGTACTGGTCAGATAATAATGATAGGATGCTTTTAAAACTAAACTTTATCTTCTGTTTTTAAGGACAGAATAATCCGATGGCAATTCCACAAAGTAAAAATTAGATGCTTCGACTGCCCAAAAGAAAAGTTTTCAAAGGTCACATACATTGTTAATGGAATAACGGCAATGAGAAAACTGTAAAATATCCACTATCCTAGATAGAAAAACAAATATTAGGTTATAGACAACCGAAGCATGAGGCACGATCCCAATCTATAGAAGGTTTCCTTTCTAAGCTGGATGCCTACTTGCAGATATCCAGTAAAAGCCCACACATTAATTACAAAGGAAAAGAGATAAGAGTTCAATTCATTTAGTTCTTTTGTTCCAGGCATTTCATGGCTGTCAGTCTGAAATTTTGGAAGAGGCCCACATCGAAGATAACCCTATAAACAGGATAACTTGGGACTTTAAAAAAAAAGGTAAAAAAAAAAAAACCAGTACACTTCTCCCACATATGGTTCTAACAGATGTGGTTTTAAATTACCGTTGGGACATAATAATGTATTTTGAATGGACTGAATGTTAAATAGTTGGCTCCTCCTATGTGACAGACATTAGCGCTCAGTGGTTTAAGCAGAAAACTCCCCATTTGTGTCTTTAGCTGGCATGTACTTCATTTTCAGCCCACGCTGGTCAGTATGATTTAATACCTTCGCCTGATGTCCCTCTCGCCAGCAAGGGAAAGGATAAAATAGGATTAAAGAAATGAAACAAAACAAAACCCAGGCAACATCCCCCCCCAGCAGACAAAGCCAGGCTGCTGCATTGTTCCTTACACAACTCCTGCAGCCCCGCAATGGAAACTCACTGGAGAGGACAGCTGAGGAAGAAAAACGTTAAATAATTCAAAGCCCCTAACATCAAGTCTGATGTAGGTATAAAAATAGTTACAAAACACCACTCTACATGTTTTCATTATAGGAACTTTGACTTACTTGGAAACATCAAGAAAACCCCAAACCTATCACCCTCCCAGCCTCGTACGCTCAATTAGTCCGGCAGTCGAAACAACATACATTTCCAAACCAACCTTCAATTTTCATGGCCATTTCTTATTTCTGCACTGGGGGAGCCAGCACAGTTCCACAGCAGGAGTGAAAAAGTCTGATCCAGAGCCCATTAAAACCAACGGGAGCCTTTGAATTAACAGTAATGATCCTTGGATCTGGCCCTGGTTTAGGTTAACGGGTTGCGGTGCTCTGGGGATTCAAGCAAGATTAGATGTGAGTGGCTTTTGTTATCTCAAAAAATCTCTGTCGCTGGGAATGTCCACTTCCAAACACTCAGTCTGCGAGAGCAGTGCGTGTTTTAAAAAAAGGCCTTCATGAAATATTCAAGGAAACATGATGCAAGGTGAGCGACCATATAGTCTGTGTAAAGTTAACTCAAGGTATTTTCATTTGAGCAGAGGGAAGGAGAGAGAAACAAACAGGAGTATTCACAGATGAAGAGTATGTGCCCACACACACACGTTTGATCAGCAGCTTTGCTGGGGTTGGGTGCGGGGATATGAGATAGTAACTGACAAGTAAAAAGTATCCTGATTTTTTTATTATTTATTTCACGCATAGCAGAGATATTACAGCACTTTTAGTCTACGATGCTCTGAAAAGAAGTTAAAAAAAACCCAAAAGAATAAAAAAAGAAAGTCAAAGCATCCTCAGTGCACAGAGCACAGCAGAGCACTGACTGCAGCAATCCAGTTCTAGCACCGAAAGAGCTGCCACAGGTCCCCCTGTCCCTGGTATTCCCACTTTTCCTCACCCCCAACGCCGCCTCCCAAAAAGACCCCGTTTTCATTCCTAGTATCAGCTTCTAACATCCCCTTCTTTCCTGTTACCGTCTTCTCAACTAGACACTTGCCGTCTGATAATCTCAGGAGAAGACATAAAAAGCCAAAATAAATAAATACATAAAATTCAACAAAACATTAATTATGCAGAAGGTATAAAAGAATGCAAAACTAAGTGATGCAGGTGTACAATAATGTGGCTCCCCGGAGCCCATGATCAGCAGTGTTTGGCACGGAGAACCACAAACAGATGACGTTTTAAAGCAGAGGGGGGGTATGCAGGGATGTAAGTAATGGTTTGTAGGTTCTATACGAGTCATTTGTGCATCCCCCCAATCCCAAGTAATATTGTGAACAGCACCAGCAATAATAAGCTATAAAACCCAAGCCCTAAAGCAAGCACTGTTCAGGTAGACACAAATGCCCATCAAACAAACAGAGCTCTCAGTGACAGACAGGTGGCTTTGTCTGCTCACACTTTCTTGCGAGATAAAAGCATAAACAGGCAAGTATCGAATGCTTCCAAATCCTGGGCGTCCTTGCAGGGCATCACGAACACAAGGCAGATTTTAGGATAGGAAGGAGAGAAACTGAGGAGATGGAGAGGCAGGGGAAACATGTCAGGCTGTGAGAAGATGGTCATTAAGTTGTCCCGTGGTTCAGGACTCAGGTGCTCCACTGTGGATGAAGCGAGGGGCGTAATTTGCTGTTTGAGGGAAGAGCAAATGCTTGCTAGAAAGAAGCCTAAGAAAAAAGACTCAGTTAAAGGCTGTCAATGAGAAGCAAAAACATTTGAGCCACAGACAACTTCACAGTCAGATGTCACAAGACAGGCAGGCTGGTTGTTTTTACTTGATATTAAGTGTATTTTGTTGGTTATATTTTTGTTCAGATTACCCCCAGGACAAGAATAAAAGTCAAAACGAGAGCCTTTTTCATTGCTGGGCGTTCTGATTCTCTCCCAAAGCCTCCGATCATTACACCACAACCTGCTCTCACAGCACTGAGTAACTAGCTGGGTGATAAAAACATCAGATGAAATTCAGTATCAATAAAAGCAAAGCAATGCATAAAGGGAAAACCAATTCTAACAATACATACACAATGTGGGCTCTAAATTAACGGTTACCACACAGGAAGGTGGCTGGGGAATCACCGTGGGATGCCCTCTACAAATACTGTCTCTCTGCTCGTGCCAGTCAAACATGCTGGAAAAATCTTGGGATATGTTAGGAAAAAAATATACAACAAGAGGAGAAAAATATAACAGGATGATGCAGTACAAGCTAATGATGCATTCCTATCTGAATGCCACATTCTTTTGTGGTCAATCCATCTCTAAAATATATAGTAGAATCAACATAGACAGAGAAAAGGGCTGCAAAGATTATCAGGAATATAAAAAGACTTTTGCAGGAGAGATGGAGTAGGGATTTTCAACTTGGAAAAGAGCAACAAAAAGTGGGAGTAACAGACCTCTATTAAATCAGGATGCCTATAACCCACAAAGTAGGAGTCACCTAATGAAATTACCAAATTGTGAGTCTGAAGCAGAACAAAAGGAAGACTTTTTCACTCATCACAGGATGCCAACTGCATCCTGGGCTGCATCAAAAGAAGCGTGGCTGGCAGGTCGAGGGAGGGGATTCTGCCCCTCTGCTCTACTCCGGTGAGACCCCGCCTGGAGCACTGCGTCCAGCTCTGGAGCCCTCAGCACACGGACCTGTTGGAACGGGTCCAGAGGAGGCCACGAAGGTGATCAGAGGGCTGGAGCACCTCTGCTGTGAGGACAGGCTGAGAGAGTTGGGGTTGTTCAGCCTGGAGGAGAGAAGGCTCCGGGGAGACCTTAGAGCCCCTTCCAGTACCTAAAGGGGGCCTACAGGAAGGATGGGGAGGGACTCTTTATCAGGGAGTGTAATGACAGGACGAGGGGTAACGACTTCAAACTGAAAGAGGGTAGATTTACATTGGGTATCAGGCAGAAATTCTTTGCTGTGAGGGTGGTGAGCCCCTGGCCCAGGTTGCCCAGAGAAGCTGTGGCTGCCCCATCCCTGGAGGGGTTCAAGGCCAGGTTGGACGGGGCTTGGAGCAACCTGGTCTGGTGGGAGGTGTCCCTGTCCAGGGCAGGGCGTTGGAACTAGATGATCTTTAAAGTCCCTTCCAACCCAAACCATTCTGTGATTTTAAATTTTGAAACTTTGTTGTGGCCATCACAACTATACAATGGGTTCAAAAAGAATACAGCAAATTGTTAGCGGACAAATGCTTCAGTGCCAGCTGAACAGGATGATACAAAAGACTGCCCTGAAGATAGAAGAGTATAATGAAAAAGTGCAGTCTGTATTTTAATATGAATAAAATTAGGCTTCATAACAGCACGATACAACAGCTGTAAACAGTTGGCAACCCAGGAATAATCTTCTGGGTCATGAGACTAACATAAAAACTCATCATCTCCAAAAAGCTCTTTGTACCCTCTTCTTTCTCCCTTCTCCTCACCATGTGATCCCACCACATTGACTCAGTGTAAGTCACTAACTCAGCAGAAAAAAAAAACAAAACCAAAAACAAATCTCGAGCAAAAGACAGGGGTAGTTTTCTCCTGGGTTGATGAATTAAATCATCAGATATATTCAGAAGGAGTGGAAGGACAGGAGATGGAGAGAGAGGACACTGGGAGGGGAGGAGAAAAGGAGAGCAGGAGCCCTCTCCTTCCATAGCAATGGGTCCTGAAGTTGGCTCTGATGTGAAACTACAGCCTCAGCAGTCACCCGTGATGATGATGAAAAAAGAAAAAAGCTGATCACACAAAAAATACAACTATCTGCTCTTTCAGTTTTGAGGGTTTCCTCCCTTTCTTCCCCCCCACCCCCCACCCCCTTGTTTTTTGGCTGTGATTTGCAGCAACGGTTAGTGTTACGAGAGAATGTTGTTCTATTAAATCAGAATTCATCTGACAGAAGGACCGTGAACCCGAAGGTGGGATACAGGGGAATTTGTGTGCTTGCTCTGTCGATGCAACATCTCCTGAGATTTCTTTGGTTTTAATCCCATTCTACAAATCCTGCAATGTTGTATCGCTTTGATGCGGCTTTGTGGGATTCTCATTAATTGTATTCACTTTTGTTTCCAGGAAGCTTGAGATTGCATCATCTGCTAACATATGCTGAAATGCATGTGTCAGTTTTATAATAAATTTCCAATATATAAAAATATCTATAGAACACAGAAACACAAAATTAGTTTGTAACAGAATCTCGAGTTATCTGTTTATTAGGGAAAGGCAAAGTTGGTAGTGCTGTCAATTATGGGAAGAGTGAGGCAGCTTTAATAATAAAACAGCATTCGCAGTTTCTCATAACTATACTAAGCAAATTGTTTGGGCTGAAAATTTCCATGCCAGCTGTCTGCCTCGGGCTGAAGTTTTTTGGAAAATTTCAGTCAAAACAGTTCAGCAGATTCTGAGAACAAGGCTGGGGGAAAATATGTTGTTTTACCCATGTTAAAAAAAAATGCCTTTAGCTTTCTCTCTATAACTTCCTCTGGGATCTCCAGGACTTTAGAGGAAGGACTTGAAATTTGCCTGTTTTTCTTTAAGTGAATTTTGTGTGAATCTGTGTGAATTTAGCCAAGTTTAGACATCTTTGATAAAAACACTGTTGCTACATGCTTCTGGGTGCATTTGTACACATTTGCCAGCTTCCATCACTTACATTTCTACCTGTGTGGGACTAAACAAGATGCTTTGTGCTGTGGGACGTGCCAGGTCAGCATCCAAGTATCAGAACTGAAATGGGTGACGCTCTCCAGTGCTCGGCACGATTCCCAGCCAGAAGGAGCTGAATGAGGCTGGGGCAGCGCAGGGATTAGAGGGGCGAAAATGAGATCGTAGGAGAGAGAAGGAAAAGGCAGAAGATGAGGTGAGGACCAGACTGAGAGGGATGGGCTGGGAGGGATCTCTTTAGGGAAGCAGAGTACTCTGTGAAACCGAGAAATGATTAGCCAACTTAATTTAAGCCATTGACACATAAAAATATCAAAATGATGCAACGTGACAAAGCTACTAGTTTTTGCAAGATTTAAAAAAAAAAAGTAAATTCTAACAAAACCAGACTAGCAGATCAATAATAAGATTTAAAAGTATATATTGGAGACCCAGAATTTAAGAAAAAACACGATGAACTTTGCCTTAAATGCCCTGTCTGCCTTCATTACGGTGCAGTCACTATTTACAAGGCCGTGTTTTATCCAAGCCAGCCTGGAGATGAAGTAGTGAGAATGGGGAGGAGAAGATGAGGTTTACAATCCCTGTCTCGCCCGTTGCAGAGCTGGAAGGTTTGTAGTGACTAAGCAGAGGATGGAGGAATGAGGATGAATGTGTTTCAGCTTAAGGCAGCCTAACGATGCCCCGAGACTGTGGGCAATGCCGGGCAAGTCATCTCAACCCAACATTTCATAACTGTGTCGAAGCTAGGTGTGTTGCAACCTCTGGATGATCCTCTGGATAGCTCAGAGTCTGATCTGCTTACGTGTCGAACGCGCACAACAGCAATTAAAGGCCGCGTGAACTTTGCTTTGCTTTAGCACCGTAAGTAACCCCCGATCACAGCTCTGTCTGCAGCAACGCATCGTGAGATCGGCTCTTGAGATTGTTCTTTGCTTTCTAGCACAAAAATCTGTGCCAATGCCAAAAATCTGATCACACCTTAAACCCAGCTGCACAAAGGGCAATTTTCTAGAAATAGCAGCATTTTCTTGCTCCCGGCTGACGGGATCTGTGCTGCACCAAGCCCAACCAGCCAATACCATGTGTATCAACAAGCAGAAAGCAAATTCTGGCCTCTCTCATGCTCCATCAGTTTTTCCAGACACTTCTGGCAGTTCCTTCTAAAGGCTTTTTGACTAACCAAAGTCTCCCTTCCTATTCTTCATTACGTTACGTAGGTGAGGACGAAATGGTTTTCAGCATCCAAAGACACAGAGGCAGTTCAAAAGGAACTGGCAGAATACTGAAGAATTTCCATTATCTAATTTAGAAGTTCAATTCATTTATAAGATTGGGCGATTTAAGTCCAGGGGACCCAGTGGATGAGATGATTTAGGACTTGGTGGCCTCTGAGACTGTGCTTTCCAGTGGACAGATTATACTTGAAGACCATCCTGCTCAGGGACTGAATTCTGGTTCTTCTTTCTCTCCGTACAGCTTGGTATAGAAGACAAAGACTGCGTGGAACCAATATTCCCCAGAAGGCACAGCCCTAGACTGAAAGTTTTAAGTGGCCTTAAGATTTTCAGTGGACTTATTGGAATTTGAGGGGGAGAAGGCAAAGCCTGTGAGCCCTAATTGTGTACATAACACAGGGCTGAATTAAAAAGAGTAACATAAGATTTAATCCTTCTGTTTTCTAACTTCTGATTGTTTAACCGATCAACCTCCAGAATACTTTGAAGACTCAGTGTGTGCAAACACATGAGCAGGCAAGCGATACAGCTTCTACTCTGTGTTTAAAGAGAAAACTGCACTGAATAATCACCTAAAACCTAAACCAATGGGCAGCGAGACATCTCCTGCTTTCACATTTGCTAACGCTGCCTGGGTAGCACATCTGCCATCGGTGCCTTAGTGGTCGTTACGGTGGCAAAGCAGGATTCAGGACTGCAGTGGTTTTCCTAGACTGTAGCAAACACTACCTCACTAAAGCCTGAGGAGATATCAGTGAAATCTAATTGAATCATCCCCATTTAAATGTACTGATAAATGTGATTCAGCAAGCTCCTCCACCTAAATCAACCTTCAGCAACTCCTCTCTTTCTCTTTACTCCCTCTTTAAAAACAATAAGGATGTGTCGCATCCTAGAAAGCAAGTCTTACTTGGAATAGGAAACTTAACTGCCAGCCCTACTCCATTCCATAGTGCATTTTTCTCCTGCTGGCTGCCAACACGCTGGAAGAACACAGATTTCCGTGCCTGCTGCTTTCATGGACATCTTTACATTCAGAAGATCACCTCTGCAGATACCCAGCAGGACAATATGCGATGAAGTTTGAATTCCCCCTACAGCACAAACAGCTCCGTTCCCAGCAATTTGGTACAAAGGCATAAGGTTTTTCGTGAGTAAGGCTCAAACTTCCCAAGAAATTTGAACTTTCTCTAAGAAGTGTTTGTCACTCCACGTAGCCAAGCAAAATCTTATTTAGATTTTGCCTCTGACTTTAAAGATTCTCCAGAAAGAGTGATTCAGGACAACTGGCCAAAAAAAAAAATATATATATATATATTTCTAGGAAAATTATTTGGCTATCAGCACTGCGATGGTGAAATGGCACAGAAGAATGGAAGTTATATATTTCTAAGTAGAAATATGTCCTATAGCCACACTACAGCACCACTCCTCAAGCGATACTGATATAGTTAAGATATAAAATTCCTCCATTATTCTTTTTCCTTTTAATCTACAGAAAAGAGGAGATATATATATATATATTTCAAAATATTTCATTACAAGACTTTTCCTCGGAAACATAACGGTCAGGGATCCACGAATACTCAATTCACTGGCAAGTGGTATGTGTTACACTGTCAAAGTGCCTGGCAATGCCAATCTGTCAGTTCAAAGCAGAAACAGAATATTTTAGCTTTTAGTTACAATAAGCTATGCTGATAGACCTTGTAACAGGGCAGGTAACAGCCAGTCTTTAAATCTGAATTGACATTGATTTACAGAGTTTCATCTCTTTGAATTAAATCTGAGAGAGAGAGAGAGAGAGTTTCAAGCTGCTTCACTTTTTGATATTACAATTACACGTTTCTTAAACACAGAGGAGTTTGCTTGAAAAAGCAAAAATAAAGCCTCAAGTGTCTACAGAGATGAAATGAAAAGAGAAAGTGATGTTTAAGAAGATATCAGATGAGTAAGTTTTTGTTTATTCATCTTTTTTAGTTCTTCTTTTTCCCTGCATGAATTTTTAAAGCCGCCTGGATTTGAAATCCTAATAAGAAGTCACGTATGTCATGCAACATTCATCCTGCCAAATCTCTCTCCTCGTGCTATTACTGCAATATTTGTAACTTTTGATCTGGAAACATCAAGTTACGTAAGATCATCGTTCTGCTCCTTGCAAGGATGTGATTCTGTCAGAAAATGAACCAGTCAAGCGGGAACTTGAACAGAACTGGAAATGACTTTCCCAGGGAAAAGGTAGTTTTGCTTAAGCATCTCAGCTATTTTAAAGTGCAAGGACTCAACATTTTACTCTCCTGAGCGGAGAAATGGTAAACTACCAGGTTAAAAAATAATCAGAGCGAGCTCTTAATTGGAATAGTGTACATGTTGTAGAGGGAATGAAATAACATTTTAGTTATTAGGCACTCCAGGAAACCAATCAAATGAAATAAAAGCAAAAAAAATTCCTCACTTTGTAAAACAAAAGAGAACAACATTTTCTCTTGCCAGCGTACTATCTGCTCACCAAAACAAAAGGAAAGCATCTAATTTAAATGAGTCAAGGAAAATAATTAAGCAACAAGGACTTCAAAAACCCACAGACTTCTCCGTGCAAATCTCGCTCCTTCCCCAGACCCACCAAAACCAGAGCAATGTCTCCCTTTTTCCATCCATGTAGTAAAATAAATCATCGGGGGGGGGGGGGGGAGGGGGGGGAATCTCCCCTCCCTCCCCAGCCAAAACCAAACGAACAGTTTTACTCTCTTCTCTCAATGATTTTTCCCTATCCTTTAAAATCAGAGAAAGCAAATTCTCCCCAGAAAAGCCTTTCCAAACCAGGAGACCATGCTAATAAAAAAGGAAACTGTGAAGTTTACTCGTGCACCTCTTTTTGCCTTTTCCCCCTTCCCCTGACAAAGACCAGCCTGAGAACCTCTTTCCACACCAAAGACCCTCTTTCTCCACTAAAACATGATGTTTTTTTTCTCTGGATCATGCAAGTAAATGACAGGTAAATTGAAAATCTCCCCTTGTAAAGATACGGACCCACGTATGTATGGGAAGGGTGAGGCGCAGAGGCAGGAGTCCCTGCAGGAATACAGTACATCTCAGTGCAGTGGCAGCAATTCCCAATTCTGGTGACTTTTTTTTTCTTTTTTGGGGGGAAAGGGGGATAAACTGAAACAGGTTGTCTGCAAAGGCACCTCCTCTCTTTTCCCTGCCCCAGCTGTGGGTGCCGACCCCTTTCCCAGGGTGGTCCGGTGCGGAGCGGTGATCCCTAACATTTTCCCGTGCCTGGGAAATGCCTGGCCACACACCGCGACCTCCCGCTCCCCTCCCCATCCCTAAACCTGCTGGAAACCAGCACAGACCCTAATTTTCCTTGCCCATACGCTGGCTTGGGAGCCGCGTGCCTAAGGGATCATGGCAGCGAGGTATCCTCGTGGCCACGAACCAGCCCACAAACCAGCAAGGAGTGATCCCAGCAGCGTGGCATGGGCTGGGAGCTGGGAATTTAACAGGGAAGGGCAGCTCGCAATGGCCACAAACAGCAAATTCCTACAGCCTCGTAGAGCAGGCAGAGCCAAGCGAGCTGCTGCTTTGAAGGCTCGTCTCACTGCAAAACAGTGCAACGGAGATGCATCTTCCTACCTTTATTACCTCCCCATCACACACACGCTGTACTAAATACATACATATATATATACACACTCCTTGTTTTTTCCACCCAAGCGTATAAAAGTACTACAGGCTGAGACACAAAGTGGGAGGCGCCTGTCTCTGAAGAGGCCAATGAAATAAATTAAATATAAATCACTGGCTCAGCCTCAGCCTCCCCCAGCGAAGCGGGGAGACGGTGGGGTTTCCGATGGCCGATACCCTGCCCTTGCCAGACCCGGCGTGCGGCTGGCACATGGCAGGGTACCGGTGTGATATAGGCGTAAATGGTAAATCGTGGGTATTGCAGGCACATATGGTGCGCATGTTGGGAGCAGAGCACTTTCCATAGGAGGGGAGGGGCCACCCTACCAGTAAGCGATTTTATTAGGGTGAGGGAAGGAGAAAGAAATCGGGTTGGGATAGGCTGGGAGCTGCCAAGTTCCCCTGCCCAACTCCTGCGCCCCCAGAGCAGGGAGCAGCACACTAACAACTCTCCAGGCTCCAGCAGAAGTTTACCTATTAAAAAAAACCGAAAAACAACAACAACAAAAAAAACCCCACACAGACAACTTCCAACTTCAAAGCTTTTGCTCTCATTTTATGTCCCTCCCTTCACATGGGACTTTTCTCCGAGAAAAAAAATAATACAGACAATAACACAGCTATACCTTCAAGACGAAACTTCACTGCAAAAAGTTGAGAAGGAAGACGGGGTGGAGGTGGAGAGATTATTTTATAGTTTGATTCAGGGTTTTGGTGTTTTGCTTGTTGTTTTGTTTTTTTTTTAATCATACAGAATTGAACTTTCCTGGAAGAGCCATAAGCAAATGCATTCAAGACGCAGAAAGGTCTTGTCTATCTAGTCAATAAGTGTTTAGCCAGCTCTGTTTTGATTGTATAAAAAATGTATTTCAGAGTGTGTATCCCATAAGACAAGGAAGACTGTGGCATGAATATGTATTTTATTTATATTTTTTTTCAAATCATGTGCTTACATGGTTGTAACCACTGCAAGTGTCTAAGCATGGTCATGGTAAGAAAGAGTAAATACTTTAAGTATTTTTTATTATTATTATTTTTTAAAGATTTGGCATACCTTATCTACCACTTCTTTCAAAGTCAAATATCCTAGATATATTAGACCAAGAAAATACATCTATTTTTAAGCAAAACAATTACCAAGAAAAAAATGCCCTTTGGTAGCAGCCTGGTTTTCTGTTCAACAGCCAAAATTTGTATTTCAAAATGCAAATTGCTGAGAATGTGGGCACGAGTCTGAACCACTGCATTTCTCCCAGGCACTCTAGCATCTTTTCTCAAATGCCCCACTATTTGAGGGGAGCTTTTAATATCGGCCGGGCACGGCTGGAAGCAGGGCTTTAACATTTAATGCCTAAGAAACCGAATTGTCACTCAAGTTGCAGTCGAGCGCGTTTTTTTTTTTATTTTATTTTTCTTATTTTTCTGTTGGAGGCGAACCCACCCTCCCGTGGAAAATGGGAGACCCCTTCCCCATCCCTGACTCTAGCACAGATCCGAATGTAAACATACACACACAGACACACACAGACACACGCACTCCCACCACGCACCACCCTGCAGCAGGACATGGGGTTCAGGCAGAGCCAAAGGAGCTTTGTGCAGCTCAGAAATACCAAGCCACTTTATTCCCCCCCCACCTCCCCTTTTCTTCTTTCTCCCCCCCGCTTTCCCTATTACATAAATAACACCGATTGAGCTTAAAGCTGCATCCTTGCTCCAGTGCCTCCAAATCTGCACTGCTGCCTTCCCCCCCACCCCCCCAAGCACAGCCGCACCGCTCGGGGCGCAGAGGGAAGGGTTTTGCGCGGGGGGGGGGGGGGGGGGGGGGGGGGGTTAGGGGGTGTTGGGTGGGAAAAGCCACCCCAAAGACACCCTGGAGCAAGGTCTCGCCAGGCTGAGGGTGCCTGGTCCCCACCGCCCCAGCCGGGAGCCTCCGGCAGCATCTTCGCCTCCTGCTGAATTGCTGCAAACTGTCCGCGCAGGGAGCAGCAAGGGCTGGGATGCGAGAAGGCGGGGGGGGGGGGGTAGGCGGGAGGGGGCAGAAAAAAAGCAAGCTGGGCAGAAGGAGGGATGGTGGGGAGGAAAAAAAAAACCCAGGGATTCAGGGAGCTTCTCCCCAGCCCCAACCCGTGTGCCTGCCTGCTCGGTGGGAAGAGGAAAGGGGGAAGGGAAAACTGGAGGGAGGCGATCGCACAAATGCACTTTTCAGAGCAAAAAGCAAAGCTTACCATGTCTGCAGGCTTCCCCCCCCAACCGAAATGCCACTTATGTGTCCAGCGATCCCAAAGTGGGCAACTACAGCCAGGCACCGGCGCTCATCTCAGCAGGCAGCTCGGCAATACACCACCGCCACCCCCAAAAAAAATCAAAATCAAAATAAATAATTAAAAAAAAAAAAAAAAAAAAAAAAGGACCGGTCCAAGCTTCTTTCCTGGCAGGAATCGTCCCTGGTAGGACTGCCCAAAATAAGCAGCTGCAATCCAAAGGCTTTATTTAAAGCTTCCCCCCTCCTCCTCCTCCTCTCCTTGCCTCGCTCTCTCTCTCCCTCTCGCTGTTACACACAGAGAGAAAGAGAGACACACACAGGTTACATGAATGGGAGGCAGGAGCCGGCGCTCCCGGGCTGGGAATGACAGGCACACATGCGGCCGGGGGCTGCGCACCGCCGGGAGGGGATGGGGGGTGCTCCTGCACGGGCATGGGGATGGCAAGGATATAGGCTTTGGGTGGGAAGGGGCATGGGGTGGCGTGGGCGTGGAGGGGAGATGGTCATCAGTATGAGATGGGAATGGGCATGGGCACCGGTATGGTATGGTTATGGTATAGGCATGGGGCAGGGAGGGACATAGGCATGGGCATGGACACGGGTATGGCATGGACACGGGGAAGAGCTAGGTATGGGCATGGGCATGGCATGGGCATGGACATGGGTATGGCATGGACATGGGGAAGAGCTAGTTATGGGCATGGCATGGGCATGGACATGAGTATGGCATGGACATGGGGAAGAGCTAGGTATGGGCATGGGCATGGCATGGGCGTGGACATGGGTATGGCATGGACATGGGGAAAAGCTAGGTATGGGCATGGGCATGGACATGGGGAAGAGCTAGGTATGGGCACGGGCATGGACATGGGCATTGGCATGGCATGGACATGGGGAAGAGCTAGGTATGGGCATGGGCATGGACATGGGGAAGAGCTAGGTATGGGCACGGGCATGGACATGGGCATTGGCATGGCATGGACATGGGGAAGAGCTAGGTATGCTTATGGGCATGGCATAGGCAAAGACGTGGGGCAGGGGGGACATAGACATGGTCATGGACATGGGGTGGACATGGGCATGGCATGAGCATGGCAAAGGTATGGGAGGGGGGAACGGACACATAGGCATGGGCTGCCATAGTCATGGCAGAGGCATAGGGCAGCTGTGGACATAGGCCAGGGCATGGCATGGACATGGGCAGGAGGTGGGCATGGTCATGGACATGGGCATGACACAGGCATGGACATGGGCATGACTCAGTCATGGCATAGGCATGGAGCAGGGGAGAACATAGACATGGGCATGGCATGGACACGGGGAGGAGCTGGTTACGGGGGCAGGGGAGAACGTAGGCATGGGCATGAGCATGCCATAGGCATGGGCAGGGGTAGATATAGACATGGGTGTGGCATGGGGGGGTGGATATGGGCATGGGGCATGGGCTTGGCATGGCATGGCATGGCATGGCATAGGCATGGGACAGAGAAGGACTGAGGCATGGGCATGGCATGGCATGAGGCGGAGCTGGGCAGGCACATGGGTATGGACCTGGGCATAGCATGGGCATGGGGAGAGGATGGGCTTAGGGAATGCGTGGTTATAACATGGGCATGGGGAATGGAGGGTCATAAGGAAGGCATGGCTATAACATGGGCCTGGGGAAGGGCTGGGCATGGCCTAGGCATGGGGAGGGGATGGACATAGGCATGGTCATGGGCATGGCATGGAGAGGAGGTGAATGTGTATGTGGGGTGGGGTGGGGATGGACATGGCTTGTAGAGGGGATGGACAGGGGCATGGGAAGGGGACAGACATGGGCATGGGCATGGATATGGGTGTGGTGATGAGATGGGCTGGGTGTGAACATAAGCATTAGAAGGTAATAGTGAGGGGAGTGGCTGTGCTTGGGCATGTGATAGGCGTAGGTTGGGCTTGGGTATGAGTTGAGCGTAGGCATGGAATAGGCTCGGGGATGAGATGGGATGGGCATTGGTGAATGAGAGGGACATCAGGACAAGGATGGGATGGAGAGCTGCCTCCGGTGGTGCCTTCATGTCCTGGCCCTGGTGAGCCTCAATCGCTCTTCCTGGGGTCAGGTGGGCTCCAACTTCAGCACATGTGATGAGGAGGGCGAAACTTCTGTTCCTTCCCTGACGTTAGTTAGGCAACTTGCATGATGTCTTGCTTTTGGGGTAAGGGAGCACCATCCACAGTGGTGTCAGGAGATTTCATCATTATCACTATGACATAATTTTGTTTAATAATTAAAATGAAATTCTCAGGAAGAAGGCCTGAAGAATTTCAGTTGCATAATTTAAGGCTACTTCTTTGTGAGGAATATAAATTTCTGCCTTTAAATATTTGTGGGGGTTGGGTTTGTTTTTTTTGTTTTGTTTTGTTTTGTTTTGTTTGTAAACTGTAGCGACAGGAAATTAGGGCTATTTAAAGACGCTATTCAACACGGTCTGAAGGGAGAAAGGGTTGTGGTGGTGTTAAGTGGCAGGTCCTGCTTCACTGCCTGATCTTGGGCAAGTCCCAGGTAACGTGTCCCTGCCAGGATTCATCACCTGTTGCCATTTACACTCAGCCCGTCATTTTCTCATTCACCAAATAATCACACTTCTCTGTTTCAAGTCCCCCCTCAAAATTTACTCCTGCAAATCTTTTCAGCAACAGTCTCTACAGGGCTTATGTTGGCATCAGAAATCTTGGAGCAATACTGGATTAGGCCCTAAAGCCGCATTGTAAGAAGAGTGCTGACCATAATGGACTGCAGTACTTCAAGCAGTGCTTTGAGCTACGTGGGAATTGTCCTTCTCATGGCAGCCCTTTAAATCAGCCTTTCTTTTTTTTTCCCTTGTCCTCAAATTTCCAGCTTTTGTGGAAAGCAAGAGGTAAAACTGTGTTTTAATCCAAACCCAGAAATCAGGGTAAAAAGGTGCGCAGCAAATCAGAACGTAATCTTAAGCAGCAGAGTTGACATAAAGGTCTGCTTTGCACAATAGCTGCTGCTCTTCACTGTTGTTTTTTTTTCAGATATACGTATTAAAAATAAAAATACATTTGCATTGGCCTTATTGCCTCTGGAATATATTCCACATCAGGAATCTAGACTTTAGATAAAGGTAATTTAGGTCTCTGGAAGGGCAAAGTTTAATTGAGAAATATATATATTGTTAGGAATAGACCACATCCAAATTCAATGGTAATTGTATAAGCCTTTCAAAAATCATACAGTATGCAAGCTTCCAAAATTTCTGAACAAGAAACATTTCCATTTAAATGCCAAGAGGCAATTTTCCCTCTCTTGTTCAATACTAAATCAGTCACATGAGCAGTTTGCATTTGATTTTAGAAAGGAAATGGAACATCTTCCCTCCCAATCGCATATAACTTTTGCTTTTTCTTGTTCTTAGTGTTCTTACTTGTTTGTGGTACTTTTCTGCAGTTTTGAAATTCTTCCATTTGAGCAGCCTGTTCACTCCAGCCATTTATTCATTTTTTAAACTCCAACAACTTTGTTAAACGAAAACCAGTAAACCCAAGTGTGGAGTAGAATGGTGTTTGTTTGAATTCTGGTTGGTAAATCCGAGTGTAACAGATCAGCACTGTTTGTGTAATTGGCCTTTCCCTGTTAACTGAACTAGACAATGATGCTCTTGGAACAAGAAAAAAAAGAAAACAACCCACAATAGTAATTTAATGGGAAAAAACAACTTTGCTTAGGAAAATCCCCCTGTTTCAATTCACAGGGAATTACTGTGGTTGCAGAAGTGTGCTGCATACCAATTTGGAACGTATTTTAGGAAGATATAAATTTCCAAATGTCAATGTTCACCGGCCTGCCATAGTGTCCTGCACCACAGTAGCTTTGCACAGCGGAAAGGCTCCTTGAGAGCAGAGCCTATTAGAGTCAAACTCCCTTCCAAATAGTGTTTTTGCCGAATTTGTAAAGAAGCTACATCCGCGGAACAAGGTGATTGAAAAGACTAATGCATGAGCCTATTAGACCTTGTGTGCTAGGACACAAGGAGAGCAAGTCCTGGAGCTGCCGCTCAAATTAGCACTTAATAGTCCTGATGTCGGGTTGTGTTTCCATATTGACATTTGCTCCAACAAGGCAATGAAAACACCTATCGTCAAGTCACCATTCATCAAGCCAAAAAGTAGCAACATCTGCTGTGGTCAAAGGTTTCTTGCTGAAGAAGTTCAGCAGCAGAAGTGTCATTGGTTGGTCAGGCGAGCCCTTGACCAAGAGATGCTGCACCAGTTGACAGCCACTGCTAAAGATTGTTTTGTGGGGGTTTTTTCACACTTCCAGGAGGGTAATCCAGAGGGAAAACCTCACATATTTTAATCAATGGAAGTGAAACCATTTGCCTTTCAGAGACTATAAAATAATACACACCCCGGGGTTCAATGCTCTTTTCTACTCCTCCAGCACATTCTTAAGGGGAAATCACTCTTTTCTTGATGAATGTGCAATTCAAATGTGGAAATATGCCATTCTTCATGCTTTCTCCATAGGGAGCAAAATGATTTCTGTAATTAAACCCTTTTTGCCAACATTTCCTGATGAGAATTGCCTTTTTTTTTTTTTTTTTTTTGTAGGCAAGGGGAAAAGCCATGTACAAAAGGGTTTGCAAAACCAGGTCCGGAGGGTTTGACCTTTAAGGCTGTATTTGAATTAGTCATTTTTGGTTTAAAGGCGGATGAGGATGAGGCACATGAGTAAGGGCTGCAGCTTAAGTTTCCAATCAGGCGCTGCTGAAAAGATATGGCTGCAGGACAAAGGAAGATACGGGTGCCACTACTAACATTAATCTAGCTATTAGGGATGACATTAGCAGTGAAAACACACAGCCCAGTCTTCAGCACACTTTAGCAGCCCCAGGTGTGTAGCCATGGTCCCTGTTGGGCTTGTGCTGAAGTCTGTACTACGGCATCATTGGTGCACTGGTTCCCATGGTAGCTAGATTGAAGAAATCCAGCTTCTCCAAAATATATCAGGCTGTCATGGGCAGCGTAGACAAAACTGGTGTTAAACAAGAAGTTAAGCATGCGTGAGCTTTTGTAGGACTTGGACCTGAAGTCCACAACACGTTCCTTGTCACTGCAGAATGGGCCATGTAATACAGAGATCAGGATATGGGACAGAGCTTTTAGCCACCTGCACAGTTGAGGGTTGAAACCTCATTGCTGTGTGATGGATGGCAGGGTTGAACCAGAACTAGATGCAGAGATGAATCTTGAAGTTTCCACTACGAGTTATGTTATGTCTCTCTGCCAAAGCTCTTGAGCAGGGTGGTGGAGCAGAAATCACAGGGGGTCTTTATAAAAAGCAGGATTTCCCTCCTCTTCCTCCTCAGTCCGAGGATATATGCAGCTTAACTCAGTCTGCGTTGACTCAGAGAGATGTCTCCACTGCTGGTACCATGAGGTGGACTCTAGTGGGGACAGAGAAGCGTTCTCACTTACAGGGCCTTTCCTTTTACTAGCTGATTTCTAGCAGGATGCTAAAGGCTGGAGAGGGTCATTCTATCCTGACTGTGCCTTTTGTAACATCTCAGTGGATCTCAGGGCTTCAGGAAGACAGAACTGAGCATCTACCTGCGGTACCGGGTCTTATGCCTTTCCTTTCCCTGTTTGCAAAGTACCAGTGTCTGTTGTCATACCTGGGAAATCAGGGGAGGCATACGATGGCGTTGAGAGTCTGCTCCTACTGCTTACTCAGGGAAAGTTCCCATCAAGTGAATTGGACATTTGCCTGAGCGAGTGTTGCAGGATTCGGCCCATATGCTTCTCAGCTCTTATATTTGCATAGTGCAGAATATGCTTACAGTACAGTGCCAATAAAACAAAACTATATACAGTAAGCACAGAAAAATCAAGAGCACAGTTAAGACCATTTACAAACAGCAGCTGAGCTCTGCAGCTGACATCCAGGCTTATCACACTGTCAGGGACCATGCTTTGTTGTGGGTAATATGTACAAGACAATTATTTATAGGCAATTAGATGGAAGGTCCTGTAAGTGTATAGGTCTCTATTGTCCCTTTCCTAAGCCTATTATTTTCTTTTTCCCTATGAATTATTTATATTTCAACTCTGTCAGTGTGTCCTTTCCTTTTTTTTCAAAAAAAAAACCAAAACAACAAACTATGGAAAGCATTTCAGGAGGCCACTTCATTGGAAGACGCTTGTTCTTCAAGTAAGTGCTCTGGTATTGTGTAAACACGCTGCATATACCATATGTGGCCAACTTCAAACGAGAGACTAGTTAATTCATTCTGATGAAGTAGAATGAAGACTCTTTTGTCTCCGGAAATTCCACTGATGTCTTATGAAAGAGGAAGAAGAGCTTCATCAAGACAGTGCAGATCATATCAAGAAGAGTATAAATTGCCCAGAGGATCAAATTACGCCTTTTCATAGACATATTTTCCTCTCGAAAAATTTAAAGTATGTTTTTTTTAAATCCATGGGATAGGTTAGAATATTTCTTAATCCACAGTACATGATAAAATGGCCATGAACAACTGTAATACAATACATCTTCAATACAACTGGCCATAAGTGTATTAGAAGAACTTCCAAACAATAATTACCCTATTACTGCACTGTGACTTCACATCCAATTTTGCCCACCTCACCGTACCAAATGGATGGAGTAGATGACTTTTATATTTTTAATAATAATGAAATGTTCAGGATTTGATATAGAAACCTGGCTACCAAGGTAATAGGTACATATAAGAACCTATTTAGAATAGCTATGTGAATGGGAATTGCTGTTAAATTGCAATGAAATACTATAGCATATCAAACAATATTTGAAATCAAATAAAACTTGGAAGGCACTCATATTCAAGCCATAATCTCATTGTGAAGGAGACTTTTTCTGATGAAATCTGCTGTTTTAGACAACTATGTAATATCTCCTTATTCTCCAATAAGGCCACCTATCTTGACTAACTTTAAATGACTCGCTCCAGATCTATGCGTGTGCAATAGCAAAATTCATATGAATTTGTCCCATTCAAATGCTAGATGCTCTCAGGAAATGAAAAGCCAGTTATTTCACTCTTAGACAGCCCTGGTCTTACTAAAAGAACAGTCTGAACTGGAGACACCTCCTTCCCCCTTTAAAGAATGACCCTTGAGACAGCAGAATAGACCCCCCACTTCCCCAACACCTTCACTTCAGGCATCTCCTTTCCACGCATTGAACCAATCGTTGACCTCTGAGATGGCAAAGTAAGTACATTATTGTATGATTACAAAGAAAAGGTGAGCTTGTAATGGCACAACAGATCTGAGTACTATTACTGGCTCTGATACACATTTTCATCACTTGTTAATCTCGTAGGGCTCAAGCAAGAGCCTGTCTCAGTGAATCCTCACCAGACAAGTAAATAGCATCAATGTTTCCTCTGTCCCCTGCCTGGACCGCCTCCATCAGCAGACACGCCACCGCACACGAACAGGGAGCAATCGGGCTCTCCTCCCGCTTTCTGCTCTGTCCTCCAGATAAATTGTGTTAGTTTACTGGCAAAATCTAGTTTGTACTATTGTTTACACTTCAGAGTCAATATGGATATGGAAGAATAAGCTGAAATATATGCCTTGTGCATCATTAATAATAGCATAGCCTCTCCGTAGCTACGTGACAATTCCCAAACACTTAATTTAACGGTAAGCAATTTATCATGTCTGCTGTATCACGACCAAATAGTTCAGTATCCCCAGTTTACAAGAAGTGCTATTCTCTGTGCCTATTTGTACTGCTTACATCAAGACAGACCAACAGTTTGAGTTCTAGCTTTCACCTCAGAAAATCCAGGTTCAGTTCCCCAGTGTAGCAGAAAATTATCTAGGCTTAAGTTTCCCCTATATAATATACAGATAAAAGTACTTCCTCACGTTATCAGATGTCGTGAGGATAAATGCACTAAAGACTGTAAGCCCCACCAGTACTACAATAGCCATAATTATCTCAGATAGATACATGTAGTGCAAGTACAACGATATTTAATACATACCCGATGTAAAACCATGAGTCAGGGCTGATAACGAACACAAACTCTGCTAAGGAGTTAAAAATGGTGCTTACTTGCATGCTTTTCCCTGGCTTACACTCCATTAAAGTTTATGTATCACAGACGGTCTTCGGCTCTCAGTCACGATGGAGCACGTCTGGTAGAGTCAGTGGTTTTATCCCAGTCGTACACTCGTGTAGGCAGGAGCCCATTGTCTGGGCTGAGACACTCAATCTGGAAGAGAGAGAATAAAAGGGCTCCAGTGTGTAAAGTCATTCATTACAATTTGGAATGAACAGGGAAATCAGTGGGGTTGCTGGAGGTTAAGCAAGGGCAGAAATTGGTCTTTTATCATTCAAATGCCATGGGGAAAAAAAAAAAATATAAGAAGCAACGGATCTAATCCTGCACATCTCTACTCACGTCGCTTGCCTTTATTCATTGCAAGGGGTCACAAAGAAACAATCATGTACATTTGCAGGACCAGATGCAAAATTCATTTATAACAGAATTTCATAAGCAAGCAACTTCTTTTCCCCAGGATGGAGCTCCAATGAAATTTTGATATGACCTTTATATACTTTCAGATAAAATAAGATTATTTGGATTGCCGTCCTACATAAGTAAATTTTCTACACTAACTTCAAACTCAGAGACATGAGAACATCCCTCAGAAGTCAGTGAATATTTTTGAAGATTGGACCTGATGTTTTTTAGAGAGGAACTTTTTCAGTGGAAGAAAAGAAAGAAGAATGATTACAAAGCTTTCGATATCGAAGGCGCATCAGATTACTGGAAAATGTGGAGTGAAAGTTGTTCTGAAATGCTCCAGTGGCATCTGTGCTTATTTTATTGTACTGGATACCCTTAGATGTGATGACTTTATGCACAGCATCAAGAGCATGAGATGTTTTCATAGCTATCCTGCAAATTGGAATAAAATTGTAAGTAATGCAGCGAGTGACATTACTTTCTGAAACTTTTTACTCTTTCCATGTCAGGGCTGCCCCACACTGCGGTCAACGTCTACAAGCAAGCATCCAGACTTCAGATAAACACAGCAGGGAGGACAACTCAAAGCATCCTTGCTGATCAACAGTTCTTCAAGCATGAAATCGGGTTCAACCAAGGGTTCCCCCCGCTTTCCTGGGGGGAAGCTGATAAACACCGGAGCTTGATTTTGCTCTCACATCAACTCTGCATGTGACAATCTGCCCAACTATGGCATTTCACCTTTCGCTTCCTTTACACTCCCCACCTCACATCCCCACCTCCCCTCTCATAAGGGGCCAGAGGATGGTACAGAGGAGGGATGCTACCAAATTTACCATCTGTATCTAAGAGGCTAAATGAAATAAGGAGTTGATCCTATAGATTGGTACTCAATCATGAGTCTAACAAGAACCAAACAGTCCAAAACCTGAACTTCTACTGTACACCACTACTGCTAAACCCCAGAGGTTGAATTTTTGCTGTTACATTTTCACATTTAGAGACTGCAGCGTTAGAGAGTGATGCTTAAGTTGAGGGTTTAGGATTCAGTAGACAGTAGATTTTAAAACGGTCTTTTTTCTTGTTTGAAATCCCCAGATACAGGCTATGTTGCCTGTTAGGCTTGATCATGTCTGATCCAGCCATTTTCGGAGTGCAACTGGGTCAGAGCATGGGTTCAGTCATTTGCAGGATGAGAGACTACAGTCTTAATATGCTATTTAATTTATCCTATTGAGCTGGGTAAAGAAAACCATCAGAAATGGTTTCATGAGCCTATTGGGTCGGATTAAGAAAAGCCACATGAATGCCTTTAAATGACAATACACAAAGGAGTAATGGAGCAAGTGACAAATCTCCCTTCCTTTTCCTTTCCCTTTTGAAGGAGTAGCTACCCCAGTTTGCTGTGAATCTACTGAAGACAGAATGGGACTTAAACTCACACCTGCAAAACAAAATAAGGTACTTCACTTACTTTTCCTGTACATCTCTCTGCAGAAGTGCCTGACACATGACATCTGTTAATGAGGGTCATAATCCCCCCATCCTATAACCCCATACTAGTAGTGCTTAGATCCGACGGCCTCTTTTCCTAAGGAAATAAGGCTTTTATGGGAGTGCTGTCTGTCCATCTGGCTCCCCATCTGTCAATCCTGCACCCAGCAATATATTCTGAACCTGGTGGCTAATTTCACCCTGTTCTCTGGAGGGGCAAAAGCTTAAAAGATATAAATATCCCACATGTTTTATGAAAATCAGTGGTGCGGGAGAGAACGACAAAGCACAGCTCGTTTGAGTGAAAGGCGGCAGTATAAGCTCGTTAGCTAATTGCTGGGCTCAGGCTGCCAGCTGGCCAGTCAGCACGTGCAAACTGGCCAGCCCAGCTACCTGCTAGTGACTTCTTGGGTCTTCACACAACTCATCTGGCCAGACAGCAAAGGAGGAGAGGAGCCCCTTGTAGAGGGAATATGTGTGTACAAGGGTAGACAAAAAATGGAAATGAAGATGCGTCGAGGGCTGAGGTCAAAGAGAAAACCATGTTATTGAAGTGGGGAAGCAAAGAGCAAAGAAAGGATGGAGGGTATGATGTTGTGGAGGAGGGACTTGTGATTGAAATTGCTAACAGAGCAACTTTGTTCCTCCTGTGTTGGAGGACATGGATGGACTTAGCTCCAACATAAGAAGGACATGGACCTGTTGGAACGGGTCCAGAGGAGGACCACAAAAATCATCAGAGGGCTGGAGCCCCTCTGCTGTGAGGACAGGCCGAGAGAGTTGGGGGCGTTCCGCCTGGAGAAGAGAAGTCTCCGGGGACACATTATAGCCCCTTCCAGTACCTAAAGGGGGCCGACAGGAAAGACAGGGAGGGACTCTTTATCAGGGAGTGCAGTGGTAGGCGAGGGGTAACAGTTTTAAACTGAAGGAGGGGAAATTTAGATTAGATATTAGGAAGAAATTCTTTGCTGTGAGGGTGGTGAGCCCCTGGCCCAGGTTGCCCAGGGAAGCTGTGGCTGCCCCATCCCTGGAGGTGTTCAAGGCCAGGCTGGATGGGGCTTTGAGCAGCCTGGTCTAGTGGGACGTGTCCCTGACCAGGGCAGGGGGTTTGGAACTAGATGATTTTTAAGGTCCGTTCCAACCCAAACCATTCTGTGGTTCTCCAGTGAGGACTTTCCTTCTCCTTTATCTTCAGAGACTAAGAACAACCACTCAAGTTAAAAGGAAAGTCCCCATAATACCTTGTTTCAGATGGTTATCAATAGAGAATCATTAAGGAAAGAGCAGAAAAAACAGATACAAGCAGAGAACAACCTGTGGAAGGAGCCCTATTATTCCCTCTCCACAGCCAACAAACAGAGGCAGCAGAAGACAAATTGGATTACATTTCAAAAGTTCAATTTAAAAGGCATGCAGTAAATTTGCCACAGTGTCAAAGTCAGAGCATCCAGTCTCCAAATCTCTGGTGCGGGAATTTCCCTGCTGTAAGTGGCAGCGGAGCTGCTCTGCTCACCTCCGCATCCAGCTGGCAGGCGCCGTGCTCGGGAGTGAATTATTACCCTTGGTCCGACAGCAGAGAATGAAAACCTACTTCTGGCTCGGTCCTACTATCAGTTAAGCAAATCCCACTGCCATTCCTCTTTCAAATACATTTTGTCACTATTTAGTACCATTCCACTCCCAGAACACTTTGTTTTCCCCTTCCCCCAACTCCCTTATCCCTTACGTTCCCTTCTGTGTTTAACGCATATTCACCCATAGCATAAAACATACAGGGCAAACATTGAGGACAGACAGACACCTAAAAAATCAGCCGAATTGAGGATTTCCAGCGTCAGATGATAAGGCACCCAAGATAACCTACTGATAAAATATGTGGTAAGCAAACCCTGTGATCTACACAGATAGCTTAAGCTTCTGCAGTGCTAATTGCTATTACAACCTTAAGCTAATATTTGAGCCTTTCTTTTGAGCAAGGATGTGTAACAATTAGATTACAGGATTTGGGGCATTACAAAGAGAGATAAAAGCAGAAGTTTCGTCATGGTATGCGGTATTTTGTTTACATAGAGATAATAGCAGTGATGATAATATTAATAATAACTATTCTATTTAAGTCCAAATTCTGATTTCAGGTGCATCAGACCAGATCTGGAATAAACCTCTTGTCTGCAACAGAACTATCCTGAATTTACTCGGGGTGGAGCATGCAGATCTCTAGTCAGGGATCATTTTGCAGTTGCTGGAGAGCCCAGCGTGGTGTACGATGAGCTCTACATACCCACAGTAGTCAATAGTGACCAAACAGTTCTGAAGCAGGGCCTGAGCTGGGATATTTCTCTTTACTTCTGTCCCGAGCATCGCTGAGAGCTCTGATGGCATCTATTGCACCCTGTTCCCCATGAACGTGTGGCAACTCCAGCAACGAAAGGGACCTCTGTTTTTTTGCTCTCTACCATCCTTATGCTTTCCTCTCGCCCCCCCCCCCCCCAAAATGTGTGTGCGTATGTAAAAACACAGTGATAATGCATACCATGGGGAAAAAAACAAACATTAAACTACAGATAAAGAACAGTTCACTATAGTAGCGTGCCGGATCTAATACGTGTTGATTTAATGTGCTTGGGTCAACATCTTTAAAACTTTCTACAGCGTATTAAAAAGAAAAGACATCTTCCTGCACATATTTTTAGGGAATATTTTTCTATTGTGCAATGAGTTTTTGTATTTCTTCTCCTAGGCACACATGGGGAAAAAATAAATCACCCCATATCCATAACAACAGCCAGCTTTTCTGATGAACCATAGGTTTCTTTGCGTGAAAGAAAAGTCAGCTCACACAGATGAGCATTTGGCCTCTGAAATTTTGCTGCTGCTGAGATCCTGGAAAATAAAGGACAAACAGCCCCCCCTCGCCAAAACCAGATACGGAGATTTTCCTCTGCTTTAGATACTAAAATCAAACTTCCTAAATATATGAATTTTTCAAGTATTTGCCACCAATGTCCTAGAAGAGGGAATCAGTCACACAAAGCAAAGCAAATGTGTGTACCCACTCAGGAATATTAGAAGTTCTATTACAGCATTAAAAAAAAAAACATATCTGCTAGCAGTGGATTTAAAGTATCTCCCAGCAGCTGAAAATCATAGTCACGCGCAGCAAACAAGCAAAGCAACTTAACAGAAAAAGACAAGTTTCCTTGTTTTAGCAAGCCCTCATTCCACTTTTAGAGTGTCATAAATATATAGGAAATCTAAAAGCAGGCAAGGTAGCCAGATAGGATGACGTTCTTTCTTACCCATAGGCAACACGGTCCTTTAAGAGAACTGCATCCTGCAGACTGTCGATATTTGGTTGAAAACTTGAAAAACAGGTTTTAAGCAAAAACTCTTTTGAGAATTAGATCCAGACTCAAGAGGCTAAAAGCATCACTTGAAACAGCCGGTTTAATTTATTCAAATAAAAGCCACATAGCTCAAGGACAGGTAAGTAGGTAAATAAGCCGTCACCAGCCCCTTCTTGGCAAAGAAAGGTACCGTGAAAAGCCTGCATTAAAGTAGATCTCTGCGTAGGAAATGAAGGAGCCTCAGGTACAGACATTTGATTTATTTTTTTCTGAGTGTGGCACAGGGGAGCGTGCACTGGCTCAACCTGTTGTAATCGAACATGTGGGTTGCTAGTTGTTGCGATGATATTGCAGCAGCCTCTTCATTAAAGAGGCTGTGTCTTTAGCAGCAAAGATTAATTCCCTACATATGAAATCAAGACGTTGCCAGTGCTGCTACTGCTCTCTGTTGCTCTTTTCTCCCTCGTCACCTCTTTTTTTCCCCCTTCTTTCTTTCTTGTAGTGAGCAGGAAGGAATGCGGTGAAGGAAGGATAGGTACTATATGTTTCTGATTTGCTGAGCTGACAATCCTTTTGCTACTTGATTTCACCTTAATAGGATCTTCTTGTTACCCACCTACTGTAGCTCAGCGTGGAAAATCCGTGCATCAAAAGGTTGAAAGCTTGAGGCAAAACTTGCCTCCCTGCAGCTCTAGATCGGGTGAGGGAGAGACAAAGTCATCTGGCTGCCTTGCAAACAGTATTAAGGCAGTTCAGGGAAGTGTAGGTTAAGGACATTATCTTCCCCATAAATTAATCTCCAGCAGGCTTCCACTCTTTCTAAAGGCAGAGAAGCTAAGGGGAGAGTCAAATGTATTTTAAAAGTGTATAACTGCCAAGGAGAAGTGGTCAAGGGATTTCTTCCATGTGAGACGTGAGTGCGTTTTTGTTCAGTTTGTGTAGGGGTGTGTGTGTGTGTGTGTACACCCAAAAGGGACCCTGTGACAGTGAGATGTGAGTGTGTGTGACAAGCAAAAGGAGAGGGAAACCCCCCCACAACTATGTGTCTGGGCAGCCTTCAGCTCACAGAATCACAGAACCACAGAAAGGTTTGCGTTGGAAGGGACTTTAAAGATCATCTAGTCCACCCCCTGCCCTGGGCAGAGACACCGACCACCAGCCCAGGTTGCTCCAAGCCTCATCCAACCAGGCCTTGAACACCTCCAGGGATGGGGCATTGACAACTTCCCTGGGCAACCTGTTCCAACCTGTTCCTGTGTGTTGGTGTGCGGGAATATGAGTGTGCATCCTCACACGGACTCACTTGTAGGTGGCGCTGGGACCACCTCTACGAGCCCAAGACCTTTCAAGTGTGTCCCTCCATCATCCCAGCTGATGAGTTTCAGAGAAGAGACAACCCGGTGTAAAGCAGCCTCCGGAATACAATATTAAAACCTTACATTAAAAGCAAAACTGTGTTTGGGACTTAAAACCCACTCTCTACCTAAGCCTTATTGCAGAGGGGTGTACGTGAGAGTCAGCTGGGAGACACCTCACTTCTTGGTCTGAGGGAAAGGGAGGGTAGGACCATTGTGGCGAGGAACCAAAAGGGATTAAATTAGGCGTTCGTGTTGGCGGGGCGGGGGGGGAAATTTCAGCTCTGCAAACACAAGACGTGACATTTTTCCCGGCTGCTCTGCACAGCGGCAGGACGGAGCACGCTGGGAAGTGCGTGTGTACCACTTCCCTCTGCTGGAGGCAGCCCAGACTGTTACCTGCCTCCCTCCATCCAAAGAGATTTCTATAAGTACCAAAAATGCTCCAACCCCTATCATCCGGCACAGCAGCGATAATGAAGTGGTCACGAATCATTTCAGTAACTTCCATTTATATAAAAATCTCGGTGCTGACTGTGGGGTGGAACAGAACAGCTCTTACGGCACGCAGGAAAAATAGGACTGGAGGAAAGGGATGTGTGCCGCAGGGATTGTTTAAGCTGACAGGTTTTGAAAGGAGCCGGAGTACCACAGCCTGGACATGTAACACTTCTTAAAAGAAGAGTGAACTGTCTGATTGCTCTCAGCTTTGCACAGCCACGCACATCCCCCCCTGCCACCAACATTCTCTGCACCACCAGTCAGGGAGTGCTTTGGGGTTTTTTTGTGTGCTGACATCCATAAAACCACGCACTGATCAGGCTTGTTCTGGGGTTTGTGCAGGATCACAGGTCAAGGGCATGTGGGGGACAGAGTAAATCAGTGGAGAGAAGAATCATCTGTCTGCAAGCCACCTTCCCTGCTCCCCTCTTGCATCATCTTCAGGCATTAAAATACCGAGTGTGATATTGTATAACTGATAACTTTCCCCACCTACCCCTTACTTGTAGATTGTAAACATCAGTGGGTTTATGACCAAGGCCAGCTATTGGCTGTAGAAATGCATAGCCCAGGTGGAAATTGATTATTTTTTTTTCTCTTTCAGATGTGCAGAACGTCTCCTAATATTTAATGTGCTATATTTCCCCTTAGATAAATACTCATGACTTTCTCCATTAGCCCTGTGGGACCAGACCCGACTGGACCATCACGCTTGCCAGCCCACTGACCGCCACAGGTTTTAAGAGTACAGCTAGTGGGAAAGTCCTGAACACCCAGGGCTGGGCAGCAGCCTCTGCATCTCCCATGGGTGGCCTCCTGGTAACTCTGCCATTTTGCTGATATCATCCTTGTCATTGCACTCTCATGAGTGTTCTTGTAAGAGGAGCCGTAAGCTGGTAGCACTTTACCATCAATTCACTAAACCCTATAAAGATTTTTATTTTTTAAGAGCCAGAGAGCCATTGCAGGGAGGCACAAGCAGGTTTCACAACAGGATGCACAGTTGGAGAGGAAAGCTCTACATTTATTACAAACATATTATCCATTAGAAAATGCAAAAAAAAAAAAACAAAAACAAAACAAAACAGAAAAAGTCAAGCTTCTGTTTTGTTCACAAGCCTTTCTTGTTTACCTACATGTTTCTTCAAATAACCTGATTCTGTAAAGGATGTGTATTCTCCCTAGTTTTCCTGCAATCTCAGTGGCTGTAGACCAGCCGACCGTGCTCCTCCTGTCACGTTTACCCACACCTCTGTGAAACAAGGCCTGTTCTGTGCTTCAATTGTAAACCCAGCTTCAGTAAAACATCACCAAATGTCCCTTTTGTATGAAAAATGGGGAGTGAAGATATATGTGGAGAGATTCCATCATGTCACTACATATTTAGTTATTCTTGGGGGGAGGCGGGAAGGGTGGCATTTGCCTCACAAACTGAATTATGACACTGATCTAAACCAGCAGAGATGCTTGTTGCAAACAGGAGGAATAAAATTGGCCAGTTTCTTTGTTAAATAAGCAGCTGGAAATAAAAAGGAAACGCATTTTCTGTTCCTCACATATTTGCACCTACATCGACATTTTACTTTGCATCAGGAGGGTGCTATTGAGGCAAATTGTTGATGGACCCCACTCGCTGTTAATGGGTTTGCATCTCAGAGTTGCCTTGAAGCAACCTGGATCCCTTTCAGATAGAAGTGAAGGAGGAGATGGTCTTCAGAAGTTCACTTAACATGTTCCAGCCACTAATTAGCATTTATTCCATGGGACTAGAGTAGACCTAGCTTGAAGCAACACACCAGAAAGATTATAACAGGGATGTCAGGTCTTCAGAATAAACTCCTTCAGTGTATGAATCTGCTCCTGCTATGCTGTACTATGTTGCTCATGTAGCCGTAGCTCAGTTGGAACTAAATGATCTTTAAGGTCCCTGCCAACCCGAACCAGTTTAATTCTCTGATATGATAAGTCAAAGTGCTCTTCTTCACCCAAGTGCAAGTAGGAAGAAAGCCATGTGATAAAAACCCAAATGACAGCCTGAGGGACATATGAAAGGCGATCCAGCCAAGGTCAGCCCAAGGCATCCCAGGCTATGTCCACGCTGGCATTTCTACAGAGATTAGAGGGATAAACTAGTAGGATACGTCTTGTTATGCTGATGGAAGAAGACAGCTGAAAGAGACTAAAACCGCGATATATCAATATATTCCTAGATATTAAGGCAGAATTCCTACTGATGATCTATGCAACAGACAGAAGTTGTTGTAGAAAAGCTATTGAATCAAAGTGGAAAATTTAGGGTAAGAAGATGATGATCTATCTAAGCACCGTCCCCCCCAGCCAAATGCTTTGCACCTGAATTTCAAGAAATCGCACAATGGGAGTTGTACAAAACAGAAAATATGGGTTATTAGCTCACGTTTGAAAATAATGACTAAATTTTTCTAATGTACAACTGCGCTAAAGCCAAACAAATTACAGAAATGAGGTTAGTCTGCAGTGGCCATTCATGCCTTTGAGATTTAAATCCCATTGGAAGTGTGGAAAATTAGGCTTCCACTTATTGTGTCAAATTGATGACAACCTCCATAGGCACTTCTTTATTCATATTAAAAAAGAAAAGAAAAAATGAAATAAAGAAGAAGGCAAAAAAGAAGAAAAAGGAGAAAAAAAGGAAAAGGAAAAGGAAAAAAGGAAAAGGAAAAGGAAAAAAGGAAAAAAGGAAAAGGAAAAAAGGAAAAGGAAAAAAGGAAAAGGAAAAAAGGAAAAGGAAAAGGAAAGAAAAAATTAAAAAAGAGAAAAAAAAAAAGATTAAAAGTTAGCCAGAATGTTTTATGATGTATATTAAAAGGAATGGCCTCTGAATGAATAGTAAACAACAGATTGTCTTCTTTCTTCCTTCTTCCTGATAAAGAAATTCTGATTTTCTTACTTCCAGCAAGGAAAGCTAACTAAATGATAGAGCACACTGATCACAGCACAGACACTTTATTTGCAATAGCATTTGGTCCATGCCTGATAACCCTGTATGCGTTAATCTCGCAATGAATGTGCCTGCAGTTAGGGAACTGTACTGGAAAGAACACTAACAGTTAAATCTCTCTAAATAACTTTTAAAATGGTTTCCATCCTATTTTCCAAGCATTCTCTGTCATTACTACTCTCCCTTAACCAGGAAAAATAAGAGGGATATAAATAAAATCATCAAGGGAATACAGTTCAATGGTGACTTCCCTTGCAGAGGGAATGAAAAAGAAAATATTCTTCATCTCATTAGAGTGACTGCCTGCAACACAGTGAGCCTGAGCAGGGACAGTGATGGAGGGAGAGACCTGAGGCAAAGCAAGAACTGGACCAGGAGCTCCCCAGGGACTGTCACATTTGGCTGAGGACAGAGAAGTTTGGCAGGGCTACAACCAGTCCATCATCCTGCTGGAGAAAGAACGAGGCCGACAGACTGATTAGGGAGGAAACATTGACCTTAATTTTGTTTACAAAGATGCTATTCCATCCTTAAGTTGATTTAAAAAAAAAAAAAAAAAAAAAGAAAATTAAAAAAACCCCAAAAGATGCAATGTTTTTTGTAGAAGTGAAATACAAAATAATATAATAATGTTCATCCACAAGAGGAAACTGTTTTGGTCTGTATACGTTAATGCAGAGCAGGGGTGCAAATAGAGAAGTACTGTAGCATCCATGGCCCCAAGAGGAGTCACGATGCTCACAGAGGTTTGAACAGGGGATAGATACCACCGTGAAGTTTCAGTCCTTAGACAAGGCATTTCAAAGCCTCGGTTTCTCTTGGCCTATTAAATACTATGTATTTTCTGAATCTTTCACAGATCTTTGATATGGTCTGCTAGAAAGAAGGCTAATTCTGCTAAAATATTTTATAGCAAATGTTTTCCCATCCACAGGAGAAGAGAGTTTTCAGAAGAGCTGCAGCGTTTGACGATCACCTTTGTAGAGCTCTATCAGACCTGAGAACTGCAAGAAATATTATAGAGCTAAATATCACTTCTCTTTTCTTGTGGATTTACACAGTAAGATGCGTAAGAGTCTCTCCAGAGGTGTCCTTGCTTAGGACTGGGCTTTTCCTGCAGCTTTTTTCTGTTCTTCTGTCTTGTGCTTTGCTCTGTACAACTGTTTGTGACAATTCATAAGCAATGTATGCAGAGGTAGGCCCAGCTGAGAATTATTATACTCAGACAGCTTTATGCATTGATGGAAGATAAAATACACCCGTCTCCTTAATACTATGTATACGCTTTCTCTATATTTAGTATTGAAGTTTTCTTACTGACATGCTAACCAGTAGCTTGCTTTTGTATTTATATGTTTGGTTTTTTTCTTTAGACCTACCACAGTAGCGTTCATACCGAATCAAGATACCTTTGTTTAGTTTTATTCCAGACTATATAGTTTCTAACATCTCAGGGACACTGTGGTTCAGAGCATAACTCTTCAGACCGGGAGCCTGGACAACTGCTACTCAACAACTGAACAACTGTGCACTCAAGTCTTCTTCACTTCTTTGTGAGGTGAGGAGAGCAGTGATTTGTAAAACTGCCTTGAGATCTGTGTCAGGTAGATGCCAAGTGGGACTCTAAATATAATTTGGGCAGCTAAAGGGGCTGGAGCCAAGTTCTTTCAGAAGCATATTTTTAAACCAAGGATGCTGAAAATCTCAGGCTCTCTATCTAAGGTAGAATGCTTTCAGAGCTTGCCAGATCATCCGCATTGAATTCAGCAAAACAATTCAAGAAGGAAAGGAGTACTGTCAAGAAGGCAGGTGGCCTTGGGCAAGCTCTCTTTGGCCACTAAAATCAGCAGGATCGATATTAAGTATTATATTAAAGTTAAGATTGCTAGAAGACTACATTCTTCATCTAGCAGAGATCCAGAACTTGAACAAGGATTTTGGGCCGCTAATAAAATTAACAGTAAATATGTGTTCCTACACAGAAAAACAGCCCAGCAATTTTTCATTCTTTCCATCACCACTGATTTCTGGTTAAAAAGTCCATAATGCACGGTAGCTGCTGAAGCACTGCTAAGATTTCTAAAGCAAAGTCACTGCAGCCCATTGCGAAATCTATTCCCCATTCTTAAGGTTCAACGACCGGTGGGTCAGAGCTGTTAATATGAATTTCTACGCTGATGCAGCCATAGTGTTAAATGACAAGGATGACAGTATTGCTAATTTATGCAGGCACTGAAAAGAGAGCTAACCCATAATTTTGTTATGTTTTCAGGGCTTGACTTTTGTTCTAAATGTCAACAGGGTGTGCAAATGCCATGCAAGTCTCCCTTAGGACTTGGCTCAAGTTCATATACAGATACTTCTGAGGATGCCTTGGATTCACGAACTTAAAAAACTCAGCTTAACTACAGAAAGCAAAAACCAGCCTTGATGGATAATGTAAAAATAGTGTATAAGCTCCTGAGGATTCTTATGTATTTGTACTTATATATGCATTCATCCATACACACACACATATACACACTTGCACCTTATGCACACAGGATTTCAAGTTAAACTCACTGGCCAATTTTAAACACTCCTAAAGAATAAAGTCTGTTTTTCCAATTTGCCTCATTGGATTATATTTCTAACTGAGTTGCCTGGTTTTCCCAACTTCCCTTTTAATTAAAATTTAAAATAAAAGTAGATGTTGAAAACTTCTTAGAATGATAGTCCTGGAAGCTGTCTCTTCAAAAGAAATAGTATATAAGCACTGGGAGAGGAAACTCCTCCGGACTACTCCAACAGTATACCTCAGCCTTTTTCTGCAGGGTAATGCTTATAGATGTGAAAGACCTGATGACACAAAAGTTCCTATGTAGATCCCTCTGGGGCATGGCAGCGCTGAATTGCTTGGCAGGGATGAATGGAAAAATCTGTGCAAAAAGCTGCTCTTGCATTTGTTCATGCAAATAGAGGGCTTGTGTAGAACTTCACTGTGCGAAGATCTGGAAGGCAGAGCCTGTTCTTGACCAAGACATAGGTATTTTAGATGTTATTGCTCCCTGAATGTGTGGAGAGCGTAGAAAGGTTTGAAGAGGAGAGATTCTTGAAAGAGGACCTCTCTGTTCTTTTGGTAGCATTTTCAGATAAATTTTCTTTAGTAGGGAGAGCCTGGGAAAAATTGAGTGAAAGGGTAAAAGAAGTTGAGAAATAGTCTAAGAATTGGGCAAACATAAGGATGAAGAACCTTAAAGATATGGGAAGGTCTGTGAACTTCATAGGAAGAGGCATCTGGAGCACTAGAAGCATTGTGTCTCTTATAAAACCACAGGGTATTTGGTAGGCTACCAAAAAAAAACCAAAACCAAAACCAAAAATCCAGCCTGAACAGTTTTAGTGGAAGGCTAAAGGCCCCAGTATAAGAAAGACATGGACCTGTTAGAGAAGGGACACGAAAATGTTCAGAGGGCTGGAGCCCCTCTGCTGTGAGGACAGGCTGAGAGAGTTGCGGGTTGTTCAGCCTGGAGAAGAGAAGGCTCTGGGGAGACCTTAGAGCCCCTGCCAGTACCTGAAGGGGGCCTACGAGAAAGCTGGGGCCGGTAGTGATGGGACAATGGATAACATTTTTAAACTAGAAGAGGGTAAATTTAGATTGGATTTAAGGAGGAGCTTTTTTACAGTGAGGGTGGTGAGACACTGAAACAGTTTGCCCAGAGAGGTGGTGGATGCACCATCCCTGGAAGTGTTCAAAGTCAGGTTGGACGGGGCTCTGAGCAACCTGATCTAGTTAAAGATGACCCTGCTTATTGCAGGGGGGGTTGGACTTGATGATCTTTAAAGATCCCTTCCAACCCAACACATTCTATGAATCTATAAAAGATTTCAGACACAAAATGAGTAGTAGCAATTCTTCTTTTGGAACAGAACACAGTACTTCTCTTACAGGCTAAATTCTGGTTTCCCTTCATGTCCATTAAACCAAAACTTTGCAAGTAGCTCAGGTCTCCAAAATATCAGAACATTCAAAACATAAAAATATTCCACCTATTCCTGTTGAGTTTGAATCGTAAAACTTTCCTTTTCCCCCATGCATCAGTAGTAGACTCGTTTTTTCTCTGCTGCTTCTATAACTTGACTCTTGTCATTGGAAATGGTATGGATAGGACACCTTGATTCATAGAAAACAAACAGGTTACCAGTATTTAGGAATCTGCTAGTCTGCTGATTTGGCAGCGTAAAATAAGTTACAACTATGCCCATCTCTCCACATAGGTAATGAGTTGGTTGATTTACTTCATTCAGGAAAAAAAAAAAAGTAAATATGTTTTGGCCAAACACCAATTCCTAATACTAGGAGTTGCCTTTGTCCCAGAAATAAACATTTATGTGCTGCATGAGTAGTAGTCAATGACATGACATTAAGCTAAACACGCACAAAGTGCATATTTTGGAGGACAGTTTCCTCACATTCTCAAAGTGAAACCAAAGATGGACAAATAGCATTTGTACAACTTTCTCCCTCCCTTTTCTCTTTACTTAGGGGCGTACAAAAGATAAGGTTAGCTTGGATTTACACCTGAATAGAGATGTGTCTGAACAAATCATAGAAGACACAGTTTTTCACAGACCTTGAGATTATTCAAATTCAGTCTGTGACACCTGACCCTCATAGCAAACTTCCTAGTAGCTCAGTTGGTTTGCCAGTTTTGACTTGTCATCACCTCTTTGCCAGAGTTGGTATATGACTATTATACACATTTAGAAATCAGTTAGACATTCTTGTAATAATATTTTTTTTTATAAATAATGAGACCACACACACACACACAAATCCTTTTCCAATTGTGATCCTGGACATAAAACATCATTTATGTTCATAAAAACTAAGCCTTACCGATCCAACCGCCATCACCATCAAGCTTCACCTCTTCTACTGTTCAGCTTTCATGCCAAACGCTTCTTATCCCCTTATCATAAAGTAGTGAGCATGTAGACTTCTTTGAAGCCAACATCAATGCTGATCTTTTTTAGCACCATATAGAGGGAGGTACAGAGTTATAAAGCTGCTGGCAATTACCTTTCCTTACTGACTGAACATCACTTGAACATGTGATATGCATTGCAGCAAGCTGAATGTTTGACATCCCAAATCTTTCCTTGTCAAAGCAGGAGCAGTACCTGATCCCACGGCTACAATGGCTTCATTCCTTGAAAAACTCCTAGCAGCTATTGTGTTTTTCAAATTTATTCTATAACAGGGTTTCAAAGTTGTCTGTTGAATGTCAGTATCAAAGATGAAGCTGATTTTATTCCTATATTTTGGGCTTTTGAGTTAAATATACATTTTTGAAATGTGTTTCTGAGGCTTCCCTTACTAATGAGTGTTTTCAGAAATAAATATTGGGTGTCACAAAAAAAGTGTTTTGCATTTCTGTTCCACTTCCTGTCACTTTGTAAACTCTTTTGAAATCAGACAGTCAAAATAGTAAACAGATGTTCTGATAATAATTAACAAGTATTTCTGCAAGTAGGGGAAGTAACAGTGCCTGCAACCCTATGGGTTTCTGTTCTTCTCTATCTACAATCCCCCTCCACCACAACAGCCCCATTTTTTTCCCTTCCTTTCTGACTTCCCTATGATCTCAGCCTCCACTTCCAAAGCCTGCAGATATCCTGTAGATAATAATTTCCCCTCGGTACCCTCCATGCCTCCAGGCTCTCTTCTAAGTCTAGCAATTACCAGCTAGCGAAAGGTACCACATGCTGTGGCTGGTTCCAAAATATACATGTGCTAACTGGCTGGTCACTACATACAGGCTGATTGGGCAGTGTCACACCAGCTGAGGTTTGCTCCCAGACTCAGAGGGTATTAATTTTAGTCTTTTCCTCCTACTCTCCCATTAATTTTCATGAAACTTATCAGTAGCTCATTATATTTTCTTGGAGACTTCTAGCCCTTGTCCAACACGATTAATTCAACAATGATTTCAGTTTTTAGTAAGGGTACTGATAAACAAATGGGCAGACAGAACAACTGCATAAGGCTTCAGGAACCCAGAGTAAAAATCTGTCATGAACCTTGTACTCTAAGGAGCTCAGGAGACTTGGTATCTATTCACAAGTCCAGCAGAGCGCCACAAGGATGATCAGAGGGCTGGAGCACCTCTCTTATGAAGACAGGCTGAGAGAGCCGGGGTTGTTCAGCCTGGAGAAGAGAAGGCTCCGGGGATGCATTATATCCCCTTTCAGTCCCTAAAGGGGGCCTACAGGGAAGATGGGGAGGGACTCTTTATCAGGGAGTGTAGTGATAGGATGAGGGGGAACGGTTTTAAACTGAAAGAGGGGAGATTTAGACTAGGTATTAGGAAAAAATTCTTTACTGTGACAGTGGTGAGACACTGGAACAGGTTGCCCAGAGAAGCTGTGGCTGCCCCATCCCTGGAGGGGTTCAAGGCCAGGTTGGACGGGGCTTTGAGCAGCCTGGTCTGGTGGGAGGTGTCCCTGCCCAGGGCAGGGGGTTGGAACTAGATGATCTTTAAGGTCCCTTCCAACCCAAACCAGTCTATGATTCCATCAATTCTACCTATTCTATGAATTGTACTTCATGACGTCATCTCATCAGAGAGAAAAATATTATTGTTCTTAATTTATAAATGGGTCAACAGAGGCATGAAGAGGTTAAGAGACTTCTCAAGGTCCTAGACCAAGTTTGTGGCAGGGATAGGTATATTTTCTTGACTGGCCTGTACTGTAGCATCAAAGCCGCTGTACTTAATTGGGTCCTTAGTAGAGGTGTGGCTTTGCCATGAAGTAGGACTAGGAATAAAGCTGCAAACCACAGAGAACATTTTGGTATGGCTGACATGTCCTGAATTACTGGATCCTTGACCCATCCTTCTTACAAGCAGTGGATCCTGTTACCTGAGCCATACTCCCTGTGTGGGAAGAGGGACAGAAAGGGATAAGGGACAGAGATGACACTTGCAGACTCGCTAGATTTCTGTAGGTAAAATTTTCTATCCCTGATGCCCATCTTGTGAGCCCTTGGCTCTTCACATTTGCCCTGTGTGTTCTCAGCAGCTCATCATCAGATCCTGCCGTGTGTCCAAGGCTCAGATCCTTTCTTCTTTCCTTGGGGCTTCTCTTGCATTAATACTGACCTTGCCCAACTTTCTTCTATGACTAGGGTTGCTACTGAGACTGTCTTTGCACTGCCTCCTCTCAAGTTCAGATGCTCTCCATCAAGCCCTCTCTGTTAGCCCTTTCCTCTCCTTAAAGCAGATGACAGTCCCCGCTGAAGGATACCCTCCAAGGCACACGTGAATTGGCTGAAAAGGCAATAAACCTCAGGAGCCCTAGTATGAAATTCTGCATCTCAGCGAAGTGAACCACAAAAACTTTATTCCTCAGCTCTTTCTCCCATAATCCCATGATTCTTGTTGACTGGAGTTTCACCACTTGTTCTTAAAGGCTTTGGTCTCATCTGAGTTTCCCTGTATTTATTGTGTATTTTTTTCACAACAGCCATCTTACAATTCTCTAAACTCCTTGGGTATGACCCTATCCCCCGGTCTCTATCTCCTGATTTGGTTTGGTGACCTCCTCACATACCTCATAAAGAGAGGTTGGTTCGAGACATTTACCAGGGAAATCTCTGTCCTTCAGACTCAGCTTTGTTTTCCCAGACTGAATGGCTCTTAAAACACTGGGAGTTTGTATGATTAAGGACTCAGTGAATCCCATGAAAGACTCTGTGATTTGCACAGCTATTGGTGTTTTAAACCACAGTGCTTAGATCTTCCTACACCTCATGATATGAAACATGTTTACGCTTATGAGTCTAATTATCTTTAATCAAATTAAAGTGGCTGCTAGGTTTTCCTTATTATCATGTCCTGAGAAAAAGATAGCCTTGGGACCATCTCAGATCATTTTAATAAGCCACAAATATTTTGAACGTGTATTTTCTTTATTCCTCAAATGTAGGTTTGCCTACTAGAAAAAAAAAGAAGTGAGAAAATGTGACATTGTTTTCAAAGACAGTTCAAAGGGAAGATGGAAGGGAAGATGGAAGGGAAGGGAAGGGAAGGGAAGGGAAGGGAAGGGAAGGGAAGGGAAGGGAAGGGAAGGGAAGGGAAGGGAAGGGAAGGGAAGGGAAGGGAAGGGAAGGGAAGGGAAGGGAAGGGAAGGGAAGGGAAGGGAAGGGAAGGGAAGGGGAAGGGGAAGGGAAGGGTAATTTAATCTCTGCTTTTCTATCAAATTGTTTCGCTGCTCATCAATGAATCAGAGATGAAAAAAATAATAATCTCACAGATTAGCTACAGGTACCTGGATTCAGTTCCTCTGTGTCATAGTGACTTTTTCTGTCACCTTGGACTAGCCATTTCCTCATCTTAAAAAGTAGTATCAAAACATCTTCTTGCATTTTTGGCTGAAATCAATCATTAGCTGATCAGACAAGCCTTGCCTGTCACTATAGCCGTGTATGCACATACGGTCCTGATCTCAACTGACGTCTCTAGGTGCTAATGCAATGCCAAGACTCTGCAATCAGAAGTTTGCAGTCAACGGTGCTGTCAATCATTTTGTGCAAAACAAAAGCTTTGAGAATCCCATGACAAGTAAGTAAATAGATAAATAATGAGCAACCCGCCACATTTCAGATCATGTTGTTTTGGACAGGGAGAAGAATTTAGTAATGGTGTGAATAGCAGCCCTCAGTCCTCCTTTCTAAAATCTCCCCTTTAAATTGCTGCCTTCCTGCACTTTGCATTTTATTACTAGAGCACAGCAACAATGTACTAAAAATAAAATGTATTTTCACCCGACCATCTTGCCACTTGAGGATTCTAGCCATTTATGAGATGTGATAATCTCCTAACTAATTTTCTCAATTAAAGGGCAAGCGCTCTACTCCACTGTAAACCGAATTTAGCTCACAGAGCTGGCTCAGGCTGAACAAGGAGCTTGCCACATCCAACCCACTTTTTCTAGAAACCAGGTTTTCCTAGAACAGCAAGTCTCAAATGCCGCAGAGCGACTTTATTTGGCTATTGGGAGCTTTGTGTATGTCCATTTTACTTCCACATAATCCACGTTATAGCACTTCGATAATCCAAGCCATGGTCGCCATGGATTTGCATGGGACCTGCTGCTGAACACAGCTGCTGGCCTGCAATTTTTGATAAAATCTCCTTTTCTTTCCTTCATGTAAAAATATTAATTTGTTAAAACTGGCGCCAGTCACAAACAGCACATCAGCTTCAGCCTAAACTTTTTGTCAGAAAAAAAGCTTTCTGGCTGCAGATATGTAGCTGTGAAGCAGAAAGTCACTCACCCCAAAAGACCTGGCTGCTTGGTGACCAGTGAGGTCTTCTTGCAGCTGTATAAATAATGAAATATTCATTTGGCCAGAAAAGAGACAAGCTCTTTAGTCCCATGGTTAAAAACTAATTTGGGACGTGAGAAATCCGCACACCAAAGTCCTTGCTTCAATAAACACGTATTTATTCACATAAAGAGCTTGGGCACTGGAGGCTGAGAGAGAGGGACTTGCCTCAGGGACCCACAGGAGGATCTTGGTGTCCGAAGTGGCTTTTCTGAAAATCAAATCATTACTAATGGCAAAACGTGTGCATGCTCTTTTCCATCCCCTTCTTAGGAGGGCTTGGTTTGACTTCAGTATGATTTTTTTTTTAAATCCTGAAGAGTTTTGTGGGGACAGGAAAACCATTTCCTACCCAACTCTACATGGCATCCATCACCACAGAAGCAGACACTCAAATACTAATGGTGCCTGTAAAGCACAAATTGAACTTTGCTAAGCAAAATTAAACCAATTAATCATAGGCCAAAAACTTCGGGAAAAAAAACTGGAGTCTTACAGTGTGCCGTGAAGGCTGCCAGCCTCTGGGATTTGCAGGAGTCTCACAGGACCAGCGTGTTACTCTGCTTCTGCAACAGCTACGTCAAAATCAGAGTTTTAAACAGGGCCAATAGTGTTACCATTTAGAGGGTCATACCTGTCTCAAATACATGCAAATTAACTGAGACTCAGGCTTTGTTTTGCCTTTGGTAAAGCAGGGGTAGAAATTCCCTGGGGGTGGATTGTTTTACAGTTTGCCAGGTCTTTCTGTCCCTAGTCTTCTATTGAAGATGTCTTCTCACACATCTCCGCTTGCTGCTCCTCTTTTCCTCATGATGAAAGCTATCACGCGTGCACACACAAATACACAAAGATATGGCAGGTATACGCTTGGGGAAATTCTCATCTTTTCCCAACTCTAGTTGCCTTTAAACGAATCTCTCCTGACTTTCAACAGTTTATCTTTTCCCACGGCCCCTACCGAGACTCTCAGTGGTTATCCTTGCAGGTATAAATATTCTCCTTGAAAAAGTCTTGGCTTTTTCAGACGGGACAGATGGGCTGTATATGGACCCAGAGAGGAAAGGCCCTTTCAGCAGTGCCATTTGTCTAGGTGGTGGCAAACCAGTTTGGCTTGAGGAAGGTGGAGTTCACAGTGTCGCTCTGGTGATAGGTAGCCCTGAGGATGCCTGCCCGTTAACCTGCTGAGAACGGCTGCATATGTGCTTGCTGGCAACAAGGGTCTCCATGCCATAATGCATTTGCCAGGGGAGTCCCTTGCTTCCTAGCTCAAATGATTCTGGGTTTCAACCTAGATTTGCTGTTGTGCAACGCAGAGGTTGCATTCACCTTTACAGTCCCTCCCTCCCCTCCCTCCGCAGGAAAAACATCCTGTCCTGCTACTAAGAGACATAGGCAGACTTTATCATCAAAAACCAGATCAAGTGATTTGGCTCAAATCAGCAGAGTACACCATGTTGTTAAAAAGAAAAAAAAAGGAAAAAAAAAAACAATCTTCATTTATGAGATTTTTTTGGCTTCTTCTCAGGTTTAGGACCATGATTGCCAAATATCTCGTGAAGGATGGTTTGGACTTTATTCAGGGATCCTCCTGAAAGCAGCATGTACCAGAAAACACATTCCACATCCTAGTCAGTTTTGCAGACTCAGGATGTATTAGATGAGCCTTTCCACTCTGAGATAAATCCAACAAGCAATTATTCTGAGATATATTTTATCCTGGCAGATGCAGTGGTGGCTTTAAGTAACTGAGGATTCAAGGGACTTGCATTTTGGTCCAGACTTTAATCCTGTTTTCCTTGTTTGAGAGGGTACAGCTTCTCTGTTCTGCCCATACCCAGCAACACTTTTCTCTTAGGGACATGGTTTAGTGGTGGACTTGTCAGTGCTAGGTTTACAGTTAGACTTGATGATCTTAAAGTTCTTTGCCAACTTAAATGATTCTGTGATTCTTTTGCAAAGGGCTTGGAGATGAACAGGCGAAAAATACAGTGTAGTATGCAACCTTTCATCGTTCTTTTGAACTACATGTATTGGGTTGAACCCTTTTTCTAAACTCAGAAGGTATCATAGAGGACTGAAGTGGCAGGGACCCTAAGATGCCACCTAATCCATCCCTTGCCTAAGCCATGCCTATATTATTCCACCCAGATATTTACTTAGCCTGTTCTTGGAAGTGCACTTTACCTCTAGGAAAATTATGCAGCGTTTATCTACATTTAGCTGTAGAAAGTTTTCTTAAACTAAATCGTTTCATCTGGATATTTTTTTTCTTGTATTGTCTGTGGTGATCATGTACAGTATGTGTTCACGTCCTTTTTTGCAGCATTATTTTCGTACCCTAAACCTTAAGACTGTCCCTCAGCCCTCACTTCTCTTGGCTGAACAAGTCCCACTTCTTCAATTTTCCTTTTGTGGACACATTTTTGAGATCTTTGATAATTTTCAGCTCCTTTCATTGGAAATTTTTGTTGCTTACACAAAAGTGTGGTGTGCCAAATTGGCCATGGTACTCCTGCTAAATTATTAATCAGGAGTAATGAATGCTTCTGATATGCACATCCATCTGGTTACATGTCCTGGTATGATATTTTTTTCCCTGCAGTATATTGTTGCAAGTTTAGGCCCAAACTTCAACTTAGGCCCAAAGTTCTGCCCATCTTCAGACACAGATGGGCAGAATTGCTCCCTGTAATAGTGCAGCTGATCGCTCCTCAGTGGGCTCTTCATACTTGCCTTCCTTATTTCAGAGTATCTACAAAAATCAGTTTGAATTCTATGTATCTATAATTTTTTTCTACATGTTTGCAGGCTCTCCTTGCTTGGTGTGATCTGCAATACTAGGAAATGGGGTTTATTTCATCCTCCCAGTCATTGACGAAATACTGAACAGAATCAGACCAAGATGTGACCACTGCCAATTCTCGTGTGGAACCTCTTTTCACTAAAAAAAAATATCCTTCTAGCACATCCACTTCTAATGGCTTCATCTAAGCCTAGCTTTGGTAAAAAGGCTGATGTTTCAGAGCCTTTCAAAAAACTTACTGAAGTTAAGGAATAGGTTTTACACTGGGAATTTATCATGGTGCCAGAATTATCAAAGGTAACTATTAACAGAGCACTTCTGCTGATTTCCTAAATAGTCTGCGAGGAACTACATCAGACTCAGAATATTGAAATAGATTGAAAACATCTAACTAGTCCAAACAATTTCTTACCATACCTTCCTTATTTTGCTGATGGTTCTCGCTCCTTCAACCCTGGTATTAATTTTGTTAATCACCCAGTCGCAGCTAATCTTTCTAGGGAAGACTACAGCAAAAAGGCATTAAATGCTTCGGCCCCCATCATCAGTTATTTTCTTTCTTTGTCCATTGAGTAATGGTCCTGCACTTATGTTTCTTTTAGTGACAGAACTGGTTTTGGCAGCTCCCAGCCCCTCCTCCTTCTTTCCCTTTGCCATCCCTCTTTCCCTTGCATTACCGCTCGTTGGTGCCAGTACGACAGTTTGCAGGACCGCATGGTGAACAAATTAACTAATTCATGTTAAAAATAAACATGTTTTGCTGGGTTATTTCTTCATGCTCTTTCCTTCCTCTTCTTATTATTACTAATGCACCTACCCAATATGCTTTTATATCGCTGTAAGTCCTTTGCATAACATTTTGTCCTTTCTGATCTTGTCCCTATGTGCTCGTGCTTATATCATTTCCCACTGATTTGACCTATCTTCCACTTTCTCTGTATTTTCTTTCCTAAATTTCATAGAAAGGAGATGACCATGCATCAGAGAAGCTCTTATTAACCTTCCTGCACCTTCCACATGATAATTCGAGCCCCAGAGTTGTCTCAGTCAGCTTTTTGGAACTCTTTCCCCCTAGATATCCTTCCCATGAAATCTCCTCTACCAATTAGCTGAATTTATTGACTTCTCCTTTCTTAAAGCCTCTTTTCTTTTTTCTTTCTGGTTCTCTCTCATCTCACCCTCTTCTCAGCATCTTTCTATTTTATTTTCTCAACCAATTCCTATCTATGGGTCAGAAGAGAAGCTCTTGTAGCTTTTCTCACTTCAACCATCCCAATTTTGGGGGATAAAAAGCGTCTTCCAAAGCAACCTGGGAAATCTACTATTCCTGCTGTGTTTCTATCCTGGTTGATGTTTGGTGTCAATGTCCCTTACTGACAACAGTCCCTGGGGTCTGAAATAGTCTGGTATCTATTCAAGACATTCGTCTCACTTGCCTGCTTTGATGGTCACCACCAACCCATCCCACCGCTCTGATGGCTGCCATCCTATTTCAGCAAGACAGTTTCAGCAAGTCCATCTCATGCTGAATTCTGGCTCTCAGAGCCAATGATATGTCCTTGATCTATAAACCACATCTTCTCTCTTTTGCACTGTCCTCTCTGAACAAGCCGTAACTTTTTACATCAATATTCCAGTCATGTGAACTAGCCTAGCAAACCTCTGCTAAGCCAATTAAGACATAATTCTAATTATGTATTAAGATTCCCAGTTCCTCTGGCTTATTCCCCCTACATCTTACATTAGTGTACAACCATTTAAAATGTTCAGAAGATCGACCCAGTGGTTTTCTTTTCATCTCCCCTTTGCCCCTTAATGTTTATACTCTCCTGTTTCTGACAAATTTAAGTTCATCTGTATGATCCACATTTATAACTAGTAAGCAAAATACCAGGGTCAGACGTATCGGTATTGAGGTAAATAATAGTACTCAAATATTGCACTATTAAAATATTAAAACATTCTTAAGCACTTGAATTTTGCAACGGAAGATATTTTCTGTGAAATAGCAGCACAGCTACTGGGTGTGTTAATAATGCTAAAGAAGAATGAGTGAGACGGATAGGTATTAGTCAGTGGTAAAAAGTTAATCCACAAATAAAAATCAGACAGACTAGGAATGAGTCATATAGAAGATTTCTCATTAATAGAGAATTTTTCCAAATCATGTTAGACCATCCCCACACTTATCCCTACCCCAGGCTATCACAACACTAGGTATTATTTTTTTCAGGAATAGGGTTTTTTTTTGGTGTGTCTTGGAGAATATGTTTATAAATTGTCTTGAATAGCCAAATTCCAAAGGACTTCAGACTGCTGACAAAGCAACCTCTCCCTATATTTCCAACATGAAATATAAAAGAGTTCCATTGCTTTCTTTCATGCAAATCAGCACCTGTACTTATGCGTGTACGTACGCAGGCACAGGGCTACACAGCCAGCACATCACCTATGGCTTCCTGAAAGTTACAATGAGACAAAAGAAGAAAAAAGATGACATGTTCAGCTATAAAAAATGGCCACATTACACTGCAGCTGTAATAACAAATGATAATATTTTACTTAGCATTTCCATAGCACTTTCCATCCATCATGGACTTGTATTTTGGCGGCAGCTTTCTGTGCATCAATGTTTCTTCTTGCTGGTATTTTCCAATGCAGGACACCACTATGCCTTTAATCCCAAATGCCTTAAGTGTTCTTTGGTCTCCTGGAGCGTGCGGTATCGGTCATTATTAAATAAGGTATTACTTTTATCCTACAGATCTGCTGCTAATGTGAATCAGGCTATAAAATCTGGGTTAGAACAAATGCATCAGTAATGCAGGCTTCAGTTCCTCTGTGATGCACATCTCCACTGAATTAAATAGAATGTCATTATACCCATTTTACGTATGCAAAACACAGAGGAAATCCTAAAGAAATAAAATCCCAGTCACCTCAGTTTGTCAGCATTCAGTTTGTGAAACTTTGAGGCTGATGACCCTTGCATTTAATGAAAGACGCTTAGTAATCTGACATCATGCAGTCAAAGAATGAAGCATTGAAGACTGGAATTGCACAAAATCGTGTAGTTGTAAGGAAGAGACTAACCATGAGTGTAAAGGCTTTTTTTTTGTCAGTCAACGTAGACAGGCAGCTCCAACGGGAGACTGAGATCTTACGAATCCATCAACGACAGAAGAGCCCTGAGACTCTAAAATCAGGCTGCTTGGTGAAACACCTGGAGTTAGGCAAGGGTGGATCCAGCCTTACATGACTCACGCAGACACGGTAGCAAAGCCAGGACTAGAAACAGCCTCTCGGCTCCCTGCCCGCTGTTGTCATGATCATACCGTGTCTCCTGCAGAGCAAAGCCTGCATGAGGGACCCACACGCCAGGTACTTGCAGCACTTCCCAAACGACTGCCAAGCCCGGACACCTGATTTACTACGCACTAGCCCTACCAATTAGCATCCCCCTTAGTCGCAAATGTCATTTAAAAATGGTTTCAAATATACAATAGAGAAATAACTAGCCTCAGGGGGTGGGAACCCTTAAATCATGGTCACCACCATGTGAAAGTGGATGGCTCATCTCCCATACAACAACTGAAGTACCGCAGTACTAATAAAATAGGGCCTGCTCACAGCAGACGCGGGCATATCTTTCAGCCCACTCTCTGTGATAATAGATGTAGTAACGTTTTGACTACCGCCTCGTGTTTACTGTGGGTGTTAGCCGAGACATTTCCATGTAAATAAAACATTTATCAAGCTCACAAAAACGTCTGCAGAGCAATTATTGCACAGGAATGGTGAGCAGTGGAGAAGCGGGCTCATTCATTCATTCCATATACCTGCTTAGGCTTGTTGCAAAGGAGGATGCCGCTTTCACGGATGTTGGAATTAGGTCAGGTCTCCTGTGTAGAAGCTGTGTGGGCCAAGGAATAAGGCTTGGCATCAGGAGACCTGGTTTCTATTTGCATAGCTTCTGCTGAGTTACTATATGGCCTTGAGCAACTCACTTTGCTGCTCCATGATGCTGTTTCCCACCCATCTGTAAAATGGGGTTAATGGTACTTATCAGCCTTCGTAAAGTACTTTTGTGGTGTGGGGATGAAAATTATGGTGACTGCTAATTGTTTTCACCCTCTCCATGGAGAGAAGCTTCTTCCCTTCCAGGAATGCAAACCCGTGCACATTTTCCTGCTGGTTGCAGTGTTTAAATTTTCATTCGCATTGATGGTGGCACCCTTTCCTCTAATTTTTCATAAAGATGATGTGCAACATCTGAGATTGAGACTCTCGGGGTCTGGGTATTATCTAGCCTCAGAAAGCATAGCAAAGCTTACAGTACAGAGATGTCTTAGCAGGGTACTGGAAAACAAGTGCTATTCACAGGAGCTGAGGACAAGAAGAGGTTGAGTTGCCTCAATAAGGTCAGAAGGATGTGTTTAAGAAGCTGCGATGAAGCCCATATCTCCTGGCCTCCAGGTTAGTGAATTAGCCACAAGAACTTCCCTCCTGTCTGCCTTAATGTCCTTCTGGATTCATAATAGACATTGCCAGGAAACTTTTCTTTGTGGCTTAGTTTTCATTTTCAGAGTATTCACGCTCCCCAAATAACTGTTTTTTCCTGCAGAATGATCGCTGACAACATGCAGTAGTAGGGTAAGTATCTGAAATTTCTTAGTTGCTGGAAAAGAAGGGCTTCAGAAACCTTACCTTATTAGCACATTAATTGCAGCTGTCACAGACAGCAATTATTTGTTCAATTTTCCTCAAATTCATCATTTTCTTAAAAAACAAAACCAAACCCAAAACCGCAGTAATGAATATTCAGAGTATCCTGGCACTTGAAATCCTGCTCTCATTTGGTAGCTGGCTGTGGCTTCCTCCTATCTGAACACCTCGCACACCTTTCAGGCACGTATGATAGACAGCTGTCCTGCATGCATAGCAAAACAAAGTTTAATCTCCCATACCACAGCAAAATTTACTTTGATAGCTTCAGTGCTGAGCAGCACACCATGCCATCTGCCCAGAACAGGAACCCTCTAGAGCAAACACCAACTTATCTCAACTCCAGTGGACATTTCAGGTTCATCTGCAGCCACCTGGGCGATGAAAACCACCTATAGCTATTGGTCTTGAGCAGTGGAGGAGTGCGTTATAGTGCAAGTAATTCCTGTGGTTATGCTTCTCCTTTAGCTGAATCAACTAAAAAAGCTCAGGAAACCATGTTCTTCACCCTTACTGTTTCACTGACTCGGGCTCTCTAAGCTATTTGTCTTCATATACTCCATCAAGAGTGGAGAGTGCAGTCCAGGAGAATTACAGCATCTCTGGGAAATAGGCAATTCCTCCAGACCAGAGGGACCTCAGCACTGAAAACCATTCTCAGGAGCCTAAAGGAGGTTCTTAACAAACTCCATAAGGCACCCTTGATGTATGTATGTGTGTGTGTGTGTGTTTGTGTGTAGATATATATGTGTGAATGAGCAATATTACAGCCTTTACACAGAGAAATGGAAAGTTCAGGAGAAGATGGATTAGACTGTAAACAGTCTGTAGGAAGGGATGAATGTAGGGTCTGCAGGGAGGGATGAATACATGCCCAGTGTTGGGGTGCCGAGGAAGCCGTGTACTTTGTCCGCTTGCATCAGGTCGTAAAAGTGCAGGCAATTTTAACTGAGTAACACTGAGCTAGTTCAGTATATGCAAAATCAATTTGTTATGATCGAATATTTAGTATCATTATTTAGATTAGTGCATTTTATCACTAGACGGGGCTTTTATGACCATCTAATGTAACCTTCTACATATCGCCTAGCAATTTATGCAGCTTCATAACTAATGGCTAAGCTACAGCGTATCTTTTAGAGAGACATCACATCTTGATTTAGAGCCTTCAACTCATGGAAAATCTAACACCTCCATTGTAAATTGTTCCCAAGGTTCATTACTCTTGCTGCTAAAATTTGCACCTTATCTTGAGTTTGGATCTGTCTGGCTTTGACTTCCAGTCACTGGATCTTGTTATACCTTTGTCTGAGAGATGAAAGAGCCCTATCCTATTGAAAACTGTCTTCCTGTGTAGGTACTTACACAGTGTCAGCAAGTCTCCTCTTAACCTTCTTTCCAAAAAGCTAAATACACTCAGTGTCAAAATTATTCTTTCTTGGGGTGGGAAGATTGATGGTAGCAAATTCAGGCGACTACCTGTGCCTACTTGCCTGAGCATCCCTCTGTAATCTGTGGAGGCTCCTCCAGAAGGCAGTTTAACTAACCTCAAACATGAATATCCCCTGAAGGTGTCTGTCTCTCTCCGGTAACTATTTAACTCTCCTATGGCAACTATGACCTTCACTTGGATGCCTCATTTAATTGAATCTTGGTGATATCTCCAGCCTTTAAATCATCTTTTATCTCTTTCTGAAATCCTTTCTATTTTCTCAACAACTTTTTGGAATGGTAGGCGTGAGAAATGGAGACACACGTCAGCCCCAGCTTCCCCCAGTATCCTAACATGTGGTTAGCGATGCCTCCATCACCCTGTTCAACTTGTCTGCATGTGACCAAGAGCGAAATTAGCCTTGTCTCTCAGCCATTAGCTCCACATTCACAGTTCATATTCAGTACATTTTCTGCAATGACCTTTCAGTATTTTTTCAGAGCTTCTGCTTTCCTGAATATAGTCCCACATCCCCTAAGGCTCAGAGATACAGAATTTTCAATTTGGGGTTATATTAAAATAGATTTGTAGTGTAGTTGGAGCTGCCAATCAGGATCAGGGCCTCACCACACAAACACACAGTGAGAGACAGTCCCTGCCCTGAAGAATTTACACTCTAAATTAGACAAGACAGACAGTAGTAGTGTGTGGGGGCTGTTAAATGGAGACACTGAAAAGTGAAGGCCACAAAGAGATTTGAGGTTTCCCAGAAATTCCCACCCCCACTAGCTTATCAAAGTGACGTATGAGACTAGATTTGCTGATACCCACTGCACGACTCCATCTCAGCATCCTTCTTGCTGCGACCCCACATGGCTGCAGGTGCCGGGCTGCTGACACGTGACCAGCTCTGTCTGACCCGTATCCAACAGGAGCTTAAACATATTTCAGCAGAAGCATGCGTTGGATGGGTTCCATGCTGCAGGAGGCACCAGGGGCAAGAGCACGGCTGAGATGAAGCTTCCTGCCAAAGATTCTCCCAGGCACAGACATAGTTCATGGTTGTGGCCCAGACCAAACCATGGTTCAGCAACCCCCAGTAACAATGTCCAGCTCTCCAGTGGTTGGGTTTCTCTGCTGTTAGTGTTCAACAGCAGTAGAAACCAGGCAAGGGTAAAATTATCTCTGAGGACCAAAATATGAAGTTCTGCATGTCTCCTTGCCAGCGCTAGAGCTGGTCCACTTTTCCTCTCACACTCTCCAGGGTGGCCACCCACGTTTTCTTAAGACTCCTTCACTCCAACTCCTTCCAACAGGAGGAAGGATTTGAAATGTATTTTAGACATATAATTGAACTCTAACCATTTTTGAGTATATTTAAGCTATCTCTGACAGCACTGACTTTCTTGCTGAATAGTTTTCAGCCCTACAGCAAGAGGTGCAGACACAGGACAACTGCTGGGAATGGGGCGATAGAGTGTGGATCACTGGCTTTCATGAGTTTTCAAGCCATCCTCTTCTTTGGGCAGCTGTGCATCTTGTGGATATATGAACAAGCTGGAGGTAGGGTTCACATGGTATAGTTTTCTATAGATTCATTCTGCTTTGGTTAAAGTCCATGTAATTTTTTTTGGCCTTACCAGGAAAGGGAAGATTTGACCCTTGTTTTAATCTTACTTTTTCTGTAACAGACTAGTTTTTACTCCTCTGTAGGTTGAGCTGCTAAGAAAACAAAATGAAACAAAACCAACCAAAACTGGTTTGGCAATCAATTCCAGCCACTGAATGAGCAGCAAGTATTTTCTTGGGAAGAAAATAATTTAATAGAGGTGTTTAAACACACTGTAAAATCATTTCTAGAAAACAACATACAGCATTTCAAAATGGATTCTCTATGGCGAGAGCCTGCAAGATGCTGAGCAAATTCACTTCTCACGCATGTCGGTGGGAGCTGAAGACAATCAAAGCTTAATCCTGCATTAACTGAAGTCAAGAGCAGTAACCCAAGGCATTCAGCAACTTCTAGAAGGTATTCAGCTCCAGTGCTGCTGGTGTCTGCATATCGCTCTGGTTTATAACAAACCACGTCCTGCTCGAAAAAATCCACCTCTGCTAAACATGTCCTTTCCTTTCACAGCTCTGAGCGCCGATTAGGTTTTCAACACACCATTGGGGTAAAATGGCCAAGTATTTTCAAAACAGGTCTAGAGGGTAAAGCCAGACTTTCTGTTGTGATGGTTATTCTCAGTTGCCCCAGGTTGGGGTCAGGAACTATGTTGATCTTGATCCCATTCCACCATGAAAGCCGTAAGGCTGAAATGCAGATTGGGAAAAAAAAAACCAAACCGGAAAGAAGTGAAGCAGAAAATGGTAACAGGGATCTGATGGGGCTGGGAGTGGTGGTGGGGAGAGCAAACAGGGACTGGCAGAGGTAGACAGGGTGAATATGGGCCATGCTATATGGCATTATGCTTTGAGACACCAGGCGCTGGAAGGGAAAATGGGAGCTAACACTTTACCCTTACCTTATAGAAAAATATAAATATCAGTTAATTATCTTTCCTCAAGGACAAGGGGACAAAAGTGCTGGACACCTCGGAAAATAACATAGGCAAATGAATTTCTTTGTTTCTAGTCAATAAGCCACAAAAAGGTGAAAATTATATATGTGTGTATGATATGTTTATTATAATTATTTATACATATAAAAAAAAACCCCAAATCATAAAGAAAAACATCTAAGCACTCTCCACCTCTGGTACTGCAGGAAATAAGGAGTCAAAAAAATAAATCCCCTACCAACAAAACATGTGAATTTAATTAATAGTAAATAAAAGAGGCAATAAACGTCTCACAGGCAACCTTCATTTTGGATTTTCTATGTTTTTCAGTGTTTGACTTTGAAGCATTAACAACATTCTATGAGGCTGGCTTGGGATGTATTCTGGGTTTTGGTAGCAATGTCATCTTTCTAAGTAAAGTGCCTCTTTGCCCTGTGCTATTCTTGGGGAGAAAAAGAGACAAGAGAGATAAAACCAGAGGTGCTGGGTACTAATCTGATTGTTTAACGTGTTTTTTTGGAAGATGCTCTGATACCGTGATGATTCAAGCTAAATGAGAACTTGCAGATAAGTGGAACTGAGCCCCAGGTTGTCAGTAATGAACTTCAACTAACTCACACTGGGCCTGCGCCCAACAGCACTGGGCACTTTTACCTACCGCAGAAGGCAATGATAAGACACAAGTATGCTCATCTCCCTGCGGATCCAAGATATGATACCACTCGCAGGCAAAATTACATTAGCTGCTTACTGTGCTGCAAATTTTAATGGTTTACAAGCAACGAGAAATTGCCACATTGTAAATTTGGGATAGATGACATAGAAATGAGACAGGCTTACAGGGGATATTCCCTTCACTCTCAGCTGAGTTACACTTTATTAATATCCTGCTTTCTCTTTGTTTACAGCACCAACTGGTTTTATGAGTGGGTAAAGTGCATTTTGCTCATTTGTTTTGGTTTAGCATAGGGAAACAAAAAAAAAAGAGAATCACTCCCTGCTGCTTTCCTCTTCTTCCCAGACCTCATGCCCACATCAGGGGAAGAGTTATATTAATGACAGTGTAAGTGTCACTAAACATAGTTGCTGCTAGAAAGGTCCTAACATTGTTTCCTTGACGACGTGCCTAGGTACCATGGTGATCAGTGTGGTAGTGTCCTGAATGGGGACATCTACCCTTTGCTTTTTGCTTTGGATTTCCTCTTGCTGCTGCCACCAGTTCTCCTCCCATAGCAGGGATGTATCTGTCCTCACCATACACACATGCTCTTAGGCAAAAAATTCCCTGTTAGCGGGGCACCGCACATCCCGCCCTCGCTCCATCACCTCTTTGCAGTGGGTCTACCAGTTAAGAGTGAATCTGTGCACACTACAATAGCGTGTGGATCCTTCTCTGGTGCCCTGCAGATGATGAAAAGACACCAGAAACTCCATGATATGAGCATCCCTTTATAAAATCATAGAACTGTCTAGGTTGGAAGGGACCTTTCAGATCATCAAGTTCAACCACCAACCTAACACTGCCAAAACCACCACTAAACCGTGTCCCTCAGCACCACATCTGCCCAGCTTTGAAATTCCTCCAGGGATGGTGAGTCAACAACTTTCCTGGGCAGCCTGGTCCAATGCTTGATAACCCTTTCAGTGTAGAAATTTTTTCTAATATCCAATCTACACCTCCCTTGGTGCAACTTGAGGCCATTTCCTCTTGTCCCATCGCTTGCTGCTGCTGTTACCACGCATTGTTCACTGGAGAGGTAAGTTGCACGTATAAAGTCTTGGGGAAATTACTTCAGTGACTTGGGTGAGCAGTCAGTAAGTCTGATGAGTGTGGTTCAGCCTTGGGGTGCATATTTACCATTCAGCGTTTAACATGGTAAAAGAGGATTTGAGACTTTCCTGTGAGTCCTGGGAACTCACACTCCCACCACCCCCACTAACATACGTAGCCAGAAGCGCGGGCAAAAAGTGAGGACGCTTACGCACAAGACTGATTCTCAAGTACATGCCCCTCTGAATGAACGGGGTGAAAGTGTGATGAATTACACCCCGAGCAATACATTCCCCTCTGTCTTACCGCTGCGCTCCGTGCTCAGAGACACAGTAATATTATATGCACGGCTTACGAGATGCGCACACTGACATTACAGCTGCCACTTAGAAGGGTAGTGAGGAGGGAGTAACAAATGCTGCATTGTCAGTCTGCAACAATAAAGAATCATTTTCATTCCTTGTGCACAAGAGCTCCAATTATAATCTAATTCAATTCAGATTAACTATGCTTTGATGGCATTTCCATTACATAAAAAATAAATTTATTAGCCAAGTATAATGTGTTTTGACTATAGTTCTAATGCTAATAAGGAGGCTGTTTAACTGCTTTAATGCTGCATTTTAAGCACAGTTATAAGCTATTTCCTCAAAATTTATAATCAGGGTGTGCAAATATTACACTGGAAACTCGCAGAAAGGAAAATTATCAGGATTTACAGGTGAGCTGTTAATAAAGGCTTATAATCCATTGGTTTTAAATCCCACCCATTAAGAATTTTCAAAAGACGCCTTCATTAAAGTCTCTTTCCAGGTGTTTTGTCCCGGGCTAATCTCACGGTCTGGTGAAAGGTGGCAGACGTGATGGGATCACATTAATGTTGCTTTATCTAAGGATTGTTAATGACTCATTTCAGATATATCTAAACCACAGACACCTAATCTAATTATAGCACCAGAGCTGTGTCTTTATGTGCTGTGGATGATCTCGGTACCTTTTGTACCACTGGCCTCTCCAGCAGTCCTCATCCTCTCCCTGAGTTCATGATGGGTTTGTCTTCTGCTCATTGTTCATATTTTAACGTCTGTTGTGGGTTCTTTAGGACAGGGTGTTTACCATAGCCCCCTTTGCCCAATGCACAAATGAAAGGAGGCTCGGAACTAATTAACCATTCTGATTAGTGGAGCACATATTTATGTTTCCGCTCAGGGCTTTAGGGTATGTGTTTGAGCTGTTACAAACGAGAACCCAAAGCAATCTTCCCTGCTGCCCAAAGGAATCATGAAGTTGGAGCAGCTCTCCATCGCTTTCCTGGTCTTCAAGCCATCATTTGCCTTTTGGCAGATGGTGCACAGGATGCTGGCATGGAGTTCGGAGGCTGATATCTCTGCTGCTTGCCAAAATACTAGGGGCTCTATAGAGCCAGAACAAGCTATGAAACTGTATACCATAAGTAAACACACTCAGCACACACTCACCCCATTTATTGCAGAAAAGGCCTACCTTGATCATCCATCTCCAGGTAAGTGATAATTTTTGTGCAGCTTGCAATTGAAGTGAAATGGCCACTGCTTGGGCAGCTTGCTTTAGTCGAGAAACAGTTGCCTTGGAAGAAGCTAGATCCCCCAGACCTGGAACCACTCACAAATGGATGCAGTAACAGATGGAAAATTCTGATTACTCCAAATTTATATCTATGAAAGCTCCATTTTAATTACATTCCATGGTGACAGAAAACCAGACCCCTGCTGTATTATGAATTACTTTCTATTCAAATTTACTTCTCATTGATGCCATTAGTTTACGTGAACAGGAATTAACATTTGATTTCTTTTTCTCTTTCACAATTTCTTTTCAGAACAAAACCACTTTTATTGGGAAGTCATCACTGAATCAAATTATATCTGGGGGAAAATAAAAAAAAAAAAACAAAGCACCAAACAACAGCCCTCCTAAGTTTTGAGGTAGTATCTTCCAAGAGGAGGGGGAAAACAGAAATGCCAAAGGAAATTTGGGCCATTAGTCAGCCTTCTCCAATTATTTATGATGAGCAATTTATCCACTCTTTTTAATACTCTTATGGGGAAAATGTATTTTCCACAAACAGATCAACAATTTAATATTTATTTTTTCCTCAGTTTAAATCTTCTTTTTATTGCTTAACACACATCTGTAGACAATATATCTAAGCCCCCGAGTTTGTCATTTTCTTTGCAAGTGCAATTGCTTACATGGGTAAAAGATTTATTATAGCAATCTAAAAGATCAAGAAACAACAAGATCTAATGACTGGACTCCGAGGCTGGATTAATTGACTCTGGATATACTGCATAATTTTTTCCTTTCTCTTTTTTTTTTTTTTTTTGGTACAGTTAGGGCAATTAGTCATTGGGAGATAAGGCAGACTGCCTATCATTGCAAATCTCTGAGAAAAGACTTTCTAAAATACATATTTCAGCTAAGCCAGAAGATGGGAGCTACCTGTCAAACTCTGTGGCCTTTTGCTTGTAGAATGTCAGATTAGATGAGCATGTTCCCTTCTGGCCTTAAAATTTCTGAAGTATTTGTTTCAGAGTTGATCTGTACTAGTCACCTAGGTCAAATAATAGGTCAAGCGTTTGTGAAAAACCAGACAAGCAGATACAAGCATCACCATGGGGCAGAAATGGGCAATCTTCACCCTGTTAAGTGCTTCAGCCAGATCCTCAAAATGATGACCAGAAAGCTGAGGGCAACCTGCAGTTCTAAAACAGCAGGTCAAGTGACAATTTGAAGGGAAACAATCAACACTGGAATGAAATATCATCACCTCAGATGGCAGGTTACAGCTGCTGAAAATGTGCTCAAGTCATTTGCTCATTTCTAACCTGTAAATTAGACATAAATTTGCAACTGATACATAACGGGGGGGGGGGGGGGGGGGAGATCAAACAGAACCCAATCCCCCCAAAAAACTATTAAAACTTTATTCCAGAGTGCATAAACAGAGTTGCCACCATGTTTCTGTGTAAGGTGGTAACAGCCTCTCCTTTGTGCCCAGTGCCAGTTACACATCTGGAAAGGTGTTCAGCTCAAACACCTCATTATCAGAAAGAGCTGGAGGCACTTCAGAGGTAACGACTCAAACAATTAAAGAGGTAGGAGGACTGATCTGGGAGGAAACAGCCTCTGAATAACTTAGGAAAGTGACGACTAAGGCACTGTGTTGGCTCTTTGTGACTTTTATGGGAGGTTTTGCAGAGATTTCAATGGGATCTTGATGAAGGACAAAGATATGCTAATCGATGGCAAATGTACAAAATGTGTGAAAAAGAGGAGGAAAAGGAAAATTTAGCCACGGCACAGAGTAGAAATGAGGTGGAATTAGAAGGGAAAAAATAGAAGCAAACTTTCCTAAAAAGTCAGAATTCATAAAAGGCAAATGATGAACAGAAAATAACGAAGAGATGAGAGAATGGATGGAACGATCCCATGGAACAGAATATGCTGTCTGATGATTTTAAACTAACTTCGCTCATGGAAAAACTATTAGGAGTATGGACGTGACATAGCCTGGAAATTGAGATTTCCAGTTCCTGGGAGATGAGCCTGGATAAGGCTCTGAGAAATTTTCAGTTGATTGTGGGGGTCCAAGTCCAGATTCCAGTTTGTTATCTCTTTTACAAGTCAAAGCCTTCTGACCTGAGTATATCCAAAACAAGAGGTCTTCAGAAACAAACGGACTTCTTTCCCAATCTTTCCCTATCAAATTTTCAGAGCAAATGGTGAAAGGCAAAAATGCTTTCACCTCAAAAACATGTAGCTAGGGGCCACTCTGCTACCGCATTCAGAAGAAAAGGGGGATTACTTTTTGATAAGATCCCTCAATATAGAAAGAAATAAATATATATAGTTGCAGATCAGCTTTTAGAGGCTTGTGTCTTACTGGCCATTATGGGAAAATCTGTCTTTTACGTGTGGAGATGAATTCGGCATCTGATGAACAGTGAGCTGCACATTACCTGAACTTCTGACCTGTTCAGTGAAAAAGTGCCATGCCAGTTCTCATCTTTTGCCTCCTTATTATCCACGGTTTATATATTCCTACCCAAAACACTCTAAATATTTAAATTATGAATAACGAGGAGTCAGAGGAAGGAAATTTAATCCATTATTTCTTTCAATTGAGATTAATTATCCTTATTTTTCTCAGAGGTTTTTTTTTTGGTTGTTTTTTGGGTTTGTTTTCGGTGGGTGGGGCGGGGACAGGGTTGGCGGTTGGTTGTTTTGTTTCTTTTTGTCTGGAGGGTCAGCACTACAAGAAAAATGACCAACTCTAAGAGGAGGCAGTTGTTATCAGTTTAATGATCAGTGAGTAACTGGATCCTTCAAGGACCCAAGGCCTCTCGGTTCAACAAGAGTCAATGATTACCGAAGATACACAGCCTTTCTCAGCACTGATCCTTATTATGCAATTCAGAAAAACCCTGAGAGCGGGAGAAGCCATGTTGACGGCAATAAGGCATTTATGGCCTTGAGAAGCTGCTGTTCCCTGGAGGCCTGTAAGTAAAGCCTCAAGTTTTCTTCTGACCCTGCAGCTGCTGCAAAGATACAGAATGTCAGTGTTGGATACAGAAATATTTTAATAGCTTTAATTATAATATATAAATACATTGAGCTCCTTTTGTATGCATCCTCCCTCTTTTAGCACTTAGCCTTCCTTTTGTTCTTTGTGGAGGTGCTGGATAATGCATGTAGCGTATTAAAGCTGTTCTTTCCAAAGACAGACATGAAGCAGAATGCATGAGGAAGGAAAGAGAAAAATGGTGAGGCACGGAAAACTGGCAAGTGAGAACTGAAAAATAAATTGCAAGAGTCTTCTAAAAATATTTTATAGGAGAAAAAAAATGTAGTCATCTCCACACTGATATCAAAGCAGTCCATCTGTTTGGGTTGCATGGAAGCGGCCCCTAAACAAGGAGTGATGATTAAGCAATTAAAGTCTGGTAAGGTAACAGCCCCTATGCCAAGTTAGCAGAGCTGCTGTAGACCTCTCTGTTTCACCTCAGCCAAACAGTAAAGACTTGTTGGCACCTTTACACCAGTGATGCACCAGCCTCTCTACTCTAAGCCTGTGGTGGTCTTCTCTAGCATTCTCTAAAACGAGCAAGCCCTTAACCCTACTGTGCACTTCCTAGATGTCCTACTAGATCCATAACAGCATCTACACTCTCTCCAAGCACCTCCCAGAAAAAAATCCTGAACGTGCTGGTGAAATCTTCTGCCACACAATTAGTAAGGGAAGACTCTGTAAGTGATGACCAGCCATGGTGTCTATGTGTTGGACTAAATGAACAACACCAGGACAGACATCGTGGCTGCTCATCACTTACCCTCACTTATTTCCCTTCTGGAAACTCTTGTGCATCATCCTAAGCACTTTGCTTTGTGCCTTAGGGCAAGGAACGTGAGCAAAGATGGGATTTTATTCTGGAAATGCTAATCTTGCAGAAACTGAATGAGCTGAGGAGAAAAAAGGAAGACCTACATCCTTCTAGACTCAGGTGCCAGCATGAGCAGTCACTTCATAGAGCGTGAAAGCACTGAGCACATGGCCTGTGGCAGGCTTTATATTGCCTGAAATGGGAGCTCACGCAGCAGAGAAACAGCATGAGAAATGGGCTGCGGAGAGACCAGAAGGAAGAACGGACTGGAGCGTGCTGAACAAACAAAGAGGAAATCACATAATCAGGGAGAAAAGGTATGGCCCTTGGCAAGGCCTCTGGCAGTAAAATCTATGTTAACAATATCACCTTGTAAATTTGTTGAATGCATGTAACTCTGCTTCCCCTGGATAATATTTTTATTACCAAAAAAAGCCTCCCTCAAAAGATAAATATGTTTCAAAGGAAGCTTGAGTGGAGTTTTAGCAGATCTCACTCACACTTTCATAAAAAGAAAAGTAATGCAACATTCAAACATTGCTTGGGGTACAAGCGAGAAATTTGTGGCCAGCTGCAAGTCTTTTTGTTTTCTTTTCCAAATTAGCAATGAGGAGGCCAGCTCGGTTTGCTTTCCTGATATTGTAGCCAGGGAACATTTCTTTTCATGCAGGTTGGCTGTGGCTTGGGGGGATATTAAACCATTTGCATTAATAATAATCAAGGACTATCTACCATCAAAACAAGTCGTAGACTCGACAGTCTGATTACATCATTTGAGGGAGAGGAAATGAAGTTTAGCGCTTGTTTAAACATAGTGAAATGAATTTAAGAAGTTACTAAAAAAACCATTAAACCTCGTCTCCCACTCGTTCAGTTTCATTATGGATAAAAATCAGCAGACTGGGAGAGAAGGACGGTCTTAGATACCCTGACCCTTGTGAGGAGCGACACATTTAATAAAAAGTGCATTTCAATTCAGACAAATGCAATGCATCTAGGAATGAGGAGTACAGGCCATACTTAAAAGGCAGGGATATGCTACGCTGAAACAAGATCTAAGGCTTCTTCTTGGATAACCAACTGAAAAAAAAGAAGAAAGTAAAAAACATGTCACGCTGTAACAAAAAACCTTGTGAGGTTTTTCCTTGCCTGTTTCCAGCAATCACACTTCCAAAAATATATTAATTGAGAAAGATTTTGGAAATTATCTTAAAAGGATAATCTAGGATAGGGAAATATGCTTTTAAGGGGAAATCATAGTTTCCCAATCTATTTAGTACACTTGTAGATGACCGAGACTTGACCTGGTCATGGGTTATGTGCACTTAGAGAAGGAAGAGCTTTCTGACTGTAAACTGATCTTTAATTTAGAAGAAGTAAAAACAAACAAAGTGTACCAGCCAATGTTTGGAAGATGAAACTAGATAAATTCAGGCTAAACCATTAGCGTGACTAGCTCCTCAAAGTATGTATCTACATTTCATGTTAGCTCTTCATCAGTTAAACTGTTTAATTTAAGACTGAGCTACAGCATACCCATATGAAAAACAAAAGACGCACAGGCAGAGGCTGTAGAATTGGCACAGAAATTACTAAGTGCTATGCTATGGGATAGCACAAAACTAGAGGAGATCTACCAGAGTGTCAGGTCCCCTGCGGACAACTACATCACTGAAGTTGTGGCAGGGAGGAAATGAGGGTGTCCCTACTGTTGTTGAAGCTCTGGCAGCCCATCCATTCCCCCAACACAAGACTGTGGACTCCCTCCAAGTGTTTGACCCGGAGCTCCAGACTCAGCTAATCATCCCAGAAAATAGCTAGCCCCAACCCGTGGGTTCCTGCAGCAGGTGAGAGCCTCTGCACTTTAGAAAGCCAAGGGACTTGTGCCTCTTTGCAACCCCCCCTCTGCTGTCTGAGTGTGTGCAGTGGCAGTTGCCTGTCCCAACGCCTTGCCTGGGGTCCTGCCGTGTCACACAAGGCTCGGGGAGGAGATGCTCAGCTCTCCCACCACCCACACGGTGGATGATTGTCCCTTGCCTTCACATTCCCTTGTTGGAAAGTCACAGCAGAGGATCATACTGATTCTCATTCACAACTATTTTGCATGTTTAAAAATTACAGTTCAGTTCCTTTTTCTTTTACTTAGATACTGAGTGGTTTGTACTTAATGATTCAGCCCAGAGTAGAAAAACACATCTATTCAGAAAACTACCCTGATGTGTTGATGCTCACTTTTTTTCCTCATCATCCTTTTAGCATTGACAAGGATTAGTAAATCTTGAAAATGTATTGTTCACCCATAGCAGATAACACATTTTCAAATAATACAATTTTCACCTTTAGTCAGTAAAAAGTGGTGATTAGAAATACATTAATTACCTGCTACACACAGCTTGATTTTGTAGACTAGAAGAAAGCCCATCTCAGGCTACATTTACAGAATGAACTTTAGAGCATAGAGATTATATCAGATTTTACATCACCATTATTCTTATAGGCTGAGGCATCCAAAACAAGTCCAACTGTAGCTAAAATTTTATTTGAAGAACATAGCTACACTCAACAATTTTGGATGTTTGTAGTTATGGAGTTTTCAGTATTATCACAAATATTTCAAATGTAAACATTTTTGTCTACACTATTTGTTTGGAAGACAAAAAGGAAAAAAGATTTATCTGATGTGTGTATACATGTGTGTGTATATGTGTGTATGAATATATATGTGTACACTTTTATAATTTCATTTTTTACTTCTTATAAGTCCTAAAATGATCTCTCTCCTACACAGTTCTTTTTTCAAGCCTGCAACTGACTATTAGTAATGTTAAAATAATCCATTACTCTATTCATTCATCCGTTGTGACAAAAACAAGTTTTACTGAGTAGTAATGTGTGATCCTTTTTTATTGTTGGATAGAAGGAAAATGCTCAGACAAAACCTTATACAACTCTTTAAGTATGAATAAATTATTTTGGTATGGCATGATAGGTATATTATGCAACTAGAAGTGATTATGATTATGAACCCGCAAAAAGGTCCTTATCCACTTTAGTTAATCCTCAGTAATCCATTTGATTAGATTTGTGTTTTCTTATTTTGATGTGTTAAAACCAGATTCAACCACGATGGGTATGTTTTAAAAGCAGAATAGCAAAAAAGAGCTGACGTTGTATATATAGAACCTGCTATAGTACTTTCAAATACCGCAAACAAGCTTTGAGTAGTTTCGTTGGAAACACTTTTAAGAATGAACAAAGACGTTAACGCTTTTTGTTTCAGACATAAGCCACCACATTAAAATGAAATACTGTATTTTTTTACAAGAAGAAAATAGCACAAAAGATTTTGACCTTCCAGGGGACACGCAGAATCACCCTGGGATGTCCAGCTCAGCTGCAACTGGACTCCCTCTGAGAGACTGACGATGATACAATCTTTATCTTTATAACTTTTATCTACATCTGCACTTCAAAAAAAATGCTGATCTATCAGCTTTCTGCTCAGTCACATAAACTGAATGGGGTTTGCCTTCTTTTACGGTTGGCTCTGAATGGAAAAGATGTTCTTCTGCTCCTATACCTGCCATATATTTTACAAGTAATTACCCTCTTTTTACCTTTTTGTAGTGCATGTGCGTACAGACATCCTAGGGGACTGTGAGTAGATGTGTACATATGTGCACCATCACAGTCATGTATTTTGTAGGTATCCAAAGGATTCTTCTGCTGACTCCCTGAAAGGACACGGTGTAGTTCTAAGAAGTCTGGAGGATGGTGAAGGATCCCAGGCTGTAAACCACCCAGTGTTCTTCACCAAGGACATAAAACTTGATAGACTCAAGTGGAAAACTTCACTCTGACCATCATCTTGCATAAAGGAAGAATTGTATCAATAGAGGGGAATCTAAGATGAAAGCCTTTGGCCAGTCTGAAGACATCTGATGTCCTGGCTTTACAGAATAGCTACCGCTGCTGTGTCCAAGCCCAAGGGCAGGGCCTGATGGGACTCCAAATGATAAAAATTGGGGTCTTTGCTACTACTTGGTTCTCTTGTTGATTCCACTCACCACTTTTTCCTTAATTTCATACACTGACACCGCTGGTTCCATAAATTATCACATTTTATGGTTTTATTGCTAACAAAATAAACTTTGGTGACATATTTAAAAGATGTCAAGGCTATGAAAATGAGTTTGTATTTGCAGAATACTTTTAAGTTGTAGTATTTTCAATATATTACAGACAAGGGACAGGGGGTGGGGAAGTGTTTAAATAAAAGTGACACAGTGAAGGTTATTCTGGCCACATATACCCACAGACACATGCAAAAATGACCTTGAAATTTGTCCCATCTGTCAGGTCTCTCCATCTGACTGAAGCAGGGAGTTGCTTTGCAGCCAGACCATGCTAAATAGAATGAATTCAACACAAAATGTGGCAGGCAGCTTCTTGTCAGTCTAACTAATTAAAAAAAAGCAAACAGATGGACAAGCAGTGACTCTTATTCAACAGGAATTTGGGCGCTCTAAGTGAGAAGACACTGTCATAATTTTCTTAGGATGTAAAAAGGAGTGTCCGTATAGATCCATTTCCAGGTTCTAGATCTTAGGGCTTGGTGTTGTGTTTCTGATTGTCCCCCTGCAACACATACGCACACATACATACACACCCCTGTTGCTCCCGTACTGAATTTTGCCTCGCAATGCAAGAGTAAGGGTCTGAGTGGTTCTTGGAGAAATGGGAGAGGAGAGAGTCAGAGAAACAAGAGATCACAGGTTTGATTTAATTACGTCGCTCTCCTTAATCTTTTATAATCCTCAATTTTTATATTCAGCTTTTGCACTAGTGAATTATTACCACATCAAGAGTGACTGAGGGAGGATCGCTAAGAGGGAGGGTGATCACTTCTCAGGAGCAGCGAGCCTGAAAGGAGGCAAATGAAAGAGGAGAGGGGGATGCAATGCTTGGAGCTTGCTCTGAGATGAGAGTGAAACTAGGTGCAAGAGGCAGCGCACATGAAATGGCACGAGCTGGAAAGAGATGCTGACAGGGTGGGCTACGCGGGCTCCTGAACAATGTGCTTCAAATTGATGCAAAGCAACCGCATCCTGCAGATGGTTTTAAAGATGAAAAGAAAAGGGAGAAGAAAGGGGACAGTCCGTCCCAGGAAGCAATGACGATTGCTTTATTTGCAGCAGCTCAAACAGAGTTCAGGGAGGGTGTGTGCTAAAAGTGAAATGGAAGTTACAAGAGTTGAACTGGAAAGGTGGTAGTTGAGTCCTAACCACACAGACAATGAAACTTCGTTATTACTTTTTCAAAGGAGTATCAGCCCTTATTGCACCACATTGAAATGTCAAGAATCAGATGGAACCACGAATAGAAAAAACCTACATAAAAAATAACAACTGAAATAATGGAAACATATGCTTTACAATGCTTTTTTTTTTTTAATATTCCATCCATATAAACATATAAATAAATGATTTCATTTGAACTTTTGGCATCTGTGTTAAAGACATCAGTTTTGCAAAGACTCACAGACATGTTTAAGTCTATACATGGCATGGTGTTTGTAGGGCTTTGTTCAGCAGGTAGCAGTAAGCATGTGTTTAAGCCTTTCTAGGGCAGGAGGACTGCCCCGAAACTCCAGTGCAATCACAGGAACTCCAGAACTGATGAAATGAACTGTCAAAGTCATGAGATTTGGTCTGAAAGTTATTAAAATTTTCTGTGTGAGCCTCCAGAATTTTGATTTTTGAACAGCCTCTTCTGACTTTGAGCATACGAGCCAACTCGTTTCTAGCGAGCAAGGCCAGCTTTCTAGTCTCTTTGGGAGCCCTCACTAGAAGAACCAGCTGGGACTGAATCACAAAGAAGCTGCCAGATGGTGTAGACACCTTTCCCCCTCCAACCAAAATACCCAGTGAGAAATAATTATGTGCTTCTCTAACCTACTATCTGCCAGACCCTTAATATTGCAGCAGCTCGCAATATATCCCTCTTCCCTCCGCAATTCCAGTTTGAGTCTTCATAGAATCATAGAATGGTTTGGGTTGGAAAGGATCTTTAAAGGTCATCTAGTCCAACCCCCCTGCCGTGGGCAGGGATGTCTTCAACTACATCTGGTTGCTCGGAGTCCTGTCCAACCCGACCTGGAATGTTTCCAGGGATGGGACACCTTCCACCTCCCCCCATTCTCATCATAAAATATTTCTTCCTTCTATCTAGTCTGAATCTCCCCTCTTTTAGTTTAAACCCATTACCCCTTGTCCTATTGCAACAAGCCCTACTAAAAAGTTTGTCCCCATCTTTCTTATAAACCCCCCTTCAGGTACTGGAAGGCTGCTATAGGGTCTCCTTGGAGCCTTCTCTTCTCCAGGCTGAACACCCCCAACTCTCTCAGCCTGTCCTCACAGCAGAGGGGCTACAGGCCTCTGAGCATTTTTAATTCACTATGTTAATTAATTTTCCATCCTTCCTCTTAACACATTCCCAGTTTCAAGCCCCATATCAGTAATAATGAGGAGTTAACTCATGTACCCTGGAAGGAGTTTGAGGATCAGAACCATAGGATAAGCTCCAGGCTCCTGGATGCTTCCAACTCACGCCTTTTTTTCTGTGACAATACCATCAACTATACTTTCTGCCTTACTTCTGGTAGTCCTGGAAGGGAGAGGGGAAGCTGATTCATTCTTCTTATAACTGCTCTGAATACCTGCAGTATGGTTAACCCTGAATATTCTAAAATCATTAATTACTGTCCTGAAAATATCAGCAAGTTATCAAAAGCCTGCACTGGGGTCATATTTCCAAATTTTCCTTTTATACTTAGCTGAAAGCTCACGTCTTCACACGAAGCCATCATTTCTGAAGGTGCAAATTACAAAAAAAGAAAGATCAAAAAAAGCAAAATTTTCAATAAAGTCATGACGGTTACAGTGAATCTCTTGCCTGTGAAATCTCTATACAAGTCTTAATTTAGACAGATCAATGATTTTCAACACCACAATGGGATTTGTAGACAAGTTCTAACATATCTGCAAAAGAAAACTGAGAGAAAGCAAGTGAAATGTAAATAGGTGACATCTCTTAGAGAGGAATATCTCCAAGTGAAGACGTTAATGATTCTGAAAAAAAAAAAAAAGATTAAAAAATCACTGGAATGGATTATTTTCTCTTTTACAGTCTGACTGAATATATTTTGTTCTCTTTAAAAAACAACACAAATCCCAGCAACCACATTTCAGGGAAAATCTGAAACACAGATATCCTGGTCGTGCTTCCAGTTATCTGAGTGTTAAAGGGAGAAATAACTTCATGAATGCCAATGCAGTTCAAATCAGCATCAGCACTATCATCTGTGGAGAAGAGAGTATAACAGAATCAATATCTACAGTCCTTGGAGTTTTATCAGTGTTATCATTAGCAAGACCAAATTGTGAAATCCTCAGTCTGTTTCTGCTGCAGCAAAACTCTTCCTGACTTGTGTGGGACTTAGGAGCTGAGTTTGAACCTCAAGATTTGACCCGGACTTGGAGTCTCCCCAGAGTCCTTATACAACCCGACCGATGGGATTTTCAGGTTTGTAACACTTCTGTGATTCAATCTGTGGATATCACCCTCCCACTGAGTCCTGGATCAGACTCAAAATCTGCCTTTTTCTCTGAAAGTTCTCAGAGAAACCTTCTGCCTTTAGGAACTGGTGAGTGTGTGAGAGGTCAACAAACCTCTGCAGGACTATTGTAGACCTTATCATCTCTATTTCAAATCTGACTCTGCTGCACTCCCCAACATAAAGAGAGAGCTGCCTGTGCATTTAAAAAAAAAAAAAAAAAAAAAAAAAAAGGCACACAAAACCCCCTCCCACCCTCCCAAAACCTTCCAAAATGAAGCTGTCTCTTGCACATCAAATTCTCCCACTTTTCAAGGGGAGTGGTGGTGATGAAAAAAGTGACAGGGAGAACAGGTCTTGATGTGACAGATGTTAGTCATACTGCTTAATGCGCTACGGGAAAGCACTCAGATCGTGCGGTGATAAAGGCTGGGTATGAAGCAGAGCAGAACCTAATTCTTTCTTTTTCCATCCTCTTTTGGAGTCTACATCCTTTGCTCTCTCTCGAGCATGATGATCAGCTTTCTCTCTCATTAGGTCCAAATGTAATTTGATAAACATTCACACTTATTGATTTCATTCATTCGCTCAGCTGAATACACAGGACTAGGGAAATCATCCTGGGTGGCCCAAATCAAACATTTGCGCTTTAGTTTGCATATGCGAAAACCCTAAAAGCTCACAATTCCTGTGAGGCTATAGCTGCGACTGAATAACAAACCAATCTCACCTCTACTTTCTGCACTCTTTCTGCTCTCTGTCATGTTTCAGATGCTCGCTGTTCTTAGTTATTTTAGTATTTATTCAGCACAGTCAAGGTACTCAGTTTAACAAGACACAAATATAATAACAATCCCTAATCCCTAAAGAGCTTTTGTTGGTAAAAACAAGGATTACACATTGCTCTAGCTCTCCTTCTGACTTACGACAGTTCCCTGTTTTTCTGTCTCTTGCCATGTCCTGAATAATTAGTGGAGCCAAGGTGCCACTTGCAACATTAATTGCATCATTAAATGGTTTAACGAAAACTTTTTTAGCCGATGGTGTACAATTTACAGGGCTGGCCATACTATCCCTGCGAGAAAAAAAACCAACACTCTCAGTCAGACATAACTGTTTTTGATAAGGTTGAATTTTCAACTCAGTGATTTAAATTTCTTCTACGCTGCATTTACTTACTGAAGGACTTGTTGTAAGTCAATCAATGGCAGTATTTTTTGTTCGTCTCTGAATTTCTTTGAATTTAAATCCTATGCTCTGTTCCTACTACCCCTTTTTTGTCATTGCTTTTCATCTCTAAATCTCCAAGTACTTCACAAAAAAAAAAGATCTGAGTCATTAGAGATGTTTTATGGATGGGGAAGATGAGGCAAAAGGTTTGAACCATGTAAAACCTAGGATCATTACACGACATGCTCTTTCAGAAAAATTAGCTATGGAAATACCTCAGGTAATAATAAATACCATTATGCTATGATTACATTTGAATAAACTAAGGTATCAGCTAATTCTCAACTTTTCCATTGCTTGACAATGAAAGTAATGTTTCTACTCAATGTTAGCGTCACTAAAAGGAAGAAAATCTTTTTTTATTACCAGGCTTTATGTATAAATGTGTGTGATGTGGCAAAAATAAAGAGGCATTCATTTCAGTGTCGCTAATGGGATATGGTGATTTGAGATGGAAGAGAAGGGTGGTAACTCCTGCTCCAAGTGATGTGTAGTAATAGTAGGTTGCTCTGGATTTTTTTTTACTTTACTTTATTTTTTTTATTTTATTTTATTTTATTTTATTTTATTTTATTTTATTTTATTTTATTTTATTTTATTTTATTTTATTTTATTTTATTTATGTCATTTTAATCTGGTTTAGGGGTTTTGTTTTGCTTTGTTTCTTTTTTTTTTTCCCTTTTTTTTTTTTTTTTTGGTGTGTGTTATTGTATTTAAACCACTTCAGATGCACAGGCTTTTATTTAGCAAAAGTAACATTGACATAGTCATACCACAGGACCATCTTGCAGATGAAATGGAGTAATAAACTGAAGCCCAGTTCCCCTTTTCCATTAACCATCATGAATTTCTGTCTTAAAATAACTCCATGGATTTCAGCCTTCCCTCCAAAGCCTGAATCAGCCGCGAGCACACAGTAGAATATACCCACCAACAGCAGAATATACCCACCAACAGACAAAAGAAAGTCAGATTCAACAAAGACTGAGCAAAAATGAGAGGTACCAGCGTTGTAAATCCAACATGACATTTGTAAACATTCCTCTTTCTGCTCATTTCTGCAGGAATTCCTCCTGCCTCTTTTGCCTTTTATTTATTCAGCCTGCAAAGATGGGTTTTTTTCAGGTCAAGGACTGTGTTTTATTCTTGTTGCCTGACATAAGAGGGACCCAATTCAGGGCATTTTTCTAACATAAAGGAAACGATAAACACTGATGATATTAAAAGAAGCTTATTTTCAGGAGGAAGCTCTGGCAGTTAGTAGATCTGCTCTGTTATCAGTACTTTTGATTAAACTATCAGCAACTCTTTCTGCAGGCGCACGTGTGTGCAAACATGCTACTTGAGAAACAACATAGGAGTGAAATTACGAAGCCCAAGCAGTGGTTCCTGGGAAAGGGTGACTATATTTTGGCACAAGAGACAAATCTCTAGATAAACCCAACCAAATTCCCAAGTCTATGTCTCCTGTTAGCCAGCATGGACCAGCCCAAGACGAGCCAGCGCCAGCCTGGGGACACCGAATGCCGTTAACACCATTATCTCGCCGCCGCATCGCGGTTGACAAACCTCCCAGTGTCACATAACCGCATCGGCCCGTCTGGGTCTGCCGCACGAGCAGCGACATTAAGACACATCCTGCAGCCTTATTGCCTCGCAGTTAAATTAAGAGGGCAAAGTCCAAGGTGGAGACCAGAAAATGAGACAACGCGGACTGTTCGGCAGCAAAAAGGGCTGATGTAGACATCACCTGCAGCACGCGATGCTGAAAGCAAGAGCCGCCGCCGAAGGTTGAACTACACAAAGAAACAAGGACAAGCGACATTTGGGATTGGTCCAGAAATTGTGATTAAAAGCAGTGTGAGGGCAAACAGAAAGGAAGAGGCAAGTTGGTCCCACTGTCCTGGGTTAAAAAAAGCTGCAAAGGAAAGGAGAAGGAGTTTGGGAACAGAGGGAAAAGATACGTGAGCAAATAGCAGATAGGATAACTTTGTGTATATGAAGGGTTAAACTAAACTGGTTTTTGCTTTAGTGACTGAGTTTAGTGGGGGGAGGGAATTCCTAAGCCTTTGTTTTGTTGTTCCTTCCACAGTGAAAAAAAAAAAGAGAAAATAAGAGAGAAAGTGAGAGAGACTTCTTGCTCAGGATTAATTATTGAGTGTTCCAGAGCTTTATAATATATTTATATAGTCCCTAGAGCTTGGCACTCACTCTCTCTCCCTCTTTCAGTTTTACTGTGTCATCTCCATCCCAGCACTTTTCACTCAAATACCTCACGAGATCCTACGTGGTGTGGAAGGAGATGGAGGTGCTGGGGGAAATGCTGGCACACCGCAGAGCTCCCGCTAGCGTTGCTCCAGCCAAGGGCGCCCTGAGCACCTTCGATGAGCTTTGTTCTCAGGAGTTTGGAAACATAACTGCAGAGGCATATACTCATTCCGAAGACTAATATTTAAACACATAGTTCATCTAGAAATACGTTTTATTATCATAATTCATAGAATCATAGAAGAGTTTGGGTTGGAAGGGACCTTTAAAGGCCATCCAGTCCAACCCCCCTGCAGTAAGCAGGGACACCTTCAACTAGATCAGGTTGCTCAGAGCCACGTCCAACCTGAACTTGAACGTTTCCAGGGATTATTGTCCACTGACACAGAATTTGATTTGCTTGTGCCCCTTTTCTGCACCGTTTTTTTCTTTGATCTTTTCCCTCCCTCCCATCACAGCATAAGAAGCAAAAAACAGATTAAAATGTATTTGAAGTTTGAAATGAGGTTGACAGGAGGATTTTGATTAATATCTACCACAGGAAAATTAATATTGTTAGATGGAAGTGCTGCTGCTGGACAACCCGGATGACCCGGAGGATGGTGCAGAGATTACAGTTGATGGACGAACAGTGAGAGCAGCTTTGCTTCCCGTGGCGAGGAGTGGGGACACAAACTCTGATGTTTGCCACTGCTAATGAGCACTTTGGTGGTGCATCGCCTCTCCAAAGCCCTAAGCAAACACTAATTAACACATTCATTAATAGTCTTCCAATGTCAGAGACAGGGAAAGAGGGGAAGAAGGTGAAGTCTTGGTCCCATTGACCTCAGTAATGGTTAGATCACTTTTGTGAAGCCAGAACTTCACCCCAAAGTGGTTTTCTACAGACTACACTGAAAGCAGCTCATCTAAAAAGCATTCCTGTGGTTTCCTGACATTGTTATGCTGGCTGTAGTGAGCGCCATGGACACTTTGTCAAGCAGAACATTTAGAGAACATTTATAAATGTTCTAGATATAGAATCATAGAATCATAGAATCTTCATGGTTGGAAAGGACCTTTAAGATCATCCAGTCCAACCAAACAACCTACAATCTCTGCCACTAGAGCATGCCCTGAAGTGCCACATCTAGACGTTTCTTAAACACCTCTAGGGATGGTGACTCAACCATCCCAACCATATTTGGTACAGCAAAAGGAAAAATTAGGAAAAATAGTTTTGAATGAAGATGTAATCAACTCTATTTCCTTGTTCTACACTTGGTGCCACGTACAAGGAAAACCGTAACTCTTCTTCCTTCATATTGACATGAAAACAGTGAAGAAATATCTGAGACACGTGCTCCAGGTGTTTGTTAGGAATATTTCTCATTTTTTAAAAAATGCCTCATTTAAGTCATATTTTACAAAGTGGTGACATACAGAATTCACATTGTTTGTATGTTAAATTGGATCTGGGCCTATATGTTGGGTATGGTGTGCTTACATACACTTCAATATAGACTCGGGTTGTAATGACAGTACAAGGGTATGTTACAATCTATTGAACAAATGGCATGAATTTAAAAATTACATGATAAAGCACAGAAATGCACAAGGGATAACAGCTTTATTGATCTACCAAAACAAGCACAGTTTACAAGTTATTTAAGTTTTGCATTTAAAGCTAAGGAAGCTATTGTAGTGTGTTATCTGAAGAACATAGATGTGGTTACGGAGGAGGAATATTTACCCAAACACAAATTTCTGCAATGTGTAGATGTCTTCATCTGAGTTAGACAACCTGGGCTTCCTTTCTGCTTCTCTGACTTCATGCAGAGAAAATACACCTCCAGAAGCCAAATCACTTCATCTTAAAACAAACTTCTGAAATAAGTTAGATGAATCTTATCTTGTTTTTCTGGACTCACTCTGGCGGGAGTCCAGTCAACCAGCTTACGTCCAGTCACCTACACCGTAGATATCTAAAGTTAGGGGAGGCGAATCTTATGTCTGGTAGTTTATGATACTTCCCCAGCAGCATCTCAAAGCAGCAGACCCAAAGTCTTTGAAAATACTTATCAGAGAAATAATCTAATCCAAACTGGCCAATGGAGAGAGGTAGCTACATACAGACAACTACTCAGTCCAGCCTGAGATACCATCCTGTGGAGTTACATTTCTCTCTCTATCTCCTCTGACTAGATAAAATACTTAAATTTCATGTGGCTGCAGACGGGGAAAAAAAAACAAACCCAAGGCTGAATGTCTTCCTACGGTTCAGTGAACCAACAACTGATTTCAGTTTAATTCTATCCCACAATGTTTTGAGGAGTGTGGAACAGTTTAGCTTTATCCTTGCTACACCCTGCCTCTCTTACAAAGGATGCATCTCAACGAGTGATAAAAAAGTGGGACTTTAAACGTAGGACTGCATTACTTGAGGTTATATTTTCAAAACATTGGTGAACTTGGATGGCTCAATTTTCAGGGGTCAGGCTTAGACACCTGAAGAGGGTGATTTTCAGAAAGCCTTTTTGGCCCTGTAATAATATAGTGGCATTAGGAAGTATTTTGGTCTGAGCACTCAAAATAACTAGTTGCTTTGGAAATGCAGTCCCTAGTATCAGTAACAATAAAACGCACAAGCCCATGTAAACATTTTAACACTTCCGTTATATCTGTTGCATGTCAATATCTTAAAATCGTTCAATTTTCAGACTGATGTCTGTATCCTGACTTCATTAAAGACACACTTCTTTCTAAGTATGTTTAACTTCTATAAAAATATTCTCAGAACAGGCAGGAGAGGGAAATATTTTCAGTTATCATAAAATCAGCATAAGAAATCTGGTATTCCACATGGGACAAAACCCATGTGAACGTGTGAGGGCAAATGGGGTAAAATAGGACCACGCTCCAAAAAATGCTCCTGAGAGGCCATCACTAGCTGTCATAAGCTTTAATCCTTATATTAATTTTGCAGACAGTGATTCAAAAGATTCCCTACTGCCCTTACACGTCCTTCTCAGCCTGCTTTCACCTCTGCCAGATGGATCTTGATGCAAGAAAGAATTTAGACCTTTGGTCTCTTAGTTGTGTTGTCCTCAGATACTTCTCTTGTGAACATAAATCCATCGCAAGCCAAGCAAATGAAGCTGCATTTGTCTTGCTACAGGTAAGCAATGAAAGCATTCTGCAATGAACAGGCAGTGATTGGTGCCCACTCCAATTTTAATGTGTCTGTTAAACAGCTGAGATCAGATTCAGACTCTACAGAGTCATGCAGTGGAGATGATCAGTGAATGACCCTAAGTCAGCTGTTATAACACAACAGATTAGTGCCACTCACTCCAATCCAGCTCAGAGCAAATCTTTGCCATGTGTTCCTTTATATACCATGCTCTTTTAAAGGCAGTATCATGAAGACTCTTTACTCATTCAAGTAATAACAGGCCTGCTGCCATTTCAGTTTAACTTCCAGGAGTCTGCACATTTTTGTTAGAGGACAAGACGGTATTCAGCTACAGGTCACAACGGTAATCCCTTTTAATACTTTTGATATATGAGGAACACATCTCCTATCTCCCTTTCTGATCCAGCTTTCAAGAGCAAGGTAATGTCAGTATTTCATTCCCGATAATCGTTTCCTTAATCACTGGATTTTTCTAAGATGACCTCCTGGAGCTTTGCTTTGTTTTTGTGTTTGCTCAGTCTCCATACAACACAGCTTGACACATAACCGTATTTAGTCAGGCACTTCTCTAGCTCCATTGTCAGTAGGCTTAATGGAAGTGACCCATTCTGCTTCCAATGGTAAATCTGGAGTGCATCCAACATGTGGAAAGACCAACCTCTGACTCCCTTTTTTCCCCTGTTTAATATACTCTTTTTTCCACCAGAATTTGTTTTGTGTTTCATTCGGTACTTCATCTCAGTGACTACTGGGACTGAAGTAAAAATAATACTCCACATAAGAAGAAGCATTAAAACCCAAGTACCACTAATAAGTTTCTAAGAATTAACAACTAACCGTGCTATTTTTTGTCTGTTCGCTTTTCAGAGCTTCTACCTATCTTAAAAATCTTACTGAAAAAAAAAAAAAAACGTCAAACAATGCCAGGCAGAGTTCAGCCCGTGATAACACAATTCACAACTTTGAGCCACAAGAGGCTCAAAATCTCTTTCTTTTAGCATGAGGCTGAAAGAAAGACTGATGGAAGGTTTCAAATCCTGCCTCTTAGGCATGTCACTGCTGGCCTGAGCCACTATGAGACTAAGATTTGGTGCCAAAACTGTCTCCAACACTTTAACAACTCCGCCATTTCTTTTGCTGTAGACAAGTGGATGAGCAAGGGTGATGTCCAACTTAGGGCTGGTTCAGCAAGTGAGAAACTTGGGTTAAATGACCTTCTCAGCTCATGGGAGATACAATTCATAGGTCTGCAGAGTGCCCTGAGTACACACAGGGCTGTTGAAGGTGTGCTACATCTCCCTGCTGAAGGTAGACCAACAGGTAGGAAGAAAGCAAGTTTTGGGTGGCCAAGATAAAGCAAGAAGGGTTTGATCATCACTCAGTGACATAAGCACCTTGTGGGAGAGATGAGCCCTCAGTACCAGTTTCTGCTCTGGTTTTATGAGCCACATGGATGCATTTCTGTCTGTGTTATGTGTGTAAAACAGAGTTATTACTGTGGGTGTGGCACAGTGCTGACACAGCTAGAGAAATCTCGGATTTGGTGCCGTTTCTCAAGTCAGGCTTCCCCGTGTCACTCTCCTTTGTGTGGCGTAGACAGCTTGTCATTTGATTTGATTTCTGGATGGCTCAAAGGGATGTCAGCACTAAAATTCAGTGTAAGGTAGGTATTAGGTGCCTGAATCTTTTCTGGATGTAATCCTCCAGGCTTCACCTCTGATCATCCAATGTATTATAACATACTGAAAGAGAGAGTGAGTGAATTTCCCAGTGCCTAACAAGGAGGCTGCTGGAGGAAGAGATTTAGGCGTTGCTGTCTGTCATTTCCATGAATAAAGTACTGAGCTCTACCTCTTCATGAAGTTGAAAATGACAGGATAGCCACCTAGGTGGTACGCAAAAAGGGCAAATGGAAAATTTGGAAAGCAAAAAATGCTAATTTTTGTTTCAAAACAAAAATTATAATAAAAGTATGCCTACTGTGCTACAAAATATGAATGCTTTGAGTTTTTCTCTTGCATATGTAAATATGGAGAAAAGATTAACAAGATATCGTAAATGTAAGGAATAGATTAATATATTCAGATGCATTGCCCTGGTTTGTGGGTACTTCAGATCTCAACCTAGGCTGATGGCTTTTTTATCATTCCAAAATATTCACAGTGGAGATTTTTTTCCTATTCATAGCATTCAAAATGTTATCTTAATCAGGAATGCTTGAATCCATTCTTCCAAAGTGGAAACAGCAGTGGAATTCGATACATTTCATTGACTCAGGGAACTTACTATTCTTTGTCAGCAATTTCAAAATGATTGCTAGCGAAGGCTGAATAATATTTCTGTACTGGGGTTGTGTGAACCAGGGTGCCTTAGCATTAACACTAACCATGATGGCACTGAGGGTCAGTCATCCCCTGTTGCCAATGAAAGGCTTATGTAAAGACCAAAATAAAACATTATCCAAATAAATAAGAACTGTATCCTACCAACTATCCCCATTTTCAAAGGCATTTTCACCTTCACAATCACAGCTTTTATATTCTTCATCTTTCTTTTGATACCTTCTCTTCATTCAACTCTCTCCTATTTTTGTCCTTTCACATTTCTCTATTATAGCAACTCCCAGTTTTCCATCTTGGGGTTTACCTTTGTCTCATAAAATGACCAATAATTTCATCATGAATGATTGCATGAGAAAGTCTTAGACTCTAGCACAGCTTCCCAAATAAAACAGAGGTGAGAAATATGCACATCCCAAAGACATGGGTTTTGGCTGTTGATTCAATAAAATAAACACTGAGTCAGTGGCTCCGTACATTTGGGAAGCTTTTCTTCCCAACTAAAGAATATACTTCAGATATGTTAAAAACCCCCCATCCCTTAGATTCTGCCAAATCTGAATGTGCCATAAACATACGAAGCAGAATGGATTCAGCCCTCAGGAAGGATGTTTAACACCTCTGTTCTTCATATCATCTTGTCTCTCCTCGATTCAGGCAAACTGCAAAAAGCTCTCTGCCAACCTTACAGGACTGTTATGCATCTGCGTTTAACCAAGCATTTTGCAGAAATGATCTTCACAACAGCTGGGTGCTGTAGGCACACAAGTGCTCCTTGTTTTACAACTGGGAAACTGAGTCATGGTGAAACTAAATGGCTTGGCCAGAAGTCACTCAGAGAAAACAGTGGCAGAGCCAAGTGTAAACCTGATGGTCTCAACTCTGTCTCAATCATGAATCAATTGATTATATTTTCTCTCTCTCTGTCATTCTACAAGGACACTCTAAACATGTTGAATTATGTTTTGACACTTTTGAAACATGACTTTTTTTACTAAGTTCTTATATATTCCATTTGTACCATCTGCAGAAATTCTCAAAGCTGCAGTTTAACTTGGCTTTTGTTGTATTGCACTGAAATAGAGAAGATTTAATGAAACTCATATTCCATCCCATTCATAGTGAAGAATGAATCTTACTTTACAGTACAACAATTAATATCGATTATATTACTTGAAAATGTAAGAAACCGCACATATATATTTTCCGTGAATCAGTGTTCTAGCAAGGACCTCTATTTATTATAGCTGCTGAATACGATGAAAGAAGTGACTCTTTAAAGTAAATAGTACAAAGTATGAAATTAAATATTGAGATTCATTCTTCCTAGAGGAACAGCACTCCTATCTGTACGGCAGAGCAGAGGGAAAATCTTTGGTAAGAATAGCTCACAGTTAAGGGGACAGTTTGGAACATGGCGTAGAAGATTTAATTCTTTGCTAATTGTGTAAGTCTGGCCAAATTACAGTCTTTCTGCTTCTCAGTTAGACAAATGCAAGTAGTGTCTCACAATACATCTTTACTTCAGAGGGAGGCGGTGACAATTTACTGAATGAATTTGAGCTAAAGGTATAGACTTGACCATTCTCACATTGGGGAGGACCAGGCAACATAGCAGGAAAAGGAAGGGAATAAAACCCATTGTGAGGGATCCACCGGAACAAGACTAATGAGGTAGCTTGGATGGGGACAAGACTGAATTTTCAGGAAGATACACAGTGCACAAGAGGGAGTGGAGGGTCTTATGGGTGCCAGAAGCTGATGAGTTGTCAGTCTTGTATCATTTTCCATTTCAGCATCTATGTTGAAAGACACCAGCTCAGTTCATTTGGTGCTGCCACAAATTTTCTGTACTACGTTTCCTCTCCCTCAAGTTTCTGTGCTACTTTTTCTCCCCTCCCTATCACTCCATCTCCTTGACCCTATAATCCTAACGTACATATTGTGAACTGCACATTTCCAGAAAGCAGAACCAGCCTTGGGGCTGGAATCCGGAGCATGATCCCTTGAAAGAAATTCTGAGTCCCTCAGAAGTCAGTGAAGCTCCACCAAGTTGCTACCTGAAGGGATTTTGTGGCATAGCTGCACATAAGATGAGGTTGGTTGTTTTCATTTTCTTTTTTTTTTTTTACTAACTACCTAAATTGACTGTATTTTCGTTCTGTCAATAATCCACGCCCAATTCATAACAGCATAATGACTGAATCTCAGAATGCCAGTGGTGTTTGAGATTCTGTGATTCAATTTCACAGTGCTTTCATATCATACGTTTAGAAAATATAGACCAGCAAACAATTTTGATTTTGCTGCAAGGAAGCCATGCCGGATGGTGTACTAATCTACAAAAGATTAAATAGTAAAACCTCATAGTCTATCAACATCTTTTTTCCACCCTTTTTTTCTAGTTAGAAAAAGAACAATCTTGATGAAATTAGTAAAGTACTCATGGAACATGGTCCTTCTAAACATCTGAGTGTCCTTTAACAGTAAAGAAGCAAGTCACTGACTGCATGAAAGCATATTGAGATTGGTGTAATCCAGGACAGGACTTCTATCCTCTTTTGGGAAGACTCTGCATTTGGAAGAGCCAAGCTGATGGTGGTGACTACCAAACACAGTTGTTTGAATACCATCCATGGAGATCAGCAGGGAAAAGACACCTGTGGATCAAGAGAATCACCCTTCTGCTGACAGTGGCGGACAGCATTTGCCAAGGGCCAAATCCAGACTGCTGAAACTCCGGCACAATGACTTCGGCATGAAACCACCCCGTTTCTCTGTAAATCGTGTAGGAGAGGGTTAGGAGACAGGTTGAAAAGAACGGGGGGAGGGCATTCCTCCCAACAACTCAGATTTCATAGATCACAGGCAAAAAAGAAGCAGGATGTTTCTGGCTATGCTGCATTTAGATCAAAGGCTCTGTTATAGCTTATATGATTAATGAAAGATGAACAGCATTCCAAAGATTAACAAATTTAATTCCTGAGAGTGTAGCAGTTATCTGTGTGGGCAGACTGACCCCTAATCTCTGACTTGGTGCTGGACCGTGCCACTCTCATGTTTCCTCTCCCCCTCCCCTCCACCGCCACCTTCACGCCGCCAACTGCAAGATGACATTGAGTAGATGGGTTCAGCACAGGAAGATAAAAACAATGTGAAAGGATGGAGATTGGGAGCTTATCAGCCAAACAGGACACAGGATATAAAAAGTAATCAACTTAAAGCTCTTATCAAAATGTCTCCTGGGAACAGTTTTTCTTTAAAAAAAGTATCTGTCATTGCTCAGGAAAAATTACAGGATTATTTTAAAGCAATTTCATCTGATATACTCTGTGTGGGGGGTGTGCATGTGTTTCCTGAAGAATGCACGTGCTTTGTAATTTGAGGTGTTTTAAGCCAAGGGAATCGAGTTATCATGTACAAAAGGAGTACATTTAAAAGAGGAACCCAGACATGACATTTTCTGTCTTATTTAAGAAGTGAATGGGAAAGCACTGAAAAGGAACGCACACACTGCAATATGTTAAGAACTTAAACAATTAACAAAATATTTAGACAAATTACATGTAATTATGTGCTAAAACAAAATAGCTGCCTGTAAGATCCTCCCTACCAGCATTCTATAGAGCTTCATTTGCAGAAGTGCTTCTTTGAAAGGTTTTGAAATCTTACAGAGAATCCTGTAATCTGATTATAGCAAACAACTCTCTAAAGTGGAATATTTTTGGATTTATGTTGTTGCTGGATTCAGCTTTCAGGATTAATCATTTTCAGTTTACATGCCCACTCTAGTGCGCATCCAGCCTCTTCTCCACCACTAAGAACCTACATTTCCTAATCTGTAGAATATTAGCCCACTCATTTAAAGAGTCTCCTGCCCGTCAGGGGAAAAAAAAGTTAGGTGATATCATTTCATGTATTTTTTCCAACTACACAAGGGAAATAAAGCTTTTTGCATTTTTTTTTTTTTAATGAAAAAGCTATTGGGCATGTGAGTGCTGGTTTTACAATGAAGGCAAAACACTTTCTAAGCAGATAGATAATATGAGAGCACTAAAAGAGTGATAATAAGAAAACATAGTAGAGAAATATTATTACATGGAAAATGTTGCAATAAAGTCAGAGAGATCCTTTCAACAGTGAGACCTTGATTACATCCTTATTTCTTCAAGGCGTTTGGCATAGCTTGCTTGGGGACAGGTTGAAGGCAAATTAGGCTTTATGCCGTATTCGTACTCCAGCAATTCATTTCGTTGCCAGCATAAATTAGAGCGGCCTTAGGGCTGCTCCAGTTTATACTTAGCTTCCTATGCCCAGATTCCAGACTATGTTGTGGTTTAGGTTCTGTCCTGGCCAAAAGACTCCTGTGCATCAGAAATCCATCAACGACGTAGCAAAGTGTGTAATGGTTTCATTAGTATTTAAATTAACTCTTTAGGTCAGAGAGGCCTCTTAACTGGATCCCACAAGAGAATCTTGTTAGGTAAAGTCTGTTTCTTTTAGTCACAAAAGGGATTTGTACAACATATACCACAGATCTGCCTGGTGCTCATGCCTCGGCTTTCACAGGCACACAATGAGAGGTTCGGTCAGGCTTGAATTCTGCAGTAGGTGTGTCCTTAATATTCAATTGCTTATGAATATTTAAAAGCAATAAATGTCAAATTAAATGTTTAACGATCTTGTTTACACTTAAAAGACCTTGAGAAGGATCAGGAAGAAGCCAAGCTACCTAAATTGACCAGTTGTTGAGCTCAGAGGAACATCTCCCACAACTTCTGTTGCTCTGGAGCAGGTACCCTGTGACAGCAATGGTGGATGAATGAAAAGAGATGGGCACAGTGATGTAGGGTGTGCCTACGCTTAGAGGCAACACAAATATCTGTGCTTTGGGCCATCCCGAGAGGCCTAGTCTAGATGGACAACAAAATAATGATGCAGCAACTGGCTAACACCTTCTGTGGTTTCTTTTTTGTCATAGCTACAGGCTTTCCTTATGACTCCTTGACACATTGAGGTATGCGCAGTAGATTTTAAGTAATTTTAAATAAATTGACCTGCTTGAACTACCCATTTCTATGATGCTTCATCATAGAATCATAGAATCAGTTAGGTTGGAAAAGACCCTTGGGATCATCGAGTCCAACCATCAGCTCCACTCTACAAAGTTCTCCCCTACACCATATCCCCTAACACCACACCTAAACGAGTCTTAAACACATTCAGGGATGGTGACTCCACCACCTCCCTGGGCAGCCTATTCCAGTGTCTGACCACTCTTTCTGCGAAGAATTTTTTCCTCATGTCCAGCCTAAACCTACCCTGCTGCAGCTTCAACCCATTCCCTCTTGTTCTATCACTAATTACCTGTGAGAAGAGACCAGCACCAACCTCTCTACAATGGCCTTTCAAGTAGTTGTAGAGAGTGATGAGGTCTCCCCTCAGCCTCCTCTTCCTCAAACTAAACAGTCCCAGCTCCTTCAATCGCTCCTCATAAGATTTATTCTCCAGGCCCTTCACCAGCTTCGTTGCCCTCCTCTGCACTCGCTCCAGCACCTCGATATCTCTCTCGTATTTAGGTGCCCAAAACTGGACACAATACTCAAGGTGTGGCCTCACCAGTGCTGAGTACAGGGGGTCAATCACCTCCCTCCTTCTGCTGGTCACACTATTTCTAATACAAGCCAGGATGCCATTGGCCCTCTTGGCCACCTGGGCACACTGCTGGCTCATGTTCAGCCGCTTGTCAATTAGAGCCCCCAGGTCCTTTTCTGCCAGGCAGCTCTCCAGCCACACTTCCCAAACCTGTAGCGATGCATGGGGTTGTTGTGGCCCAAGTGCAGGACCTGGCACTTGGCCTTGTTGAAGCTCATACCATTAGTGTTGGCCCATCAATCCAATCTATCCAAGTCTCTCTGTAGAGCCTCCCTATCCCCATGTAGATCAGCACTCCCGCTTAGCTTCGTGTCACCTGCAAACTTGCTGATGATACACTCTATGTCCTTATCAAGGTCATCAATAAAGATGTTAAACAGAAATGGTCCCAACACCGAGCCCTGAGGGACACCACTTGTGACCGGCCGCCAGCTGGATTTAACTCCATTGACCACCACTCTTTGGGACCGCCCATCCAGCCAGTGCTTGATCCAGCAGATCGTATGCTCATCCAGGCCATGAGCTGCCAGTTTTTCCATGAGAATTCTATGGGGGACAGTGTCAAATGCTTTTTGAAAGTCTAGGTAGACAATGTCCACAGCCTTTCCCTCATCGAATAATTGGGTCATCTTGTCATAGAAGGAGATCAGGTTCGTCAGGCAGGACCTGCCTTTCCTAAACCCATGCTGACTAGGCCTGATCCCCTGCTTGTCCATTATATGAGTTGTAATGGCACTCAAGATGATCTGCTACATGACCTTCCCTGCTACCAAGGTCAGACTGACAGGCCTATAGTTTCCCGGATCCTCCTTTCTGCCTTTTTTGTAGATGGGTGCTACATTTGCTACCCTCCAGTCCATTGGGACCTCCCCAGTTAGCCATGACTTCAGGTAGATAATGGAAAGTGGCTTGGCGAGCACGTCTGCCAACTCTTTCAGCACTCTTGGATGTAACCCACCCGGTCCCATAGACTTGTGCGCATCCAAGTGGCTTAGCAGGTCACTGATCACTTCTTCTTTAATTGTGATGACAACATCATGATCAACTTGGGTCTGCAAAGCATAGCCATGGAGAAGAAATCCTCCCACCTCCACTGCAAGGTGGAATTTTCTGCCAAGACACAGACATCTAGAAGAAAGTGGGCTTTTTTTACAAACCATTGAGCAGCTGCCTTATTATACTCTATTTTTTTTTAAGAAAGTGTGAGTTCAGGGCTCATTACTGCAAACTGTGGAAACAATATCCATAATCTCAACTATTAAGGAACAGGAAAAAAAAGTTAATTATGTACAATTACAGTTACCTTCACCTTGGTGTGCTTTAATGAACTACAAGAGTTTAATTCTGTACACATGACTTTTACAGAGGTGAACAGACTTGAGACAAACTTAAGAGTGACCTGTGAGTCTGCAGAGTGAGAGGTCGTGCAGGGGAGAGCAAAGGTGGCAGATGAAATCCTGTTGAGGGAGCACATTTTTTCTCAGCCTTTTCACATTTGGTCCCTTCTCCGCTCAGCTCTGTATTGGCTTAAATTATTGTTTTCTTGCATTCATTTGAAAAGAGGCCAAGCTTTTTAAATCTTGCCAGAGAAATATTCTTTTCATTTTTTTGCTCTTTCTTATGGCTTTGGAGTTTTAGGTTTGAATGAAGCCAAGAAAATACGAACAAGCATTCAACTCAAAGCCACTCATCCTATTCACACACCCCAGTGTGGCATTTGCCTCTGGACTAATCGAGTTAGTCCTGCTTTGCCAATCGAAGCTGAAGGCAAACAAAAGTCTCACTTCATTTAATTGAGCCCCACTTACGCTGTCCAACAAGAATGCAGACACTTGATTTGTTATCATATTTTTCCTATATTGCAATTACTGAAAAGTTCATATGCAGGTTGCAGATCCAGAATCCTAGGCATTTCCCAAACACAAAATAAAAGGATAGTTTCTGTCTTCAAGAGCTTATTTTACAAGTGAGATCTCTGGAGGACAGCAATGCTGATCTTTCTGGATTTGTCTCTGTTGAGACTTTGCTGGCGGAACAGTCTGTAACTACTTTTTTTTTTTTTTTGCTTGTTTTTCTTTATCTAAAGTAAGTGCAAGTTTTTCTTTGTGCCTGTAGGAAAGCTTTCATTGACCCATTTCCTGAACCAAGCAAACAGTCATCAGCTTATAATTGGGTGAATTAGCCACAGGAGAGAAAGCAAACTTTAAAATAATTGCTCCTTTTCCTCCTTTATATCAACATTTTTTCTGCAACAAGCCACCTGGCTCCAAATATTTGTTTTCAAATCACCCAAATACAAAACCCACCAGACAGCAGACCCTGAAAGGTCCTATAGTGAAAATCTGCTAAAATCACATCATCAGTTTTCAAAACCCATTCAAAAGAAAAAGATCGGCAAAGCATACCCCCATACTGTGCATCCTTTGGCTGGGAAAGTGAGCCCCCCTGCAGCTCAGAGCTAAGGAAGCAGGAATTTTACTCTTTAAATCACATGAAGTATACAGAGGGAGGGAGGGAGAGAGCGCGGGGAAACTAGCGCTGATCAGAGGAACGACTAATGGAACAGAAGAGTTTGAAGATGTCTGATCTCTTCTCTGCCTTGACTGCAGACAAACTCTCAGATGAATTATGAAACACACAGCCCCATCATACCCCCCTGAAAGTTCAAGGAATAGCACAGTTGTGTACTCTTCACTGGGTACTCTGCCAATCTGTTACTTATTCTGCACCTACTTTACAGAAAGAGATATTTTATATATTTTCTTTAGACAATACGCACTTATTTTTACCAATTTTCCTCCAATGTGCTCAGGGCAAAGAGGGCTATAAAATAATCCTTGACATTTTGCTCTTGTGTAGGGAGGCCATTGGCAATTGCTATACTGCAAGTTCTGCTCTGTTTTAAACATTTCAGGTCCCAAGAAGGTTTACCTCCACCCTGCTGGCTGGCCACCTGCAGCTCTAGCAGTCATCTCACCTCACTTCACTTCATCTGCAGGGTAGATATCTGCATGCAAGCTAGTTTTCACTTTCTCCTCCTTACAGTCGCTGGAAAGAAGTAAGTCTTCCTAGGGAATGATTCATTTGACTGATTTCAAATAGCTACCTTATGGTGAGATAATTAGGCTTTAGAAAAGCCTAATTATTTCTGTTGACTATAAAGGGAGCCTTGAAGATTGCTAGACATACAGAAACTGCCTCTGGCTTAGGTATTTCCTGAGCTGCAGATCATTGGTAGCTGGAGGAAAGACGGCTCCATGCTTGCTTTGTCCTTTTGCTTCTCCCTCAGCACCCGGCATCTACTGCTGGTTATGGGCCAAACGGTCTTTCAGTGAAATTCAGGTTTCATCAAATTCTGCAAAACTTCTGGAGCACTCTCAGCCTTGCCTCTATCCATGACACCAGCTACAGGGGAGGAACTGCAAAAAGGTTTTCAAACGTGTTCAGATTCTTCTTCTTTGGGTAGCTCTGGAAGTCCAGGTAAGGCAGTAAGCAATAACCCTTGCAGGGCAGGAGGGAGGGTTGAGAGCCTGCTCTTAGGACATAGTCTTGATGTGTAGCAGTGCAGACATCTCCTGTGATCACTTTGTGTATGTGGGAAGCAGGGACTGAATGAGCACGCAGTCCTGTCTTCATGAAGGTTCTCTTCAGAGGGGCAGGAAGGCTGGGGCTTCCTACCTGCCTGGCTTTGCCTATGGGCTAACTTAAATAAACGATTTACCCTTCAGATTGTTTCTTCTCTGGGGACCAGGATGAAGCCTCTGGGAACCAAAAGGCAAGATTTTTAGACTTCGTGTGGTGGGATGACCTGGGTTTGCCACCAGGTGGCCACCAAGCTGCTCTCCCTCACTCCCCCTCCTCAGCAAGACAGGGGGAGAAAATACAATGAAAAGGTCATAGGTCAAGATAAAGACAGGGAGATCACTCACCATTTACTCACTAAAAAAAACTCAGCTTGGGGAAATTAATTTAATTTATTGCTAATTAATTGCAGACTAGGATAGTGACAAATAAGAACAAATTTAAAAACACCTTCCTCCCACTCATCCTTTCTTCCCAGGCTCAACTTCACTCATGACTCTTCCACTTCCTCACCTGTGAAAAGTGCAGTGGGATGAGAGTTGTGGTCAGTCCATAACACTTCATCTCTGCTGTTCCTTCTTCCTCATACTGTACCCCTGCTCCAGTTTGAGGTCCCTCCCATGGGATATGGTTCTCCATGAACTTTTCCAATGTAGATACTTCCCATGGGCTGCAGAAGTGATCTAGCACGGGTCCTTTCCATGGGGTACAGTTCTTCAGGAATGCATGGCTCCTGCATGGGTCTCCCACGGGCCACAGGTCCTGCCAGAAAACTTGCTCCTGCTGGGCTGCTCTTCATAGGTTGCAGTTCCTTCCAGGAAACTGTTTTCCACAGGCTTTCCTGTGGGCTTTCCACAGGCTGCAGTGTGGATATCTGCTCCAGCGTGGTCCTCCATGGGCTGCAGGAGGACAACTTACTTCACCGTGATATTCTGCATGGGATGGAAGGGAATCTCTGCTCCAGTACCTGGAGTACCTCCTCCTCTTCCTTCTTCACTGACTTTGGTGTCTGCAGAGTTCTTTCTCTCACATTCTTCTCACTCCTCTCTTTCACAGCCACTGAACAGCATTTTTTACCCTTTCTTCCATATGTTATCACAGAGACGCTGCCAGTATTGATCAGTTGCTCGCTGATCCTGGTGTCTTCCCACAGAAGCCACCCCTGCAGCCCCCACCGCTAACAAAACTTTGCCATTTAAACCCAATGCACTTAATTAGGGCCAGAATTTCCATCCATGTCTTCCCCTGGATTTGGCATTCAGGAGGTGTATTTCTCGATCTATCTATCTATCCCCTATTTTCTGCAGTCCAGATTCTCCTCTTGGGCATATTTTTCCTTATTCCATGTAACCTCAATTTAGGGCTATAATAATTAGCCACAGGTGCAAAGAGAGCAGCTTCATACTTCCTACTGCAAATAAGAAAGTGATAAATTCAGTTTGCAGGTCTCTCTGCAACATGCTTTTTAAGCTCCTTATCAGGGTAATACTTCATCAGTGCTGGTCCCCTTGCTACTGTCAGTTATTTCAGGAATGCTATGAAATTAATGAGGCTAATGGTTTTTGTTTCTTTGATTTTTTTCCTGGTTTTTTTTTTTTTTAAAGGTCTAATTTGTTTAGAGGTGCTTTATAGCCCTCATAACTCCCATTACACAACTCCCATTATATACTCTGACTGCCCATGGCCTTCTTATGAAAAAGAATAATTTGGGAAGGAGATATATGCTATCAACTCCCCCTCTGAGGAAGCTAAATGGAAAATCTAAATGATGCTGTTGTGGAAGCACTACCACAGAGAAACCTTAAAATGTGAATTAACAAGGTAGGTTAACATGCATTTCAGGGTGGCTATAAGAAAGTCACAGATGTAACTTAGTGTTTTTAACTCTATTCCTGTCATTCTTGATGGATCATGGAATAATTTTGCAGCTTTAACTGTGCTGTGGAATTAGGCCTTTCATACCTCCATCATGATGCATATATATGCATCAAACTTCTTTGCATATACATATAAAATAATGTATGTATATATATAAATTAATAGAACCTTGAAAACATGAATGCCACTAACCAACATAATCCCAAGAAGAAAAAAACACGTGATGTTACTGCTGACTTATTAACTTTTCTTTCTCCATATCGCCTTCTATGCTGTTAACAATTTCATCCATGCTATAATTTTCAGTAGATAAAACTGTATGGATTATGGAGAGCATGGACTACCTGTTCTATTGTGGATTACTGGAGCTAAGGGAACAGCGTGCGGAAGTCAGGATTTTCCTTGTCCATACACCTAGCCTTAGGATTAGTGACATGTTTCATTTTGAAAGGCTGCTATCTTGACATCTTTTTATAGTGTTGCAGTTGTCGTCTGTGTCATAGGATCTCCAAGAAAAACTTGCCTAGAAGCCACGAAAACTGCTTTTCCAGCAGAAAGAAGGAAGCTTTTTTTGGAGCTGGAAGAAGGAAACTTTCATTTGCATATTCACAGCTTGCAATAGGGACTTTGCTCTCCACCCAGGGGTATTTGGGATGCACTGAAGTCTGTATGAGGCACAGACTCCACAAAAATATTTATTAATATGAATACTACTAACTGATGTGGTCATGAAGCTTTTCTCACTGGTAGGAAAGCTCCTGTGAAAGCTACCTTCATTCTGTAAGGAAGCCAGGAGTGAGGAAACTGCACAAGGGCAGGCTCAGTAATTCCAGGATAACAGGAAAGAGATAAAACTTTCTGGATAGCTGATGGGATTCCAGCCTCATGGGAGAGCTCAGAAATGGGTAATTATAGAACAACACATTCCCTGTTTGTCTTTCAGGCAGTATACCAATGGAGCCAACTGCCTAGAGACAATGGCAATTTTTAATTTTTGCTTCTTCTTAAACACAAAATCAGAGAAGAACATATTCTAGGAGACTTCTGCTAAATCGATCATGATCGCTCCTGCATACAATTATGGACACACATATGGACACCTGCTAAGTTTTCCAGAGAAGTGAGCTAATTCTTTGTATCAGATCCCTAGTCTGGCTCTCTCAGCCTGTATTTTCTTTTTCTTTGTATAGGAAAGTGTCGGTTGTTCTTGTAGAAGGTAGCACTCTGCTATGGAGGCCCATTACATGAGTACATTTGCTATGAAGACAGGCTGAGAGAGTGGAGGTTGTTCAGCCTGAAGAAGAGAAGGCTCTGGCGAGACCTTAGAGCAGCCTTCCAGTCCCTAAAGGGGGCTACAGGAAAGATGGGGAGGGACTTTTTATCAGGGAGGACAAGGAGTAATGGTTTTAAACTGAAAGAGGGGAAATTTAGATTAGCTATCAGGAAGAAATTTTTCACTCTGAGGGCGGTGAGGCACTGTCCCAGGTTGCCCAGCGAATTTTTGGATGCCCCATCCCTGCAGGGGTTCAAGGCCAGGTTGGACAGGACTTTGAGCAACCTGGTCTAGTTTAAGATGTCCCTGCCCATGTCAGGGGGTTGGAACTAGGTGATCTTCAAGGTCCCTTGCAATTCTAACCATTCAATGACTCTATGATTAAAACAACACTAATCTAAATGAAGAATTCTTCCTTGCACTTCAATACACAATGAAATACTTTCTACTAAACACACACACACAAATAAACCTATAGTACCTCATAAAAATCGAATACAGTCTTAAAGGAAGTAATGAGGAAGCTGGGGAACATTCCCACCAACAGTGGGCAGTGAGGGACAGGCTCTTGCATCATCGTGTAGGGACTATGTAGTTACAGAGACATCTTATTTATTTTTGAGCTACTTTTGCTGCTGGAGAAGACGATCAAGCCATGTCCCAAAGTCAGTGCCTGCTCCTCCAAGAAGACCTTCCATGAGAAGGTCGTTCTGCTTATAGACAGAGGACTCTCCAGAATATGCACTTTGGCTGATGTACCAGTAAAGCACACAGTAAACGCTCATCTGACCAAGCACCGAGACTCCATAGAGCTCATTTGATATTTTCCAAACTACCATTTTATTCAAGCTTCCTGTTGTAACCTTCCTAGGTGCAAGATACCATTACAGTTGTAAGAGTAGGATTATTGTGCAGACACATCAACACTTTAACCATTGGACTGTGTAGACCTGCTCTGAGTAGATGAGACACCAACTCTCCCACCAAAGCAAACTTGCTGTGGTGGCTAAGAACAGAGCTGCACCAAGGATAACCTAAAAGAAAATGATGGCAGCCCAGGCATGTAGGTGCATGTAAATGCACTATCACAGTAGCAAAAGACATTTCCTAGTTTGTTGCTGTGGATTTTAAATAAGCGATAACAGAAGATGAAGCTTTAAGAACAGAAAAAAGGCAAGCAGGACATCAAGAAATCCTGACAAAGACAGTTTTGAGATTCTGAGATATTCAGAGGAATGCAAAAAATACTATGAGAGGCTGTTTTCTGCGAGTCTTCCAGACCAAGATATTTTTATTTATCTTCACCATTTTGAGCTGTCTGCTAATCTGGGATGCAGCCAGAATTTTATTTTCCTTCTCTTGTGCCTAGTAAACACTTGCTTATTTAGTTAAAATGCAAATATTGTTAAGAACATTTTACCAGATGCTTCCCTGGGTTCAAAACACAATTGCCTTTGGAGATTGCATTTGGGCTTTTTATTCTGCTTCTGGTAATTTAGACAACCTATGTGATAGTAGGTAAATGCTCAAAACTTCAGTTCCAAGTGGTATGCTCTAGGTCAAGTGTATCCTAAGAGATCGTGCCCAGGAAATCAAGACTATAAATATAAATACTGTAATCTAAAATAATATAGAGAGAACCTTAATGAGAACACAGTGTAAATGCCAACCTGAAACAATATACAAAATTCATTCTTGTGTTATTTGTACTTTTACACCCATAAAAAACAGTGAAAGGAGATGTCTGTACAGATTTCTGGGTATGCAGGTCCAATCCAAAAACTATTCCAAATTTCTTAACAAATGTAAGGAACTCTGACTAGAACTGGTGTTTCTGTGCCACTCTTATCAGCCTGTTCCACTACACTGATCCCCAAACAGAAAGCATTGCTCTGGAGAATATTCATGCCAAAGGGTGACTACTTGCAATTCTAATGAAACGTCTTCATACTTCATCAAGGGAGAAGGGAACCACCGAAATGTCACTGTCAAGAATTATCTTTCTCTTTGCATGATATCTCTATGCTGAATTTTTAAGGGTCAGGGGGAGGACCGCCAGCTCAGTTGCTGACTTACTGAGATCTGATGTGTCTATCAATGTGCTTTCATGTCAGCTGGGGACCAACAAGACAATAAGATGGCTTATCCTTTACTAGAAAGTGAACAACTTCGCCAGTGAAGCAGGTTGAGGCAACATCTCCTCTTAAAGTTCAGAGCCTTAATCTGTCCGTTCTGCAGGAGAAGTGAGTTTTGAGGTGAAAAATGCTTACATGACCAGTCTGAATCACCTTATGCATTATCAAGATAACCGAGAAATTGTCCATGACCTGTTGATAGCCTATGAACAAACCTCCAAGGTAAGGAAGCATTGGTATTTCCCTTCTACAAATAGGAGAGCTATGTGGCAAAGAAACCCAGTGATCAGCTAAAAACCACACAAGCATGATTAGGAAGAGTAGAACTGGACCTGTGTTTCCAGGAAGAGTAGAACTGGGCCTGTATTTCCTATGGCACTAGACGGATGTTTTTCTCAATCTCTGCATGTGCAAGTCAGTTATTCTAAGGGAATCCAGTGAGAGTTTAATTGTTCTAATTCCTTTAAGAATTGTGGCCCACCACCAGGTAAGAAGCAGACCAGATCCCTGTTCTTGAAATTAAGGCAAGTGATGGTAGTTACTAGTCTTTATTTTCAGAAATGTATCTAATGGAAATTTGGAGAACAGTAATGACCGTCCCCTCCACCTCCTCCTCTGGCATGCACATTTCACACTTCCATATCTCAACCTGGAAAATTATCACATGTATTTCTGTAGTACCCAGACGATCGAGCCTGCTTGTAGGATCTGCACAGCTTAAGTATTAAAGTTTTCTTTTGTGGCTATCTTTCTTTAAGGAACTGGTCTGTCAACATAAATCTGTTTTATACTATTTAACGAAATATCCCTAAATTGGCATTACTTGACCTATAACAATGTCTTAAAGATGAAGACTCTGTGCCCTGCACTTTGAATTCAACATAGGCTTTTCCTTTACTTCAAGTAATGAGCAAAACCAATTTGCAGTTCCTTTTACTGTTTTTACCCAGGAATGAAGGGATTAAAAAAACCCCACTGTAATGCTTAGAAGCAAGGCAGCAACAAAGCTGATCATGACCCCCTAAAGCTGGAGGCCTCGTTATTAGTGATCTACAGCTGTGCTCCCAGTGGACGCTTCCACCCTGGTCCAGCAAGATCCCAAAGGGCATGTCTGCACTTCAGCTGCTGAGGCACCATTAGATTTATTGTCATAACCAGAAGCAGGTGCTCTGCAATGAATAAACATCGCTGTGGCTCTGTCACTTTCTGATTGCACCAGTTAACAGATGGACATACAAATTTGGGTTGGCACCCGCTACTGCACCATTTCCCCCCTGGTTTTCCCAAAGACAACAGAGTTTTACTTGATCTACAGCAGTGGGTGTGTAAGAGTAGAATCAGACCCCCAAAACTCTTAAGGCAGGAAACACAAGTGCATGCAAAGATAATGGTTTGCACAGCCCTGGAAAATATCAACTGAGATTGTTTTAAATACAAATAAACTCGAGCAAGCTCAAGCAATTAGCTTGGCACAACTCTGAAATGTGTTTAATGGCTGAGTGATCAAAAGGTTTTCCATCAACTTTAGCTGAATCAAACTGGCAAGTAAATCTTTCCTTACACATAATTTTCCGAAGTTTGAAGTGACAAATTGGACTGAACTCAATTAAAGCAGCAGGTTCTATGCATTTAATTGCAAGCAGTGTCTACGACTATGGAGGAATCCAATTCAGAATGAAAACACAGATGTGGCTGTGGCATAGCTTTGTAAAACACAAAGAGGCAAAACGAAGTTCAATCAGGAAAAAGTTACAGGCAATGTAAAATCATGTATTCTGCCATACTTCTGCAGCACTAGCTGGAGGCAAGTATTGAAATATAAAATTGGGAAATGTTCATATAGCTACATCACGGTAGTCCAAAAATGCTATGAGAAAAAGTAAGCAAATATTTGTAAAGCAGTTTCACTGTGGAAAGTGCATGAAAACACTAATGGTATTTCCAATTACTATGCAATGACACTTACTTCAGAGAATTAATTGTATCATCAGTTAGAATATATTAAAAGAAAAAGTTTGTGCAAAAAAAGGTAATTAAAAAATGACTTTGTAATAGGACACTCAGTCATTATGGGGGAAGTGCTTAGGGGGTAAATTTAGTATTTAGTCGTTCAGTGCACACACATGGCTCCCATTGATATTAATGGGAGCCATCCACACTTTCAAGGGCAGGTTTCAACCTACACCAGGAAAGCTAAACTAAAAAGGAAGCAAATATAGCAGATCAAGTTATTCTTAAAATTGACCCAGGCGAACACGACATGTGCTAGCATTTTAAGCCCTGCACTCAGTGAAAATTAAAGTTGTTAAATAAGCAATGGAATCAATTTTAAGCAATTGCTGTGTGTATTTATAGAAACAGCACCTCCATCAAATATATAAACAACTAAAAAGGGAACCTATTACTGTTTAATTTTGGTCCTTGGAAGAAGATGATTTCCATAGTAAGGCAAGTGTGAGAATCATTTTAAAAGCTCAGCAGGGAATTTCTGTGCAGCCTATGAGTTCTGTTTGAAATTGGGGGCTATTTATATGTATCTGTGTCAGACTGCAGACACTATTTTGGATGTGGAATTTTTTGTCCTTTCACATCGTGGCTGGGGGTGAATTGTAGAGACTGTTGTGAAAGGGCTAACCCATCAAAAAGACTATAAAGATAAGAAAAAGAAAAAAAAAAGAAAAAGAAAAAGAAAAAGAAAAAGAAAAAGAAAAAGAAAAAGAAAAAAAGAAAAAAAAGACCAAACCCCCAAAGCTGATATGGTTAAACAAGCAAGGCGAAAAAACCTATTTGAACGGAAAAGATATCCCTCAGAAAGCTGATGAAACCTTCCAAAAAAGGGAAACAGAAGAGAACTAGTTAAATATAAAAGGATAACACAGCAGGACAAAAGGGAAAAAAAAAAGAATCATTTTGAAGAACATATTGCTAAAACCATAAAAATGAAAACTTTTTTCCCCAGTCCCAGAAGAAGGAAATCTGCCAGACAGTTTGTAGGATTGAGAGATGATCAAGAAGGAAAAAGATCATACAGAGAAGACAGGGCTATAGAAAAAAGGAAATTTTCTCCATGATCAATGTTGATGTGTTTAGGGAGACGCTTACACCAGAAATTTTCCTTAAAAAGAGGTGAATTTGAAGGTCTGTTTCAAATTAGAGTATCAGTCGAAAAGTTTTAAGAGTGAATCAATGAAATTAACAGTATCGCATCACCAGGACCAGATGGTGTTCACCCAAGAGTTCCAGAATAACTCAGGTATGAAATTGCTATTAATTATGCTGAGTAATCTTTTGCTTAAAACAGAGTGACCGCTACAAGAATGGGACACCAATGTGAAAAAAAACCAAAAACTAAAAAAAAAAACACACCAGAAAGGAAAAGAAAAGAAAAGAAAAAAGAAAAAAGAAAAGAAAAGAAAAAAGAAAAGAAAAGAAAAGAAAAGAAAAGAAAAGAAAAGAAAAGAAAAGAAAAGAAAAGAAAAGAAAAGAAAAGAAAAGAAAAGAAAAGAAAAGAAAAGAAAAGAAAAGAAAAGAAAAGAAAAGAAAAGAAAAAAGAAAAAGCAAAGGAGGTGTTGGAAACCACAGATCAATACAATCATGCTGGTCATTTCGATAGAAACACAAGACAGATGGACAAATGGGAGACAATGGAAAAGGACAATTTTTTTTTTTTCAGGGGAAGTTGTGCCTCCCAAATCTGTTAGAGCTCTTGTTGTTTTCTAAGGGTTTTTAAAACACATTTTTAATTATATTTTGTCTCCTGCTAACTATCTTAATAAAGGTAGAGGACAATGAGAGAAGAGTAATCTTCTGAAGAGGATATACATCTGCAGGAAAGAGGACATTGGAGACTTTCCAGGGTAGGAAGAAGCAGGCAGTGACAGAGTGAGGTTTTGTTATTGTCCACACTTGTAGGTAGCTGTGTGATCTCCAAGAAGACCTTCATAACTTGCCTGAGAGATGCAAAGGTAGCGGACTTTATGAGGTATCTAGACAGGTTATGTGCTGGTACAGGCGAGGAGCCAGCAATCTTTTCTTTCTTGTACGACTATGTACTCTATGGGCATATAATTACACTTACTGCTTTTAATACTCTGATTACAATTTTTTAAAAGGTCTTTGATGAGGAAACTTGATGAGTGCAGGTGATTCTGAATAAAGAGAGCACACAAGCTTGGCCAGCCATGGCAGTTCATTTCCCCTATGCTTACCAAGCGCCTGCAATCGCTGAACTACGGAAGTTGGAAGCTCTACTTGTTCCCATTAATATCTGTTCATGGACTTTGTGTCAATTTTTCCAGCCCCTCTTTGATCCTGATGTTGCTATCTGCCTCTACAACATCTCATGAAGAAAGCTGCAGTTGCCTGGGGGGCTCAAAAAGCGCTTTTATCTGTGCTAACCCCATCTTCTGAATGCCCTGGTTAAGTGTCCCCACGTTCCTGTGTTACTAGATCACAGCACTTCTAAATTCACTTTACCCACTGTCTTCATGACTTCAAGAAGTCCCTTGGTTCCCGTGATCATTTTAGCTGCCCTTTTCTATTTCCAGCCCACATCCACTGTACTCTTCTTGAAGTGGGGAAATGAGACCTGCACGTAGTATTCACAATGTGGGTACGCATCTGCTTTATAAAGCAGCTAAGTAATGCCCTCTGTCTTCTCTCCTTGATGACACAAAAAATTTTATTGACTTTTTTGGGTGTCACAACATGTTGAAAATATTGTTTTGGGGAAACATTAATAGTGACTCCAAGATCTCCTTCTTGCAACTGTCTTTTCTGAGTTCAGCATCATGCCTCTGTGTTTCAGACTATTTTCTCTAGATTCATTCATTACCTTGTATTTTTCTACATAGGAGCTCATCTGCCAACTTTTGGCGCCTTTACTCGGTTTTGTTAGGTTCTTCTATGTTTCCTCATTAAAGCTGCTGTATTTGGCTACCTGATAGAGCTTAATATCATTTCAAAGTGAAAGATTTCACTGTTCTTTGCTTTCTCAAGCATTGATGACAACGTCAAATAATACTGTTGCTTACGCCAGTCCTGGGAGCGTCTCGGTGCTGGGTCTTCTCCATCCTGAAAAGCAACTAATAACCCTTTCCTTCCTATCCTTTACTTAGCTTTCAGAAATTCTTTCCTCCATTCCCATAGCAACTTACTTTCTTTAATAATGTTTGTCTCAAAGACTTACCAGAGGGTTTGTTTTTTTTTTTTTTCCAAATATGAATACATTATGACTACTCTATGCTTTTTACTGAGGTGCTTACAAATTCATGGTAAAACTCCAGCAGGTAGTAAGACAGAATTTCCCTTCCGTGCTAATTCTTTCACAACAGGTGATGCTTATCTGTATGCTCACTGATTTTATTCTTTATTATATATTAGCATCTTACTAGGGACAGTGGTCAGGCTTATCAGCCCATAGTTTCCAGGATCACCTCTAAAGCTGTTTGTATAGATGGGTGCTATGCTTCCAACTTGGCAGTCAGCTCTCACAGTAGTCACTTGTAAAGGGAGGTGGTGTACTTTGGTCATCAGCTGGAAGATGGATGTGGGAAGAGAGGCCATTGAGATGAAAGAATGGTGTAGAAGTCTGTAAATTATGGAGTATTGTGGAGAAAGTAGGAAAATATGGAATGCTTAATACTTCAAGATATACAGGACATCATACAAAATGTGTTGTTAAACTGCAGTCTCTCCCCAACCAGCCAGTCCCAGGAGTGCACTCAAGAGATCTGCTACTCCATGAAGAGCTACTGGTAGAAGATGCCTCCCTTTTCCTCATTGATTTAATGCATGTGTTTGTTTCTTTATGTGGGTGACAGGGGGAACACTCTCAGTGGGACAGAGATATATGGAATAGGGGAAAGAGAGAAAAAAAAAAAAAAGAAAGATAGAATAAAGGTGAAAAGCTGCTGTTTCCCTCCCTTTTCCCAGAGAATCATTGAGAGCTGCTGTACTAGGCAGGAAATCTGCACCGTAAAACATCCCTGGGAGTCCAACCCAGGGACAACGCTGGGGCTCCAGGCTAAAAGTTTATGGTTACCAGCAAATGTGCAATCTAGAGAGCGTTCAAAACAAAGTACACAAGAAGGTTCACCTCCGGAATTTATGACATAAGGAAAACAACAGAATTGGTGATAAACTAGTCAGCCTGCTAGACTATGATATGAAAGAAATAACAGTTGGACTGAAGTAATGGTGGTATTATTATTTGCTTATTGTAGTTTTGGATCTTTTAGTAATTCAGATGGAAAAATCCAAACTTGCTACTAAAAATCAATTGATTTCGGATCTATTAGACACAAACCATCACTCTGCTATTTCAATCCATTTCAGATTAAAAGTATGGCTGTTAATGAGTCATAAAACATGACCTTTATTTTATCTCCCTTGGAGTAGCTGAAAACTCCTTGATTGGATAAAGGCTGAGATGTTTTTTATGACTTTATGACAACCAAACCAGTCCTAAATCTGAAGTAGTTTGTTTATCACTTATTTGGTGCACCTGTGAAATTTCCTTGTCAACAGTTCTGCTTTAAAAGATGATACTAGATCTTAGTTGTGAATTTAGATATAGCTCATCCCGGAGGAAGATTATATTCAGAACTGAGGACACTTTACATCTGAATAAGAGTTTCCACATGGGGTTTTAAGATACTTGAACTGCGATGCTCTAAGTTCACACCTCCAATTAATTTGAATTAATTTTCCTAAGTGTGTAGATGTCAGCTGGCTCCAGAACTCTAGATATAAACAACTTCACACTCTGGTAAAGCCTAGATGTAAACTTGACAGCTTGGATGCATTTCTATTGACTTGAAGCCAGGACTTGAAGCAGACAGAACAAATTAATGTGTGAAATACCCTTAACCAGTATTTCAGAATTCTGAGAAACAAGTTTTACCAAAAACTGCTTGAGAAAGTCTGAACCTTATTTCAACAGTTATCATGTTTTAATAAGGTTTATCTAAGCTCAACCTCTGGAAACTTTGGAGTTCTCTGTCTCTTGATAAAACTTGTTTCATTCCGTATCTACACTTTCTGTGCTTAAATGGGCTTGGCACACTTCACATCAGCTAATGCTGCATTAAAGAGCTGTATATGGCACAAAAATGTCAAAGGCAGCTCTAAAATGTAATGAAAATGCTCTGAATGGAGACATGGAAAAAGATTCTTTTGCTGTTACATATTGGTACATGTATTACTGCACCAAGAGATATCAGAGCTTTGATCTTACACGCACCTAAAAATATCCGACTTCAATAGAGCGCTCAAACAATTCTTCTCCCTCACAATGAACCCATATGTTCTTTCAACACAAAAGAAAATTAGCTTTTACTGCTCAAAATTAAACGCTGGAGAACAAGCCAAATATAGGTCATTCCTAGCAGGGTTGTGATCCTGTTAGATAACATACAGCTAAGGCGGCTCAGGTCCGGGCAGCATATGCATGGAAGACAGCCAGAGGGTTGAAGAAAGCTGTAATTTGGTAAAGAGACTGAAAATGAATCAAACAATGTAACCCAGTATTGAATGGGGCCTTCCAGTGGTGAAAGGCAACTTCTCAGAAGAGAGGCAGGAGAGACTGTCGTGGTCATTAATGATGGCACAGCACTTGTCGGAGAAGAGTTTTATTAGTCCTGGTGTCCCAGATAAGTTCCAATTTCAGTAATGATATTCCACTGACCTACATTTCCCTTGCAGTGTGAGCTGAATGAGGCTTTTCTTTCCGTTTGTGTCTCTGTGACCGTTCATTATTGCTGTGTGTTGACAAACAGATGTTATGCTTTACCCGGGAGATGAATGTGCAGCACGCATACCGTACAATAGCTGTGATGGCTGTACAATAAACCCCGGAACAATGGGGGTTGAATGTGTGACTCTGCACCTTTCTCAGCCACCATGTCTTTTGTTATGTTTGTACAGCATGATGTGGCCAAAATCCACGTAAGCATCTCCAGGTCCTGCTGGGACACTGCGTTATGGGGACAATCCTATTACTGACACATTTAAAATTACAGTGGGAAGAGCCTGTATCGTTTTCTATAATTTATTTTGTATAACAATTCCTGCACTTATCCGAAAAAAAAAAAAAACAAAACACCTCAGGGTGACCATTTTGTTTGCAAAAGGAGTAATTTCACCCATATTTTCTACACAGGTAAACAAAGGCACAAACATCTTGCAACATCAGCTCACTGTTACACTTTGCTACCCTTCAAGCCAGCCCAGCAGCTCGGGTTTGACGTGACAGACCATAACCCCCAGTGGTCATTGCCTGGGAAAGTGGTTTGAAATGGGCAACAAACTGATTGCCAAGACAAAGGTGAAGCGAGGTACTTGTAGTGGCTTGAGAGCGATGAAGCATTACCAGGTAGGAATAAGCGAGAATATAAAAGAGAGCGGGGAAGGCAGGAGACAAGAAAGATGAAAAAGAGGGCAAGAGGGTCTGATGAAAACTTAATGGGCTTGTGCTGGTGAGTGGTGTTTCTCTGTCACAGCAATCCTCGGTGTGAAGCAGCAAGACTTTTCTCGCTGTGCGTAATCGCGCCAGGGAGAGCGTATAATAAATAGGAAGAGACAGGGTTGTATGCCTTCACAATAAAGGCTCATTATTTAATTTCCCCTTTGTGGAAAATACCAACTCGGAAGCTAATCTAAACTTTTGGTAGGGCTGAGTTCAAATGCCAGGCGCGCCCCCTGGCAACGTGGAGCGCGGAGCCACGGGGCTTGGATGGCTCAGCAACAGGATCCAGGAACATTTACCTTTCTGTCAAGAGTTAAATGTCTCTTCTACGCTGGTTGAGGCGGTCCCAGGTGATTACCATTAACGGGCTGTTTGGAGTCTGACATGAAATTAATTTGTCATCTAAACCAACAGCAGGTCAATTGAATATCTCCCTCCCATGGTGAATGATGCAAGACATTAGAGAAAGAAAAAATAAAAGGAATATGGAGCACCTGTCTCCACTGCAGAAATGATGTCTCTTGTGGGACGTTTTCAGTGCCAAATGACTACATTTTCCATACGCACATACTTGGAAAGAGGCTTCAGTTTACAGTCCTGCCACAGCCGAGTAACTTCTAAAGGTGTGGGGAAAGAAGGGAGGAAGGAATAACATAGGCTGAAAAATAAACGTGGCGGTAACTCAGGAGTACGCAGCAAACTCGGGCTAGTTTTCTATCACCAGTCCCTCGGTTTAGTTGAGGTATGTTTTCACTTGGTCTGCACTCCAGAGTATGACCTGCCTGCTCCTATTACATTGGTTTCTTCTAGGGAAATGAAATATTAGCCTATTTTCTTAACTTCTGTATTAAGAAGACAAGTTAATTTTTCACCCCTCTGGTGAATTATTGTATGATCGGTTTATATGAGAGATGTCCCAGGAGTGAGAAAATGAGTCATAACTCATGGGAGGTGAAGCTACAAGTGAGTAATGAAGAATATGAAGATCATTCTTTCCCCTCAGTGCCTGCACAGGCTTGTTCGGCAATTAGAAGGGCAGGGGAATAGGTAAATACAGAGCCGAGCCACGAGTCATCTCCGTATGCTGTGATCTTTGGGAAAAAGTCTTACGAAGTTTATTTTTGTTGGAAATGAGCATGTGCAGCAATGAAATGCGTTAAAAGCCCTTCACTTCCTACCTAAGAGCTTTGTTAAAGTGCCAGGCAGTGGAGCAGCTCTTACAGGAGAGTTTCCTGGGGACATGACAGTGACTCGGCCCAGAGCCCTGCTCCTCCCTGTTGCTGCATGCCCACCACTTCTTCCTTGCAAGGTTCAGAAAGAGTTTACTCTGCAAAACCAGCTTACAAGAGGCGAGCCAAAAAAGGGGCTCTAAGTCCTCACTGTTACGGGTGTGATCTGTGTGATACATGGGGAAACTGCAGACTGAATGGAAAGACGTTTTTAAACGCCCCAACCTGCCTTAGCTTTCCATCACCTGCCCACAGGCTGCCAATTTTCACGGCCTCGAATACCTTCCTTACAAATCTAGCTGCTCGCAGCGCGTAGCAGTCAGGATCTGACCAGGTTTAATTCCACAAGATGCAAAGAGCCCTTTTCAAGGTCCCCACGCTTGTGACGCTTATCCCAGCACAGCTGCTAGTTGCAAGGCCGTAAAGAAGAACCTTTGTCTTCTTCTCTGCATGACTGTTTTTTTTTTTTCTTTTAGCATGGATAGAGGTATGCCGGTTTATGCACCAAACTTGGTCTCTCTTGGAAAGAGAGTGTAAGTCTCATGAACCTGTTTTTAGTGGAAAGTGCATCTAAACTGAATTTTGGCAGCTGGCAATGGAGCTGCTGTGTGGATAGTACCTTGTGCTGCTGAGCAGAAAATAGTAGAAACCCTCAAAGGCTCAGGAACTACAGATATAAGATGTATTCCCCATGGTCACCAGGCACCTGCAAGATTGGCTTTTTAATGTAGCAAAAATGATGGTTTTAGCAGTTATGTTGTCTTCTGGTGAAATTATCTTCTGACCAGGCCAAGGTAACCTTAAAGGCATCTAGTTTTCTTGCTGTTACAGTGTTTGGGATGAAAAATCTGTGCTCTCTGAAATTCAAATGTCCCTGAACCCTTGGAGAAATGTGCCTCCAGTTATCTTCAATTTCCACGTCACTGAAGCAGTGTTTCTTCACAGACTTCTTGCTACCTGCATTGCTGTACTGGCTATAAAGTTTACCATAAATATCAAGGAAAGACGCAGATGTAAACGGACACTGAAAATAGTGACCTGCAGACTTAGACCATCTTCAAAACTTAGTCCAGTTCACTGAAAATTCAGTACAAACCCATTTGCTCAGCCGTTTGATGACCTTTTATGTACCATGCCATAGTATGACTATTGGGTCAGGAGGAGGAAAAGGAGCAGTAATAAAACCTTCTGAAAGACAAGGCCCAGATTGGCAGCAAATCTCAAGAAAGCTAGAAACCTCATATCTGCTAACATCACCATTGAGATACACAGTCCCTCATGCTGTGAAAGCCAGCAGCAGCTGCCCCCCCCGGTGTGAATACGGAATGAAACAATTTATTACAAACGGGACCTCTCTAAATCAATGTAAAAATTGCTACCAGAGGCCTGGAAGCAGATGTGACATGCAAAACTCGACACCATCAAGTGTATAAGGGTTTGTTCATTCTAATGATGCCTGGCGGATTCTTCCTCTGCTTTTGAAGAGGTGCTCAAATGCGCTTTAAATGGCAATATTTCAAAATCACCAATTCCACAAGGCAGTTTCCTTCCCCTCCTTTAATAGATCGGACACTTGGTACATTTTGGAGACACAAGCAAGTAATACATGAAAGTTTTTCTTTTCCCTTACTCCACAGACTTGGATTAAATCTGTGCTAATACATCTATGCGTGCACTTGGATCTTTTATCTTCTACCCACTCACACAGAGGATGTCTGAAGGTCATATAAGGACCCTCTCATTTCTCAGATACATACTGTTTGCTAACCACATTTTTCCTATTGTATGCTACTGAGTTCACTTGTATTCCACAACAATTGCCCCTTGAGGTTAACATATACAATAAGAATCACCTACTTAAAGTAACTTGAATTTTGAAGGCTCCTAGCAGCAGTTTCCACCTGACCTTATGCTCCTCTCTGTACGATCACGTCTTCTTAAAGCCGTGCTTTTCCCTTACAAACAGCCATATTTTAACCCTGCATCTGAAAATAATGCAAACAAAAAGGTAAGGAACAAGCAACCCCTCAGCTCTTCTTCAGTAGGGTCATGACACCCATCTCGGAGGTCACGTGCAACATTTGTACTTCTAGTTCGTGCTGGGGGGATGGTTGTATTAAAATATTAAACAATACAAATAAGAATGTTCCAATTATTAAAAATAAAAGATGGAATACAGAATTCCAATGTATCAGTCTTTTCCAAATTAATACATGCATGAAGAAATGTATGTGTATTTCATTGAGGGAGAAATTAAAGTTCCTCTAAGAATATTACCTATACAGATTTTTTTAAGATACAATCCAGCCAAAACCTGTAATGCCTACTCATGTTTTGTGGAGTACCCTGTAATTGTGGAGGCTGTTTTTTTTTAATTGGGGGATGTTTCCAGTATCTGTGATGAATGACAAATTCATTGCCGGGCAGCACCCTGCAACTGGAGCTTTGCAAAGTCAGAGAAAACCAGGGCACTCTGACAGAGGAGCAACCCATCCAGCTTTAGCAGCCAGGCACAGGCAGGGCTGTGATGCAGCAGGGCTGTAGCTCAGGTTAGAGAGCATCACTGGTAACAAAAATCTTAGCCGGAAAAATCTGAAAATTCTGTTGGACATCATGCATCAAGACTACACTCCTGGTGATGCAGACATTTCAAACTTTTTACACTGTCATGCACAATATGGTCAAAGTGTTGATGCTGTTGATGCTACTGGGACAACTAAGTCAGGTCAGGGAGAGCCAGCAAACCACACCAAGACACAACTTGACACCAGCCATCACATTAGCTATTAAACAGCCTAAATGGGAGAAAGACATTGTGGAGGTCTGACTACCACAAAAGTTTCACTCATATTTTTGTGCCTCCTCAGGCATGAGATAAGATTCCGTAGATTCATTGAGAAGTAATAAGATGCAAATTCTGCTAAGTCTTTCCCTATCAGGTCATTTGTAACATATTCTCCCAAGTGGATTTTCTAGTTTCTAATATGGGCTTGACCGAAAAGCACAGCCTTCCTCTCAGCAGGGGAACTTTTAGGGCATCACTCCATTATATAGCTGTTTATTTGCATGAATCTTATAAAAAAAAAATAGACAGTTTATCCTTTATCTCTGTGCCAAACTTGTCTCAGTTAAGCCAGTCTGTTCAGAGGCTACAAGAAAGCAGATTGAAGGATGGAGCTCACACGCAGTGGGACTACAGCAAGGCTCTTTCCTGAAAAGCCAGACTAAAACTCCCCCCTAACTTGCAGACACTGTCTGGTTTACATCACGATGCTCTGAATTAGCTCATTAGTGTGTGGGATGCAATGACACTGAGATGGTGCTTCCTGCCCCAGAGAGATTACTGGGGGCCCAGTACAAGAGCAACTAGTTGAAATTTTATGGCTTATATTATAAAGGAGACAAGACTTATGACTTCAGCACATGAAGGAGCTATGGGAGCCTAATAGGTTACTGTCTCTTAGATGGGGTGTATTTTTGGATGGTAACGGCCCATGTGCATGCTTCTAATGTGTCCCAAATGCGAAGTAATGTGACTTAGCTTAAAGCTCCTTCAATGAAGTTTAAGCTTCAGTGCATTACATCACTTCTAGGGTGGGCCAAGAGCATGCCCCACAACTGTTCCTGTGGCTCCCTGTCGGTGAATAATTTGTTAAATTTGTTAGACCATGGTAATGCAGCTGTGGAGCCACGAGTCCGCAGCCTGGGATCTAACAGTTCCTTCCAGCAGCAAAGCCTCTAAACAGACAATGTAAAGGGAAAGGGACAGTAGAACAACAGGGTGAACAGCAATGGTTTGCCAATGCCACAGCTCTACCCTTTTATTTTTATTTTTTTTTATGGATGATTGAGGTATTTTGTGCAGCAGGAACCGGTTTTTAAAGCATTCTTGCATAGGCAGCACGAGCTCCTAATGTAGATGCACTTCAGCTGATTTAACTGCCATTAGCATCTGGTTTTGCTCTGTTGAGGTTTTTGCATACCTTTGCAAAGCAATTCAAGCAAGGGTTAAAATGTACCTAAATGCATCGGGTCCACACTATCAGGCTAATTCAGTTGCAAATTGATTCAGTTAAATTGAAGCAAGTTTTCTGAGCTTCACAAGCTCTTAACTAATTGAATATACATGTTACTGAGACTGTACAGTCTTACTTCCACCCAACCTTTTTTACAGATTAAAGTCACACTTTCTATAGCCAAAGGACTCTATATAGTGTAAGATGATCTTTAGCGCTTTCTTTTTTTTTCTGTTTTTCTAAATGGAAAGTCACCTTGGAACATGAAGGAGGCAAATATACTCTGAACGCGAATAGACCCTAATTCACTCCCTTCACCATTCATTTTTTTAAGCTCTCAAAGCGTCTATGCTGGATTCAGAGGGTTGCAGACACAGCTAAAATCTTCATGGGAGGATAGTCATTGTCTAGGTGGACTGTTGAGAGATTCAGTTTCGGTATGGGAATAGTTTAGATTTGCTCAGATGGATTGTTCTCAGAGTGAATCTTCCCACATACCTTTCCCCCTCCTTACCCCTTTTTATTAAATGACCAGTTTATTTCATAACCATTCAACTGATGTTTTACTGGCTAAAAAGAGGCGTGCCTAATCCATATAGACCAGATACAGTCAAATTTTTTGAAGTTTGCAGTGTTTTATTAAAAAAAAAAATAAAATCCAGATGTGTGGAAGAATTTACTGAGGACACTGCAAAGACATTTCACTGTAAAACATAATGAACAGAACACGATCATCAAAACTTATATATTCATATATAACTCATATATTCATTATATAACTTGTATATTCAAAACTTAGCATCTAAATATGCGCATTGAAAGATAAAGTAACTGTCTTCTACCTAATTATACTAACTATATCTATAGAAAAAATAGAAAGAAAGAAAAAAAGAACCCCTGTTACTAGACATTTCCAAATCAATGAAGACAAAGTTAATCAGGATTCATTAATGCTGCAGTTCTGCGCCTCACTCCTGCGATGGATAGGAAAAAGACAATGTATCTGACTGACGATCCAAATTTGGATGTGAGCGACTGTGCAGAGAGGAAAAGAATGGGAAGTGCTTGGTGAACCTTACTAATGTGGGGCGGTTTTGGAGAACAATATGAAATTAAAGGAAGAGATAGAATCTGGAAAGTGGCATCCTACTGAGCAACATTTCGTCAGAAGAAAATTTGCGCAACGAGCAGCTAACTGTCTATACAGCTCATTCTGCCATGAAAAAAGAGTCCCATAAAATTTAATAGGGCTAGAACGAATAGAAATCTCTAGAAGAGATTAAGGCAAAATTAAGACAGAAGACTTTAAGACAAAAAGATGGAATAATCTCCTTAGCATGAAATACTTAATGAGTGAGATCCTCTCTGTGCAATTTTAAGTTGGGCAAAGGAATTTAATAAAGATTACATACTTCAAGAAAGATTTCTGTAAGGAAGCTTAATTTTCTATAAGAAAGTTAACATTCTCTTGTTATAGTCCATGCTGCATTTCCAGAGGGGTTAAGAGAACACAATTGTTAAAATCACTGAAATGTAATTGTTTGGCTTTGCAAAGTGATTAGATGTAGCTCACATATACAACGGAGTTACATGGTGTAAGCAAAGCCTTGCATATACAGCATTGACAGAACACACAGAGAGAAACCAAAATTGCATTCTATGCCTTTAGCACCCTACCAGGCAAACACAGATAACTACAGTAAACAGAAAAAAGTCAAAGTCTTGGCTGGTGAGGAAATTAGACAGGGAAGGTTGTAAGCTTAAATGGGATGCATATTGTTGCAGTCACCTATTTCATTAAACAGGATAAATAAGCTCCGCTGCATCTCTCCTGCATCTCATTGGCTGGCTATTTGGTAATCTTTTTTTTTTTTTTTTTTTCATCATGTGTGTTGGCTTTCCAAAATTTTTGTCCAACTGCAGGAAGGAAGGATGGGGAAAAAAAGCCCAACATTTTTATGATAATAAAAAAATATTCTTAGGGAAACTGTTTGTATTCTCTCCTTTGTTCCAATCATTCTTAAAGTGTAGAATTATTGAATTAGGAAATCAAAATAATTCAGGAGACACCAAGTCTCTTTCCTTACATTGTAGTTAGTATCTTTATTTCCCTGGATGTAATATGAGTAGCTTCTCTGTTTCAGAGGATGTCACATTTGCTTTTTTTTAGGTTCATCCATTTTCTACAAGTTGAATAACCCATAATGAGCATTTAAATCATTAAATGTCTTCTGCTTGAAATTCTTTGAATCTGAAAGGGAATTTGTTCAGCTGTAGGAATACTGCTTATTGCTAACTAGAGCCACCCATAAGGAGAAAAAGCAGCAAAACAAAACAAGTGGATACCAACAATTTACAGACTTTGTAATTGTAATTCGTACCAAAAATAGTAGGAGTTTGAAAACACTGATAGGAAAAAGAAATATTAGCAGAAGTAGCCATCGCCATGGCAATGTGGCTTTTTTCTGAATGGACTTCATACCAACTCGTGGCAATCGGACTTCTCAGCTGTCTAAGTCAAAATATCTCCGATATTAGTCTCCAGCTGAGAAGACAGAAGAGACAGGTGCAAAATTAGTAAGGCCTGATAACACGCGTAGTGCCAGAAATGAATGACAGTCTGCATACTTTGTGTGATTTGCCCAGCTAATTATACTGGCATTCAATAGCACTATCTAGTTAAGGACCTGTCAACATTTCTTCCAGAAAAAAACTTATTTGCAGGATTTTATAACACAGCTGTAAGGAAATCAATTCTAGCCTGAATCTTGACACACTGGGCTAAGTACTTAAGAGGTGTTGGATTCTATCAAGCAACAGACAAATTGCACTCAGCATTTAAAGAGTCAACACTGGCCAACGCAGCAAGATTAGAATAACGGAGCATTTCTTTCTATTTACAGCAGGAGATAACTACATTAACTCAGCTATCCTATTGTGATTTTTAATGGAGGAAAGCATCAGGTAAAGAAAATAGGTTTTATAAGCCATTTTTCATTTATATGGTAAGTAAATATCTTTTATATGTCGGTGGTTTGTTGTGTTTGTTTTTTTTTTTTTTAATTTTCCTGGATGCAGGTAAATGAATTAATCTAGATCATTCTTCATTCTCCTGCCCTTTCCCTTCTCCCCGTCTCCTCCCTTATCATGGCTTTAATTTTTCAAATGTAATAACAAAACACACTGCGTAAAGTGCTGGTTCGTGCACTGGCAACGTGGTACTGAAGTTAGTCTCACAAAGTTAAATTTCGAAACTCATTCCTGCTGATAAAAAAGCCTTAGCCTGGAAGAAAACACCAAGTGCAGACCGTATCATCCTCTCGTTGCTACCAATCTGTTCAAATCTACATCTATAAGCACTTAAGGCAAATGCCAAGCATAGGCAAAAGCAAGTGAAAACAGCAATGTTTCAAACACGTGATAATGAAGAGCTATGGAAGAAAATGTTAGCTAGTTTAGTAACAGGTGCTGTCCCTGTGCTGCTTTACATTTCCAAAGCTTAACTCTTAATTTGTCTCTCACTGGTACTTATGTTATTTATTGAACAAATTCATATTTCTGCACACTTAGGAAATATATTAGTTGCATTATTCATGGCAAGCAGAGACTTGTTACTCTGGTGTTCAGTATCAACCACCAGAAGAGAAAAGATAACATTTTTCTACATGATTTTGAAATGACAGTCAGTGATGTCTGCTTATCTATATTCATGCTTGTTCCTAACAATGTATTTTTCAGTGATTTCTATTATTTACTTGCATGATTTTTTTTTTTGAGTTTACGTGCATTCCTTTTTAATTTTCCATGGCAGTAATTTCCAGTGGCATGAATTTATTCACTTCACTAGGAAATGAATTTAAGATATCATGCTTGGAACTCTTGCTTTGGAGAGACAGCAAGGCCCCTTTCCATCTGGACTACTCCTTGCAGTGTGTGGAACGCATTCTTTTTGTGGCAAAGGCAGAGAGTGTTAATTTTTACATACTGTTTCATGCAATGGCAGAAAGGGAAACACTCCCCAGGTATTAATTCTCAGAACAGCATTTGCAAGTTACTTTTCTCAGCAGATAGTAATTGCTGGAGCTGGATGAAAGTATTGCATGTTTTTGACAAATCACATTTGAAATATTGCTTTTTCATGGACTCACTGACTTCTTAATGACGGGAAATCCAAAATAGACTTCACTTTTCAAAGCTGAAAAAGTATTTCCTTGTTTATCTCTTCTTTCCCTTGCTTATTCTCTTATAAAGGAAGTACGTGGAAGGATTCACAGACACAACCAAGGAGTCAAAGCTTTGACCTTGAATAGTGTCGCCTTTAAGAAAGCAACGCTACCAGCTTAAATTAATAAAGCGTTCATTCCAGGATCTGAATGTAACCTTTTCTCTAAGTTCCTAAAAATGGAACCAACAGCATAAATGCCTCATTCTTGCAAATTTCCTTAAGGTTTTTGAACAATTTTATCTCTTCAGGAAGCATTTCTCAGATGTTCCATCAGTTTTACCTCCTGGCTCCCTGGAGATTGAAGAGCTAATTGTTATTTGCACTTTCAGCCAGGCTTGTACTGTTCTCCTGGAATCATAGTCATGAAGTTTTATTACAATTCTTGTTCTTCTTTTCTCTGATACTATCCCAATGGTCCCCAATGGGCGGGTAATGAATGATAATGCACTCGAGTTGCAGCCAGCCTGTGCATGTATATATACATATTTAGAAGATACTTGCAGTACAGAAGATTTAATAATGTTCACATTGCTCTGGCTTCTTCTTTGACCCATGACCTTGAGAAGAAGTTACCTTCAAAATTGTATTCCTAACTCTTCCCGTCTCTGTTCTTCGGCAACTTCTGCTCTAACATGCAGAAACACAAGGCGTTCAAAGTCAAGGTTGACGAAAAATGTTAGAGACGTTTCAATCAAAGAAGCTGTTATGTCTCAAAGAATGATACCATTCCCACCTATGAAGGTCTTTAACACTTTTTCAGGGAGCAAAGCACATTTGCATAAAAAATTGAAGGAATTTTGGCTAGGGTTTCTGCAGAATAGGTATGATTTAGTGTCTAGGCTCTGTGTAGCTGAAGAGAAAGTCATGTGGATGCCTTTAATTTTCATAATCCCTGATATTCATAAACAACATATTTTTAGAAATAAGAAAATAATCTGGAATAAATAGTAGCAATAGTAGGCAATTTACACGACTGTTTTCTTCATGTTACGTAAGTCCAAAATTGCCAAATAGCTAAAGCTGTGATAGAGAGATTGGTGGTTTTGCCCCTTCTTTCTGCATGGTCCTGTTTCCACCTGTAAACTGTGTTTTACCATTCCCACAGCTCTGCTTAAAGGACTGCTAGGGGAAATGAACACTATTTTTGCCTGCGCCAGAGGTTCCTGAGCTGTTGCCTACTCTGTCTTGCCAGAGACAGGATACAGGGACAAGTGGTTTGATCCTATATGTTGATTCTTATAATGATATAACTTGGCTGAAAACTTATTCAGTAAACCATTCTGGGTAAAGGAGGCTTACTTTTAACTTGGGTCATGTGAAGGATGTGGTTTGTAGTGCTCCCCTGATGAAGCTGTATCCTCGGAAGCAGCAGGGTGGGAGGTGGATAAGCAGTGACAAAGGGAAGAGGAGGAAGCTGTTAGGGTGTGAGGCTACAGAAAGGTTCTAACCTTTTTGTGGTCCTGGTGACAATATCTCATGTACCTTCAACATTAAGCCATGGCTTCATCATACAAAATTCTTCATGGCCAAAAAATTGTAGCCTACGTCCATCGAAGCACTTCTCTCCCATACATCACCAGCTGTGATGGTAACTGGGATGTGTAATAAATGAAACTTTAGTTTCAGCTTTTAGAAAACAAACCAATGAAAACCATTTTTTCCTGGGCTTTTTTTTCTTTTTTCATGCTAAATGGAAAGTATGGTTGGGTTCCCACTTCGAGCAGCCCCACAGTGGTTTTGGCACAGCTGAGGGGACGACATGCTTCACTGAGTACATGGGGAACATTTTGAGCCCATACTGAGACAAAATCCTTTCCATGGCGAAATCATGGCTCCTGCCATGTACATCCACCCTCGAACAACCCCATTTACTTCTGCAACCAAAACCACATTCACCAGCTGCTTTACAAGTTGTCAGAAGATTTCCAATTCATGGAAGAGGCCCAAGAATTTCTGTTTCAGTTGAGTAGGAGTCATGTCTATCTCTATAAAAGATAATGGAAAATCATATGTGTCTGATTACTAAAAAGGCTAGATAAATTTTACTTGATAACTGCCTTGTCCCTCCAACTTCTGACTTCATAGAGACTAGCTCTTTGCATTCAGGCATCAGCCTGTGATCACCACAGTTAACTGAAGAGCAAAAAGTAAAGGAGCATCTGGCATCTTTCAGTTATTCTGTGACGGTACGCTGATAACATCTGTTAGCAGAGCTACAATGTTTTGGCTTGTATGTACTCCGTTTGAGTTCAGACCTTACCTACAAGCACAGCTTTGGAAAGAAAGCAGGGAATTCACCTCATCCAACTTTAGGACTAGAATTCAATAGCAGAGTGGAACACTTGACTAAGTTTTTACTGTTGTACTGGGTGTTTAAGGTCACTGTACTCAGTGAAGACATAGAGTTGAATTAGGTTGCTCAAGATTTCTTGTGCCACTTCACATGTCCTAGGGCATCCAAAGTGTTCACAGAGGACTGGTGGACGCAACAGAGACCTTGTGGAAGAGTTGTGTCTGCTGGAATAGCTGGAAGCCCCATGAGAGTCCCAAGGATATAGGATGTCACAGACAGTGTGAGAGTTGTACACAGGGAGCTGAATGACGCCTCTAATGTACACATAGATACCTACAAGCAGAGATACAAGTATATTTGTTTTAAGCTGGAGCTGAGTCACATCCGAGATGTCTGCAAGGGAAATATCTATGTATGAAATAGAGCATGCACTGAGATTTGTCTAGGTCCTAACTTCAAAACACAGAGAGAACATGCCAGTAGACTTCACCAAGGTGAAGCTCCAGGCTGAAAACTAGGTCATACTCAAAGTACAGACACATTCTATTTCATACGTGATATTGAATTTATCTCAGAATTTTTCTAAGTTTGGTAAACTTGTGACTATTTTTATATTTTTATGTGGTGTCAGAAGCAGATCAAAACCCTTCCTCTGCAAGAAGGGTGAAAGCTATTTCCTATGCACAGAGCCAGAAAAAGGCCTGTGCACTACTATCTCATCCCACTGAAAACTTTGAATCAGGGATTTCAAATGTGACTTAATATTGTTTGTGACTTAATGTTTTTCTAGCTCTTGTATGGAGTTAAGCAGTCAAATCAGAAGGAGGAAAGCTCCATCAGTGAAGAGCTGCTTCTTAAGCACTAAGATTCTTTGCTGTTCCTAGACAATAAGAACTGACTTAAAATCCTTATAAAGGATGTCTTTTTTGTTCACTGCTCCCGAAAAAATATACCTCCTTAAAAGCAGTCCACAGCCATTCTCTTTCACACAGTCATATTCCATTCCACTAAGATCAATGACAAATTTCTGCAGCTTTTAAAAGTGGAATTAGCACAATCTAAAGATATCTTCTCTCATTTCTGTCTGGCCCAGCAACACAAATCTATTATGAAGCTTTTTTCAAAACATTTTTCGTTCTGGTCTAAATACTTTAGCCATGATATCACAGTTTTTAAAACAGAACAGGCTCAACATTACTCCCTCCTCACACATAAAAGCTCTAGTATAATCATCATTGCACTTGAGTCATTTCTTAGTACCTATTATTTAAACATTCTGTTCTTTGGCCACTCTATTCTTCATGCAATCAGGAAACCTTTTGCTAGCACAATATCCATGGTTTTATATAACCAAGCCCTATTCAGACAAGCCAACATATTAGACCTCTTTTACTGCAGCTGCAGTAAACTGGATACAGAATGTAAACCACTGGCCAAAACACTGAGGAAAAAAAGGCTATTTTGAGTGTCCAACTTGACACACTTAAAAGGATCCACAATTGAGAGGATGGGTGGATGCTCTATTGTGTTTGGAAAGAAGGACAGTCTTTAAGATATATCCCAGGCTGAATGTCAGATGCGAACTGTCAGATCTGTTTTGCATTTCATGATAGCTATCATGCTCTGTAAACTCCAAAGCATTTGGTTAATATCTGAACACCTCAAATACTCAAGTGTATTTCAATTGATAAAGCATTTTGCAAAAGCACACTGGGCGCTTCGTTTAGTAAGACATGGCCTTACTAAAGCTGAGTCTAATTTCAGACATTGCACAAAATGAAGAGCTCGTATACAAGAAGTTGGGGCTGAGCAGTGGTTGGAGAAGGAAGGGGATGGATCATATAGAAAGGATCCACCAGTAATAATGCTTCTGGTTGTGCAAGAGTTAACCAACTGCTTCTTTTCTCTGAATTCTGTTTTGACCCAGTTACCCGCCCTAACCACAGACCTCTTCTTGTGTGTGTGCAAATGGGGACAGGAATGGATTCAGGCACAGTGGGAGACATCTAGGTTTCTGATAGCAAAAGTTGGCATTTTTTTCTGTTTTATTTATGCATTTTGTATATGATTCTTCCTTTTCCTACATGGATGGGGAGGACTTCCATTATAATAAGTGGAAGAAGGGACTGACCCCTTGGGAGGATTACAAGAATGCCACCAGAGCGTGCAGGGATGAAACAAGGAAAGCCAAGGCCGCCTTGGAATTAGTCCTGGCTAGGGACATCAAGCACAACAAAAAGAGCTTCTACAAGTATATTGGAAGCAAAAGGAAGACCAGAGAAGTTGTAGGCCCACTGCTGAATGAGGCAGGAGTCATGGTGACGGAGGATGTGGAGAAGGCAGAGTTACTGAATGCCTTCTTTGCTTCGGTCTTTTCTGCTCGGCCCAGCCCTCAGGAGTCCCAGGCATTGAATAAAGTAACAGGGAAAGAAGACGACTTCCCTTGGGTTGAGGAGGAGCGAGTGAGGGACCAATTAGATCATCTAGATATTCACAAGTCCATGGGCCCTGATGGGATGCACCTGAGAGTGCTGAGGGAGCTGGCAGAAGTCACTGCTGGGCCGCTCTCCATCATCTTTGAAAAGTCCTGGAGAACAGGCGAGGTGCCTGGGGACTGGAGGAAAGCCAATGTCACTCCAGTCTTCAAGAAGGGCAAGAAGGAGGAGCCGGGGAACTACAGGCCGGTCAGCCTCACCTCCATCCCTGGAAAGATGATGGAACAGCTCGTTCTGGGTGTCATCTCAAGGCACGTGGAGGAAAGGAAAGCTATCAGAAGTACTCAGCATGGATTCACCAAGGGGAAATCATGTCTGACTAATCTGATAGCCTTCTACGATGGCATGACTAGATGGATAGATGAGGGGAGGGCGGTAGATGTGGTCTACCTTGACTTAAGCAAGGCATTTGACACGGTCTCCCACAGCATCCTCATAGGGAAGCTTAGGAAGTGTGGGTTAGATGAATGGACAGTGGGGTGGATAGAAAACTGGTTGAAAGATAGAGCTCAGAGGGTTGTGATTAGGGGCACAGAGTCTAGCTGGAGACCAGTGACGAGTGGTGTTCCCCAGGGGTCAGTACTGGGTCCAGTCCTCTTCAACATATTCATCAATGACCTGGATGAGGGGATAGAGTGCGCCCTCAGCAAGTTTGCTGATGACACCAAGCTGGGTGGGGTGGCTGACACACCGGAAGGCTGTGCCGCCATACAGAGAGACCTGGACAGGTTGGAGATCTGGGCAGAGAGAAACCTTATGAAGTTCAACAAGGGCAAGTGTAGGGTGCTGCACCTGGGAAGGAACAACCCCATGCACCAGTACAGGTTGGGTGCTGACCTGCTGGAGAGCAGCTCTGTGGAAAGAGACCTGGGAGTCCTGGTGGACAACAGGATGACCATGAGTCAGCAATGTGCCCTTGTGGCCAAGAAGGCCAATGGCATCCTGGGATGCATCAAGAAGAGTGTGGCCAGCAGGTCGAGGGAGGTCATCCTCCCCCTCTACTCTGCCTTGGTGAGGCCGCACCTGGAGTACTGTGTCCAGTTCTGGGCTCCCCGGTTCAAGAGGGACAGGGAACTGCTGGAAAGGGTGCAGCAGAGGGCTACAAAGATGATTGGGGGACTGGAACACCTCTCTTATGAGGAAAGGCTGAGGGATTTGGGTCTCTTCAGTCTGGAAAAAAGACGGCTGAGGGGTGACCTTATCAACGCTTATAAATACTTAAAGGGTGGGTGTCAGGAGGATGGGGCCAGGCTCTTTTCAGTGGTGCCCGGGGACAGGACAAGAGGCAATGGGCACAAACTTGAACATAGGAAGTTCCACCTAAACATGAGGAGGAACTTCTTTACCCTGAGGGTGACAGAGCACTGGAACAGGCTGCCCAGAGAGGTGGTGGAGTCTCCAACTCTGGAGACATTCAAAACCCGCCTGGACATGTTCCTGTGTAACCTGCTTTAGGTGACCCTGCTCTGGCAGGGGGGTTGGACTAGATGATCTCCAGAGGTCCCTTCCAACCCTATGATTCTATGATTCTATGATTCTATGACTTGTAGTGGATGAACAAACTCCTAACATGAGCACTTGAAGGATTACATACGGTGACATTGAGAAACGTAGTTTACAGTTTCCCTACTATCTTTGTAATATTTTTAGCAAAATCCCAGTAAAATGGTTGCTCCAGGAGCAATATCGAAGCACCAATCCTCAAATTACTGTTTTGGATCAAGGGTATGCATCAGATTCCTTGTGGTTTATGAGTTTGATTTACTGTCTTGAGGATTGCGGTCTAGAGATTTTTTATACCTTACTGGTTCAAACAGTATTTTTTCCTAGTCACGCAATCCTCAAAAAACTAGATGGCTAGTTTACTCCTAAGATAAGAGTAGCTGAATAAGCTTAGTTTTCCATTGCATCCAAAATATGTCTCATCTGCTTATGGCAGTGAATGCAGCTAATTAAAACAGCAATAGACCGTGCATAACAAAGCTGACTAAAAGCCAGGATATTAGGCTGGAAAATGAATCAGAGAATTAGGGAAAGACAATCTTTATGACCTAGGAAGAAAAGATGATCTTCTTTTGCGCAGCGCAAGCAGTGTGTGGCCACAAGTTGTACCGTATCTGACTGTTCCTACCTTGATGCAATGTTGGAAGATCTGCCGTGCAGATGAGATGAGATGTTGTACACAAAGACTCAACTCCTGCCTCAAAAAGCAGTTAAATAAAGAATGAACAAGGGGTACAAGAAGTGAGCACCACAGGCAGATTTTGCTGCCCTTTTCCCTGATCCATGTTTCTTTCCTGCTTTAGGAGCCCAGAATCGCCTGTTTGGATAGTTTCTGCACTAATAGCTGTCTTTACATGTCACATGAGAAATCGAAGGTGTCAGGTCATGAGTTTGCCTGGGCTGTCTGCCCCAGAGTTCGAAGCCCATCTCTGAAGAGAATGTGAGAGGCCACCATGCTTTCTCACAGACCGTCAAGATGCCAGGAGATGACACTTTCTTCCTGGCCACAACATGTCCACCCAGCTGCTCTCCTCCGGTAGAAAGCTGACTACATGAGACAGAGGAATTGGGAGCTGTATTCAGGAACTGCTCTGCGACTAGCTCTCAGTGACTCAACTGGACTCATTCTTTTGGTGTTTTAGTTAGAAAGCAATAAAATATGGATTCCACCAGTCTCCCTCCTTCAGCTTCTCACCAAAGAAGCTGTCTGTTCAAAACAGAGTTTCCAGATCTTAACTCCATTTTTATCTCAATGCACAGTGAAAGGCATTAGTGCGGATCTCCAGCAGCTTCTAACCCACTGCAGTACTGACATGCTGAGAGGAAGAAGCAGTGACACAACTGCTCCAACGTAGCGTGATCTACAGCTCACGCTGCACCAGGCAATGCCCACTAACTTGTGTCTGGCTGGTACTTTGTGACGTACGTCACATCTAGCAGGACTAGACTTCAGTCTTGTGCTTTGCTGTGGGATCTTCTGGGTTCAATGGTCTTGGGACAGTTAGTACAGAATAACGTTTTTTTCTTCTGCTGCAAATTCAGGCAATTTTTTCTCCCAATTACCACTTTCTCCTGCTCTGTCAGGGTCTTTTCCATAACACAGCCTGTGTTTCCAGCCTATTCAGCAAGCCTTGAGAGCATCTTTACTCTCATGACATAAGGCCCAAGACTCCTTTGTTATTTGTTGGCATTGACACACAGGCTTTGTGACTTCCTGTAATGAAGAAAACATGCTAATGACTGCATCTTGAGAAGATTATCTTTGGAGGTATTCATAGACGGCTTAGTTTGGTATCACGTCAATACCTCATGGCTGGTGTATCTTTAATTTTGGGCTTTTGTCAAAATCTAAGATGGTATCCAGTGCAATGAATAGATATACACACTAGTCTGTTGACCAAAAGTTTTCAGATTAGCTGTGAATTTCTATTATAATGTTCACTACTTCAAGGAATACATGTGTTTTCTTTTTGTCTGTAGGGCTGACATAGAAGTGGTGGCCACAAATGTACGAAGTTACGTGGCTTATCCTTTCTGTTCATGTGTCTGACTCGTGCCAAAGCACCTTGGAGCCCTTGTTGATAAAGTACAACATTTCAGAAGATCAAACTTCATGACGACAAATGCCTTGAGTACCTCAGAAAACCCAGATGCATTTTGGGGAAAGCATGTGTCCCATAGAAAGTGTTGAATTTACACAGTCTCTTTCTAAGAGCACCTGCCAAGAGTCTTACTAAACATAATGTGTCAAAACCAGGAACAATACTTTTAATATTTAATTCTTTTAGTGAGGTGCAGGTTTTCCTCCCTCTACAATAACAGGTGCACTTTTCCTTTTCAGCTTTGCCCTGCCGTTCTTAGTGCAAACAAGCCTGTGTATCTCCTCTTCTACCTTTCACTTTTTATATAAGGACAACTCTCCACACAGCACAAAGATTAGGCTTCTTTATCTACATTTATCACGTTAAGAGCCTACCTATTCCCAGGAATACACCTTTTAAAACTCTTTTCAACTCTCCTCTTCAACAAAGGTAGTTTTATTGAGAACATCAATAAGACGCACTTTCAACCCAGAAAGATTTTCCTCTATGCTAGTACTATTACAGATTGCATCTTTTCTGTTTTTTATTTACACATACAGCTAAGACACATATGCCCTTAAGCAATACAAGCTTTCACTCACATTTTACTTCTTTACCCTTCTAATATCTGTAGCTCTTCTATTAAAGTTTGCAGAATGCATCTGTCAACAGAATGGCTTATACAGTAACATCCATCCTAAAAGTTTAAATATCCCGTTTAATTTCTGTTAGTTGACTTAACTTTTGTCACAACTCTATCTACCTCCTTACAGGGCACTACCTTAGCATTGTGCTATCCACAGCCAAATGCAATGATGGTGCTTGAAACTTCTGAAAAATTGCAAAATCTATTGTAGCTTATTCCATTTTCCCAATACACCTGACATTGTCTTAGCTTGTGCTGGTCCTCGGCATTTGCTCCATGTGCTGTTCTTGTTTGTCTCTAAATTTCCCAAGATTTTCCAGCTCTCAGCAATACGGATTCTCATCCACGTTTATGCTACTATTGTCAATAACCTCCATATGCTTCCTTCAGAACTGAGTCACTTCTTTTTCTTGGAAAATTAACTCAGACTCTATAACAGTTTCTGAGTGTTTTTGTTCCAGCCAACATCCAATCTCTTATCAGAGACCAATCAAAAAACTGCAAGACAGGCTCTTCAGCTTCATCTTTAACAGGTTTATTTAAGTAAACTCACATTCCTATTTAAATCCTTTGAAAATATTTCATGCTTACATAGACTATGATGCATCCTTTTTATTTCTGAAGCACATTTTCATAATAGTTGAGTAAGAAGAATGACAGAAAACTCAATTTGGAAAAACAAAACCTTTTGAATTGCTTTTACTGTAGCCAGTGATTGCTTGCAGCCAATGTTTGCAGACTAAAAATTTCACGTATTTTCATAAGTTTCCATATTTCTAGACAGTTTCAGTTCAGATTTGTGCAATTATAAAAGACTTTGAAGTTAGGTCAGTTTGCTCAGATCTTACTGAGCCTTAAATATCTCAAAGGTTGGAGATTCCACAATCTCCAAATTAGGATCTTTTCCAATATTTCACTATCTTCATGGTGCGAATTTTTTTCCTTATATCTAATCATAATTTCTCATGCGGCAACTTGCTTCCATGGGCTTTGATCCTATTGCTACACATGTCTGAGAGAGTCTCTTTCTCTGTCTCCTGTACGCTTTCCTAATAAAAACTTTTAGATATCCCTATTTCCTCTTTTTAAGGCTGAACAAACTCAGTTGTCTCAAGATCTTCTTGTATTTCATGTCCTCCTGCCCTCTAAACATCTATGTGGCCTTCACTGGAATCACTTCAGCATGTCTATGTCTTTCTTGTACTGCAGAGCCCAAATTGGACACACAACTCCAAAAGCAGTCCTATGAGTGTTGAATAGAAGGAACCTCCCTCAGCCTGCTGACAACACTATTGCTAACACAGCTCAATATGCTATAGATTTTCTTCACTACAAGATCACACCATTGACTCACACTCCATGGGTTGTCTACCAGTACCCCCAAGTCCTTTTCTGCAAAATTGTTTTCTATCCAGTGAGCCCCCAGTGTCTCCTGGTCCCCTCTGAAATTCAGGCCAATCTGCCATGGCATCCTGTTAACTAGTTCCTCAACAAGGTCAAATATATTGTCTTGAAGTCCAGACCTGTAATTCTACCATTTGCATTTGTCTTGTTCACTTATCTGAAAGTGATTGTTTCAGCAAAAGCTGATATCAGCTTTCATATCCTGCATGAATTCTTTATTTTTGGTGAAAAGCATGCCCAGCAGAGTGTAGCCCCTAGTCAGGTCACTGCTCTTCCATGTCAAAAAGGTGTCCTTGATGCTCTCTGAAAACCTCTTACATTGCAAATGGCCTCAGGTTATCCTTCTAGGCAATGTCAGGATGGTTGGCTAGGACTAGTGGTGCTTCTTCCATCTTTCTAAGTAAAGCCGTATCTACTCCCTCTTCTTCATCATGTGATCTGGAGCAGGTCCAGGTAATATCCTCCATATTACTATTGTTGGTCTCCCCTCTGATCCTTATACATAAACTCCTAATTATCTTGTTATAAATTTTAAGGCAAAACCCCATGTATTCAAGCTGCTTTTCACGTTGAGGGGGGATGTGACACCTTTTTCTTGCCTTTCTTTTAGAAAGGCATTACTCACCCATTTCATTTGTGCAGCCATAAGACCTGTCTGTCCATGTTTGTGAGATCATAGCCCTGTAGCCTGCAGCCTAGTAACTCCTGTTATTTCCCATGCTGCATGTGTTCATGTACAGACATTTAAGGTAGATCCATCATGTGTCTATTTCAAGTGAAATGCGAGACCCATGACCCCTGCCATCACGCTGGCCTTTGAGCTTCCCTATACCTCTACTTGTCATGAGTCTCTGTCATCGTCCCTCATAGATTTCTCTTGAAACCCTCCTCACTGGGTCAGCAAGCTGACTTGCAAAGATGCTTTTGCTTGACTTCGTCAGATGGATCCCATCTCTCCCCAGAAGTCCTTTATCCTCTGGGAGGATACCACAGTAATTAGAGCTAAGGTCATGCCTGAAACACCATCTGTGCAACCAGGTATTGTTCTGAAAGATAACATCCACTCCTACCTAAGTCTTTTCTCTTGACTGATGTGACTAAAAAGAACAACCCTGGGCCTCTCCTAGAGGCTTGTAGCTACTCTTTATGCATGCAAGGTCATTTGATGCTTAGAAGTATAAGCTCAAGAGGATGACAGCAACAGGTAATCGTCTAAAGTATGGATAGATTTCAGCAAGCCTCAGCAGGTGATGAACCTCCTGAGATAAGAAGTCTGGTTGGCAGATGAGCATTTCTGTCTTCTGCAGACACCTGTAGCCATGACCATCCGCTCTTTCCTCTGAATGCCAACACGTGGATCAGTGTTTGCTGGCCCAGACGCCTCCCCTGAGGAAATTTGATCCTCTTCACTTGTTACAAGCATACCTGTAAGTGCACATCTGACATCTGCAGGCAAAAAGAAAGCCTTCTTTCCATTACTAAAAGCCACAAACTTCCATCCTTCAATCTGTCAGTATCAGTCCTCCTCTTATTTAGACATAGCCTCTAACTATCCCTCTTTCCAAGCAATATGTGATTTGGATTCTGCTTCTCCAAGGACTTTGTAAACAATCTGTTATTCTTTTTTTTTTGTCCTCCTTGATACTGCACAGCACGCTCCGCTCACCTCCTCCAACAGCCCTTTTACCTGGCATCTCAGTGCCTCAACCAGAGCCCATCTCCCACCTACAAGACTGAGATCCTGCAAGGTGCTCTGGCAGTTGGACCATTCCCTGTGACATGTCACCACCTCTGGCAATTCAGCACACACTACTTGGCCCTCTTCCACGACTTTGTCAACATAAACTACCAGCTCATTTCCATACCTAAATCTACATCTATTTAGCAGTTTAAGAGTTTGTGGTACAATGAGACACCTCCTCAGCAGCTGTATTAGCTTCTCTAATAGAAAGGAGTCTCTTTTGATTTTTTCTATTTAGTGATATCCAGGAAACCACAACACCTCTACCGGGATATGGACATTTTTCACATTTTATGACTTGTTAGCAATAGTCCAGAAGCAAGTGATGTCATCTGTCTGGGGGTAACTCTCAGAAACATCAAAATAGAATCATAGAATCATAGAAGGTGTTGGGTTGGAAGGGACCTTTAAAGGTCATCTAGTCCAACCCCCCTGCAGTAAGCAGGGACATCTTGAACTAGATCAGGTTGCTCAGAGCCTCAATAGTGCAGAGTACATCATATCACCTCTTGCAATTACTTGGTAACAGTGTGCCACGCTCTGTTCTGATCATAAACACAAAATGGTCTGGGCTCCAACCAGGATAGGTTCCCCTACCCCCACTGTGTCTTGGGAGAGCTTTTAAGATCTTCTCTTTTGCTTTTCCTTTGATGACTAAAATTTCACTCAACAATAGGAGTAGATGAAAATTCCCACAGCCCACAATTGTCCATATTTGCAAGACTTTAAGCACAATGCAGAGCATACATGATGAATTGCCTGATACCGACAGTGTTAGTATCTTATATTTTGGATTACGAGCTGATGAGCTATGACTCATCAGCTTATCTCACTGATTATAATTTCACTACTACCTTCTGCTTCCCCAGCTGTTGTGGTCACTGGTAGCTGCTCATCTTAGACTGTAAGCTCTTTGGGGCATGAAGTACCTTTCAGGTACTGCTGTATAATGTGGAACCAATCTGTGTTACAAGTTGTACTCTCTGTTAATGTAGCAGAATGATCATATCAGCACCTATCATTGCATGTTAGTTGTCCTCAAAATCTAAATGTACTTTTACTAATTACCAAAGGACTTTTCTCCTGAAAGCATGTTTTAAAATCAGCTTGGATCTTGCAGAGAGCAAGACGCCGATCTTACAAAGTCCCTCAGAAGCTCCAGAGCACAAGTGTAACAGGTTGAAGTGGAATGGCCCAAGAGCCCAACACAGCTCCCAACAAGTTTAAAGAAGGGAGGAGCGCAAGGAATTCAGAGAATCCCAAACCAATTCTTTCTAATGAGGTGCAACACTGCATAACGCATAAAATCTCAAGTGCATTCACATGTAGACCACTTTCAAAAGTGAAGATTTAAAAACATGACAAGAATTTCTATGACATATCTTTGAGTGCACTTTTCTAAATACTCAGCTTGCGTTTCCATTTTCCTTTCATTCTTGGACTATGAACTTCTTTCCCTTCCTCTTCCTTTCCATTACACACACATACTTAAAGTCCCTTAAAATTTTCTGGGCATTATTTTGGACCCCTACTTCGAAAACTTTACATGTCATTTTCCTAAAATTGTCTTTTTCTCTTTCTGATTTAGAGCTCCTTTGCTACTCTCATCTCTTGTAAGAGTCCATAATGCACAATAACTTTCTATGCCTCAAGGCTTTTAAGACTTCTATTTAAATAACTTTCTGGTGAGGGACTTCGTTACTGGAAGTTCTGGAATTAAAAAGATGCACTTTCCTGTCAGAGCAGCAAGGTTGGGTACAACTAACTGAAGCTCTTAGTGCTCTAAGACTGGTCTCACTAATTGATGCTCTAATATACCATCAGATTTTCCAGAGCATGTTTCCATTTGAATTTCAGACACAGTCAAAGTTCATTTTAGTTTTATCAAGTTGAAGTATGCCGTACTAGGATCAAATTCTGCACGCAAGGAAATTGCTTACTGAAGTTCTCATCAGACCATGTTGCACATATCTACAGGGTCATCAGTAATATAAATAAAGATTATATGGAATATGCTCGATGGCTGCAAACATTCATATTCAAGTGAACTTTACTGTTTATGAAAATTTTCACAGTTACGTTAGAGAGCTTTAACCTAGACAAGGGATATACGCTAAATGTAAGTCAACAGCTAATTGGTGGGATTAAATTTGTTTAGTAGTTTATTCCATGATTGCAGATTATAGGTTGTTGATATATTTAATGTCTAATATTGGCTATGAAAACAGCTGACACTAGCCATTGCTGCAGAAAAAAAATAAATGCCGGGTTAAACAGATTAATGATCTGATCCAGTGTATTTAACCTTACATCCTTATATCTTCTGACATAAATTGTGGCAGCCTTCTGAGTCGTGTTAGAAGGGATGGGGTTGCTAAGTCTTATAATGGTAGACTTATAGTGATATATTTTATAATAGACAAAATCTTGTTGCTATCTAACATTTTACAGAACATTATGAAAGAGTAAAAGTATTGCAGGAATTATTGGGTGCTTTTTTTTTGGTTTTTGGTTTTTTTTTTTTTGGTTAAAATTGTAACACTGGCTTGGAATGACAATCTGCCTTCCTAAATTCCATCTGGAGTTTCCTCTGAATAAATATTCCTTTCTTCTCAAATTTGTGAACTAAATTATTCAATGATACTGCTTTGTGATGTTAAACAGCTGTTGTGTTTCACCCCTAAAAGATCATTTCATTGATGGGTGAAGCAATTCTTTCATTTAAGTTTTATTTAAAAAATGTCTTGGGTACCTTGAATTAAATGTAATATATGCATACAAGAAAATACTATATATTTTATCACTGTAATGAAAGTAAGGTCTTTGTAGAAGACAGATATTATTAATCCCATAGATGCCACCGAAAAGGTTTTTAATATAACAGTGTTCCGGAAAAGATTAAACCCAAAATGACTATACTAGGATCCTAGAGATATAAATAAAGTTGTTTTTCTGGGAAAGCACCTGCTTTTATATATTGATGAGAAATTTCACAGGGGCATATTTTGCCCTCAGACACTCATGCATAAATCAAATTGATTTCAATAGAAACTGTGAGTGCATATTTGGTTGCTTTTACGGGAGCAGCAGTATTGCAGAGGCTTCTTTAGAGATTCCACAGCTAGATTTGCCTTTAACCTTAAAATCCCCATTTTACGCTTGAATTGGCAATTTTAGCTTCCAGATCTGACAAAGTTATCCAGAGGGAAATAAAATCCCCCGTGAAGAGCTGGAGCCTGGCAGAGTGTCCTAGAAAGAGAATCAGCTTGCGCTGTTCCTACACCCTTCCCCAGGCATCTGCTCCAGGCCACTTTCAGAGCCAGGATACTGGGATAGAGGGACCTTCGTTCTAACGCGATACAGCCATTCTTATTCTAGCATGTGATGAAGGTTTTTTTTGAATGAGTATATTCTTTTAAAATTTTATGGAAAAAACATGTCACTCCTTCCTTTTGTAAACTTTGAATTGTCACTCTCAATTTCTTATTTTCTGGACTGGAAGCCACCACAATCTGTAGGTACGTCTTTTCACAGGTAAAACGCAGATCTTCGTATCATTGCCAGACCTTGCCCAGTGCGGTTTTTCTGCTGTCCTTTCCCTAACTTGCCTCAATCTGACCTCTCAACTACTGAAGTATCATTTTAGACAGTAAAGACAATTTAAAGACTATAATCACCTCTTTATTGTGTGCACCTGTGTGTAACCTGCTCTAGGTGACCCTGCTCTGGCAGGTTGGACTACATGATCTCCAAAGGTCCCTTCCAACCCTATGAGTCTATGATTTTGCTCCAAAAACTGTCCGTACAAGACCATTTTTTCTATCAGCCACTGGACAGCCATATCTTAGCTCACTCTGTAGTTGGACTTGATTGTCTTAAAGGTCTTTTCCAACATAAATGATTCTATGATTCTATCCATTCACCTTCCTAAATTTAAGCAATTATTGGTTGACATTCAAACTAGGTTACATTTCAAGCTCTGTCATGCTTTGTACACTCCCTTCTGGTAATGACGGTGGATGGAATCTGTCAGTCAGTTCGTACATGGTCTGCTCGACCTATTTGACTTCCATAACAGCATCATCAGACAAGCTGGAACTTTATTGCCAAAGGACAAGTGTCTTGTTACAGTCAGCTGTTCTATCTTGGTTTTCATGGGCTACTTTAAAGGAATTTGTACAGAAAAAGGACTAGCCTGAAATATATCCATGGTCAGAATGAATTACTGAGATTTACTGTAATTGCCCTTAGCTTCAGGATCAGTGTGGGTCAGAGAACACTGAAGGAAGCCATCACAGTTTTCTCATTTTGCTTATATTTATTATTCCTCATGAGATACTGACACCGTAAAGTCTTAGTATTAGATCTGGCTCCTCCTAAATACAATAACTTCAGTGATGAGAAGGACAAGGTCAGTGTTAAGATCTGTCCATATAAAACTTTCAGTCAAGGATCATACCAGATGATTTGGCCTCCAAGTGGTTCATTAATGAGATGCTCGATGGCTTCAGGTTAGGAAAAATAAGCTAGATGTGCAGCATGACTACTGTATTCTCCTATTCACTGTGAGCTATTGTTTTGTTTGAATTGCTTCTGCTTTAAGAAAGGAGATTAAACTGTGCTCTTTCTTGTATTTTTCTTCAGTGTTCTGGCACTGTTCCAGTGGCAGTAATTACCTTTTAGCGAAAACCATATTCTCTTGGACTTACAATATCCTTTCCTATTTCTCCTTAACTTTTATGGCAGCATCACTGCAGGCCTGTACCTTGCTGCCATCTTTGGAGCCGAGCACCACCGTTGTGAGCAGGATCCCCAGAATTATTCAAGACAGGAAATGAGACTCCCTGTTATGTCGAAATGGGAAGGGAAGGAAATGAAATGGTCTACAGTTTTGCGTCTAGGCAACATTACTTTACATTCAAGAAGTTTCACACAGTGAATGTAATGTACTATCTAGCAGGTGAGGAACAGGAATGGAAATCAGATTTATGGTGTTCTCCGCTGTTTCCAGTAGCCACTGATGTTGAAGGTATTGATGGGGACTTTGTTAAGACACTCTCTGCCCTGGTCTATCCATTTGTATAATAGTACTAGTATTTGCAAATATCTCTGAAAACTTCCTATGCAAGCCCCGGGACTGTAACCTGGGGACCGTTATTAACAGCAGCTGTTGCTTAGACACGTCGCTGTGGTCCCCGAGCAACTCCAAGCTGAATGCCCCTTCATATCCTAGTTGAGTCTTTCTTTTCGACTTCCAACGACTCTGAAAGAGTCATGCATAATAAATACATGATTCACAGACAGCTACTTAGCCTGCTGTCTAACAAATCTCTAATTTGTTATCTAGTAAATATAGTAACACTTAAAATACAGAGTCTCAATCAATGAATCTCTCTCCCTGTCTCACATATCTGGAATACATAAAATGCAATACACTGCTGCTATCAGTGGGCCAACCACCTCTGATTACAGTATATATACATGAACCATCATTAAAAAACATGTACAAAGAGCACTAAAATGCTGGAGCAAACAGACATTTAAACATATTATTAGTTTTCCTCTTTCTGCCTCCTCTCCTGTGATGTCTCCTGTGACAGTCATTGTGGGTTACAAGGTAAAAATGGGAAGCTACAAAACTAATAATCACAAATGGGGATATTTGAATATTACCTAGTCTGTGTATGGAATTTAACAGAAAACTCCTTTCTATATTCCCAAAAGATTATTAGAAAACCCAAAATATGACTCATTTCGGGGACTGGACAAAACATCCTCCAGTGGTCCCTTTCAACCACAGCCATTCTGTGATTTGTGTGGTAGCATCTTCCTCGAGTTTTCAGTGACAGGCTAAAGCTCTGTTGGTCTACAGTAATTTTTTTATATAATTGGGATACAAAAATCAAGAAATCTGAATCCTGCAGGTGCTGACAAGCCCTACCAATGAGTTTCTTCATTAGGAACTGTGCTGTTCTCTGCTTGTGGCAAAGAAGACACTGTACAGTACCTGATAAAACACATTAAAGTTAGAACATGCTGCCTTAAGAGCACAGTAAAGATGTTCTCAGGGTTGATAGTTTTATTTCTCTATTTGGTTTCACTACATTGATTCAATCATCTCCAGGGGGTTGGTTTTAGACAGCTCAGAAATTTCTGGTTTCAGGAGTACATGTGAATATTTTGCAGGGTTTTAATCTGCATGGGTCCGTGATCCTTTCCCTCTGTTTTGTTTGAGTTTTGGAACTGAAAATAAGAAAGCTTGTCAAAGCCTTTGTTTTGCCTGGCTTCATGTCAAACCCATGTAGAATTCTGCATTCAGCATATATTTTCATAAGATGACCTGGGTTTCATGAAATTAAAAAGATTTGTCAGCTTTTAGAGGATGTGCAGCTGAGATACCAGTTTGTAATTATATCTGAAACGTGGTAGTCAGTTGAGCTCGTGTTTCATGGAAAACATTATTCTCAGCATTGTGTCTTTAAAACGGTGTGTTTTGCCAAAGAATGCTGCAAATGGTCTGTTTGAGATTAAAAAAGCAAATCAAAACAAATTAAATGAAAAATCCAACACAGCTATCTAGCCCAATCAAATTCTTTTCTCAGTGCTGTTTTTGCCATGGCTCTCAAAATATTCAACAGCTTTCTGCAATGACACCAGTCACCTCTTCAGCAGTCAGTTCTTCACCATTGTCTTTCAAATCACTGGAAAAGGCTAATCACTGGAAGGAAAAATGTAATTGAGAATAATAGTTAAAAAAACCCTCAAGCCAGGCATGCCTTTTTGGTGCTTGGTTGTTGGGTATTGGGATAAAGAATAATTATAGACTGTGTAGACAATTAAGAAACACCATGATCACTTGCTCTGAACTCTCAGACAGGAGATTTCTTTTTTCAAAAGGACATAAATCCTACTGACAGTGAATCAAGTTTAGTTCCAAAATCCTTTAGGTGTGGGTTTTCTTTTTAATTTATTTTTGCTTACTTGTTTTAAGATCTTCAGAAAAGCTAGAAAGAGAAATGTTCTCTGATGATTTTGCTATAAATAAATGATCAAATAATAGAGGCACGATTTCATAGAAATATTTAAGATAGCAATGAGGTACAGAGAGTGGATGGAGGCTAAAATATTTCTGAAGATCTGAAGTGAGACCTGAAAGTTTTGAGCCAGTGAGGAGAAGGTTTGTGTTTATTGTATGCTACCAAAGAGCAAAGGGCTGTTCGCAACAGTTTTTCCAGGGTTTATGTCAGTGTCTTTGTGTCAAATCCAGGTCCACCTATAAGTGATATAACCCAGAATTTCCACATTTGGAGAAGTTCATTAGTTATCTTTGAAAGGAAGCAAAGCTTAATGGTATTGTTGATTACATGGACACTAAGGATTTTGCCTGAAGCAGAGCACAGCTATAAACAATGAAGGGTTTTAATCCTGATGTGGTAAGATTAGAGACCTGTTAGTGAAATCCCCATTTTACAGTACTTTGTGCATGAATTCTGTGTGGTGGGAATCTGCATACCCCAGAGAAAACTAGTTAGCATAGAGTTAAATACAGACATATATTTTTATATACAAACACACAGACACACGCACACACAAATACATATATATATATATGTATATCAGTTTTCTGATAGACAAAAGGAAGCCAAACTAGAATGCAAATGTAACTTTTGGCACACAGACCACTTTAACCCAAACAGACTAAAATTAGTTGATGATTTTCCAAGTACAAATTTACATATAAAAAGAACAAAGCAGTTCAATTCTTCATTTACTGACTGGAGACCAGTTTACCCCAGAGGGAAGAGAAATTCTTGAGTATGGCTGTTGTCCAAATCATTATGATTAGGAGAAACTAAATGAGATTTTACTTTCGTCATGCAAAAGGAGCTATTTTTCTCTTTGGCTTCTACCTGATGAGTAGGTTGCAAATTCTGCACCCAGCCAATTTAAAATAGTAAGGATCCATTAACAAGATTTGAAGTAACAAAGCAATGCTGTTTCTTATCAGGAAACTTATTTGGGGTTGCTTTAAGTTCTGTTTTAGCCATTAAGTTTATGCTGGCTAGCAACTGTGATAAAGAGAGTTGTGTTTGACATCTTATCACGCAGTTCTGTGTTCTCAGTAAAGAGACCTTTCTTCATCAATGGGTTTGTGATACAACCCTGAATGCTGTATGCTTTGGTCAGGTATGTAGCAAGGTATAGTGTTTTCAGTGTTTAGCTTTTTTTTTTTCTTTTTGTGGAAAACAGTTTACGCAAAAATAAAACCACAACCCACCCCCCCCAAATTACTTCTCCTCGAAGAGACAAAAGCAAAATAAAGAGTGAGAGAAAGGGTCATATTCATTTTTCTTTGAAATAATTTAATGTGGTTTCAGGCATGTCCTTCCAACTGTAGAAATGGATCAAGAGATTCTAAGTTAGGAGTGTCTTTTAAGGGTCAGCCTGCTTTCTTCAGCACCCTTGAATAAAAAGATGAAAAAAACAAAGGACTTGCAATGAGAAGGACTGATTGTGGATGTGCATGTTCCACTTTATCCACACTAGACATTAATTGTAAATCCTCTCTTTGATAGCAAGCGCCTGATCATGCATTGACTGATGTCTATGAAAGAGCTACCATTGACTTCAGAAGTTATTAAACGAACATATAGTTGCAGCACACGGCAAGGAAAGAGTATACTTCAGGTACCATTTTTTTTTTATTTAACCTTGGGCAGATAATTAGCCTTCTCACTCCCATACCTGAATTGACAAAAAAACCAAAGGATTTGAATCATTCTTCCTGTGTTAGAAATGACATTTCTTCTATTCCTAATTACAGTTAGGAGTGGAATCATGCTCTCCTGTTCCCAGCCTTTGTCGCTGATTTACTACATTTTCTCGTGAAAGTATTTCAGTGTGTTTCACCTTGGTTTATTTGTTATTTAAGAAATGAGGCACCATACTCTTACACACCTTATGTGGAAGTGTCATGAAATCTGTTGCTGCAAATCCTGCTTAAATATAAAACAAGAAAACAAGCCTCCTTGGAATCGTCCCAGCAATATGTCAAAAGCAGAGGACAGCTGAGGAGAAGGGTGTTGTGTATGTGAAGGAGAAACTACAGTTTGCTTTTTTTTCCTTTGTATTGCTTATGCACACAAAACCACACACGCACAAGCACAGACTTGGGAGGGCATCACAGAGGAAGCGGAAGAATTTACGTTTCATACGAGTATTTCAGCAAAATCTGACGTCGATAGGCCAATTCATAGTAATTCAAAATGACAAAAGAAAAAAAATATTAATCCACAACATAGTCAATAACCACTTTGGTAGGTCCATCCTAGAACACAGGTAAAATCAAGTCAAGGGAAAAATTGTTAGGCAGTAAACCCCTGAGTGCAAACTGGCTGATACTGAGTTACTTACACAGAGCTTTTAAAGTATTTCCTTTTTCTCCTTAATATAAATTTCACTCAGAAGCACTGTACATATAGAGAATTCTTCCTGACCTCAGTGTTATGAATAAAACAAATTATTTTACTGCAGACAGTAATTAGACAGAGAATCATTAGTAAAATCCTGCTATAAACTGTATGCTTGCTGGAGGAACACTCAAAGAGTCTCTACAGTGCTTTGCGGAATTGTTATTTCCTGTCCCTTTTGAATACCCATTTTCTTCATCCATCTATCAAAAAGATTCCCATGCACATACTGAGTGGATGTTTACTGTAGTCTGTCAAACCTCAGAGCTCAGCTCATGGGAAGTGCACATCTGCTTGCTGAATATGAGGATGCTCAAGACGATGATGGGGTCCTTGACACAGGGATATAAAGTAGTGATCTGCTTTGTCAAAGCATCCCATAAATATCTTGCTACAAGCAAGTGAGCACTGCTTTAATAAGAGAATTAAGAAATGACCCTACACAAATTTTCCCTGGTTCCAGACTCGGAGAGCAAGTATGTAATTTCGGCTGTATCACAAAATAAAAATACATTGATTTATGCAAACTTTTACTTCCCAAACCCCAAAGCACTTTATGAGCTCTGCAACATATACAGGAGCCGTTTCACTTATGACTAAATGCAGCAATCTCTGCAGTGGAGCTCTGCATCTGTTAATTAAGGTACATGTGTAGCCCAAATTCCTTTTTACAATACCCTTGTGTGCCATCTCCATATCTCAGGCTGGGAACTAAGGCAGTGAGGTTGCCATTAATCTCCCCAGGCTCAGGATTTCTCCCAGGGAGATTATGAAACTAGATTAAATCTATATAGAGACCTCATGGCAGCGCCAACAGCCGACACAGGTCAAAGTCCACTATGAAGAAGATTCCCCTTCCCTATCAGGGCACCAAAAATGGTGCTGGTGAGTGGTATTAAACTTCCAACCTGCAATGGCGATTTTCTTCATTCTGCTAAGAGATAAGAGTGGCATTTGGCCTCTGAAAATGTTCGTTGAGTACTGGGGAGGTAGGGCTTTTCAAGCACCGTAATTGATAGATTTGTAATTAACAAGCTATGCAGCAGGAAGAAAATCATTGCATGATGACTAGATTACAAACCCCGTCCTTTCATTCTGCCGCTTGTGATTTTGCAATGGCTCTGATTGTAGCTTCTCTGCCATTTGCATATCTTCCTAAACATTTGAGGTGCATGCTGATTTCATGTTTTATCTCATTTTGATGTGTTGCAGGTGCTTGTCAGTGACTACCAGAGTTTCTATTACAGTCAGCTTTTATTTTATTGAAATATTTGTGCAGAATAATATAATGCCAAAGCATGACATGATTCCATCTTAATCCTACGATGTGGAAAGACTCACAGAAGGCACTACAGAAGTGAGGAATTTTGGTCTGATGGTTACAGGTAGAAGGGTGGGGAAATTTTCTGACTGCAGCCAGCGTATGGGAGAGAATTTAAGAGTGTTTTGCATCCATTTGTATTCAGCAGGCTCTCTACGCATATGATTAATGTTGCCTCCCCTTCTCCCTCGGTTTCTGCCTTTGCCTCGTGATTAACACCAATCTAGTATCTTGTCACCACTGAGGCATCAGTGGGACTTCAGTATGACAGATGCCCTCACGGCAAACACACTCAAGACTGACTGGAGCTAAAAGCCCAGCCTGCAACGTTGGGAAGTGTTGACAGCTGTGGAAAGGTATCGTAGGGTACCATGCGCTATTAGGTTATTTGACCCTGTTCTTCAAGGTAAGATTTTGGACTGGTGACTTAGGATTATTACTCCAAGTCATTATTTGTCAGGTTTCTTCACTTTCTGGAACCTGGGTTTCTTCACCGACACTGATGATAAGATCAAAATATCCAACCATTTGATGTATGAAGTTTTATTAATTCAGGTGTTTGTAGAAATTTAGGATCATTCCATGACGATACTTGTAGAAAATGACTAGCAGGTGTGCAAGAGTATTTTCACATAGCTGTAAGTACAGCAAGCATCACATACTGTTTTTTAATGGTCCTTTCAGCTTGTATTCCATTCACTCTTTTCTATTTGTTATTTTAGGACTCAGTTCTGCAAAGACATAAAGACAGGAAAATCACCCAGACAAAAAAACCTTACAGAATGACCTATTTAGATCTCCTTTTGGGACAGGAGAACTTGGTACAGAGTGACGATAAGCAGACATTGATGTAGTACAAAAGAATCTGTGTGAAATAAATGCTACGCTATGACTGAAAAAAAAGATTAAGAAAAGTGTGCTCAAGAATTTAGCTGCCCAGTTTATATTGTGTTAATAAAAAAAGTTGCTAGCATAATCTTCAGTTTAGAAGATTCATGAAAGCACTCAAATTCACTTTTTTTCTACCATTTTGACTAATAACATGGAACAAAATGTGAATTATCAACCCTTAGCTCTACATTTTGTAGTTTTACTCGGTCCTAGAAAGGTCTTTGAATAGCAACAGGGCTGTGACTTCAAGAAGGAATGAAGATTAAAGTCACCCTCAGCCAGTGCAATCTGTAGTGTGTGATTGGTGCATATGGGGGGATCACAGTAATTAATTACACATTGATTATGCAACTGTATGCACTAGCCAATGATACGCTACCACTATTTTTTAACTTTTTCACTATTTTTTGGTGCTGGGAAAGGGTTGTAATTATTTTTCTGTATGCAATGGCTAGCTGCAAAGCCACTGGTTTTACACACAGATATAGTCAGAAATTTGATGGGATTTTTTTCTTAAAACTAATATCAATTCAGTTTGGTTACCCAAATGAGGACCCTTGCTTTACAAAGACTGGCATTATCTGATTGGTTTTTTTTAGTTAAAAAAAGGTCTTTCGGGATTTTAAATTTTTTTTTCTTGCGCATCAATAACAAGTTACATTCAAATCAGCAGTTCAAATCAGTAATGACTTTTAGGAATATTAGTCTTTTATTATTTTTTCTCTTTTATTGTGTTTCTTGGCCACAATGAAGAGCAAATTTAGTTATAATTATGTCAGTTTTATTATTAACCAAGTAGAAGTTACTGAATATTCATATTTCAAATGTAAAACCAACCTCCGGAAATTATAGATAATGCTTAAATCTTTTTTATTTCAGTAATGAAATGATAACAAATATATTAGAAATATGGCTTCTTTGTAAGAAATGGCTAAATTTGAAAGCACAGGATTATATGTTTTTCCTGAAGAAACTCTCTGTGATAGAAAAATAAACCCTTGCTTTTTTATGCTCTGCATTAATAACTGCACCTAGAAATAATACAGACAGCTGTGGTAGAGTATACATCATACAAACTCATTTATAAACAAATCTAACTTTATGTATGGGAATTAAGACAAAAGGGAGGTCTTTCGCGAGATAACTCATTTTTATAGAGGAAATGGCTCAGATGCACTTGGCAGTTTTTTGAAAACAACAGAATCGGACTTTGTCCACCAGCTCAACAGGGATTTTTGGCAAGCCTGGTTTTATAATTTGCCGGGGCCAGCTTCTCCCCCTGCCACATGCACTGCACAAGTAGCAGTAAATGAGTTGGGGAGGGGTTTTATTTGCAAGGAGCAGTGACAGTGCCAGGACCACTGAATTTTTAAAAAGAAGAAGAAGAAGGAAAAAGAAAAGAAAAAGCGTGCTTTCTTTGCCCCTGCTCTAACGTGCTGACGTGCCAGAGTTACTTTAACAGATTAACAAAATACTGTTCGCAGATATTGAACCTGCCTTTTACATGCTCAGCGATACATTTTCAACCACCCACTCCTAGCGTTCCCCTTCATTTCCCTGCAGAATTTAATCTCACACACATACAGTAAATTTGATGGACAACTTATGCTGGATTCTCTCCCTAACAGGGTATTGCATCAGCCAGCGAGATTCAGAGTATTACAATTTGTTACCCTGCATCTCACAAGGAATTGCTGTACCCACAGAGATGCTTTCACAGGCTGTGTTACACATAATGTCTTGGAGCAACTTTTCTGTCCGTCCTTCTCATTTGACTGACCCATACTCACAATTTCCTTGCTGTTTTCCTTCTGAAATTTTCCATTTCTTTTTGTTTCCCTGTAGGTACTTTCCTCGGGAGCTAATATTCCTTTGAAAACCTTGCTGCCTTTACATTTTGAGTCTAAAATGGTGTGTATGAGGGTGTTCACTGCTACCTTCAAGTGTTCATTCACAGACTGCCTTATTGTTAATAACCACAATACATCATTTCTCCCCTTCTTATTGTTCTCACTATTCAGCTGTATTTTCCAGGAGGCTGATCCTTATTAGGTACTCAAAATAGTTTCTATTGCTAATAGGGCTTCAGTTAGAGATTGGCATTCATCTCAGTGTTTTGGGCTCAATCCTCCAAGGCAGAAAAGCATCGTAGTACCAGTGAATGATGAACTCAGGGCACCGAGTTTGAATGTCTTGTTGAATGCCACAGAAATGATCCCTGCAAAAACATGGTTAATATTCAGAGGTGTGTGACCTCTGGTTTTGCAGTCAGAAAAAGCCTGACTTCTTTTTTTTTTTCCTGTCTAAGATTACAAAGGTAAGGAAATAAGAAGATGAGGTAAATTGCATATTTATGTTCATTTCCATCTCCCACAAGGAATCTGAGAGGTACTTAAAATGCAATTATTTGGTTCAGATATTCTGTCCAGGAAAATGTTTCCACAAGCGTTTTACAGACTTACTGTAAATAATACAATCACACGCTTCAATCATGAATAAGGAATAGGGGAGAGAGAACTGAGGCATAAGCAGAGATTTGAAGCCTGCTGCTGAATCAGACAGGAGAAGGCAGAGTGGTAGCTCCTGGTGACAGAGGAGAAACCAGGTCTACCAGAGATGACAAGTCTGGGTGAAAGAGGGAGTGGAGAAGCTGGAAGTGTGAGACAAAGCCTGTGCAGGAGCCTCTGGCAGCTCTATGATGTGTTTTGTTTACTTTTGAATTATTTTTTTGACTTTTGGTGGTGGTGGTGGTGAATTTTGCAGGTTATATCCTACCTCTTAGTGACATTTTAAAGAAGAAAAGAAGAATAAGGGATTTTTTTTTTTTGTCAATGACTGTACGGTGAAGTGAAGCTGGGTCATTTCATAGCAAAAAAAAAAAAAAATATTTTGAGTACACGCTAGTGCCATGAATCTTGTTATACAGAAAGAAAACAAGGATCATCAGACCACAGCTGTAGAAACAGTGACAAATGTGTATGTTCATGACTTTTTTAGAGTCAGAGGATCCTGAATGGTCATCTCTAGTGAGCTGCTTCTTATTGTGGTCCTTATGATGGAGATGGAGAATCTCTGGAGAACAAGATGGACAAAAGGGGTGGCTGGTCTAGAGTGAGACCTAAGGAAAGCACAAAGACTTGTTTAGGGAGAGAATAGGTGTACATTAGTGTGCAACAGTGACTCCTGTGAAACTGAGTACTTGTACCGATTCAAGCCTAATGGTCATTGCCAAAAAAAAAAAAGGCTGTGGAGATACATGCACTGCCACAGATGGACATCAGGACTCATCTAGATTTGCCCAAAACTGATCCTTGATTTGGAAGCCAACTGGAACATAAGAGCTCATGTTTGTGTTGTTAGGTTTTCTCAGTCTCCAGAAAAGAATAGCTGTATGCAAACTGCCTGTGGTCTCAGATGTGTAATAAATCTGAACCATGCCCATAAACAGTTTGGGGGGACAATAGTGTGCTTAGATCCCAATCTAACTGTTGTACAATAGAACAGCTGAATTCCAGTCCCCAGGAATGTTTCTCCTTTACAGTTTATTGGTATACATGTGGCTATCACTATCTGCCCTAGTGCAAGGCAACTCTTGATCATTAGACAACTTTTGAAAGCGTGTATTGTATTGGCTCCAAACCAACCATCTACATGGTTTTCCATATCCTTATAGGATTTTCTATGTCATATTTGAGCAAGGTATTACCTACTGATCTCAGATCAAGACATGGAGAATTACAGACTTGAATCCTCTGTGTGACACCAATACTTTAGCTTTACCAATACTTTCACCAATACTGTGTGACTCTAACCTCTGACAAGTCTCAGACTCAGTTTCTCTCTTTATGGGTGTTTGTAAAGATTAAGTCCTTACAACAAAGCTCTTTGAAGATAAGGATCCTTTGTAAGGGTTATGTACAATTATCTTTTGTTATTTTAAGTAGGGTCGATGACACCCTGTCTATAACTTTGCTAAGTGAACCTGGTTACAGCAAGGAATGTCTTGGCCCAATGTCACACTTTGGCCTAACTGTAAAATATATGCCAAACTGAATTCTGGTGACTACTACCTGTAATGATTTTGAGACTTCAGTCATATTTAAGCCTTCATAAAAATGGGAAAATATTAAGATCTTGGTTTGGTATTTGATTGAACTATTGAAAAGGCTCCAGATAATATATTCTGAAAATTTTGTGAAAGTATCTCATAGGCTTCTGGCCACAGATGGCTTATATAGGCAATCACTTTTCCTTAGATGACACACATTTCTATATCTTCTTTGACTTACTCTTCTATCCTTCAGTTTCCCATTTATCTGCCTGTCTCAGCTCTGTCATCTCTTGGCTACACCATAACTTTTTCCTACTGAATCCTTCAAAGCCTGAAGGCATAATATGGATCAAGAGTTATTGCTGTCCGATGTCTCTAGCTCTGTGATTGTCATCCTTCGCTTTGCTTTCAGGGATGAAAATTCCAAGATTTGCCCTTGACTCGGAGGTTATTTTTTCCTCTCACAGCTTTTCATCCCGCTTCCATGCATAGAGCTTTCTCTGGAGTGTTGCCAGAAGTTATCTTTATCCCATCACCCTCCTGTAGTTGCCAAAACCCTTACTCATATGCCAATTGCAATTCAATCATTTATAATCCCCCTTAATTTCTTCTACATGCATTTTATAGGGTGATGCGAAGCTACTGTCAAAGAATATCCATTTCCAATCCATAAGCGCCATCAGTGTGATCCCCATGATCTTATAGCCACCCTCTTGCTGTCATACAATAACCAGACTGTCCACTGACTGGAATGCAGGAACCAGACACAAGTGTTAAACAGAGGAAATGGAAGGAACTTTTTGATCAAATACTAAACTAGTGGACTTTAAGACTTCAGAGTCCATGACTACTTCGTAACTATAAGTTTCTATCTTATCCACAAGTCAATTGTCTTGGAGATCACCGGCTCTTAACCAGTATGGGTCCCTTCATCCTGCTAAAAGCCATTTTCAGTTCGAATGTATATACCACAGTTTAAAACCACAACAAAAGTCTTCTGCAAGTTGAAAATATGAGAGTTAAAAATAACAATGCCTGATGCCTTCTCAGTGTCTGATACTTCCTGCCACCTGGTGGAAAGGTTTCTCAGTTGCACTTTTCTCTTGGTCGAGTTCATTGAAGTGAGGATTTCTGGGAGAATTCAAAGCTTTTTAATATACAGTGCACCTTAGAAAGGCTAGATATACCCAACTAACTAGCTGAGTTTCCTTCCAGGCTATAGCAATGGGACTTCAGTACAGCACAGACTGGGAAATCCAGCCAAGGTCCAGAGACTGTGATGGTTACTCACAGTAGGCTTCACGATGCCATTGCTACCCTGAAGCCTGGATTGTCTTAAAACTGGCTTGAGCCCGTTTCCATGAGTCAGTCACTGAATTTTAGACTTACTATAATATCTGTCATGTACTAATTTAAAACAGATTGTCCTGTGGCTGTTTAAATAGAGACAACAGTGGGTGTTATGTCCTTATTGATTTTAGCACTGTTGTTGGCCCTGTTTGTGCTCTATTCCATAAAATGGGCAGGATGGCAATGCGAGTGAAGGTCCTTTCCAGTATACACTATATATTCCCTTCTGTACTTGCTCCACAGTGAATATCATGGCGAAGAATTGCCACTGCTATGTAAAGATGCTACGTAAAGATGAAAGTCTATAGAGAATGAAGGTCATGCTCCATCTTGAAAAGTTGACTTCAGGCCTTCAGGCAGATGAGGGGCTTAGAGATTTCAGGCTCTAGTTACTATGTCCCATTATGTCTAAAAAAAGGTTTTATAGCTGATTGTGAGCCATACAGATATGAGAGAGATACAGCTTGAGGCAAGGGCATTTTTAGTTTCTGGATTGTGGTAAGGACATTTTTAGCAGCACGCTAAATATACAAATTCTGCGTTTTGTCCAGTGACTCCTGAAGGTAAAACATAGAAGCTATTCCAAGAGCAGACACCAAAACTCAAGACTGACATTTCCCAGGCAAGTATTTCCTGTCTTTGGGGTGCAAAACTATGCTTCATCTTGTCTTCTCTTATTTGACCTGTCGCATTCCTGATTGCCCTGTGGTACAGATTAAACGTCACAGATAGATAGAAGACGTTCCTCACCTCAGTCCCAAGCTCAGTTTTATCTCTAACCTAAAATTAATGCCCCCTCTTGGACGGTAAGGACCTGAGATTTATTTTGGAAAGGAACTAGCTGAACCACGATAAAAAAGATGAGAAACGCCTCCTCTTCTTGTTCTCACCCTACTGCCACTACTGACACCAATGACAGTGACACTAATGACTACTACTACTAAAAATTTTTTGTTCATTTGTCTAAATTACTAGAAAACCTGGTGTTATCAATTTGGAGTGGCTGAAGAAAGCTGTTATACCATCTAAACTTCATATATTTACACATATCTGTGGTCCTAGGACTCCTTACAGTGTAACTCTAGATAGCTACTAAATTTCATTGGAATTCCAGATTTTCACTTCAAAAGGCATCATGGGCACTTCAAATCAACTTGCTGGAGCCAGTAGCCAAGCTTGTAGTCATTAAACAATTGATAGACCTAGGAATCTTCAAAAAATCTGTTTCCACTGGACCTATGAATACAAATGAAAATTATGCACCTAAATCCCATGGAGGATCTGAGTTGAATGTGGTGGGAATGTTGTGCTGAAGAGCAGAATTAGATCTTGGCCCGAGTTTCAGGCCAGAGACATAACAAGATACCTCCCTTCCCACATACTTTCTGAGGTGAAGACATCCAAAGTCTGTCACAACACTGCAACCCATAAGTTAAAAGCAAGGCTTTTTTTATGTTGCACCCACTCAAACGTCAATCAGGAAGCCTCTTGTGAAAGCCTCTATCATCCTACACTGAAAAGAGGTGTCATGCAGCAGTGCCTTGCTATAAAGGTTTGTTCATTTTTTCAGCAAGTTTTCTTGATTGTGAACAAACAAAAAAACCTTTTTTAACTGCCTGATTTGTTGCAACTGTACCTACAGCTGAAATAAAAAATTTCCCCTTCAGCTATTGAATGCTGAAATATTTCTGAGAATATTCATGCTGGAAAGTGAAACTCTACAGCCTTGAAATAAACTTTAATGTTCCTCTGATGAGGTATATGCCATCTCTGCTTCCTTTGTAGTTTAATTTTGTAAAAAGAAGTGAGAAAAAAATGTATATTTGAAAAGAAAAAAAAAAACAAAAAAGAAAAAAGAATCCATAGATAATTTACAGCATTACCTAGAACTGCCTCTTCCTGGCTAACATTATAAATAAATATCTTTCAGCCAAACAGAACTATTTTTATATCAGCACAAAGGGATAAACTTCTATATGAGTAATCAGTTTAACCATGAAAAGTAAAATTTTCTCCCCAATGTCTGATGGGTTCACTTAGTCTAAAGTGTCCCTACAATTTAAATTATAATTTTTATTGATGTTTAAGATTCTTAGCTGAAAATAATTGAAACGAAAGCAGGAACACTCACATAAATTCATCCTGATTCAAGTTCCATGAAACTTTTTTTATTGGTGAATCTGACCCTGTGTTTGTTTGCCTCTTTACTTAACCTTACTTAGGAGATGGCCTAAATTACTCCTCTTACTTAGAAGATGGATTAAATTTATCAGTTATGTGCTACATTTAATATTTTTTGTTGTTTCAATGGACTGAGAAGTTTTAGGGAAAGGGAATAGGAAACCCTGCATACCTGAAAATGTTTTGTGAATTGCAAGATCTACAGATCAATAACTGCAGATAACTCGAATTGTGTTCAACTGGACTTCTTAGTCATCGACATCAAGAAAGTGCCCTGCCTCCTTGTATTTTCTCGAAATAAGATTTTTAAAAAGCTGGAGCAATTTAGTGTTTGTTTTCCATGTTTATTATATATTGAGGAAAGCACCTGATAGTGCAGCTGGACATTCCTCTGCCATGGATGAAAACTGAGGTCTTGGGAGTGCACGTTCCCATCTTTGTTCCTTCTGGATGAACAGTTTCCCCATAAAAAGAGCAGTGCACACCATCACTGTAAAATATCAAAAGCTTCAGATAAACACAGACAGATTTTCCCTTACCTTTATCGTGTTCTACAGGTACCAATTTACAGCAAGGTTTTCACAGCAGTGTCCCTTCAGTGTACACAAATGGAAAACTCTCCAGAAAATTAAATGAGGGAGATAGAATCATAGAATCATTTAGGTTGGAAAAGACCCTTGGGATCATCTAGTCCAACCATCAGCTCCACTCTACAAAGTTCTCCCCTACACCATATCCCTTAACACCACATCTAAACGAGTCTTAAACACATCCAGGGATGGTGACTCCACCACCTCCCTGGGCAGCCTATTCCAGGGTCTAACCACTCTTTCTGGGAAGAATTTTTTCCTCATGTCCAGCCTAAACCTACCCTGCTGCAGCTTCAACCCATTCCCTCTTGTTCTATCGCTAATTACCTGTGAGAAGAGACCAGCACCAACCTCTCTACAATGTCCTTTCAAGTAGTTGTAGAGAGTGATGAGGTCTCCCCTCAGCCTCCTCTTCCTCAAACTAAACAGTCCCAGCTCCTTCAGTCGCTCCTCATAAGATTTAATCTCCAGGCCCTTCACCAGCTTCGTTGCCCTCCTCTGCACTCGCTCCAGCACCTCGATATCTCTCTCATACTGAGGTGCCCAGAACTGGACACAATACTCAAGGTGTGGCCTCACCAGTGCTGAGTACAGGTGGACAATCACCTCCCTCCTTCTGCTGGTCACACTATTTCTAATACAAGCCAGGATGCCATTGGCCCTCTTGGCCACCTGGGCACACTGCTGGCTCATGTTCAGCCGCTTGTCAATTAGAGCCCCCAGGTCCTTTTCTGCCAGGCAGCTCTCCAGCCACACTTCCCCAAGCCTGTAGCGATGCATGGGGTTGTTGTGGCCCAAGTGCAGGACCTGGCACTTGGCCTTGTTGAAGCACATAATGCTTCAGATGCCCAGTGCAAATGGAAGATTTCAGAAGTATGTATTAGTTTCCGTTGACTTTGCAGAGTAGTTAACCCCTGCAGAAAGACTCAATTGCTGCTTAATTTGCGTAGGAGTTATCTAAAGTTCTGCTAAAGCTGTGAATCTTTACTTGATAAGTGAAAAGAGTAGAAGAGGAGAGATGCAAGAAGCAGGAACATAGAGAATGTGTCTTGCAACTACCTTAAGCAGGAAAGATGAGTAAATAAATTTTAAAATTGCTTGGCAGGTCGTTGCTCTACTTAACCGGGAAGTCAATAGCTGTAGAACCAGGTTGGTTATTAAGCTGTATCTAAGACTGTTCAGCTAAAGTCAAAGCAAAGCTCAGTGTGACTTAGATCTTTCTGTATGGGATGACAGAAATCAAGAAGCAAAAGATCAGAGAAGAAACAAGTGCTTGATCTTCAGCAGTGCTGAATAACAACAAAACAGACACGTGGACTTATGCATTTAAGTCAACAGGACTACTTGCACCTTGAAAAATTAAGCCAAGTAAGAGAGTAGCTCTGGAGGAAATCTGCAGATGTTGACCTCCTAAAGAAGGAGAAAACAGAAGGGATGAAGAACAGACAAAATGAAAACAGAGGAGAACGCAGAAGTGAAGACAAGATCCAGGTTAATTTTATTAAAACTGCCTTTGCATTCCATTTCACCTTAAGCACTTATTAGACATTAGGCTCAAGCAAAGCGTTTTATGTCACCCTACCATTGGTTAAATCTAAAGTTCTTCGATAACTATATTAGCTTGAATATAAATTTTGTAATCTGCTCTCGCTTTTCTCCACCCCCCGGTATCTTGGATGAGAATGGTCTAAATGTATTTCTGTGCCATCTCTCAAACACATGGACAACTCTGTCATCTCAGACTTGGGCCACAAAGCGCAGCTTGGTATAATATTGGCAGTGTCCAACAACTGTCTTACCTCTTGCCTGTTGCCCTTCAAGAAAGCCCTCTGCCACTGTGCATCTGTTATGGCCAGCCTCCCACTGCCCACTACCTACCAAAGAGATGTCCGAAACTGGGAGCATTGTCAAATACAACTGCACTGAAACAGACTTGCATTTTCTTCTCCCTCTATTTATGATCACTATTGGGGTAAATAAAATCTCTCAGAAGTAGTAAAGCTTTGGATATACCTGTATTGGAAAATACATTATCTGTCTTTCAATGATGAGCATCAGACTCTTTTTCACATCTCGATCTTACTGAAGTCCAAATTTATGTCTCTGGCTGATGTGTTTTTACATGCTGTGTGCTGAATCGGACCCCTGTTAGAGTCAGCAAGATGATGTCCTCTGACCTTGGGAAGATTGACTTAAATTGTCTTTGTTTGTACACCCATGGACATATAGAAAAGGGGGAGAAAAGACTTCTTTGTATTATGTAAAAACAGGCAAAGTAAGGTTTTGGTTCTGCCTGAATACTCACCAAACACAATGTTTACTCAGTAAAAGCAGCATTATTCTTAAGACCTGAGTATTTTGAACAAGTATTCTCTCCTGAGCGTTCCTTCAGTGAGCATGAAGACCAATAACTTGTACAACCCATAATACTGATGTTTCTGAGATTGTGCTCTTCCTGCCCTTGTCTTACACGGACAATTTGAAGTGGTAGTGAAATACACTCAAATCATGGTTGTAGCAAGTCAATTCCATTTTCTGTTGTTCCCAGCTACTAAACAACATACAGTCCAAACAATGAAGAATCACATCTATTTTCTTTATGGAAACCCAAACAGCTTAAAGCCCAGGAGCAACTGTAATGCACGTTGACCATGTTTGCTAGCGCTAAGCTGAGTTTCACACACTGTCATGAAGCCACTCCTCTGTTGGGGGAAAACTGGGGAAAACACTGTATGTATATTGTATTGTACAGGGTCTAACTCAGAAAGGTAACAATGAAGGCTACTAAAGTCTGCTGTAATATAGATAATGAGTGCTAATGAACTTGTATTTCTTAAGGGCACCATATGATTCTCTTTTTACTAATCAAGACAGCCTAGTGTCAAAGGCTAATATTCCACTCTTAATTTTGTTCCATTCCTCACATCACCTGGACCTATGAAAGTGATCCAGAGTGACTGAAACACAAGAATCCTTCTCCTTACAACCATTCATTTTATTTCACTATAAGTTGTTTTTGATTCACTGCAAGACTATGCTCCTACCCCATGGAGATCTATTCTCTTCGAGAGTTCCTTATGAAGAAATACAAAAATAAGTTATGTCCATTGAGTCACCTTTATGTACTGTTTTATTAACTTTTTCAAGGAATCTGAACAGGTCAGAGGTGCACTATTTTCCTTTGAAGAGCTTATGACCTTATTCTCCAAGTATTGTACTGCTCTCTCCTTAATGAAGCCCCTACCATTTCCTTGTCCTTTTTATTTCCATTTTGCACCTTAGCTGAGGTAGTTTATGTTCCAATATATTCACTGGTAAGTCTTTAAAACAAGCTTTGTGGTTTGCTTTCCATTCCTTACCCAAAAATATAACATAATTTATATGCATTAACAATGGCAAAGATCTAATTTCACAGCAGGAAAAGTCCAGTTTAAAAGGAATTATTGGCTTGGCTAATTTTTCTACTGAGGTTTACTGTATTCACTGGAGAAACATGACTTCAATAGATTCACGAAAAGAGCATCTGGAGGAGACTTCTGGAGTTCTCTGGTTTGCTTTCCTGCTTGAAGCTGTGCCAGTGTCCCCATCACCAGCTGTGGCCCACCCCTTAACTTCATCTAGGGGTCTTGAAACTCTCCAAGGGTGGAGACTCCACAGCCACTGTGGGTAACCTGTTCCAGTGCTGTACTACCTTCCCAGTGATTTTTTTTTTAAAACTAACAACCGATCCAAACCTCTTAAGCCACTGTGCCTGGCCATGATTCTCTGTTTCACCATCTTTTACTTCCAAGATTCTTGAGTTTGGTTTGATCTTCTCTGAAAATCCCCTCCACATAGTTTCTGCCTGGTACTAGATCTGTCTGTTTGTCTCTGCTTGCTAGACTAAACAAGCCCAGATATTGAAAACTTGTTGAAAGTACCCTTGATTGTGTCTAGGCCTTTGATGAAGATATTGAACAGTATGGGTCCCAGCACTGGACTTTGGGATACTCTACGCAATACTGTCAGCCAGCTCGATGGTGAGCCATTAATTACCATTCTTTGAATTTGGTGATCCAGCCACTTTTTTTCCACCTTACCGTCTGTTCATCCACCCTTATATTATCTTAGTTTCCAAATGAAAATGCAATGAGAAACACCACAGAAAGCTTTCAGTTTGCATATCTGAAATAAAGCCGAGTTCAGAATGAGGTACAGTTCCCCTGCATCACTTCCCATAAACCCCAGTAGCTGACATTGCTTTTTGTTATGCTTTCTCAGAAGATTATTAACTATTTTTCTCAGTTTAGTATTCTGAAGACTACTAAAATAAATCTCTGTCTCTTTTTGTTGAGAATCAGATCCTAGCCACAAGAATTCTTGTGCTCTTCTCGTGCTAACTCCTGTGTGATGATTTACACGGTTGGTCCATGGACAATGGGGGTAATGAAGCTTGTATTCCTAAAAACATGTGTCCAGTAACTCTCAATATGCCAACTCCTCAGCTGCCTTCCCTATATTTCCAGAGAAGTATTGCGGGATGTAGAGTTTCAGTTCCCTTGCAGAGTCCTTGGTATCTTCTCATCATGATCAAAGCTCCCTCCCCCTTCCATGGCTGATGGGGCAGGAAGCAGGGGCTGTGGCTAGTTCAGATATGTGTATGGATGGGTGTCCCCACTGGCCATGTAACAGACATTCACTGAAGTGATCCCAGAGCCTTTCTTTGATAAGGACCTTTTTAAAGTTTCCTTTCTATACCCAGCCACCAGTTTTCACTAAAATTTAGGACTTGGCATCTATTTCTCCTTCTCTGTAGATCCTGTTTAGATTGATCCCTATGCTTGGAATTAGCCTGGGGAGGTTGGGTGTGATGGGAGATACAAGTAGGGGAACACAGTAAAAAGTATTCCTCTAAGTAACCACGCTGAAATGCTTTTAAGCTCTATCATCTGCCCTAGAAAAAAAAAATAATTAAAAAAAATCAACAGTTGTTAATTTGATAAATTGTTAATTGATAAAATAAAATAAAAAATGTTTCCGTTTTGTTGTTTGTTTTTTTTTTCTCCTAACACGAGCCACTTAAACTTCTACTTAAACATAGAAGCCATATCCATTGATCTAGACAAAAAAATATTTGTGTCATGCTTTGCTTGCTCTCTCTGTCATATCTCTTACCTTGAAACTGTAAGCTCTTCATGGGAGGCAGGCAGACACCGTTTCTGATTTTCTGCGATACTGGACAAAGTACTACTTATGCTGAACACTGAATCCTCCCTTCAAATGTTAGGCCACATTGCTCCTAAATGGTATGAGAATTCCTGGAAAGGATGCCTCAGTCCTAACCATTGTGTTATCCCTGTTTCAGGAGACTGTGCAGTTTTCTGAAGGTGAAGGCAATTTTACAGGAAAGAAATACCAAGACCAAATATCTGAGACCAAACCAGAATTTTCTAGGAACTTTTATCCAAGTGCAAATGTCGGTAGATGTCACACCCATTTCAATAAAGTGCCTGACACATAACAGCTGACAAACTAAGGGCTTCACTCATTCTCCACCAAACTGCAAGCATGATTATATGGTCCTGGTACAACGTAATCTTTTTGCCTTTTTCTGACTGTGTTGGTAAAGGGAAGAAAAAGCATGTAAAGGAAAAAAGACTCTTGCATCCCTACCTACTTGAATAAGAATTTTGGAGGAAGAAAATCTTGCTCCTGGTATATACGCCCATCAAAGCCTAGTGTTCAAAGCTTGTTTCAGTTCCTACACATACATTTTCTTACGTTGCTCCACTATTTGTGCACACAGATCCACAGAATCCCAGTCCAGCCCGGTGCTAGTGTTATCTCTGTGAGCTGGAGCACAGCTTAGTGTTGCAGTATTTGCAAGTGAAAAGTAGTGAGTGTAGTTAGTAGGAACAATAAGCAAATGCCCCACACATTCCTAATCCTATGCCAACACCAAGATGACTGACTCCCCGCAGCAACTCTGATGACTTTAGTATACTTAGAATGGATTTAGCTCATCAGGAGAAATGCTAGACATGTCTCACTCTTTAAATATATTCATTTCCCTTTGAAATTGATTTAATGAGGAGGCTGATTTGGCCTGTACAATCAACAGAATCAGACTTTAAAAATGCATATTATATTACATTATATATATGTATATATATGCATGCACAAGCACATACACAGCTATATTTGTGTATAAATGTATATATAGACAAACAGTCTGGTTCTGCTCTTTCGGCTCTTCTGATCATATTTCTACAGAAGACCGTTAAGACAAAAAGACAAAATCCCTTAATTCCCCCCCAGAAAGAATGAAATATGGTATCCCTGTTAATGCTTTATATCACCTGAGGCCCTGAATGTTAGCATGGATTTCTGTAGAAAAAAAAAGAAGAAACTCTACAGCCTGTTATAAGATAGTTGTAAAAGGCAGTAATAGGCATTCTCTGCTTATCAGATACTAGATTATATTATAAATTCATTCCCACTAAACATCAAAAATAAATACTCTCCCATTGATTTCACCCATTGATACATCCCATTCTGTATTTGAAAGATAAGAAGGCTAGGTTCTAATGCAATGTGTCTGCAGAGTATTTAGAAACTGCCTACACTTTAGGAAAAATTGCAGCCATTTGTTTTCTCTGCTTGTTCACTTTTGAATTTTACTTACTAAGACAGAATGATTTTAATTTCTTTCCAGGGGAATAAGAAATTTGTGACAGCTGTAGATTTTGAAGCAAAGCAATTTAAATGCTGTAATTACCAGGTAGTAAGAGGGGTGGCAAAAGTTCAGGAAGTCTTCATTTGAGGCAATGTGTGAAGATTAAGTCAGGACACAATTGCTGAGAGGCATTAGCTGGTTTCTATGAGATGTGCAATTTCTATGCAGAAGACGTGCAAAATGCAATTTTTCATATTGTTACCATATAAATCACCTTTGTAAGCAATTAATTATCTCTATTCTCACATTTTGTATAAGTGATCTCTTGTTTGCAATGCTAGTTTGTGTGTGGTAACCCAAAAAGTAATCTAATACCCAAGATCTGTAGTCACCAAATGGCTGCTTTCCACTCCTGTTCTATTCACTGTTTTTAAGAATAGTAACATGCCTAGAGATGTGGAGAGGAAAATCATAACTGCCTACAGCTATTTGAAAGGTTTTAGTTTAAAAAAAGGGTAAGAATTAATTTAGTCTAATAATGGGTATGGCTATGAGTTATGGGATAAAATTGAGAAATGGGAAATAATGGCTGAGTGTTGAGAGAAGTGGGAAAAGAAGAGGAAGAAAGAGAGTGAGACCTATTAATCTGTAGAGTAATCTCCAAAGGGGAATAATATAAACCCCATTTCTTGACATTTAAAAGTAGACTGAACAAAAGGTGAATAAATGTACATCAGGGAACAATACTGCATTATCAAAGAGATTAACGAAGTGATCTAATAGAGCTTTGCTGCCTGAGTGACTGTCCATTGATATATGCCAATAAATGCTTATATAAAGATCTCTTTCACTGCAAATATAGGACAGTTAGGACTTTTCTTATCTCTGATCAGAGGTATAGACCTGTCATTTTAATGAAAAATATTCTAACCTTTCCCCAGTTCCCTTCTCCAACCACTCTCTTTCCTCTACCACAGCAGTGTCTGCTGTGTGACGAGCTGCATCACAATGCATCAGGGGTAGAAAACAGGAGCCCACAACCCTGGGGAGTCAACAGCATCAACCATTCCTCTGGTGGATCTCAAAATCATACCCAGAGCTCAGGACTATAAGAGACCCTGCAGATTGTAAAGCAACCTTGATGACTGTATTAATAAAGTCTTTCTAAATATATTTATCTCACAAGAATTATCATATGAGTTTAGCATATGGTCCATTCATGCTATATGCCTTAGCTCAGCTGACAGAACACCTTACAAGAAGGAAGCCAAACTCTTCATTCAACTGGTGAGAGTAACATTATCTTCAGTGAAGTATTTGTTCTATTTTTCCTCAAAAGCATCGGAAATGGGACGGGATTATATATTTTTTTTTCTTTTTTTTTCTGCTCTATCAGGCTGCTGTAGAATTCCTTTCACAAACCGCCCAAACCTCTTAGATCAAACAGTTCATAGAATCATAGAATGGTTTGGGTCAGGAGGGACCTTTAAAGGCCATCTTGTCCAACCCCCCTGCAATGAGCAGGGACATCTTCAACTAGATCAGGTTGCTCAGAGCCCCATCCAACCTGACTTTCAATGTTTCCAGGGATGGGGCATTTTCCACCTCTTTGGGCAACCTGGGCCAGTGTCTCACCACCCTCGTGGTAAAAAATTTCTTCCTTCTATCTAGTCTGAATTGACCCTCTTTTAGTTTAAAAGCCATTATCCTTTGTCCTATCACAATAGTCCCTGATCAAAAGTCTGTTCTCACCTTTCCTATTAGCCCCCTTTAAGAACTGCAAGTCCGCTATAAGGTGTCCCCTGAGCCTTCTCTTCTCCAGGCTGAACAGCCCCAACTCTCAGCCTGTCCTCACAGGAAAGGTGCTCCAGCCCTCTGATCATCTTCATGGCCTCCTCTGGACCCGTTCCAACAGGTCCATCTCTTTCCTGTGCTGAGGGCTCCAGAGCTGAGTGGGGTTGTACCAGAGTGGAGTAGAAGGGCAGAATCACCTTCCTTGACCTGCTGACCATGCTTCTTTTGATTTAGCCCAGGATACGGTTGGCTTTCTGGGCTGCAAGCACACATTACCAGCTCATGTTGAGTTTCTCATCCACCAACATCCCCAAGTCCTTCTCAAGTCCTTCTCAGCAGGGCTGCTCTCAATCCCTTCATCCCCAACACTGTATTGATACCAGGGGTTGCCTCGACCCGGGTGCAGTACCTTGCACTCGACGTTGTTGAACTTCATGAGGTTTATTTGGTACCACTTCTCGAGCTTGTCCAAGTCGCTCTGGGTGTCCCTCAAATGTCTAAACCACACCACTCAGCTGGTTGTCCCCTGCAGACTTGCTGAAGGTGCACTTGATCCCACTGTCTATGTCATTGATGAGGATATTGAATAGTACTGGTCCCAATACTGACCCCTGAGGGACGCCACTTACCAATGCCCTCCATCTGGATATTGAGCTGTTGACCGCTACTCCCTGGATGCATCCAACCAATTCCTCATGGACTGAATAGTCCATTCATCAAATCCATATCTCTCTAATTTAGAGAGAAGAACGTTGTTGGGGACTGTGTCAAAGGCCTTACAGAAGTCCAGATAGATGACATCTGTAGCTCTTCCCTTGTCCACTGAAGTAGGCACTCCATCATAGAAGGCCACTATGTTGGTCAGGCAGGACTTGCCCTTGGTTAAGCTGTGCTGGCTGTCTTGAAAACCTCCCTGTTCTCCATGTGCCTTAGCATAGCTACTGTGAGGGTCTGTTCCATGATCTTCCCAGGCACAGAGGTGAGGCTGACAGGTCAGTAGTTCCCAGGGTCCTCCTTTCTACCCTTTTTAAAAATGGATGAAATGTTTCCCTTTTTCCAGTCACCGAGGACTTCACCTGACTGCCATGACTTTTTAAATATCAGGGAGAGTGGCTTGGCAGCTACATCAGCCAATTCCCTCAGGGCTCTGGGATGCCTCTTGTCAGGTACCATAGACTTCTGTATGTTCATGTTATGCAGGTGGTGATGAACCTGATCTTCTCTTACAATGGGAAGGACTTTGCTCCCCAATCACTGCCTTGTGGTCCATTCACTCGAGAGGTGTGGGAAGAGACATTGCCAGTGAAGACCGAGTTAAGTATTTTGTTTTTGCTACTCTGCCTGGAAGCTCTTCAAAAGCTATATTTTTTTTCTGAAAGTTTAGTCAAAGTTAATTCATAAGCAGAAGATATTTGTCTTCTCTTATCTTTTCCTGGTACTTTTAACGTATTTGTAGGTAGAATCCATGCCCTCTGTCAGCTTTCATTTTTTCAGACCAAATGGATCAAACAGTTTTCTCTGTTCCTCATATTGTTTGCATAGTCGTTTCTGCATCAATTCCAATTTGTATTGGAGATTATTAAATGTGAATATCCTAACTGTGATCTATGCATGATATTCTAGGAGAGGAATACCTGTTGCAAATGTGTTCATATTTTCAAATGATGGTAGTGTAAATACTTTCCTTCCTTGGATCATAGAATCATATTTGGTCATATTACACAACTTACTGAAAGGTATTCTGTGACTGACTGGCAGAAACACAACTGTCCCTATCCCAATCAGATAAAAATGTACAGTTCAAAGTGTTACTTCATGTTACAAGTTCCTAAAAGCTGGAATCTTAATTTTTACTATTAAATGTCCTCCCACTTCTCCTTTTCCCATCCTCAAAATGATCCAATTTGCCCTGCACCTTCTGTCCATCCACTGAATTGATAATGACATTTCACCACCTCACTGGTCATTAAATTTATTCATGAAATGAAAACAATGCCCTAAACCGTACCAACTCCATGAATATCTTCCCTCTGGGCCTATAGTCCCTTTTCCAGCACACCTTTTATAACTATCTCAGCAGACGGTTCCTTACCCACCTCAGTACTTACACTGACCTCAAAGTTTTTTGAACTCAACCTGCATTAGATAAATATTAATAAAATGTTAATCTTTTTTTTTTTTTTGAAAGAGAAAGTAATAATCCTTTGATTTACATTCTGAACCATTCATGTGATGTGCCCCAACTAAAGTCATCTCAGCTCCAAACTGGGAAATAGAACTTGTTTCATTATCTCCACTTGTGATCATGTTAATTGCCAGTTTTTGAATTCTTTTTATAGATCCTGCACTGTCTTGGATGCTGAATACACTGCCCTCAAAGCAAGACACTTGTGTTTAAGCATGTGTAATGGCTTTCAGAACTTTGAACACCAAATCCTTTATTGATAGTCTAGGCCAAGAAATTTAAACTGTTGGCTGAGATGACTGGCTTCCATTTCCAGGATAAGAATGAGATCGGGGTAGTCTACATCAATGTATGAAAGGGAAATCCTGCTTAACTAGCTTGACAGTTTTTCATGAGGATTGATTGGTTTAGTGGAGACCAGTGGTTGTTGTTTCTCTTGACTTTAGCAAGGATTTGGGGCACTATATCCTGTAAAAACCTCATGGAAAAGCTAATGAAGTATGGGCTAGATAAGTGGACACTGAGGTGGATTAAAAACTGTCTGAATGTCCAGGCTCAAAGGGTTGTGATCAGTGACACAAAGTCTAGTTGGAGGCCAGTCACTAGTGGTGTATCCCAGGGGTAGATACTGGCACTAACACTGTTCAACATCTTCATCAATGACCTAGATGAGGCAACGTGCACCCTCAGAGAGTTTTCAGGTGATACAAAACTAGGAAGAATAGCTGATACACCAGAGGTTCTTCCTGCCATCTAGAGGGACCTGGAAAGGCTGGAAAAATGGTCTGATGGGAAATTCAACACAGGGAAATGTCTAATAAGGCCTCTGAAGGTGACTAACTCTATGCACCAGGGCAGGCTGGGACCAATCATCTGGAAAGCAGGTCTGCAGAAAAGGATCCGGGTGTCATAATGGACATGTTAAGCTGAACGTGAGCTAGCAATGTGTCCTACTAGCCTCCTGGACTGCCTTCAAGGTGTCACCAGCAGGTTGAGGGAGGTGATCCTTCCCCTCTGCTCAGCACTGATGAAGCCACATCTTGAGTACCCATGCAAGTCTGGGTCCCTCAGCACAAGAGAGATATGGACATACTGGAGCAAGTCCAGAAAAGGACAATGAAGGTAATTAAGGTATTGGACAGTTTGACTTAGGAGGAGAGGCTGAATGAGCTGGGGCTCTTCAGTCTGGAATAGAGGCGGCTCAGGAGAATCTTAGCAATGTGTACAAATACCTGACCAGGGTGAGGAGGGGAGTAAAGAAGATGGACCCAGGCTCTTCTTATTAGCTTCTAGTTACAGGAGGAGAGGCAGAACTGAAATATGCACAGTTCCATTTAAACACAAGAAAACACTATTTTTATTGTAACAGTGGTTGAACATTGGAAGAAGTTGCACAGAGAATTTGTGAATGTCCACCCTTGGACATATTCAAACCTGGACTTCACACAGACTCTGAGAAACTTGCTCTGGCTGTCCCTACTTTGAGCAGAAGGGTTGTATGATATCACCTCCAAAGGTTCCTCCCAACCTCAACAATTCTGTGATTCATAATTTAGTCATTCAAATAATTCATACTTGAGTTGTTGAGAAAGGAATTTTCCTGGCAGAGTGTTATTCACCAGGGTAACAGTGAAGTTCTCCCTTTCGCTTTATACTGCAAGTGGTTCTAGCTTACTAGCTATAAGACATTTATTGAGTGTTGTTATTTTGAGCAACTATTTGTGGAGGCTTGAAATTTGTAAGAGATTGACATGTAAAATATGATTACTTCTCACTCTGCAGTCCTCTCTCAGAAAAATGCAGATGGATAAATCCTGTATTCTAGACACATCTTCTCCTATGGGAAGAGTGAAAAGACTTTTCTACCCCACTTTTGGATGATGTTGGTAGAATCTAAGACAGTTTGAACAACAACAAGAGGTAGTAAAATACAGACTTCTTGTTAGCAGCCCCTGTGTAAATAGATATGATTTTGTGTGCAGCTTTTGCAGTCACTGGCCTGTAGCTAAAGTTTGTCCGTTACCCCTTACTAAGGCAGCATCCATAGACATGTAACTCTGTATCAAAGGCTGGCGGGACCAGGGAGACATTAACATCCCTAGGCTGACCTAGGGAACTGGTACGGCTCCTGCAGTTCAAGGCAGTGAATTGAACACAGCTGATTTAATTTTAACCACGTGGGTTTACGTTCATATCCTTTTCATCAGTTCAAGGAAATGCTCAGACTGAATAGCTTTTCCACCTTTTTTTTTTTTTTAAATTGTCACTATTATTTAAGAAATGTTTTCCTGTGTTCTTGAGGTTTTTAAAAAGTTTTTTTTTTTCCTTTTAAAAAAGGAAAAATTAAATTTTAATTCATGTAAGTGTGATCTGTAGACTGGAGGTCATGGGGACCAAGACTGCAAACTATAGTGTAGATGAAATCACTAAATATATCAGTCCATTTAGTTCTACACAAACCCTCTGTTTATTCATTCCTTTGAAGATTCAGTAGCACATTCAACTCTAACATGTGTTTGAACTGTGATGAAAGTATAAGGTATTCTTGATAGAAATAAAAGCCTGATTAAAGAGGTAATGCAGAAACTGTCAGTAACAAACAACAAGGGTGTTGTTTTCTCTTCTGACTCTAATTTGTGTGTGTGTGTGTGTGCATGCACATGCACATCTGTATATCTCTGTATCGACATTTCTTTCCTTTCTCAAAGTGCAGTTGGGTATGAATCTCTCTAAATCAACCAAGCCAATCCCAGGCATGAAACAAATTCTACTTAAAGCTTGCCATTGAATCAGAATTATATGGCGATTGGCTATACATTTTGGTTATTCCAGATGATGGAATTAAATTAAATTTGATCTACAACTCACAATTTCTTTTCTTGCATTGAAGAAGTTCTAGAGCCCTCTCTGGCATTAGGATTTCAAGTCCTTCAGTTGGAACTGGGAACCTAAATATTTTTGTGGGTGTAGCTTAAAAAAGGTTCTGAATTTTGGTGCCCAAAATTAAAGCAAAGCTAAATCCCGTTATTTTAAAAACATGGAAATGCTTTTAACTGTTTAAAACATGGAAACAACTTCTTGCTCCTACTTTAGGGGGAGTGTGTGAATACTTAACCTGATACTAGAAGTGATGTTTCTTCACAACAATACAGTAATTGTTAGCATGTAAAGTGTAAGTGATTCCCCAATGACAGATTTAATTGAGCATTCAGCAAGACTATGAAAGAGATTAGAACTTGTCCAGATTGGCTTGGATGGTCCCAGTGAAATAAAAACAGTCCAGGTTGGAAGATTGCATTGAATTTTAGGACTTTCACATTTTTAAAAATCATTTTTATTGGGCAGTGGTCATCTTGAAGGTGCGCTTCATCTACACTATAATTTGCAGTCTTGGTCCCATGACCTCCAGTCTATAGATCACACTTAAATTTATTCCCTAGCTGTACACTCAAATTTGCTTGCAAAGGAAGGTAGGAATATAGAAAAAATTGTGTATCCAGGTCCCATCCCTACAGGGAGTTAGGCTATGAACAGCCATGCAGCCATTAAAGATAAGAAAAAATAACAGAAATTCTGAAGAGGTCGTTCATCATGAAATTCTCCTTAAGAATATTATTCATCACCCTCTGTCAAAGGACCTAGAGTAATGGCAAAAAAATACCATCAACCTTAAAACAATTTATTTATATGCAATCACCACACAAAGTAGTTTATTTTAGCCATATGGGAAATTGAAAGGGCCCAGGTTATTATAATGATAGAAGACAAAATATGCAACATGGCTGTGCTTTGTAAAGATTAACTTGCAGAATTTCAGAAGGTTTATTGTGTATATGAAATAAGATTTGTAATTTTGGGGAGATACACTACATTTTTCATATCTTACACAGTGTTTGAATTTCAAAATGCAAAATTCAAATCAAGCTTAGTTATGGAATTCTGACCTGTGCTTGTGGTAGAAAATAATTCTCCCTCTGAAATTTATTTTTAAATAGAAGACTTCGGAGAACGCGATCTTTGCCAACATGTTCTAATGCAGCAGGAAATGAAGAAAATGCTGAGTGTTTCGGAAGAAAGGCAGTCTTAATTTCTACAATGGAGAATGAGTGTCTATCATACAATGGTTATAGCAGATGTATAAAAATAGAGAAGATCCATCATGATTTTTCCAACTCATTCCCCAATAAACTCCTAATCTCTAGCAATTTGCGGTTCAGGGATTTCTGAGACCTTTCTGCCCCCGCAACATGGCTGAGGATGTCTCAGAAAAATTAGGACAATCAAGTAGTGTCTGCAGAGGTTATCAAAAGATAAATGTAATTTTTTCCTTGTGCTCCAAATTTTGAAAGAGAAAACCCAGTGTTAGCAGGTTTGTTTTCTCGTAATTTTTTAAAAAAATCTTCATTTTTATGATTCGTCCCATAAAATATAAGAAAGCTCAGTTTCCAAGCATTGGTACATCTTTAATAATTTTCACACTAAATAAGACTGGTTCACACATGGTCTTGAAAGTATCATTTTCTGTCACCAGTTCATTCCCTATTTAGCATGCTTATGAACGTAACTAGACCTGCTGGCAAAATATAGTATTAAATACTCTCTTCATGACAGTTTCTTTCTTCTTTCCATGTTTGCCTGCAAGTAGCTTATGGATTTCTTAAATAATTTTCAGTTAATGATATTCACAAAAAAATAGAGCAAATAAAATTTGTATTGCTATACTGGTTATGGTATTCATTTAGTCAGCAACCAGACCAAACAGCAGGCACCTGTTCACAAGTAGCATGTGTCTTTCTTATTTGTTTTCCAGATGAAGACAATATTTCCTGCTACATATGAAAATACTGTAATATGCTGTTTTCTGAAATGGTCACTTTAAATTGGCATATTACATAGAACTCAACAACTTTGATTTGGTTTTGTTTTTTTCTGAAGATCAGGTAAGCTTGATGAGTGGATCAGAGACACGACGTAGAAGATAGTAGGCACACACATTTGTATGAAAAATTCTTGCAAACCTTGCTGGTTTAGCAAGTTGGTTTAGCACATGCCAAAATCCTCCCCTTCCTCCCCAACCCTGATTGTCTACAAACTTCATTTCTGAACATGCCTAAAGGGTAAAATAATGATTATTTTGCATGCAATACCTAACATCTAACTACACAACCATATTTCAGTGTGGAGCAGATTGGTCTTTTTCTATCTGATTAGAATCCCTTTTCAGTCCTTGAGTGTTGGCTGTAATTCGTAGGTGTGTAAATAAGTAGAAGTGCACCATATACAAATGGTAAAGCCAGAAAAATATCAGGCCTACTTGGAACTCTTTTGTTCTTAGAAATCAGCAATCTAAAATCTCCAGTCTAGGAGACGTACAGGAGTTCAAGCAGCATATTACTCTATATAAACACCTTTTTACTACATTCTGACAGCTTTTGACAAATGTAACACCGAGCAAAATCATTTGCAATGGCTGCATCTGCCTTTTTAGAACCCGTGATGAGATCTGCAAAGACCAGTTATTTATTTAGAAGTCAAGTCTACGTTCAGCAGATTTTGTGAAGTGTGAACAGTGGAATCACTCTAGTGCCATCTTCTTTTTCTGTGTCTAAGTGGAATGCAAACGGTTTCTGATTTCCTAACCTGTACTGTTGGTATTTTAGCTTATTCACAAAGAACATTTGGCGAGTACGTTTTCGTAACAAACCCTTGTGAATTAATTCACAGCATCGCCTCTGAAATGAAAATGTGCTGGCTTATTTTGCCTGGGTAAAGCTGTTACACCCTGACTGTATAACGGTGCTCAGGATCACTTGGATGGTGAATACTTCAATCAGTGCAAGTGTTTAAATATTTATTCTAAACATACTATTTGACTGAACATTGCTTCCCATAATACCTCAACACAGAACTTGTTATGTTCTCTGGGTGCTGAAAAAATGTAAAAACTATTTGCACTGGTTGGCCAGTATTCGATGTGGGTTGTTAGAGTGAAATTATTGAAAAAAGGGAGAAAAACAATGGATTCACGGTTCCGGGGTTTGACATAAAGTTAAACATGAAGGTATCTGTAGTAAGGCCAATGAATCAAGTTTTCACGAACCACCTGGTTTTCTCTGTGTAAGGTCTGAACTCGGTTCTCTCTTGTCAATAATCATTATCAGCAACCAATTCTAGACATAAAAAGTTCAGGCTCTTTCAAATTAGGTTGCTGAGAGATGGAAGCAACACAGCTTTTATCCAGACTACCAGTGTTAACCTAGTTCTTTTGCTTATTTCCCTTTTCCTACCATTTTCAAAACGTACCTTAAGCTACAAGAAACAAATCATGTTATCTGATCCAATATCCTCAGTCAAGTTGCTATTAGAGACGCAACAACAGAATTATCTCCATTATCTGCTAATTTAATCACATTGACCTCCTTTCCCCCTGCTTCTTGCCAAGGACTCTGACGTTGAGTTTGCATAAGTAGATAGATGCCTGTGTCTCTCATAGCTTCAGGGGCTATACCTAGATGAGATGATTCCCTATTGTCTTTTCCCAGGAGACTATCTCCGTCACAGCCTTAAGATTTTTCTGTCAGGTTGAATTCCTGAGCATACTGTAGGCATCGTTCCTTGCATTTTATACTATTTGCAAACCGCACCCTCCCCCAAAATCTATTCTTCCTGGTAGGCAGAAACACAAACCCTTATTCATTACCTCGAAAGTCAGCATGTTTACCTCTAGAGTCTGCTTTTCCATATCTTTCACAGCTCTCACTGCAGTAAACAGGAATCATTCCTCCTCTACCTGAGAGCAAAAAGTGGTATTTAACTGATTTTTTTCAATATCCTTTTTCTTTTTTTTTTTCTTTCTGGAAAGGATGAAAGTCTTTCTAATTGCCTGGGTTTTGATCCTGTAATCAAAATCGCGTGTGTTACAGGACAGATAAGAAAAAGCTTTGAGTTTAATGTAGAGGAAAGAAACTTGGCTAGTGGATAGAACATGGGACTGGAAGGCAGGAGGCTTGGGATTTATTCCTATCATTACTATTTGCTTTTACATGATCATTGTCAAGTCATTTAACCTCTGTGTCTCAAGTTCTTCTATATACAGAAGAAAAAATATAACATTTCTCTATTCCAGGTGGATATTGCATGGAGTGAGGCCTAATTAAAGCCAGTAAAGAGTTTTGAGATCTTTGGATAAAAGGTGCTATAAAAAGTTCCAACTATTAATTGCTTCGTGCTCCCTAGTAGATTTTAAGTCACATATCTCTTTGAATCATGGATCTCTATTAAGCGAAGATTGCTAACAGTGTATAATCCTGAAGTTGTTGGCTTTTTAATTTCAGAAACAGATGTCTTGTGAGATTGAGGCATCCTTGCTTACGAACTAACCTAAAATCTCAGCTAATATCTTCAGACTTCTGAAATAATGTAGAAAAACAACATACTGCTAACCCACTTCACTTTCTTTCATGATTTTCTTCACATTCTTCTGGCTTTCTGTGTTAAATTCACCACCTTAGAACATACCCTTTTTTCCCAGGTGGATTAGATCTAATCTAAAGTGGCTTTTCCTCTCCCCACCCACCTCCCCCTTCTCGTTCAGGAATCTTCAGGAGAAGTTGGAAAAAGAGAGTTTATTGTATAAAATCTTCTACTTCTCAGGTTACCAAGCTAAATGGTGGTACTTGAATCACCACAATCTTACATGAATCCTGAGCGGCCAAATAATTTCTTCTAAGCATGTACATAGATGTGAACCAATGTGTAACACAATCACCTCTCCTTTGTTCACCTTTTCTTCCTACAGGGTTACAATGGGCAAAACACTGAATAGATAATGACCCCAAACTGGGTTATTTCACTTACTCCTAAAGGAGTGCTTCAATTTCTTGCAATTCTGGCAAAACAGAACCTATTTTACTTTTAAGAGAGTCAGGAAATCTACAGACTATCACCTTACCTATAGCTTCCCAGACTCTGTTGGAAAGTATTTGGTTAATCACTGTATTGCTTTGAGCTGAATGAACTATTGCTTTTCAAGAAGATCCAAACACAAATCCAAACACACCTTCAAAAAAAAGAGCATTCTGGCGTTGTACCATACACCCATCATCTTAGACTGACAACAGTTGGGGTTTTTTTGAATACATAACACATGTCCAAGAACAGTTAGCTTCACTATCACTTGGCAAAAATTTTCCACAGAAATATACAAAAGTCCAATTTTCTTCAAGTTGAATTAAAACTCTTTGATGAGCTGGATTTGTGTGATTAAACATGAAGCTGGTAAAAGGCAGAGGGTACAAGAACTGTTTCTTTGAAAAATAGGCGAAACCATGTTACTGCTCAGTTTAGAACCCAGCATTGATCCTGTCAGCCCTCTTTGCCTACCTGAAGACAATTTGTATTCACTTTTGTACTGAAATATTCCACAGGGCCATGCAGTCTTACTTTAACTGGCATCTGTTATCTTCCCCACTAATCCCAACTAAAGAAACACTACTTGCACCTAATGTTGATGTACAGCAAGCAGAATCCTTCACCCATTGGCAATACAGAATCACAGAATCATAGAATGTTGGAAGGGACCTTTAAGGACCACCTAGTCCAACCCCCCTGGAGTGAGCAGGGACATCTTCAACTAGATCAGGTTGCTCAGAGCCCTGTCTAACCTGACTTTAAATGTTTCCAGGAATGGGGCATCTCCCACCTCTCTGGGCAACCTGTGCCAGTGTCTCACCACCCCCATGGTAAAAAATTTCTTCCTTATATCTAATCTAAATCTACCCTCTTTTAGTTTAAAACTACCGCCCCTTGACCCCTATCACTGGGGGCCACCAAGTTTGTCCCCATCTCTCTTAAAAGCCACCTTTAAGTGAGGATGTGCAGTGCTAAAGCCAGAAAAACCTTCCCAGCTTGATTTAAACAACTGCAATGGTACTGCAAGGGAGCTGCGAAGAGTCAAATTCCAAGCAAATTTTCATGTAAAACGGACTTCTATGGGTGATTCTGGACTGGAGAAAGAGACTGTTCATCAACAGGCATCAAATGTCCATACAGCCATGTCAGAAAGGCAGCGATGATGATGAATGTAACTTTTCTAAGGTAAAACTGCATTTTTAAACCTTTCCTGAGGAAAACTATACCTTTTGCTCCAGCGAAAGCAAGATTAATCACTTCCTCGTGACCTGGGATCTGCTATAAAATAGGAACCAGCTTGCAGTATTCAAGTATTGGTGAGAGCTCCCAGACTCTGCCCTGGGTTGCGTTTAACTCCTTATTTATTGAAAATGCTCCAACTGCAGCTGTTCAATATTTATTATTGTTTAACCCATAAGGAAATGGGAATGTTAAAAGCATTTTTGATCAATGGATTCAATCTTGAAAGGCTTTCAGGTGTGGCTGGCTGTGATTTCTGCAGAGCGAATCTCTACTTTTAACTCCACTCTCCAATCATTTGCAACTCAAGAAAATGTTTTCTGAAAGGATATTTGAATTTTTATTTTTTTTGTCGGTACTAGTGGTATAGTTTCAGTCATCAGGCAGTGAAAGACCAGAACACGATACATATGCAATCTTGTAACTGCCATTACCTAATGTAATGGTAGTATTTTCAAGGTTACCAGTCCTATTTCAGTGGTTTTTTTTCAAGCTGTTTCCAGTAATTACATAGTAGAGCACCTGTGCTGGATGAGCATCAAGGGTATTAAGACCAGAAATTTCTCAGACAAAAAGAATACTTATTTTTATTTTAAATTGATTTTTTTTTCCAGTCAAACAATCCAGCAGAACAGTCAACACCCAGATTTGTGAGTATGTTAAGGCATGAGAAGCAGAAAATTAAAAGGTGACTGTACAGCAGCAGCTCTAATTGGCATTATTCAAGCTGGCGAAGTACAGATAAAGAGCAGAAAAATGAAAAACCAGAGCTCGGTTCTAAAGAGCCCTTTTCAAAGAGGTTTCAGACTCTACTAGTAACACAGAAAAGGACTATTATAACTACTTATATTTCTATACAGTTGAGGTATACAGAGAAGTGTGTCATCTGTCAATTCATACACGTAGCAGTGAGGCATATAAACAACATGATTATTTGCTAAACAGATTATGATTCTTAGTCTTTGGAAACAGATCTGCTACTTCTTGCAATTGATCGATTGAGTTCATCATAACTTTGTTTCCAGCCGCAGAACTAGCTCCTTGTATACCCCAAATAATATTATGCCCACATATGTAGTACAGTTGCTGTGTATGTTCATCACAATTATTTTGTCAATTCAGAAGTCTTGAGATCCCCAATATGGCATTGATTTGCTGCTAAAAGCATTGATCTATAACCTAAATCAGTAGACACGTCAAGTCTGATAATGTAAGGAATATAGGGGCTGTTGATTTCAGATGGGGTATCTAAACCACACCATTTTGAAGTAAACAGGGTAGCCAGATATTGTCTTCATATTTTCAACAGATTGAGAGTGTAGTTTGAGAAATATTTATGACTGTAAATGAGAGAATCCTGTCAGAGATTCAGCTTCCACTGAACACAAGTTGATGCTGTTTACTCCTAATTTAGGCAGTACGGATTTTACTTGCTGCAAATTGCGTTAATTGCCCACTATAATGTACATTATAGAGGTGAATTTATCCACAGCTTCCCTTCCCCCTCTCTGTCCCCCTTTCTACACAACTGTTTCCTTTAAGAATAACAATTTTGCATCTGATAATTTGTGCTCTAGAGTGAAGGGCAGCCAATTAGAGATGAGCAGGGGAGGGTCCCCAGGAGATGACTTAACCCACACCTTTATCCCAAGGAAGATGAATTTTCAGGAGTTTCTTCTACCTGAAAGCCCTCCAGTGCCTTCTCCACAACACATCCAAGCAGTTTATTCAAGCACTTTGTTTTCCCAACGTGTCCAAGATTTCTGCTGCTACCTGCCTTGAATTAACTTCAGTTTAAATTCCCTGCCTTTTGCCCTCTCCAGTATGAATACAGTGGAGAGAAGAACATTTCTATTTCTTTTTCTAACAGCCTATCATGTATTTGAAGCTTATCAAGGCTCTTTCACCATAAACCATCTCAAGCACTGCCACCCTTCTCTTAGGTCTCACTCATGAACCGTTCATAGCTCATCCTTGTTTCTCCTCTGAGATCTATGTCCAGTTGGTCCATAGATTTCTTGAAACACCCCAGGATGGATGTTCCCTGAGGTTGTACCAATACTAGAGCAGAGCAGAAGGATTATTTCGCATTTTGCAGGCTGGACTTTTATTCACACTGTAAAATGACATTTGTCCTTTTTACAGCAACATAGTATTCTTCACTCATATTCACCTGTGGGGTTTATAACCCCCTACTAAGGAGACTGGACACAGAGTTCCCCCTGTAAAATCAGTCATGATTTCCCAAGTGAGCTTAAGTTTTGCCCAGCATGTAGAAATCTGTGCCCTCCAGTGATCAAAGCAGCCAGCGATCACACAGACTTCTGAGAGCAAGTCATATTCTAAACCAAAAGTATTTAAAAGCATATCTGAAAACCACAGAACGAATTATATGCACACCTATGGTATTAGGTACCTAATTATCTCCCACAGTTGGATGCTAACCTTACTAAAGAAATCCCTCTTCCTTTTTTCTGGCTCCCCATCTTCCCTCAGCATCTTTAGAATGCCGTTGGTCTCATCCATTGGATATTAAATCATGTAATTTGTCTTGAAGATTAAGTAAAGTACCTTGGTGTGTGTACATAATACAAAAGTTCTCTGATCATCGCACATATCAACTAAATACACACACTCACAGACCCTAGAGTAAGCTTGGTTGGAAGCTGGATGTCTACTCCAACCCTTGCTCAAGAGCAAGCCTGACTGAATGAGGTTGCTGTGGGACTCGTCCAGTTGAGTTTTGAGCACTGTCTGTGGAAATAAGTGCCCTTTTGCCAAGTAAAGGTTTTCATCTCTTCCTCCTGGTACATATCCGGGTAATATGTGAAAATACAGCGCAAATACATTTCCCAGACACTTTCTCTCTTCCCTATAAAGGCTTAACAAAGAAGACCCATGTGGTTTTAATTAGTGACAATTCAAAGAGGCAAGTATTTCAGCCACTGCAGCTAGCATCAAATAAAGTGTCCTTTGTGTTTCATCAGTCTCTAGAACACATATCTCATACAGCAATCTGGCAAGTCAAATCTGGTGATTTCACCTTGGGCTTCTTTAATTCAAATCCTTAAATCTTTGCTTCATTGTCAGGTACAAAATCCCTAACAACATTTCAAGTGCAGATTTTGCACCCAATTGATGGAAGCAGCAATCAGCAGTGAGGACAGTATTGGAAATGCAAGAGTTAAAGCATCTCCATCAAGAACTGAAGTTATATTTTCTCTTATTTCATTTTTGTTAAGTTTTTTGGAAGAAATAAGTCTTATCAGGCTTAATGGGTTTTAGTCATTCTTAACAGCTACCTAATGAGCTCTCCAATTATGTAAAGAAGAGTAATTCAATTCATACATTACTGTATCTCCTCACAGAAACACAGTTCCCCCCTTCAGAAATGACTCACTCAAGGTCATACAATAAACCATAGGTAGTAACAGGACTAGAACCGAGGTGTTCCCGGCTTAATCTTTTAAATGATGTGTGATTTTCTTGATACTCTCTATTTAAATAATTTTAATATCGGACATGCAATAATCAGCTACAAATAAAAACTGCACTGATGTTTATAGCCCCACAAGCACGCTTTAGCATCAACAACAAGCCAAAACCACAACGCTTACAATAAATACAACCAGAACACTCCAAAAATAAAAAACAGAAAAAAAGGAGGGGGGGGGGGAAAGTAGAAAGAAGCTTTCTGAATTTTACACAAGTCCATGAAACTGAACTTTGCACATTTCTTATGAGGAAACACCTGTAGATAAAACAGCCCACAAGGCCTCATGATGCACAATGACACAAAATGGAAATCAAAAATATTTCTCTCAAGGGAAGGCAGAAACATAATCTAGTAATTCTGAAGTTATTTGTTAAAGAGAAAGGGAGCTGTAAATACTTAAAACATCCTTTGTTTTTAGTAAACATCTAATTGAACATGATATAAACCTTCCTTTGCATAGCTTGACATGAAATATTGCAAAAGAGAAGAAAGAATATACAAACTGCTTACCAGCAAGGCTGTTTGCTAGGTAGATATTTCATCCAAAACTTGTACAATACTCTATCTCCAAAGAATCCATATACTATTACCAGCGTCCTATAAAATGAAAAAGACAAAAAAACCCCTATAATTCTTTGAGGAATATTGCAAATAAGAAATTCAAGTACAGTATTAGTAAGAAATACTATATGTTACCAAATTTTCATATAGTATCTGCTAGAAGAGCGTAGCTGTTATTATAAGGCATTTTAATTAAGTTAACTATTGGGGCAAATTACGTTTGAAAATAACACAGCAAATTGCTGACAGGTGAGTAGGTTTTTCTTCGTCAAAAAGGGTTGTTTAATCTGTAGTATTAAAAAAAAAAAACCATATTAGTCCTATGAAATGGATATAAACTGCATTGTGTCCATCTACTTGATTGCAGAGATTTTTCTGGTGCTGCCTGAAAATCCAATCTCACCAGAAAACTCAAAATTATTTGAAAAAAAAAAAGGATGATTTTTGTTGCTCTGCTTTACCTCCTTAAAGTTTGGTCTAAGCTAGTTATTAGACTCTGCTCTGAAGCTGGTAGAGAAAGAGAGTCATTTCTGAGAGCAAATCAGGTCACCCATGGGGATGCCTCTCTCTTCATACAGGTTGTTTAGATGGTCTGTTTGGGACTGGACCGCCAGCTAGTTTACTTAGAGTCCCACACAGAAAGTGTAGGGGAAACAAGAACAACAAAAAAATATAAATTATTTAAAAATTTTTGTTTCAACTCCATTTAGCTGCCTCCCATTCCTGCAATCTGCCACGTGGCAGTGGTTCAGAAGGTAAATTCCTGCATGGTTGTGAAGTTCGACTCTCAGATGAGAGTTCAGGCTTTAATACAACAACTGTCCCTGAGCAAAAACACGGCTTTAGGATCAGAAGAGTATGTCAGATTAGACTTCGGACACCTTTATCAAGGTCTCCACTGAGATGACGAGAGAAGCAAATCGACCACGCTCAAGGCTGTTGTTTCAGGGTGAGGGATCAGAGTGCACAAACCCCTATTCAAGACCCCTATTTGGATACACTTTCCATATTTTAAGCATTAGTAGGACACATAAAGCTCAATGTTTACAAAGAAACTTCAGTATATGCAGGGTACTATGTAAATATTTTACAAGTGTGCAGAACCTGCTAAAAGAGATCTTTCACTTTTACTAATGCATCCTTCGTACCAATAACAACCCTAGCACGAGTAACTACTTTATGCAAAAGCAATAATCTTGCCAAATACGAGACGGTTGCTGAGATACCACACGGTCTGCCCAACAAAGAACAAATATTGCATTTCAATCTGCTTTTAGTGAGTTCAGGAGCATCCTCAGCCTAAACGCTCTTTAAGAATATTCTCTCTCTTAACACGCACCAATTAGAAGTAGTAAAAGCAGATGGTCAAAATAAATTAGAGATGGTATACCAGCCCTGCCTCAGATCACCACCATTGGCAAATCTAAGCAGAAGCACCAGCCAGTCAGTAGCTAGGAAAAGAAGTATATGTATTTTTTTTCCTCCATCCCTTTCCGGAACAAAATTGGAGAGGCATTGCAGCTGCTGGAACACTCAGCAAAGATGAAGAAAGCAGAAATCTGGCCAAGGATACATGAAGTCCAAAAAACTTGCAGATAGTATTTTGATTCCTTGATATTGCAAACACTACAAACGCTTCAAACTTCCAGTGAAGAGAAGGGCTTTCATTCCCTACACTAATTACGGTTGCATGGTATGGAGGCCTTACGCAAATGTTTTCCCCATATACATCGCTGAAAAAATCCAGCCATCACCAGGCACTAGAAGACCTAACGCTATCAGGTTTCCTAGGTCTGATGAAAGAAAGCAGAACATCTTGTATAGTTGCTTGGCAGAAACTGGTGAAATGGCTTGGGGGAAATCAGAAACAACTGCACAGAAAGAACATCTGCTACACAATAACTTATTGACACAACAGGATCAGTCATACCTTGTAGTTGTCCATCTCTGAACACTCTGTGCCAGGTAGACTGGAAACCTAGCTTTCAGCATTTGGATTGATGTCTAACATGACATCTGTGCTAGTCATCAGAATGAGTCCTAGTGAGAGTAATTTTGGTTGGTTGGTTTGGATTTTTTGTTGGTTTGTTTGTTTGGTTTTTATGGTGATGGCTCCAGCTCCTCCATGGTGTTGTCAGTAAGGGACAGTAATCCTAGACTGAGGTTGCACTAGATGACCTCTAAAGATCCCTTCCAACCCAAACTATTCTGTGATGCTATGACTGTAACACAGCGTCACGGACTGCACACCTGGTGACACTGGGGCAGAGGAGTTGGGTGGGTAATGGGAGAGGGGCAAAATTTCTTGTACAACAGGAATAAAAGGCTCAAACACTAAAATCATACTCAGTGCCAATAAATCCTCTACAGGATTATTTCACTGGAATGAGAGAGACTGCTTGGAGGAACCTGGAAAAAGCAGAGCAGACTCGTATTTGAAGTCACATCCAAGAAAACTAGTTCAGGAACTTTGAACAAAGGAGGTGAGTAGTATTTAGGCCTTGCTCATGACTGAATTCAAATGAATGAGTAGATGTATGTAATCTTTCAAAATACATATTGAATCAGCTTCTTGAACTGAGTAAAGGGTTCAGTTCTGCCTTCCCTGAGATACTGCCTCGATTACACTTTAGGCATGACCCTTATTCCTTTACTTGAGAAAATATGAGAGGTCATAACAAGTAAATTATAAGTACTAAAAAATTTGAGGAATTTCTTTCAGATTAAAAAAAAATAAAAAATGCCTCCTATGCTGGCTGAAAAGGGCAAAAAGTCTCACAAACCTGTCATAAAACAGGTATGCTTTACTTTGGCTGGAAAGTGGAAGACAGATAAAAAAGGAAGGAGGGAAAAGAGTTACAACCGCAAGTCGTGGAGCAGATTCACAGTCAGGTTTAGATGGAGGAGAAGAAAGGAAGATAAAAACAAAACAAAGCAAGAAAGATTTCAAATGAATGAGAATAACTCGCTCCTCTCCTCCCTGAGACTGTAGGGTAAGAAGTGGATCAAGCACAAACCCAAAGGAATAAGACACACTAAGGCTTTTTTGGGATGTGCAGTCTGTGACAGGCATTATGGAATGAAACGGGGCATTAGGGATATACCTCATACTGTACATTAGAACACCTGAAGCTTTGCTGAGGCAGCTGAGCTAACCGACCTGCCTCTGTGTTTCCAGAATTTAATCACAAGAAGCACAAATTTTGTCAACCTAACGTTACTTATTGAAAGCCTTTGTCTTTCTGGTGAGAAAGTGAGAGTTTGAACAAAGATCTAAATGCACAGTTTCATTACTGGACCAAAATAACAAATCCACATCCACCAACCTCCAAATGTTACAGTTTGCTTTATATGTTTAAAAATGAGCTAAACAAGCTATGAAGAGTAATAACTCATCTGAATCCTGAGTGAAACAAGAGAGCAGAGCAGTTAAAGATGCAAGTATGTCTGTAAGGTTTTGTTGTTGTTGTCGTTGTTGTTGTTGTTTTTCTTAATTCTACCTTTTAAATTGAAGACAAATTGCAGGCCACAATTGTACAAAAGTTTTCTACCAACTGGTTTACATTTTCATACAGAAGATCTTTATTATTGCAGTTCGATTTTTTTTTTCCTCAGTTGTACTACTAAAAAGTGTAAATACTATATGCTGCATCTAATTGACACAGCTGCATTTCAAATTTAAAAAGTTAGGCACTTTGCAGTTCAGAATTAAGTATCTAACGTGTCATGAGCATTATAAGATGCCATTTGTTTCCAACATGAATTGCATAATTGGGTAGCCTAGTCCCTGCAAAACTAGTGGCCCTTGTGCTTTGACATGTCGTCTTGAATGTCTTTTATTTATGTTAAACAATTCTTGTTAGTGTTTTCACTGTTGCTGGAGGGTTTCCTACCTCTTTATATTCTATTTTTCTTGCCTAACAGCTTTATTCAAGAGAATTAACTTCTGAATATATCATTTTTGTCCCTTAGACCTTGCATTGGTGACTATTTTATACTTGGGCCAGTCTTAAAGTAGATAGGTTTTTACTTGGAGTAAAGATATGTCAAAAACATGTTTTCCAGAGCTTTGCGTAATCCTTGTATGCGGGAACCTGTGCCACACATCACAAAATAATAGATTCATGCAATCCAAGCATTCCCAGATATCCATTTTGGTTAGAAATAACTTTTTATAGCATTTGAGCTTTTTCAGGCTTGCTCAAATCTGGGAATTACAGAACTGTGGAAATATCATATCATTGCATATAACACCATTTGAATTAGAGTCCTGCTGTGTTAGGCATTGCACACAAAATTATATCCAGATTGTCCTTTAGCCCTAATTGGTCTCAGTTTTTATTTATAGGTTTAAAGGAAGAGACAATCAACCATACCAAGCTCTAGTCTTCCTTAATAATTACTTACAGATACATTCTACTGAGAACAAAACCAGCTGCCATTTTCCATTATCTATGACAATCATTCACGAAAGAATAGAAAGCCACCCTCCTAAAATAGTACCTCTGACTTTCAGAGAAAGTGGACATTTGCATCAACAGCTTGAAGTGAAAACTAATATAGCCAACTGCAGTCCAAGAAGGGGTTTTGAGTCATAACTAAGAAATAAAATCATAACTTCGCGCTGAATGTTAATAGTTACAGGAACATAACTACAAGAAACCTTAAGATTTGTTGTATGGAATGTGTTTATTGATTGTTTTGCACTGAATTCTCAGGACTTACAGACAGTGTCTTATTTTGCCATGTGGACAAGAACAGAAGGTAGAGCAGGGTTGGGAAGATGGATAGATAACTCCGCATCTTGATATCATTGCTAAAAGAAGTGTTTCCCATGATAACTGGCTGCTTGGAAATGTGATTTAGACTGGAACTCAGCTTAGAGTTAGATGATGTAAATTCTATGGAGATTTTTCTAAAATTAAAAAGTCATCAATGTGACTTCAGAGGGTCTAAAAGGCAGTCCAGTTTACTGGCCAGTTGAGACTCAGCCCAGTTACCTTGGCATACTGTTCCTCTATCACTAAAAGGTAATAGAGTAACCCACTTGGTCTTCAGGTCCTGTTCCTAAAGAACGTATCTCTCAGAGGTCCTGCATCACATCTCCCAGCATCGTATAAAAGGTCTGGATGTACCTGCAGTACCTCTGGAATGACGGTATGCTCCATTGTTCAAGCCTCTATATCATGCCCTAAATGCCTATTTTAGGGAGAACTGTATAGCTGTTGAGAAACACGTGACTGCGTTGGTGGGATCCAGATGCCCAGCTACAGGTAGGTATGAGATGTCCAAGCATAGAATCATAGAATCATTTAGGTTGGAAAAGACCCTTGGGATCATCGAGTCCAACCAAGCATATTCTGCTTGGCTTCCAGATGCTGTTTCAGAAGGCTGTAGGCCTTATGAGAATATTCTGGATACAGTTAAATGAGTCAAATGGAATTAGAAAACTGGATTTAGGCAACTGAACCAAACCATTGATTTCTGTGTTGGGAGCTTGGATGTGTAGCTCACAAGTAGATACTCACAAGTAGGCACATGCATCTGATATATAGGTATCTAAACATGAAACTAAATCCTGCTTGGAGAGCTTGACTCAAGTTTTCCTAAATAAAATCACTAGAATCAATTGAGAGATTTTAGAGTATCTAGTAGACCTACAGATGTGGCAGATACAGCGCAGGACCTATAGAAAAACATTCTTTTGGCAAGGCAGCTGAGGGCCAAGACATCTTACACAGTTGGTGCATCTTTAGACAATGACATCAAACTTTCACTTTTACATCAAAGATGTACCTTAAGCCAAAAGAGGTTATTTCCACACTTTGAAATATTCTTTATTGGAGCTGAAAAGACAAAGAGAAGCAACTCATATACTTTCCCAGAAGGATTCAATTACAGTGCTTGCTAAAAAGACACCTTTTTTTTTCAGATTCGAAGCATTTTTCAAAGAGGAATTGGCCTGCTTTTCATTGAAATGAAAAAATGTTATTTCTCCAAGGAACCAAGGGAAAAAAAAACAACAAACAACTTGATGGAAGAAAACGAGCAGGACGTTGAAGATGCTGCATTAAAAAGAAACGAGACGATGCTGATCAGAAATCTATTGCCTCAAAGTATGGAGAAACTCCTGGTTGTGCTGAGTTTGCAACTTGGTGAAAGGCTTTCCCGGGGAGCCTTAGTTTGGAGGAGTACGCTGGATTTGATGCCCGTGCTATCTTTGAGGCCTGTACTGTAATTTATCATCAGTTTTTAAGACATATCAGACCTTCATAGTGTTTATCTAGGATGCGGTTAACAATCTCAGGCATCAAGAAGACTCAGGATTTACAGGTACTGTGGCAATGTATAACACTTTAAAATATATAAATATTAAAATATTTTAAACATATACATATTCACAGTGGTTAATTAGAGAGGTATGATTGGAAATCAGAAAAATCTTGTAAGCAGAACAGATCAAGGCAAAATGTGTGGTCATCGTCCCTCAGTAAGCTGGAAAGATCTCATCTATGACAAAACCCAAGCTAATGTAGCTTTGAGCAACACTGGAGATACAGCTGATACTTGATAAATCAGACCTGCTTGCAGAAGATGTCAGTTCTCATTTTCCTTCTTGTAACCTTTAAATAAAAATAAGTGACATTCTGACTTGTACCAGAATCTCTAATGAAACTGAAAGGCTGTTGAAATAATTACCTGGCAAATCAACATGCGTATATATATAGATCATTCTCCTGCACCTTCTCACTTAGGAACCTAATTTCTCCTATCCATTTTGTTATTAAATCACACACGCGGAAGATGGAAAAAAAATAAAATAGACGAGGAGCACAGCATGAAAGATGTTAGAGCTTTAAAGTAGATGGAATGAAATGAAAATCTGGCCTTGAATTCTCTTCAGCCACACAACTATCTATTGTAATTCAAGTTACTCTAAGGCCTCAGGTCACCTGCGCTTTGATTCCTCCTCAGATTTTTTTTGCTGACAAAGAAAGTATTACAACTCTATGTACTTCAGAATGAATTTATGTTTACATCCATTTTGTTTGTATATTACTATGTATATTATTAAGTGTGATATGAAGGAGCAGACACTGTTTACAGACCCTAACAATAGGTATTTACACATATTACTTTGATATACCTCACAGACAGATATTCACAAAGGCTAACTTAAGTCTTGGACAACTAATTTCCCCAGGCTTCCATAACAGTCAGTTCAGGGAAGGGATCCTCCAGAGAGCAATTCAGACAAGGAAACTAACTTCTGTTAGTTTTTCTGACTGTCCCCCAAAGAGTATCATTTTATGGCTAATTGACATCCTCAGTCAATCCTCTTGCAAACAAACACCTACCTCAAACATACAGACCAGATAAAATTGGTCTCTTGCTGGCATTCTCAGTGCTCTTTCACAGTAGCATCCATTCCTTTCAAGTTATTACAATTATATTGCAAAATACCACTTTAACAGCAGGGTTGCTGTATTAAGCAGCACTCAGCACTCGACTCATCATTGCATCATTTTTTTTCAGCATCACTACATTGAAACGTCAAACCACGCTCCACCTACTTGTCTGGGTGGCCCACATTTAGAGATCTCTATGTCTGATCAAAGGCCAGCTTAAAGATGATGCTTCCTGAGCTAACACTACATGGAAGACAAGATCTTAAAAAAACTATAGAAAAAAGGGAACTGGACAACTCTGAAAAATAAGCACTTATTTGCATTCAGACATCCACATGGAGGTCGAAAGAAGAATGATCCTTGAGAGGGCAAAGAACAACTCTTCACCATGTTGTTGCTATTCCTTTATGTGAAAAAAGAAGTTTTCTCCTTGGAGTTTCATATAGCATGGTAAAATGCTCATGAAGCCACCTCTTCTACGACAGCTCAAAACCTGCTATCTAGTAATGTGAAGAATCACTTATTCATTTCCAGGGTTCATCTGTGCTTTAAACATAAAGTCTTGAGCTCCTTGTCAGCAGCTCAGATCTTCTTGTGAATGCTGTATAGATTTTATGGGAAGAGAGGGACTGACAAACTGCATGTGGTGATGTATCCGGTCACTGTAATGACCCAGTTATGTATTACTAGCTGGCACTGCCAGTGTCAGTTAACACCAATCCATTCATAAAACATATTTACTGGCAACTAGTCTCTGGTTTACAATAGTTAGAAATCTGTCACTCATGCTGCAAAGAAAAGGAAAGCAACTTTCTCAACTTAGGTGCTACATATTTGCAAAATGAAATCCAAAGTCCTATCTTTCTTCAGTTCATAAACATATTTTTTTGTTGTTGTTTTCTGTATTATTTCCCTGTATAAAGACTAAAGCTCTGTGTTTTCTGTTTGTACCAAAACTAATCCAACAGGCCAAGTTTTAGCTTGAAAGAAATGGCAACATAAGGATTTTAAGTATTTTAACATACTAGTAGAAGAAGAAGAATGCCTGTGAACACAGTGGAAACAGAACTGAACTGAAGCTTTTTGTGACTTGAGAAAATCTCAGCATTTTTACATCCCTCTCTGGGCATCTTTGTATTTTATAGCGTCTCAAACATTGAAAGTGGGAAAAGAACAGATGAGTGTTATTACAAAATGAGATTATGTCCAACTCATGAAAGAAAGCTCAGGATTCCTGAGGAGGGCAATGGTGCAAAAGTCTACAGCAATGTGATTTCCAGCTCAAAAGTTCTTTCATTGCTGCTCACAAATGCTTGGAATGACAAAAGTTTTATAGTGGTTTAAAGCCATAAAGATATCAGGCTCCCTAACAAGGCTTATTTCTAAAAGTTTTCAATCTGAAGAAGGTTTATTTCTACAGTTAACAAGGAGGGACACCAACGACCCTAGGGAGAGATTCATCACACCTAAGTTAGACATCTGCATCTGAGCGAGTCACCCTAGGCTCTCTTTCTAGTCAACAAGAGTGAGTAGCACCGTTACAGTACGAGACATCTGTCTCTTTTAGACCTCTTCTTTAAGATGACATGTTTTTCACCCTAAAATACACTGTTTCTCTTCTTTCAAGATAACTGGAGTTTGGATAACTATCTCAGATAGTAGATAACTATCTCTGATAGCAGATGTTTAAAATCAGATATGGTAATCTTACCTCTGCTACGTCCAAACACTTCCAGAGTGGGCATGGTGTACATGTGAACGTGGGCTACATTGCTCGGTATCAGCCTTCACGCTGAGCATACAGTAATGTATCACTGAAGCTGAATTTTCTCACATTTAAGAAAAGCAAAGAGGTTGAGTTCAATGGAACTGCCTGCTTAATAATAATACTTAGCCAAATAAATGAAATTTGTTTTTCTTGTCGCATTTACTAACTGTTCTGATGAATAAGACACTTAAGGGTCTTGATCTTTTACGTTGTTTTTTTTTTTGAGAGCTTAAATAATGGACCAGAAAAATACCTATTATTATGTACGAGGTATATGTCAAGACTCCTAATGTTTATTCCCCAGTGACTACCTTCATATCTCAACTGACGGTGGGGAGATTTTCCCTCTCCCTGCTTTGCATGACCTTAGTGGTTCAACCCTTTTGAACACATGCAAGTTCTTAAAATATGTCTTCTTATTACGCCTTATGCATACCCTTATTCTCCAGCTAGACTGCTCACAATTATATTTATTTTTAAGAAATGCTATTTTATATCCAAACCAAGATATGACAAAAAAGATCATGTCTTCTGCGCATAGCTTCAAGAAATAAGAAAAATTTTGCTTGAAGAAGCATTTGGAAAAAGGATCTTTTGTGATTAACTAGATGGTAACTAAACTAAACAGATTCAGGAAATCCCTTCAGCTGAAGATGGTTAAAGGCTGGGAAAGTATCAGGTGGAAGTATCAAATACACATGTTCAGTTCATCCTTTTCTCCCATGGTCTGCTTCCAGCCGCTGCTGGAGAAGGGGCACTGTTCCAGGTGGGCCCAGGTGCTCCACTAGCCTAGCCCTTCTTAACATAAATTGAAAAGCTGAAGACGTACTATGTGAAATGGTGACCAACTAACACAGAGGGCTCGTGTCAGCTCTAATCCAACTGATGCACGCAGCTGGAAAACATTATTCTTTGCTCTCTAACACTGCTTCAGATGTTCTTCAGGTGCATACTTAAATAGCAATGAAATAAAAATATTGGAAGTTCTATATATTTCGACATAGCCCAGTTCAGGTCTGACACTTTTTTCAGTGTTTGTGACTCATTAAGTGGAATCAATAACGTTAATTAGCATTCAATTATTAAGAAAGGCTAAGTCCTTGAACGTTTTATATAGTATCTCTAAAACCTGAGTTAGATGCATCAGTTCCTGTATCTACAAGATGCACATAGAGAAGACTGCTTGTTTCTAGGTGCGGGTGAGTATCTAAACTCTCTGTCCTTTCTGAGAGAAATTAGGAGCCAGTAAATTAAGTGGGCAGAATGTTTGTGTATTGATTGAGCTAAACCAAAAAAAATATTGTACTGTACTCTTAAACAGAAAGATTAGAATCGATTCTGGTGGGTATTCTTGTAGGAAGAAAAGACCTACCATCTCTTTTACTCTGTCATCCAAACAGATACCGTAAACAAAAAGCAAGGAAGACTTCTGATTTCTAATTCCATTGATTCAGTCTTCAGTCTGAGACTATGTATTCATCCAACATTTCCAACACTAACCTCACAAGTCTTATTTTATTTTATTTTATTTTATTTATTTTATTTTATTTTATTTAAAATAGACTAGAAAAAAGGAAGAAGAAAAAATACAGACTTACTGATACTGGCCTTGTAATAAAAACCTTAGTCATTACTTTCTATATCAAATCTACAGTTTCTGATCACAACATTCTTTTTTCTCAATTGGAAAAAAGGAAAACATGGTAGGGATTACTGTCTAAGATATAGCAAAGGTGTCCAGAGCTAAATTCAGCAATGAATCAAGTGGCAGTGGGAAACGAATGTTGATGTTTTCCTCCATTCATCCTCAGTATTGCGAAGACTCGCATATCTGTCTTACGCTCTAGAGAGTCATTACAAGAACAGACTTAATTCTTGTGTTCCAGATAGCCACCTTGAAACCCATGTTAGAAACCAAGCTCAGGAGGATAGAAATGTGTCATTGTGTCACCTCTTGTCTGGTACACTTTGTCTTACATTGGAGATCTTACACAAAACTGTTTCTGCAATTTCATTATGTGTAAAAATCTGGAGGTTTTGGGTAATGTAAAAGAACGTATTCAACATTTGCCTAGTCTTCGTAGATTTAAAGTCAGAACAAACCATTAAAATCACACAGAATCACAAAATCACAGAATGGTTCAGGTTAGAAGGGACCTTGAAGATCATCTAGTTGCCACACCCCTGCCCTGGGCAGGGACACCTCCCACCAGACCAGGCTGCTCAAAGCCTCATCCAGCCTGGCCTTGAACACCTCTAGGGATGGGGCATTGACAGCTTCCCTGGGCAACCTTTTCCAGTGCCTCACCACCCTCACGGGAAAGAATTTCTTCCTAATATCCAATTTAAATCTACCCTTTTTCTCTTTGAGGGCTTTACCCCGTGTCCTATCATAACAATCCCTAATAAATGGTCCCTCTCCATCCTTCCTGTAGGCTGCCTTTAGGGACTGGAAGGCCGCTATAAGGTCTTCTGGGAGCCTTGTATTCTCCAGACTGAACAGCCCCAACTCTCTCAGCCTGTCCTCATAGCAGAGTTGCTCCAGCCCTCTGATCATCTTTGTGGCCCTCGTCTGGACCCTTTCCAACAGGTCCATGTCCTTCTTGTGCTGAGGACTCCAGAGCTGGACGCGGGACTCCAGGTGGGGTCTCACCAGAGCGGAGTAGAGGGGCAGAATCCCCTCCCTCGACCTGCTGGCCACGCTTCTTTTGATGCAGCCCAGGATGCGGTTGGCTTTCTGGGCGGCGAGTGCCCATTGCCAGCTCATGTTGAGCTTCCCGTCCACCAGCACCCCCAAGTCCTTCTCCTCAGGGCTGCTCTCAAGTCATTCTCCGTCCAACCTGTAGCTGTGCCTGGGATTGCCATGACCCAGGTGCAGGACCTTGCATTTGGCCCGGTTGAACTTCCTGCAGTCTGATCTCTGGGCAATACCTGTCTGATCTCTAGGCAAGCACATTGCAAAGAACTTCACTCCCTAATTCCTGTATCAAATTTATGGCTTTTGTTTGAACTGTCACAAGCTTCATTGATGGATGTCCAGTCTCAACTTTTAGACTTCAGGTGGTGAGGAATCCATCATACACCTAGGGAAGATTTTCTAATGCATAATTATCTTTACTTAGTATATACACCTTGTTGCTAGTCTGGGTTTATCTAGCATCAGCTTCTACCCACTGAAACTCATTATGACTTTCCAGTAAATTAAAAAGCCATTACCATCAGATGGCTTTACTCACTTAAGTGCTTGTAGACCGTGATGAAATCACCTCTTAAACTTCATTATAAAATAAATTGATTGAGAATTTTTACTATATCTACTTAAAATACATTAACTGCTTGTTGAAGTTATTAGGTAGCAAATATACCAGTATGTTCTCTAAAGACTTTCATAACCTCTCTAGTGCGTCATAAACCCAATATTCATGAATGGTAGTTCTTTCTTGAAACACGGGATAACACAGAGTGAAAACAAAAATGTGCACTGAAATTCTTTCTCGCACACCTTGTCAGTGTACACAGGGACTTCCTCAGCCTGCAACACATTTCAGAAGAGAGAGGCACGTTTTTGCATTTTTCAGCTGTAATATCTTTCCTCTCTTTCTGCCTCCTGAGTCTAACGGTTTGTTTTCCAAAAGCTCCCAAATGCACCAGTTCTTGTCTTTTGAGAATGGAAGCAGTTAGGCCCTCTCAAAGAGTTTTGAAAAGTATGCTCAGAAAATCCATTCTGTGCCTCCCTTCCAGCTAGTAATGTTCAATCTTCTGTTAATAAAGGAACTTCCCCTTCTAGTTTTATAGATAGGAAACATATCATCTAAGTACTAAAGGTTTTACGCACCTGTATATGAAAAGAATCCAACTCCCTCACTCCGCAAATTGTTATCCTCTCCTGCTATCCAAAGCAAGTCAGATATATAAAATTTTGCTGTTCTTTTCTCTTATAAACTTGGGCAGAACGTCGGTGTTAAACAATTAGCTAAGAGCTACAGTTAGCTTCAATAAGCCCTAAAGTCTCTTTCATCTCTCTCTCAATCCATAAATTGTTGTAAAGCTTGTTATTCTGGAATGTCTCTCCAGCAAGAACATGCTTCAAGAATGAAAAACAGTTGTCACTAGTTTTTGAGATCAATTCATGGTAGCAACAACATATTCCAGCTTTGAATGGTGTTCAGCAGAGGCTAACCCTTGCTTCCAATGCCTGCTACTAAAAGTGTTTGCTATACACCTGATTTGGATTGATCCGGTTTGGACCGTAAAATTCTTTCATATATATCTATAGCAGTATTTTGTGCCACTTTCCGTAAGAAATGAGGGGATCAATATATCTTTCTCCTTTGTGATGGTATAGCACAATGACAGCTGACTTACAACAGTCATGGTTTGACTGCTGTTAGCTGCCGCGGAAGATGACAAACCCATAACTCTGTGGTTAAAGCTGTACATCTGGGCATGAAACTTAATTATGGGCAATCCTGGCTAACTTCTGTGGGTGGGGTTGAGTATGTCAGGTCTGAAAAAAAGGAAGAGTTCCATAATCTGGAAGTTATTTTCATTTTAGATCATTTTATTATCCCTCAATATGTTTTAAGATGGCTCTGAAATAGGAAGCTGGAATTGCACCAGCCCCTGCCTTGGTTCCAGAGTGGCGGTGGCACAGTGCAGGTTTCAGACTGGTGCAGTTGTATCAGGATATAAGGTCCACAGGTAGAAAATAACTTGCCTTTCAATGTGTCACGCTGTCTTGTCATTTTGATATACACATAGTTCCTATCCCATGGGTTTGGATAGGTAACAGCTTCAACTCCCCCTTCCAACTTGATGGAAATTTCAAAAGTTGTGTTATGATGTTGTGAGTTGTCAACATCTCACAGCTAAATGGAGTGAATTATATTTATATAGGGGTATCCAAATATTTAGTATGTTCACCTTGTCCCTCATCCTGGCTTTAGATTTGTTTGCCAGGTTATTATGTGAGTAATACCTCTATTCACTCAGACATAAGAATGGTAGCACAAATAGTTACTCCTGCTGATTGGACTTGACAATCTCTCTTGCTTTCTTTTTTCTAGTATTTTCTTTTTTTTTAACTATTTCTCTTGACACAGCTCCAGCTACTTCTCTCAGCTTCTAAGTCCCAAAGCTACCATCTGGCCTCCATTATCTTGGAAAAGCTGTTCTCAATGTAGAATCTCCCTTATTTGACACTCCAGCTAAGACTTCTTATACTCTCTGCTCCCACTATCCTAGGCATGATAATAAAAAACAACAACAAAGATTACTAAATGAAACTGAAGAGGAACTTTGATGGCAGGAAAAAAAGTCATGCCAAAGATGCAAAACAAATTTGAATTCACTTCAAATACTAATGATCTGCTTACTTGGCATTAAAAAAAATAAAACAAAATGACAAAAAAACCAAACCACCCCAAACACCAAAAATCCCATCTCACGTGGTTCTGCAGCAGATGCTATAGGAAGAAATACCCACTCCATCATGGCACACTTGAGACAACACCCTACTTCCTGCTGTTATATTACTAGAGAGTAAGAAAAAATCACCTATCAGTCTTTCCGTTTCTTACATGAAGCAATAAAGATAATGATTTTTTCTTTAGAGTGTTTGTATTTTTATTGTAGCATATCAAAATATCACCCTTACCTTCATTTTTTTCTCATTATTTTAAGAACAGTGAATGAATCATCATTATTTAGAATGAAGTAATATAATATACAAAACTAATTGTACACTTTCGAAATCTGATTTGCAATACTCATACCCTGATCTTTGATTTGTCAAGAGCTAACTGCACAGCAGTACAGCAGGTAGCAAGCAGGGGCAGAGCAGCAAATCACACTAATTCAATTGTGACAGAAACTGCTTGTAGTATTTTGAAAAAAAAAAAAAAAAAGAAAAGACTTTCACAAATTGAAACTTCATGGTGAAAATAAGATTCACAGAATTCTGCAAGAAGAAACCAAATCTGAACACTGCTGCAACTTGAGAGAGCTGAATGCTTTTTACTCCAGCATTTTACTCTAGTTTTTTTTTTTTTTAATAGTTCTGCATGTTCTATTGATGAGAAAACATATGGTTCCAGAGATCAAAGTCTATTGAATAGCCCATTAAATCATATGACAAATGGAGAAGAATTTCTTAGAAGATCATACTGGATCACTGGATAATGCTTGTGTGTTCAGAGACTTCTGTAGAACTCGTCAGCACCAGATGAAACAGAAGAATGTGTAAACCTCAAGATAACGGGTATTGCAGGGTCAAAGAGTTGTGCTCAACTGCATGAAGCCCAGCAAACTTCTGATAGCCAGTGATGTTCCTCAGGGGTCAGTCCAGAAGCCAATTTGGCTTAAAATCAGTGTTAATGATCTGGGCAGTGGGACTTTGCAGAAAAGGACCTGGGAATCCTGGTGGACAAGAAGTTGGATGTGAGCCAGCAGCGTTTCCTTGTGTTGAAAGCCAATCACATACCCACATGTGAGGAGAGACTGAGACAACTGGATTTCCTCAAGCTGGAGAAGAGAAAGCTAAAGGGAGACCTTACTGTTGTTTATAACTATCTGATCAGAGAGCATAAATTGGATGAAACCAGACACTTAGAGATACAGAGCAGAACAACAAATGGCAAAGGATGAGCTGCAGCATGTGAAGTTCTGATTATATATTAGGAGAAACAATCATAAGAAAGGTAATGAAACATTGGAGAGGGCAGCGTGATGAGGTTGTACAATCTCCATCATTGATACATTAAAAATCCAACTGGAAGACTCCAAGAAATATGATTTAGGTTGGCCCTTCTTTGAGGTACAGACTGGACAAAATGGTCTTCAGAGATGCGTTCCAACTTAGATTACTCTATGACATCATGTTTTAGTGATTTTAAAGCCTAAAAAAATGCTGTCATTTTACATTATAAATGATTCTTCTGCTTTCACTATCATTTATGGATATCCTTGGTGGTGGTAAACGCAGCTCAATTCTTCTTGATAACAGAATCCTACTTATGTCAAGAACAAGTTTTCACTTGGATGTTTAATCTGATGAAGCTGATATCCCATTACACATTCAGATGGCTATTTGTTTTGTTTGGTTTTTCTGCCCAGTGATATAGAAATTCTGCTTTTTTGTTTGAGTTTTTCCATGTTCATTTCTTCTAAATCTCTGTTTCTGCCATGTGCAGTATGAGACTGGTGGTCTACATGACATTTAAGATGGGACAGCACTGTTTGTAGAATGGCATAACCTATGCCATGTTGTTGTCCATTCCTTTCCTTATTTATTCAAGATTTTTTTTGGTTTCTAACAGCTGCTGAACCTTCAGCAAAAGGTGTTATGCATAAATATGCTATGCATAAATAAAATATATTAAGGCTGGATTCCTGAGAGTTGAGTCTTCCATTAGGGATAACAGACAATAAGAAAAGAAAAAAAAAAGAAGGAAAAAAAAAAGACCTCAATTGCAAGGTCCATCTGTTACCTACAGGAAAAATAGCATCACGTTCCTGTGGAAACAATTCCTGTCTGAGAAACAGTGTGCAAACCCACTGCACAGTGTCTGCTAACTGAGGGTTCATGCTGGTTAGTATGAAGATGTATGAATACAAAATATGATTTTGACTGCTTGGGCTTTAGTGATGATCTTGTTTCCAGGCTAGATGGGAAGTGTTATTCTCTGGCTATTCTGTTCTGGTCTCCAGTATGTTAATTTCTCCTAGACTACTATCCTTATCTTTCTATTAATATTATTAGGAATCTATTTCATGAAGAAAGGGACAAGGTATAAGTCTTAATATCTTATGCATTAGTTTGGATTTCCAAGAATCTTTTGAGTCCCAATCAACACCAGCTAAATTACATTTGCTGCATGTGAGCTCCTTAGGGCTCGTCACACCTCCAGCTAGAACACGTTTGCTACGTAGACCATATTGCACAGACTTTGACATCCCAACAACTCTATCAATTGAATCAAATTGCATTTATCTTAATGGTTTGTTCTCTGCAGTTCATAGATTTGTATGAAAGATTTTTTGGGAGACTGCCAAGTAAAATAATCACAATTGCTTGACCGTGGGCTTGGTAACTACAACTACTTTTGCTGGGTTAATACCCCAAGGTCCAATACTCCTGTTGGACCACCCTGTGAGCTCCACAAACACGCAAGGCTCACCAAAGTAAGGAATGCAATGCAGATATCCAGGAAGTAGAGACACCTGAGCTGCTGTGCCTATACAGCATGATGCATGTGAAGAGGGTTCAGCCTGGGTTTTGAAAGTGAGATTACCAGACTCAGACCACTGCTATATCAGAGAAAAAAGAAAATCCCTTGAGAACAGAAAGCATGAAGCCCTGTTATCTTGCTCCCCTCTGAAATTGCTCATGGGTTAGAAAAATAAGTCTAAAATTGCTCAGTGGGTTTTTTAAAGGCAGATTAGAGGCTGTTACTATGAATTTTATACATTTATATCGGTATGTACATAAGTAAAATATTAATTTATGTTTCATAAATTTATTTTTTCTACAGATTACACAAAATAGTTCACAATTGTTTTGCATGAGGGCACAATACTACATAGGCTGCAATTTAACAGGAAGAGACTATTAGTACAATGTCATATTTCTTTGACAAGCATATACTTTTGCAATGTATTAAAACAAGGTCAACTCAAACTTTACATTGGTTTTCCTGGAAAACGCCAGGAGGCAAGAAAGTGTAACATAACATCTCTGTTGATTTTATATCCAGACTCTCATAGAAGGAAAGGGAATTAAGCACTCAGTGCAAAATTTTACCATATATCTGTATGCACAATTTCTATTCATTGAGAACTGTCTAAGGAAGACTTCATACCCAAGTTGTAAACTGCCATTTGCCTTTATAATTAGGTGTTCATTTCCACATAGTAATAAATCAGCACACAGTATTGTAGCAGCAAAGCACTTGAAATTATTTATGGAAGAAAATATCCTCTTGTTTCACTGAAACTCACATCAATTAAAAAAATATCAAAACTACAAAAAAACAGAGCTCTCCTTTGCTCTTCCACCTGCACTTATTTTATCACTTGGGTCAAACTGTGGTTACCTACTCCAGACCAGTATCTGGATTTCTTTCAGGAGTCCGTTGTGAATATCTCGCTGACTTAAACTATTGAGTTGACATATTTTGAGAAATTTAGTCCCTTTGGCTGGGGTGCTGTGAATGATCATTCGTCACGTAGTTGGTGATAAGAAGTACATAAAGTTACTTTAAATAATCTCCAGCAGTTAAGAAAGAAAGTATCAAGAGAGATTTTGAGAAAACATGGAGAACCCTGGTCTAGTCACGTTGATCTTGAAGTGGCCATTACAGGCACGACCACAGGACAAGGAGGACAAGGAGAGTCAAGGTGGAGACAAGGTGGGATTTTATCTGGACAAAGAGGGATAAGTCTGAGTCTGTAATTTCTCAGTACAGTGGGAGGCAAACTTATATTTAATGATATTTCCTAGAAGAAGATGTAGATGAAAAGAAGGGATGAAAAATAGAGCCTTGCAGATGACTAGAAGGAGAAGAAAAGAAAAACTAAAACAAACCAGTTGGGAAGGAAAAAGAAAGAGCTCAGGAATGTGGTGAAAACATTAGCTAAAGACCAATCAAGCGAATGAATGCTTTGGTGAGGGGGGAATTAAAACTGAACATCAAAAGAAGAGAAGAAACAAGTAAGTGGTGGTGGATCACAGTAAGGAAGCTGAACACATTGCAATTAAATATTGAGTATAAAAAGGGGTTTTCAGAGGAGAAGCTTTTGCCCCTAAATAATAGCTCATATGGGCATTCATACAGGAAACATTTTTTAATGAGAAATTCCTTCAGCTCCTTTCATTTGGAAATGACAAGTGTCATTAGAGGAATATTTGGTGATATTTTTCTTCTCTCCCTCCCTTTGGTAATTCAGCCCCACTCATGTCACAATCCATTTTTGTCTTTGGTGAATTTTCCTGCTTATCTGAAAAGCAGCAGGACATCAGGCCTTGCTAACAGAAGAAAGTTGATAGGGTGGAAGTGGAGGGAGAAAATTTTGCTACTATGGAGGGGAAGAGTAAGAAAGAGTACATGAAACTTCACTCAAAAGAGAAGAGAGTCCAGGAGGGGGAAAACATCTAGGATTAGAATTAGCATATAATAAGCAGGAATTCTACTCAGTTTAGGGTTTTGGTTTGGTTTTGGGTTTTTTTTGCAAAGCTTCTTATTTGCAGAGGGCATGTATGCTAAAATATATTTTTTTAAAAGAATGTTGTTTGATATTTTTGCAGACAAAATGTAAAAGAAGTGAAAATATAACTTTTGAGCTGGAAATGGAGACTGGGGTCAATGATCAGAGATTGAACATATGATAATATAGCAAATAAGCTATGTTAATCTGTTTATGATTTTTAATTGAAATATTATTTATAATTAAATAGTACTTAGTGACCACATTTTTTCTGTGGAACGTGTTGAACTACACAAGACAAAAAGAGTGCCTGCCTTGTCAGCCAGATGTAAACTGGGATGATGTGTCTGTTCCTAATCTAATCCTGATCAATAATAGCTCACTGGTTTCCTATAGCATCTGCATAGAAAACAAGTGAAAATATCAGGAGTAACACTGTGTCTTATGAGGAAAAAAAATGTATGAGCAATCATTGCAACTGATACTTTTACATTGTTTAGTCAGTTATAAATCCTATGTCTTATATTTTACAACGAGTTGCGTTTGGGTTTTTTTTTTTAGGAAAAAAAAAAAAAAGAAATAAAGCCACAGCACTTAAGTGAATATCCCGGAATAATTTTAAATGCATTATCACAGCTATCTTTCAAACTCCAAATTCCCATCTCTTCATCTTCCCACTGGAATTGCAACAGCCCTAACTGGCTAAGTGGCATAGCTTTCACTAAATAGCAGCATTTGAATAGTATTTCAAAAATGGCGACGCAGCTTTTTTGGGGAAACAAATGAATTATGCATCTGAAATATCAACAAATATTTATACAGCTAACAATCTGCAGCTTAAGTGGTCTCTAGAAATTTAAAGGAAGAGCATATTTTAGTACTCCATGATAAACTCAATAATAATTAGAATTCCTACCAGGCTGTTAACTAATGCAGACATATTAAAGCATATTTTTAGCTGAGCTTATTATGTTCTAATAAAATTTAAAGAAGCATAGCTGAAGGGTAAGAAGTAGAAGCATCTGGTCTATTACCAGCTCTACATTGTGCTGTGTCATTTCGACACTGCCAGTGTGGCTGGTTTTGAAATGCAGAAATGAAGTCCTGGATTGATCTGCTATTACTGCTTTAAAAATAGTCTGCGTATAAGCCTCTGCTTTTAATTTCTGTGATACAGCTTTTCTGGAGGGATACGATCCCCAAAAAAGCAGCCCATATTATGGATCCAGCTCAACAGAAGTGATGGAACTTGGTCCTTACGGCAGCCAGCTCAGAAAACAGCTTCTACCCCTCATATCCCTGTACATCACTCTGGCCCTCTCTTTGATGCTCATTACAAGCAGATTTATTATTATTTTTTTTTTACTTTTTTTTTTTTTTTTTTACATCTACCCTCTAACTGCTGCATGACTGATGTCCATTTCACGGCCAGGAATCTCCACCGCTAAATGAGATGTCACAAACATTAAATGGAGTTACTGATGTTTCCTAAGTGGTACAGATTGCTCTGAAGGACAACAAATGTCAAGGCAAAGAAGAATCTGGGCCTTTACATATAATTTTGGGGAATTGTTTTTGCCTGGAAAAACAATTCTTGAATTCTTAGCAAACATATATGTGATTTACATGCTTCCACCCCTCCCTTTACATCTGCTTGCAGGATGATAGAGTCAGGGAATCTTGTCAATGGCACATGTAAATTTTGATGGGTTTATTCTCATCTCTCTGGGCATCACTGGTACTTGACAAGGTGCAAGATGTGAGGACACATCAGCAGTGCGGAGCATGTTGAGCACCTCAGACAGTGCTATTCAGACACCTCGAGGAATGTCTCCCCTGTGTAATTCCACAGAAATGATGTTATAATCTGAGAAATTGTTCCACCAGATTTGATTTCCTTTAGGAATCATGAAGAAACAAAATTTAGTTGACTTCAGGCAACAGCATAAAAATCTTCAAAGAGTTCTCACGTGAGGAAGGCACAAAGAAACCTAGTCCTATTTACTAAGTATTGCTTGATTTAGGGAGCAAGACAACATGAGAAGAGGTCTAGTCACTTTTGGAAAGGCACATGCAGAAGAATTAGTTTAATGATTTGCAAAGTGTTGAAAACAAATAATTTCTCTTTTTTTTCCCTCCTTTTATAATGTCAGTTATATTTAATCTACAACATAGCCCTGTTAATGCAGCCTTTTTTCCTGAAATATGTTCTCTAGGGATTTCAGTACATGAGCAACATTTATTACTATGTCATTTGCATAGAACAGCAAAAGGGAAGGGAAGGGAAGGGAAGGGAAGGGAGGGGAAGGGAAGGGAAGGGCAGGGAAGGGAAGGGCAGGGAAGGGAAGGGAAGGGAAGGGAAGGGAAGGGAAGGGAAGGGAAGAGAAGGGGAAGGGGAAGGGGAAGGGGAGGGAAGGGAAGGGAAGGGAAGGGAAGGGAAGGGAAGGGAAGGGAAGGGAAGGGAAGGGAAGGGAAGGGAAGGGAAGGGAAGGGAAGGGAAGGGAAGGGAAGGGAAGGGAAGGGAAGGGAGGGGAAGGGAGGGGAAGGGAAGGGAAGGGAAGGGAAGGGAAGGGAAGGGAAGGGAAGGGAAGGGAAGGGAAGGGAAGGGAAGGGAAGGGAAGGGAAGGGAAGGGAAGGGAAGGGAAGGGAAGGGAAGGGAAGGGAAGGGAAGGGAAGGGAAGGGAAGGGAAGGGAAGGGAAGGGAAGGGAAGGGAAGGGAAGGGAAGGGAAGGGAAGGGAAGGGAAGGGAAGGGAAGGGAAGGGAAGGGAAGGGAAGGGAAGGGAAGGGAAGGGAAGGGAAGGGAAGGGAAGGGAAGGGAAGGGAAGGGAAGGGAAGGGAAGGGAAGGGAAGGGAAGGGAAGGGAAGGGAAGGGAAGGGAAGGGAAGGGAAGGGAAGGGAAGGGAAGGGAAGGGAAGGGAATGAACCGGTGCAACAATCTTTAAGTTACAACCAGGGATTGAATGGGGCACCTCTGAAGCAAAGCTGGGAATCCAGTTAGTTTTGAGAATGACTGCCCATTACAGACTGCTCAAGGGGACATAACACACACACACAAAAGTGGATTAGTAGGGAAGCCGCTTGTCAGTGCAGGGTCAGGATAAAACTTCTTAAGCTCTCTTTGTAAGACTGTTTTGAGAGCCTGACCAAGCAGAGCATCCTAAGCCATCATTAATACAAATAAATAAGAGCCTTGCAGGAATGTGATCCATGTCGTAATGCAACTAACGCGTGCCTAGAGACAAGAGAGTGTTTAAGCAGAAAATAAATGAGAAGGTTATTGATGACTCCCTTCTCTCCAGAGAAATGATCTTCCGCACCTTTCAGTTTTCAGCACCTTGCTCATTCTTCCAGCAGAGATATGGGTCCCCTTATAGTAAAGTAAAGCCTGGTGCCAATAGGCTTGCTTTTTAATTGCCTTTCACAGAGGCTTTAATAGGAGTGCAGAGATCCCAGGAGACCCCCAAGAGTACAGGATGAAGAGCACTGAGGTAGTACTGCCTGCCCACAGGTGATACTCAGACCAAATATTCCATATAAGAAATCCAAGAAAGATTACACCACACTTACAGTTTCTTAATACTGTTACACTGCTACTCAGTGCAAGAAAGTAATTCCATGACTATTAGCTCTTAACTGAGGGTATCTCTCCCCAGGAGGTCTATCTGCCCTTCACTCTTGCTCCTCCTGTGCTGATTCCTCCCCATATCCACTACCCACATTAAGAGGTGCATCCTTCCTTAGCAGACACAGCTTTTATCTGCATGAAACAACTAATTTTTTTTTCATTTTTCATGTTTATATGTTAATGTAGAAAATTATTATAGTCCTATTTATTTTTTTTTTTTTTAGTTTAGTGGAAAAGTTGAACTCAGCTTCTACGCTGCTACATAAAGTGACATAATATATAGATGTAATAAATAATTTTGTATTTATCAAATATTTATGTAGAGCATTTAGAGATTACAGTGTACTTTAAAAACAAGTTTACTATTTACAGTCATATTTTTTATCTATTTTATGTATTTACACAACTTCTGTAATACCTCAGGGCCTTAAATCCTTTGAAATAATAATCTTGGTAAGAGTGGAGAAGAAAACAATAATGCTATCATACTTAGCTAACAAAGGAGGATCAGAAGCTCAGAGAAATCAGATCCTCCGACATAGATATCTACATCTCAGTTGCAATTCTGTACTTCTACACCTGTAAGGATCTAGAAAAGCAAGTGAAGGCTGATGTTTTCATTGGCAAGTTTGCCAATGACACAAAGCTGGTGGGGGTGGCTGACACACGGGAACGCTGTTCAATCATACAAAGAGACCTGGACAGGTTGGAGATTTGGGCAAAGAGGAACCGTATGAAATTCAAAAAAAGCAAGTGTAAGGTGCTGCACCTGGGGAGGAATAACCCCATGTACCAGTACAGGTTGGGGACTGACCTGCTGGAGAGCAGTTCGCTGGAAAAAGACCTGGGAGTCCTGGGGGACAACAGGATGACCATGAGCCAGCAATGTGCCCTTGTGGCCAAAAAGGCCAATGGCATCCTGGGGTGCATCAAGAAGAGTGTGGCCAGCAGGTCGAGGGAGGTCATTTTCCCCCTCTACTCTGCCTTGGTGAGGCAGGCTGGGAGTACTGTGTACTGAGTACTGAGTACTGTGAGGCCTGGAGTACTGTGTCCTGTTCTGGGCTCCCCAGTTCAAGAAGGAGTGGGAACTGCTGGAGAGGGTGCAGCAAAGGGCTACAAAGATGATGAGGGGACTGGAACACCTCTCTTATGAAGAAAGGCTGAAGGATTTGGGTCTCTTCAGTCTGTAAAAAAGACAGCTGAGGAGGGACCTTATCAACACTTATACATACTTAAAAGGTGCATGTCAGGAGGATGGGGCCAGGCTCTTTTCAGTGGTGCCCAGGGACAGGACAAGAGGTAATGGGCACAAACTTGAACACAGGAAGTTCCACCTAAACATGAGGAGGAACTTCTTTCCTGTGAGGGTGGCACTGGCACAGGCTTCCCAGAGAGGTGGTGGAGTCTCCATCTCTGGACACATTCAAAACCCGCCTGGACATGTTCTTATGCAACCTGCTCTGGGTGACCCTGCTCTGGCTGGGGAGTTGGACTGGATGATCTCCAGAGGTCCCTTCCAACCCTATGATTCTATGATTCGATGATTCTATGAATCTGACCAGCAGACTATGCATCCCGGAGCTTGAAGGATTTTTTACAAACTACCATGCTAGTTTAAATTGGTGATGACCATCAATTTTGGAGACCAGGGCTGTTTAAAAAATGCCCACCAAGGCTCCCTCTGTAGCTCCAATTTCAAACAACTTTAGAAAAATCGAGCCCTTTTTGGCTTTTTTTAGACTGTTGCAGAAATCTTAGGTCAAACACTTAAGACAGACTGGTTTTCTGCTTTCTAGACTGCTGTTCAGTAGTAGACCTTATCGCTCTCTACAAATCCCTGAAAGGAGGTTGTAGTGAGGTGGAGGTCTGTCTTTTGTCCCAAGTAACAAGTGACAGGACGAGAGGAAATGGCCTCAAGTTGCACCAGAGGAGGTTTAGATTGGATATTAGGAAAAATTTCTTCACCAAAAGGGTCGTCAAGCATTGGAACAGGCTGCCCAGGGAAGTGGTGGAATCACCATCCCTGGAGGTATTTAAAAGCCGGGCAGATGTGGTGCTGAGGGACATGGGTTAGTGATGGTTTTGGCAGCATTGGGTTGATGGTTGGACTCGATGATCTTAAAGTCCCTTCCAAACTAGGCAATTCTATGATTCTGTGATTGTTTGAATGTGCTTGTTTTTCTTTGTCTGAGTGAATTTTAACCAGTCTCAGAACTTCAGAAATTCAAAGAACATCATTTTCCCCTGAATGCTAATTAGCTTGATAACTTTGTTTATTTAAAGCTTATTAAGGAACTTGGTAAATTAATACATAGCATCATAATATATCTTTCAGGTTTCCTGCAGCTGATTACTTGGAAGGTTGTTTAACAGAGCAGCCGTGGCTGACAGAATGATAGTCTTGTGGGATTTGCAAATTACTGAAGGAGCAGGTTTTTTTGCACAAGTTGTATCTGTGGCTCACTGAATTGTGTTAGAAATAAGGTGTTAATTGTGTTAATAAACACAACCTTAGTGCCTTTCACAGTCCCCACGATAGCCACTTTTGCCTCAGCTGGGGTTCTTAAAATGTTCTTAGACTGTATTTTTCCACAGTTGACTTGAACCACACAGTTAGTATTTCTCCCTGAGACATGCACCAAGAAAATTGGAACTGCTGGTGAAACATCCGCAAGGTCTGCTCTGCACCAAGCATATAAGCTGTTTCAAAAGAAAACCAGTAAATTATCAGTAATAAAATGGCATTTTCATCAGCAATAACATGACATTTTTGCATTCATGCAAAACCCACCTTCATTGCAAATTCATTTGGCTCTGCTATTCCTCATTAAAGTATTTTTTTTAAATTGTAAAACTGGATTCAAATTTGCACAGCCTCAGATTTATGACTGGGGGGTGAAAGGCAAAGGGATACAGGCAATTCTCTGTATAGGTAAGGCTTTATGAGGAGGTCCTCTTGAAATGAACTCTGAAATACTCTGTGTTTTGCATTATGCTCTTTAGCACTCAGTTTCAACCACTTCCAAGATCTTCCATAATTAATTATATTGAATCAAGGATATATGTCAGAAGAGCTTAACTTTATATCTTAGATTTTAGGGAAAGCAGTCTAATAAGTGGGATCTGAATGGAAATACTGTTGATTATTGTAGACAACACTCTAAATACTTTAAAAAGTCATTTTTCATTTTCTTATTACACAGTAGTTAACATAAAATTGGAATAGATTCTATGCAGTACACCTCATCATTTTATAGCTGGTTAGATGACGCTGACTTAAAATACCTACCTATATAGCAACAAAGTTTATAAACCATTATGCAGAAAAAATATAATCATTACTAATGGAGTGCTGAATAAGAGCTAGATTCTTCTCAGTCACCAGCATAGCGCAGAGATTAATAAACCAGATGAATTAGATATCAGATGAAGCAGCCACTACAATCCTTTCTATTACTTAGAAATTCGGTAGTTCTTTCTTCTTTTTCTTTTTCTTTTTTTCCCCCCTACTTTAAAAAGGTGTATCGATACGTATCACAACCTGGTAAATGTCACCCGTGGGGGCTTTTAATTTTATTATTTTTTTTAATTGATATTTAATCAGCCAGAGTAAAGAAGGCAGCATGACCATCCTGGAGCCCAGAATATTTGCCATGACTGAAGCGGGCTGAAGTAAGATGGTTAAGCAAATCCCTGGCTGCCCTTGTCTAGTACTGGCCGTGCCCTCTCTGAGCTTGGAGATGACTTCCACAGGTCCCTTCCAATTATCCCTCTTATGATCCCATGATGCTGCAACAAGTGTGGGAATGGCCCATATTTAAAATCTTGGGGTTTATGCAACTGGTTTTGCATTGATTTATCTTTTTTTTTAATTTATTTTATAATGCCCTCTCAGTCTCTTTGCTGCTATTACCCATCAATTATCACCTACCAGAGAACCTTGTGTCAGTTCTCCCAGTGTGCAAATGCAATACCTTTTCTGCATGGCTTCTCCCATGTGAGAACAAAAAGCAATTAATTTGTTAAAAATGCAGTCAACTAAAAAGCAGGTTGGCTATTTTGAGTTCTTTTCCTTTTATTTTTTTCACTTCTTCCTAATACTACATAAGTCAGGGTAAGAGTAATGGTTTAATTCTTTCTGAGTTACAGTCCAATCATGACTTGTTTAAATTGCTCCCATGTGGAACAATAATCCATAAACAAAGAAGGCTCCGAGGAGACCTTTTAGTGGCCTACCAGTATCTTAAGGGGGCCTACAAGAAAGCTGGGGAGGGACTTTTTAGGATGTCAGGTAATGGTAGGACAAGAGGGAATGGATTAAAACTAGAGATGGGGCGATTCAGACTGGATTTTAGGAAGAAGTTCTTCACCATGAGCATGGTGAGACACTGGAACAGGTTGCCCAGAGAAGTGGTAGAAGCCCCATCCCTGGAAGCTTTTAAGGCCAGGCTGGACGGGGCTCTGAGCAACCTGATCTACTGGGAGGTGTCCCTGCCCATGGCAGGGGGGTTGGAACTGGATGATCTTTAAGGTCCTTTCCAACCCTAACAATTCTATGATTCTAAGAGGAGTTGAGCCTGCATTTCAAGGACACTCCCCACTACTTTGAAAACCAAGGTAAAAAAAAGAAATCTGTTTTTCTTTTCATCAGTAGGAAAGCTTGCAACCTACGTAAGCAATGCACAACTCAGAGAGAGTCTGTTCAAATGGCATTGTGAATACTACACTGAACTGAAAAGAGAACTGTTGTGGGGTTTTTTTCTCCCCTCCTCCCTCTTTCCCCATAAGGAAGACTTGCAATATATGGTATAATGAGAACTTAGAAAAAGTCTGTTCAATTGGTATTATGAATACTGCGCTAATAGAGAATACACTTTCCATGCCTACACGGAAATAAACCAGCTGCCTTCATTAGAAACGGATGGAGCTTATTGTTATTCTATCTTGATTCAGAAAATCCTGACATTTCCCTTATGGTAGAATTTCAAATATATATACTGAAAAGAAAAAAAAAAAAGGAAAGCAAAAGAACACAAAAACTTTTTATTTTTTCAAAGAAACTTACATAAAGAAAATAGAAATTCCTTTGCTTTTCTTCCAAAACCTGTTCCTCACAGACTGTTATAAAACTGACTATTCAGTGCAGCCCTGGACACCTGATGATATTTAATATAACAGAAAACATTTGTGTTCTGCTCAAAAAGAGAAGCCATCTCCATGTGGGCTTGAAGACAAATACCAATCAACATGACAGGCAGAAACAAACACATGCTATGCTGTATGCTAATGTGTCCTAATTCCCTCTTCATCTAAAATGACGGATATTCAAAAAATTGCAGAAATCTATGCTGTTTTTTTTTATTATGAGCATAGGTCTTAGGTTATTCCAGAAGTTTGCACTTCAGCCACTTGTGCCTTTAGTAAATGGATAGAAAATTAAATGATGAATTTTAAGTTGCTCAGATTATATGCAGTCTGTACCTTTTTGCATAGTGCTGTAAGTTTACTGAATGCAATAAGCAGTGTATAATGCTCAGTAGTTCCCTTCAACTGAATTCCTGTGATATTAGCAATTTCTATGTATTCACATTCTAGCACCCTCTCCAGGTATCAGCGTACAAAATTAGCTCAAAAAATAAAATAAATCCATCTATAAACTAAACACACCCTGGAAAAACTCACAGAGGCTGAGAAACCAGATATTATGAGACATTGAGGTATAGCATAATAGAGACTAAGACTGCATTTCTGCTCCTAATGAACACTACGGGCGTTCCGTCAATGACTTCTGTAAGAAGAGGACTTTGCATAAGAAAGACACCATTGTGTGGTCACCCACTATAATCTGCATAAACACGCCATAGAAATCAATCTAGTGATATCTTCATTGAGTCACTTCTCATTTTACTGGAGTATAACCTTTAAAGCCAATTTGGGCATAGCATTGCTAGAATTAGAAATTTAAGTCCATGTTAAATATAATTCCATGTTAAATATATTTTATTTGTTTCTACTTTGAATTTGCGTGCTTTCAACTTCCAGGCACTTGATCCACCTGTAATACTCTTCTGCCATGAGAAACCTTCCACAGTCTTACACCACAGTTACTGTCTTTTAATATTTTCTAGAAAATATTTGCTAAAGGGAGATGGCTTGGTGTAAATCAGCTTCTTTTCCACCTTAAGGCTGATTCTTAATTGTGTTATATCTCTTTTTCAACAGCTGGGCAGCACAAAGGGATTTTAAGGGTAATGATTATCCTTATGATCCCCCCCATCCAAAGAATATGTTTATTATCTAGGTAGACTTAGAGAAAATTAACAAGAAATACTGTTTTTCCATGTTAATTGAACTCCTAGTGGATTTTAGTAAGTAAGCTCAACCTTCCTTCTCCTGTATGCCAGAGAGACATTCCCAGGCTAAGGAGATCCAGAAAAACAGCACTGCGTGTAATTGTAGGTCTTGGTATAAGTCATTCTGCAAAAACACCTCACCTAATGTGAGATACGTGCAGTGGATACAGCTACACCTGAGCCAGTAACCCCAGCCTGCCTTTCCCAGCAGTGAGACAACGAGACCCTGCTAAAGTGCAATTCATCTCTCCTAAAATAGACATCTGAACTCAGTCAGAAGAATTGTGCCCTAAAAGCACCTCCATCGACTATAAATGGAAGCCAGGGCAGCAATCTCAGATGGAGACATCTATAGAGGGGATGCATAGTTGCGTCAAATTAATTCCACCCTCACTGTACTGCTTTTGAAGAGAAAGATTGGTTTAGAAAAAAATATACCAAAATCCCGAAAGCATTTCTTGTGTGGAGAACAAGGATGTTTAATCAAGAGATACTTGAGGACACAAATGAAATTCCCAGTTTCTCAACAGCTCTTGGTGGAGGTAATAGGGCATCTCAGTGTTTGGACAGGGAATTCATAATGCCATAAGGGGCCAAGATGCTAACATGACTAGATGTTGTAAAAAATATTTTTTTCTAGGTGAAATTGTATGGAATTATCAGAATTATTAAAAATATGATCAACTCACTAATAAGTATTTTTTTCTTTATTTGGGATTCCTTTAGCATTAGCAATAATTAGAATCAGTTAATGGGGTATGAATATGGATGAAATACCTAGGTATTTAGGATTCTGAAAGTAATTTGCTTTAATCACTGTTTTCTTGCAGAAAATCTGTTTTCATAGGTACAAGCAATTTCCTAGATACAAATGTCTTGTATCAAAATCTTACAGAATTTATAGTTTGTTTTATTTTGTTTTTGTTTGTTTGTTTTGTTTTGATTTTTAGTTCTTTCAATATTTCATTTTCACTTTAGGAGTCGTTTCTCAGAGTTAATTTGTGCAACTAGGTTTTAAGGTATTTTTTCCAAGACTAAACAATGAAAAAGCTAAAGAAAATACTTTTTCTCACAGGATCAGTAGAATACCTGGATTAGATATATGTAGAGTAAGATGTACTTAAAAACAACTAACACATTAGCTTAGAATTCGAGTAAAAAAAGAAGCAAAATATCACTTGAAATGGAACAGATCTTGTAATTAAATCTTTCTTTATAAAAGGGAAAGATGTAAATCCAAAATCAGAAAATAGTACTATACTGCAGTGAACCTATACAAAGTAACTGAATGACAGACACAGAACTAAACTAATATAAAAATTATAAAAAAAACCCCATAACCCCAAACAAACAACTATTTGTCATGTGTTATACAAAATGGGTATTTTTATCATACTTAGATGTTTTTGATGAGTTTGATTGATAGAGGAATATTGTTAATGTGATATATTGGACATAATATATTGGACTTCCACAAGACATTTGACCTGGTATCATGAGAGATCCTGTTTCATAAATTCAAATGACAAAAATTCTGAAAACAATAAAACCCCCATGACCTATAATATGCACATTATATTAAAAAAATATTGCTTGAAATACAAGCCTGAAAACATCATTACTAATATGGACTAGTATCTGAGTACCTGTGTTTCCCCTGGGTTCATCAGAGAACCTTCTTGCTCTATGCTATTTGGAATTTTTAAGAAGCACAGTGAAATTTTATTATCACTGAGAAAAATCTGTTGGTGACATGAGAGGAGGGAGAGTGGTTAATGAGAAACGATATAAAGAGTCTGATTTCAGTGAAACAATATCTATTTCAATATGGCCAAAGGCCATGTATATAGAAATAGAGAATGTAAGCTACAATAATGGTATGGGTTTGCTAACCCGGGTAATAGTGGCTCTAAAAAGTACTTAGGGACATGGCGGATAATCAACTAATTATGAAATCCCAGGTGACACTGCAGTCAAAAGGAATAATGGATAGAAATATGGAATAGTGAGTAGGAGTTGTGAGATTATAACGCATCTGCCTTTGACAATAATTAAACCATTCCTGGAATAATTTATCCATTTCAGGTAAAAGTGCATTAAGAGAGATGCTAAAAACCTGGAAAAGACTGAGAGGGGAGCAGGGGGAATGACTAAAACCTAGACTGCAGTGTGGTGTCCTCGGGGACGGGAGGTGCTCTGTCTTTTCAAAGAGAAAACTACAGGGTGACTAGATGGTGTCTCTAAGTATCCATGTGGACCGCAGGAATTCAATAGAAATCCTTTCAATCTGGAATACTAAGGCAGAACAAAACCAATATGACTTAAATTCAGCAGGGAAAAAAAAAAAAATTAATGAAGAGGATTAACCATTGGAACCACTTTCAAACTTTTGCAGTGAATTTTTCATCGTTAGAAATTACAGAGCCAGGACTGGATGTTTGTTTCGTAAGACACCCCACACTTTACTGGGACTTTGGCTATTGCACTTTAGGCAGGAACTAGTGTGTGCCACTCCTACAGTTTGAACTGGACATAAAATCAAAGTGTTCCCTTAAGCCCACTGAAATCTATGAATGGTGTTTATTGATACAGAGAAAATTAGCTGGCTCTTCCAGATTTAATTTGGAAAATTGCATCCCATTGGGAACAAAAGAATCCTTTGAACTTTTATTAAAGACTTTGGTTTACAGCTTATATATGCTTAGCTTAAGATACCGTGATTACCTGGAGGTCAAGGTCTCTCTGCTGCAGGCAGTAGATCTTGGGCATGGCTTGATCTTACAGATGCTGCACACATGGATGCACACATGAAACTGGGAGCATGATAGATCCACACACGCTCTCCCCTTGGAGGGTGCAAAATTTCAGCAGCCTCATGCCCTGTGCTCACACTGGGAGGAAACTCTGCCTAAGGACTTTTTAAACAAGAATACTCATGTGGAAAGTGCTGTGTGGTATAGCCAATGGGCGGGTTCTGGCACAGACCTCAACAGTCTAGTGTTGTGAATTTGGCCAAATTGGCCAATGGCCGGCGACAGATGCTCTCCCCCCACCTCTCGCACAGGGAGAAGAGGAGGTGAGATTAAGAGATTTATGAGTTTAGAAGAAACTGAACTACTTTAATGAAATACTAATAATAAAATAAAAAGGAAATAATAAAATAGATACAGTATATACAAAACCATATTAAGCCCCCAGGATGACATCACTGGCAGGCACCGGGGAAGTCCCAGACTGGACTCAGCAATGGGTGGGAACTGCATTCCACAAATGGAGTCAGGAACACAGTGATTGGGATCAAAGGCAGATGAACAGTCTGGGTCCTCCTCGGACATCGGTCATTGAAGAAAAAAGAGAGCTGACCCTTTGATCCCTCAGCTTTTATACTGAGCATGGGGCAGATGGGATGAATACCCCTGTTGGTCAATTTTGGGTCATCTGTCCTGTCTGCTCCTCCCTGCAGGTGGGACCCTTCCACGCTTTTCCGTTTCCGACCCTCCATCATAGCAAATAATGAAAGTAGCTGACCTTGGTTGTTATAGCAATAAGCATAAGCAAGAGCCTCTCTGTGTACCATTTCTTGGCACAAACAGTAAACATTGGTCTTATCACTCTGAGAACGAACCATTTTTGGCACAACATGCTGTTAATTTCAGAGAGTTAGAAGAGGCCTAGCTAAGAAGTAAAATTACCGAACAGAAAGTTGGTTCTGTTTTACCTCAAACCAGGACATCTAGTCACTAAGGCTGGTGACTTTGCTCAGAAAACTGTCACCTGGTTCCCCTTAGTCTATAAAGGCATTGGGTAACAGTACTTTTAACTAAGAGAGACTCGAATGTCTTCTGCTCTTGCCAACTGGGGTGCAGAATCTGGCCCCTTTGTAGGAGTCCACAGTCCACAAGAAAGAAAATGATAGCAAATGCAGCTTTGAAGAGGAATACTGCTACCTTAAGCCACAAGCATTTAGAAAGACCAGTCTGATTTTATGAGATATTTTTCTACTTACTCGCCACATCAGTGGTTTGTTTCCAATGCCTTCCCCTAGGAGGCTGAGCCTGAGTTGTATTCCAGGGGCAATTCAGAAAATAGAAGGCAAACTGGGTCTTATTTTTGAAAATTAACATTTAACTTTAATTGTTCCTTCCCACATGACTTTGGAAATTATTCCTCTGTGCAAACTGAATGAGAATGGAAAAGGTTATATTCAATTGTAGATTTAAAAAAACCCCTGAACTTTAGCTTTAGTTTACCACCTTGTCCTCATCTTAAAAATAGCTATAAAAACAAAACAAACCTTGTCTGCATGCCTGCTTTACATTAGAACCTTACAAGGAAAGTTATAATGTTATCTGTTGCTCTGCTGAAAAGAAAAATAACCAATTTACTCTTGTGTGGTTCAGGGGAAAATAGCCTTGAGAAAATGTTATTGATGTAGTGTATTTATGTAGGGTTGCAAGACAAATTATGCCATCAGCAAATAAGGTCAGAGTAGCAGAGTGAATTACTGGCAAAAATAGGTTGCTTGCAAAGGACAAAGGTTGTTTTAACTGCATATAAACCTTGAAGCCAGATGAGAAGAAATAATAACAGACTCGGTGTGGAATGTAGTATTTTAAAGCTCCTTAAAACTCCAAATGATTTCTTGTGGATGATTGTTACCTTTTTAGGAAGGATGAAGAGGGATGCATGACAAAATTATCTGCCTGTGGTTACGGGGACCCAGTTTAAGGGCCTCCTGTGACTACGGTGTAGCTGCTTCAGTCAGCCAGCTTTGCACCTTCAGAGAGGAAAATGCTGCACTTGGGGATCTGCTCCTAATGCTTTCCCATCCAGTCCTAAAGAAGTTGATGTAGTTTTCTACAGCAGGGAAGAAGGAACACATCGATAGATGCCAAACAACCTGCCTAACCACAAGTACACTGCATAGAAGAGCACACTATTTAGTTTTAAACGAAGCAGAATTCTGTTTTACGGTTCTGGATACTTTATGTAAGCCCTCATCTATCGGAAACATGTTTAACACAGGTTCTCCTTTATCCAGGGTTGACAATGACTGCCAGAAACTGATAATTTATTCCTAGTACACTTCAAGTTTTCCAGTCGCCCATAAAAATGAGCTTTGAAGGTTTATTTCTGGACCGGTTCTGGGCTAGCCAAATTATAGCATCAGTTCCTTAAGAGAAAAAAAATCATAGTCATATTAGTTCAATAAATAATCCTGAAATAAAGCAGCACTAAGCATGTCAATATTGCTTTGCAGTTCTAATTGGTATTACTTGCAGTTCTTAAAAGAGGAAACACATGGCGGGATACACCCTGGGCATTCATTGCTCTCATGCTGTACATTACACGCTAGTCATTGGTGACAACACAACTTTTTGGAGAAGAGATCAGAGTGGAGATCTTGCCTTTTTTATCTCTAACTGCTGGGATAGAGGAACACACAGGACAAGTGCACAGGTACAGACAAAGCCAGGGCTGTATTTACACCATTGATGCTGCCTCAAGACCATCTGCCCACGGTGAGTGTAATCTCAAGAGGACTTATCCTGAAGAGCATGAATTGGAATGGCCCAGAGCCGAGCCTGGGAATGAGGTATCAACATCTATGAAGGTAGTGAATGTTCCCTGGTCAAGCTCAATCCTAAACCCTTCCCTGACTGGCAGCAAAAACCACGGTTGCACATGTACAGCTGTTCCACCACATCCAGGCTTGAGCCCTGGCACGCAATGATCTCTTCTGTGCTCAGCATGGTCCTCATGCAATCTTCCCAGGCAACAACTAGGCATTGTTCATGGTCAAGGACAGTCCAAGGATCATTCCTGATAGGCAGTTTGGGTACCAATAGCCTTTTTTCAGGGCTTAGGAGACATTCCTGGACATCACAGGGCTGAGTCTGAGCATGGCTGGGGGTGATGGGATGAGCCCTGGCTGTTGAGACCCTGCTCTGCTGTCCCTGAGTGTATCTCTGTGTCTTCTGGCACCCCAGGAGCCCCCGACCCTCTTTTCCCCAACTCCCACTGTGGATGGCCATAGTCTCAGTGGGCAGTCTGGAAACAAACAATTAACACTATCTTCAGATAAGAATTTTCTCCTTTAAAACCTTTAAATATCACTGCTGAACTAATCCACCTTGACAGTAAATCCTACAATATGGTCACTGTTGTTAAACTGACAGTTACAGCTGCTTTCTCATGCTTTACACTGCTCATTTTTAGCTTTCCAAAACCTTACTTTATAATATCACCTCTTACTTCCTGGGCACGTACAAAACATTGTCACTCTGCTTCTGCTTTCCCAAATGTTACTTGCCGAATAATACGAAAGAACATTTGTGTCCTTCGGTTGGTGGTTTAAGAAAAAAATCTGTGAAACAGGTTTCTGCAAGAAAGTAGAGGAGGACTTTAAACAGTGTGATTGAGAAGGCATTATCTTCTTTACACAGGAGGCAGATGCTTAGATATATATACTTCATAATTATAATAAAGGAAATAGACCTGGAGAGTTCTGCTGTGGATCAGCGGTTAAAGTAATAGCCTGGATTCCTCGATTGTAATCCTGATCTATCAGCAGCTTCTAGGTTAGCAGCAAGTAAGCTCTTATTGGGCCCAATTCCAACATCTTTTAAAGGTGCTTTATGCTGATGTAACTCAATTGATTCTAATGGAGTCACTTTCACTTTACGTCAATGAAAGTGAAATCGGGATATGATTACAGTCTCAGCTAACTCACCGACCAAGTAGATTCAGTCTATCGATTAGGACTAGTGGAGAGCTGAGAGCTGGAATTTTTATTTATATAGCTTTTTGTAATTAAAAAATTGGTAGGAGACATGACATTGCTGTTACCTGAAAGGACGTGACTTAAAAAGGAATGTGTTGGACTCTTGGACTAACAAAACACATCATTTTTGGTCCATGAATCTTCAAACTGGATACCATGTAACTGCCTACGTTTAATTTGGGCCCCGTTGCGATGCTGTGGGCCTGGTAGGTTGGATGGGTTACCTCTCAGATGCAAAGCTAAATGGTCTCAGGCGACACGGCACTGTCCCCCATGACACTGCCTACAGAGGAGCACGGCAACACCTTGAGTAGCTGCTATGTTAATCTTGCATAGAGGACAGAGTCAACAGGCCACCCAAATTAAATGCCAATGCAGCCGAAAAAAAATATTTTGGATCAGTTAAACACAAATTTAATGTTTTAATTCAGTAATGCCAAGTTATTGCCTTTAAATATGAATTCAGCTCTGCAGCCTGCAAAAGACAATAGAAAACAAGCTGCTTATGGGACACAGAACAAAGAAAGTGCCGTTTTCTAGAGATTTGTTTCTTAGATGCACTGCTTAAAAAAATCCTTAACACTTTCCTCGCTCCGTAATTCATAATTTCCTCAAATACACACAGTCTCACCTTACACCAGTGATTATGGAACAGGTTTCCCAGAGAAGCTGTCAATGCCCTATCCCTGGAGGTGTTCAAGGTCAGACTGGATGGGGCTTTGAGCAGCCTGGTCTGGTGGGAGGTGTCCCTGCCCAGGGCAGGGGGTGGAACTAGATGATCTTTAAGGTCCCTTCCAACCTGAACCATTCTGTGATTCTATGATTCTATGATTATTAATTTAATGTCTATATTGTAAAATGCCGTTGCTTTTGAAACAGGCTCGTGCTGCCTGGCCAGTGAGGACCAGTGTCTGATTAACCAGGGGATGCCAAAGAAGCAGATGACTGCTGAGTCCTTGTTGCAGTTCATGTTTCCACTGGGACATTAATTTAAATTCTTTCTGTAAATCTGAATTAAATCTATAGGAACTTGAAGTCTCTGAAATCTTTGGCTGTATTAGCTAAACAATTCAAGACTGCTTTGGGGAGGAGGAAGGAATTGCGGATAGAGGACCAGACTGATTTTCTGACTGCACAAGACTTTTCTTCTGAAAGCAGGCAAGGAAATGTGTCAGGAAATCTCGTATCTACAAATTGTGATTTTTTTTGAATTTTCAGTTCCTTGAGAATTTTTTGTTTGTTTGTTTGTTTCAGCTCACATTTCAAGATGAGAACAACTACTGAAATATCAAAATTTTCCTCAAGGCAAAATTGCTTTATTTTATTTCCATCTCTAGTCCTTATTTACTTTGCAGAGGTGTTCGGAGGCTCAATTTAGTTCTAAAAAGATTAAGAAATCTTTGGGTAAAAAGAACTTAAGAATAGTTAAGCCTGTATTTTATTGCAACCTCCACTAAATACCACTTACCCTCACCCTTCTAGCTTTCGTGACTGCTCATGGGACCTATTTCCAGCATGTTTCTATCCCCTTTAGGCTGCATGCTTGCTTCAGAAGTGTTCTATGTATCGTGATGGGAAATTTGGCTTTTCTGGAGAAAACGGCCGTTGAGGTAGGAGGTGCACTTCAGCCTTTGAGCAGGGCTGTGGTTGTGTCTCTCCCACAGTGCGCTGCTATTCCAGCGCTGTGTCTGCCCCAGCCTCCGGCGTGCCGCAGGGCTGCAGCCCGGCATCGCTGCAGAGCGGAGAAACGGGATATTTCTGCAGGGAATGCAAGCTAATAGAGCGGGAAAACCTAACGCAACACATGCTGCGTTTGGCTTGTTTGCAGATATCTAAAATAAGTAAAAAAAACAATCTGCAGTCTTCTGCCTGGTATGCTCTGTGTTGATTTTTTTGTTTTTTATCTTCCCTAAGCGAAGTGTAAATTTTTACATCTCCACCCCAGCTGCAGGAAGAGCTGGAAGCAGTTCAAGGTTTCTCTCTTAATGCTAAAGAAAGGACTAGCTTTCATATCTTGATGTGAATGGGGCTCTCTCATTTGCATTTTTAGTTACAAGAACTTGTCACTGTGGTATATAAAAGCACTATTTCATATATTTACTCTCCAGGGAAGGAGATAAGTACTTTATCCCTTTTTTACATATGGCAAAAGAAAAAACAGACAGACTGTAAGCTAGATATTTAGAATTTTGAATGACTAATTTTCAGAAAGCCGAGCTCAGGTGTCTGCTAAAATTAGCCTTGTTTAGGTTTATTATTATCATTATCATTATTATGATGATAATGACTGGACACCTGCTCAAGCAGCAGGTTAAATTGTATTAGTCAGTGTCTAAATATACACAGAAAAGAAAATCAGCTTCTGACTACAGTGCTTATCATCGCAGGATGAAACAAGAAACCAAACTGAGATATGGACAGACTGAGGGGCTGCAGAGGAGTGAGACCCAGAGCCACACGACATTTCCAATCCAGCATCCTCAACAGGCATCGCAGAAATTTTATGAGCGATTTGTGCAATCCATCTGAGATTCCTATTATATTAAATATATTTATATCTTCATAGATGGGGGTATATGCACACAAAAATAAGTATTCAACAATTTCACAGAGGTTTGCAAGAAGCTCTTTCTACTCATGAAAAGCACCATTTGAAAAGCGCAAAAGTGTCTTTTTGAAGGCATGGCAGGTAGCTGCTGAGGGTGGACACTTCTGGCTAGTAAATAAGAAATGGTGGATAGGTGAGAGGTCACGAAGATCCTTGAATCTGAAGACCGATGGCTTTGTTTAATGCTATGCAGGAGCAAATGACAAGTGTCTATAAGAGAACTGAGGTTATAAAAAAAAATAATAAATTCAGGAGAAGGCTATGGGAAGCAACATCCTTAATGAAAGCAAAAGTTACCAGATTGTACTTCACAAGACCAAAACAAGTAGATATTAAATAATTGAGCTGTGGCCTGACCACAGCAGGCAGAATTCAACTGATGTGAATGGAAGATGCTGAAAAAGGCCTAGGGGTTGTTGTGGACACCAGGCTGAGCACAAGTCAATGTATTTGCACCAGGAATACTCCAAAACTGCATAATGGGCCCTATTAGGACAGCAAATTAAAAGCAATTAGTACCTCTCTTTACTTCGACCCCGTAAGGCTGCACCTGGAATAATGGGTCCAGTTTTGGACCTCCCTAATTCAGGGGAGAAATTGGAGGGGATGCTGCAGAGAGTTTCCAAGATGATCACTGGACAGGGCAAGTGACTTATGTGGAGAGTTTGAGAGAACTGGGATTGTTTCGTCTGGCAGAGAGGAGGCAAAAGAGAGATTCGATAGCAGCCTACAGCATTTTAAAAGGGATGGGGGAAAAAAAAAGTAGTCATTCAGCATGGATATGGAATCACAATCCCTGGAGATTTTCTAGACTTGTCTGAAGTCATGACCGACTTGATCTGGTGTTGATGATAGATCTGGTATGGGTGGGAAGTTCGACCAATGACCTCCAGAGGTCTCCTTCAACCAGCATTTCTAGGAAGAGAGAGCAGTAGCTATTTTACTGCCAGTGGTTCATCTTTTCCAGAGCAAGCTGTCTGACCTGGACGTCTATGTGCAAGAACAGTTCTAAGTAAGGGCTAAAAATTACAAAACCCATAGGACTGGTGTTTATTGAAAGATTCTAAGCATCACTTTGTCACAAAGCATTCATGTGTTAAAAAGGTATGTTACTGCTGTGCTGCAAGGTCCCACGGTAACATTACTATTGAATTGCCTCTCAGGTACGGGTCAAGAACAGAGAAAGTGCATGGGCTTCTGAGGGCAATGGTACCCACCTGATTACTAAGAATTCCTGACCAGTTCTGTTAGGAGTAACACCTACCAATCGAATGCAAAGAGAAGACCATATGTGTTCCTGCACAAGTTTAAAATGCCAGAAAACTGCGAAACACCAGCTCAGGGAACTCAGTGGAAGTTTGGGCGATTGAATAATCATAAGAGCAAGCAATGAAGAAGTCGATTTTTTTATGTCTGGGAGTTTTAAAACATGATCGAACATCTTTGTGGGAGATACTAATGAAACACTCTGTTAGTGACATATTTACAAGGGCAAATAGACAGGAGGGTTATACAAAAGGACATCTTATAGGGTATGATGATTCCTTCAGGGCTTATGTGCGTGCAAAACTATTAGGGGCATATCTAATAAAACGTACAGCATCAGTTAGCCATGCACCCCAATTCAAGATCTGGCTGCTAGTCCCATGCAGTGACAAACAATACACGAAGAAAGTGAAAAAATGGAGCACAGAACTTGAAAATGAAACCTCAAAAATGTGAGAACAATCCTCTGACATAAAAAAAGTTGAAGTTTGGCTTTCCGCATTACCCAAAGAGCATGATGGCCTCTCAGACATCTCTTTTCCCAGAGGCACAGGTTTCAATTTGCACCAAGCATCGAGAAACAATTCAGTAAGATATCACAAAGCTACTAAATCCCCCAGGGCTGAACCAAGGCCCAGTTTAACGCCCACTGGGTATAGGGAGGAAGAAAGTGATAATTAAAAGAGAATCTGGGAAAGCAGTGGACATCTATTTGAAATGTTGCCTGGTGTTAGGAAAAGAGGTCCATTAATGGACAAGAATATATGAAATTGTGCCAATGGTAATAATGGTCTTCACTTCACCAAAACGTACTCTTTAAGGACAGCTCTCATCCAGAATTAAATGGAATAATTTACCTCTAATGCCGCTTGTCAATGTTAATTGCCAATTAATAATCCTTAAAAATCTGTTCCTTGAAGAAGATGATGTAACACGCCAATGTGATTCAAAGCCTTTCCTTTTTCATGGTGCAGATTTTTTAAACATCCACCCTCTGTTCAGTGCTGGCATTGCCAGGAAGAGTTAGAGCAACAGCTCATATAGGTGCAATGTCTCTGTAGCAATTAATTAAAGGTTGATAAGAGGTAAGGAACAGCCTTTTGAAATAATAACAAGAGTAATAATAGCAACTACAGTGGTGATGATGGTGGTGATAAGAAATGTACTAAACTACAGAAAAAAATTAGAGAGATCTGTCAAATCAATAATAAAAAAAACTGAAGAGAACTATAGGAACTAATTGGGGTGGCAAAAACATTTATGTTACCTACTTTGCCAAATTTAGACTTCAGGAAAGGTTTCTCAGTCTTGAACCATTTCTTCATGCAGATGACCACTGGCCTCAGTGGAAAGATGGGCATGTTCCTTGCCAGTGCCTATAGGTGCTGTATTTGTGTTCAGAGAAGTGATGGTAATGTTTGGTGAATTTGATGCTTCAGGGATGAGTCAGATTTGCAGTACTTGTGTTACTGAACTCTGCACACAGGCAAAAATTTCTCCTACACTTCTTGGATGTGGCAACCTAACTTCACTAAAACCTACACAATAAGTGAGATGCCTCCAGGAAGCACCACACTTGCTGTGTGCTCACCAACCATACAGTTGACCTCTACACAGTAAGAGATAAACTTTTACCTGCCTGGCGGCTTAGCCAGAAATTCAGTGGATTGCCAGATGCTTTCCAAGCCTCAACACATGTAAAAATTGTGATGTTCTTTCAGGTTCGAAATTTATCTAGGTAGTAGAAGAGGATCTGCCCATCAATACATGAACATTTACAGTCTATATTTGTGGTTTTGTGCCCTCGACTTCTGTACATTTATTATTTAAACTGCATAACAGCCTATTGCTGTAAGGCTACAAGTGCTCAGATATTAGTAACACATGGGTCCAGAAATGCCTGCAGAGGTAGATAATAGTAAGTTTAGTTGCTGAAATCTTATATTTCCATAAAGATAGGCACCTGTGCAAAAAAAAATAAATAAATCAAAAAATCAGGATAGATAGCCATAGAACAGAGAATCGATTACATGAGAAGGGACTAAAATAGTATATTTGCTTAACAAGATGAAAGTAGATATAGGATATGATTGCTGCTTATACAAAATGTCCTTTCCCCTTCTTGCTCTTTATAATCATTTAAGCAAAATACAAACCTAACGCAAATAAACTGGTCAGCAACACCTTTGGAGTGGATATTAGTCAGATATTATTAGTTCAGGAGCAAGGTGACATAATAGCTCTCCAATAAAAAGAGTAAGGAAGGGAACAGAGACTAGCAAGGGAACTAAGATCTCTAGGAGCTAGCATACTGCAGAATCCAAGGCAGCCTTAGAATGGAACTTGACTACTGTGACAAGACATCCATTTTTGCATTCTGCCAAAATATTGTTAAATCCTGAGATCTACGAGGAATTAGCTTTTCTGCTTCACGTGTGCTGGTTCAGGGTTGATGTAGAGCAGGGAGAGGATCTACTTTTAAACATAACACCAGTGAGCAGCAAAGAGACTACGGGGACCTGCAGAACCTGGATAGGCTTAGCTCTGCTATTGTGTTATCTTCTGTCCCTTGGATGGCTGTTGGATGACCTTACTGGTCTTCTTTCCAAGCCAGTGCCATTCCAAAGCGACTTCATAGCTCTTCACAAGCTCTGCTAGTTCATTCAGGAAATATTTTTTCCAAGTGGCAATGCTTGTTATTACTGAACTTTCCAACTCCTTCCCCTTTGGTCTCTTTTGCTTCTGCTGCTTCTTTCTAATTTTTAACATGATACCCAGAACCTCACACTTTCAGGACTTGTTTTTCAGATAAACTTCATATAGCAGTGCCTAAAGCCTGGAAGCTCTTCAGATCTCACTAGCTGAGATTTCTCTTGGCATTATAACATCCCTCACTGGCACGCAGTCAATGAACCCTGCTAATATACCATCAATCCTGTCTGGCCCTGGAGAAAGGAGAGTGCCGGGACTTGGCCAGAATACTACTGTGTTTGGCTTATTCCCAACTGGAGTTGTTTAAAACAGTCCCTCAGGCTGCTTTAACGCATGCCAAAGACAGCTTGAAAATCAGCGAGCTGACTCCTTGAGCCACCCCATTTCCTCCACCTTCTGTGCCCAATGGTCTCTGGGCACATCAGGCAACGGGGGCCAGGCAGCTCCTCTGATCCACGGCCACCGACAAACTTCAATATCTTCAAAGCTTCCCAGTGTACCCATCGCTCTGTCAAGTAGCTAAGCATTACTGCACACATGGGTAGACTGAACTCTACAAAGACTGTGAGAGGACCTGAGTTTAAGCTTTCAGATATGCAAAACACTGTCTTTGTACCATTATGCTTTAGAAAGCTGTGAAATAAAATCACATGCTGGACTCCACACACTGCTGGTGCATGTGTGAATATAAGCCACAGACTCCCCTTTCTCCAGATGCATTAATTGCCGCTCAGTACTTTCCCTCTTCCTGCAATAAAATAGAGGTGTGTGCATTTGCAGAACCATTGGCTATTACCTTCTGTAAGTCCCCTGGCTGTTTTTTCAAAGATGAGTTATTGTGGAATTGGTGGAAAAATTCAGCCTGTGGAGTTTGAAACTTGTTCTTTGTTACCTTGTCATTGTAGAGGTATTTTAAAAAGGTGCAAAACAAGCGTAAAAAGCTATTGTTACTATCTGTGAGCGTTTTACACTCCCTGTGCACTCTCCGCATGGATGTAAGAAATGACATAAGGCAACAAGGTGTTTTTGGCTGAAACTTAGCAAGAGAATACATTCAAAAGTCACTCATTTCCCTCAACAAAACTCATCTGATTTATTCCTTAGATCTGCTGAAATCAATATGAAAAGGCTAACTTTTAAATGGAAAAAGTTCTTTTTTCAGACACCGAGCCATCACCATGACAGTGTCCATTTTCCATGCTCAGCTGAATCCATACATGCCTGCCTGGCAGCTTCACTGACTTAGCATGGGTAGGGAACGTGCACTTAGCATTGCTGTGAATGTTTATTCTGAACATCATTGCGGGGTTTTTTTGCCAAAGAACACAGGAGGGCTTGTTTTTCCTGAAATTCAACCTGCCACTCTTTGAACTCACGGATTAACCTTATTTTGCCAGTGGGTTTTGGCAGCTGTAGCTGGTAATTCTGTAGCTTTTGTGGTTTTGGTTGTTGTTAGTTTTTTTTAAAAAATAAAATCACAACAGTGTCTGCCTTAGTACTCTAATTCAGGCCTTATCCTCTGAATAAATCTATTTAAAGATAGCACCATGGTGTGCTAGCTAATAATGCTAGAGATGTTGAGAGCTGTCTAGTTCTGTGCTGTGTTCTCTGTACTCTGCAGACCCTGAGACCATAAACTCTTCAGGGCATGGACCTTGTCTTCTCCTGTTTGTTTTTTCAAATTCTGTACACACTTATTATCTTAGGAATAAACAATGGCTTTGGGCAAATACTATTCAATATTCAACAAAGTGTTAAATATCCAGCAATGTACCCAAATCTGCTTCTACCAGCCTAATCACCATTAAAATATCAAATCTCTTGAATAAGCTATTTGTATTATTCATTGAAACAGCAGTAGTCTTTTTAAAAACTATTAAAAAAACCCCCTCTTTATCAATTTCTCTTTCATTACATATCTGTGCTTTTATTGTGGTTATGTCTTTTGTCAAAGCCTTCCTTTGTTTTTCTTATTTCATTCCTCCACCTGCAAGAAACACTCTTGAGCTCTGACCATGGTTTACTTTTGAATCCTTGGGTAAACCATTTGCCTTGCACACACCTTCAGCACAAATATACACTGAATGCTTTGACTTAATAGCACTTTCCAGAAGGACAAATAAGCTAATGAACAAAAAATTAAAGAGGGTTAATCAAAAACATTAAGAGGCATTTGCCTCTTAATGACCTAAGCCCTAATTCAGTGTTGGCACAGTATTGTATATTTACATACTACAATCTCCACAAAAAGATTCAAAATAATTTTACGACACATGGTCACCTGAAATGCAAGAACATGAACAACGGGGAGTGAGTGCAATACTTCAGAGACAATTACTGAATAAAATAATGGAAAGGAATGTCGACAGAAGACTCTTCCTCTTGTTTGCAGCGAATGAGCAGCATGGAATAAACTTTTAAGCCAGAACATAAGAGGTCTGCTGGGACTTGACAAGCCTCCCCAATGATTTCAGCCTGTGGTCCTGAAAAGTTTATAACGGGCAGTAGAGGACTTGTCGGGTGCCATCTACTTTCTGTGACAGACAGAACCTAACTTAGATTGTGAAAGACACAACTAAAGATTGGAGATTAGTCTGAGAGGAGGCTTGAACTGGCTACCCATCTGCATATATATTACTCTCTCTTTGTTATCTGTTCGGTCCTGAAATTCCTCATGTCGTTATCTGGTGAGAGGAGCCACAAGTCAGGATAAGCCTGGCTGTACGCATACCTCAAGAGAAACAGTCAAAACAAGGGAAGGATCTGTGGGGTGAGCAAGAGAAATAATTATGAAATCATACATAAATACATCATTTTTGGTTCAAAGGAGTTTCTGCTCTGGGTCAGACCAGTGACTCATTATATCCAGAATTCAGTCTCTGGCAATAGCAGACACACACTGCTTTTGAGGAAAATATAAGAGGTCTCTGCCAGTATAACTCCCTTTATTCTAACAGCTAATGCATAAGCTTATGCCCTACAGCAGAAGTTTAGCATCCAGAAAGAAGGGAGATGTGCACGCAGCTTGGTCTGTCCCAGAACACGCTCAGAAGGTGGCTAAGGCATGCACCCAGCCAGCGAGCCAGGCTTTACACCCAGCCCCAAATGGGTTTTTCTGGCAATGTGTTTCCTAGGCTACATATCCTCCTTATACCATATGCCCTCCGCCTCCTTTTCATTTCATAGTTTGCTCTCTTATTTCTTTTTTATGTGATAAGATACTTTGAAATGTGTTTTACCTTCCCTGTGCCATTCATTGTTTTGCAGCCTATACCGTACATCTCTGAAAACGTATCCTACCAAGCCTTGACATTTCATGAGACTTAGAGTTTTCACATCCAAGTCAAAAAGTTAAAATCTGCTTATACTGTGCTTTTAAATCACAAGCCAGGTGAGGTGAGTGAAAGCTTCCATGAAGCATACGAAATAATAAGAAATCACCTCTTGGAAATAATTAAACATAACCATGCAGTGTGTCTGTGCTTCTTTTCAAAGAAAAAGACCATAGAGAAACGTGAGTTTGTGAGAGTCAGAGTCACACAATCTATGTCTGGCATTTGATGGATTATCTATTATGCTTACTTGAGTAAAACTGATAAGTGGTGTTTAAGAAATCCTTCCAAAAGTAATTCTATTTGAACTAGAGAATGGGAAAAGATAGCAATGAAAAGCTGAAAATATTCTGTTTTGGCAGCCGTGAAGCTGGAGGACTTGTGAGCAGAAGCCAACGGGCAAGGAACATAAAACATGGAAAGACAGCGATCATCTTACAAAGCCACCATTGTGCACGGGAATAACTTGCGTGGTCAACCATGGGACTGCCCAAGCAGCAGTGCCTTGAGGGCCACAGGCAGGCATGTGGGCAAGACATGGGAAAGATAAGTTCCAGCCTCAAATAAATCTTGTAAGGGTGCTAAAAAGAAAGATTCAGCAGAAAACCCAAATGCATACCTTCTTATTCAGCATGATTTTTTAAAATAAATTGATAAATACATATATGAATAAAACGTATCAAAGGAAGTTGGACAAGACAAAGCAAGCTCTCTGCTTCTGTTTTATCACACACAACCCGCATGTGAGTAAGTCAGTAACTGAAATCTCGGACAAAAGTATGGTTTGTATCATAAGAAGAAAATCAATTCCATTTCAAATGCCTTGCAAAGACAGGCTACCAGGAATTCATTCCTGGGGGAATGCAGGCTAAAGCTGACTTGCTTTCAAGTGCTGCATTTTAGGTTTTGCTTATGGCTCCTAAGGACATTGCTTTGGGCAAATGAGACCCTTCAAAGCCTTTTGGCACTGGTTTATAGACAGTGCCAGGATCCCTCAACCTCCTTTCTGAGCTCCCTGCTGGGAACATCCGTTGTCACCCACCACGTTCTCCAACAGAGCTTCGGAGTGGTGGACTCTGGGACCCTCCCCGAGTGTCTTGCACTAACACCTCCATGATCAAAATGTGTAGTGCTCACCTGTGATACAAAATCAGGCTGGAATGATGGTCTCAATTGCTTGCATTTTGAGGAGAGACAAAGGTAAAATAGGTCCTAAAAAAATAAGGCTTACCAGAACACAGTGCTTGCTTTCTGCGTAGCTGCGATATAGTTTAAGGATCGCAGCGATGAAAGTACCATCAAGTGCCTCAGAGCCAGGGTTTGTTTGCTAACTACCAAGGGTTTGGACGTAATGAAGTGAATACAAGTGCCTTTTAGGCCTGAAATATCAGCTCTGTCTGCTGCCAGCTAGCCTATCTCCCATGCAGAACGGACAGTTATAACACCAGTAACACATGCTTTAGATGAGATGCATCACATGTAAGGCCTAAGAACAGCACCAATGTGCTCTCTAGATCAAATATTCTTTCACATCAAAATAATAGTAGCCTATGTTTCATGTGTCACTCACTGAAATTTCCCAGGTACTGAATTTTAATGTCCCACCTGCATTGCACTTTTCTTATGACTTAGTCCTAAATTCCTGCCTGAATTTGGATGGTTTGGTACTTCACTTCTATAGATTTTCTGCCAGATTCTTTTTCATTTTACATGCTGTTCATTTGATGATTTTTCCCATGTTTTAGCCACTGTCTGCAAACCAGGAACATCAAAACCCACCTTGATTCTTTGCAATACAACAGAACCTTGAACAGATAATGATATCTCCAAGTAAAAGAGAGAAGGAAAGAAGTAAATATTCCCTTATTTATTCAGAAGTCTCTGAGCCATCCTATACAAACGGAATTGCTGGCCAAAGCTCACAAGAAAAGGAAAGAGAGCTAAGAAATCTCTCAAGGGTTTTTCAAGGTGGACAGGATTCAGACAGTTTCCTTGAGGCTCTGAGGTCCATATGTTTCTCCAAAGGGCTGGTCAAGGCCTCTGCATGTATTGTCCCTGCCTGTTGCTGAGTGTGTCCCTAGATGATTAAATCACTTCACTGCCTCGGTTGCACAGGAAGTTTTATAGAAGCAGCTGTCGACCCCAATACAGGAAAGGTACCAGCATGCTGTCTCTCAAGCCAAATATTAAGTGTATGCTACGGGCCGCAAGGTGCTGAAACACACACTCGAACACCATCCTGCAGATGCTCAGCAGATGGTTGAAGAGCTCATTCCTATGGTCAGAGAGATCAGCTGAGGCTTTATGAGCAAGCGGTAGGCAGGGTGAGGGGTGTTCTTGGCGGAAGGCTCACCTCATCCATCTCCTGTTGACCGTGTACTCATTTTTCTTCAAAAAGACAAGTGAAATCAAGTTGCAAAGAGTCCTTACACCCCACTGCTTTTTGGACTAGCCTTCACCAGGGTGCATGAATGAACTCTGAGTTGCTCCTGTTCAGACTGCAGGCAAAGATACCCATACTAGTATCTTTTTCACACTGGTATATATTCATACACAGCACCGTAGCTAAAGATTTTTCTGTGCCAAATTGACATGGAAGAGTGCATTAGCAGTTAGGGGCAGCAGACAGCTTTGAGATAGTTACTGTCACTTGTTTCTCTCTGCTCAATGAGATTCTCATACCAATGGTCTGTCTGCAGCCTCAGATGTTGCCCAGTTTTCCAGGAATAAGGCATATTTCATCCTGAATTTCCCTTATCACTGCTGCTCATTCAGCTGCATAATCCTCTCCTATTTTGCCTTGTACTCAGAAGCAGCAAGCGACAATCTGCAGCTGGTCCCAGACTAAGCCTCTCACAAGTATTATCAGAATATGTCTTCTGGCAGCTCACAGGCATGGGGAAGGGAGGCAAAATAGCTTTGCAAATGCTGCGTAACACAGCAGCATCTCAGGTCCAAAGCCAGTGCTGCAGCATTCCTCTCCACCACTGCTTGCTGGTGGTAGAAGTCAGGGAATTTACACGTGGTTGCAAGGAATCAAACATATTGAAAAAAAGAGTAATTTGATAGATAGATAGATAGATAGATAGATAGATAGATAGATAGATAGATAGATAAAAATTGCCGTGTTGACAGGTGTGTAGCAAGCTGAGGAAATTTCAGGTGAAATAGCTTCCTGATAATGGGAGAAAGTCCAAGAAAGACGACGCTCTGAGCACTGGGGGGGAGTGAGTCATATAAAGTGAAGCCGGAGCCTTCTGGGGTTGAAAGAAGATGACCGTAGTGCATCCAACATTGCTCTTAATGAAATGTCTCAAAAGGCACTGTCATATCAGTCCCTTTTTTTCCTCCTCTCCCTTTCACCTGTAGAAGTAACTTGTAAGAATTACTGGCGCGTTGCTACACCGATGACCACTGAGCAGTGGTTGGTTGCTTTGTCTGTGGCTATCACGCTGCAATTTCGTACCATAGGAGTATTTGTGCCTGTTTTTATGATGTTTTAGTAGTATATTATCATGAAAATAGGTTATCCTTATTCCACAGTGGTTGATACATGTGAGAGAATAAACAGACAGAAGTATCTCTGGAGTAACAGATTGCCTATAATCATATCTCTAAAAGGAAACATTAAAGTTAGTGTAATTCACAAAAGGTTCTCCGCTGCTCAGACCCTCCCTGAGGCATGTGCTGCCAAGATTTACCTTCACATTCAGCCATTTTAAACTTTGCCCAGTAAGAACATGAGAAACTCATACTGGCTATAGCTGCCAATTTGCCAGAAAACAGATGATGTCCTTGCACCCTGTTACAGCTAGCCTTAATCCCCAGCAACATATCCTCTCTCTCATAGAGAGGTCAAAGGATGCACACAACCGTTGTGTCTTCGTCTTCCCCCCTATTCTAGCCAATAAGCTGAAGCCAATAAAAATAGCAGTTGAAATGTTAGGTATTTTGGATGTTGGCTATAACACAAAGCCCTTTTCTTGCAGCAGAGTGTCAAAAGCTTGGTCTCTCAGTTTTAAATCGTATCCAGAAGACAAGGGAAGATCTTCCTGGAGCAGAGTAGTACAGATCAGAGGTTCAGGGATGAGGGGAAAATTGAAAAAGCTGAGACATGATTTTGGATTTTTTGGTGTCACTTGAATTGCAGGTTTTTATCCCCCTTCTAACTGTTTTTTACGAGTTTGTGCACTGATTTTTTATTCTTTTTCACTCCACCCAATCTCCTTTCCCATTCAACAAGCAGAGTTAATCACTATGATTTAGAGTTTTATGAGTTTATCACTTCCTGGGGGAGGGAAAACCTTGAGGCAACATATTCCACAAAAAGGCCCAAACATGGCTAGTCTTTGTTTCCAGTTGGAAACCGGTCACCACTTTATGAAAACTCTCCTTAGCCATCCCACGTCCATTACTCCTTTTCCTACTTTCCCTGTACCCAGTTAACACAGCTCGACCTGCACACAGACCTTCTTCACAGCATCTGTTCCCCTCTTTTTATGTTCAGTCTTTGCCTTTCTTGATTGCCCGTAATTTCTAAATAAGTACACATTTTTCTTTATAAATACCTCCCTGGTAATTCCTTCCTCTCTTAACACGGTAAAAGGAGAGGGCATTTTTCTTGTGGCTCCTTACACAGCCACACATGATGGGAAAATGCAGGAGCCAAGGCTTGGTGGAGCACATTGGAGAAGGTGGTTTGAGCCTGTCCCACTGGAGGTACCTCATAAGGAAGCACTTCCAAGTGCTTCCGGCTGTGTGCTAGCCATCAAGGCACAGCAAGGATAACCATTAAAGGGTTTAATGCAGAAGAAACATCCAGTCTGCTAACAGCAGAAGTGCTTAATGTTGTTAACCATTGTATTGCATGAAAAGAGTGTCTCGAAAGCAGCCCGGCAGAAAAGGACCTGGGGGTGTTGGTTGACAGCTGGCTGAATATGAGCCAGCAGTGTGCCCAGGTGGCCAAGAAGGCCAACAGCATCCTAGCCTGTATCAGGAATAGTGTGGTGAGCCGGACTAGGGAAGTGATCATCCCCCTGTACTCGGCACTGGTGAGGCCCCACCTCGAGTACTGCGTTCAGTTTTGGGCCCCTCGCTACAAGAGGGACATTGAGGTGTTGGAGCGTGTCCAGAGAAGGGCTACAAAGCTGGTGAGGGGTCTGGAGGAGAAACCTTATGAAGAACGACTGAGGGAGCTGGGGTTGTTTAGCCTGGAGAAGAGGAGGCTGAGGGGAGACCTTATCACCCTCTACAACTACCTGAAAGGAGGGTGTAGAGAGATGGGGGCTGACCTCTTCTCCCTGGTGACAAGTGATAGGACGAGGGGAAACGGGTTCAAGTTAAGTCAGGGGAGGTTTAGATTGGATATTAGGAAACATTTTTTCACTGAAAGGGTTATTAAACATTGGAATAGGCTGCCCAGGGAGGTGGTGGATTCACCATCCCTGGAGGTGTTTAAAAAAAGGGTAGATGGGGCACTTAGGGACATGGTTTAGAAGTGGCTTTCGTCAGGGTAGGTTAAAGGTTGGACTCGATGATCTTAAAGGTCCCTTCCAACCTCAGCAATTCTATGATTCTATGATTCTAAAAAAAACCCACCAAAAATGAAAAACATGCAGTAAAGGATATATCCCTGAGCTGAATAAATGCAAAGGAAAGAAAAGATTTATTTTTTTTTTTTAACGTAAACACCAATAACAAGACTAACAATGACATCATCTGCATCTAGGAACATCCACTAGCTTACACAGAACATTTTGGAAGGTGGCAGCAAACAATTTCTTGTAAATTAGCCAGCAGTTGGTGCCCACACAGACTCATGAAATTAATGGAAACATTACGGATGTTCCAAAAGAGGTTAATTAAGCATTTTATTCCAGGATTATAGAGTTCAAACAAAACACATACCAAGCTTTAAATGTTCACAGAACTTCATGTAAATCGGACTTAATTTACTATAGGTTTTGCTTCTTTGGCAGACAAAAAAAAAAAAAAAAAGAAAAAGCTGAAATGTTCAAGTCAGATACAGCCTGTTTACAGGCAATAGAGATAATTATGTGGTGCGAATGTTGCCGTTCATATTACGGTGAGAGGAAAACAGGCACTCAGAACATTTAATAAGGAAAACCCTTTCAGGTTTCACCTCACAGCCTCCTAAACCTGAGGCAGACATTTCATCTCCCAGGATACACTTTCTGCTTAAACTCTATGGGGATCTGAAACTAAGAACTGCAAGTGTTAAATTTGCTAAAAACAGGAGAGGAAATTTTTTTCTCCATGTAAAAAGACATATGAGCTATCAGAACATACTAAGAATTGTAAGAAGGAATCACATATGTGGGGACTTGAGTGACTCAAACTAATAATTTCACAGTTTGTATCAACAGCTCTATGGCAGTATAAGCTATGATCAGTTATTTTAATCCTTCAAAATTAATTACAGAAGCTGTTCACAAAAGAAAGTGGTAATGTATTCTGCATTTTTTCATGTTGAGTTTAAATGTTCAAATAATTAACCATGCGATGTTATGGTCAATTATATACATGGGGGCGAGTCGGGGGGAAGTCTTAGCACTTGTTATTGTCGTGAGTAAAACTCATTAAGCCAGAAGGTTTGGTACTGTTCCTTTTCACTAATTTGGCTTGATCTGCTGTGGTGACACTGTTCTGTTATGTAAATTCTGCATGGGATAATTAACTGTGTACATTTAATAAGGTAGGATACACTTTTCTAAATTGGGCTTTGAGTCGCTAGAAGATTGAGAAAATCATTTGCTTTTTCAATAATTGTGGGACAAGGAAATACCGTAAGTTCTGGGGCTTGCAGGCTGTTTTCACAGTGTTACTATTGTACTGTACACATTATGGCTTCCATAGCACTGTCTATATGTGAAAGTATAAAAGAAGAAAACTGCCAGCTATTACACGCATACCCTGAAAGCATTCTGTTTGAAATCACCTTGTTAACTCACTAAATGAAAACAAATTAAACCCATTACGGAAACTTATAAGGAGATTTGCTTCTTTCTGGATTCTTGCAGTAATAAACAGAAGAAATAAAAACTCATGGAAACTCAGGGAAAAAAAAAAAAACCCTCAGCTATAATTCTTGAAAGTTTCCAGGTAAATCTTTCAGATTTAAAAGGTTTTTGAGAAATAAAAACTCCTATTTTGATTGCTGCATGCTTTCTGGCACCAAACACTCTAGCTTATTTGCTTGTTTGCTGGTTTATAGAGGGTGTATGCAATAGTTTTGTTGGATTCAGTTTATGTCAGCTGAGGGAAAACAATCATGAACCATTTTTAGTCAACAACATCCCTGAGAAGGAGTTGTCTAAAATGGTATTTTTGACATACCATTTATATTACTATATTTGTATTCAGTATAAACTCAATTGTTGCATCTATTGTTCACCCAAGGATTTCAAGAAGACTTTACATGCATCTCTTAATTAAGCCTCACAGTGAGTGCTCATGGGTGAACAGGCAGGTGCTATCAGAGGAGTTTTGTGCTTGAGGGAACCGAATCAGAAGGAAGATAAATCAGACGAGTTCTCCATGGCACAGACAAGATGGCAATCAGGTCTAGTGACCACCTATCCTGTGGCTTGAAGGCATAGCAATCTTTTCTAAATATTTCATTTAAGGAGAGCCGTTTTCCTGACATAGCAAAGCTAGAGAAACCACTGGAGTTCCCAGGCCACTTCTTGCAAAGACTGTGTTTTAATTAACATTTAGCTAAGGGAACTCGTGCAAGTATTTTTATGGGCATAGCTAAAATCCTCCTGCCTGATGACTGACGAAATTGCATCCCTCTTCAGCAGATGGATTAAATAGGAGGTATATTGGGATTCAAATGACGATCTTGGCTTCAGAGTGTTAACTATTTCATACCTAATACAAAGACTATATTGCTTCACTTCCCACTGTCTCTGTTACAGAAAACAATAGGTGGATATACAGGTTCTTAGATGGATGGGGTTTTTTGGGGGGGAAGAGCTTTGAATGAATAGATAGTGAGAACAGTTAAAACCAAAAACATTGATCCTGGAGCTTTGAATGAATAGATAGTGAGAAGAGGTACAACCGAAAGCATTGATCCTGTTGGATCTGTCTCCTGCAGCCTGTATTTCTGAATATAGGAAGGATAGTGCTACAGGTACCGGCTTATATTCAAAATTTAATATCAGGTCCTCCAAGATTATAATGCTATTAAGGGATTAGAGCCCAAAAGCTACCTACAAAAGTGGCAGGCAATATTTTTGTCTGAAATGTGCAGATTCAGGTTGGTCAGAACATTTCCAAATTAACTTATCCATTTCTGCTAAAACCTAACCTCACTGAATCTAAGAAGCTCTTACAAAGAATTTTTTTTACATGCTCTTGTTCAACATTAAAACAATATGTTCTGACTTTCCAGTTCCAAAAGATGCTTCTTGCCAAAATTCAGTTCGATTTTTTAAAGAGAGTTTAAAAAAGGGTTAAGAGAACTTGAAATGAAAGGTGATGCGACAGGTCAAACAAAAAGATTTTTTTCTGTCTGAAATGCTTTTTTTCAAGTTGCTGGAAACACCATTGAACCAAATCTGCATTTTTTATACCCAAATCTACTCTACAAAATGCATAGTCTGTAAATGTCAAAGGGCTGCTTCTGGCAAGTTTCAGAAGGCATGTAATAGCCCATTGACTTCAGTGGAATTTGGCAGCACTCAGTGTCCCACTGGAGGAGAGAAATTGTTTGGGGAGAAGGTCACACATAGAAAGAGATTTATTTATTTTTTTTTAACTGACCTGAGGGAGAACTTCATATTGTGAGAAATCTCTCAGACTGTGACCTTTCACCATGGCATTTAAAACTAAAATGTACAAAGGACTGGAAAAATATAATATAGGGATCAGTCCTGCAGTAGGAGGTCATGAGGATGAAATAAAAGGCTTTTCTAGCTTTGCTGTGTACCAAACACAACTTTTGTGTTTTCTAGCGCTGTTTTGTTTTCTAGCGCTGTGTACCAAACACAAATTAAACAAAGCATTCATTTCCATCCTATTTCTGTAGTTGTTCCTGTCACTATAAAATTGAGCACCATCCAAGAATAAAACAATAATAGGACTGGCTTCTTAATTTTGTCATGGCATTAAATAAAAATTCTGGGATTTATGATGTCTACATAAGATAGAATTGAATCATAGATTTTATGTGTCCCCAAGAAATACAGAGATTAGACAAATATGTGTCTCTAGGCTAGTGACCCTAAAGTCAACCCTTGTAGAAGGAATCAGCACTTTCATGAGACAATTCTTCCAATGAAATGTAGAAACCCAATGAAATGTGCCTTTTATTGCTACCTGTATTGATGTAATTTACTCAGGTGAAGTCAACATGAAGTATCACTTTGTCGTATTAATACATGTCAACCTTAGGAATGTTTTGCAAGTCAGCAAAATTGGTATACTGACCATTTAAAACATTCCAGCTATGTTTAATCAACAGTGTTGTACCCTGTGCTGATAAAATAAAATTGTCTTCCTCTGGATAAAACAAGGTATACCTGCAGAAAGGATACTTTCGCAAGCAAAACCTGTGGCTGAAGCTGGCAGTGCTTCTGGTGTTGCAGTTATGTCAATCAGGGGTTGAACAGCTGTACACCCTTATCTGACTGTCCTGGTTTGAGGTAAAACAGAACCAATTTTCTGTTCAGTGGTTTTATTTCTTAGCTAGGCCTCTTCTAACTCTCTGAAATTAACAGCATGTTGTGCTAAAAACAGTTCGTTTTCAGAGTGATAAGACCAATGTTTACAGTTAGTGCCAAAGAATGGTGCGCAGAGGCTCTTGCTTATGCTTATTGCTATAACAACCAAGGTCAGCTAATTTCGTTATTTGCCCCGTTGGAGGGTCGGAAGCGGAAAAGCATAGAAGGGTCTCACCTGCAGGGAGGAGCGGACAGGACAGGTGACCCAAAATTGACCAACAGGGGTATTCATCCCATCTGCCCCATGCTCAGTATAAGAGCTGAGGGATCAAAGGGGCAACTCTCTTCCTTCAGAGGTTGATATACGAGGAGGACCCTGTCTGTTCACCTGCCTTTGATCCCAATCCCTGTGTTCCTGACTCCATCTGTAGAATCCAGTTCCCACCCATTGCTGAGTCCAGCCTGGGACTTCCCCGGTGCCTGCCGGTGGCGTCATCCTGGGAGTTTAATGCGGTTTTGTATATACTGTATCTATTTTATTATTTTCCTTTTTATTTTTATTATTAATATTTCATTAAAGTAGTTTAGTTTCTTCTAAACTTGTAAATCTCTTTACCTCTCCTCCTCCTCTCCGTGTATGAGAGGCTGGGGGGAAAGCATCTGTCTCCAGCCATTGGCCAATTTGGCCAAAACCCCAACACTTGTACAACTGTGGTAGAAGTCTGAAGCTCATGACTGACTTGCTATGTAGAAATACATGCATTATGTGCATAATTGCCCCAAGCAGAAGCTGTTTCTATGTTGGATAATCCCCCTTGCCATCTAACTTGACCTGCTGACCCCAAGTGCTTTGGATCCTGGAGAACCGCCCTGGTTTCTCTGCCCTAACATGGCATTAATAAATATAGACCATTGCTCTACAAAGATGGTCGCCGTAGTCCCTTTAAATCTACTCAGCTATAAACTTCTTGTACCCATGACAAACCTTGCTGTTTAAGGAGATGTACAAAGGCACAGTTAAAACAATGTAATTGAATTAAATATAGGAAAAAAATAGGTTGAATACACGGGAAAACTTCCTACTGGCAAGAAGCTGACTTCAGAGGGGTTGCACATGGGTGTAGAGTTTGAGGCACTGGAGAACTGGGTCCTCAGGTAGAAGAAAATGGAAGAGGGCAAAATAAAGTCAAGTCTAATTAGCTTACAGAGTCACATGGGAAGCAGCCATATGGGTCTGTGCAGCTACATTCACTTTGAAGTGAATTAATTGCTTTGACCTGGTGCTGATTACAGCTTGTCGAGAAGGTGGGATAAGTCTGGCTTTTGGGGAAGCGACTTAAGGAAGGAAAATGCTGAACCCTGAAAAACAGAGTGACCACAGGAGTCCTGGGGCAGAGAGTGACTTGAAAAGCGACGCATCTTTAAATCCTTACTACAAAGCACTCTTAATAATTCCGTAATTAGGCTGGATGGTGACATATGGACTCAATGATCTTTAGGGTCTTTTCCAACCTAAATGATTCTATGATTCCATATCATAATCCCTTCTCCTACCTCAGTTATCTAACCTACCTTCAGCCATAGCATCCCAATTCAGAGTGATGGTATAACTGCTGTGTCATCGAGGACTTAGCTATATACTAGTCTTTACAAACTTCTCACTAAAATAAACCTTGATACACCTTAGTAACTCTATTTTCTTAAAATAAGTAGACACTGCCTCAGTAACAAAATCTGCCTCGATTTTATGTACCAAGGTTTAGCTTATGGGTATTATTATTACTCCCAGCTCTGCACAAGATCAATTTGGCCAAGCTGGTGTCTCTAGGACATTCTCCTAAATGAGATGCATAACTCATTTTCCCCAGTGCAAAATAAATAGGCTTCTCTCAAGTGAAGTTTGGAACAAAGCATCTTGATTGTTTTTGTGAAGTGGGGGAAACCCTGGTGAGCTGGGACTATCGTACATGCTCTGCTTTGCGACAAAGCGTATTAGCTTCACAACATGAAACCTAAAGCTCCCAAGAGGTAGCTGCCTTGGTCACCCGGGGAAATGTAAACACCGTTTTGTCCCTGTCATTATATCTCTCTTGTTCTTTAAGTGAAATGGAAATGCCCATTGATACTGCTATGGTATGCTGCCACCAGTTCTTCGTCCCCCTTCCCTGGCCAGACTGAGACTTACTTGAGTTGAGGAGAAAAAAAAAATCAGAAAAAAAACCCCACCAACAATCCGGAGACAATTTCCTTGCCAAATTTACTCCTTCTCAGTTGCTGGGGTCATCTTACCATCGTATCTAGCAAAATCAGGAGTGGACCATACATTGATTGGAGCAAGAAGTATTGTTTATAATTAGAATCAAACCACTTTCACTACCCCGTCAGGGTATCTGAAACTAGCTTAGCGATTTCCTTTAGAAACTATAAGGAAAGCAATGATTCCGATTAGCAGCAGATCAAGGTGAAAAACCTTTTGTGGATGTTTTTACTTGGTGCCTATTTTTTTTTCCAGTGAATGAATCCCACTATAAAAGGGTGGATTCACATCAACTTTTGCAAAAGCACGTCTCAGGAGGGAAAAATCAACAGTTAAAGAGCTTAAGTTAACACTTGCATATGCTTTCATGCATATCTAAGGCTCAAACTAATCTTGAGCACAGCCTAATTCTGTGTCTAGTTTGGTGGATTATAATACAATTTCTTGAAGGAGTTGGTTGTATATCCCAAGTGATAACACTTAGCCTTTCTGTTGTTTTACAAGACTGCCAAAAAAACACTTCTCGGACCGGATTCCTCCCAGATTTCAGCTTGGTTTGGGATCATCCAGCTCTGGAGAGATTTCTCAGTCCAGCTGTGGGCCTCTGCTAATGCAGAGTTTCATAAAAGTACCTTATTAATAGGTGATTCTTCAAGGATACTGCTGCAAAGGAAGCGCAGTTCTCAGTTTACCATTTCTAGGAAATCATTTACTCAGAACGACATACCAGTTAACAAAAATATCACTTCAAATAGGATTAAGTTAACCTTCCCTCTCATCCATACTTTTTTTTCTCTTATCTATTTCTGCTGTCAGCTCCGTGGCACAGCAGAGCTGTCTCCCCCATCTAAGCTTCCCAGCGAAGTGAGGTCCCAAATTCAATGGGGTCTCCAGTATTGCTGGAGTAAAAATCAGTGTGTAATTAGTAAAATACAGGCTCAGAGAGGTGAGGAGGCCACTTTCTGCCATGACAGGAAAGTCAGATTCATCCCACAGTGAGAGCTGAGTGGGCTTACAGGACATGATCCCTGTAGCTGCAGTTCATTAACTCATCTACCCGAGTTCCTTCAGTAATATTTGTTTCTCTGTTATAGGCAGGACAATAAAATCTAAAATCAGAATGCTAATATTTAACAACTCTTGTGGTTTCTTTTATTAATATATGATTTTGTTAGTTTTTTTTTTTTTTTGGTTTGTGTTTGTTGTGTTTTGGTTTGTTTTGTTTTTTTTGTTTTGTTTTTGGATAAAGGATTTTTTTTTTATATATATATTTTCAAATAGAATATTTACCTAAATCTTCTATCTGGAGTTAGGTAAATCAAAAGACCAGGCAGCAGTTCATGAGTTACAAGCAAGGCGGAGACTTGACATATCCCAGGGCACACGTACCTTCAAGAACTACAAATTTCACATACCTGTTGTACGAAAGGTGTATACACACTGTGTTATTTTTTTGCCACTAATCTACCTGCTCCTTGTCCTCTTGAGACCATACTAGACCGTGACATTTTTGAGCTAATTCCCACAGTGTACAGTTCTATCACATGCTCTAAAAAAAAATAAATAAATGATCCTGCCTGCTTTTTTCCTTGTTCCTCACTTTTCCAGCTAGCAGTAGATTTCTAAGGTTTGGGTTCCAATTCTATAATTCCCATGACTGCTCTTATTTCATCCTCACCTGCTTTTTGGCAGACCATTCAGAGCTGTTTCCACAGAACTTTTAAGATATATGGAAGAGACATTTGAAAGTGTTGCGAGCCTCATAGCAAAAATATAAAGCATATTGAAGGTCATGCAATTTAAACAGGTAAGAGCAACCAACACCTAAACCAAGCAAGGACTTGGGTCTTTGGAGATGGTCTTCTGGGCTCAGCTGGATCCAGCCTTCAGCAGGACAAGACCTCATGTGATCAATAGTGGTGTTGGGAGACAAAGGGATGCACAGGATAGGAACTTCACAGCAGATCTGGGAGAAGGACATGACATCTGTTACCCAGATATTTGTCCTTGCTCTTTCTTAGTGGCCAGTTTGGCATTTGTCGAATCACTGCAGTCACCGCAGCTACTGTAATAAAGTGGGAAGTGCTTGAAAGAAGGATCTGACTTCTTCAGCTTTCAAGGCTATGTCTGCAAGGTCTATTAATGCAACTCCATGATGTCCCTACTGTCAGAGGACCTGGTTTTACAGCTTGTGCCAGTAAAGCATCATTGTTACTGACCTAGTTAGACTAATGTATATTCATGCTGTCATTCTTCTATTTAATTATATGATCTCTGTTGAAACAACACATGTAAGCTAGGAAGATATTTCAATGGTATATATAACAGGACCATAGAGGGCAAAGATAACTGCAAAATGAAAAGTAACTTCACTGAACACTTGCAAGTGGACAGTAAAAGAAGGGCCTCTTCTCATAAATTGCTAAGTAAGAGTTAGCTATAAGAAATAGCTATTTGTCCAATCTAAGCGCTATTTAAAAAAAAAAAAAAAGCAGCTTGATTAAACACAGCATAAATGGGAAAAAAAAAAAGCCTGACTGAAACACACCACCCCAGACATGAATATATCAGTCTTCTCCCTAGGGAAGAAAGCCGATGTTTAAGCTTAACGTTCTGCTAGTAATTTAATGGAAAATCATAAATAAAATAAAAGAAAAAAAAATCCTTTGTGCTATTTAGGGCAAAGAGCCAAGTCTTTATTTAAAAGGAAATATATAACAATTGTAATTCACAAGAGGCTGTTTTTATATACTTGTTCAACACAATGCCTAAAGCAGCCCTCAGAAAAAAAATAAAGAAGAGCATCCTTAACTGTTTTTAGAGCTTGTTTTCTTACTTGTCTTTCTTTGAGAAGGAGCTACTTCTAATTCTGCAGGAGGCACCTAATCCAGAAACCTCTGATAGAGTGGGAACCTTTCCATTGACTTCCACAAGGCATCGGAAGGTGGATCTGGTTCTCAAGTCAGTGAATTCAAGAGCATCATCCATCCACAGCAGCCACCACTCAATGAATCCCATCCTGTCAGACTAGTATCTGTATTTGCTCTTTAAAGCAAATGTATCACAATTAACAAGAAATTCCCCACTAAATACTGATGCACGCATCAAACCCTCTCTTGGGCCAAAACCTGATTGCTGCTGGAACGGATATTTTACGTGAAAGAGTCAACCACCAGTCTGGGTTTAGTGACCTCAAACATGCTTGATTTGGAAGGGATAAACTGAGTCTTCCATGAAAAAATACTACATGGTTTCAAATCATTAATTTGTCTTCCACTATTCCCATATCTTATAAGCAAGGCAATTGATGACCCAGAACTTCAACCTTACAAGTTACCCTGAACAAAGGAACCTGTTTTTTTCAAAAGCCATTAAACCAGTAAACACCATGCAGCTTTCAAAGACCACCTCTCTTTAACTGTGTCATCTAAACGCATTGGAAAGTAAAGATGCAAGTGGCTATTGCTAGCAAGTATAGGCAGACGCGGCAGACACCTTGTGCAGCACTTTCTTACCTCCCTGGTGAATTCTCACCTGCAGTGGTAGGGTCAGGCTTCATTAAATTGGAGTGCCAAAACAAAAAGGACAAAAGTCACATAATTAAAAAAACCCTGCGCTTCCTTCGGTGAGTGATTTGAACTATCCTTGTTCTCACTGACACAAAGGGAAGAAGAAAATCTCGTATTCAGTAAGAATAAACTCTCTGCATCATCAGTCAGCTGCCGTAGTCCATCTCTCTGTCGGATTTACGTCTGCCATCCACCCTGTGTTCAGAAGTGTTATCTCCTTTCCTTTTGGCAAATTTCCAGAGCACAGCAAAGAAAATGCCTCAACAGACGGAGAAAAAAAGATATCTCCTCATCTGTAGGAAGCATTTGTGCTCACTGATAGCAAAGAGCTAAAAAAGGGAAACTTTTGTAGAATAAAGCACAAGAGTTAGTGGTGACGGATGAGCAAGAATAAAACCTACCGACAGGACCAGTTTCTTAGTGAGATTTTGTTGGGACGTTGCTGTTTATTATTGGTACACATGACTTCTTGCTTTACAAAAGAAAGGATCTGCAGGTACAAATGATTTACACTGTATACTTAATGTGTGACTGGAGCTTTTTATTTGTGGACTTTACAGCAATTAATAAAACAACAGCTAGCTAATGGGCTTTAGTAGCCTCAGACAGTTAACACTGTGTGTCCAACATTCTTAAATTTGGTACCGTAGGTTAAGCCTTTAGTTAACCAAGATGAGTTAACCAAGATGATTATGGGACTGGAGCACCTCCCTTATGAGGAAAGGCTGAAAGAGCTGGGACTCTTTAGCCTGGAGAAGAGAAGGTTGAGGGGGGACCTGATTAATGTTTACAAGTATCTAAAGGGTGGGTTTAAGGAGGACGGAGCCAGGCTCTTTTCAATGGTTCCCAGTGACAGGACGAGGGGCAATGGGCACAAGCTAGAACATAGGAAGTTCCATTCAAATACACAGAAAAACTTCTTTATGGTGAGGGTGACAGAGCACTGGAACAGGCTGCCCAGGGAGGTTGTGGAGTCCCCTACTCTGGAGATTTTCAAGACCCACCTGGATGCAGCCCTGAAGGATGTGCTTTAGGTAATCCTGCTCTAGCAGGGGAGTTGGACTAGATGATGTCTAGAGGTCCCTTCCAACTCTGAAGATTCCGTGATTCTGTGATTCTGCAGTGAAACACAAGTGGCCGCAATGAGCTCACTCCAGCCAATGTCATGGTGGCTTATTTACCATGCAGTTTATTAAGCCTGAAGACCAATTTTATGCTTTCAAGATTCAAAGCTATGCTTTTGGGTGACCACAGCAAGGAACTCTTCCAGCCTGGCCGAAGAAGGCAAATCATCCCTCACACCTCTCCTATCAGGGTGTACAGGTTCATGATACTTGATTTCCTGCTCAGCAGCAGATAGGTCACACTATGCCCAGAGGAACTGTGGAGTGGAGACCCCCTTGCTTGCTCTGTTCTTCCAACTACCTAAGCCACATTTGTGGAGAACAAGTCTTTAACCCATATTCTCCAACCAAAGCCAAAAAAGACTCTGTTTTTGGTCTTCTCTGGGCACAATGTGCTAGCTAAATGTCATTGGCCATAAATAGATAACGCGCAGTCAAAGGCTCTTTTCACTTACTACAAAAGTGATGGACATCTCGTTCAACACTGACCAGAGGAGACTTGCAGACCTCGTTTTTTTTCAGCAGGTCGGTGGTTTGTTCAAGTTCTCTGAGATCTGCCCTGATATCCCTCTTCAAGAGGGAAATCCTAAAGGCCCAGGAGCAGGCTGTCCCCATGAGGCGCAAAATTAAAGGGCGGGGAAAATGGCCGGCCTGGATGAACAAAGAGCTCTTGATGGGACTTAAGGAAAAAAGGAAGGTTTACCACCTTTGGAAGAGGGGACAGGCAACTCAGGAGGAGTACAGAGATCGTGTTAGGTCATACAGAGAAAAAATCAGGAAGGCAAAAGCCCAGCTGGAACTCAACTTGGCAATTAATATAAGGGACAACAAAAAAAGTTTCTACAAATACATCAACAAAAAAAGAGTGACAGAGAATGTCCATCCCTTACTGGATGCGGGGGGAAACCTTGCAACCAAGGATGACGAGAAGGCTGAGATACTTAATGCCTTCTTTGCCTCTGTCTTTAATAGTCAGACCAGCTACCCCCAGGGTGTTCAGCTTTTTGGGCTGGAAGATAAGAATGGAGAACAGAACAACTCCCCTGTAATCCAGGAGGAAGTAGTTAATGATTTACTTATGCACCTGGACACGCATAAGTCTATGGGGCCGGATAGGATTCACCCAAATGTTCTCAGGGAGCTGGTGGGAGAGCTCACCAAGCCTCTCTCCATTATCTATCAACAATCCTGGTCAACAGGAGAGGTGCCGGATGACTGGAGGGTGGCCAATGTGACGCCCATCTACAAGAAGGGCCGGAAGGAGGATCCCGGAAACTACAGGCCTGTCAGCCTGACCTCTGTACCGGGAAAGATCATGGAGAGGATCATCCTGAGTGAGCTCTCAAGGCAAGTGCAGGGCAGCCAAGGGATCAGGGCCAGCCAGAATGGGTTTATGAAAGGGAGGTCCTGCCTGATCAACTTGATCTCTTTCTATGACCATGTGACCCGCTTTCTCGATGAGGGGAAGGCTGTGGATGTTGTCTACCTGGACTTTGGTAAGGCCTTCGACACCGTCCCCCATAGCATTCTCCTGGAGAAACTGGAGAATCATGGCATAGACAAGTGTACCCTCCGCTGGATAAAAAACTGGCTGGATGGCCATGCCCAGCGAGTTGTGATTAATGGAGCAAAATCTGGTTGGCGGCCGGTCATCAGTGGTGTCCCTCAGGGCTCAGTTTTGGGGCCAGTCTTGTTCAATATCTTTATTGATGATCTAGACAAGGGTATTGAGTGCACCATCAGTAAGTTTGCAGATGACACCAAACTAGGTGGGAGTGTTGATCTGCTTGAGGGTCAGAAGGCTTTACAGAGGGATCTAGACAGGTTGGATCAATGGGCCAAGGCCAACTGGATGAGGTTTAATAAGGCCAAGTGCCGGGTCCTGCATTTGGGTCACAACAACCCCGGGCAACACTACAGGCTTGGGGCTGAGTGGCTGGAAAGCTGCCCGGCAGAAAAGGACCTGGGAGTGTTAGTGGACAGCCGGCTTAACATGAGCCAGCAGTGTGCCCAGGTAGCCAAGAAGGCCAATAGCATCCTGGCTTGTATCAGGAATAGCGTGGCCAGCAGCAGTAGAGAAGTCATCGTGCCTCTGTACTCGGCACTGGTGAGGCCTCACCTCGAGTGCTGTGTTCAGTTCTGGGCCCCTCACTACAGGAAAGACATTGAAGTGCTGGAGCATGTCCAGAGGAGAGCCACCAAGCTGGTGAGGGGTCTGGAGAACAAGTCCTATGAGGAGAGGGTGAGGGAACTGGGCATGTTTAGCTTGGAGAAGAGGAGGCTGAGGGGAGACCTCATTGCTCTCTACAACTACCTGAAAGGAGGCTGGAGAGAGGCAGGGGTTGGCCTCTTCTCCCAAGGGAATAACGACAGGACCAGAGGAAATGGTCTGAAGCTGCGGCAAGGGAGATTTAGATTAGATATTAGGAAGAATTACTTTACTGCAAGAGTGGTCAGGCATTGGAACAGCCTGCCCAGGGGGGTGGTGGAGTCACCATCCCTGGAGGTATTTAAGAAACGTGTAGACATGGCTCTTCAGGGCATGCTCTAGTGCCCAAGATTATTGGTTTGTGGTGGGGTGTTGTGTGTGGGGTTGTGGGTGTGGAGTTTAGTTGGTGGGTGCTTTTTTTTGTGTTTTTTTTTTCTTTTTTTTTTTTTTTTATGTGGATGGACTCGATGATCTCAAAGGTCCCTTCCAACCACTAAGATTCTGTGATTCTGTGATTCTGTGATCCTTCTCCTTCACACCCTTCCAAGACATTGCACCAGTAATACACTGAGGAGGAATTAGCAGGCCCAAGCTCTAGGGTTTCATTTATCAGACTAAAAAGATAAAACTTACACCACGGTATTCAACATTAAGCTTTGTGCAGTTGGGCAATCAGGAGCAGGTTAAGTCTTTTTTTCTTTTTTTTTTTTTTCTTTTTTTTTTTAATTTATTTTGTCTCCAGGTTAATGTCAGGTTAGAGGACTGTGCCAGAACAGAAAGGAAGAAGACACAGGACATGGAAAGAAGAAGCTTGCCTATTTCAATAGCAGTGCTGGTTTCTCTATTTTAACATGATTATTAATTTATAACACACCACTGGAATGACCTAGTTGAGTGACTACAGGATCAAATCACACATGCAGGCCATCCAGTAAAATATGTCACTCTCGCAGGAAAGGCTGTAGACTCAAAATGGACACTTCTTCAGCAGGCTAAAGATGTCACCAAACGGTACTCATGGTGGTGTAAAATCTGATCGGGGTCTTCTTTTCCCTGCCCCTTTTTCCTGTCATCCTTTTGTATCTTGATCCTGCGTATTCATCTTGATTATTCATTTTTATCATTTTGTATCATCAGACTGACTCTTTTATTTTGTCTTTCATTATTTACATGAATAACTGTCAGTTGCTGTGGATGTCGCATAGTATATATTACAGCCTATTGCAAGGACAGAAAATAACCCTGAAATTTGAGCAGATGTCTGACAGGCTCACTGTTTTTATCGGTAGCTTGAAATAATGCTATTGGCCTCAGCTTTTCTTCTTTCTTATTACGTATGAATCTACAAAAATAAGCAATACAACATTCAGGTTGTACGGAAGACAGACTCAGCCTTTCAATTAAAAAGTGCCGCGTGCACTAAGCCATTTTTTAATTTTCTTGGGGTTCTGATGTGCTGTTTGAAAGCTGCTTTTCAGTTCAGTACAGCCTCGACACGGGACTTGGTTATGCACTGCCTTGCCTTCTCCATAGGTTGCAGGAAACGTTAAACCTCAGATGGTCCACATATGTCTTCAACTCAACATTTTATGAGTTTAGCCGTTGTTACTATTGCATTCCCTAGAGTTGCAGCAATAATTCTACTCTGCTGGACTAGACATCCTCTCACACCCATGGCTGTGCTTTAAATTTAAAGCATTGGGCTGTTGGATGTTGAAGGCAGAGTAAGGCAAAGTTCTGAAGGATTGTTCCTGTTGCTTTTCACCGAGGCACTCTGCTGCTATTTTTTGTATGAAAAATGACCAAACAATTTTTATTTCATGTTTTTGGCCCATGAATCACCAGAAGCCAGGAATTACAGAGTTAAGCAGCCATCCATGAACATGTTTGCTGAATGTACTAATTTGAGCCGCAAATCCCATGAAAGTATTCCTCTGGATTTAAAATATTCCTCTGCATTTAAAAACAATGAATTTGGAGGAAAATAAACAAGACTTTCTTTATTTATTTTGTAAGTAAGTAATTACAAGATAGAAAATATTTTATGAAGTGAATAGAAGATGCATCATTTGACTTATTTAAGTCTATTTCAGAGAAAAAGCTAAATACACATTGTTGAAAAAAGGCTCTCATCAGAAGTGGTAGAGTTTGTATAACAAAGCATGCTGTTAACTTGTAAGCCTTTATACATAGGTACAATGTGATTCTGATTTACTTATTTATTTAGAGCTTCTAGATGCCTTTGTAACAAATAATGATAATAATAGTCCTGGTCATGCGCTATTGAAGCTAATGGTACAGATCCTATTACTGTTAATAGCAAAAAAAGCAGACTCTACTATTTCCGCTGCAAAAGTATAAAGAAATGCATAACTACACAACAGAGTACACATATATAAAATTACTTTTAGCAAAAAATTGGCATATGATATTTCAAAATCAGTATTTGCTATTTCATAATTTATATATTATTCAAGTTTATCTAATTTTGAATGAGCTTATGCTTTACATGTACTTCTATCCCTAAATAGAAATACTTGTATTTTCTTCTTTGATGATGGATCCAATATAAACATGTTTGTTCAAAATAAAAGAAAAACATTTCTATACAGTCTTAGAAGTCAGATTTTTCTTCTAGTCTCAAAAAATGTGATCATCAACATTCATTTTATTTGCTCTGAATAAATTATTCAGATCTTATTTACCATATTATTAAATTTTAATTGTTCCATTGCATTTTCTCAAATGTAAACAAACCTGTGCGAGAACAAAACACTGCTTAATTATGGCAGCTTCAATTGCTCAACAAAAGAGACATTTCAGAGAGGAATTTTTAGATTGTCTAATTCTTCCCTAAAGGCAAACTCAGCTTTCTCAAAGATATTGCCTACCCATTTTATTACATATCCACAAAGGTAAATTTTCTAAAGAATATCTTACAAAAGAGAGTATTTAAACTCTTGAATATTTTTCTCAGTGAAGATAATTGCATATTAGTAGAATTTTCCTTTGTTTCGCACTGCCCAGAAGCCTGTATTAAAAATGATGAGACATCATGTGAGTCTGTATCAAAAAGAAAGAACACAATAAAACCCCCAAATTCTAGAACAGGCTTACTTGCACCAGCTGATGTGGCTTTTGACTGGTGTCTCCACTTGTATATCTTCAGTCACTCCACTATCTGGGGGTAGAAAACTACAGCTTGCAAACCTCACTACTTCATCACAGTCACTGCTGTGGGATACCCTAGCAACGTAAGAATAGAAATTATCACCAGACTTGCAAAGGGAGAGAAAATAGCTGTGTTTTGCCTCTGACAATCGCTGAACATGTGGCAGACCGCATACGAAAATTGACGTCATGGCCCAGTAGAGTTTGGTGATAAGACTGACACCATATCCAATGTACTGAGTCCATTCCCATGCTAGAACAAAGCACAAGCCTCACTGAAGTTATGCTCACTGGGCTTATAGGAAGGCAAAGCCTTACATGGATAGCCCACACCCAGCGAACCAAGCTTGCATTTCACCTTAACTAACATAACATGTGGTTGCGTGCTTTGCCAGGAGCTTCAGAAAAGCAAGATGGTGCATTCAAGTGGTCTTGCAGCCCTGTAAGATGAAGCAATGACCATTTATTTATTTTTGCATTGCTTCCTGTAACAAAACTCTGATGACTGAGTGAAAGCTGGTCCCAACTATATGTCTGGGAAGGAAACTGCCTGCCCCAGTGGGGTCAATCATATAAGTGCAGCACTCTCCAATGCTGGAACGTGAGCCAGCACAAGACTGGGTTTGGCTTAGGTGTGTAATTACAGAATATGCTTCGACAGGCAAGTCCTCTGAAAACATTAAAAACAACAGTGAGACCACAGTGGGACTCATTAGAGAGTCACAGACCTAAGTCAATGTGTTCGAACAGTTTCTGGGCTGCCTTGGACCACAGGAGGAACTGTCACACAGTTGTCGGTCTTGAGGTCTTGCTGATGTGCCTGTAGAAGTCCTACTTGCACAGACTACCAATGACTTAGGGCCCTGGGGTGTCGACAGGTCAGTTGGAATTTTTTGATATAAACATTGGGGAACATGGAGAAAATAGATGATTACTTCGGAGACGGAGTAGGAAGGTGTTTATACATGGAGAAAATGAACAGCCTGCTACTGGAGCAGGGACTCCAACCCCTACAGCATTGTCTTTTGCTTAGTGTGTTATACTCCCCTTTCATATGCCTCAAATTATGGACAGTGGAGCAAATTTTTGTTCATATTTAGCAATGATCGTAGAAGGAAGAAAAAAGCCAAAGATGCTGTCAGCAAAATCCAGCTGTAATCTTGCAATCACAGCTTCTCAGAAATAGTCTCTTGCACTATCAGAAAATACATGTGTGGTCTGATCATAGCCAGAATGTTTGTCTGGAATTTCTCCGCTGTTCTCATCTATGGCTAATGTTTATGACTGCTTTTGCACAGCCTTGGGGGCCCTCTGTCCTACCAAGTATGCCTTTTTCATGAAGTTACGCTAAAGGACTCTAGCTGTAACTAGTTGTTTGGTATTCCACTTTAGTGTTGGTGTGCAATGTATTTCTGATACAGAAAATAGACCTGATGTTCAGCCCAAATTTGTATTCCCTAAATTTGTTGAAGAAATAGCAGAAGACTAAGAGAGCTGCAGATAGCTGTTCTGCTGAACATTCAAACCTCAGTGAATAGATGCCTGCAATTTTATGTTGTTCTGATGTCTTGCTTCTGTAACTCACCTGTTTGTGCCAGCATCAAACAACAGATCTAGGGAAAAATAATGTACTTCAGGGCTGATCCTCAGGTCTAAGGTGAGAAAGAAGTAGTTCAAGGCTGCAAAATATTTAGCAGAAATAATCTAACAAGACTCACTGAGAGCATCCAGGACCTGACACCCTGCAGAGCTGTCAGACCTCTCGAGTGAGTCCAGATGTGATCTACTCCAGTCTGTGCATGTGCAAATTAAAGTAGAAATATCACCGATCAAAAGAGAAATTTCTACCCCTGCTGCCTGAGATGAGCCCCTCACCATAGAGTAACACTTGCTGTTCTTTTCTGGATTACCAAAAAGACATCATGAGCGTAAACAGTAGAATTAAACCTTCTTACGAGATTTTGAGAGGTTTGTTTTAGTTTGCCATTTTTGCTTTGGCCATCTAAGGGCCAGGGGAAGTAGGGCGAGGAACTTTGCAAGCAGAGTGACCTATGACCATCAGTGGCATCACTCCCTAAAAAAAGGATTGAAGAATGTCCCTGCTACCCCTTGAGCACTTCATGGTGTTCTGCTGATGTGCTTAATTCCCCGGTCCATCAGGTGTCAATATAACAGTACAAAAGTTTAGTTCAAACACTGGGGAAAGAAAAATATCTCTTTTTGCTGGGCAGTGTACCAGGGCTAAACAAGAGTTCTGTACTGTCAATTGAACTTTGAAGTTTCCATATGGTCTCGGGCAATGCAAATTTTTAATGGCAACTTCACAGCTAATAAAAGGCTAACAAGCAGAGCTGCCATGTCAGTTGCAAGAGATGAAGACCTTCACTTTTTTTTACAGCTCTAATTATTACATGTGCGGTACCTTCAAACCTGGATAGGAAAAATTCATTTCAGCCCCACTGCCAGCCTGAAATAATCTAAATAGCTGCTCTCTGTCTGTTGTATTTGCAAATCTAAACATACAGAACAAGCCCATGGGGTTTCAATTGCATCTGGAGAGGAACCCAAACCTGACCTCAGACCTTAACCCTTCTGTAATTTTATTTTGGAGTTAGGAATTTGTGTCTGGACAATTCCAAATACAAATGACCTTTCCTCGAAACTCTTTTCTCAGTCATTTAAATAAGAATGGCCCTAAAATTCAAGTAATAAACAGAGCTGTGTGACTGCTGCATTTCTGAGGCCTGGTCACTGAAAGAAACAAAAAACTAAGATGGGAGTAGAGTTTAAAGAATACTATTTTCCATCTCTATTTTTTTCCCAAAAGATATTTTGCTTTGTTTTGGGTAAACTTCATATATTTCATTTTTCATTCAGGTGGAATGCTCTATTTTATTGCCATAATGTTTGTCATTTAAAATTTTCATGTACCCTTTTTTTGGCAGCATAGGTCTTTTTAAAGAAATGAGGGAATAGCCAGGAAAAAATATTCCTAGTAACTTCTTACTTAATCAAACTTGCACCAAATTTGCAAATACTTCTCCCTTCCAAGCTTCTATTTTCAAAGAAATCTCACATTTGTCAAAAATATTCCCCAGAGCTGGCCACGTGCACCTGCCAGACTGACATTTTTATTTTAAAGCATGCAATTTTAATCCTGTGTGCTCGGTAAGACTGACCTCAGACCATAATTTATGTTGCTAATAATGCGTTCCTGTAAAAAAAAACAAAACGAAAAAACAAAAAAACAAAACCGAAACAAACAAGGTGAGGCTGAAGGAAAAGTTTGTTTGTCAGATGCCATGGCAGCGAGCGGAGTTTGACAGCCGGGAGCACGGGGTGAAGAGAAAAGAGCCGGCTCTTATTACGTGTAATGTTCCTCTGTGAAAGGGGGAAGAAGGAGCAACTCCTGCCATTTCCCCTCCAGCCAGGGTGCTTCTCCTTGAACTATGACCCCGAGCCGAGAAGTAATGACATTATTTTGCAGAGTGGAAGCTCGACAGGGCAGGGACTGTCTCTTTATTTGTACTCATCCTGCACTCAGTGCAACGGAGGCTTGAGAGAGACTGTGGCCTCGGGACAGTGCAAACAATCATATAAATAACTCTGCATACGCAGGAAAGCCTAGCTGGAAAGTTTAATTGCTGTGACAGTACCAACATCTGCGCTGGTAAAAGCCTACTTAAATTCCGACATTGCATTAGCAATCTGGGACAATTCTCCTTGTATGTTGGCATCTAAAGTGTATTTTATGTGGCCTAAAAACCCCCCTGCTGTCAAGTATTTCAGCTTTGCTACTATCCAACATTTTTATTCTAAACACACATTTTTAAGTGCAGCTGAGGCTAAGTGACCAGCAAATCTGATTACCGCGAGCGTACAATGCCCTGACGTCCTTTATGCACTTGAATTTTGACTTACCACAATGGGGGCTAATGGGAGTTGTGAGGCTAATGCCCTGTGCAGCCGGTTGAGAGCATGGCTTTGAAAATTAACATGGGAGGCTTTCCATCTTCATAAGGCTGCTTTGCTGGCAATGACAGTGATGGGTGGTGTGTAATATCGGGAAAGATCAGACCATGGCACTGGCAGAAATCCTGTGACACCAATGTAGAGGTTCTTAAGGACCTCAGCTGTTGAGAGGGATCTGGACAGGCTGGATCGATGGGCTGAGGCCAATGGCATGATGTTCAACAAGGCCAAGTGCCGGGTCCTGCATTTGGGTCACAACAACCCCATGCAGCGCTACAAGTTTGGGGGAGAGTGACTGGAGAGCTGTCTGGCAGAAAAGGACTTGAGGGTGTTGGTGGACAACAAGCTGAATAGGAGCCAGCAGTGTGCCCAGGTGGCCAAGAAGGCTAATCATCCTGGCCTGTATCAGGAACAGTGTGGCCAGCAGGACTAGGGAAGTGATGGTCCCCCTGTACTGGGCACTGGTGAGGCCCCACCTCAAATGCTGTGTCCAGTTTTGGGCCCCTCACTACAAGAAAGACATTGAGGTGTTGGAGCATGTCCAGAGGAGGGCAACGGAGCTGGTGAGGGGTCTGGAGAAGAAGTCATATGGGCAGCAGCTGAGGGATCTGTAAGTGTTCAGCCTGGAGGAAAGGAGGGTGAGGGGAGACCTTCTCGCTCTCTACAACTCCCTGAAAGGAGGTTGCAGCGAAGTGGGGATCAGTCTCTTCTCCCAAGTAAGAAGTGATAGGACAAGAGGAAATGGCCTCAAGTTGCCCCAAGGGAGGTTTAGGATGGATTTCTTCACTGAAAGGGCTATCTAACAGTGGAACAGGCTGCCCAGGGCAGTGGTGGAGCCACCATCCTTGGAGGTATTTAAAAGCCGGGTAGACATGGTGCTGAGGGACATGGGGTAATGGTGTTTTTGTCAGTGTTAGGTTCACGGTTGGACTCAATGATCTTAAGGGTCCCTTCCAACCTAGACGATGCTACGACGCTTTGATTCTATGAAGAGGACTTGAAGTCTGACTTCTTTCTCAGGAAATAAACTGAATATTATCTTGAAAAATTACACTGATTAAAAAAAAGAGGTGACAGAGAATTACCATAACAAAAGAAGTTTTTCTTTTATTCATCACAAAAAGGATGGCTGTGGGGGTAAAACAATACACTGGGAGTTAGAAGATTTATTCTCTGGGCTTTCCACAGATTCTCTTAATAATCTTAAAGAGAGACACATTTCTTCCCTCCCACCCTACTGCAGGACCCGGTTAAATTTTAAATCCTTTGGGGAAGGGGTGATCCCTTGTTATGTGTCTGGTACCATGGCACCCTGGCCCATGAACATATGGTGATATTTTTAATAGCTCCACAGTGAGATTTGTTGTAAGAATGGCTCGGTGAGAATATAACGCTTGCACTGTGTGGGAGGTCAGACTAGATAATTTTAATAGGCCCTCCTGAACATGAAATATATTATCAAACAAAAACACAGTGATACAGGCAGCAATTATTTTCATAATGAGAACTAGTGATTGTGTGGACACTGTTGAGCAAAAATAAATGAGAGCTGGAGACTAATAGCAGGCTTCTGTAGCACTAAGAGGAACAAATATTCCTGTAAACAGAATTAGTATTGCTAACACTTCGTATTCCCACAGCATTTCGCAGAGGTGGCACCTTCATTTTGCAGAAGGAGACGAACTGAGAAGGGAGCGGAGAACTTGAGAAGGGAGCGGAGACGAACTGGTTGCCCAGAACCATGCAGCGATGTGCTAGGTAAAGGCTGTTGGACCACCTCTGCCAGCATGTCTTCTCCCCTCCCCTCAGACCTTGCACAGTCTGGAAGGGCTGATGGGGTGCCCTTCTCCTGACCCACGCTGCTCCCGCTCTCCTGTCCTCCTGGGTGACACTCTGGGTGTCTCTGACAGTCACTTTCCCTCCCATCAGTGCAGACTGGCAGCAAGTCCCTCCAGCTCCTGCTGGCCCCATTTCAGGTGTGGGGTCTTCTCAGGGCAGGTTGGACACAGGGAGCTCCAAATCAGGCGTGCACTTTTAAACCTTTACCTGCAGCTTCACTTTGGCTCTGAATGCGCCCCTTTGACAAGCCCTCTCTCAGAAATTACCAATGCGGGTACATGCTTGGAGGTGTGAGACTGTGATTGTGCATGTCTGTGTGTGAAGAGACAGGAGAATGACTCAAATATACATTTTTATTGCCCTAATTGTCTTCTTGCTCTTTTTTCACTGACCTTAATTGAGTTTACACTGACTTCTTTTTCTTGGAAAGCTTGTTTGATTTTGGATTATTAGTTTTTTGCCTTTCATTGCACACATCCTCACTGGGTACATTTTCGGTTACTCTCACTGGCTGCTTGAGACCAATTTGCAGACACCGTGTACAGTGTGTCTAAGGCCAGAAGCCAAGTTCCCAGCAGATGTAAATAAGGAGCTGTAATAATTTACACCAGCAGATTATCTGCGATGACACTAAATTTCTCCTTCCTCCTCTCCGTGATACAGGATGCTCTGTTCTACCGCATGCAATAACAGTAAAATGCTGGTAAGATTAAAGGCCCATTCTAGTAACCTTTTACAATCTGATTTACTAATTGGGCCATGGGACTCACAAAGCAGTGTGATTCTACCTCAACTACTAATTATCTGGCACTCAAATCCCAAATTAAAGACCTTATGCAGATGATTGGAGTCTTAGGGGGATGTGGTTCTCTCCTGTCATTTTAAGGAGACAGACTCTTTCATATACTGTATATACAAAAATGGGAAGAAGATGACAGGAGCAATTTTGCTTCCTTGCTATTAACATTCATAACACCCATGCTATCTGGGAAAAAAAAAAAAAAAAGAAAAAAGAATTATACTACAATAGCGATGTTTTGGCAGTCTGTGAACAACTGCACTTATAAAGGGCTATTAATAGATTAAGATCGTGTCTACTGTACTCCCAACAGTTACCTAAGGATCTTGAAGTGTACTCGTCATAATAGCAATGCTCAGTACTTATAGAGCTTTACATCTCCAAAGTACTGTACAAACATTAACTAATTGATCATCAGTGCCACAGTGATCTGTCAACATTAGTCAGAAACACCTTTTGAAAAAAGACCAACCCTATAGTTAATTTGTTCAGGTGGCAGATCTATTCTGTAGAGGGCCTTACAGTCCAGGGGCTGAGTGCCTTTGTACTGTAAAACTAAGCATTATAAGAAACACCTGTCATGGGTGCTCTATTTTCTTATTTTGACCTCAGAGGAAGAAATATTAGAAAGTGGAACATTTCCTCAGTAGAGGTTTTTGTATTGCATATGAAATTATTTGTGTTTTTTTGAATATATGCATTCGTATAGATGAATAGTAAAGATACTGGCAAAAATTTATGTAGTTTTTGCAGTAATTCTTGCTTTGTAGATTAACATCCTTCAGCCATGTCCTTAAATGATTGCATTGTATTAATATTAATAATATTAGCAAACAGAAAGTCAAGTTCCCCAGAGAATATTAATTGCTTGTGTCCCCTTAAATAAACATATATACACAGGTCTTTAACTATGTGATCATATAGTATTTTTCTGAATGACCCGGTCTCACTTCGTCCAGAAATGCAATGATAAAGCATGTTTTCCTCTTTCTTATGCAGTGTGTGGGTTGGTTTGGGTTGTTTGGTTTTTTTGTCTTTTTTTCCTGAACACTATCTAGCCAAACGTTTCTCTTCATTTCCATATGGGATTTTCTGTCATTCTAAGTGCTTCAAAAATATTAATGCACTCCAGCTGTATTCCAGTGCAGGGTGGAGGATGAGAAAAGAGTAAGATGATTTAAGGTTTCTTGTGCATTTAACTATTGCGTGCCTGATTTTTGCAATCTTACTATAATTATGGTTTTAGGGAGGATTTTCGCATGTAGTTTACTAGATTTTCAGGAATTAAATTAATAAAAAACAAAATCTCATTCCTTGGCATAGTATTAAAACCTACATGATTCATTGGTAGGATTGGAAACTTGAGTTACATTTCACAGACTCTTGTTACTAAAATGAGGGATAATGACAATAGCAGAGAAGCTCTTCTTAAGGGGTGGTTGGCACACGTTCTGCAGGTCCCAGGAGGCTCTGTGCTGCAAATGTGGCTTGCAGAGTTCCCACCGGTGCAGCCTCTGCAGGATGTGAAAAGGAAGGAGCACCATGCCAGTAAACCAACTGCTCATGGGTGTGCAGACTATCAGCATGTGTTGGTTGTACCAAGCACTGACTGAGTCCCCATTCAGACACCACCAGGGTGAGTGGCTTGGCTGGATGACCAAAAATGTCAGTGATTCTGAACTGCTGTTCATTTTTTCTTTATTTATTATGACTCTGCCAATGAAACGATCTTATTCCAGTCTTTCCTAGTGCTGCTCCCAGACTTCTTGCCCAGACAGTCTCTTTCCTCCCTCCTATTCTCAGCCTTCCACTTCCCTCCTTTCTTATCCAATTACTGTATCTACTCTTGGATCCTCTTTTCCCCCCACAGATCTGCTTTCACACGCTTCCCAGTAGTCCTAATCCCATCCAACCGATTTTGTTCTCACGGTCCATCTTGTTGCCTCTTGTTTGTTATGTGACCTCGGTTTCCTCACTGACTTCTGGTCCCATGGTGGCATTATACCCTTCTCCTGTGTCCCACGTATCTGTGATGCACACAGAGCACCCGGCTCCCTTACCTCCCTGTACCCACTCTCAGTCTATACTCTCAAGCTCTCATTTCCAGGGCAACTGCTCTGTCTTTGTGCTTCTACTCCCTACGTTGTCCTCTTCTCAAACTGGTTTTAAATCAAATGTATGCTTCTTCCTTCCTTCCAGCTTGATGATCAGTAGAGACCAAAGGAACTTTTTCACTTTTGATTTCAGAGCCTGCATCATACCAGGCTAGGGAAACATAGATATGTTCTTAGAGGATTACGTAGTTTATACCTCAAGGGCTGTGGAAATTCAGACTATGCCTGGGCATGATGAACTCCTCAGGCTGACTCTAGAACTGAAAGCAGTATGACAGCATCAGCAAGGTGATGATATGGAGGGTGACCACCGCAAGCCTCTGCTTTGTTTCAGTATAACTACTCTTTCCAACACTCATTTTCTCTCCACCTAACTCAGAACTGGCTTAGATTTCCCCAACACATCACCGAATCATCATGTTCAGATTTGCTTTCTTCATTCAGTGGAGGGTGAGCTACATCACATCAGCCCAGGGAATGGTGGTCAGCAGCGAGACACCTGAGGAAAATGCTTGGGTCTTCAAAGAATCGTTTGAAATTACTCGTTTTAAGTTACATGTAACTTTCAGGCATGTGTTTTGACCAAGTCTTGGTATGTACTTGCATACTCATGCCCCAAAGAAAGAAAGGGTACCCAAAGACTTAGAGTCAGTAATAATTATTAGGCATCTCATGAAGGTCTCTTTCTCACTGTGTAGACAAATAATCAGTGATATTCAGATAGGCTTCCAAGAGCTGAGCCTCTCCAGTGGAGCACATCCAAACCTCCCAAGTCTGCAGAAATCTCAGGAGAAAGTGAAATTCCTGACAATCGTGTGAATTTCGGCTTCCAGTAATACAAGTAATACATAATCCCTGATGGAGTCTGAGAGTGAAAATGAAATTAAAAACTTTCTATTGGAAACTAGGAATAGCTGTAAGTCTTAAACACCCTTGGAGAGGCTTTTTTTATTTAAATATATATTTTGCCAGTCCGTTGGGAACTGTCTATGTATCACTTGCAAATTCTGCTTTGATTCTATGAACTCTCTGTGTATTTCTACCTTTGTGCGATCTTTTGGTGTATTTGCTAGATGAAATCACACCAAGTCTGTAGATGAAGGGGAAAATGAATAGAGATCTTCTGAAGCCCTTCTGAACCCTCTTTCCATTAGACAGTCTCTCTACAGACTGCCAGTTAAAGTGGATTTTTTTTGCTTGATGTGATGTCAAAATACAGGTCACTTGAATGAAGCAAATCCAAAACTTTATGGGTTTAGCTTTGAAATTTTTCAGCATTCATAAATGAAATGGATACTACAAAACTATTTTGTTTACAATCCTGTACTGTGGGATAAAAAATAGCTTAGTGAATTTTCACAGAGAAAATGCAGCCTCTTTCCTCTCTGTTTTGACTGAGTGCAAAATGCAACTGAAGCACTTTTTTTTATTTAATGTAGTCTAATGATTGGCTAACCTTAGATTCTGGGATCCAAAAAATCCCCACCCAAAAACCTGTCAAGAAGCAAGTATGTTCCTAGGGAAGAGGCTTCTTACCAGACAGATTTTAATCCATGTATGACTTGTTTTTAGAGAAAAGAAGCTCCAGGACATAAAGAAAAAAAAAGGAGTGGTTTTTTGTTGTTGTTGTTTCCCCCTCCCCCACAATGCCCCGCCCCCGGAAAACACTTTCTTTATCTGTCAGTACTTAGACTATTCAGTATACACAGTTTTCCAAATTTTCAACTAGTCTGTTCACCCTTCTTTCCCTCCCTCCCTCCTCCCTTCCTCCCTTCCTCCCTTCCTCCCTTCCTTCCTTCCTTCCTTCCTTCCTTCCTTCCTTCCTTCCTTCCTTCCTTCCTTCCTTCCTTCCTTCCTTCCTTCCTTCCTTCCTTCCTTCCTTCCTTCCTTCCTTCCTTCCTTCCTTCCTTCCTCTTCCTTCCTTCCTTCCTTCCTTCCTTCCTCTTCCTTCCTTCCTTCCTTCCTCTTCCTTCCTTCCTTCCTTCCTTCCTTCCTCTTCCTTCCTTCCTTCCTTCCTCTTCCTTCCTTCCTTCCTTCCTTCCTTCCTTCCTTCCTTCCTTCCTTCCTTCCTTCCTTCCTTCCTTCCTTCCTTCCTTCCTTCCTTCCTTCCTTCCTTCCTTCCATTTGAAACACATTTCCAGATTATGAAGAGCAAATTAGACACAAGTTTGTAGTGGCAGCACAAAATACCTGGGTAATTTCAGAAAAGTTTCTCTTCAACCTCTAAAGGAGCAGCATTGTGATGCAGAAAATTGCCGCACATAAATTCCTATTTCATCTCTACCACCAACACAGACACAGAAGCAAATGTATTTTAAATGGAGTTACTTCCAAGCTGTTATGATGGATATTTTATCATGGTTTCCATCATAGAAAACACTAAGGATGGAGCACAAGGATGGAACTGGCAGTGCAGGAGCACTTGTTTTTTTATACCCTGTTAAGGAGGGGAGTGAGGCGACCTGTGTATAAGACTGGGAGTAAGCCTGTTTATTAACTCCCTAATTGGGAGTTAGCCGGAGTCAGCAAGGCTGGCTTTTTGCTGATTTCCTTGATGCTTAAGGCAGGAAACAGATTTCTTTTTCTGCCTTAGTTATTCTTATTTGTAAAATGAGCATGAAAATGTTTTTTCTGCTTTAGAGGACAGATATGAGGGTTAAGACCGAAGACTAAAGACTGAAAAGCTGAGACTGAAGATATGGTAAGAAGAAATATCACTGTCCTGCTTCAGGCATCCTATTCCACTCTTTATAGGTTTGCAAATTACCTTTTCTAAGGTAATCATTTCTAAGTGCATATCTCAACACGGGTTGCATTTCACACAAAATAGTGTTAAGAAACGCTAAGATTTGCATGCACAGTGGACTCCCAGTGACCAGGAGGAGCAACTCTCGGACCTCAGGACCCCACCAGGATCTTTTCCAGTGAACCCAACCATGGACTCTGTTTCTGGCAAGCATTTGAAGCACAAGGCCCTGGTGAACACCAGTTCTGCTAATCTTCTGTCAGGGGCTCTGCTGACTCCAGCATAAAAACACTGTGGCTCCTTGTAAAATGCTTGCTGTGTTTCAGCTGTTATAGTAACTAAGTAAATCAAATCTCTGTTCTTGGATGCTTTCCCTCCCTCTATCCCAAACTATTCTTTCAGCTTGCTGTCCCTCAAGGATTCTGTTTCAGTGTTAATATTTTATGCATTTAACTATGATAAATAAAGAATATAAACATGGAACATGAATGCATTCCTGAAGGATAAAATAGCACTATGAAAACCCAATTTTCCTTTGATTTCGACAAATTGTTTCTTAAGAGACTAAAAGGTGTACCTAAGGAAATGCCTGCCAGTCAAAAGTTTAAATGAAAAACAGAGCAAGAAAACATGTAAAGCTTTAAAGATCTAACTAACTTTGTACAAAAGATACCTTGGGGAAGTAAAAGTAAGACTGGTATGTGTCCATTGAAAGATGCACATGTAACCTTTGATTTCTTTTTTGCAGAGGACTTTGAGATGATAGGAAGAAGATGTTAAGAAAACGGGATTACATCAACCATACAGGGACTGGGGGAGAAGTCAGTCGCTGAAAACACTTTTCTTATTTCTTGCCCAAGATGTTTCAAGTGCTCTGAATGTAGTAAACCTCATCCATTAAAAAGGTCTCAAAATAGTAACCACTGATATATATAAAGATTTTTCTGGATGCAAGAGGAAATCCCGGTAGTGTCGCATTTCTTGGAAGAGAGATTCTGCAAATATTAAAAATAATAATAATAAATAATTGGGAAAATAAAACCTGCAGAAAATATCGAGAACACTTGACATACTGGGTGGAAGTGAGGAAACAGAGAAATGATGCAGAAAGGTCCCTGTAGCCTGGTCTCTTCATTTCCTGTGATGGAACAAAGGCTCTTGGCCATCTGGGGGAAAACTTACAGTTCTTTGGAGGTGTGATAGAGCCAGACTGTTAGTTCAGGTCTAGTGCCAGTGTGAGATGTTAATGCCATCTGATGCTTTACTCTGCCTATTGCATGTCTTCCCTCCATCATTTCACAGATGTTAAAGTCTGCTATATGTCCTCCTCTAGAAGGTGAGCAGCCAGTGATAACAACCAAGAGTCATGGCATCATTTCTAATTTGTTTTAGCAAGGGAAGAAAAAAATCCTGATCCTGAGATATTATGAATTTTGAAATAACAAAATCCCACCTAGGACTCTGTAACTAATACTAAAGCTGGATGGAGACCTTGCATTTTACATTATAAATTGGCACAAATGATGCCACTTATAGCGCTATGGCAGGCTTCAGCAGGAGGCTTACAAATGCCACTTGTAATTAATAAAACCTCCGATCTCAAATACATTTCGCAGTTTGTTCCTGGGGAGAAGTACTTCGCACTTTTTGAACTTTCAGGCTGATGGGCTGAGCCCACAATTGGTGCAGTTTCTTTTCAAGTGGATAATCCAGTGCACGGCTGAGCAAATGACAAACCAGATGCAGAATGAAAGGTACCCCTCAGGGCTTGGAGAACCGGAGAAACAATGGAATCTGCGGGACATTTCTAGTGAATCAGGCCCTTGTTCTCCTCCACAAAGGAGGAGGAAAAAAACCACGGTGACACATAAAACATGTGGCAACAAATTGATGGCAACTTCTACAAAATGAGAACATGAACTACATGGCATGTGGATAAAAGAGAAAGCATCTGCAAAACATGTGAGGAAAATTGTGAATATAATTCTAGCAATTATGATTACAGTGTTGTATACGTTACTGCACTTAATTACAATTCTCTGTTCTTTTCATGCTATGGAAATGGACTAAATGGACGAGAAAATATATCTCAAAAGACAAGCAATCTGTGGCATGAATAGGAACCTCCTTTATCTTAATACAATGAGGCCTACATTTCACAAACATGGCAGCATCTCTGTGATAATTCTTCAGAGCAGAATTTTGATTACAAAATGAACATTGTGAAAAAAATTAGCAGCCTTTATTATTCCATCTGAGAACATGAATAGGATTATTAGGAGTATTAAGAAGAGTTGGTTGTTTTTTTTTTTTAAAGTAGTTTAGTTTAAGAGTTACATTAAAATGATAATCTTTCATTTTCTTAAAAAATCCAATGTTATTGTATTGAAAGGGAAAGAGAGGTGATTTAAAAAAAAAATCTTCATTTGCATGCTTAGCACTTTTCTCATTTTTCTTTATTGGAATGAGAAGGCGTGTGAGTTTTGTAGTTCACACATACTCAGTTAAAAGTTAAAACAACAGTCATAATCATTAATCTTAGACTGCGAACTAGAACAGTTTGTCTGTGTAGATCTGGGAAATATTTTGCAAATAATGAATTCTATTTAGGAACATTGGTCTAGAAGGGACCCCTCAGGGAACTGAATTAATTTGCAGCGGCTATTTTTTGTATACATTTAAAAATGTACACTCATGTTTTAAGTGCTGGTTTGAGGCAGTTCAGATGCTCCACGGAATTAAATGAGCCAGCACAGATTTACAGGACCTGAAGAAGTAAGCCATTACACCTATTGATAGGGGGAGTTACACAAAAGCATGGTGTTGTACAGCGTAGATTTCAGTGGCATGGATTTGGGACAAGGGCATACTCGGGAATAGCGAAGTGGCGAGTTACACAATTCTCTGTAAAGACGCACTGATAAAACTTGACAGTTCATTGCCCCATCATGTACACTGCAAGCCTCGTTCATTTTACAGAATTCTTTTGAGTGTTTAAGAGTGCAATGAGTTGGATAACTTGACTTTTAATAACTTAGGAATTCTAGATGTATATTTGGAGATGAAGACTTTGCTGCATGGGAAAGGTGCTGGAGGCTGTCAGGGCTGTGCCGTCTGTCTCCAGGGTGAAGAAAAATGTTGTTGAGCCTGGATGACTCTTGTTTGCATGGGAATAGACTGAACAGTGAGATGGGTGAGGACTGTGGGAGAAGAAGGCTGAATCTGAACCCTGAAATTTCAACAGTGGTAGAACAAACTACAATATCAGTACAGCCCTTGGCGAATGCAAAAGCTATGAAAGTATGTGTGTGTCTGGGTAGTGGGGGGAACTAGAAGATGCAAGACTGTAAAGTGAGAAGGAAGAAGGCACCAGGAAGTGTCAAACTTTGGACAATTTGATTTATCTAAGGGGAAATGCAAGGAAGCAAGAGAGAAGCTATGAAGAAGGGAGATTGAGGTGTGAGCAGGGCAGAGAAAACACGCAGCTTGGAGGAGAAGATGGATGTACTTGCAGGGGCATATCAGCCTACTGGGCCATACTGGCCACATTGGCCATTCCCAGACCTACCACCGAGGAACACTCAAGAAAGTAAACAGTCAGAGATATGCACATAAATGGGCTTTTTATGTCACTTATTCATGGATTATTTATTTTCTTATCTGCTCAGAAAGGCCTATGAAGGCTGGAGGGAGAGTTATTTACTATCAAGTGAACTTTTTTCAGGTTCCATTGTGAAGCCGCACACTTCCTCCTACAAAAAGCATGCTTAAACTAATAGGACTTCCACTGAGTTCTGTAGAAGTCTTAAGAGCCATGGACAACTGGGATCATGCTCTTTGGAGCACAACACGTAAGGGTACGAAACCCAGCAAGGAGTGGACAGTGTCCTAACCTTGCTGGAGCATGCTAGGCTTGTGAGTGCCCATGTCTAGTGATCTAGTATTCAAACACATCTGGACAGCTGTTCAGTGTCCACCCAGCAAAAGCTCTATGTAGGCTGTGTTTGAGTTGGTAAAACCTGGTCTGAAATTCTTTCTTAAACACTTTTCATTATAAATTTAAATTCCAGATTTTCCGTAGAGTTCAACTAGACTTCTCTTGATTTTCACCATCTACTATAAGTCAATGGTGAAGCTGGTACTCCTGTATATGACATATGGCAGGAGAAAATTAACTCTTCTTCTTCTGGCTGAACTCGGGATAATGTAGACCATTGCAAATGTCCAATGTTTACATTGAAAATTTAATTAACATTCAGATTTCCTGTGTGCCACTTGCTGTTTATTTATCAGCACGTTTTTCTTTAGTGTTCCTTCTCTGACCATCTCATTTATGAGCAAACTGGTCCCTTTTGCTACAGAGCTTACAAAAGCTCACATCCTTGCTTGAGGTCATCTAGTTGAGCATTTCTTTCACCCCCTACTGCCTTGCACAGAGGCTTTGTCTAGACTTAGAAACACAAGCTAACTGAGATTGATTTATCCCAGTCTGGACAAGCTGTACAGCTCTCAATCTCAAATTTGATCTCCTCCTGTCTGTATTTTCTTGGACTCATCATAACCCTCCCTCTGTAATCAAGATAGCCGTGTTTCAGTGCTGAGTAGCAGGACTCCAGAACCTAACACATGTTTTTCACTGCTTGATTAAATTTGTGTTTCACCAACAGTCTGAGAAGGACTTGACTTATCACCAGAGGCTATTTAGTTTTGTGCATTCTGTTAATATTTTTTTAAGGGAGAGAAAATTTTTCTTCTGCAGTACTTAGTCCTTCACAATAAACAAAAGATGGTGCCTTTTTTTTTTTTTTTTTTGGCTATGGACAGACATATCTAGGAAAAAGCTGACTCCTAAAAAGTTAGTTTGAACATATATAATCAGATTACAATAATTTAATTAAAGCCCATTTAAAAATCTAATGTTTATTATTAGCTTGTGTACTTCCTAATTATTTTATAGGCTTTTATTTTTTATGGCAAGAAGCCAATCATTACAAAGCTGTGGAACTTGATACATATACAAGCAAAGAAATGCATTTGCGAACTTTGTTTAAAGAGAGAATTGTCAGAAATGTCAGAGAATAACATATCACAAAAGAGAAAGAATAACTTTGCTTTTAATGATGTAGTGCTTCTCTTCCTTGTTAATATATTAAAGACTACATTACCAATTTTGGAGGGCAAGAGGGGGACTGCATTTAGAAATCATAGGGCTGTGTAATGTCATCAACGCCAAGAGATTAAGTAAAATCAATATGTCAGTGTTCACCCAATGCATCGTCATTTCCAATTTTTCTTGTGGACACCAGAAATAGATTCTGATCTCAGCTGAACCCTGGTCCTGGAAACACTACGCTTACCCACAAAGTAAAATAATTTAAGTGGTTTTGAATGAATAGTTGTTGTATAAAATGGGACTCCTGAATGTAAACATTTTTCTAAAAATTTTCTGGGACTATGATGTGTACCTAATTAGGTAGTATACTTACGGCTGAATTAATGAGTTAATTACATAGTACCCTTACAGATACATAATGTCTACTAAAAAGGAATCAGCCCTGTCAATATGAAATGTTATTCCATTATTTCTGATTTCTGAAGAGGTCCTGATATCTTGATATCTTTCTTGTTGCCTCAGAAATCAGTGGAATTCTTGCAATGATTTTGAGAGGCACGGAATGTCAGAAATAAGCATTTCTGATGGTTTCTAGTTAGGAATTAAAAACAAGTGTAACACATATATAGCTTACACAGCTTTAAATCAGGCTTTTCTAGTCTGAAAGTCAAACACAGGCACTGTAAAGATAATGATAGTATAGTTACTTGAGAAATTCAACCCAAGGGGAATCAATTTTATTGTAAAGATCATGCTTTTAATCCACCTCTACCTGAGTGCCAGATGGTAGAACCAAAGAAGCAACACATTAAGCAGATGGATGTGGTATCTGATTCCCAATTACTAGAGTTGCTTCAGGTGGAAGGTTACTTCCACTGATCAGAGAAAATGATTTGTTCCCAGATGGTAGCAAAAAGTTGCCCGCTCTGCTCTTTTAGAATTAAAGGTTCAAACTTATCTTTCAAAGTTAGGCAGCAGCATTAAAGATTTGATCCCAGGCTCACGGAAGGTAGCTATTGAGATCGATAGGTTTTGGATCAAGCCTTAAAGGTAGGCGGTAAAAACTTAGGGACAAGAAGTTGTAAAGGTATGCAAGCCGGGTGACTAGGCTCTGCTCAAAGGTTGAGCAAGAAAAAACACTGGACATGACACGAGAAACCACGGGACATAAAAAACTACAGTGTGAGAAGTTGGCCAAAGCTTGCAGGGATGGATGGGTGGATTTCCTAGGTGGTTAAGGACGAGTTAGATGAGAGGCAGCCAAACCCCACAAATACATGGGCATGGGTGCTGAGGGCCTTTTGTGGAGCAGAGTACCCACACAACAGCAGCAGTAAGAGCAGATAGGGCTGAGATTATACGAGTAACCATACCAGAAACGTGGTATTTGGGTGCAGATTTGGCAAAACTGGAGCCAATAGGGAGAAACAATTAGGTGCGGATTGTTTATTTGTGAAGAAACAAGGGCAGAGAAAGGGTGGACGGAGGAAGAACAAACAGGGAAATGGAGAAGCAGTGGGATACAAAATGGGGATAAAGTTGAAACCTGACCTGGAGCCTGAAGGTGGAGGGGAAAGCACAGGATGGGGCCATCAGTGCTATTGAAGTCCATGAGATATTTTGTGGCTTCTGCTTCTGCAGGTGTCAGTAAAGGTGTGGTTCCCTGTTTGCACTGAAGTGAACCACCAGCTGCGTTCATACCCCTTGTGTGCAATGGGATTACACATTCAGCCTCGCTGAGGGCTGGACCCCAAAATGGGAAAAGCAGCAGGCTCACATCTAGCAGAGCAAGAGAGTAGGAATCCTCAGGTCTCAAAGACCAGCAGATGTGTCTTTCCTTTAACAAAAGTGTCAGAAGTATTTAAAATAATCTTAGTGGATAATATAGGCCAGAAGAGCTAAAAACAATAGAGCTCTATGAAAAGCAATAAAGCTTCATTAAACCTTGTTCAGGCTTCTACAGACAACCATGCATTAGTTACCAGCTGTACATAACTATTTAGTCAAAGCATCTATTTCAGTCACAATTTCCCATCAAAAGGATAAATGGAAGCATTGTTGTGATGGATTCAACAAGTTGGCTCTGTAGATTTCTCTGCATCCAGAGGTTAGAAGTGGGTATTGTTCTGAATGTAGCTCGTGCTTTCCCAAAGCTGACACAATCAAATTGGATTCCCCAGTCCCTTCTCCCATCTCATGTGCTCATGACATTTGCATTAACTCACAGCCTAGAAACAAGAGACTTGGTCTTGGTACCCAGATTAAAATAAATAAAAGTGATTTTTTTTTAATGTATGTAACATTTTTATATATATAAAACCAAAATATATTCTTTTGAAGTCAAGCCAAAGCAAACAATCTCTTGTCAAGTAATATACATTTCCTTTGAAAGAGCATTCAGGCCAATAAAAAACATTTGAATTAACTGAAAATAATACTGCTCATTTTAACTTTGTTTCTTCATTTGAAACTCCATCACTGTTTTGAAATTCTTAATTTCTGAAACAAAATTCCAATTGAAAACAAAAGAATTAAAAGACTTGTAATGAGTGTCAATCTTTGGAACTTTTAAAGGTTTTCCTTTTCCTGTTTTTGACTATGGTTATTCTCTCAAATAGTGAATCTCAAGAACACAGTCTCAGTCCCTCACAAATTATCCCTGCCCACACCAAAAATCTCCCTCTAAATTCAAAAAGACAGCTTCTGTACCATCTGATTATCTGCATTTATCTGCAGGGGAACAAAGACCAAAACTTCCACAAGTGTTGGAGAGATCATTTGACATCAGATGGATGCACGACATACTGCGCTTTGAGGTTTTTTATAAATAACAATGAAATTTTACTCCCCAGCCCAACCGCTAAACTTGGTCCAGCTGTAATTAAATCCAACCTTTTGTTGTTCAAACTGGTCAGGTTTCTAAACTACATCAGCTTCTTAGGCTGATATTTCTGTTCAATGACCAGGTTTAGACAGGCAGGAACCGCTGCTTCTCTTCGTCCTAAGGGACTGCTTTGGTTTCATACAAATACGGCTTGTGAGAGTAAAGGATAAAATAACCTTTTTGCCAGACAGGGCTGGAGAAAGTCAATTCCCCTTTGTAAATAAAGGGTAAAGACCAAGTTATTTAGTTCTTTTCAGGAACAGTTTGCGGCTGTTTCAGGTGCATCTGCCAGCAGAGACAATTTTAAATGCAAGCGCTTTGCAACTTTGACAGTGATATTAGTTATAAAATGCTGAAACATAAACACGACAGATTGGAAAATCTGAAAGGAAATTGCAGTGATCAGGAATGGGAGAAATATATTTCCTTACTGAAGATGTGCATTTTCTTTGGCTAAATATCCTGTTGAAATTGTCCTAGCTCAGACCATTTGTTTGTATTGAAAGGGGGGGAATAAAGAATTTAAATAATAAAGGTAACATAATTCTTCTTCAAATGTGAACTACTTTAGAGTAGAAATAATGAAGACTTTTCTTACACAGAAGTGTTGCCTGGGGAGGCAGCGAGGGTACAGGGCAATGCTACAGCTGTGTGATGGAGACAGCATCGCCTTGCAGATTTACTGCACCACATCAGAAGCAGATAGAGGAGAAATGCAAACGGCTTTTTAGGTGAACAGGTGAGACATGACATTGACCAGACACTTTAAAGATAGTTTACAAAAAGAGAGAGGATTGGTATGACCTTCTCCTGACTCTCATGTTATTTATTATCTAGCGACAGGTTAGTGATTCTCTATGGCAACCGCCCCGGGTTCAGGAGTACCCGTGGCTCCCCAGAGCCTCACTTGAAACAACCCCTCTTTCTATGCAATCCTTCACTGCCTCTCGGGGTGGTGTAAGAAGTAAGGCTATGAGGGGGACTATAGAATAAATATGATAAAAACCCTTTATTTCTGATATCTTAATTCACAGATAGACCTGAATCTGGGATAGAGGAGAAGCAGCAATGGGAAGGCAAAGGATACCAAGAGCCGACAGGCAAAGGAAAGGGAGGCAGGGAAAAGAAACGGTGGACTGGCAAATGGAGATATTTATAGTGACTCTATGGCCTCCTGCTTCAGGGGCCAATTTTCTCTGTGGGTCTGGAAAGTGTCTCTGGTAAGTCCCAGAGTCGGCCAGGGCTTAGAGCTGGGTCTGTCTGCACCTCGTCCTTAAACAGAGGGCCCCCCAAAACACCAAAAGGGCTTGACAAACCTAAAGCTAAGTTTTATAAGGATATAAAGGAGATCCTCAAACTTTGCAAAACAGAGAAGCCACAGCACTTGTTTAGTAAAAAAGTAAAAGGGTTTGAAATAAATCCCCTCCCCACCCAGTCTCTCTCATAAAAGAAGTCCCTTTCTTCCCACCTTCCCTCTACAAGCACTGGGTGGAGAACCTTCCTTTTCTTTCCATCACTCTGGCCCCTGTTTGTGTGTTTGTCCACTGGCTCCCAGTGCTTGCAGCAACCCACCTCCCTCCCGGTTTGCTCCATCCTGCTCTCCTGGTTATCTCTTCCCAGCCTGGGGCGCAGCATCCTCCTGTCCTGCTTCTCAGCCACATTCAGTGACAGGACACAACAGACAAACACCGACCCCAACGTCCTGGGATGCAGGGACCCCTGGCAGGGTGCTGGGCAGGGAATACCTCCCTATATAGTCCCACGGAAGATAAGACATGGGAAACCCTGAGCCCTGTAGAGCAGGGGCTGGAGTCCAGCTGGGATACGTTGCACAGCTAACATATCACCAGACACATATATCCAGGTACCGAAATCCCGTCCTTCTGTCTATGATTAAGTAATATGAGTACAACATTTTCTTTCCCTGCATTTGCTCTACCCAGTTGATTACAGCTGCACAAAATGAGTTTCAGCCTGTGGGTTTTATGTTCTTGGTCCTTTGCATACGATTTTCTGCAGTGTTCATGCATTATGAGAAACTGCTGTTGCAGAACTTTTCCAAAGGTGTGAGCATGTCTATGTATTTTAAATTAAGACTTTGCAAGACAAGAAGGACTTCTCCAGTTGTATACTCTGCATCCACACTTAGGATAGGCCAGTGATTTGAAGAGAAGAAACTGTATATGTAAAAACCAATGCTTTATTTTAGAAGACATCCTTTAAAAACAAAAGCGCTCTGGAAACATTAAGTGCAAATAATTTACAAGACCACATGCACATGAAGTCTTTGTTATTGTTTCCTGCATCATCTCATGCAGTGGAACAAAAGGAAAAGGTTGGAATTTCCACTTTCTGGCATAAAGTATTTGTCAGTGCTGGCTCTCCAGCACCAAGAGGTCTCTTACCACAGGAGAAAATCCTATCAGCACTGAACCATGAGAGACAGTTTGGTCGTTTGTCCAAATTTTGATACAAATTAACATTATCATAAAAGCTTTTCATCCCTTCCCATCCATGGAAAAAAAAAACATCCATGGGCATATTCAAAGCATTCATTGCTTTGAATATGCCTCAGCCAGAAGGAACTGCTAAATTCATTGTTACTGGGATGGACTTCCTATCTATCACAGCCCACGAAACGTCACCTAATGTACTTCTAAACTGATCTTATGGTCAGTCATCAGGTAATCAATATGTTTAGAGCAAATGTGATACAAATATAACCCATGGCATATGGGGAGAGAAGGACAATTTTATCTTCCTGATCCCTAGCTGAGGTCCAAAGCACGTGATAATACTCTTGCAATACTGCAAGTATCATAAAAATGACAAGGACAGAACTTCCTGCTTAAACCCAACTCTTAAACAGTAATCACTCAGGATGCTCTGAAAGCCTACACTTCTCTGCACACAATAGCATATAAGTATACATGTGAAACCTCTCAAATGCCTCTCTCAGAAACTTTGAACGTGAAACTGGCCGTAAGACAAGGACAAAAGTGAGAGCGAACCTTATTTGACCAGTAAAGTATGACTGCAAGTTGCTCGTATGGTGGTACAAAATCCTTATCAGATAATTTTTTCTCACTTCATGCCTCTCCTCAAAAGAAAAGACATCAGCAACAACACCCAGTTTCATGTCACATGGATAAACTGTGTAAAAACAATTAGAAAAACATCAGTTCATTTCACATTCATGGGGCATGCTCCAAGCTCTGAAATAGCTCAGAGGTGGACAGAGGAACTGTAGCTGCCCAGAGTTCAGGGCTTGCATATAAATACCAAGATTATCACGTCTTAGAGTTTCTTCTTCCCACCCTCTGTAAATATGTGCTTCTCATTACTCAGTTCATAAATTGTATTGTTGATAAGGATGCTGTTACACTGCTGGATTGGAAAGAGGGGAAAGGATTCAGTTACCTAAATACCGAAATAACACTTTAGATGTGCCGGGTTATCCAAAACATCTCCCTGGAGCTGGTAGGTATGAGTAGGCATCTTCTGGAACAGCAACTCTAGATCAAATGGGATATCCCCAGGAATTTTCAGTAATACTAGACAACTAAGTTTAAGAAACTGAATCCCGTCTTGTGGGACATGGGTGAGAAAGGTACAGAATGCTTTGTCACACTCACCTCAAATGCTGCACCAGCTTTGACTGGCTGCAAAACTCTCTATAGCACAAGCAGGAACTTAACACATTTTTTGGAAGATATTTGATACTGAAAAGAGATAAGAATTCTTTTCATTTTATTTTCAATAATCATGTCTGGAAAATGTTGGGTGAAATATATCCTTTGTGGAATGAGACGGTCTCCTCCAGGAGGTGAGTCAGTACCTTTAAGATATAATTTGTCCTCCAAAGGGAGTCAAGGCTAACAATATTACCAAACTAAATTCTGCAGGCAATGCCAACACTGAAGTTGTGTGAATTCAAGACTTAATGTTTCACCAAATTTCAATTAAAAAATAAGATTTGATTTAGCAGGCTAAAGCACGCATTTCTTCTTCTCAGAGTAAAGACACATTGAGAGAAAAAAGGACATCGGTGCAGGGCTGGAGTACATCATTCATTGATGCTTTTGTGCATTTCAGACAAGGTTGCCATCTCTTTTGATTGAAGGAATTAATTTTGGTCACTCTCTCCTCCCTCCATTCTTTAAATGTGCCCCAGGAATATATCAGTAATTGCCATGTCTCCCAGGCAGATATTTTTTCTGAAACACAGTAGAAACTAAAGTATGGGGGCAGGAGTGCTTCACTGATATTAAAAAGCAAATCTATGAAAATTGATTAAATGGCTAAACACAACTTTTCTGAAATTGGTGGTAACTACACAGTTTGCCTGGTAAATGGTAAGAATCACACACCACCTGAGCACAATGTTCCCCCTTAGGCATAACAACAAGCCATTAATTGATAGACTGCTGACAGTTGTATTAAAGATTTTATTGTTGATGAAGTGTCTTTTTAAAATTATACTCTGTGAATATATAAATCCTGGTAGAAGTAGATGTTTCAGACAGAAATCTCATCTTCAATTTGCAACTTGATTAATTATATTTTGGTAAAAAATAACACAATCAGAAGAGCATCTTTTTACCCTTCTCCTCTCTACTTACCTTTCACTGTCAACCCAAGGTACTGACAGCAGAAAGTTCAGTTTTATTTTTTTTTCCCCTTCTAATTCTTTTTCCCAGTGGTAAATCTAAAAAAAGATATGACCTTAAAAGAAACTACTAAATGTCTGGTAGTACTTAAGTATCATGTAGGGCATACAAAAGCTTCTCAAAACTGACAGTGATTTCCTCACTTGTATCCATCACTGTTACTGAGTTTTTGTTTGTTTGTTGAGGTTTTTTTGTTGTTGTTGGTTTTTTTTGTTTTTTTTTTTTTTAGTGTTACTTAGCACCTAAGAAAGACCAAAGAACTTCTTACATAGTTTTGGATATGGTTTGCAATACACAGAATGACCAAAGTATCGATGTTACAGCAGAATTACTGCATAGATGCTGTGCAGGTGACCACTGTCTGCACAGTAAATCCATTGCTATCTTAATGTGTCAGACATGGGATTTTCCCAGTTCTCCCAGATGCAAAATATGATCTGTTGTAAGAGTGCTCTACAGTTATAGTACAGAGACTTAACGTAGCGTTTCTTAGAGACTTCTCTTCTGTAACGCACATGTCATAGGGCAAGGTGCAACAGCAAGCTATTTCATCATCATTTAATTTATGGGCAGAAAAAAACAGTGGCCTGTGAAGGGTGGCAAGCAACCCAGTCAGCAGTGGGGTGGCTGCTTTGCTACAGAGACATGAAGAACCAAAAAGTAATGGTAAACAATTTTATTTCAGCCCATACTTAGCAACAGCTTGCCTGTGCTAAGCAAAGTTTGAACAGAAGACCCCACAGCATGAGACTTTTCTATGGTGTCTCCCAAAGTCCATCCTGATCAGAAACTGGAGACAATTCCTTGTTCCTAATTTTGTTCCCGTTGCAGAAATACTGAATGCCCATCTGTAACTTTTCCACAGTGTAAACCCACTTCATTACTTCTGAATAAGAAATCACTATGCTTGGAGCTTAATGAGATGTTTTACAGACCACAATTGCAGGGTGTTCATTTCTATAAGGAAGACAGAAAGCACTGTAAAAATACAGAATTAGACTTCAGACATACTGAAAAGTTCAGTTCGGGTGATCGAAGATGACAGGCTGAGACTACTGTCCTTTATCTGCAACCATCTGGGGTGTGTCTGCACCTTAGCTGGTTTTCAAAGCTCCTTTTTTTTTGTCACTGGAGAGAGATATTTCTATGCTGTGATTCATCTGACCTTTCTTGGATGTCTGTGATGAGATGAACTGAACCTTTGGAGTGTCCATATGCTGTGAAATGAGTCTAATGTGACCTGTACAGGTGCAGACACCCACACACTGAGTGTCTGCATTAGTCATGTGAATCCCTCCCTTTGCAATAACTTAATTTGCTGGTGGCCCTGTTCCTAAATCTGCTACGGGGTCTCTAGTGTCCCAGATGACCTGAAACTACCATAACAGCTAGACTTCTCTGGTGCTAAAAGGGACCAGCTCTTCTCTTATTTCCTCGTCCTGATCATTTATCAACACATTTTTCCTTTTCCTGATCATTTATCAACACATGTCCTCTCAGTGTTTCCCCTTTGTTTTCCCCTGATGTCTTCAGAGGCAGCGGCTGTCCTTTCCATTGTCACCTGACAACAAAATTTGAGCTGAAGTTTTCAAAAATACATTTACTAACTGAATCTACAGATTGTTTGAAATTGCACTTTCTTAATGATAAAGTTATGGACTCAGAGTGGATTCATCAGAACGTGGATTTATATCCTGCAGGCTTCCTTTTGCCTGAAGGGTATTTCAGCACAGTGGAAGGAGATGTGCCCATTTCACTTGGTTCTGCAATAAGCACATGAGAAACAACAAAAAAAAAGCAGAAACCTGGAGGCAATGCTGCTTGAATACTGCAATTTGTCTGTGTACAGTTCTTGGAATCGAAGCTCAAATCCACTCTAAATGGTCAGAGCCATTGACATAAGTTGTCCCAACAATGCTAGTGATGGTAGAATGACAGTAAAAAGAGAGGTTTGTTTTTTAATTAATTTTATTCTGATTTATAAATACTGTGACAAAAAATGCCCATCTTTTATTTCAATTGAAGGTTCTCTTGCTATATAAATTTGAGATAAATAAAAATCGGAAAAAAAAAAGAAGAAAAAGAAACTTTCTTTTAAGGGGTTGCACAGAAAAAATAAGTTCCTAAACTTCCTCAAATTGGCAACTTTTTGTTGAAAAATGGAAATTTTCTGTGGTTAAATTTTTCATCCCAAAATAGCTTTTAGAGATTTTGCTCTTTACATACAGACTGGAATTTTCAATGGAAACACCTCTGACTACATCTATTCTTAAGATTTTTGGGCGTGGCTTTTCATGGTACCAAAGAGAACTGTGGATTCTGGAAGGCTCAGAGGTCATGTCTACAGCAAAAGTCAGGAAAACTTAGACAAATTATGTAACTATATGGATGCAAAGTGATTTAAAGCAACCTAAATTATATCTACATTGGTTTCCTAATAGTATGTATTTACATTGCTTCATTAAACCATTAAAAATTAATTTGGAGTTAATTTCCCATGATCTCCTGTGCAAACAAATTCTTACAGAAAGAGGTGATTGCTCCTCTTCGGGTTGGCATGTAGATAATCTCTCTGCCTCGATATTTAGCATGAACTCATTCGTGGCAGATTAAAATATTTGAAAAGATACATGGACAAAAGCAGTAAAGATATGAGTTTTATCTACCTGTGGTCTACATAAAAGTAATATTCTGGTGCTTGCCACAGTACAATAAGCACTGCTAAGTCCTACAGAGAGGTGGTGTGGTCAAGGGTCATCACTGCCTACGCTCTAAGCTGCAAAGCAGGTCATTTAGAGGCACTGTCCCGGGGTCTGTCCTACACTAGGTTTGTCCAGAGTTTTTACTCTTCTTAGTAAGGTCAAAACAGATCCTAGCCTAGATGCAGTTCACTTTCCCACAGACAGTGAGCGGAGGCAATTTATTCTTGTCTAGCAGCAGACACACTATATTAAATTGAATTTGGAGCCATCTCCACTTGGCCACGAAGTTTTTGGTCTGCCTGTAAATAAGCAGTGTGTGTTTTCTGCTGCATTCAGTGTGTTGCGAAACACACACAAGCAGGGGATTGAAGCAAGGGACAACTGCAGCTAAATGGCAAATGGCCAACAGGTCACAGGCGAAGCAGAGTTGGTCAGAGACTTGAAAGGAAGACAAGAAACCTGAACAGGTGTGAATTACAGCCCTAGGCACGGTGCAACAGAAGGCAGAAGGGCAGCAAAGTGGGAAATGCAAGAGCTGAAGTGAGAGATGATGAAAACCTGTACGATCATGCTGGAGCATGGGAAAGACAGGTCTGAACAATGCTTAGGGCTTGAACGTTTGATAGGAAGGTCAATGCTAAAAGAAGGCGAATTAAAGGCTTTTTTTTTTTTTCAAATGAAACCCTTCCTTCCTTCCTTCCTTCCTTCCTTCCTTCCTTCCTTCCTTCCTTCCTTCCTTCCTTCCTTCCTTCCTTCCTTCCTTCCTTCCTTCCTTCCTTCCTTCCTTCCTTCCTTCCTTCCTTCCTTCCTTCCTTCCTTCCTTCCTTCCTTCCTTCCTTCCTTCCTTCCTTCCTTCCCTGTTCTACAGGAAACATTTGGACTTTATGCATGTTTCCATTTGGAAACATTCCACATGTGGACTCAACCTCTATTAAAATCACAAAACTGAATATAAGCAGTGGAAATCACCTGGCTTTGCTGATGTACCATTTTTCCTATGACCACTTCCTTGCCCAATAAGAATTAAATACTGGAGGTGACAAAGGAAACAGCATTGCTTAGTGGTAAAGTATAATAATATCTTGCATTTTACTTTACTTCCCAGAAGAGACATCTGTCCACGGAAGGCAGGGCACCACTACCCTGTTCCTCTGCACAGCCATGCCTCGCAAGCTGTGAGAGCAACGCAGCATTTCAGAGAGGGTGGCGCAAGCAACATTTTAACTACTCATCTTGTGTTCTCTGAATGGAGGATGATTGTGTTGGTAAATTGCATTCTGTGCTACCATTTGTTCTTCTTTCTGAAGGAAGAGTCGGTCTTGAGGCTTCTGAGGGCAAGCAGCAAGAACCACTTTCTTTCTCCCGTGTCATAGTTTCTCAGGCAAAATGTGCAATACACTTATTTTGCCATAATAGGTTATATACTTTCCTGGCTGCCGAGAAGAATGAAATCAATGGATTGCTTTTCTAAGATTGTCTCTGCAAAGATGTATGTAAGTATTGATTTGGAGCAGCCCAGAACAGAACAAGGTATAGGATCATCAGAAACATCATTTAATTTTGGAGGTCCTTGGGTCTATGGTACCAGCAACTGGAGCAAGTGCAAGTGCATGTGGCAGTGTGTCATCACCAGTAAATATCAAGCCAGACTAGCTGGTGAGTACGGTGAAGTGATCAGGAGCCAGTGGGGTGTGTGTTTAACTGGGAGTGATACAGCTGGCAGATTTGGCTACTGGCAGGACTGGAGGTCCAAGGCAACTGCTGGGGAGACTGTAGGGTTTGGGAGTTGATTGAGGTAACAGCTTTTGTGTGTGTGTGTCTCTAAATGGGGCAGGTGTGAGATTGGTGGTCCAGGGGCAGCTACCAGGCAGACTGAGGTCACTTACTGGACAGGTTGCCCAGAGAAGCTGTAGATGACCCATCCCTGGAAGTGTTCAAGGCCAGGTTGGACGGGGCTTTGAGCAGCCTGGTCTAGTGGGAGGTGTCCCTGCCCAGGGCAGAGCCTTGGAACTAGGTGATCTTTAATGTCCCTTCCAACCTGAACCATTCTATGATTCTATGGATGCATCCACATTGTACACATCTATGTGTCTGTATTTTTTCTGACTAATGGCCTTTTTCTTAGCTAGAGAACAGGATGAGGCCATTGGTACTGTTTGTGTTCATGCGAATGCTGAGTCTGCCTGACTGTGTTATTTCATGTGGCCAGGCTTGTGCCTATTGGGAACATGTGCCCAGACTCACTTCTGGCTGGAGCAGGGGACCAGACTCCTGGTGAGGAGCTACAGCTGTCCCACCTCTATTGGCTTATGGATCTCAGCAACCCCTGACAGCATGCATGTAAAGTTGGGTGAAAGAGGCCACCCAGAGTGTTCTTTTCAGGTGCTTCTCCCTTGTGATGGACAGGCAGTTCTCAAAGGCAGAATGAGTCCATGGTATTTTCTATGAATGTGAAGCAGTGGTGATGTTTCCTAAGATGCCCCTCTCTCCTTACAGCTGTGCCCTTGCAGGCAGCAAAGCAGGGAGGGAATGCTAAACATTTTCCAAGCTGTCAGAAACTGTCTTGAGTACCTCATTTGGTTCTCCTTGGCCTGCTATCCATTTTCAGCACATCTGAAGATTTTTTTACCCCTCATTGGCTTTGATGATTCCCAGTTCCCTTTGTTCTCTCTCTCCCATATATCCTCCAAAGAACCTTCCTCATTCCATCAGCTCAGATCTACTGCCTAGTGTCCAGTCTCCATCAGCCCCCTTCCAGACAAGTAAAAGACATTTTTGGGACCCCTACCACACAGCTTCCTTGCCGATGGAAGCCCTTCAAATCTTCTGCAAAGCTTTACTTTCCTGCAAATCCCTTATGAAGCTCTTTCTTTACCATTGAGCCTGCTGAGGAAAAAAAACCAACAAAAACCTCAAGAAATCGGACAATGCTTATCAGACCAACCAAGAAAGAAAATGTTTCCTTGTGTTGTCTTGTCTCTTTGCATGAGGCTGTTTTCTCTTGCCTTACACTTTACATACAAGCTCTCAGAGACAGAGACTGTCATTCTAATCTGTATATTTCACCGCAATAGTTCATGACGAGGCCTCTGGGCATTACAGTAATACAAACAGCAGTAACAAAATAAATACGATGGCTATTCCTAAAGCGTGGCTTGAAAAATCTACCTGGTCACTTCACTTGCCTGGACCTTTGCTCGTTCAAGGTCAAAGAGGTGAGAGAACAGAGCTTTCTCAGTAAAATCTCTCAACCTTCCCTAACCCAAGTGATTTCTGCAAGTTCTTTTTATTGTTACTGGTCACATTACAGTTCCGCACAGTTAAAAAATATTGTAGAAGCTACAGTTATTATAGTTATTAACATTTTATGGCCTTGTTATTCATACCTTAAGCTCCTTAAAATGAAGTGGTGCATTTTAAGAGAGCAGCATGTATTTAATTGATTCCACTGTAAAAAGATTGCCCTACTTCAGTGGTTGCCACCCTTTTTCCTTGGGTTTTGCTTCTATTAATGATGACAATATCAATTTTATCTCTTTAAGAGTAGTGGTACCAAGCAGTTCAAATGTTCTTACTCTGCTGTGTAGCTGTGCTTAGTTTAAACATTTTTCCCTCTTTCATAATCAAACACCGTGCAAAGATTTGCAGGGCTCGGAGCTACCTGCTCATGCACATATCTACCTCCACCTCAGAGAACAACGTCATGGATTCATGTCATTGCCAGTATAATTGAATTATACATATTTTCTATGGTGTAAGTGCACATCCTTGGAGAGCTACCAGTAAGTTGCTGATGTCCATGGAAGGAGTTTATCTCACCTAACTCCAGATGTCTGTAGAGTAGATACTTATGTCTACAGTGACTTATTTAGAATCCACTTCCAATTGCTGTAGAGCTACAAGACTGCTCGCTTGAACAACCTCAGGAATATATTGCACCATGATATCCGTCTCCCTCTAGACAGGCCCCCTTTTCTCCCTTGATTGTGTGGGAATCCTAGAGTAAAATAATTGAGGAGAAAAGCCATGATCCCAGTTAGTTCTTGGGTGGTGGCAGTTTCTTTGTATGCCAACGTTTCTCTTTGTCGAGTCCCAAACATTTAGCACACATTTCCCTTCTGTTTTGTACATTTACACCAAGAGTCAGGGACAACCTTACTCTAAGTGCTTATACAGATGCAAGCACAGGGGTCTTTATTCACCACAGGGGACTGTAATCATTGGAACATAAAACTAAACAATTCTGGTCACTCAGGAGTACTGAAAAACAGCTTCCTTATCTTTTCTGACTGAAAGAACTTCAGACACGTGCATTTGGACAATGTAAGCTTATATTTCTATGAGATCAGGAAGGTCAAAAAACAAAGAGAATGAAAAAAACACAGGCAATTGAATTACAGAACAGTGATAAAGTCAAAGTGGTGTATGTTCACGTTATCTTTCCCAGTCTGAATGAGTCATTACAATTTTGATACTTCAGTGTCCTGGTAAAGATTGATGGAATAGGAAATGGCCACTCATAAATTCATTGCCATAAGAGATGGTAATGAGAAAGGAAAGCAGTACAAATGTAAACCATTCTTCTCTACATCACATACCCATACCCCTGGCACATTTCTGCTACATTGGCAGCCTCTGCTCTATAGAGAGCCAGGAGCTGAATGTGGTATGGCTGTCGCCAAACACATGGAACAGGACAGAGGTGTATTGTAACTCACATAGCGCAGGCAGCGTGCCAGACAGCATCTGGAAGCTCACATAACATCTGTCTGTATGTTCTAGTTAATCTGAAACCCCAAAATGCACTCAATACATATATATATATATATTTATTATTTTATTTTATTTTATTTTATTTTATTTTATTTTATTTTATTTTATTTATTTTATTTTATTTTTCTATTTTTAAGACTTTTTTAAAGAAAGGAAAATTGGAACCAGTTCAAAACTCTGTAATTAAATGTGATGTCACAATAACAAAATAGTATACGAGGCTTACTGGACTGCTAATCTGAAAATTTTAAGGTACTTTCAAATACAGATGAATTTTTTCTGCAACTATTTTTTTTTCTTTCTTGTTTTACACACACATCCACACAGAAAAAAACCCAACTTCTGTACCTGAGTTGTGTGGCATTTCTAGGCCTGACCTAGGTAACCACCTGCTGACCTGATTTGCTATGACCAAGTCAAAGAAATATCCTTTGCTCGATGAGAAGAAAACCCACCTAAGTAGTGTTCTCCTGAGTTTCCCAATGGGATGAGTATTCAAAGAAGGGATACAAAAAACACAAGGGAAGATATGAAGAACCTAGAGTATTTAGATCACAAGACCTTGTAGCTGTTCTTTGGTTATCTCTTATTAAATGAAGCATCTCTATTCTGACTATGGCCTTAATACTACTGCCTAAAATGACAGTAAGAGATTCACAACTGAAGGCACCGGGAGGTGGGAGAGAGACACATGCTGATTGCTACTGTTGGCTTCTCTTTCCACCTGCTGTTGCCTGGTGCCCGCGGTTGTCTCAGTGCTGGCCATCAATCGCTGCCAATGTCACCAATCCACCCGTAACTCATCTACACATATTCCCAAAGAGTCCAAGAGGGTAGAACAGAACCAGTCATTTGGTAGCTAGAAGCTAATAGTAGAAGAAGGCCTTATGAGTCTTTGGTCCTCCATGACGCCTCTCCACCAATGCAAAACTGATCTCCTTAAAATATTCACTTTGCTGCAACCATCCTAAATTCATAATGAGCATAGTGTGCACCACAGATTGCAGCTCTACAAAACTGATGGTGACTTTGGTGGTGGGAATTCATTGCACCTGATCTTATCTGACCAAAGGTCAGGCCTCTGTTCCCGCCTTGCCATCTGGGTCCTTTGCTGAAGGTAATACCTCCCTTTGCACGATTACTGCCACGGATTCTGGACGTAATCCCCTCCTAATAATGAAATTATCACCTCAGTGATTCTTTCTGCCAGTTTTAGGCTAGCATGAACAGCCCTGACTTCTTCCACAGATTATTGAAGGAAAGTAGAGGACTGGCTAAGGACTGGCTTGGATTACCAAAGATAAATAAACTGAAGTCATCTCTGAGAGGTGTTAGTGTTCAGGAGTGTCTCTGTCCCTCAGTTTAAATCAGAACGTAATCCCATTAATTTTTCCCCACAAACTGTTCCCCCTAGCCCTCTCATTTCTCTGTCTGTTCGTATTTGCTGTTCTTGATTTGCTCTTACTCTATGTGAAATAGTGAATATGGAAGGCCACATTTTTTACTAATTATTGCAAGAAAGATTTATTAACATAAATTTTTTGTAAATCTTGTAGTATGAACCCCATGACATAATTTTTCTGTACTTTAATATTTCCTCTTACTCCTTTCTTTCATGGACTATTTCCTGTACATAAATTACTTTACTTCTCCTCCCAAAACGTGAATCTCATTGTTTGCTGATTTCTGCTTATGCTTCTAACCCCTGTTGGTCCTTTTTTCTTTCTATTTCTTTTTGGGTTTGTTTTTTTTTTTCACAACTTTCTTCAATTTAATACCTGTTCATCATCATTAATGAACATATTAATTAAAATACCGACACACTGTTTGAGAAGGTTGTTTGACACCTCCGCTGTATCCAGTATATAGTGTTACTGACTTTGATGTTGACAAATGCAATATTTTTACAATAGCTAGTATATTGTATTATTCATACAGTTTTAGTTTTTACAGGAAAAGTTAAATAGTTTAGCATTATTTTACCACTTGTGCTCTTTCCCTCAAAATAAACAAAATGAAATTATTAACTCCAACTGAAGTATTATTATATTTTCCTGGTTCTTCTGCAAGGGTATTGCATAAGCACATGGGGGTCAAAGAAGAGAGCTGTTAGGAAGAAAAGTGTCTGCCAAATATTGTTGAGCAATGTATTAACATTATTTAAATTCCTTTTAAAGAGCAGTCCTTCCCCCCACAGTTTCTTCTTGACAGGTGTCAGTTGAAGAAGAGATGAGTGCGGGGGTGGGTGTTCTTATCTAAAAGGATTTTAAATAATTTTACTGACATTATTTGGATCAAAATTACTGCCTAAGTAATGTTATAAGGAGTTTTGTCTTTTCGAGGGTAGTCAATTATGTTACATTTCTCAGTAGCCCTACCTTTCAAATTCCCTTCCTCCCCGTGTGGGACCTGTGTGTTTCTATTTTCGCGGGGTATAAGATGCCACAGTGGTACCTGATTGGTCACAGTAATTAATTGAACACTTCGTGAATATTGGTCTAAGGAGACACAAGTGAGCTTCAAGGGCTTGAAGTGCTGGCTCGCTTTGCTGTGAACCTGTGGCAGTTCAGCAGTTCTGCAGCTGTGGAGTGATGGGGGTCCTGAGGCGCTGGGCTTGAGTGATTGGGTACGCGCTGTGCTTTCAGAACGGCTGAAAAACAGCAGAGGATTTCTAGCAGAGAATTTTAAGTAAACTTAAGAGCACTATAGTTCTGCTCTGTGCCCTTTCTTCCTCTGTTTTTCTTTCTGATCTATTTGAAAAAAAAAAAAAAATAGTGTTTTTCAGCCTCTTTGGGTGAGTGGCTCTCTTTGAAGTAAAACTAATAGCATGTTTTTCCTTAAGCTTGCTCTAAATATAGGAATAATAAATCTATTATGCATCATCCATTGAACTTCTTTGTGCATATCTCTTGAGTGTCGGCAAAGAGGCAGGCAGAGTTTTTTAAATAGTGGCAGATGATGTGTTTGAGGAAAAGTTTACATTTTAATAGCGGTGTCCAAAACTAACTGCTGTTGTTGATAAACATGAGAATTGTGTTCTTCTCAATACATTACAAGAAATAATTGACAGGTGAAATGGGGAAACTAAGAATAAGACTTTTTTCAATTCGATGTCTGATTCTGCTGGTAAAGCGTAGAGCAGCTCAGCATAGAAAGGATTAGATCTTGTTCCCATAACCTCTGTGAACTGATGCAGCAGTGTTAGAGATGCTTGGAGGAAGACCCCAAGGTAAGTTTAACATATTTTCCTAATAAGGGTTTCCAAAATTCGAAATGCAGAAGAATTGTGCTTCTTTTTCAGAAATTATTCATGTCCTGCATAATATAGGGGGAAAAAGCATTAAATAGTCCTAAAGTGAAAGACTATCAATAGAATATAGGGTTATCAGATAATACCTATCAACTAATATACAAAACAGTACCTATCAACTAATATAGAAAACATATAGTCATATAACTATAATGGTTTGTGACTGAAAACTTTTAATCATATAATCATAGAATCTACGAATCTATGATTATATTATTCTATGACTGAAAACGGTTGCTAGCTGAACATTTGAGAAATGTTGGTATAAGTAGATATAACTCAACAAACCAAACCAAAAGTTAAATAAAATTCTGTCATTTGCTTCAGTGGCCAGTCCAGCACAAAACACGATATTCCCTAATAATAAAAATTCAGAGAACCACTGAAAACTGAAGATATTAAAAAAAAAAAAAATAATTCCCTAGTAAGGTCTCATCTTTGTACAAATTCTTTCCTTATGGTAAAATTCCTAGATATATAGAAGAATCCTCTAACCCCTAAAAAAGGATTTCTATTAATTATGTATCTCTTTGACCTATATTGAGTTAATCTATTAGTACACTTTCCCTTCCACAAGCTGAACTTCAGGGAGGCTTAGACATGCTATTCAACCTGATTATGTTATTTGCAGTATCCTGGCTGACTACATAAACAGATCAGAAATTATTTCTACATGTTTTGCGTGATTTAGAGATTTAATTTTTAATACGTATGTAAATATTTATCATATAAATGTGGAAAAAAAAAAGTCCTAGAGCTGCTGTGATTTTCTATTAGACAAATAACCCCCTAGGTAGATAAATATGCTATGATGTGTCCAAGTAAGTAAGGCAGTAAACAACGCAATAAGCAGAATCTGGAACTTGTTATTCGAAAGGAGCAGATCTAATGCCCATTTTTCTTCTGTTTCTCCAGAAAGGTCCATGGAGGATAAGAGGCTGAGATAAGGATTGAGAAAGCTGAGCGAATCACAGCATGCTCTAAAATGTAGAATTATTTAGGAGAACTTAACTTGACCTCTTCATCCTCACTAATAACTATTTATGTAGCATCCTATATTTGTGAGGTTCTCTTCAGAAATTATGAAAAAGACATGATCTCTGGCTCAAAGTAGAGAAACAAGAATCATAACAAGAGATGGTGGAAAGTGGGTGGGAGGAAGCAGATTTATCACAAGTAAAGGTAATTGGGTGGTAATTGCATATAGATTTCAGCATTTAAACTTAGAATTAGGACAGAGAGAAGAAGAGGAGTAGCTCGAGTTGAGTGTTAAAAATTACAGCTCTGAAGAAGGCATTTGAAAGTAGGGAGAGTAGCCACCCATTCAGTAGAAAACAGTGAGATACAAAAAGGTTTATGGAAAAAAGTGGAAGACTTGGGACTGTGAGTTTCTAATGTTCTGCACACCTCAATAGGTCAGAAAATTGTGAAAAGATGGGTAAAGGATGAGACTTTAGATCTGTAAGTCCTTCCCTTATATTTCCCTTCACTCCACTGATATGTTTACATGTCTTGGTATCTAGCACCTGGAAATTCAAAAGGCTGATGGTTGGACTCGATGATCCCAAGGGTCTTTTCCAACCTAAATGATTCTATGATTCTATGATTGCGAGCAGGACAGTGTCTAAGCTGTGAGGCTGTGATAATTTATACATTTTTGACCCTAGCAGGTCCCAAAGAATTCAAGGAAGGCAAACACTCTTCTCTGAAATCTGTCACGCACATGAAGGACACATACCAACCTGTCCTCCACACCACCTTCCTGCAGAGGAAGTTGCCAGAAAGAAATCATCTGAAATGTTAGGCTTTCATTCAGTGTAAATTTGGATGTTTAGGGATATGTAATGGAGGGGAATCTCTTTGGTCAGTGCATCCAGTCCTCTGCACACTCTCTGTCTCACAGGATCCCTTTTGTGAATATAAGCTACATCTTGAAACTAGCTCAGAGGTTATTTCGCTCCTACTCTTCTGGATCCAGATTGCTCTAGTGCATATGTTTTCATCATAGTTCCTAATTAAAACACATTTATGACCAGTTTATTACCCACTGCACCTTGTGGTTCTAGGTTTTTTTCTTCTTTTCTGATGCTTCCCTGACCAGTGTATTTATAAAGAGCAATCATAAACTGGTGTCTCGCCTTAATAAAATCTTCTTTTTTTCTAGACTTTCTAAGTAGACCTCTTGTGCATCAGACTAAGCACATGCTCCTGCTGGAGTTCATATTTGCAGGTAAGGTCTTTTAAAGGTTTTTTTTTTTTTTCTGTAGCACAGACACTTTCTTACTGTTACAACACATACCTTTCTTTAAGTATCGTATTATTCATCCTATCTTCTTGTACCTCCAGCACCTGAGAATCTTTTCCTCTCTCTCCCACAGAAGAATGTAGTTATGGTGACATGTGCGTTTTTCACCTCTACACTGCACTGCTGTTTTTCACTGCATATATTGCTGAATGGAAGAAAATAATGTACAGTCTCAGCTGGTTACTGACCTCCCCCATGTATCAAGATGAGCCATAAACGTACCTGTTGCTCCCTTGGCTGTCGGTGAACTCTGCTCATCGAAGCAATTCATAAATAAGGCTGCAAATACCTTAGAGATTCTCCTTCTAGGTGCCTCAGCAACTGCCAGAATAATTTTTAACTATTTAAGCATAAGTCATACAGCAGACAGAAAAAGAATCATTTCATTGGAGATGAACAGGTTGACTAAGCTTCCAGAAAACATCCGCACTGAATCGAACCACTTGTTGTCTGCATCAGAATTCCCCTGTTTGATCAGATCTTTCCATAATAAAGAGAATGAAATTTGCAACAACTATCCCCATATAAAAATGATCTTAGCCTGAGCAGAACTTTGCCTACCTGTTATCTGCTAAACACTCAAATATTCTAATGATGGTAACCAAAACAAAGACCATAGAAGTATAATATAGATTTTACTCACTGCAAGCAAATCGCAGTATTTCTGTTTTTCAGATCAATACATTTTATTTCTCAGTCCGAAAGAACGTGAATATTATTGTAGCCCATGACATTTGTAGGGCTGTACAACATGGATATTTATTAAAATCAAAATAAAGCTTCTCTGGAGTCCAGTTGGTGTTTACTAAGCTCTTCCTTTAAAAAAATTACTTGGACCTTTTCTTGTGTTTGCAAGATGAAAAAGAATGAAGATACTTAGCCAAGCAGGAAGCAAAGAAAAAAACAATTCAGAAATCCTCGTATTAAAGAAAATATGTTTTTTGAAAGATTTTTCCCTTTTTATTAACCCAAGAATTTTCCTGTAAACTGAGGTCTCCCAGGGTGGTATTTCAGGGAATTTTTAAGAAAGTGCTGCATATCTTTCTTTGATCATAGTTAACAAAAGACGAAAAAGTAAATAACTAATCACTAATGATCACGTGGCGCTCACTGCCACAAAATAGTCCACCTGAGCACTTAGCAGGATTCCCAAGGACAGGCACTGCGTTGTGATGTACAGCGGTGGAAGAATCAACTAGCGTGCACGTATGTTTGCAAGAATGGGTGCTAGAAGAGGAACACGCTGCCTACAACCTAACAAAATAATTGCAGGATAAAGGCAATACAGTTCCCTTTCTACCCCGTAGTGCAGGCGCAGCCAGGAGAGACCCACACCTGGTGTGTGCAGGCTTCGATGCAGGATTAAGGGGCTGTAGGTCCTGGTGTGGGTACCCACAGGGGTACGACCATCACGTCTCCAACAGGAAGGGTGTGAAAATACCTCTGAGAAGAGGGATGCGTGCTTGTAACCCCCATGTCCTGGGGGAAGGGAGTTGTGCGCGTTCAACACGGTGCGTCTGCGTGGGTGCGTGTGGGCGCGATTACAGCTTTTGGGGATAAGTTACAGGAGGATGTCTCGAAATGCGTAGGCGTTCATTAGCATTTTGCAAGTGTCTCGTGTTGTGGTTTATTTGTTTTATTGCTGGATTGATCCTGACTGTATAGCTCGCTGATTGCAAGATAATGATGTGTCGTTAGTGAATCGACATACCTCCTTGATACTGATTTGATTTAAACCACATGAATTGAGCAGGTTTTTTTCCCCGTAACACCTAGGAATGGAGCACTGGTTTTAAGGCACAGTAATAAGTTACAGTCTTGGGCCAAAAAACAGAGCTAAATGGAACTTTTGGGGAGATATTTGTAAAAATATAAATTTCTTTTAAAAATCATGTTTTATAGTCATTGCGCTAATTTTCGGAGTTATATCTTATGACGGGGTGCTTCTAGACCTTTTCAGCTGAACTGAAACAGAAAGTGTCTCAGAAGTGGCTTTCCCAGGGCATTTCTAGCTTGGTATCTTAAAGACAACTCCGAATTTCAAAGGGCTTTCAGGTAAGCTTCTACACTTTTTGTTTGGTAAAAAAAACCTGGCCTCCTAGTTGGAGAAACTCACACCACATTCTGGATCAATACTGCATTTCATGATCTTAAGTTTATCTCCAGTTGAACTTCAGAAACATCTGTTGCACGAAGAATAATTAGTAGAGAACAACAAAAAGACAGACACCGAAAAACTTAAATAGGAACAAAAGCTCCTGCAATGATATGTTTCTTCACATAAACAAAATAAATGAGGGTGGCAAGCTGTGAGATACCCACAAAATGGACTACTCAGTAAGTACCAGTATGAAAAGGACAGCCAGAGGTGGTGGTGCTGTCAGAGGAGAGCTGTGGGAAAGAAATAAGCAGAAGTACAAAAATATATATATTGGAGAGAGAGAGCGAGTAAAAGAAGCTGAGAATTCAGAAGTACACCAGAACACCCACTGGGTTTGTTTTGAACTAATCCAATCCATTTTTATTTTTATTTTTTTTTTATCCTTTTGGTCTGAAAACTAAAACCACTGATTCTTTCCTGCTGGTCTCTATGCCTCTTTTAGCTACTTAAAAAAAAAAATCAAAGAATTACAGCACAGCACCATCTATGGTTGCTAAAACTCCTCAGAACCACAGCATTAGAGGCACTGGGCTGTGCTCAGCAGAAAATAGGCTGTTATTTAAAACATATCAAAGAAGAGCTGAAGCAACAGTAATGGGTGGAGGGGTGTCCTGTGTTAAACTTGGGTTACAAAATTATTTTTTGATGTTATTGGGGCCACATTCCAGGAAGGTGAGATAGAACTTCGCAAAATGTGTAACCAAGTGCAGTTTATTTAAAGAAAAGGAGGAGGAAAATATTTCACTGACACAGGGAAAAGAGCAAAGGCAATAACAACATGAGCAGTCTGGTAGCTACAAAAATGATTGGGAGTCAAGATATCATTTCACTGCGTCACCTTAAAAAAAGATCATCTTCAGCAAGCCTTGCAACCCGTAGCTTTGAGCAGAGATCCTCTATGTTTTTGGAGGTTTCAGCATGACCATTAGCTTCTTAGAAGAAAGGCTATTAATATGCAATAAGCTCAAAAATAGTAAGACCAAAGCACTATTTTATGTATCTGAAAAATAAAATTAAAAAGCAACAGTTACTGAAACATGCAGATAATATTCTTGGCCAGCTCCTTCCTATGTGACACTCTTTTTTCTGATTTTTCTTTTTCTCCTTAGCCTTTTCTTTCATGTCTTTAGGAGGATGTATACGCCTGATATACCTGTTGCAGTAGCTGTTTGCTTTAAAAAAGTCCTAATTCTGCTCTTGCACAAAGAGTTATTTCTTGGTTCACTGAATGACACCTGCTTTGCTTTGGTGTGAATGAAAGGAGTTTTAAACTGCTTCTCAGGATACTACAGAAGCAATAACAAACTCCTGCAATGGGGTCTACGTCAGACAGACAGATGAGATGTCAATCCACAGATTCTGGCAGAGGAGGTTGCCATGGAATCGTAGATACTTCCTAGATGTGAAAAATGTTATTTTGATGTCTCTTGAATTGGATAAGGAAATATTTGTCAGTAAGGCTGGGATTTACCTCATCAAGGTTTAGCTCTCTAAAGTTAGGCGTTATTCAGGTCCTATCTATGGTCAGTAAGAAAACAGAGGCATCCTCAGAGGGTACGGTCATGCTCGTTATTGTGAATACTTGGGTTAGGATTGTTTTCTAAGTAACATCTCTCTCCACTGAGTACAGAAGGAACCCCAGTTTAGTCTACATACCTAATTTTTCATAGTCTAAATTTCAGTCAAATGGATTTCACATTTCACCTTATTTTAGGAGGGAATTAATTGTGTTGTAGGTGCTTAACCACTGAAGGCTAGAATACAGAAAAATGGATTTCCTTGGGTCTCAGATAATCCATATGAGGACGCAATCCACTCATTAGTAATAGGATGGGAACTCCAGACTAAAACGTCTAATGTATTGAAAAATAACAGCATCTCAACATTAATGCAGGATTCTAAAAAACTGAACCTCCCTTTCCCAAGATGGGAAAGGATTTGGGTAAAGTGTTTTCTTAGACTCTTTTGAAAATTTTCCTTCAAGACAATTCACAAACATCCTCAAGAATTAATCACAATCAGATACCAAACCATAGAATGGCAAACTAATCTCTCTTTCAGTTTTGGCCTACATTAATAATATGTTTCAGCATCATAACTGTTTTCAGCCAATTGGTTTAAATGTAGTTTATCTATCTCAAAGGCAACTGAAGTTTGCCGTAGAAGTATCGGTTCAGTTTCAAGAGTGCGTAACCTCTGAGCACAACTGCTGTAGTTTAGCTGTGGGGAAAAATACTTGACTACTTTTATCAGACTAAAAATACAGAAAAATCCAGAGAAGGTGACAGCCTTGTTCATCAAACGAAGACACACAGTCTTCATTTCAGTTAACGATGCCAAGTAATGGCATGCAGAGGATCATTTCAGTGACATAGAAAGAACAGAGAGAATACTTCTATTGTTAATTACAACAATTAATTTCTGATGGATAGAACATTTAATGGAACAAAATAATTACAGGAGGATTGCCTAATTTAGTTATTTGATTATTCACAATTTTAAGAAAGAATCTTTTCTGCTCTACACGGTGCACCATCTTGCTCCCATGGATTTCCAAGTGCTGCAAATGAAGCTGAACTAACTGGAGGTTTGGTTTTCCTAAGGTACTTGAGAAACAGGAAAGTTCTCCTGAATCAGGCCTTGTGCCTAGCTAAAAAAACATGGGAGGTACTTTTTGAGCTTCCCAACCACTACAGGATGGGAAATGCCCAATTCCAAAAAACATTCTGTTGAGATCCAACAGTAAGAATGGCTGTAGGAAATGGCTGCTGAGTTACAGCTCCAGTCTGAAAAAAGCAATTCAACAAGATTTTTCTGTAGGCAATCTTCTCAAAAGCTGTTCTCATGAGACCCCGCCTGGAGTACTGTGTCCAGCTCTGGAGTCCTCAGTATAGGAAGGACATGGACCTGCTAGAAAGGGTCCAGAGGAGGGCCACAAAGATGATCAGAGAGCTGGAGCACTTCTTCTGTGAATACAGGCTGAGAGAGCTGGGATTGTTTGGTCTGGAGAAGAGAAGGCTCCAGGAAGACCTTATAGCAGCCTTCCAGTACCTAAAGAAGGCCTATAGAAGAGATGGGGAAGGACTCTTTATGAGAGTGTAGCGATAGTACAAGGTGTAATGGTTTTAAACTGAAAGAGGGGAAATTTAGATTAGATATGAGGAAGAAATTCTTTACTGTGAGGGTGATGAGGCAGTGGAACTGGTTGCCCAGAGAAGCTGTGGCTGCCCCATCCCTGGAGGTGTTCAAGGCCAGGCTGGATGAGGCTTTGAGCAGCCTGGTCTAGTGGGAGGTGTCCCTGCCCAGGGCAGAGTGGTTGAAACTAGATGATCTTTAAGGTCCCTTCCAACTCTAACCATTCTGTGATTCCGTGATTCCATGAGAAATAGGAGAGAAAACCAAATAGCTTCTCCCTAATAGGCATAGTCACCTGAACTAAACAGAGACAAAATCTAGAAAGTGTACTCTCCAAGACTGATAATCATATTATGTTTCTTTATCTAACTCTGAAGCTTTTAACAGGCTAAGCTTGAAATTATTAAAAAAACCCAACCCAAACCAAAAAAAACCCAACAAAACAACAAACCCAAACCAAAAAAAACAAAACAAACAAAGGAAAACAAGTAGCCAGAGTTCACATCAAGGAACAAAGTGAAATCTTTCCTGAACAAGCGATTATCAAATTACAGATCTGTCACTACGGTTTCCTGCAAAGGGTCAGCACCTTCTCCTGTTCCTGACAGACAAAGAAAGCGTGACAGGCTTGATCAATATTTCTGTTAACTAAACAGCTGGCTAATAACAGGACTTGTGACAGACAAAGTTTCTTTTCAAGACAATAAAATAAATGTCTTCTCAGAAGTATGTTTTATTTTCCATTTTTTTCTTGTTTTCCTTTTCTTGCTTGTTGAACAGCTTACATTAATCTGAATTTTCCCTCTTCAATCTTGAGATTTGTGTGTCCAAGAAGAAATTTGCAACAAATCTTAGATGTGGAAAAAAATAATCACACGGCCATGTAAATTAAAACAAGAACATTTTCGGTTATCATATTCAGTTGTAAAAGGACAAGTATGTTGAAAGAGAATGTTAGCACATTCGATGCATTTTCATGTCACTCTCATGTGACGAGCCCTCTCCTGTTTTCCCATCTGACTCATGCCAAGGAAACCCTGGGGGTTACAGGGCCAGGCAGGCAGATCTGTCTGGCAGAAGAGAAGACAATATCCATCGCTAAAGTATTTTTCTTGTATTAGCGCTGTCTGAATTCCAGCTGATGAAACTCCACGGAAACCTTTTTTTTTTTTTTTTTTAACGTAGCAGCACCCTACTTTAGAAACACAAACCCTTTCCTTCCGGTTTCCAGGATCCTCTGATGGGAGTGAATTTCAGTTCAGGACAAATGCGATGGAGTCCGACCATGCAAAAATGGAAATGTACGTGCGTGTCAATGGTGCACGGCGGCAATAAGAGGAGCGCTGAGAACAAAAGCAGCACAGACCTCGATGATGTCCTAAGCTCTGCCTTTGCAAACTATTTCCCTTAACTGCTGCCCTTACCAGCATTTGTTCTTCGGTGGGTCACAGCCAGATTTAGAGGACAGCATCAGAGCTCACGCCTATTCTGCTGCGCGCAAAGAATTCTGAAAAGGATTATATTGCAGATTTCTCCTTCTGTATAGTCATAACATTTAAAATACCATTAAACCTTTGCTTTTGCTGCTCTGTGGGTTCCTGTACCCTACAGCTTACCACATTTCAGAGTCTGCAGGGGTTCATATTGTACTCCAAGCTTTGTGTAATGTTGTAATGTTTCTATAAAGCCATTATGTAGAAGAATGTTGCAGGCTTTGTTTCTTATTTTTCTACGGCGGTTTTGTGTGACACTTATTTATATACCTTATTTTGTATTGTAGTCTCTAGTGATCATTTTTCATAGTGATCTAACTTGTCTGGTATTCTTTCCCTAAAGGCCCTAAATACTGTGGCTCTACATAATCTCAGGGCTTTAAAGCCGAGCTGTTCTGATGCTGCGTTCGGCAGCTAAGGCTTTCCACTTGAGCTGTCGTTACGTGCAGAGTGTCAGCTGCACCTGAGAGAACTCGCCCTTTTCTGTGACAAAAGCTGCACTTCTGGAAGGAAGAACCACCCCAAAAGATGCTTCTTGGCAATGGCATGTATTGATCTGGCTGAATGCACCAGGTCTGTGCAGGGAGGCGGAAGGACTTCCCTCCATCTCAGCTCCAACCTGCCAGAGATGAGCTACAGGCTTTGCTTTGTCAGAGACTGATGAACCTGAGTTACACTGATGTGGCCAAAACCACGGGATTCAAATAGGGGTTTGGTCCCATTTGAAATTGTTTGTGTCCGAGCTTGCTACAAGTAGATGGAGTATTACCTTAAGAAGTACTCCATCATAGAAACTTTCTCTCCAAGAAGTCCCGTATATATTTCTTCTTTTTTCTACCACACATTATGATACTAAGCACCTCATGACAAACTGATACTGGGGAGAAGGAAGAGAGCTGAGAGGGAAGGGAAAACTGGAGTTTACGTTTCAGTGGCTTCTGTCTGTGTTTGCGTTCCCACCCCCCACGGACTTTACTTAATGCCTCGAGAAACCTTTTATCAAGCCAGAAGAACGCCAGCCCCTGCGGGTTCTGGTAGGGCTTACACTGCTTGATTCAGACTCTCATGCTGATTCAAATTGCTTTCTATCACACTTCAAAGAAACCTCCAAAATTTGGCGTGTTCAAATTACTGCACTATTTCAGGGTGTTGTTTATTACCATTAAACACTCAAAGCCTCAAGGATCAATTAGCTGTTTCATTTTATACCAGCCTTTAGCATCCATGCATTCATGCATGAATCCATCCCTCCCTCCTTGTAGATTCTGAAGGCTATTTTCACCAAGGCTCCTTCTGAAGCTTATAGCCCTTCAACAGCCCAATTGAACGGGGCTTTCTATGAGGCAAATCCCTCAGCAGATGCTAAGGTCTTCTGAAAATCACTAGACCTCACATAGCTGAAGCTGGAATCTCAGTCTCTCCTTGAGAGGGATCTGCCTCAACTGCCATTTATTCTGCTTAAATTTGGCCATAAAAAAATTTAGGCAGATAATATAATTGAATTACTGAAATTCCCCCTGAATGCAACGAAGAGATACAGGCATCGGTACCAAGCAATTCATTCCTTTCAAGGGTAGATGTCTGCAATACGTAGGATGGATTGCCTGTGGAGGTGCTACATTCTCTGCGTTGGCTGTAGATAATTACCTTTGATGACTAACTTTCATATGGATAAAATTAGATGATGTGATGATAGAATGACCTTGCACATGAATGGCTCCCAGCACAGGCAATTTTTAAAACCTATGCACATTTTGTTATACAAAGGCTGAGACATAAACATGAGATGTTAGTAATAACAGTGGTATTTACATACTTCACATTTTTTGGACCACTTGAAAACATCTAACAGTTGTTGAGTTTTTTATTTTGGTCTGTCTTTTTTATTGTTTTGTTGATTTTTTATTATTATTTTTTTTAATGTTCAGGCTCATTGGAAGATATAAACTGAATCCAATGGCAACATCTACGGGTCCACATTACCCAGAAGTGTGCAGATTTCCATGAATTACACGTGAGACAAAGAAGTGTTAAGACCTAGAGTCAAAAAGAGCTCTGAGAAGGATCTGCTACATGTTTTCCTTAAAATGAACATTCAAAAAGCACCACAAAGACTTTAGTATTCTGAAGCATATTATTTTCATTTGAAAAGCTAGTAGAACAGTGAGGTTTAGAAACAGAGAAATTCAGATAGTCCATAAAATAGAAGGAGTTTGAATACAAGTCTCTTCCCTGCTCACTGTGTTCTCTTCTCCCTTTCCCCTTGCTTATTATCAAACAATATCTGTCTTTGTGGCATGTAATAACCTCTAATAAACTCCACACAATCCCCTCAAGGCCAGAGGCCCATAGATGCTCCTTTCTCTTTGTGGGAGAGAAGAAGACGGGTACACCATCTCAGGTTAAGTTTAGGGAGCATTTGCTGCTTTTTTGGCTGGTTCCCAAAGCCTGACCCTTCCCACAGCTCTCAGTGTTTCATCTCTCCTAGAGCACACAGCTAGCACTAAGGAAAAAAGACATCCGGTAAAGACCCTTTAAATGAATAATATTGACCTTTGGAATACTATTGCCCTAATCTCATCTAGTAATTGACGTAGTTCAGAATTTGTTGAGCATTTGCCGCATCTTTGAAGAAAACAAAAGCTGAATTCTTTTCTTCTGCTGCCAATGACTATGTAATTCAAAGAAAAAAAAAACCAATATAAAATACATGTATAATGGTTAAAAAATGATCAAAGTGAGAGTACCTGGAAGCTCTGTCTTGCCTGTCTAAACTGCAGACTCAGAGGCTCCAGGGAATCCCACCAATGTGGAATTCCAACAGAACTTAGGAGGAAAGTTACTGTTTGTCCCAGACCTACAAGCAAACTTCACGGAAAAGAAAGAATAAGTGAATCAAAAGGGGAAAGCATCCTCAAGTGACCACAAATATCAGGATTTTCTGTCTTTTAAGTAGTTGGGTCAAGTTTCCTTTGAATGATTTCCACACCAAGAAACTTGTGAAGCCCCTGTCCGCTCCTGGATCACAAACCAACTGCAGTGTCAAAGACTTCACTATATTTTGTTGGGTTTGTTAGCCTATATTTCCTTGGCCCCGTTGCAAAGACACATATTTGGCTTTGTGATGAATTGGGATGATATGAACTGCCTGACATTTGATCTAAGACACAGCATGTGATGAATGCACGGGTATCAAATAGTCTATGACAGATGTGAAGCATCTGACAGGGAGAAAAAGGTGCTCCATATCACAAGAGAAAGAAAGTTTCTGTGTTGTTACTCTTTTTATGCTTTCATATCCCGTCTTCAGAATCTCATGTTTCTCATTGGATGTTTGATGCCGTATTCAGGTACTAGCAAATGGCAAAGAAGGAAGAATCTCAGTGATGAAGGCAATCTGATTGGAATTCAAAACCGGTGTCAGCATGCAGCAGTGAGGGGTATGTTTGGTCAATGTCAAAGTAGAAGAGTGAGTTTCATGAATGACTGCAGAAACCCAAGTAACATCTCAGGCAGCAAGAATCATCTGAAAAATTCCTAATAGAAAATTACAACAGAGACTTTCAGCTTGTGTGCAATGGCAGAAAACCATTAACACTGCTGTTAATATTTAGCAGCTTAAGCACTGCTCAAAACATTGAAAGGCTGTACAAAATTGTGAGGTTTATTCTCAGAGGTTTAGCTTCAGATTTTCCTAAGAGTTCATAAAATATGCACCTATTTACTCCCAGAAGTAATACAATGGAATGAATATTAAAAATATGAATATAATTGTTCTTATTTAAGAAGAAAAAACGCTTCACCATTTTTGGTCTTTTAAAGATAATGTTTTTCTGTATTCATTTCAAGTATGATGTAATCACATAGTCCAGAGCCCCTGGTGTTAAGTGAGACACAGACAAAAGACTTGGTAAATACCTTAGCTTTTCTGTGCTTCTATTTTTTCCCAACATATAAAATGGAGCAACAGCAATTTCTTATCTTCCTAGTAGGATTCTGTGAGTAATAACTAACAAATGCCTGGAAGGTTCTAAGAACTTTAATCCTATTTACCGAAGAGGTCAAACTCTTGCTCTTCCAAGAGGAAACAGAGATTTTATAATGTGAAAAAACAGAGGTTTGTTCCAGTACACGCATTAGTCCTGAGGAGAGACAAATCTCCTTCCACACTTATGGCAAAGGGCTGTAACCTGTGGTAGATAACTTGATACATCTTTATGTGAATTAAAATCATGCATTTTTTGTTTCCAAAGCATTTCTTATTCCAACTCATGCTTTGTTGCAAGGCTATGCATGTCTCTATGTCATCACTCCAAGGCAATTCAATAGAGTAAGCTCAGATCTAAAGGTGTTTCTGCTCTCTGTGAGGTCCACTTTATTCCCTGGAGAAAGACACCCTGGTCTGTCAAACCACCAGAAAAGATGTAATGAACACAAAAGTGTATATATGTTTAAAAAAAAGGAGCCATGCAGTCACGTTCAAGTGCTGTTGTTTAGACTGTAGATACGCCTGGATGCATCTTGGGTGTTTTGAAGACCTCTATTTGCAGTTTAATAAGATATTGTTATTCACGAGCAGCCCCTGTTCATGCACACGATAACTTTACTCTTTGTGCTAACCAGTTTTGACTTTTTTAGATGGGGAATTTAAAAAAAGGTCCCAGAGGGTCATGTGAGAGTGTATTGTTTATTAGCTCTGGGACAGAGACCAACCCTCTTGCATAACCCCTTCTAATGCCAAAATAAGAAAAGGAAGGCTTGTGACACAGGTAGGAGGTACAAATGGCTGACTAAATGACAGTAACACATTTAGTAGTGACGGTGTCTGTCGATCGAGAAAATTTGAATGAAGAGCGTCCCAGGTCCTGCAACTTTTACTCAAACTCAAAAAAATCCCTCCAATTTAAGGTCCATAATGAGGTCAGTGCCCTCAAGCTACATTGGAGCTATATGCAACTTAAAGCAATAATTAGATTACACAAGTCTTATTTACAAAAGCAATATTTAATCTGAGTTGCCTGAAAACACATTGGTAAGATGGTAGACTGTATTTTTCCCTAAGTATGTAGAGCAGTTGCTGCATACTGTCATCTCATCACTTTGGGTTATTTTAGGTTGTGTACAGCCCATTGGAAATGAAGGGTAAAAACCCAGTCTGAATGCAGCGTATTCTTTTACATTGTTGTCATATTACATTGTGTCATTTCATTTGATATTAAGAGTTGTCACATCATATTACACTGTAGGTCACGTTAATGGTAATGTGAGGGGACACACCAGATACAGATAGCAGGAGCCCAATCAGAATTCATTTGCATATCCTCATCGACTTCATTAGCTGGTTAGTATCTCAATATGATCACAGTGGTTTTCAGAAAAATATAAATATTTTCTCTAAGCATATGTAGTCCAAGTAGGAGTACTGAGAAGTTCATGAGCAAAGGGAGATTTATTCTACATGTTGTGAAAAGATGTTAAGTTTAGATAAGTATAAATAAATATATTACACACACAAACTCTTACACGTAAAATGTTGAATCTTATGCCGTGGGAGAACTTTTTTTATAAATACTGGCCCTAAGATAGCCTTTCATGTTCAATAACTCTAAGGGCTTTTAGCTTAGGAAACAGTTTTCCAGCAAAGAGTCTCATCAGTGGAATCCTATCGAACTAGATAGAAAAGGCATTTATGAAAAGGGTAACTGCAAATACATTGAGATTTTCAAAGTCATCTGACAAATTTTAAATTCCATTCTCAGGCTAAATAACACATCTGTTGGGTTTTGGCTGGGTTTTTTAAAATTTATTTTATTTTTTTTTATTTTACTTCTAGGACTCTTAATAAGGTCTTTATGTGCCCATCCCAGGACCAGTATTTCTAATACATACACCAGAATTTCTTAAATGTGTCAGTTCGCATCTATGGCTTAAATACTGAAGACAATCTTATGTCCAGAGAGTTTAAAACCATTCTCAACTCTGAGTTAACAGTCAAGATCAAGAAGATTTATGGAACACTTAAGCATGTATTTAGCTTCCAAAGAAAATAGCAGGCATGAACTACTTTTTTTTTAAAATAAAACTTCAAATAACTTGTAGATTTAGATATGAGTCATCAGTAGAAATAATATCCTAAAATAAAAAAAAAAAAGGGCCTGATACATCTGGCTAATGTTTAAAATAAATTGGATTTCATATAATACTTTTTTCTGACTGCCAGTCTCAGAAAGAAAAGCATTAAAGGACTTTGCATATCTGCTTACATTTCTGGTTTCCAAAAAGGACAGGAATTTAGTGAGTCTAGGATATGTCACCCTTACCATGCATGTTGAGCCATGCTGAACTGTGAATGTTCTAGAGAGACTCTTCAATGTTTGCACAGTGAATACAATATTTCCAGGACCACCTATGCCCCTCTACATGTGACATAATGTCACCAATTTCCTTGAGAGATTTCTGAAGCAAACAATAACCAGTAGCAAAGAACACTTGCCAATCAGATCTTCTGACAAAATTGATGGAAAGACAGAGAAGACATTAAGGATACAGGAAGTGACTATAGAAGATTCACACAAATAGAAAACATGTTAGAAGTGGGCTTATTTTTGCTAGGTTTTTAGCTACAGCTGACATGCTAGGATGGGGTTACACAGTTAGATTTAAGTTTCTTTAAGCACTGAGCCTGTGGATCTTCTTCCTACTAAACTAAAAATGTTTGATGTTTAGCCAAATTAACAGTTTTGAATTTTGTGTTTTGATGACACAGCAATGCATACAGCCTTATACACATAAAGCATCTGGCACAGTAGAGCCATAATTTCAGTTCAGTTCTGTAATTTGCCATTAAATAAACAATAATAGTAATAGGAGAATACTGTAGTAGTTATCAAAACACTGTATTTCTCCATTTTTTAATGTGATTTTAAGGCTTGTTTAAGTATGGGTCTCTTGGAAGGTTACTTCAGATACATAAGAACTTTGGCTGTCAAATTCAACATGTAATCATTCCCATATTTATTTATTTTTTCAAATCTGTCCAGCTATAACATAGGTAAAGCCATTTTTTGTTATATGAAAATAGAAGTCTTCTGAAAACCAGCTTCTGTCTGAAACTTTGTTTAGCTACTGCATAACTTGATGTTATGACTTACACTTGATTCATTGTGGAAATTTAAACTTGTCATGAGCTTAATTTATCCTGGCTACCACCTCTCAGATTTGTTAATAGTTGGTGTTGTTCAGCCTGGAGAAAAGAAGGCTCCTAGAAGACCTTATAGTGGCCTACCAGTATCATAAGGGGGCCTACAAGAAAGCTGGTGAAGGACTTTTCAGGATGTCGGGTAATGGTAGGACTAGAGGGAATGGATTAAAACTAGAGACGGGATGATTCAGACTGGACGTTAGGAAGAAGTTCTTCACCATGAGGGTGGTGAGACACTGGAACAGGTTGCCCAGAGAGGTGATGGAAGCCCCATTCCTGGAAGTTTTTAAGGCCAGGCTAGATGGGGCTCTGAGCAACCTGATCTAGTGGGAGGTGTCCCTGCCCATGGCAGGGGGGTTGGAACTAGATGATCTTTAAGGTCCCTTCCAACCCTAACAATTCTATGATTCTATGATTCTAAGATCATCGAGTCCAACCATTAACCCAGCACTGCCAAGTTACCACTAAACCATGTCCCTCAGCACCACATCTATATGTCTTTTAAATACCTCCAGAATGGCAACTCCATCGCTTCCCTAAGCAGCCTGTTCTAATGCTTGAAAACCCTTTAGCTGAAGAAATTTTTTCATGATTGCCTAAGGTCCAGTTTGAGCAGGAATGAAACAGACTTCCCACCCAACTTCAGCTGGCCACAACAGGCACCTGAAATTGAAGCTTTTGGCATGAATTACTTCCATCTCAGAAAAGTAGCTAACACAAGTCACCAAGCCTCCTGGGTAACTCTTTTCTCCTCTACATTATTGTGCAAAAAAGAGATAATATTTCTGAATAAAAGCAAGCTGTTGCTTGTTCTAGACTAAATGTTATTTCCATTTGGTTTAGCCACCTCTTCAGTGAGTTTTGGTGCCTCCCTGCCTCAACTGTGTATTGCAAGCCTACGGCGTAGAAGAGACAAGATGATCAGCATCAAAGTGAGCTGTGCTGTGCCCCTGTGGCATATAGCAGTTGCCTATAGAGTGTAGTACCTGATGTAGGGCAGGGCTTCCTTTCTTTCTGTTTTTTAAAATTCTTTTTATTCTTTTTATGTGTATAAATGTGTCCTCAGGTCCCATTTTGGTGACAAGTTTTGATTTCCATTGGATTCCAACAGAAATTAATAGGTTTTCATACCCTGTTGGAAGCTCTAGTTTTGCTAAACAGTCAGATGCTAAAATTTCAGAGCAAGATTGGTTCTGCTGATGTGGGTGCATACTCACTTTCTACATCAGGTATGAGGTCAATCAGGTACTACAGCAAAACAAAGACACCCACTCCATCCTCAAAGCTGTGCTGAGGTGCCTTAAGCAGGATTGTTTTTCTTCTTGCTTCAACTGTCGGCAAAATGATTGAAAAGATGGTTTGTCATCTTTCTTGAGCAAGTTGATCAATGACTAATGGTCCTCTTGATAATCACTGAAATACTGCACCAAAACAATTTAGCTGCTAATTTGTCAGATCGGAGTATTCTTCTGAGTCATAAGGCTAATTCATTTTATTTGAACATCAATTAATAACACAAGGAGGAAGGAAAAGAGATTTAAGTTTGAAAAAATACCTCATTAGACTATTTATAGAACTGTAAATAGACGTCTTTCTCCTTCTATAGTTTAAATTTCTTTGTTATATTATGAGGCTTCTTTAATAAGGGAGTTTATATTAAAAAAAAAAAAAGCATCAAACACAGCAGCTCTTGTTACGGAAAGGTTTTCTTCCTCTCTCCATAATCTATTCTTGTGGAGTGTATGAGTTAGGCTAGAAACTCTTAGGGTTCTGGGGTACCATACCTGGCTGCCTCGTTGAGGGGCTACTGATGGAGATCTCTGTTCAGGAAAGCCAGCAGGAGTTCAAGGCATCCTACACACTATAAATGATGTTAACAGGCAGCTTATGAACACTTCAATAAGCAGATGTGTTGCTTAGCACGCTCGGTGTGGATACATACAGCCAGCCCTCAAAATGACCTCATCACCCTGAGCTCTGCTAGTTCTCAGCGGCAGCAGCTCTATGCCATGTCCTACTGGTTGTCTGTCATTGTGTGTCCCAAGTGCACGTCTACATGTGATATTTGTAAATAAAAATAACCCAAGAGGGTCCTAACTTGCCCTCTAAGTATGGAACATTCTGTTTGGGCGTGTAACTCCTGGCTCTTCAGCTCTAGTAATGGGGTTGCCCGTTAAAGGACCAGAGGAAAAGTGGATCCTGCAATAACAGAGGGAGCTGCTGTCTGTGCTACATATCTTAGACCCAATTAACTGCGTGGCAAGCGCACCTTGCTTCGTCAGACGTGTCTCTCCCTACTGCCCGAGAGCTCTCAGAGATAATTGATTCTGGCACTTCTATTACTACCCAGAAACACAAGGGCATATTTTTTTACAGTTACTCAGGCAGTAGTTTGAGGAGAATGGTTTTCCTACAGGATATTGCTTACACTACCTATTTGTGCCTTCACCCAGACTGTGTGCAGACTTGGCACTCTCATACCATGCTGATGAGCGTAACATAAAAGTGATAGATTCAGAATGCCTTTTGTTGCAACTTTTTTATTTTTTATATGTCCGCCTGTGCTGTGTTTGGTCAATGAGGCAGCCTTTAAATCAAAGAAATTCCTAATACTCCAGCATCTAGAAAAAAGGGATCTGTTATTTATCTGATATCTTCCTTTTTTTTTTTCCTTTCTGCTTTTTTTTTTTTTTTTGCTTGTAACTAAACATGGAATAGAACTTGCTCTCCAGAACGAAATGTCACGGATTTCACAGAGAAATAAATACAATTACATATGTGCATTCGTGAGTGGTTTCATCACTGAATTACTTGTGGCATGCAGAGATAAAAAATGTATACACAAAACCTATACGTTCGGTATTATCATTCCTGGTTGCTGTGTCCAACTGTGTGCTTGTACACAGAGAAATGATTGTGCTGTGAGAGTTCAAGATCAGGGGAAGAATTGGAAGAAATGTACCTTCAGTGATTATGTCTAGGTAAGTGTCCCAGCATGTACTTAATTTTCCTTCCAGTTCCTTAAGACACAGAACTTACGAATATAAATTTTATCAGTGGCTTTTCCGTGAAGCAGTGGAAAGAAGAAATAACAGCATTATATTTGAGCAATGCTAACCTAAATCCAAAATTAGCTTTCAAAGCTGATTGATAGGCCAAATATTCACAAAAAGTCTACTAAATTACAACTGGAAATCTACACACAGACAATGAACTGCATATGTGTCCCTGATGTTAATACTCAGTTTCTCCTGTTAACTGTAGGCATGAGGCTGTTTGCTCATAAATAATTGAATCTGGGTCAAATTTACTGCAGGAGGAATGAACCATGCTGATAGATTAAGTCCTTGCTGAGGGATGGTGCCTTGTGCCTCCATCCGCGCTTAGCACAGGCTGCTTATTTGATACTTCACTTCAGAGGAGATCAGTTCAAACTCTTGCAACTCATATTTATTTGGGGGAGAGAACTGGGAAGAGTTTGGCTAGTGGAAATGGCCACTGATTTCTCCTTTTTAGCTGCCCAAACAGGCCTGGGTGATAACCAATTTTTGAAAACATATCTGGATGAGGCACGCCCTTTTGGTGCTTCAAGAGCAGAAAAATCAAAAGCTACTGGAAAATATTGGTCCAGATCAGAAAGATGGGGTGAAGTATACTTTCTTGTGCTGTCAGACGCCTTGTAGTCGAGCTGCTTGAAAAGTGGAATGAGTAAGATCAGAGGCACATGGAAGATACTACAAACCGTTTGAGTTGGTGCTTCACTACAACTTGGGCAAATTGTCTGGGCTAATCATATGAACCTCGCTGTTCCCCTGCCATCTTGGTCTCACAGACTGTCTTGTCTCTACCTGTTGTCTCTCAGAGAATATGGCAGTAGAAGATGGTACAGTAGCATCAGTATTGCCAGGGGATGGGACCACGAAGGGAGCTGTGCACAGGGAGCACGGGCAGCAGCACAATGCTGCAAGAAGCATCCTCGTCTTGTTTTTCCTCCCTCCCACCCACCATCCCTGCACCCTGACACCCACACACAAGCCTGCTGTGCAGGGATCAAAGGAAGAAAATATCTGCGAACGGTGAGACATGAGAAAACTACACATGCACAACCACGTACTCATTCTGTTGTTGTTTTGTTTTTTTGTTTTTTGTTTGGTTTTTTTTTTAATATTGAGGGCATTTTTGTCTGTTGATAATTAGAGATGTTTATGACATGCATTAACAGTAACTCTCCACACTGCCTTTTTGGAAACATGTGACTTCGTGTTAATGGCTTGTGTTTGCTAACAATTTACAGGCAGACACTTACCACTCTAATACACCACTTACTCATTTGTTCTTCATATTTTTAATTTTATGTATATCCCTGCCTGCGCTCCAGAAATGACTTACTCCATCACCCACGCTGCTTCTCCTACTTAAAGATGTAAATGGGTCCCAATTGTACATGATATTTAGCATATGCTTAAATTTAAGCATATGAATACTCCCACTGAGGTAAATGGGACTGCGTACTTAGAGCTAGGCTCACACTTAAATTGCTCATTCAGAGCTAAAAAAAAAAAATCACGGACTTGGCTTCCTGATTCCTGCACAGTCCAAGGTTACCCCAGGACCTTGTTGTGTTTTGTGACTTAATGGTGTGTGTTTTCGTAAATCCTCCGTTAAACAGCCATCCTGCTACGGTCTTTCTCTGCTCTCTTTCTTTGCTGAGGTGTAAAATGTCCCGTTTGCCTGCTTGCAAATGTTTTCCTTCACACAGCTCCAAGTGAACGCTCATTGCCAGAGAGCACAGACCAGCCCCCAGCTGCAGGATCGCAGCCTTAGCTGTTGTTCAGGCGTTATCCTCAATGTGCAATGCACCTTGCAGAAAGGTTTCTACACAGTGAAGTGCAAAACGGTATCAAAACGGTGCTTTTCTCTGCTTTTCACACTTGTTTTTTTCAAACAGAGGATGCTTTGGATGATGGTTTCAAAGAACAGCGAGGTCAGTAACGCAGTCTGTGTATATCTGAAGTGTTCTGCACACAAACACACCTGAGGCATTGAAAAATGTAGTCAGACAACACAATCCTTATTTCAGGAAACTTGACCTCAAACTGCTTTCTAATTCCTGAGAGAATTACCCCTTGGGAAATCTGACTCTGTTCAGAGACCCAGAGAGAAAGAGCTCTCCTATTACCCTTAATGTTTGTTCTCTGAGGATCAAAGTGCTTATAAAAGTCTTGTACAACCCTCATAATACAGAAAGATTTCTAAAAAAAACCAAAACCAAAGCCTGGCCATTTATTCACAGCTTAAAATCCAAAATATAATCTGAATGTCTGAAAGACTATTTGTCTAATTTCTTTCCCTTATACTTTTCAGCTGTGTTTTCTTTACACTTTTTTGGAGTAGGGAATTCTCTTTTATTGTGTTTTTTATATAGGACAGATAATAAGAACTGTCTTTTAAATAGGAGCTCTCTCTTCTATATACTGTCATAGTACATGAGTCTTCTTAACACAAACTGAAAACAATTACAGCTGCACATGCTTTTTATTTTTTTACAGCTTTTAAGATGTACTTCTAGAGTGCTATGCAGGAATAATTCTTACTATAATATTCACAAAATGATGTTACTTAATGTACCTGTCTGTTAAAAAAGTCTTTGATAAAAGCAAAAGGTTCAACATCTCTAAGGAAAAAACCCCTGGATTTCACAATGTCCTGATCTATTAAAAATAAATTTTCATTGGAAAAAAGAAGACAGCTTGGGGGTAATGTAAGCAGATAAGGAGGAAGGATTATCAGGTAATATATTCATGTCTGAAAGCATCAGTTCTTGTTTTATATGAAATAGTATTTTAGCCATTTTACGTTTTCTTTTGAATTGTTTTCCAGAGACTATTAACAAAGTAAAGAAAACAGCATTTTTCAAACTACTGCACGTACTGAGTAGAAATGGAAACCAAGCAGAAAAAGGACACATTTTGGTCAAAGGGAAATTCTACTGTTAAGGCATATTTTCAGAAGAAGAATCTTATATGGAATAATAGTCTCCAATCCCTCCCAACTCTACACTGAGATCTCACAACCCAAAGACATCCAGGCAGGCAGAGAGACAGGATAAATGGAGGAAACAAAACATGATTGAAGAAAATCTTATTTTTACAAATAATAGTCATAGAATAGTTTAACCTTAAAATGTATACAGATTTCTTGAAGCTCTGTGGAAGCTGGGAGTGTCAAGCATACTTGAGGCTGACATTTTTGAAAGTCAAATAACTTATTGTCATCATGCTTTAGTCTAAAAATCAATCTCTCCTCCACTTAATCAATTGACCACATTTCATTTTAAATATGTGCAGATGGATACAATTCCAAGTCACAGTAAGACAAATTGTGTAATAATAATGTGTTCAATATCTGGATAAATGGCTATCTGATGTATGAAAACATCACCTAGTGTGTTGTCTGCAGGTTCAAATTTCAGCAGAAAGACTTAAATGTAAGAGTCAATAATATTGCTTTTTTACTTACATGTATACAAAATGATCATTCATTACAACAGAGAATATGCGTTATTCCTTTACCACTCTGCTGAGCTGGTGAAGAATTCAAGGCCTGTATTTATTGTTTGAGATAGCCATTTCTTTACAGCAAATGGATTCTGGGAAAATGCCTCCTTAGGATTTAACTGCCTGCTACAGGTTACTCTGAGAAATAAGATGATGTATCTTTTTGAGTACTTCATCTTCCATAAACAACCTTCAGACCTGTAGATGAAAACTATTATCTTAGTGCATTTGATTTACAGAGCTATTAGAAGTGGTTCTGTATTTAGCAGCAGGCCCTCTTGCAGCACAAGGACCTGCTTCGCCTGCCTGCCATCGATCAGAGGGAGCTAATAATGGTCATAATGATGGTGTAGTGACTCGGAGGATGGTGGTGTGGTCAAACCCTGGAAAGACAATGGGTTCATGATCTTTCGTTCTCCCGCTCCTGTCGATGAAACTCATCTTTCAGCACAACATATTCCCTTTTTACATAAAAGATGCTAAAAGTGGAGATGAAATACAGTGGAATGATGGTTGGCAGATTGCAGCTCATTCACACAGCTCACGATTCTTATTCTTCCCCGTCAGAAGAGGAATTTACAGTGTCTGATTTGTCCGCGAGTTGAGGCTTGCAGATGCAACAAGCACAGCCCACCCACTGAAATCGGTATGAACGTAACATATCAGGTTTGCAGGAACAGTACCTATAAATTGTTTTTTATGGGTGTTTCTTACTTGATTGGGTTGGTTCTCATAGAGAATTGGCCACAGCTTTAAAATAAATAAATAGATAAAGGCAAGTACTCCCCATTATAGCCATTAAAATAAATTGTTTAACTCTCCTGACAAAAGCTCTAATCAATTAATAGATTCTTACTCTAATTCTGTGTGTCACTAAACTCCTTGGCAGTAGATCCATTGGCCCAGCTGAAAGCCACATTGAACAGCTCAATCGTGATCAGAAGCAACAGAACTCTAGCATTCATGGGATATGCAATCAAATCAATTCCACAAGTGAGAGGTCTGTACCCAAAATATTTGTCTACTCAGCTCCAGGAATGACTGAACACAGACTAAAATTTTGGAGACTAGTATATATCAAAAAACAAAGACTAAAATCTATTGGAAAATTTCAGAATAATTTGTTTGAGAGAAGAAAAGATTTTGGGAGTGAAAAAAACATGTGGTTTTCCAATGCATTGATTCTGTATTTGTGTTTTGTTTTGTTTTGTTTTCTGTCTACATGTTTCTATTTGCACTGTGTGTAGAATAAGTGTTCAAATATTTACCAAAAATAAATGTTAAAATTGTACGTGGAACCATAGAGATAAACACTCATGTAAATGTATTTGTGGTTGAATAGATTGTGCCTTTTTGCTGTCAACCAGGAAAGCAAAACCTGTGACTGATTTAATAAATCTCTGCTAGGCATCTAGCTGGAGTTTAACACAGTGAACACAGGATATTTGAGGCTTGCCTTTGCATATGGAGAGGAAAAAAACCCCTAACTGTATGTGAAAAAAACATGTGAGTAAGCTTATCTATTGGAGGATACTATTATATGAATGGAAAGAGAAGATAAATTTGTCAGATAAAATATTTATTGAGACTTTTTAAAAAATTTTATTTTCAGTCTGGCCAAAGGAAATCACAACTGAACTGTGTAGAGCTGAAACATAATGAAGTGGATTTTGTTAGATATCCAAAACTTATACAAACTTATTTAATATTTTATAGTCCCAGTATGACATTTCATGAGATCAGACTGACTGCCTTTGACAGTATTGAGCACACTGCAAGAACAAACACAGACCAAACAAAAAATGCACTAAAGAAACCAGAAAAGGTTCTGGAAGTAAAAATAGCGTAGCTTTCCTCTTAAATGATTTTGTTTGAACACATAGAAAGGAAGATGAATATTTAAATGAAGATGAATATTTAAATGAAGACATCACCCCAAGTTAATCATGTTTCAAAGGACGATGGTACCTGTTCTTAGCAAAGACTGAAATAAGTTTGCGTATCACCTAAATCAGTTGGTTCCTTGATAATAGAAATAAACCACACCAAAAATAATAATAAGAATTCCCTATTCTATTCTAACAGAACTTCATAACATGTCTTTCAAAATTAAATAATAGCTAATTTTTCAGTAGCATGATACTACATAGCTCTAGGAAGAGCCTCTTATATTATCCTACTGGCTAGACATTAGGAAGAATTTCTTGGTGCATACCGATGAACTGTGATTGAGGTGTGATTAAGACTCAACTGCTTCTGAGGAATCATGGATTCTTAAGAAGGTTTAAAAAATCATGTTTTATATACATATATGTAAAAAAGATTCTGATAAGAAAATAACAGAAACCACTGTCGGTGGCTTCTGCTTTAAGAAAGAAGAACATTACTATTCCACTAATAGATAAAATGTCACCGGAAAGTTCACCTTTCTTCATAATACTGTAATTAGTATTTCATATACTATAATTTTACTCTTGATGAGATAAGCACTTTCTGAGGAAATTTCAATATCTATATTGCTAGTGCTGGCAAAAAAGCAATTTAAAATGACAAATTTTAATACCTAATGGCAGTCCAAACCTTTTGATATAGTGGCATGAATATCAAATATTTTAGGTACCTTCAAGGTTTTAGTGACTTTATAGCACTGCAAACAGGCCATGCTCAGCCCTTCCTAATTTTCCTGTTTTCCCTATTTCTTTTTGACAAAGTCGTCCTTCCATGTGGCTCAGCTTTGAAGAAAAACTCTCTTTTCTCTGCCCTACGCTGAAAGACTGAGTATCAGTTTTGTTCTGATCTAAAGAAATCTGAGACCGTCACTCAGACATCCCTTTCATCAGCAGGTGCCAAGAGAGCAGAAATGAATTGCTACAGAAAACCTTCAAAAATCCTGGGTGCTTATTTGTGTAAAAAGTTGTATCCAGAGATAATATGACATATTTCCTCTTATCTTGTTGACGTGCAGGGCCTTGTGTCTGTAATTCCCAGACATGATAATTCTCTTCCTAAATACCAGCTCATAATGACTGAACCATACCCTAAAGCATTTTTAAAGGACTCGGTTTACTTTGATGCTTTGCAAGGCATTATTAAGTTGCCATAATTAATTTTTTTTTTAAAAGAAGAGACACAAATAACTATTAAAATATGATTTTAAAAAACATATTAGAGATCAGAAAAATAGTATTACTTCACTTTCGAAAAATTCCCTGGAGGCAGCCAGAAGCCATGCAAACTTCATGGGACTAGGTTCTGTCATGGATCAACCCAAGCTCACCAAAAAGAAAACAAAAGCTCTGCAAATATTTCAAGTAAACCTGAGCCTTTATTTTAGCTTATGCTGAGACAAGCTTCTGGGTTTTATGTCCAAACCAGGTGGAACTGGGTGCTTTTTGACTGAGAGTATTATGAAGTTTGTCATTGGTTCAAAGCCAAAACGCAAAGTTAACAGGTGTTCACCTACATGACTCAAAGGCAAAATACATTCTTGCTTTGTCACAATGAAGATAAATTCCTGAATTTTACAGCGCTGGAGTGGTAAATCTCAGATCTTTGCTCTTGTGAAACACAAAACAGAGACAGAAACAGAACTGGCACTTCCCTGCTGGCAAGGCATATCAGCTGTATTTTTCAATGGAAAATGTGGTCTTTGACTCCTAATTCATTCCAGAAACAGCTTCCACACACAGTGAGGGGCATTGGGTAACAAAGGGCTTCACTAAGGTGTAGCAATGGGGACAGCTGTCCTATGCTTTGCTCTGAAAATAGGGCTTCACTCCCACTTCTGCCGAAAAAGAGCATTAATTTTCCACACGAGCCTTTGCAGGGGTACAGGTGGCCAGCGGTGGGGAGCGAGGGGGCAATGCCTTAGGGGCAGGGAGTGGTAATCCACCAAATTTGTCAAATCTGGATTCTACGACATGAGTAAAAGGGGTGCTACAGTGCTGACAAATCCCAAAAACTTTGTGCCCAAAATCCTGTTGCTAGTGTAGCCAAGAGTGAGTTCTTGGCTTCAGTGAAACCAACACGTGCTGTTTTGCTCACTTCACCCAAAATATGTTATAGCAAAGGTAATGTGGAGATGTAATGCTTCCTGCCAAAACGTGTAAAACTTGCATCATAACCTTATATGAAACTGGAACAAGATTAGTGACAATTTGACATAAACTTCCCTGTTTTTCCCTCTAAATTTTAAGACAAATTACATATGACAAGTTAATGAAACTGGTATCAAGGACTATCAAAAATGCCCCTCTACAGACACGACTAGTTTTAAAAGTCAGCAGTATAACAGGTAGAAAACAAAATGGAGACACTTTTTTTTTTTTTTTTTTTACGTATCAAAGATCCCTGGAACCGTGTGTCATTGCAACTGCTTAGGAAACAGCTTCAAGCCCAGAGAAGGAAATTAGTCATCATACTTGGCTAAAACTGCCCCACATTTTTTGCCAAATATATTGTTGAAAATACTAGGTTTAGAGCAATTTAAATTCTTTGTGAATTCATGCAATACTTTATTAATAGATACAGGTGATAAAAAGGTAGACATTTCACAAACATTTATTTTATTTCGTAAAAATAAACAACAAAACAAAACAAAAACAAAAAAACAAAGCTTATATTCATTTTGAAAGAAATCAAACAGACTTTAAAAAAGGGTCCAAAATAGCCTCAAACCCATACATAAGGTCACTCACATATGAAACTGCTGAGCTTGCCTTCATTCGTCAAAAGAACAAAGAACTTCCCAAACCTCAGTGATGAACACTGTAACAGGATTCCCTGTCAACAGTGTAACAGGATTCTCCATTACCAAAAGAAAAAGAAAAAAAAAAAAAAAAGTTTCTGACATGTCTTTACCCAAAGTTCTTTTATGACCAGCTGTGTCACTGTCATCCACAGAGAAAAGTTCTGCTACGAAGACATGTTAACTTGTGTCTATTAAAACCCTAATGTAGACAATGCATTTATATTCCCCTTAGGAGAGTCAGAATTTTTCCAGAGGTCAGAAAATGTTAATCTGTCCAAATAAAAATGTTCTTTAAGAATGTGTCTGTGTCTGCGCGAGTAGTTTCGCTCCAAGTTTAATTCCCCTAACTGCCTAAATGCTCCAGCAATCACCTGTAAAAATCTATTCCAGGGTAAACTCGAGTTACGTTGGTTCACTTCTTGTTTGAAATGTACCAGCAGGGTCCCACACTGGCAGGAAATGCTATTTAAGAGCATTTTTCCTGGGCTGCCAATCGGGGACGCGCTCGGAAAGATGGGAGCGTGGGGAGGAATTGCTATTTAACAACCATTTCACTGTGTTCACCCGTGAGTAGTAGGCTGTCAGAGTCCAACATTAGAGGGGAATCAGAGGGTGCTATTTAAAAGCATTTTTACCCCCTGCCTGGGGAAATACAGAAATAGCCATTGCTGATCCACCTCAAAAACGTGGGTGGAGTGAAAGTGCTTTTAAAAAGCATAATTTCGTAGCAACTAAATCCATGCTCTGCACCAGTATTTCAGACTAACTTTTTTATAAGTAAGTGTCAGTGCAAAATACTTTCTACATTTTTTACCTCTTCTGTATTTGAAAATCTTTGGATAGAATGTGTGCTTGAAATTCACTGAGATATATAGGCATATATAGCTGTACACATGTTTACTGGGATACACAATTGTAGATATGGAAGGGATGGTCAAGTCTGGCATATTAACTGTTGCCTGCACAGCTTTATGCATCCTAAAAATCCAGGATTAGGCATAAATTTGGAGATTTTCATTGTGCACTTGTGATAATGCAGAGGCATGTGTGTGTTTATGTCCACAGCTTGCTTGGCTGCCCTGGTAGGGCGGCACATAGTCCAGGAGTTGGGGTTCTGGGGGTCATTCTTCAAAGGAACATAAAATGACATACTTATGGGAATGTCTCAGCATTTTGGAAGCCTCGACATTGTCTAGGCGGGTCTAGTTTTAAATTGTTTATCAGTGGATTCAGTCGTGCACGGCTTGCTGGTTGCTTTCTTGAAAAAGTATTCTTCCTTAATTATACAGCTCCATGTATATACCATATTGTCCTGGCTGTATTTCATGGAGTTCTATGAAGCAAATCAGTTCCCTCAGTGTGCACGTAGTTGTCTGTGAGGATATATCATGGTTTATTCACGTTAACAGTAAGGGTGGTATAAAACAGCGGCGTAACTAGACAGAAAAGGATTGTACCTTTTCACCGCCGTGCAAAGGCTCTGTAAGGAACATCTTATTAAACACCTTTTAATAGTAAAGGCATCCTTGTCTGTGAGCTAGGTCAGTGTAAGGCACGAAGGCTGAAGGGCTGGATTAGACAGCATGTTCCTGGATGAATCTTCTGGGAGATTTCTAGGGATTAGAGGCCATTGTGGCAGAAGGAGTGGGACACTGTGGCCTTCAGGACTATGAGTGGTTCCAGAGAGAGAAGAGGTGAAGAAGGAACACCAAATCCCAGCCTAACCCAGTCTGTAAGCCACCCACGACAGCCTTTGTATGGAAATAAGGATATACGTATAAAACTTTACTAACTGCAGTCCTATCTGAGGCAAACTCTCATCTTTCCTTGTCTTCATTACATTGAAACTTAAGGTAAGAAGTAATTGGAGGGACTGAGTCCCCTAGTCGAGCTTAGGAAACGCCACAAACATAGCCCAGCCTTCAGATGCTAAGACCTAATTTCAGCCTAAAGTCACAATAAAAAAAAGTCCAGGAAGGATAAAACTTCAGTTTCACAATAAGAAGTGGTTTTTAACTGTTAATTTGTTGGGATTTTTTCCATTGATGCAAAGCCATCTATAATTGTAACCATACTATAGACACCTACATGTAAGTACACGCCATATAGAAACACGCAGCATGCCAAGTACACAAAAATAGCATCCTATTACCACTGGAGAACTGCACATCCCCTGCTTTGTGTGAATATTGTCTGTGTGTACGACAGGCATAAACTTGCACTGTTACTTTTACATTAAAAAAACACCACATAATAAGATGACAAAAAGAAAAATAAATTACAAAGACATAATTTTAGTAACTTCTTGACAAGCACTTAATGTCTTCCAGTCAAGCAAGAACAGAAAATATGTTAGTTGCTTTTTAAACTATTATTCCAATAAAAAGTAATTATAGTGATTAATTGCATAATGATTACTGTAATCACAGCCCATTCTTAGTTGATTAAGAAAGACAGAAGCAGCTCACAGAAAGCTTTCCACTAAAACTATCTGTGTTTATTTTATTTGCCCTTTGCTAATTTTCTTATCAGAAACCTTGAAACCTTGAATGGCGATATTTCAAAGACAACCTTGCCAAGTTTCTTTGAGACTAATCCACTGTCCACTGATAAAAACTCCTTTTAAGAGATTGACAAACGTGTTAAGTGGTATTATGGAGGCAAGAAATTTTTCAGCCTTAACCATTGCTGGGGCTTTTGTTGCTATTACACTTTTTTCCTGCTTTTTAATTCAGTATTTCTGCCTCTCTAGAAGATTTTGAAAGAATTTGCATATACTTTTAGATACATATAAGTTTTAGCAAATACATACATTGAGAAGATGTATGAACTCTCTGAAGAGATGGTAGTGGGATGACAGATCTGGGATTTTATTCTGGGGGGGTGGAAATCTTGGATGCAACATCTGGGGAAAACCTTCACATTTCCATCTGCTTGGGTGGAATTGGCATAATTGACACCATTTAAGAATCTTCTCTGTCATGTTGTTCTTCCTCACAGTCCACTGGGACACTGGCTTTTGTTAATTGATTTGGTGTGTAATGAGATCAAACACTACTATGACAGGCAGCATCACAAAACCCTAAATAGAGAGCTTGAGTGATGAACAGAGATCTCAAAATATTACCTACTTTTGATTTATATTGGCGAATTGGAAGAAGAAAGCAGCTAATAGGCAAGGCAGTCAGTTTAGTTAAAACTCATCAACTGCAAGAAGACTTAATAACACCTGAGTCCTATCCATGCGTTTAATATTGCTGCACTCCTGTGTTGATTGTATGTGAGATTTTGTGGGCATGGAAGTACAGAATGGGGATGTGTTCTAAGGAAGAATAGGTGGGACGTCTGAAAACCTTTGTGAAAAGTATCTTAAAAAGGCTGGAGATCCAAAACAAACAGAGAAGGACCTATGATAAAAGAGAATCATGGAAGGGAGCCTAGAAGGGAGTCAGCCCATTCCTCATTGTGGTTTAGCAACATGAACTTAACTCCGTGGAAGCCCTACTGAGCTGAGGGTGCTGCTCAGATGCAGCATCAGCAACACAGCAAGACCCTCTGTGAAACTGTCCGAAGACGTTCCCACAAGATGATAGAAGTCTGTAACAACCACAAAGTCAACTCATGTCTCCTAAGTCTCATCCCAACACTTCAACCAACAGTGTCAGATACCCTCTCCATGACGATGCTTTTCAAGATAAGCTGTTGGACCTTTGCCAACTTTTGGTATGCTGACTACAGTCAGGAATGCTAAAATCTGTACAGATAAACGTCAATGCAGACAACAGCTATTACAAAGGGAAAACATATTCTTCTGTATAATTCCTCCACCTGGTGGTCAGGTCAGGGATTTGGCTAGTCCAGGTAATGGACACAGGGCAGGCCAGTTCCCAATTCAGTCATACTTGCCCTTCTTGCTTAAGGTGCTATTTGCAATTAGGCTGGGCAACCAGGTAAAGCTCAAAAAGTTATTACTCACCTGGGGGCCGGACCTTTTGGTTTCTGGAAGTGGCTAGGTAGCCCCCATTCGTCCAGGCATGTGCTTTGTTGATACACAATGTCATCGTCTTCCAGAAATTTTTTATCTTTTGCTTTCCTTCCCCAGCCCTGAAAATAATGATATTCTTCAAAAGTGAAACCATTTGCAGAAAGGGACTGGTTGTGAAAAATACCACATTTCAGTTTTAAAGAAAATAATCATGGTTTGCAATTGTCAAAATGCCCTGTTTTGACATTTGAAAATGAAAATAAAACTTTGAAAGGTCACTATAAAAGCAAAATGCTTTCAAATTTTAAAGTGAATTCTTAACTTGATTTCTTCTAAAAGGACCTTTTTTATTCTTTTTTTCCCTCTTGTTTGTTTTTTTTTTTTTTTTCTCTCCTCCTTGTTTCCCAGATATTCAGTACTGGAAGATCTGTAAGGCAGAGACATATTTAACCATCCTGTAGACTTTCCAAATGCACGAATGCATAACTGCTTTCATAACTAATGAGAGCAAGGAGCTTCTTTACATCCTACATCTCTAAATCCTGAAAGTACTTGCAAAACGGAAGACCTGCTTCCCACCTGGCACTCATGCGTATATTCCATCACGCTATTTTATGGCCCTCTTGAGTTAAAAGACATGCAATTATCACAACTGCTTGTTATTATAAATTCATACACGCATTAGAGCTGCATTTCTCTCTGTCTCACTCTTTTTCCTTCAGCTGTAGCTTTTCAGTTTGTTCTCTATTACTTTTGATTCCTCTAAATATATCCTTTGCAGCGAGGATATATTGAACCTGTCAAGTTTATTTAAAGAAAGTTAAACTCGGGAAAAATCAGGAGTGTGTTGCCTGGCCAGGGATGGTAAGGTATTCAAGACAAGGCCTTGCTCCACTTAGCAGACTACAAATCCTCCAGATGTCGAGGGAAGCACAGAAAAGCAGATGATAAATGGCATGTGAGAAACTGTACATTGATAAATGAGACTGCAAAGGAAGAATACATCTCCAGGAAATCCTTCATTGTTACCTGCAACGCTGTTGAATTGTAGAGTGCTATTTATATAATCAAACCTGCCAGTAATCAGTCAACGGGAGGCATGGTCCTACATTCGTATAACTCCAGAAAGTGAAAGGAAATTGTAACAAAGAGCGGAGAAAATAATCCAGTAGTTCCCATCCCCCAGCAGATGCACATGTTCATTGTCAGCTGTGGACTGAGTGTCCTTTAGGGAAGGGACAGGAACAATAAACCCTGAGATAAGAAGAATCAAGGGGAAGGTGTTTTGAGGACTCTAGTATCAGTCACCTGTCGTCGCAAAAAATGTTATTGAAGAAATGAGTCAAAGACTTTCCTTTCTCCATAATTATATGATACTTGAATTAATTGGTGCATGGTCCATTAAAGAAGACATTCATGTCATAGATGGGCTAAAGACAGGTTGCAAGAATTGGCTTGTCTTTCAGACTATTTCAGTGCCCTTCAGTGGGTCTTCTCTATTAATTTAGGCCTCACACACAATCATATTTGAATGTTTAAGAGGAAGAGGCAGTTATCAGAGACCTGTACCATGACTTAAACAAAATAAGTAATTTGCATGGAATTTGCATGGCTTTTTTGGAGGACATCCATTCTTCGGAGCCAAAATTTTAGGAGATCCAGAGATTCAGGATATGGACAGCATAAACACTTTAAATGGCCCAAAAGACAAATCAGAACACACAGAATCAGAAATCTGACCTCAGCTCCCTCCACTTAAACATAGTTACTTTGAGTATAACCTTATCACTGATGAGTGTGATTCTTGATCGATAAATTCATGCTACCCCTGCAATAGGCAAGTTATGGAGCTACAGAAGTACTTTGTATTGGTGTATCTTACATTCTTTGTAAGGGAAGGGGTCATTTTGGTACAGGCACATTTATACCAGTATAAGTATGACTTATACCACTATAAGCATGATCTCACCCATGTGACTGAAGGTTTTCGACTATATAGGATAGTTAAAGTAGTTCAATCAGGATACATAGAAAACTTTAGTCTAGTATTTATAGATACCTCTGCCCACAGCCACTCCGTACTGAATGCATCCAACACAGAGGCTCCTGAACCTTTCTGATAACTCTCTGGGGACCATGTGAGAATCTCAGGTGCTGTAGGACCAAGCCAAAAATACTAGTGTCGTGGTTTGGGCATGTTTGAACATGAAACCACAAAACCCAAGTGAGTGGAAAGATTTCAATCGGCTCCGTTGCTTCTGCTGACCAGCGGGATAGGAATTAAAAAGGAACAAAAAATAGACATCTCTTTTCATCTGCACATATTCACAAGTCAAACTGGTATTAAATAGATGGATAAGACATGCTTCATTATATGATACCTTGAGGTCTTAAAAATTGAATGATACGGTTCCTTGTTTGTAATCCAGCTGCTGAAAGAACCTCAACTTGCCATACAGAATGTTCATTCCTTCCTTTATAATTCAATTTTAAATACCTTCAGGAAGTTTAAACTCATGCATAATATGCAAATTATAGGTACTCTGAAACATCACATCGATTTACATTGTAATTGTTCCATTACTGATGATAATGGAAGTTGCATGTCCACGAGTACTTATTCTTATTAGGCAGGAACTCTGCAAAATAGGCTGTTATTGCTTTGATTTTGCAGCAGTTATTACAATGTGAATGGAAGAATCATAACACCCCAGCCATATTGTAAGATATTGAAAAGTATCCTTGAGATAGTGATATTTCTCAGAGGTTTATTGCTAGGGAAAAAAAAAACAAAAAAAAAATAACGCACCCCATCTGATCATGACTTCATGACTACAACTACAAATATAATAGTAAATATTAAAATACTAAGGATGTGGTTTATATGATGAAAATTCATACTTAATAGCAATGAAGCCATGGAAAATAGTGATGGGGGAAAAAAATTACATCTAATCTAGGTCTAACTAGTTCTGACAGTGCTGCCTACATTAATCTCGGACAAAATGATTCATGGAATGGAATTTTTTTGCTTTCTCTTTCTCTCTTTGCTCTTTCTTCCACCATTTTGCTCCCCTTCCTTCCCCTCAGTAAATGTAAGGCTGTTCAATAACGTTACAGATAGACCAAAAATAGGCAAAATATTTTGCATTCTGGTTTACCAATCAAGAAATAAGTGAAAAATTAGTTCAGAAGAAACAGCAAAGATACACATTTGACTTATAAAGTTGTTAACACACATCAAGGGAAAAGAGTTTTACTCTAGTTTAACAGGATGCATACTCAAGAGAAAGTAGAAGCAAAGATACAATAGTTCAGAATTTCTTGTTTTAATTTGGTAAGTTTGAAGCTAAATTTTATTTTTAAGGTGTGTGAAACACAATAGAAGCATTTCATTGCATCCACGTGATATTTGTATTCACAACTTTATTATTTGAGGGCCAGGCAGAAATTAATAAAGCCGAAATATCTTGGTTTCTGTATTCAAGTGACATGTGATGATGAGTTTAACCTTTGGAGGATGACCCACTCTGTATGATGACTCAAAGAATGATTCCATCATGTTCTCAACCAATTCCTTTGATTTCTGTGTGTCTCGAAGACTCATAGTTAATATTTGTATATAAGATGAAGATGTTATTTTTATAGAATCATACAATCGAATCATTTTGGTTGGAAAAGCCTTTAAGATCATCAAGTCCAACTGTAAACCTAACGTCACCACTGCTAAACCACATCCCTAAGCACCACTACGAATCTTTTAAATAGCTCCAGGGGTGGTGATTCCACTACTTCCCTGGGCAGCCTGTTCCAATGTTTGATAACTCTTTCAGTGAAGAAATTTCTCCTAATATCTAATCTAAACCTGTCCTGGTGTAACTTGAGGTTGTTGCCTGTTACTTGGGAAAAGAGACTGACCTCCACCTTGATACAACTTCCTTTCAGGTAGTTGTGGAGAGTGAGAAGGTCTCCCCTCAGCCTCCTTTTCTCCAGGCTGAACAATACCAGTTGCTCCTCACAAGACGTGTGCTCCAGACCCCTCACCAGCTTCGTTGCCCTTCTCTGGACACACTCCAGCACCTCAATGTCATTCTTGTAGTCAGGGGCCCAAAACTGAACACGGTATTTGAGGTGGGGCCTCACCAGTGCCCAGTACAGGGGGACAATCACTGCCCTAGTCCTGCTGGCCACACTGTTCCTGATACAGGCCCGGATGCTGTTGGCCGCCTTGGCCGACTGGGCACACTGCTGGTTTATATTCAGCCGGCTGTCAACCAATGCCCTCAAGTCCTTTTCTGCCAGGCAGCTTTCCAGCCTGGCAAGCCACTTTTCCAAGCCACTCTTCCCCAAGCTTGTAACGCTGCACGGGTCTGTTGTGACCCAAGTGCAGGACACGGCATTTGGCCTTGTTGAACATCATACCATTGGCCTCGGGCCATTGATCCAGCCTGTCCAGATCCCTCTGCAGACCCTTCCCACCCTCAAGCAGATCGACACTCCCACCCAACTTGGTGTCATCTGTAAATTTACTGTGGGTGCACTCGATCCACTCATCCAGGTTGTTGATAAAGGCATCAAAGAGAAATGACCCCAATACCGAGCCTTGGGGAACACCACTTGTGACCGCCCACCAACTGGATTTAACTCCATTCACCACAGCTCTTTCAACGCGGCCATCCAGCCAGTTTTTTAACCAGTGGAGAGTACATTCTTCCAAGCCATGAGTAGTTTGTCCAGGAGATTGCCGTTGGAATGCCAGAAGGCTGGGAAACAGTGTAAAAGGCTTTACTAAAGTCCAGGTGAACAGCATCTACAGCCTTTCCCTCGATCATAAACAGGTCATATCATAAAAGGAGATCAGATTAGTCAAGTAAAAAAAAAAAATTCATTTTAAATCAGGCAGTTCCAACACTTTTTTTCACATTGGTGGCTTTTGGAAGTTTTAAAACACCTCCATAGCCACAGTGCCTTTTCATGGTCATCCCCTCTTACATGTGATATGAACACAATAAACTACTAAGTTTCAGTTTTCTGCAGCTATTTCAGATCCCAAAAAGGATTAATGTATGTAAAAAGTAATCTCTCCCTCCCTGTGCCTTCTCACCCAAGATACTATCAGTTAATCTAATCAAAAATGTAATTTCTCACTAGAAGCCTTGTCTCATAACCTTAGAATATCACAAACACAACAATGCTACTAAGAAATTTGGTTACATTCAATATTGGTGGCCCAAAATATGCAAACATTGCCTAGATGGCAACTGTGAATTTGTGAAGAAATCAGGAGCAAATTTTGATTGGTTTAAGTGTTAGGTTACTTAAATTTTTAATGTATTAACTCTCATTGCTGATAGGTTACTCTCATTGCTAATGCAGATACCTTTACACTTATGCCGTTCTGCGACATACACTGCTTCAGGGATTCCTGCTAAAATGCGATGAATCTGCCACGGAAGTTGAATTCCTCTCGCTTTATTTTAGGTGTCTAAAAGTTAGGCATGTTGTCTAAGCCATCTAAATAGATTCCCCCTCTGTTCAGAGAAAGAGGTTACTCATCTGATCCCAAACCAGGTAATTAAGGGAAGTTCAATGAATCCTGCGGAGGAGCTCAGACTAAACGCCTAGTTTCTGACAGCTGCTGTTAGGTGCAATGAGTTCCCTCTTGTTGTTAGTATTGTACGTTGCCGATGCAGGTACATACAAGGGATCTTGACCCACTATGAATGGTTTAGAAACAATTTAACTGTGGACAACGTTTACTCAAAGTCTGAATCTGCCCAAAATTTCTAGATTTTGAAGTGCTATCCTAAGAGCCATAGAAACACACGGTGATGCTATCCAGCTTGAAAATATAAAATAAATGTGTCTGTGTGTATGTGAGTGTTTGTATGTAAATAAATCTGTGTTTCTACTCTCTAATTAGGTGTTCCTTTCATTAAAAAAATGTCTATAATTAGAACATATAAACCCTTAGCCAGGATGTAGGTAATTATAGGTAAACTATAATCACACGCTAGCAACTCCTGTCAGACTTCTATAACTAAGCTAATAAGGGTTAGATACTGTATACATTTTTTGCTGGATTTACTTTCAACCAGGATTGTACCTGCAAAGAAAACCCTGACTTCTTTCTTGGCTTCAATAAAGCTCCTGCTCACAGAAGAGGAAAGAAACTTTCCCAGTTTCTGATGTAGAACAGGGTTTCCCTGTGATATTTGTGCTCTGAATACATAAAGTCTACATATTTTCATTTCTTTACGAATTAACAATGGACTTTGCTGGGGGTTTTCTGTTGTGCTGTAACATCTGACATTTTTTCTCTTGCTTTTTTTTAATTTTGTACTGAGAGTGGGGTCCCCACAGGATATGATCCTCAACAGCTAATCTGAGTAACTGAGAAAAGAAAGGAAAAAACTATTTCTCACAGAATCTGCAAGAATGCAGGATTTTATTTTATTTTTTTTAAGTGTCCATGTGCTTCACACAATCGGCTATTTAGTTTTGCTTTAGTTAGTGGTAATTCGTTACAAATATATGAGATGATAAGAGAAATTAGTTTGAATAGAAGAGGCCTCTCAGAGTCACTCCTGCCTCTCACTGCATTTGTTTGTGTTTATGTAAGCAAAAAAATGGCATGCATTATCTTTTTATGAGCCTTGCGATTTATTCTGTTTTGTTGTCAGACCTTTGGGAATGCATTCTATAAACTTTATTGAGACAAGATATCTAAAGGCGTTTGCATATTTGTGAGCTCAGCACAATATTACTTTTTAATGCACTTTTGACTTTGCATGGAGAAAATGGAGTAAGAAAATGTAAACCAGCAATATTTCAGGTGGCTTTAGTTTTATTACCTGTTTTTTGTTTCCCCAGGTTAAAAACAAATAAAGACTCAATCATTTAAATGTAATAAACACTGAGGTCTAGTAGTTTAACTTCTGACTATTTCTGTGGATAAAAGTTCAAATTACTAACCAAGACCTCCATTCAAAAAGCTATTAAGGATACTGCTAGCTCAAGCACGTATTTAAGTATGAAGTTAAACTGTCATGTTTCTTGAATGGGGCTTCATGGCACACATCTGTTTTCAGTAAAAAAAAACAAACAAAACAAACAAACTTGCACATTTTTTGTTGTGATTTTAATTCTTCATGTTCTACCTGAAATTTACTGAAATTGCCATGAGCTCATCTGCAATACTTGCTCAGTTGTGCAGAGCTATTGATATACAGAAGCAAGTCCAGCGGTAGGCTATGCAGATGGTGCAGGGCTGGAGCATGCGTGGTGTACAAGCAGAGGCTGAAAGAATTGTTTTCGGACAGCCTTAAAAACAGAAAGTGAAGGGAGATTTTATTGTGGTCTTCAGCTACCTAATGGGGGGGGGTTAGAGAAGGTGTAACCAGGACCTTCTCAGATGCTTGCAGAAGGACAAGGGGAAGATGCAACGAGAGAAAATTTGATTAGATGTAAGGCAAAATCTTCCCACTAGAAGACTAGAAAAACACTGGAAAAGGTACCCAAAGAAAATGTGGGGTCTCTGTCCTTGGGAATAAGGTCTTTAGCAATCTGATCTAGTTGACCCTGATCTGGTCAGAAGATTAGACTACATGACCTCCAAAGGTCCCTTGTAACCTGAATTGCTCTAAGAGTCTGTGACTACATAGCTATTGACTTTCAGTAGCATATAATTTCACCCTGTGCTTTTGAGAGTTTCAGCCTTAAATATTGGCTAGAAATTTCACAAAATCGACATAAATGCATGTATTGGTTACAGCAAGGTTGAGGTAATCTATCATATCCCTTTAATTGATGGAATATTAGAAGTCTTTTTTAAAGTGGATCTTAAATTATCTATACTCATTTTATTTTAGATACTCTGTTTACATGAGTGGTTTGTCACTGTCGGAAGAACAGACCAGGACTGTCAGGTTTAGCTACTAAGCATAATTAAACATGTATTTGTTTTATTTCCATTCTTTGTGCTTCACTCTGTACTGACATCTCAGAACCCTCCAAGGATGTCAATGGTTTAACCAGGGGAAAAAATTGCCCTTTCTGGCTTCTTTCAAAGGACAATATTGGGAAATGACAGTGGAGTCAAAGTCACACTGGCTTCCACCTTTCTATTCCCCTTCACCTCATTTCTTTGCTGTGTTTTGTGCCTTTTTTTCACCTGAACTGCCCCTTAGAATGTTAGAACTTAGAAGCACTCTTGGAGGGAAAAAAAAAAAAGAAAAGAAAAAAAAAGATCAGATTGGAGAGTATTTACTCAAAACTTCCTTCTATCATACAGAAACACTTATGATGATAGAATCTGGAGAATAAAAGTTACAGCTCTCACTTCCAGTCCTTCTGGAAAGATTTCTGACTTGTTACATTTTCCTTCCCTGACGAATCACTTGATGTTGAAATAACATCTGCTCTGACAACTTGGGTAAGTGACTCAAAGCATTCTCTCTTCCCTGTGGTGTAGAGGTTCTTCTGAAAAATTTCTAAAGAAGTAAAGGTTTTTTCTTTGTTTTCTCTTCTAAAAGGGCCTAATGATTTTCCTGCTCTCTCTCTCTGTAGCACAGAAGGAAGGGACGTATTTGCCTGCACTGACACCCTTTCTCAATTTGCCAACAAGGTTGACTTAACAGATGGGTGTTTCTGTAGTTGTGGTATCGGACCTTGTTCCAACACAGTCTGTGTACCTGTTGTAAACATGGTTCATTATGCACACTGAGGAACTTTAAATAAAAAAAAAAAAACAAAAACCAAAAAGCCAGTAAATGAGCAGTTTCCCCATTTAGGACCTAATTCAGCAGTGCTCTAAAATGCATGCATCATCATTATTCAAGAAAACGTGCAAAGAACGTGCTGATGGATGTGCTTAGGTGTTATGTTGAATTAGGGACTTAATTACAAAAGACAAGCGGTAGAGCTGAACAGCTCATATTTGAAGAACCATGTCCCCATGGACCTCAAATGTTAATGATCGGCATATATGGATATTGTAAGGGGCGGGAGGGGAAAACAAAGCAAAACCCAAAATAAAAAGATAAATAGATTTTGAGGAAACTGCAATATATGTTGTAACTTTCCAAATGTCCATAATCCCTAGAAGGGTTCAGACTTTGCTATGAATATTAAAATCCCTGGATTTTGTTGAGGGTAGAAACACATAGGAGGGAAGCAATAACATGCTGGAGCTTGTTGCCAGAGGAGACTGTGAAGAGTATCAGGAGGGTCAAAAAGGATTAGAGAAATTAGGCAGACAAATTAGACAAGACAAATTAGATATTAAATGAGCAAAGTCAATACTACACTATTGAGTGAGTGACAAAACAAATAAAAAAAGCTTCATTCTATAGGGACTTTGATGAACTGTAAGGTTGAGTGAGCAGAAACTTCATGGAGTTTGCCAAAGAGAAAAGTCCTGCACATGAGCAGAATAAAGGCATTTTTCAGTACAGCTGGTAACCAACAGGCTGAACAGGAGTTCTGCTGAAAAGGACCTGGGCGCAGTGGGTGGACACTGAGTTTTGCAGGAGCCAGGAGCACTCTGACTGTGAATAAAGCATGCTCCATATTTGTATACAGTAGGAGAAGCATGGCCAGAAGACTAAGAGTTGGTACTATTCTCCTCACCAATGCCAGTGAAGTTACACCTGGAACAGTGTTCAGTCTTGGACCCCTCAAATTCAAGAACCATGTGGAGAAACAAGTCAGCAAAGAGTGACCAATGTGATAAAGGGCCTTGAGTACAGAATGTAGAGAGTTCCAGTGAGATGGGTGTGCTTCTTGTGACTAAGATGTGTGAAAGAAGGAGCAGAATGACACCCTGCAATTACTTCAATAGGAGTTATAAAGATGATGGTGTCCAATTCTTACTAGTGGCAGATGGTAAAACAAAGTGGAATGGAAAGAAGGTGTGGCTTGGAAGGTTCAGACTAGACATTAGAAAGATGCTTTTCACTAAAAGGGTTGCACAACACCGGAACAGGAGTAAGGGATGTTGTGGAATCCCCACTCTTAGAGGTTTTCCAGATGTTGTTAAACAGTCACTGCTAACCTGATCTAGCTTTAGCAACATTCATGCACTGACCATAAGGTTTTAGACAAAGTAACATAGCTGGAAAAATCAAGTGTTAAGGTTTACAAACTTCTTCAAGTCTCTGCATCCACACTGTCAAATATATGTCCTTAGGTTATCCCAGATACAAGCTATCAGAATAACTATAAAAAAAATATAAAAATTTTCACTTTGAATGTAGAGATGGTGGCAGAAGTCTTGGAAAACTCAGGAGTCTTTGCAAATGATGGGTTTAATTTTTAGTGGACATATAATTTCTGTCCATTAATCTCCTTCCTTCTCTCCTTGAAGCACCTTCATGGCCCCTTCTTGCTGATGTGGCACTCCATACAAGAGCAGTGCATCAGTACAAAATGGGATGGAACTTTATCTACTAGTTACACAATAAAAATAATTCTATTGCACAAGTAAATCACCATTACAATAGAGGTTCAATACACTTATCCAGGAACACTAGCCCAGTGCTGCAAGTATGCAGGTGTAATGCTATCAGCGTGACCACCTAGGGAGTATAAATGCATTAGCGACTAATAGGATTATTGACCTCATGTCACAGAAATGAAATAATTTCAATTTTTCATTTCTGCTTTAATTGTCTGATTGCAGTTAAGAACTCTTTCCCTTCTTCCTTGACTTTCACAGGGAGTAGATATGCGTATTGATGAGGAAGACATGTATGTAATTGCTTCATAAGACTGGATTGGTACCAGTCAGAATATAGCAAGTTGGCAACTGGTACATACACTATATATTTGAGACTAATTAATGCAAAGTAAGTAGTTCGCCAGTATATTTTTTTCATATAGGAAAGCAAGTTTGAGAAATATCCTTCTTGTTTCGTCTGTGGTAATATACCTCTGCCCTCAGCCAATGTTCACCCTCCTCTGTTGCACTAACAAATATACCAGTGGGTCCTATAAGGTAATATGGGCCAGAGAAAGGATTCATGTAATGAAAAATATTATTTTTATACTTTTTTTTCTATTCAACTTCATTTATTTCTGTTTCACTTGCTAGACCTGCTTTAGAAGGTTTAAAACCATTATTAAAAAGAAAAAATAATAATAAAAAAAATACTAAAGTTATGACATGTTAGTTGTAAACTACAAATACATGTCTGTTGTTTGTCATATTGGTTTGGATCAAGATGAAGTTTTCTGGTTTGCTTGAGTTTTAGCATTAGAAAAAACTGTATGGAAATCTTTATATGTGTTTTATATATATATAAATAAGAAAAGATACTTATTTGTTTATTCCTAGGTTGCTGAATGGAAATTCCTTATTATTTAACCTCATATAGTAATATGGACTAATTTTTTAGTAACTGGGTTCTACCTTGGCAATTAGTGGCTGGGTCCTTTCAGGGAAGATGTTCATCACGGATCATCTTCCAATGTGCTTATGAAGATTTTTTTACAGCCAACTTCACAGCTGACTTCAGAATTTACTCTTGTGTTGTACCACAGGCTGACTTTGGCCTGGAGCTTCCTAGTAGGACCTGTAAAAAAGACTTTATTTATGGGTAGGCTTTTTAACTGCAGGGATGTTGTTCCATGCAATACACTGGAAAGAGCAGATACATTTGCCACCTTGTTTTTCCACGCAACTAATGAATTTATACAGTCCTTAAAATCCTGAACAAATCAGAAACTTCACAACCACGTATGGAAGGCAAGTTTACGTGAGTGCTCCTCCCTGCCCATTTTTCTGAAAGGAACAGGCTAGGGAAGGGAGAATTTGCCAATCTGAAAGAAAAGGGTAAGGGAAGAGAGAATGGGACAGAAAGAAATTGCTTTCCTCCATCCTGGAAATGATACCGTCAGCCTGGAGTAGTTCTACGATTAGCACTTTATTTGAGATGTCCTTCAAACTCAATCAGGAGATAAGCCTCATTTTATGATTATTGCCACCCACTGTCTGCTTCCAGTACCCAAAAGACTTTTGAAGCCAAAAGTGGGCTATTCTGATCCAGAAGAGTACCAATGAAGAAACCTACACACTAGCTATGGCGATGATAGGGACATAAAAACCTGTGCAATTGTAAATAACGAGAATATTTCTCATGTTTTAAGAAGGCAGAAGCAGATATTCTTGAATCAGGGGGATGTCTGTGAGTGAAGAAATAAGAAAGGTGTTTTTCCTTCTTTTCTGATTCTCCCTCCCTCTTTTATTTTAATGGTCTTGCTCATGTGGGCCAATGAACATATAACCTGGCGGAGGCAGCATCTCTGCATAGGACCCCAGTAACGTAATTGAAGCCAATTCTGTAATGCAGTTTACCAAATCTCAAAGATGATGAATGGGGGATGATTTATTAAGTCACCCAGTCTGTTCCCTGCTACTCCAGGGTTAGTTCCAACAGTGTTTCTGTGTGTTTAATGGATTAATATAGTTCACTGAAGTTTATTCATGAAAGAGAAAGTGGGCTCAGCATTTTCTCCAGCTAAAGTGTGTGAAAACCCGCGCATAACAGAATTCAGATTTTATTTAGCAGGAAGGGGACCCAAGAGGAGTAATTCACTAACCTTTACAGCACACATTTCCCTTAGCACAAGTGACAGAAATGAGATACTTAATACAACTCTTGCTCTATGTTGAAAGATGGCAAAATTTTTAACAATGCAAAAAAGGGGCAATTTTAATCACAACTGCGTGTTCCAGACCAGCACATATACAATAAATATTGATTTTAAAAGTTTTAGAAAGGTACACTGCACTTTTGGAGCAGGAACAGTGGAAAACCCAAACAAAACAAGAAACTAAAAATACGTATATTTTCTGGGTATGTACTGACACAGAAGAGTTTTGCAATAAAAATTTATAGGTTGTTGTGTTTTGCTTCTCTTAGCGTAAAAGGTGTCAAAGAAAAAAAAGAAAAACAAAGCAAAAATCACAGACCTGAATGTGTATCCTCAAAATGGAGAATGAAACTGATGACTGAAAAGACCTTTTAAAATGTTTACATTTAAAGACATTTTCTAAGAGTAGAGAAATGGAATAACTAAAATAAAATTAAAAATCTGTCTCAGTTTGTGGAGTTATTTTTAAAGCATGTAAACATTTCAGGGTCTGCTACATTGAAAATAAAACTGCTAAAGGACGAACACTGCCTTATTATATAAAATGATGCGGTGAGAAACATCAGATAAGAACAAGTGACAAACATGTTAAAAGCATAAAAAATAAATCCCCTTTTTGTCTTATTTCTTTGCTTCTAGTACTTAATGAAAGAAAGAATTTTTCCTTCAGATTTGCAAACCAAAGGGATTTCAATAAAATCTGGATCAGTACTGTTTCAGGTATGTGGTGTGAATAAATCTGAAGGTTAGGCTTAGGATACCTGTAAGTACTGGTTTGTATTTCTAATTCTGGTTTTCATTGTTTAGTAGTCATGAAATAAAATAATGAGAAGGACTTACTCCATAACTAGTAACTTCTTAAATATTGCATTGCTTTACAAAGTATTTTAAGGTCATAAAGGGATAGAGAAAAAATGAAACTTGGGATTCTTTCTCCTTTCCTAATCTTTCTGAACTCTCAAATTTAAACCTAATGGGTGTTTGGAGAGGTGATACTTCTGATGGTCAACCCTCCCTGTTCATCAAGTAGGAGCAGCATTTTTATTGTCTCCAGAGTCTTCCTCTACATGCTCATATGCAATGAAAAGACAATTATTTTTTCATGCTTTATGACATGTAGAATTCTTTATACAACAGCCATAGAATCTAACTTGATGTGCAAAGAAAAGTATGACCAAATCACAGAACAGAGCATGTCTTCAGCAGGTATACTTCATATTTATCTTGAGAAGGAGACAACGGACACCAAAGTAAGGTGATTTAATGCAGAAAACAAGACGTTTCATCGAATCATAGAATTGTTCAGGTTGGGAGGGACCTTAAAGATCACCTAGGTCCCACCAGACCAGCTTGCTTAAAGCCCCATCCAGCCTAGTCTTGAACACTTTCAGGGATGGGGCATCCACATGCTCCCTGGGCAACCTGTTCCACTGCCTCACCACCCTCACAGTAAAGGATTTCTTCCTGATATCCAATCTAAATCTCCCCTCTTTGAGTTTAAAACCATTCCCACTCGCCTTATCGTTACACTCTCTGATAAAGAGTCCCTCCCCATCTTTCCTGTAGACCCCCTTTAGGTACTGGAAAGGGCTATAAGATTCCCACGGAGCCTTCTCTTCTCCGGGCTGAACAACCCCAACTCTCTCAGCCTGTCCTCATAGGATAGGTGTTCCACCTCTCTGATCATCTTCATGGCCCTCTGCTGGACCCTTTCCAACAGGTCCATGTCCAATAGGTCCATTTCTGCATGTTAGTAGTGTTACTTATTTAAAATAATGCATTACTTATAATATAATTATTCCAATTGATTATAACATTATTAACTACTGAGTTTGTGCTCTGCACTGCTGTTAGTCAAGAATACTTCACACAACACATAGCTTAAGTCAGAGAGATACAAAGTAGACAATTTTTCAAAAAGAGGCAAATTAGAAAATCATTCTGGAAATCCAGAGATGGAAACTACCCATTGACATCACAGCTACTGAGTTTAATCCTGCTCATTTTTTTCATTTTTGCCAGTAAGAATGTCACCCATATTTATCCCCCGAAGAACAGAAAAGGTTGTAGGGAAGGGGAGTTAGAAATGAGTTGTTCTCCTTCTTGCAAATGAGAATGAGTGAATATTGGAGCTGATGGGTATGGAAAGTTCAGGGAGTTGCCCCAAAGACATCGCTTCATCATCTTGCATGGCATAGACCTTAGTTCAGTACACAGCCAGAATGCTGTGCTGGGAAATGTCCTGGGACACCTGAGCTAGGACAAGAGAGTTTGCCTTACTCCTTTAACTTATTTTGTTTTCTTCCCTTCTATTCTGTTCTTATTATTCTGCCCTCCGCCAAAAATAGGTTTGAAAGGACTCTGAGCAAATAAGGGGATCACCAAGAAGGGAGACAGAAGTCTTGATTTTCTCAGGGTTACGTATAGGAAACTAAACGCTGGGAGAAGTCCTGCATCCATCCTTCAGCCCAGCTGGCTTTGTGGCACTCAATCCCATGTCAAAGGCATAGACAGTCCATAACATCCCTTAATGATTTTTAGTGCAATGTGTCTAAGGGCAAAGATTACAGAAGAAACAGCACAGCATGCAGTGGGAGGAGTGATCACCAAAATGCGTGCATTTCTTATGTTACAAGACCGTATGTCTGGGCCATCTCAGCCAATTCAAGGGATGTTGTCTACAATTTGGGATGCTAAATAAGAGGAAAACTAAATAACATATTCAGTTTCAGACACCCATTTATAGTGTAGCATGGAATAATAATTTTTGTTCAGTGTGTTGACATCTATTTGACATATGGAGATTTGTTATATATATACATTTATTATTCATGACTGCAAAAGATAGCTGAATAAATATGAATAAAAGAAATATACAAACCAATTTAATCTTAAAATAGTTCTGTCGAGATGGGATTTTACATCTTCAATACATCTTTTTTGGTATATTTTGTATTAATAATTCGGTTGTAGGTCTAGTAAATCTACAGTTTTAAAGAATGTGGTTTTTTGTTCTTTTCCATACTGAAAGGAACATAGTGGAGGAAATAATGTAGGAAACAATTTTTGTTTCGATCACGGAGTTACACTGAGAAAATACGAAAAGTTTGATGGTTATGAGTATTAGCATTTCTTGTTTGGGCATTAAGTATTCTTATCCTGTCAATCTTATGGAAATGAAAAAGATGTGGAATAGGTGTTGGAAATTAAAGCCATTTCATATAATTATTAAATGTGCCACTCCATTCTGAAAAGGGTGTAGCATTAAATGGGCTTTGTTTGATATTAATCAAACTTTCCTACCTGAAATACCTTCTAAATTTAATGACTCTGGTCTCAGTCAAGATCAGCTGTCATTCAAATTCAGTCTACGTATGGGTGGATATGTCTTTTTTTTAACTATATGATTACTGTACACAGAGCTGGACAGAGTTTAATGGAAATAAAATGTTATTACATGAGACAAAAGATAGAATAATACTGTTAGAGGGAATAAAGCTATATCATTCAATATCTCATATGTTCTCTGTTATGGAAGTGTTTTCTGCATTTGAAAGAATGATTTACTAGGAGTTACATTCTTCATTTGCTAAAGCAGTAGTGTGCTCTTACTGTGCTTGTCATGTAGTTGAGGCTCAGCAAAGGGAGAAAACAAAAAGGAACATGTGTCTCAAAGGCAGAATCTCTTCTATGTTGCTCTAATAAGGTGTTGCATAAAATTCTACATTGCAAAAGATTAGTGTCCTTTACAAAAATCAAGCATCTTAAAATGTGAAGAAGTTGCTATAAATCATCAGATCTTCATTGAAGTTAAGTTTTCACAGGAAGAAAAATGCTAAATAATGCAAGTGAAGCAAATTTTGTTGATTTACATCCTCTGAGAATCACAGAGAAACAAATTATGGCAATGGTTTAGCTATACATACCACAGGGAGTTTTTCCTTCTCTCTCTGTTTTTTCCCATCCCAGTGAAACTGAGCAAAAATCTGCCAATTTTCTTCACTTCCCCTGACCAAAAGTAAATGTAAGGGGCAAGATCAAACAAAAAAAATGTAGATCTGAGTTGCCTTTTCCTGAAGGAGAGAGAAAGTCTTTTTCTACCTACTAAGCTAAAGCCAACCTGACACTTCTGGGGTGGGGGTGTGCACATGACTCATCTCATGCCCATAGAAATGGAGCGTATACAAATGAAGTAAATCTTCAATTAAAAGAGCAAGTGTGGGCTTTGTCCTTCAATTGCAGAGGTAAAGCTGATAGATTGCATGCCATTTCTTCACAGTTCTCCTCCATTTATAGAATCATAGAATCACAGAATGGTTCGGGTTGGAAGGGACCTTAAAGATCATCCAGTTCCAACCCCCTGCCCTGGGCAGGGACACCTCCCACCAGACCAGGTTGCTCAAGACCCGTCCAACCTGGCCTTGAACCCCTCCAGGGATGGGGCAGCCACAGCTTCTCTGGGCAACCTGTTCCAGTGCCTCACCACCCTCACAGTAAAGAATTTCTTCCTAATCTCCCCTCTTTCAGTTTGAAACCATTCCCCCTCATCCTGTCACTCCACTCCCTGACAAAGAGTCCCTCCCCATCTTTCCTGTAGACCCCGTTTAGGTACTGGAAGGCTACTATAAGGTCTCCCCAGAGCTTTCTCTTCTCCAGGCTGAACAACCCCAACTTTTCAGAACATTTCAGAGTTCATATATTTTTACCCAACTCTGTGCCCTCTGAAATTATTTTCATGCATCAAATTGTTGTCTATGGTCAGTAAATTGCTCAGGGACAATTGGAGCCGTAGCATCTACATTAGTGCCACTCCTTATAGCCAGTACAAATTCTGGCTTGCAGGATGGAGAATTGACCAGTCCCTCTCCTGACATATTCATAGCATGGCTTGAATTTTTGTATGAAAGTTCCATTTATAAAATTAATTAAAGTTATAACTCTAGCACAGGAAATTGAAGATGTTAATAAGAGAGCTGGCTGGAAAAATTCCATGCAAATAGTTTTCTCTCATTCAGTGCTATTCAGAGAAAACCAGTTCCATTTTATTTTATTTATTTTTTTTGTGAAATGATATCATCTTTGTCAAAATTGTATTGTATGGTATTGTACAGAAAGTAAAACCCTTTGAAAATGTTATAACATGAATTTTTGATTTCTTGGAACAAAAACTTTCATAATTTTGAAACATTTTTGTTTCAAAATGAATATTACATAACAAATGAAGAAATATTACAATGGTAAAATATATAAATGAAATTATTAAACCAATCTAATAAAGCTGTAGAGGGAATTTTAATCTAATATCAGATGAAAGTATTTGGACACGATAACATTTTTCTAGTGAACAAAAATCTGTTCTTTGGCCACATCTAGTTGTCTCTCACCGAGCTTTTAAAATTTAACTCACCATTTTAACTTGATTTTACGAACATATGGGAAAAATAGTACACTTTGATTATATTAGACCTGTTAGTAGGATTGCCTGTCCTGGAAGTTTGTCCTCCTACTGATCTTTTCTTCACAGTCTCCAAAATTTTCCAGTCATCTTCTCACTGACTGCCCTTATCTTTCTATCCCTGCTCTTTTGTCCTGTTTCCTGGCTGTCTTTTTAACACCTTCATTCCTTTTGTGTTCCATTTTGTGAATGTCTTTCCCAAATAACTGTAGAATTAATGCAGTAGTTTCCTAACCATTTTTATATATATATGCCATGTAATATTCCATATTTTCCATTAATAGTTTGCCTTCTCTTCTATTTAGCCTGTAAGCAATTTAGGGCATAACTGTAAATCATTCTGTCTTCCCAGTGCTGAGGACAGGAGAGGTATATGTATATCCGGTTGCTCCAGAAGTTACTCTGTTGTAAAGATTATAATAATAACAATGCTCTACACCATTTTGTCATTGCCTAGAGAAGGTTAATTAACAGTAATTTTATCTAGATTTTTTAAAAAGTTTCTATATATGAAAAATCCTTTCTTCCTTGTAGAATTATAATTCCCATCCTGAAAATAAGGATAGCTGGGGTTTTGGTAAGGGAAATGCTTTGGAAAGATATACATTAATGGTAAGCAGTAGGACAACTGCAAGAGAATAAGTGCTCTGATGTACTCACAAGTGAAATTTTCATGTCTGTATCCACTTTTTTTTCCCTCATTGCATTGGTAATTTATGTCTCCTCCAGTTTTCCATTCTACCATTCCTCCAAATTCTGCAGCAAGTTTGCAGATGGACTATCCCAAGAGATGCATTGTCATAATGGGATTAGCAGCCTTTCCTCTCTGTTACACCCATTCAAATGCAGTTAAGGTCAATAATGACAGAATGTGGTCATTGTGTTCTAATAGCTCTGGACTAAATGAAATGAGCCAGTGGTCCCAAGGCAGTTCTGATAGTTGAGTGGCCATATAAATACAGTGAACATCCCTGCTGTCAATCTCAGGAGACAGAAGTCTGAAAGGACTAACATGAGGAATGACTTATTCCTTCACTTTCTTGAGAAAGCTCTCCAGTTGTGGGGCAAGGTATGGAGAAGAGGGAGAGACATGCCTCTTGTCCACCTGTGCTTAAACTCGTCTGTGGAGGAGCTCAGTTTTCAGTCCTACAGATGTGACAACTTCAGCATTTTACAAGGAAAAGAAACCAGAAGGAAAATAACAGGTAAACCAATCCATGAAGTGTTACTCCATTTTACTTTTTGAAAAAGCCATATCTTTGTAGATTGCTCAATTTTGTCTTTGTACATGGACATTTGAGAGAAGTCCCAAGCAAAAAGTTCAACCATGGGACTGAAATTCTAAAAGCCTAACAAGCGTTTGTATCTTGGATTACAGGTTGAGTTTGTTCCTAGTTGAAATTAAATATACTTAAAAAACCACCACAAACCCAACAACTTTAAGATGACAGCTTGACTTTGTGGTGATCAGAGCATGGTATAAATACTTTTCTGGGAGACTTTCTCAAATTACCATCAGAAGATCATGGTAAAACAACAATCTAGAAAAACACTTACTTTCCTTTGGACAACAATCTTGCTTTTTCCTTCTCCTTTGATCACAGTTCAATTTACATGTACAGGATATACACATGGACTGGGGACATTAATATTTCCATCAATCATAATTCTCTCACTAGATTAAGGCATTAATGACAAACTGAGGGTTACAACTTCTATGGAGGTAACATCACAATCAAAATATTTGTGTTATTTACCTAAGTTACGTAGTTTGATTAGCTTAGTTGGTTTTATGCAAAGATAATTAATAGAAAGGTTGATAAACCACAAAATTTCTAGTCTGATCTGTCCTTTTCAAGACAGCTGTTTCTCTTAACAAAGGAAGTTCAATAGATCTAATCGAGGCTTCGGTGATGTACCTCATAAACTGTCATATGTGTAATTAATGTAGAAATAGGAAAAAATTAGGATTGCTAAAAAATTTTTACAGGTAAGCAAAGGGCTTGATAAATTGAATGCGGAACAGGAAAAAAGGAAAGAATCTCAAGAAGTGATCTGGATAAGAGTCTTGTGAAAGCTTTGTTAATATTCTTGGCACAAGAGGTTAAATGTGAGTTCAGAGAAGTTACTGATGATTCAAATCTGGACAGCCCTGCAGGCACAAAATCTAAGTATCATGGAAGAACTACTAGATTAAAGGAGGAAAAGAATAGAAATGAAAAGAAATTTAGTCAGGGGTAAGTAATCAAAATTTCTCAAATGAGTTAGAAGATTTTTGCTCAGAAATGGCAAGAAAGACCTTAGTCCCTCATAGGATGTCTGAAAGACGTTACTATAAGGCCCTCACGGAAAAAGCAAATGTGAAACAAAAGTGCACGAAGCAACACATTTTCAGTAGAAATCAGAAAGTAAATTCAGGGAAAATAGAAAGGTTTAACAAAAAGAACAGATTGTTTTACCACAGGCATCTAAAAATGCTTGTCTTATTTTATCAGGCTAAGTAAAACCTGAGTAGGGAATATTATTGCTTTTTGTAAGGTTGTCATAAGTGAAAATAATTATCTCAGCTGAAGAGTGAGGTGGGCTAAAGAATGAAAGTATAAATTTCCCATAAAGTTGAGTGAGTTGCTTTTTTGTTTTGTTTTGTTTTGTTTTGTTTTTTAATATACTTAAATTTCTACGCTGATTTGATAATACTTACCGAAAGGACACTACTAAGTGCAAGTTTTAACACTAACACTGCAGCAGGTATAAATTCTGTTGCTATTTCTGCCTCTGAACTGCATATTCATCATGTTTTAAGACTCTCTTTATTTCCCACTATCTAGATGCCACTTAATTAAAACACCTAATTTAAAGAGACTCCTAGTTTACTAATATTTTATGCATATTAATATTGAATCCTAAATTTTAGAAAAAAAATCAAAAGCTCAGAAAAATTTGGGATGCCATACTTTCACAAGGGACTAACCACGCTAAGATGATCCTATTTTTAGCTGCAAAATATCAGGCATGTTAAAAATCTTACATTTAAGAAATGCTAAGCATGCTATCCTGTGACTTAGTCTTTTCAGATGTATCCTGGGCAAATTTTCAAAATTAGTATCTTTTTTGAAAATCGCTGCAAATATTATTCTTATGGGGATGTTATCATTTTTGTATTTATAAGAAGGAGGAGTTGAGGTGTAGAGATTTGCCTGCAAGTTAATCCGTTCCTTCCCCTCCTAGTCTTTCTAAAATCCAGGGGAGGACATTCCTTTAGTTTGTTTTCCTTAGTGAAACATTAGGAGTAGTTACCAAAAAAACGTATTTTAATGAATCCTCAGACTTATTTTGAAATGTGACATAGATAATATAATTACCCTTGCTGTTTTCCAAATGGTTCAATTGCAGGCAGAACTGTCATGGGAGACAACACGTACACTCAGTGATGATGCCGATAAATATTTTCACATTTTGATCTAATAACAATAATTTCTGTATTTCATGGGGACAGCTGAAAGAAGACAATAATTGGTATAGCATTATTGCCTTGTCCTTTATATCCTTGATCTTAAAGAATAAATATCCCTTAAAATGTGGTTGAATGAAGAATCATTAATGGAAGTTATGAGAGCTAATCAGACTGTCAGCCTGCATTTTTTGGTGTCCAGAAAATGAAAAGCAAGCAAGACACTTAGTAGAACAAGTGAGACATGCTTTTTACTGTGATAAAGATGCAATCCAATACAAATCTACTGAATGTCATCTTCTCTTGGAGTCAGAATGACATCTCTATTCTCCACACTTTTAATCCTGAGGCACCTCACAGCAGCAACTGTCAAACTAGTGCTAATTCAAAAAAAGCCCTGGAGGTGAAAATGTTTGACAGCCTCTCTCAGTTATCCAAATGAAAAATCAGGTTATTTTCCTTCACCACCCTTTTTGTCCACTTCTGTACACGCTTCCTTCAATTTGACTTTCATTTTCTTTGTCCTTGCCTCCCCCCCCCCAAATTTCTTCAATATTAAGACTTCTCTTTCTCTGCCTTTAATGATTCAAATATAATTATCTGCAGCGTAACACCAAGAAAAGGCGTGAATTGCCTTGTACAAAGGTGAAGGTACCTTGTTTTTAAGCTGTGGTCTTGATCTGAAAAGAAGAAAACAGCCTCAAACTTATTTTTGTTTTGCAGAGGGTCTCCCTGCTTTCTGAACATGTTAATTTGCATAATTAACATTATAGTAAAAGTTAAGTAAAGAGTAAGTAGAAAGAATTATTAGTGCCGGAGAAACCTGGAAATAATCTCCAAGTGCACTGGCTGGTCTTGAATTCACATTCATTCTGTATTGGCTCCCTACTAACTATTACGAAGACAAGAAATCTTGAATAGTCCTTTAAATCTAATGCATTTATGATTGCTTTGCATCTCTGTTGCTATGAACACTATTAATTTTATAGTATGCAGAATATGCATAAATTAAACATGCAGAATAGTTGCCTAATCATTCCATAGTATTTCAGGTCATTAGGTCACAAAGTCACTCCTTTGGTAAATTAAAACTCATTGAGTCTCACTCAAAGATCCAGAGACTCTCACTACAGAGAAGGATGTCAATGTCAGGAAACATGGGATGGCATGGAGAGCCCCCAGCAAATTTTAAGTGAATTAGCGTGGCTGTGACATGGGGTGCACCACAAAGCAGACATACGAAGGTGGGTCACAAAGCCCGTGTGCATGCAGTGAACTGAAGGTGAAGCCAAAGAGAAAAGTCAGCCAGCAAAAAATTTGGTGTATGGCTGCAGTCCTATTTCTGGAGATGGCTCAGGCATCCCAGCAGTCTGGCACATGTGCAGCCTGGAGATCCTGTTCTCGTGGACTAGGAGTGAGTAGGCACACAGCAAGAGATACCAAAGTGCCGTCTAAGATTAAGGCCCTGGTGATGGCTGAGATCTGATTTGAATGGGTGTCATGTCATATCCCAGTGTTCCACAGTCTAAAAAATAAATTATTTTGTATCAAAATCATTCCATTTATCAGTAAAAATAATTGCTTTCAGAAGCCTGAAAAAAATGTAAGACTTGGAAAGCAAGAACATTTTTTCTATTTCTCTTGCATCTTAACCAACAAATAGATTCAAAGGGTCAAATTTTTGGCCAGATTACCCAGTTGCTGGGCAAACTCTGACAGCTACAAGAGATGTAGTTGTATTTGTGTGTATTCCCTGAAGATTTACGGAAGAATCTCATGTCTAAAAAGTCCCCTGTTGGGAACGGTAAGAAAGAAACAAACTGCACGTTTTTGCACAAAAGTCTGCTGATTTCTTGTTATTTTGTGAATATTTTGTACTTATAGCCTGGATAGATTGATTATGGAGGAATTAATTTCAAATTATTAATAAAACATTCCACATTACTATTTTCAGAAGATCCCTTAAAGAACTTGCATTCAAAGATCACTGGCATCAATGGGAGTGAGATTTTCCATTTCCATTAAACTTAGTGAGCTCTGGATCATATTCCATGTGTACAAGTGGTTTCCATGTTATTTTTTAAATTGTCGAAGCTTGTTTGTAAGGTTGACATTAAGCTGTGAAGAGCAGGACTAAATTCACCATCTTAGAGCCAGCAGGTTATCTCCAAAAGGATGTCATGGCTCTGATTCATTCATGGAACAAGGTTCACACAATCTGTTATGTATTACAGTTTGCCTGGCTAGATTTTCTTATTTGTATCATGGCCAAGACATTTCAGTGTTCCTGTTCCTTTGAGACCCTCTGGTTAAGATGTGAGTGATTTCGAATGCAGAAAATTATTACTGCAATTAATTAATTGCCAACCAACTCTTTGTTAATAAACCCACCACTGAAATTCTAAGTTCTGCTCTGGGGGCTTTCACTTAAGTTTTATTTTCTAAAGTATTTTTTAATTGTGCATGAAAAAAATAAAATGTCAGGGTTAATTTTTTCTTCTTGCACCTTGCTCCTCTGGACCTACTATAGGAAATAAATAAGGGTAAGAAAAGAAGGATAGGGGTTTTCTGTAGCCATCTCACTCCAGACAACCTTCACACAAAGGAAATGATCTATTTTATTGATCAGCAGCGAAATTCTGAGTTTCATATCCTTACAGTAGTGCACGAGGGAATGTCCCCATTGGGCAGACCAGTTCTCCTTCACTGACGTGGTTATTTACCTTCCATTTGTTGTTTTCAAGAGAAGGATGAATTAATCTTTTCACCCTTTAAAACAGGCTGCTGGGAAAGATGCATCGTTCTGCATAGAGGATTCTTGCCTTTGTAAATCAAACCGGTTTTTAAGAAGGAGTTCTAAAAAAATCTGTCTTCCTTTGCATGAGGCTGTATGCACAATGCATTCAGGGCATGTATGAGCACCGTACTAACATTTATGTGGAGTTTAACTCTCTTTTTAACTGCCAGAACCATAAAGTTCTTTGAATCAGTGCCTTTCTTGAATTTCAAGGGGTGGTAGAGTCCCTGAGGAGACCATTCAGGCTGAGCATTTGTGCAGAGGAACAGTATTATTATTACACATCATCTTGTACCTGTAATCTTAATCCCCTCCACTTGATGTCAGGGTGATTACCAGTTCGGTGTAAATAAAAATCCATAAGGATTTATCATTTGTCTGGAAATTTATGGTTTTTCTTCAGATAACTAAGCACAGAACCTTGATTTTTTTTTCCAGAATAACATGACTTGAAGAACAACCAGGATAAATAGTGCTGATTTTCTCATTTTATTTTATAAATACCTCAGAAATGTCGCATTCCTGATCTGCATGCTCTATCAGTTTTGAAATTCAAATGTTAGAACTCATAGAAGAATAAAAAAAAAAAGTCTAATTCTACTCAGTACACAAGCCTAACATAACCCCAGCTACTAAAGGATGATATAATTTAATTTTTTTCTGCGTAATTCTGTTATTTCATTCTTCGGGCAAGTTTGCACAAAGAGAGTAGAAGCAAAGCTGTCAAACTCCTTGTGCAGCACTGGCACCTAAACTGGGACCAGGGCCCAAATAATGTCATGGCACTTAGAACTGGATCCATAAATCCAGGATGAATTTTATTGTAGAAGTGAGGTTAACCACCAGAAGTGCAACTGCGACTTGAGAGTAAAATTGAATCGCTGTACTTTAGAAAGAGTTGTTTTAAATTTTCTTCCTTAGAGGTATCATGTGGATATATTGACAGATAACCTGGAGTTGTGATAAAAATAGTTATTTGGCCATTTAGGAGTTTTCCCTTGGTTAGAAGTAACAAATAGCCTTGCTTCACACATTACTGTTCCTTACACATTGTTATAGATGTATTCTTCACAATTCCTGGATGAAGAGCACCTCATATCTTGGTTTTGGTAATTAAAATTTCATATAATGGAAAACTTGGCAGTTTTCTAAGGATCTCTCTCAACATCAGAGTGTCTGGCCCACAGTCTTACAAGGGTAATACTCTGGGCTTTTAGTGAGTTTAGGATCTTGCATTAGTTATTTGCCTCGGTGACATTTAGCTCTTATCAGTTCAAATAGTCTTTGAAGAATAACTTATATGAGAGAGAATTTAAATGATGATTGGTAGATTTGGGAAAATGACCTCAGGCGTAATGAGCAAAATGAAGATAAGGTGGAAGGTTGCCTTTGTCTTGCTTCTGGTATGACAGAGGCAGCAGGTGTGGTCCGAAGAAGTCCAGACCAGAAATGTCAGAACAACTCAGATTATTTCACTGTGAGCATTTCCATCAGCAGGGCTCACTCAGTTTATTAATAACTATGAAACTGGGCCCTGACTCATGATATTGCCTACATTTCAATGACAGTGCAAAATGATTTATTTTGCCTAAAACCTTCTTCTCTGCTCCTCTTAACTGCTTCTTCTAGTTATCTGCTCCTATAATTATGGGGTATAATGTGTTTAAAACAAAGATCATCCATTTTAGTGAAGTCTCATCTCAAACTACTTTGTCAAGCAACCTCCATCCTAAAGCTTATTGCTGATCAACTGTGTAAAATAATTACTGGTTTAGTAATGTGTTTTACTTTTCTTTCAGGCAGTTCAGATGTTCATTGCCAGTGAAACTGCTTAAAACTATAGAATCCTTATGGGGTTTATTCATCACTGAAGTCTTATTTTCTGAAGTAAATTAATGATTTGTTATTCCTGGAGACTTTACTGTGCTTATCACTGTATTAACTTGCATCAAAAAACACACTAAGCCATTTTTCAAACCTTAACAGAAATAGCCTAGAGACATTCTGGTGAATGAAGGTCTTGAGGGGGAAAAAAGCAGGTATATTTTGAATAATGGAAAGGTACTCAGTTAACTTCAGGTATAGCTGTCAGAGGTTATTGCTAGCTTTCAAAATCAGCCCCCCTTTCTACGGACAATATGTCAGAATACGGTGAGAGATGATGTTGGGAGGATCTGCATGAAGAAAAGCCGTGTTTAGCTGTTAAGACTTTGGCTCAGCTGTGAAAATTGCCTGAGTGCCAATTCACATTGGCATTGTGTAGCTGACACTTGGAGATCAGTCTAAGAAATCCAGCAAGTGCTTGCAACGGGTGAGAAAATAACATGTCAGAGATATATCTCTGTCAGAGGAAAGAGGGTAAATGAGGGAAAAGTCTTTTTTTAAATGGACAGGTATTTAGTTAATGAAAACAGAACGTGGAAAAAGCAAAAACAATGTTGAACAATTATGTGACCAGAAAAGACAGAAAAAGATACCTTTTTTTAACAGAAGAATAATATTGCATCCTCTTTTTTCTTCCATGAGTTACTAGTTAAAAGCCACGCTTATGCAGATCTCTGATAAGCTAATACACTTGGAGGTGTTTTTCCAATGAAAACCAGCATTGTCATGGGTATTAACAAGGGTGGAAGAACTGAACTGGGAAGAACGGGTGGTTTGAAGACCATTTCCTTAATTTGAAGATTCCTAGGAAAAAAAATCTTTGATCAACTGGTCTTTGATTTCATACAGTCCCCATCTGTCAACTTCCTCCTTCTTGCTTGGTCAGTCAAATAAATTTCCATTTTGCATAACAGATTAAATGGGCAGATTCACTTTATCCACCACTGAATCCTTCACTTGGGGACCGAAGCACTGGGGTCCTAGCCGCTGTTATTTGTTCTCTGGGACAGCACAAAGACTCCTGCCATACAGACATGGACAGAGACTGAGCAAAACAGCAATACCTTGCTGCCAGGAGCTTACAGTCTGAATAAAATACAAAAAAAAAAAAGAAAAAAAAAGGCAACTACAGAAAAGCAACCACAGGATGTTGAGTCTTGAGGGATTTGGAAAGAAACTGAAGCTGGTTAGAGACTTCTATGATTTTTGCATAACATTTTCCTCTCCACAATCTTCTGCCTTGAGTGTTGCATTTACATATACTGAAAGCTCCTTGTAACAAAAGTTCTTGTTACATGTGTGTTTGGTGGGTAATATAGCACCTGGCATCTCTGGGCTGTACCGTAATGGAAAGATTAGTCACTGAGCTACCACATATCAGAGACAGTGAAATAAGCAGCTCACACAGACTAGCAAGGACATGCAAATTCCGAGGGATGTGGACAGCTACAAAATTGTAAACTGGCATAAAATAGAAAAAGGGGTGAATTCATATTAGCACTTCAACTATCACACATATGCAGATTGTGATGCACCCACCAAGCACTAGCAGAAAAACATCAAAGAAAAAGTCAGAGAACTACTTGAAAATACGTAGGAAAGTGCTTCTAACACCTCTGGAATCTTTTCCTAAGAAACTTAAATAAGCATCAAAATTAGGTGCTAAATATTATGACATAGAATCATAGAATCATAGAGTCATTTTGGTTGGAAAAGATATCAAGATCATCAAGTCCAGCCGTTAACTAGCACTGACAAGTCCACCGCTAAACCACGTCCCTCAGCACCACGTCTACACGTCTTTTAAATACCTCCAGGGTTGGTGACTCCACCACTTCCCTGGGCAGCCCAGGCACAATACAACAGACAACAGGACAAACACATCCTCTCTCAGACGTTCTTGTAACAGCACTATAGGGATGGTGCCTAATTTGCTGCTTAGTTATTTCCAAAGATCTAGCTCAAGTGAGATTTATTTCCTATTTCACGATTTACTTGAATCATATGTTAGGAAGCAGAGTTGTGTCTAAGGAATTTGTCAGATTTGGAAATGAGAGTGTCCTGTGTAAGAAGAAATAACTGATATGTTTAGTACTATCCCTGATTCTTACATTTTTTTATCATTATGCTTTCTTTCTGTTGGGTAGTGTGGTCAGTGAACTGAGGATATCATCAAAATCCACTGAAATAAAAATAAATTATTCAAATGACTGTGAACAAATACTGTAATTCAGATTTATTTTAGTACACGATCTGGTTGGTTTGTTCTATTTTTGATGATATTTACAATAAATTTTCAGGTGGCTCTGGTTTCAACAATGTTGTTTGGATTTACTACAAAAACGATTGAGGAGACGAAATGTATTCTGTCCCTCAAATCAAGTTAAATATATTCAGAAATTAAGACTGCAAAAATAATAATCATGTGTTCCAAGAGTCTAACTGGAACACCAAAAAATGAAATGGTCTAATTCATGTGTCTCTTACGGTTTATAACATTTAGTGTTTCCCTTCTAAGCCAATTAGTGGTATTTGGAATAGAATACAATTAGAAATACAACCTCAAATGCAAAGAAAGGCCCATATGATTGCTTTACAATTCAGAGACTTATCCCCATAATCCCTGGTCTATGATTTTCACCCTTGTGGCTTGAGAAATAATTTCTTTGTCATTTCATATACCTGCCCTGATTAACAAAGGATTGATTATTTCCTAAAACAGTTTTGTAATTAATACCAAAGTCTCACTCCGTCCCCCTTGTTGATCCTTGCCTCTACATGTTTCTGATAAAATATAATTGTTTTCATTCTCTCTGGATTGATTAGATACAATGTTCAAAGGGAAATCTCCTTTATTACTGACCTAACATACCTTTGTTAATAAGAATTTTTTTTTACTGCACTTCAAAGATGAAAGTTTCTTAATTAACAGCAGAAGCTTTACTGAACCAAGTCTATTACAGTCACATCACCATATCCTGGGGCTCTATTATTTTCTTTATTAACAAAATCCATTGGAGATAAAGGCCTGAAAATAATATTTAGACACAGTGAAAAATGTACCATTCTGAAAAATGCTAGTACTTTTTAGAAACAAAGTTTAAGAACTAGAGGTTTTATGTAATGAAGAACATTTAAAATCTGTACTTGGAGTGGAGTTCACCACTTAACTTCCATTTGGAGGATTTAAATGGGACTCGAGTGGTGCACATGCCTTCAGATCTGCAGGGGGCAAATCTCACCCTTAATCAAGGTATTTTTTTACTATGTTATTTGAAAAGTGACATTTGCTAGCTCTGAAATTACTCTCAGTATTTTTGGTTAGTCAATAATGTGCTATTTTTAAGTTCAGATTTATGGTAGTCAAGGACAAGAAAAGTATTTGCCAGGAAGAAACCTATGCTGTAACCATTTCAGCCGTTATAGTTTAACAGTCAAAACGTCTCATACAGTACGCCACAATATTCTGTATAATTCATCTACATGGAAAGGCTGGACAGAGGCCCTTCAAATAACTTCTATTTATCCATATTGATATTTACTTTGCCATTTGTGGTACATAAGCATTAAAGAACCATCTTTAACTACTGCTCCTTTATCATTGTCTATGCCCACTGTTAAATAAGAAAAGAAAAAAATAAAAAAGAAATGGTATGGTTGACATAAGAATGTTGGATTTCTCAGTTTTTCTCAGCAACCCTAAGGTTCAAAAATGTAGTCATTTAAGGATAGGGAAAAATATTGACAAATTTAACACTTTGGACCTCAGCTTCTCATAAAGAAGATCAAGTATTGTGAGAGTAATGAAAAATACAGGTGGAGTTGACAACACTGGTTATTCCAATGAAAAAAAAAGAGAAAGGAAAAAGAAAAAAAAACAAAAAACCCCACCATTGCTAAAGAAATATGCGAAACACAGATTCACTCTGAAACAAACTGCTGAAAAATTGAAGCCTGAGGTTAAGAGACATGAAATAAAGCCTTAGACTGTAATACCTGTTTTTCAGTAAGTAATACTGGCAGCTCCACACATTCATGATAATATTAATTAGGCCTAGAAAAAATTGCAAGTATTATCATTAGCATGTTTTGACATTTAAGCCATCTCAAATTTGAAGACTGACGTTGACCTCTAAAACTCATAGAATTTATTCAAATTATGATCTCCCAGTTTAATATGCAAAGATGAGGGAGAGAAAACTTAAATTCTTAGGAGTGAAGTTGTTAAGGGTTTAGTAATTTTATTCTGATATTGTTGAAAGAGTTGTCAACAGTTTTTTAAAGTTCTTCCTGGTACATAAAGAAGAAACAGCTGCTTTAAAGTGGATTTTTATTAGTGTAAGAAGAGAACTCATGAGCTTGTCTGAGAGAATCTAAGAGATGCTTTATTGTTGTACATTTCTATGAAATTCTTCCTTTTATACAACTTTTTTTTTTTTTTTTTTTTTTTTGCCCGGAGAGCATTAAAAAGCAAGGAAAGAAGAAAGCAAATATTCACTGAAAGGAGCCCTAATCTACAAGTTATCACACTGACTGTATATATTCTAACTAAGAATGTAAGTTGGATATTTACAAAAATCAAAGGAAATCTTGCAAAAAAAGACTATATTTGGAAATTCAGTGAAATCAATCAGATAAATAAGAAAAAAAAAGGTAGAAAAATTTCTCTGTTTTTGGAAAAGGAAAATCTTTTGAGAGTATTAAAGATACAGATGTATGCGTTATTCATACGTAGTTTAATCACAGTATTTACCTTCTGTTATCTCAGAATACATGTTACCATGGAAAATCACTTTGTTTTGGTTTGTCTTCTTCTTCCAGCGCTTTGAGTTTCAACTACCTACATATGTCTGATGCATTTTAATTTAGGCACCACATGCCCAAGTACAAAGTGGAAAAAGTTTGGGTAGAAAACAGCTCACCAGAAAAGGAACCGGAGATTAAGAAAGATTGCTAAGTATAATGATATGCTGTCACACACACATACACATACACTGAAAAAAATATAGCTTCAGCCCAAAGTCATAAACAGGAGTGCTATAGTTTAATGACATGAAACAACCTTCAGCTACAGTCAACTGCCATGAAGCTGCACTGGTCTGGTATATCTAGTTGTGAGCACTGTGTTCCAAGAAAACAAACAAACAAAAAACTTAGATGGGATCCAGAAGAGAAAAACTAATTAAAGGAATAAAAACCTTGACCTATAGGAAAGTTTACAAAAATCATCATGGTTGAGTCTATGTAAGGAAAACCCGCACGGAGACAGCCTAATGTTCTTCAAATATTTTAAAGGCTCTACAGAGAATGGAAGAATAAAATATTTCACAAGCCTATTGGGTAGAAAATAGTCGCAATGGGTTTAAACAGCAGAGGAGGAGAACTGGGCAGGTAGTGGGAAGAACTCTTTTTAATGGTAAGAATAATTAAGCACTGGAATATCCAAGGATGGCAGCAGAATTCCTATCACATCAGTTTTCAAAAGAGTGATAGAAAGTTATCAGATGATAACAGGTCAGTATGACTCTACCCTGGGGCTATGGAGAGATAAAATGATTATTGGTGTTCCCTTCTGCATGTATTGGAACTCTACTAATCTGGGATGGTGCCTCTGCGACTTTTATAGGCATGTTTTTTTGTGAAGATGTTCATTAACAAAATCAAAACACAGGACCCAAAACTATTTCTGTTGCTGTTGTATTTTTGAGAGACAATGAGACAATAAAGACTTCTTGTATGAATCTCTTCAGGCAGTGACAGAAAGGTAAGGACATCGTACACAGTAGCAGTACAGCAATTTTCTTAGGCTTCTGAAAAGACAGAAAGTCAGAATGCATGTTTTTCTTGTCTTGAAACCATTCATCAGCCAGTGGCTGTACAGAAGATGATCTACTCTTAGATGTGATAAGACATCGGATTGAAAATAATCTTCCCATTGCTTTTTTGTTGTTTTTGGTTTGGTGGGAATTTTTTTTTTGTTTGTTTTGTTTGTTTGTTTTTTATATACAGAAACAACTGAATACTTCAGTGGTAAGTGCAGGAAAGCAGCAGATTTGTTCAGTGCATTTGATGACCTTTCGATGGCCTGATTAGAGATGGGAGGATCAACAAGAAGAGAAACTACTCAGAAATGCTGAAGTCAGGATCATCAACATTACTCCTTACTAAGTTTATAATTTGCAGCTACTGCTCAGAAAAGTCGGTATTCAGGCTTAGACCAAGGACTCTACCATACGTTAATAAAGATATATGTTGTTAGAATTTGATTTTAAAATATATTAACAACTAAATGTTGCTGCTGAGAGCACAACTGTAGGAAACAGAGAATGTAATGCACTTGCTGTGAGTAATTCCTCATAGGAACAATACTACATGTATTTGTTTAAGATTGAACAGGTTTTCAGGTACAAACCACAGAATTTTAAAATCTGAAACTCAAACATTTATTTGGGTTTAATAGGCTTTAGAAACATGAAAGATACCTATTCATGTCCAGTTTTATTCAATGTTCAAGAAGTTGTAAATACTTCACCATCTCAGGCTCAACCATGATTGACAGAATCTCTTTCTATATTGAGACTGAGATGACGACTTTTGCTTCCACACCCTTCAGGTCAAGTCCAAATATGACAGTATTTGTTTTAAGTACTGAGGTGGGACTCATCTCACTTAAGATCAAGTGTCTATAAAGCAATTCCTAAGCCCCTAATTCCTAGTTTTATTCCCACGTTTCAGTCAGTGGTGAGACAATCGATACAGTAAAGTGTCCAGAGAGGGATGCAGCTGACCTACTAGCAGGGGCTTGATTCCGTTGCCTTATCACAGGCAACAGTACCAAGGGTGTCCCATGTGACCTCCTGCTGCAGGTCCAGAAAGGCAGGGGTCTCCTCTATGTTATTCATCACAGCTGTTACCTCTCTATATGCCTTGAATAGCTTAGAGTATCTTAAAGGGCCTATATTTAAGCAACCAAATTGAGGATTGGGTGTTTTGTTTACGAAGAGATAAACCACTCTCTGGAGTCTACTGACTATATCTCCACTGACTATAATGACAGTTTAGACACCTACCTTCTCTGCAGGCACTTCTACTCTGGGAACCCACTGATAAGTGAAATTATTTTCACATTTTACATATTAATTGAAACCTCACAACGGCAGAGACCAATTTTCATGGAAGTTCTTTTATTTTGTTTTTGGTTTTGTTTTTGTTTTTCCCCGCCCCCCCCCCCCCCCCCCCCCCCATAAAGGTCAGTATAGGCTAAACTTATAGATCCCCTGGGCACATTGAAAACCCCCTGATTGAGGCTTTTCCCTTAGGGGAGAAGCAGGGCATTGGGCAAGGGCTATATTGTATTGTGCAACTGAGTCTCTTTCAATTTAGTTTAACATCAGTCAACCATTACTCATTGTTCTTAATAATTTACATGCGCACCCAGAGAGATTGCGATGAGCATAATTTTTTAAAAAAATTAATAATTAAGTGAAAGAAAGAAAGAAAGAAAGAAAGAAGTAAATGAATGAGGATGTCCTACTGAAAATGATCTATTGAGGATGATATATATCATAATGGGAAAATCAAATACTATGTTCTCATATTGTTAAAACAAAATTACTCTTCCCTAGTGATATAAAGTGATCTGAGGCTTTAGAAGCCTGAACTTGACATGTGAGGTTTTTCTTTATTCACGTTTAGGCTGAATAAGATAAAATATTTCCACTGGTGAGTCAGAAGCATCCTCTCCACCAACATACATAATAGGAGTCCTGTCGCAAGGATTATTACAGGGATTGTCACAAAGATTACTTAAAGTTGTGTTGGTTGAAGCATTGTTGAATGTACTACACAGAAAAAATGTGTACCAGTGTATCATGATAAATAATTCCTTTTTTGGGTAAGTATCGTTCACTCAGGATTGCAAACACCTGAACATACTTAACCTTCTGTGCCCTCGGTAGCCCTGCTGAGATTCAGCACATATGTAACTGTTTTCAAGATCAATGAATAATTATTTTAAGTTGAAAACCTAAGAACAAGACAATGATAAAACAGAAACAAGAAATGGGGAGAACCAAAGGGAGGAAATAGCACAAAACAAGGATGTTACGTGTTTTGCATCAATTAATACATGTCTTCATGATTCATTAATTTTATAAGCATATTCATCGTCATATAAACAGTTTATATTTAAGTAGAATATATTTAAATTGCTTTTGGCACGTGTCAATTAATATAATTAAAGCATAATTGTTGTAGGTTCAAAATATTTCATTGCAACTCTTGCCTGAGATTATTGTCATACTGCGGCTCACCCCATGGCGTTCATTGTTTATCATCTAGTTTTTCACTACAATTTCACAGCTTCAGTTGTGAACAACAATTCTTACATATTTCTCTTTCTGTCTTGTCCCTACGGTTTCTTCCCATTCATGCACGTGTAAGATGAGAAACTGAGCAAGGTAGAAAAAGCAGCGTACGAAAGTTACTATGTCCTAACAGGAGAACCAAATTATATGGATACACAGGTACGTATAAAGACTTATAGATAGGTATGCACATATTTATATACATGATCCTTGTACAGAAATACAAGTACTTATATAAACAGTATATAAATTAATTAATCTCAACTTCATATTGTAAATAGGTATATGCACACACTATGTAAATACTGTAAAAAGTTACATTGGTGAGCAGGGAAAACTCCACCTCAACAGTAAGGGAAGAATTGACCTCTTCCAATTTCTAGTCTATCTATCTTCTGGAAACAATTATTTCCAGCATGCACAGGCAATAAGGGAACTCAAGCACTAAGCAGTATGCCATGTTGCACAAGACAGGAAGATAATGTGCATCACCCCATGCATTCTCTTCTTAATTATTAGTACGGCACATTAGAACCGAATCACATAATTTTGTAATAATGGCAGTCAGGAAGGGGAGAGAGCAAACATAAAAAGTCTAAATTTTCTGTAGATTTCTCATACAACAACATATGTATTTATATATACACACACACATAAAATCACAATTTTAAAATTTATTTCAAGCTATATCTTTGGGGATTATTGGTGTTCAAATCTTTTATAGATTTAGGATTCACACATGCTAAAATAGTCAGAAGAGGCAATAAAACCCCTGGGGAATCACCCACGCAGTCAGCATTCCCCCAGTTTGACACAGTCCATTTTACAAAAATTCTTATTATGTACATCAAGCATCCACTGTTTTATCCCATCTTCAATCCCAGCTGCTTTGTGTTAAGATTCTGTGAAGTGAGTCTACACCCACAGTTTCTTGAAAATTAAAATGTCATGCCCCATATGATACGAGTATTGACTGCATCCTTCAGGGAGGTTAACAGGGCTACTAAACTGTGACTCCTTATAGCTGTGAATGCATTAATGAAGGGGAATATTTTGTACGGTAATGCAACAGGAGAGCATGCATGCTTTACATCATGTTTTGGTTTCAAATGACCAGAAGAGGCTCCAAAGTAATAGATTTCCAAAATGAAGTAAGCTTTTTCACAATTGTTTGTTTTCTAAAGGATCATGTAGCACAGGATAACTGGGGTGAAGAAAGGCTGGAATGCTTGCACTGTTGACACTGGAGAGCAGACCAATGTCTTGGAAACATCCTTGAAGTTGATGCCTAGGTCAGTTTTCTGTGATACGTGTTGGGCATGAGGTAGTCATTTAGGAGAAAACAGAATCGTACAAACATTTAGGTTGGAAAGACCCTTAAGATCATCAAGCTCAACTGTTAACCTAACATTGCCAAGTCCACCACTAAACCATGCCCCTTGGCACTACACCTGCATGTCTTTTAAATGCTTCCAGGGATGGTGACTCCACCACTTCCCTGGGCAGCCTGGTCCAATGCTTAATAACTCTTTCCATGAAGAAATTTTTCCTAATATCCATCCTAAACATCCCCTGGTGCAACTTGAGGCCATTTCCTCTTGTCCTATCACTTCTTATTTGTGAGAAGAAACCAGCCCCCACCTCAATACCCCCTCCTTTCAGGTAGTTGTAGGGAGCGAGAAGGTCTCCCCTCAGCCTCCTTTTCTCCAGGCTGAACAACCCCAGTTCCCTCAGCCGCTCCTCAGAATACTTGTGCTCTAGACACATTCCAGACAGTCTCAGAATTGAAACAAAACATCCCATTACAGCTGTCCCCCTTCCTGATTAACTGTTCATACCCTGTAAGGTGTTTTGAAACCCCATGAGGTTATGTATTTGGGGAGAGATAAATTTCTACGCTGTGAAAGCATGTGGGATGAAAACTAGACCTTATGTAGGGAATAAGCATTAAGTGCAGTAGACAAATACTCTAACACTTTCAGGTCATGAAAGTTTGATATGGAAGTTTGATGTGAAAGTTTGATGTGAAAATTCACAGAAAGTAGACAGTATACCTCAGATGAAACTACGAAATAATCAAACTAACATTAAGGTAGAGATAAACAATTTTTACTTGTTTGTATGTGTGTGAAACATAAGTTCTCATTGCTTAAAAAAAAAAAAAAGGAAAAATGAATAGATGAGAATTGCTTCTTTGTGGCACAAATAAATGACTTGCTGTGGGCTGCTGTGCTGTAGGCTGTGCATGTACATAGCCTGTTATGAAATCCTTACAGGGGTTTTTGGCTCATTTCCTGTACAAACTTTTCAAAATTTCACCACTTTATTGGCATCTTCTGGAACGTTCTTGTTCATTTTTCATTTCAGCTTGGATCTGGTTCTTTATTTTTCTCCTTTAGTGTTCTCATTTTCCTTTCTTGTTCACATTATTAATCTTTTAAGCTTTATTTAAATTAAAGATGCTTCCTTTTGTAAGGGGTGGAGGTGCAAAAAACCTTGTTAGAACAGTGCATGAAAGGGAAATCCCACCCGGTCAAGCTGACAGCCTCTCGTGATGGGACGACTGGCTCAGGGGATGAGGAGAGAGCAATGGATATTGTTTCTCTTCACTTTAGCCAGGTGTTCTGCCCTGTCTCCCACAACATCCTCATGGACCAAAGAAGGATGTGCAGCCCAGAAAAAGGGAAACTTACTGAAAACTGGATGAATTGCCAAGCTCAGAGAGAAAGGATTAGTGGAGCAAAGTCCACTGGAGCCCAGTCACCAGTGGTGAACCCCAGAGGTGAATACTGGGGTAAGTACTATTTAACGTTTTCATTAACGACCTGGATTGCAGGACAAGTTGCACCTTCGGCATGTTTGTTGATGAATCAAAGCTAGGAGGAGAAGTTATATACCAGATGGAGTGCCACCAGTCAGAGGGACTTTGACAGGTTGAAGTAGCGGGCAAAAAATAATCTTATGAAGGTCAACAAAGGAAATGCCAAGTCCGACCCCTTGGGCGGAATAACACTAGGCACCAGGACAGGCTGGGAGCCAAGTGGCTGGAGAGCAGCTTTGCAGAAGCGGTACTTGGTGGTACTGATAGATACCAAGTTAAGCACGAGCCAGCAATGAGCTCTTGTGGGAAAGAAAGCCAAGAGCCTCCTGGGCTGTACCAGAAGGAGCGTTTCAGGTAGATGGAGGTGACCTTTCTCCTATGTGTAGCCCTATTGATAGACATCTGTTGGGATACATCCAGTTCTGGATGTTTTTACTATGATGGAGGTCAACCACTGGAACTGGTTGTGGATTCTTTATTCTTTGAGACATCCAAAAGACAACTAGACACAGCCTTGGGTATCCTGCTCTACATGACTCTTTTTAGTAAGGGACGGAGTTGGCATTTCCTTTGTTGACCTTCATGAGATTGTTTTTTGCCCGCTACTTCTGCCTGTCAAAGTCCCTCTGACTGGTGGCACTCCATCTGGTATATAACTTCTCCTCCCGGCTTTGATTGATCAACAAACATGTCGAGGGTGCAACTTGTCCAGCAATCCAGGTCATTAATGAATGTATCATGGCTGTTCTGAGGTACTTTCCATCAATTCTGTGATCCTAGACTCAGCTCTTTCCCTGTGTTGACCCAGATTCATTTCTAGAGTAAGTTCAAATGAGTGATAAGGTTTTACCTTAACATTCACAATGCAGAACATCAAAGGCTCCACAGACTGAGAAGTGCAATACAAGGTGAAAGGAACTCTGGAATCAGGCTCTGTAAAGGCTTTTATGCTGGGACTGAAAACACACTAAGAATTATTGGTAGATCTTTGTTTTCCAGGAGGAAATTGTGCTGACATACCCTCCCATTTAATTCTTTCCCAAAAATCTTATTTTATTGTTCAGAATCTGCTGAAAGTCTGATAATAGTTTTCAGGAAATATCCCATATTTTATATTTTCTGCACTAGGTCAAATGGATGAGCAGTTTCATATATGCTTATTAATATCTTGGACACTGAATAACACCAAATACAGAAATAAATTATTGTTAGCAGAGTCCTTGATGTATTGCTTCAGGAAATAATAATTTGTTATGTCAGTCATTCCACATGCCATCAGCCAATATCTCAAAGGTTTCTCCCTAATTATTAGGAAGGCTAAAATCACCCATAATCACAATCTTACCTGTCTCACTTATCTGATCATATACTATTTCATTCTCCTACCTTTCCCGTCATGTTGGTCTCTTGCAGTCCCCTGCTATTAGGCCTTAAAACACTATCTACGAGCTCAATCCAATTGATTTTCTGGAGTTACAGTTCTTTTATATGTTTCCTCGACAGATAAGGGCAAATCTTCCATGTCAGATCTTTTCTTTGAAACATCTTATAATCATGTATTCAATGTTAAACCTTATTTTCAGGAAAAAAGAAAAAGGAAAAGAAAAAGAAAGAAAAAGAAAAAGAGAAAAGAAAAGGAAAAAAGAAAAAGAAAAAGAAAAAAGAAAAGAAAAAGAAAAAAAGGAAAAGGAAAAGGAAAAGGAAAAGGAAAAGGAAAAGGAAAAGGAAAAGGAAAAGAAAAAAAGAGAAAGAAAAGAAAAAAAACAGGCCCTCCCTGTACTGTCATTTCCATGCATTTTCATAAACATTTCTGGTTGTAAATTGTTAATAAAATGTTCTTCATCAGAACATGTTTACATCAGCAGTTTATTTTCACATTTTAACGTGGTCCACATCATGCATTTTTAGCCTGGTTCCATAAGCTTCTTCAATCCTAATGGGATACGTACGTGTCTATGCGTGCTCGTCTGTATGTCTACATGTTTGCGTGACTGTCTGTCAAGTCTTCCTTAAATCATTTTGAGGTGGTGATTTCAAAGTACGTTCAACAATTTTGAAGAGATCCAAAAAATATCATTTTTTTCTGCCCATGTCTAGTATTTCTGTGGTGATTATCATACTCTGCTTTCTTTTCGTTACCAGATTTCACTCTCCTTCCTCCTCCTCTTCATTTATTTGCTTTCACTTATTTGCTAGAGATAGATAGATTTTAAAAATTGAGAACACATAAAAAGAACATTGGAAAAGAAATGTTAAATACACTTTCCCCAGGACTTTTGAGGGGAAAAACCCAACAACAAACCAGGCTCGTTTTCATTCTCCCTTATTCCACCATCACTGTTTTGCACATTTTTTCTAACAAGGACACAGCCAGTCCTTTCTACTGCTGACAGCTTTTAAGCTGCATACAAACCATGTAATGCATTTGCTGAAGGAGGGTATAGCAAAGCTCTGCCAATCACTTTAAACTTAGCTTGGTTTGTTGCTTTAGATACTGACAGAAAGCAATAATCTAACACAGAGGTGATATGTAAGATAATGTCATTTTAGATGTGCTTGGATTGTACTATGTATCTATGGATAGAAAAGACATTATACATCCCATGCGTTGTCCACTGTATCCTTTTGAGAGACCCTGCATTTCCTACCATCCTGCATCTCGGCATGGCACGCAGCTGTGGTTTCTCCCTTTAAGGTGCCTCTTAGGGCTTCACTGGCTCCTCAGACCTTCTCTGAAGTCCTTCAAAGACATGTGAAATGGCAATGGGTGTACGTAGAGGTGACATAGTGCTGAGTGAGTCTGTTTCTGTCAGTAATATAGTGAGATTCTTAAAGTCCTGTCTATACTCAGATGCCCTGGACCTCAATTATTTCATCCACCTCTTGCTACAGTGGCTTGGATCAGCTTTACATCTGGGACCATGCATGGTCTATAAACTCTTGGAACCCTCCTAGGGCATTCATTCACGTAGTGTGTAAACGTCAGCCTACGTCAGACCAAGGCTAGCTACTATATGGGATTTAAATCTACAGATAAACAAGATAAAAGCAGAGGCAGGTGAAGATGCCTAGTTTAGGTTTTCTGTAGATTTGTGTTAATCTCCGAGTTTGGTCATAAAGCACTGCATCTCAAAAAATCAGTTGAGCTTTTACGTTGCTACACGCCCTCCTTTCCTTTGAGTGTTACTTTATCACACCAACTATCTGACCAAGGCACATGACTTAATCTGTTCAATTGCTAAGCCATTTGGCTGTCTTTATCATCCTCATATCTAACACCATGAAGAGAAACTGTGTACCTTTGCTTAAGTAAAAAGGAAACCTTTCATCTCTTGAAAGGTATTGTTAAATTATGAAACATCACTAGAAAACTGAGATTTCCTGTCTCCTATGAATCCTTTTTCTATTGCTATGAGAAAAATAATCAATGAACAACTTGAACCTGATATTGTTCTGCCAGTCTTGGAAAAATCCAGAAAGTCCAGAACTACATGTAAATTAATTATTTAAAGTAATACTATCCAGTATTGTCATTATGTTTCATGTTGTAGAATATTTTTCAAACTATGTCTTGAAAGGCTTTTTGAAGTTGTAATATACACCTTAGAGATCCAAATAATAGCAATTGAAAAGAGCGAGCAAAAGGGCAAGAGATAACCAGTGAAGAAGAAACGTTTTCAGATGTAGTTTGCAAATGGATGGAAAAGCAGAGTGTGATGCAAAGAGCATTTGAAACAACAGAAACGACAAAAAGTAGTGACAAAATTGTAGAAAGACACCGGAGGCAGGCGCTAAATAACTGAAAAGGGAGGACACTGGGGAGGTTGCTAAAGTACCGTGATAACAATAAAGAGTTAGACTGATCCCTACTGGGCTTTCTCTTTCAACAGTGATGGAAACGTGCAACTGATTTTCTTGGAAACATATCCACCACCTGAATGGTAAATATTTTTAATATTCCCACAAATTGTAACAGTTTTTCATAGTTTGCTTATAGCAATGCATAGTTATGGAAAGCTTTCCTTACAAAAAGAAAAAAAAAACAAAAACAAACAACCATGAAATCTATTGAAATCCAGACTTTTTATAAGCATTTTTTTATTTAGATAGTTTGTAATAATTCAATAAAACCTAGTTCCACATGTTATGAAATTTATGAAGACCAGGATAAGAGTCATCTCACCTGACTCAAGCATTTACAATGGAGATTCTGACATCTGAGCTAGCCACCCAGGGGTCCTTTTACAGTCACTGAAGAGAAATGGACAATTTTGGGTCATGGTTCATCTCTCGACATCTGAAATAGATCAGACGAATGATGCCCTGCAGTGATTAATTTTCCCTGTACAGAGGGCTGAAGACAGTTCATTCAGACTTCAGCACCTACTCTGAAAACCTCTTTAGGTAGAGATGAAACTTCTCCTAGGCACCACAGGCTCCACAAACCATGGGATTTCTTGTTTCCCTCAGTATATAGTGCCTGAGATAGTAAAATTTCTAGATGGGTTGTCTCATATTTGGACCCATGATTGGGCAGGATTGGGGTTGTAATGTATTGTAGGGGCTGGCAAAGAAAAAACACATCTGGGATAAGTACCATGGATTTAGTACATGGTAATACTTGGATTAAGTATCATGCTTTTGACATTGTTTTCAAGAGAAAAAAAAAAAAGAAAAAAAGGTCACCTGACTTTCACACATAGGCTCAACTAACTGTCTAGGGATTCAAGCTTTTAATTTTAATCGAAACTGTTTTCCTATCACAATACAGTGTCTGATAGTTGCTGAGCTTAATTTGACATTGGTGCAACTCGGCTGACAGTCACAGCTCTGGAGTTAACAGCAGCGCGCATGAGAAAAGGCCCATTAGCAGAATCTGTACTTTAGGAAAAAAATATTTACAGGTGACAGCCATTTTCATTTTAGTCTGAGGCCTAGTGCCTTGATATTGACTTTCTCAGGTTCAATTGTCAATTAATAAAATAAGGGTGATTTTTTTATTTTTTTGGAAGATGTTTTGAATGTTTAAAATGACACTCATTTTCTTAGGTTTTCACAGTGACTATAAGTGGAATATTCTTGATGCAATCTCTTTTTTTTTAAGGATTGGACATGTTTAATCCTGAGACTGCTTGAATACACTTCATTATAATTGTCGTATATTCATTAGATATGTGCAGTGAAGGGAGTAGTGACATTCAGAAGCTCCATCTGAAATGACTTATTCAAACTTTAAGACAACGACCTCTGACAAAGGAGATCTGTCTTTTCAGGTATGTACTTTTACACTCTCTATTTCCATATGGATAAGTGTTTTAGGATGTCAGTAAAGTCGCATATAAATATACAATACCTAGTGATAAGGCCAGACAATACAGCATCCATGAATCCAAGATCCCTTCTACATCAGTTTCCACATCTTTCTATGATTACACTGTAAGCTTTGTACTATACGTTACAGGAATATTTTACAGCTAAAAACCTACAGATATTTTTTTTAAATTGGGTTCTACCACCATCCCTGCTCCACATACACACCCCCCTGTACTGTCTTTAATTTTATGATGATTATCTCCAGGACATTCCTTGAAACAAAAAGAAAGATGAAATCTGTCTAGCTTGAGGGCGACAGACCTCTTTGTCTGCAACAAGCTAGTTCTATTAGTACGTTGTCAGAAAATGGAAAATAAAAAAAAGTTACTAGGTGATAGATTCGAATAAAATTTAAGATATACATACAAATTGGTTTTTTTTCATACATCAGCATCTGATTCTGCTTCATAACAGTATTGAACTTTAATTTTCGTTTGAGTTCCTTAAGAAAATGTAAAAAGGTCACATAATACAAACCATCCATCCCAAATGCCGCTGTACATATTAAGGGGATTTATTGATCATTAGATGACCCAGGTAAGAGTCCTGTTCTGCAGGGTTTGATTGTCTCACAAGAGTGACTTGGGGTGAATCGTGCCTTTCTTTCCATGGCACACCAAGGGAAGACATTTGTGGGTTTGGATGTATTTCAGTGGTCCTTTCCTCCAATTCCTTCAAATTAACCATCCAGCTGGCAGTATTGACTCAGTCCATCCCTATATTGAGCAAATATTCTTGAAGAGGAAATTATAAGATCCCGCTTGGTGTGTGAAGAGCACAACCCTGACTGCCGGGGAGATAGACTTCATCCTGGTTTATCTTGAGTGTATTTTGCCCACAATTTCCCTCATCACCACTGAACACCAAGTTAAGGCCATATAGAGACGATTTAGATACGATTCTGATATTTATCAATAGTCAATTCAGCCTCTACTGCAGAGAAACTAATGCCACATGTAGGCACAACCACCACTAGGCTCTTAGTTTGACTTGTCAGAGAGAACTTTATGGATTTTGTGATTTAAATTTCCATTGACACTTTTTATTACATGATTTTAAAAAAATGCCAAGAGGTAAGAACAATGAATAGTATCAGAAAAAAAGAGGCAGCTTTTTGGGTTTAAAGGGAAAAAAAAATCTACTCTGTCATTTTTATATGAACAGATAACAGGTATTAGAATGGCGTGTATTAAATGTTATCTAAGGGGAAAATAAACAGGGTTACAAAAATGTTACTAAGGCTGCAATACTGAGCAACTATCAGTGATTGCCCTTGCAAACTAATTCTCTGTCTCAATTCACTAAATGAGGTGGGGGCCCCCTGTGCTCATGTAAAAAACATCTATGTGACAGTTAATTGACGGTGGTCTTACTGCTTCTCAGAGGGAAAAAAGTCACTGGAATATCTCATAATGAGATGTCTTAGGCAACCTAAACGTACTGATCACTACCAGCTTCCCCTACAACTGATTATATTTGTGTGATTGTTAGAATATGGCTCGTAATGAGAAACCAACTCAACCTTGACAACAGAAAGATGTTAATTTCTCTTTAGTTAACCTCTGAATGCTGTGAATTATTATATAGAGAGATATTCAATCGTAATGCATGCAGATCAGATCCTTGCTTCTATTATTTTGTCAGTCATTTACAGTGCATCAACATTACACCTATCAGGGTTTTTTAAATTATTGTGGGAATAATTAAATCATACTGTTTCACCTGTACATCCACGCAGCGCGGAGTAACAACAATGTGGTTTCCCAAGGTTTGCTGTGTAATCCGTATTATTTCCAAAGATACTTTACGCAATGCAGTTCTCCTCAGAGAGTTTCTTACAAGTATTTTTCAAGCTCTTCCTATTTTCCATGGCAAGGCTATGTATTTTATAATCTGTAACAATGTGAATCTGGTGTTTTAATAAAAACAGAAGCTTTGCTGCAGAATTTACTTCAGTATCCTATCCAGTATTTGAAAGGTAGCTATTTTGTAATTTGAGGTTTAGTGCATTTCACAGGCTAGAAGTGTGAACCTATTGCAAAACTAGATGTGTTTCATGTATAGATTTCTTCCTGTAATAACTAATTTTTCACCTGACAGGAAATTTTGTCTCAAGGCTAAGAAAATCTTTCAAAAAATAGATCTTTTTTTTAACCAAACCTTTAAAAGACTCCTTATCAATAGCAAAATTGCTTTTTTTTTTACTGTGCAACGTAGGTTGTATAGTTTACACCCCATCATATCTAAGTCATGCTGTAGAGTCAGTTGAGTTACCAGATAATATCAAAATGTGAAAGATGTTCTTGCAATATACTGGTCTCCACATTGCAGCACTTCAGTCAGTGGTAGACAACTCAAGAGGATAGTTGCAGCAATGAGATTTACAGTCCTTATCTAGAATTCTGCTGTTAATGTTGTGTCTCCACAGACCTGTTGATTTTGTTCCAACTTAATTGCATCAACGCAGGAATTTTAAGGCTGAGGACATTACAGTGGTTTAACTGAGGGAATATCCATTAGTCTCACCTCTTAAAACCAAGCAATGACAAGCAAGAAAGAGAAGAAAAATTGAAAAGGATCGTCAAATAAGTTTTTTTTTTCAAATACCAGGACAAATTCAGTGTTATTTTTTCATTGGCCTCATGCCATACATTGAAAGTGGTTTCCTATATTTCTAATGTTAATATCAGTTTTAAAAGAACAAGCTGAAGCTATAATGTCATGCTTTCGTATGTTCTGAAGATTTTGCTTATCTATGTGGGAGTAGAAAGACAAATTAATGACTGAGTTGTGATGGTCTCCTTCATCCAGAGTTATAGTCCCAGTCAAGTAGAACATATGCCAATGAGAAAAAGTCTTTTCAGTATGGAATATCACATGTTCTTGTCCTTGTTTTTATTAATGCTATAGTACCTTAGTATTTCATTGATCACCCAAGAAAATTTATTGAATAGATAATAATCAGCCAATCTGCAAGTCAATTTAAATTATTGAGATGGTAAACATTCATATTGCATCAAAAATCCTCCCCCCACAAAAAGAAGAAAAAACAAACCCAACTTTATTAAAACAAACCTGTAAAGATCTCCCTCTCATAGCAATGCTAGTGGGTGCAATTGTAATATTAATGAGCTTTGGGAATTAATGACTTCAGAATTCCTAGGCTCTCAGTTTTGATCCATTAGTGGATATAGATTCAGTGGGAGTTAGCACAATTGGGCAAAGGCTGCCTAAGTGGAAAATTGATCCTGGTAAGTGCTAGCTTACTTGCTTGACACATTAATGTTTCCCATTTTAGTGCTTTGAACTTTTGCTCTGTGATAATGTGAGTTCAAGTCCCACTTGGGATGTTGAACTTTCAGTAAAGACTTAGAGCGAGCATGGGGGATCTGTCATTCCTTTACATTTTAATTAAAAGGATAAGTTGAAACTAATGGAGAAAATATAATGAAATTACCATCATCATCATCTAGCTCTGGAACTGGGAAATAGACCTTTTCTGTCACTTAGTCAAGGGAATGGTTGACTAGGGAGTTAAAGCAGGCACTGACAAGTATTGAAAGGTGCTACATCCAAAGTCTGAGCTCTTTAGTCATTGCCTCCCTTTTCTCCCAGCCTGCTGGAAGGGAAAAAAAAAAAAAAAAAAAGTAAGAAAGAAGAAAAAAAAAGATAAATCCAATGACTTTGAACAGAGTTTGCTCCTCGAGCACTTATTAATCAGACATAATATAAATAAAATGAAATAAATGGATAGTTTCAAGAGCACCTTACAGACTAATTAAATGGTTCTCACAGAACTCTTGGGAAATGGGCAATTAAGTAATTTCCCAAACAGATAATTTGGGAAAGTTGGGTAGAGAGATGAACTAGGGAAGGCACCCAGGGAGTCAAAGTTAATGATGATGTGGAACTTCCTCAGGTCCCATCTTGTGCTTAGATTAGTTGAGTGATACTGAATCTACAGAGAAAAATTGCATTTACCCAGGTTATTAAACAAGCCTTTTACAAGGAGGAAAATAATACCAAATTTAAAAAGGTGTAAACATTTCTCCTCCCCTCCTCCACCCCTCAAAATCCATTTCTAATCTCAGTGTAACACAAAATTTTGCCCTTTAATAGAAGAAAGCTTTGAACCCTCTCTGAGGTTAGTACTGATCACTGTGCAGGTATCATTTGAGGAATTTAGTGCAGAAGAACAAGATGCATTGTGTCCCTGCATATGCTTTCAAATTTGGATTGATATAAAGATTTATGGCTATGAAAACTTTCTCTTTGAAAACCTTACCCAAATTTCAGGACAAAAAGGTACAAAGGTTTCAAATTATTTTGTAAGAATAATTTGAACTTTATTTTTCCAGGTGCTAATGATGGCACCAGAAATAACCAAGCTTCTGGTTTATTTTGCAGACTCTTTAGGTCTGGATATACCTTTGAACTTTTGGATGTTTATCCAAGCTGAACTTAAGGTTTTTCCACACCTCATAGTTGTGATACTCCATGAAAATGGAAATAAATTTTGAGTCTACTGGCCACTGGTAGCTAGCGTTTCTATTTGCAAAATGGTCAGTGTTGAATGATTACAGCTTAGTAACATAAGCGCTAATGCTTACTTTTGTCATCTTCCTGGCAAGACGACTCAGGCAAATGAAAAAAATTATATGTGATTACTGCTGGCATTTAGATATCAATGTCACAGCTACTACCAATGGATAAACACCACAAAATAAGAGTCTCCACCACACAGCATTTGATGTATCATCAACTCCAAAAAGACAAATAAACCCCTCTATTATTTGAAGGCTTATCCACTTTTTAATGTCAGTTTTTCTTCTGAAATAACATCTTTCAGCAGACTGACATAAATGTTCATGTTCTGTTCTCCTCACAACTGCTTTTCCTACATTGAGTCCAAGAGCTCAGAAACAGGCTCTAATTAGATTTCTTTTATATTTTTAACCACCTTCCAAACTTGTCTCATCTGATAATATGTTGCCAAGCTCATAAAAGTCATTTGACCCCCATTGCTCTAGCAATTGGTAGATGTTGTAAGCAAAAATGACAAATTAGTTGGATCCCTGGAAAAGTATCTAGGTGAAATGATTATGGGAGGAAAAAAAATATAAAAGAAAAAACAAAAACAACACGTTCCTTTCTTTATTTTGACAATTGACCCCAGGGCAATATGAGTTCAATCATGCTACCAACAGGGTAGAAGGGCTGGAAGCAGTGCCATATACAGTGGGACTAACCTGTAGCTATTGGCTCCTTGGTCATAGCAGATTGGTGTGGCTTGATTGTTAGCCTGCGTGAAGTCTCATCAAATTCACTGAGAAATGGCTCACAATTACACAGACCACTGCCTCAACACTAAAGCTGGCTTCCTGCTACCAATCAAGCCTTCTTCCTAGAAATTGCCTCTGTGACATACATAAATACCAAGGATTATCACCCAGTTTGGCCAGCCCAACTGTTTATCTAATATTTATTATCAAGGAGGTTTTTGGGGTCATGGGGAACAGTTCACTCCAATCATTTCAGAGATCTTGTTAAAGAGACAACAATCTAAATCTTTAATACATAACTGCTCAGCAGAAGAAATTGTACCTTTAAGCATATGATCAAAACTAAGCTAGTATTTATATTTTTTGCTAAAGTGTGTTAAGATTAGGTATATAGCTAGTGTTAAATGTCCAGGTAAATACTTTCCCAACCAAAACCCCCTGGTGCTGTTCATAGTGATGCTTAGGCAAAGCCAGACATCTACTTTGCATCAGGTGATGCCCATCTGAGAATTAAATTCAGCTCCAAATAGTGGATTTAGAACATCCCAAAGGAGAACTGAGCCCATAGCATTAAGAATCGTGATCAGACACATTCTTTCATTCTTCCTTTGCATCCCAGAACTTAGCAGAGGCTTGTTTAAGTGAAACAAAATAAATAAATAAGAGGAAACAATCTGGATGCCCTCTGCCCTCCACTTCCAACCAATATTTGCTCACATTATCTGACAGAAAGGCCAAATACAGCGAAAATGAATTCCTGCTATCTGATAAGTAAGTGGGATTTATTTACACAAATTTGTTTAATTCTGATCTCCTGCTTGTCTGCTAGTTCATCTGCTCTATTTCACTCATTTCATGCAGCAGAGGGTTTTTCAATTATAAATCCAGGCAGCACAGTATATTTGAGCATTCTGTCAGCTTGATTTGTTTTTACACCCATAATGAATTTTAAATTCTCTCCTCAAAAGTCATCACGTACGATTTGGAGTAAGAGCTTCTCTGTTTTTGGTGGGATTACAGATAACTGGATAAATGGGAAAAGTCTGAAGATAACTAAATCAACCCTACAGGAGCCAGTGATGAATCCCAATAGACTGAGAGTTCCTTCTCATGCTCTTTATTTTACTCTCTATCCTCCTTAGTCTCCTCCTTCTCTTTCTTATTAAATCAATTTTATTTATTAATCAGTCTTTGATCATTGTTTATATGCTACACTGAATACCGCAGTTGCTGCTTGTAGCACTCTGTGGAAAGATAAACAATTGGCTTAAAAAGTTACAAATTCTGGCCTTGGTGACTTATTTCAGTCATTGGAAACCAGGCTACAAGTTCCCCTTGGGCAACAAAATCACCCATGGGAAAGAGCAGGGCAAAGTATCTACAACTTTGACTGTGCAAAGGGTCCTCATGTAGAGTGAAGCTATCCCAAGCCGCGTAATAGCGTCAGGGCTGAGCAGTTTCTCCTGGAGAAGACCAGGATTGGGCTCTCCTAAGGAAACTGGGATTTTTCCCCTGGTCATTTCTCTTACCTTAAGCTGTAGGAGGAACGGAAGGTGCATGTATAGAACTGTATGTGTGTGTACCTATATTTTTTATAAAATTATTCCCTGCACCTGGAAGGATTACCCAAGAGCTAGAGCTGTATTTACAACGTGTGTGGAAAAGCTGTTAAAGAAATGAAGCAAAAATCTTCATCAAAGGCAAATAATTAAAGCACAGCATCTAAGCAATGTTTATGCTGCCTCTGAAGTCATTTAGCTTCCTGTGCAAATCTCTCTGGTATCCTATAAGAATATTGTCTCCTCAAACACTAAAATTCCCTTGAGGTATATGCAGCATTTCACTAATGAGCCTTCTATAAAGTGAAGGCTAGAAGTATGAACTTCTAGTGAATGTTCAGAGCAATCTGACCCATTAAATCCCACGGTGGCAATCTGACGACATCCTTGTGTTTCCTGTGCCTGGCAAACAAGGATGTGTTTTTCTTGCTAGACCTGTTAAATTTATCGACAACCTTAAGCAGTAGAAAACACACTGCTGTGTTGGAAGTTGGGACGTTCCCAGGACAATCATCAGTAAGTGGCTAGCAACCTGAATGGCAAGACAAGTCTGTAAGGTATCAGAGATCACCAAACGTTCAATACTTACTGGATGGAAAGTGGATAGCTAAGAGCTTTGAGAAATCAGGTAATTAACCCGAAATTCCCTCTTGTCAATAAAAAGTGCTTAGGATGACAAGATACTTTGCTACATGCTAATGCTGTCATACCTTTGGCATTGACCAAAAATAAGTAGCTTCTTTCTTCATTGTGACAGAGGTAACTGCAGTTTACTTAAATCTGTGCGGTTTTCTGGTGGTTTACTGCACACATACTAAAAATACTGACATCTTTGGAACTTTGCAATCTGTGTTTTCCACGTAACTTCGAGTTTCCGAATGCATATATGAGTGATTGAAAGCAAACATTTCCGTTTATGGAGCCCTGAAGGCTTTATTTTCCTGGGTCGAGCCATTACTTTAGCCTTTATAGGAGTCCTCAATGGAATTCTTACTGTCACCATGCAAAGAGTTTGCTGGCTTTCTGATTGACCTAGAATGAGCTTTGCTCATACTACGATCCTCTTTCCTGCCCCTGCCAGCAGCCCCTCATGTGTCTTGCTTGCTGCTGCAGTTAAAGCCATGGTCTCAGGGAAATGATGAGGTGGGTTGAAGGAAGTGAAAAAGGCAGGAATTTGGGACTGGCAATCTCTGTGATGGCCAGACTCCTCCAGAAGAGACAGGAAAGAACTTAGTCTCTCCTCTTGGGGCTGGGACCTTGGTTGTTAAGGTTCTGGGGAAGAGTGTGCAGCAGAGTGAGTTAAAGGTTTCCAATTGCTGTGTCACTGATGTCATAGAATCATAGAATCACCTAGGTTGGAAGGGACCTTACAGATCATCGAGTCCAACCATCAACAAACACTGACAAAAAACATCACTAAACCATATCTCTAAGCACTATGTCTACCCGTCTTTTAAATACCTCCAGGGATGGTGCCTCAACCTCTTCCCTGGGCAGCCTGTTCCAATGCTTGATAACCCGTTCAGTGTAAAAATTTTTCCTAATATCCAGTCTAAACCTCCCCTGGCGCAACTTGAGGCCATGTCCTCCAGCTAAGCCAGGAAAGAAAATATTACAGAGACATGTCCACCTTGTGTATGTGCCACGTTTCACAAAGAAGAAAGGAAGGCCCCTTTCACAGTCTGAAAAATCCCCAGATTTCTAAAAGAGCCTAGGTGGATTAACGGATAGCATTAGATGATTAATTTTTAGGTACAGTTACATGACTGGAATCCCACTGTTACTGAATGAGCAAACTTGGGTCAGGAGAGCATGGTGTGAGTGAAGGCCTGTTTCAACAGACCCTTGTTTACATATAAGACTTTCATTTACCTTGAGAACAGATGAAAGGAGTAAGTTTTAAGCCTGCCAAAGGAAGAAAGAGCCTGTCAGCAAATGTGCAAATAAAAGCCTAGATGCATCCTGACAGCAAGAGATAAGTGACCTTGTCACTCTCTGATTTTTTCACTAATAAAAATACTTTTCAAATATATTCAGAATAGAAGCACTTATTCTGTAGGACAAGATAACACTCTCCCTGCAAAAACAAATGTAGGACACGTATGATGCTACTGAAGTATCCTCTGTAGATGCGCTAACACATGGATAAAAGGCAGATGGATTACCCCCCCCAAATGAATTGGCACAAGGTAATTGGGAGGCTCAGAAAATAAAATACAAATGAGCCAACACAACATGGGCCAAAGGTGCTTGGATGAGAAATGAGACACAGTTCAGGACAGGAGCAAATTTTGCAAAACATCCAAGGAGGCAGTGAGATGAACAGAAGCAGAAAATTCACTTTATATGGAAGAAGAAACCTTCCCCTCCCATTCTTCAAGGTTTTAAACTCCAAGTTGGATCCCAAAATTTTGCTCTCTGTGAGTATTGCTCAAATGAGAAATTCTTTGGTTTGGTCCTTCTGCATATTTCTTCAGCTGCCCAGTTGTATACGTGCTTTGGCAGGTGCTCTAGCTCTGCTGTCAACACATACCCAAAGTGCTAATATCATTTTCTCTGGATGACTTGCAGAAATAGGGGTCAATGAACCATCTGAGGAAACCTGGCATGCAGTCTACATTCAAACCATTCAGTGCCTCATTTTACTGAGGAACTAGCTTTTGAATGCATTTAGGCACCTCTCTGTACTTTGGGTAAGTTTCCAGCTTTAATATTCATATATTAAGATGAAAATAACATTTGTATTGATGACAAAATCTTACCTAAGTTGGTGAATCCTTCACCATTTCATGGCATTATTTTCTTCCAAAACTCTTATGGCATTATACACCACTATTACAATATGTGAACTCTTGTCACTCATGTCTTGCTGCGTAGGTCTGAGGTGAGATTTCCTGGGTTGCTTATTAGATTTACCTTCTATTTGGTTATTTAACTGAAGTTTCACTATTATGTTGGGCTGTAGTTCATGCCAAAACTCATTTGGTAAACAGGAGAGGTGTCCATAGGTATCTGAACAGGCCTAATCATGCTCAACACCTTTTATGATTAAGAGAGAGAAACAGGCACTTGACCAGCATGACTCATCGCATCCAGAACAGGTAAACTGACCTGAGCCATAAGAGACCCTGTTTTTCTTCATGACCCTGAAAAGAGCCTAGCTCAACTGCAGACATCTATGAGTAACTGTGAGTAATCTCACAGCTGCCCTTCAGCAGCCACACTGTGGCCTGCAGAAATTACTTTAAAATATTTTCTACTTTTCCCAAATGATGAAATTGATTTATAGGGTCAAATCAAAAGTCCGGCTGGCTCTATATTCTTCTTTGTGACCAGGATACTTTTATTGCTTCCTATGTATATTTGTTAGTTTTGAAGTTAAAGAGTTCCTAAAGGTATAAACTGTTGGAACTTGCACAGCTAAAATGTCTTCAATGAACGTAGTCAAGAAGATAGATGTTTTAATCTTAAATGGAGAGTATGGATTCGTTTTTCTCATCTCTATTACTGAAAGTGCTATGAGTGGATTTTCCAGAATGGTGTTATAAAAACAAAAGCTGATTGATTAATTCAAAACCTACAGCTAGGAAATGTTTTCCAGGAATACTTAGAGGAAATGCACAATGGTCTATTAATAGAAACAATTCACCGTGCGCACAATGATGGCTAAATTTACAGGGATCTGATACGTTTGGCTACGGCAGTGATAGATATGCTAAAATGGTGACTTTTTTCTATATTCATTCCTTCCTGTTATACTGAATAAGAAGATGAGGATATCAGAACTGCAGGCTGTCTTATAGTGAGACTCCCCAATTATACCTTTCAATTGTTTAAGTCTATAGGAAATATGCGAGCGTAGGTGTAAAAATGCATACAACAGGTGACTTCAGATTACAGCAAGCTCACTAAAAACTATCCCTGTTAAAATGAAAATATCTATCTGTCCACTATCCGTCTTATGGTGCAAGAACAGGAACCACAGGGAGGGATTTTTTGCCAAAGGTCAATGAAAGCAATGAGAGTTTGTCCTTTTATTTCAGAGGTCTTTGACTCAGGCTGTACCTGTTTGTAAAACAACCTGTGTGTAAGCAAAACAAGAGAGGAGTGTTAATAGGTTTGTATCATATCCTTAAGAGGTAGGTTAGTCATAAAATGCTAATGAAACAAGAAACTTCAGGGAATTTATCTGGGAAAAAATTGATAAAGATGAAACTTCATACTCATATCGTGCTCAAGAGATTGTTTCTGCATCTGCATCTTTTACTCTTCCATCAATCTATTTACTTCAGCTGCCAAGTTTAGATGTGGTCAGCTTGTTTCTCATAAACCATTTTTACTAACTTTTTTTTGTAATCAGAGTTAGGCCGTTAGTTATTTTCCTGAATCGTAGCGATTTGCTTCTAATGCAAAAAGTTGTCCCTTTTGACCTTTCTGAGTTACAGAAGAGGACAACTTCTGGCTCACTGACTTCACCTTCCCACTATCAAAAGCAGAACCTTTTTTTGATGTCTTTTAGAAATACATTGAACTTGATTTAATTTTGCTCAGTCATGACACTACAGCTCCGGAACCTCACCCTTCTAAAGGCTAGACATCATCTTTTAATTACCAGCTTAAATTTATTAATGATCAATTTATACCAAGATATTTTTTGTGTCAGTTAAACAGTCCCTCTTCCTTCTCAATATAAACACAATTTTGATGTATTTAAAAGGCTATACCGCCAGTTTAGTTATATGAATTCAAAGTTATGTGTGTACTGGAATGAATATAATTATTCCAAATGTTTGTAATGTACGAGGGGGATATTCAATGGCATTTCCAGGGAACAGAGAAATAAACATATTTTTAGTCAGATCCCATATGCTTACCATAGAAGAAAAAGGTATATCTATTAAATCAAAACTCCAGGAGAAAAAAACAAAACAAAACAAAACAAAACATAAAGCCATTTATGCTGTAGTGTACTTCTCTCTACGGGAAAACTCTTTCTCAGGTTTATTGATATGGGTGAATGAAGGTTTAAGAACAAACATTCGCTTCTGGTATGACATTATTTCATGGTTAGTTAGCAACATGATGGGCATCGAGAAGACCGTAGCACATACAGCCATCTAAAAAAATGTAATGAATCTACTCATCTACTCCTCTAATACAAACACATAATACAATTCCCTTCCTCATCTTCATAACGTTATTGTTTTCTCATTTGTGCTGTAGTTTCTTTGTTTGCTTTCTTGGTAGCGCGATATATATGGATGTGAAACACACATATCAGTTCGTTTATTTTTTTTTTTAATTTCCCTTTTTATGACAAAACATGACAACTTTAAATAGAAGTTTGTTATAACGAGGAACAGGAAATCACCAGGTATTACTGCTGGTATTACTGTGTCTGCAATTCTTTGAATTACTGCCCGTTCCTGAGGCAAAATGTCTTAATCTGATTATTTGAAATTGCATCATTGGTTAGATGTGAACGAATAGGCTCATAAAATGAAAGGTTGTAGAGCATGTCATGATTAGACTTTCAGATCCTCCTGGCAGCATCCAGGTTTAAAACCTCTTGCATCATTTCCCTTTCCACTCCACCTCCCCCCCGCAACACACACACTTTTAAGAGATATAGTGTCGTTCTGCTGGAGTGCAATATAACAGATGCTTAACAAAGATGTCTTAAACTGCTTCTGGAAAAAGAAAATCCATGACAGTAAAGCAAAAATCAGGACTTTAAAATATCTACTGAAAGTCTGATTTTGATAATAATAAAGCTAAGACTTAGGTGAAGCTCATTCTGAAAATAATGATTAACATGTTAACCAGGATTACTTCACTTCTTCCTACACCTCCCCTATGCATGTATTTCATTTGACGTACCTATAATCTCTGGTTTAGGCTATAAACACTTTCCAGACAAGGCTTGTACTCTGTTTTATGTACAGCAGTTAACACATTTGGGGAATAATAACAGGAAAAATAAGGATGAACCTTTCTAAAAATAGGACATGGACTTCACTTTACCTTGTGCTTATAGATCAGGAAACAAAAAAAAATAAAGCTTCAGAACAAGTTTAAACATGTCTTTTTGAATAAAGGGCAACGTTTCATATCATTGGCAAAGTAATAAAAATACAAATTCTGTTATTACATCATCAGTATAAAATCCCAAGATATAGACAATATGCACTGATAATAAAAAAGCCTGCACAACCCTTATACATATGTATTTCTTGCACAGGCATGTTAGACTGCTTGGATCATGGGTCAGGAGCCAATGGCCATGGGAAAGAAGAGCACAGAGGCTGATGCAGAGGGAAAAAACTGGCTTTTGGCACCCACCAGTTTTGGAAGTCAGCAAGCACCAGGAAAACCACCCCTGCGAGGTACAAGCTAGTTTAACCTAGTCAAGTTTTTCCCTCTAGAGAAAATGAAGCAAGGAAATGGAATTCATCCCATCTTAGGTTTCTCAAGCTAGGAAAGATGAAAGTAAACCTTAGTTTTTATTCAGAAAGGAGAAAAAGTCTAGAATACTGCACCAGAGAGCTTCTTAACCCCAGATGATAATTGATATAAAATCATAGAATCACAGAATCGCCTAGGTTGGAAGGGACCTTTGAGATCATTGAGTCCAACCATCAACCTAACTCTGACAAAAACCATCCCTAAACCATATCTCTAAGCACTACGTCTACCCATCTTTTAAATACCTCCAGGGATGGTGCCTCAACCTCTTCCCTGGGCAGCCTGTTCCAATGCTTGATAACCCGTTCAGTGTAAAAATTTTTCCTAATATCCAGTCTAAACCTCCCCTGGCGCAACTTGAGGCCATTTCCTCTTGTCCTATCCTTGTCCTGTTAGTTGGCAGAAGAGACTGACCTCCACCTCTTAGTATTTTATGGCCAAACTTTAATTATAGAAATAAACATACATGTATATGTAGTTATTCATTTTTTTCCATACAGATATTGTTTATAAAATATAAACATACTATTACAGAATATACCTATTGTCTTTAAGGGATTCTCAATTTAAATTAGTTAGTGAAACCATGCTATGTAAGTATTTTATGCAAGATTTTTATATGAAGTAAACGTAAGAGCAGAAAAATTGCACTTAACCAGGTCCTGTGCTTTATTGTTATGCAAGGTAAAACTTAGAAGCTGCAAGGTTAATTACTGTAATTTGGAAAAAGACAGTATAAGTAAAATGCAGATGCTGTAATATCTATGTAATTAAGTTGTAATTGCAGCATAATTGCACAGTGGTTTTGCTTTGCAGTGGATTGCTAAACTGGATTTATACAGTTACTTATGAATGAGTTAATTATACAAATTTTGACATCATATTACATTAATTTCTGTCACAAAGTTCCTTCAAATTATCAAATAGGGAGTGTATATTTTTTTTCAATTTCTTCCTCAGAACATTTAACTTTATTTTCATGTTATATGTAGACTGCATGCAAAAGTTGTAGCAAGTTAAACGTGAATCCTAAAAGGCTTTGCTTTATACATTATGCATTATTTCTCATAACACATAGCTCATAAAAAATACATATCACTTGGGCTGATAAAGCTGTAAGCAAAAGAAGGAAGACTGAAACCTAAAGGCAAAAATATTCTAATGAAATATAATTAAATACACAATAGAAATAATAATCAAGTAATTTTAGAGAAGTAGTGGAAGTGACAGAGTCATCCACCGTCTCATGTGATCTCCTGACACCCGGGTACAGAGAATGATGGACAGCTGCATCACGAGGTGGAAGTATCTTGTACTACAGAGGCAATAAACTCTTCTAAGCAATTTTTCTTGGTAGATGGAATAGTCATCTCAGGGAAAAGGGAAAGGGGAGAAGAACTCTTCAGAGCATGCTATCCCTTGAGCAAATAACGAAACCTACAAGGTGGCTTCAGAAGCGTGGTGAAATGCTGGAGCAGCTAAGGAGAAGTTTTAGTGCTAATTAATATTTTATTCATGCAACTAGTTGTGTATTGAATGTTTTGGGCTAGATATCCTTTTCACTTCTGTGAAGCAATAGAGCTGATTCTGATCATAGCGAGGAAATCTTTTGCCATGGCTTTGGTGAGTCCAAAAACTGGGCTCCTTCCAAAACAGCTGACAAAGCAATTTTCCAGGGTGTTGAGAAGGTAACGGTGTTGTGCCTCTACCCTCAGGGCACAGGCTAATTAGAGAGCTCGTAACACAGACATCTGAGGGCATGTGCTGGTTAGCCCCAAAGGTCTCAGGTATGTGCCAACACAGCAACAAGCAAGCATGAGCACCAGGGCCATGAATAACCTGAACGTGCCCAGCACTATCCTTGGGTAGAGGCCAGCTAGCACGAAACAACCTGCCGCGTTGTCGTTAAACCTAATTAGCCTCCTGCATCCAAACTGCATGCTGGGAATCATCCTTAGCTGTGCTAATTTCCCAACACTGCCTGAAAGTTGCTTGATAGAGTGTGATGTGGCCAACCCAAATAGATGGCTATTACATCTATCAGGGTGTCCTACTTCTTCCCTGGCAAGCATTGCTATTACATATATAATATATAGCATATATTACAGTACAATGTATTTACACAGTAAATGTGTGTGGAGGGTTATGATAAAGAAATTCCATGTTCTGGGACACAAAGCAAACAGTGTGTGATATGTAATCTTATTTAATTACAATTAAGGAAACAATTCTTTGATAGAAACTGAAGATGCCACAATAAGAGTGAATAGTTTAAGCAGGTATTTGTATAGGAAATTTACACATCAGATAATAAAATTATAACATCCTGAAACCTTTTGAGAAGAGTAAAAAAAAAAAAAAAACTCTCAAATTAAGCACCAGCTTACTCAAACGGATTAAGTCATCTGTGTAAAGCATTTAGACCGGCATTTAATAGAAGCTCAGATTTGCAAATTGTGGGATTTTTGCTAGAAGACGAAGTGCATCTGCAGCAGCGATGAGAATTCGGTGGGTGCCAAGGAACAGCACGTCAGGCACCGGTGCACAGGGGAACTCATGATGCAGGTTGAGCCAGCAGCTTTGGCAAGGTATTGACATCATGAGGTTTTAAAAGTGATACTCCACAAAAAATTAAAAACAAAAAAAAAACAGTGAGGGAGAAATCTCAGTGGAGAATCCTATACATTTTTAATTATCGTACCCAGGGTTTCCATCTAAAATTTTCATAGGAATTCAGTGCAAACCCAGCATTATTTTAAATGTTTGAGCCCACTATCCAGCTGAGCTTGTACTTTTAGATATCTTGAAGATAGCTTTGGAATAGCTTGCTTTGGAGTAAGCAAGGCCCCCTGAAAGACTCCATCTGTCAGAGTGAAGTTATAGGTCCTCTTTGCCATCATGTAAGTATTTTAAAGAATAAAGTAATCTGAAAATCTGAAACTCATGAAGAAGCTGCCGTTTGAAGAAAGGAAAAAGCAGACAGATAAGACATTATTGCTGAACAAACTATATTTTTGAACAGCACTGTAACCGATGTCTCCCTTTAACTGCAGTCATCACCTTCTCCTGTCACATCACACAGACACAAGAAAATAAACAGGCCTCAGAAATCTGATTTTTCTATCAGGCAGTAATGGCATTAGCCGCCTTTAAGCATTTTCTCTTTCATAGCCGAAGACTCAGTACATTCTTATAACTTTTTACCAAAAATGAAATTCTATCAAACAGGGCTTCATTTGCCAAGAAGAAGTAACAATATCCGTTGAAAATCTGTTGGACTATTATGCTGCTGGAATTCAGAAGCAAGAACTGATACTATTTGCCCCACTGCTCGATAATGTCCTAGTAGTTAAACACTCAGTTATCCTGGCTAACTCTAGCATAACACCAATTTTCCAACCACACCACGAAAATACCAGCATTCCTTGGCAATCATACAATAAAACCACATCATGAAAATACCCAGATTCTTGTCAGGAATATGGGATGTATAAGCACTAGAAAAATCTGGTTTTTACATCTTAACCTCAGGATCCGTCACAGAATACCCTATTTTGTTAAAGTTATGGAATTGAGAAAGTACAAATGTTGCAAAAGAGCTGTTCTCTTCAGTTGTTTCTCACTCTCTCTCCTTTTTTTTTTCTTTTTTTGTGAGCACACACATAATGAATTTTGTTCCAGATATTGATCTGCCAGTCTCTGTATCTACTTAAGTATAGAAAATTATGACTAAAGCTATCATTACAATTAAACAGGGTATGAACAAAAATTATGAAAAGAAAGCGCAACGAAAATTCCCTTGGAAAGTACACTAAGAAGGCTTTTGAATTACAAATACAACAATGGAAGAAATGAGAACATAGCACATCTTTTATAATATAATCATACATCTCTTATCTATGCAGAATTTCATATAAAATGCAAGGGAGACAATGACACTGTACATATACTGTGATTTGGTATATTAGCTGAGATGTATCTGGTACAAAATACCAATTATCGTAATTAAGTTTTTAAAATAAATATATTATTTATAATGTTACTGTTGTATAATGAATGTAGGAAGCTAGAAAGGACTAACTGGGTCACCGAGTCCAATTCTAGATACTGTCAGAAAATCATGATGTAGATGTTTAGCAGTGGAGGAAATAATGATAGACCTGCTACAGTGATGTTGATAAACAAACCAGTCAGCTGGATTGGTGATCTGCTCGTTGCTATGACATGCTCTCTGATTTTATCACACCACCAATAAACAATGCTGGTTTTCTGGGGCAATGCTTTGGTTTAGTTCTGGTTTTAAAGCCCTGTAGTTAGTTCAATGCCCTGCCATAGCTGAAACCATCATTTCTGACAATAGCCACCAAATTAAATAACAAAAAAGAAGACAAAAACACCACAAAGTATAGCAGAAAAATCATCATAAATTCCCAAAGCCTTTACTTATCCTATTTGGAGGTTGGCTGCCGTCCCCCATGTTGCAACTCATTAGTCCCTCCTTGTTCAGCAAGAAACGTAAAGATGTTTGATTCCTTTACAATGTGCTTGAAGGATTGCGGAACAAGGGATTGGCTTGATCATCTGCCTCAATGTTTTTTTGAAATGGCTGTCCTGCATAGAGTTAAATATTTTAGCACACTCAAGGCCTAAACTCTCTCTCTCATCACTTCAGAAAGAGCCCAAGGAAACCAGCTTCTTCAGGCAAGCTCATTAACTGATTGGATTAAGTCTGGCTTCCAGTCACACAAAGGCTGGTCCTCTAAAACTGGTCATCTTCTCAGGCATCCTGATGCCTCTTTAACTGACTAGAGAATCACTTGTGAAGAACATAGAAGAAGGAAATCTCAACTTTCAGCTCTATTGGTAAAGCCATTGTTGAACAGAGTTGAATGCAAAACAAATTCTGCTCAAAGGCATCTGTTACGTTTTTCTTAATTCTGACTAGAAATAAAGAAAAAAATAACGATGAAGTTGTTACAGAAAGAATGCTGAAAGCACCTCAACTTCAGTCAAAATGGCTTCTTTTGCCTAAACTGCTTGTTTCATTTCTGTTTAATTCAGTATTGTATACATCGTAATTCACAGAAAATTCTATTCCCCCTCTTAATATCTAAAATCGTTTTGAAGCCAAAATAAGCATGATTTTTCTAAGCCTCTGGGTTTCAAATGAAGTGTACTTTCTCATGGATAACAGTTCCATCTTTTTCCTTGCCAGGTCATCATGATGTTATCAGTATGCACAGTCACCACCACTAGTGTGGGAAGGACCATGACTCTGTATCCTGCCCATTCCCTTTGGGTCACGATTAGCCTTTGGAAAAGCTTTGAAAAAGCAGCTGCTTAATTTCACACGGCGCAATGACCACAAATGTTTTTGGCCCTAACATGGGGAGTACATTCGGGGGAGGCTCCTTGCATCTGGCAAGTGAAATCCATAACATGACCCTAAATAATATAAACGTGAGAACAACATTTTCTTGATAATGATTACAGAAGCATAGCTAATTATACAGCTAGCAAAGCTGTGTTGGATAGTTAATATACGCTAAGGCAAGTTCTTTTCTTGCTTTATGGCTTAGATATAACATAGACAAAGTCAGAAGACATTGTGAAGACTTGGCTTTTGTTGTTACTGGGGCCAATATCAAACAGACTGTGGTTTAGGGTGATTTAACTCAGAACTACAGGAGATCACCTTCGGAGAAAGTTATCCTTGAATAATCTGTGCATCCACTAGGTTCCTTTCCTCCTTCATATTGTCCCATTCTGTCAACAGCTACGTTCTCAGGAAGAACTACGAATAGATATCTCTGAAGTGCAACATGGTTTGTTTTGTACTGGACCAGATGGCATCCAGTGACAGATATATTCAAAGAATGCATTCCCAGATGAGGACACTTCTGTTCCTCTGACAGTACCTGAATGACATATACTATCTATAGCTTCATTAAAATACCCGTCTCTAACAATTACATGCAAAACTGTTTGCTTCTGTTCGAAAGAAAAACATGTTTGGTGTTGTTCTTTTTCTCTCTTTTGTTTGTTTTGTTTTGTTCGTGGTTTTGTTGTTGTTGTCTTAAAAAAAGGGAAGAGGATAAACAGATTCTTGTTCCTTTCTCCAGCAGGAGCACCAATAAAGTCACTTACATCTTCCATCAAACAGTTTCAAACAACCTGGATGTATAATACTGCAATTAGACATCATTTGATGATTCAACTTAAAAAAAAAATTAAATAAATAAAAATCAGGTGGTATGTTTACATGTATACTACATGTAGTGACATCTGAGTGGGGTCCATATGGCAAAGGCTGTGTTCTCCTGCCTTGCCTCTAACAAAAGTCAAAGTGCCATCATTCACAGTTAGAGCTGGGATTCAGGGTCTCTGGAAGCCTGGCAATAAAACATGTTGAGGCTTGAATACATTCCTTCCATTTGTGGCTGAATGCCTTCTAATCACTGAAAAGCCTCTAAATAGTCTCTACCAGAATAAAATAAGGTTTTGTTTAAAGTCTGAAATGGTTTTTATTTTGGGAATCATGTGTTATTTTAGTTACATAGTTCTGATTCTGTTCCATATTCAGCAGCAATTTATTTCTTAAGGAAGGTCTAACTTAAGCTCTGGGTTTAAGAAAATAATCAGCCACAGTTTGTACGATTCTGCTGTATGCTATTTCAGGTGGGCAGGCAGGGACTATGCTTAAACCTCAGAGGTTACATGCATTTTACAGAGATTGCTTTCTAACCACTCTTTGAAAGCAGCATCTTATAAATCTCTGATGTTTCACTAGCTCACCCAGCAAAACAGGAGGATTTTGTTTTTGCAAAAATGAAATTGTTCCAATTCTTTTTCTATAATTAAAAGCACATTTTGTTCTATTCTTGTACTTCCAGAAGGTCTCATTCTAGGTCCTGCTAAATATGAGCTTGAAAACTTAGTCTTTTCCCTCTTTCATAATAATAACAGTTTGCCACTCAAACTTCTTGCTTCAGAAATAGCCAGAAGTTACTTGAATGTTACTTGAAAAAAATAAACTGGTATGTGTTAGAAAAAGTGGATTGAAATCTTAAATTTAGTAATATAAGTCCAATAAGTTGCTAGTAAATTGTAGATGTTATATAATAAACAAAAATCAGGCAGAATGATGCTTTGATACGTTTACACTCAAAAACCCATTTCCAGTTTCCCACGTCACATGTAAATTACCAGATAGCACAATGCTGCTAAGAACTGATAATTCAGAAGCTGTTGATTTAGTTCAACAGGGAATGGCAGTTTGTTTTCTCACACAGGAATATAGAAAACTCATCTGAAGTGTAGGCATGTGCTTTGAAGTACAGAGGAAGAGCAAAAGATTCTCAGCATCTGCTAACAACTGTTGGGATGCTTGGGTTATATCTTGGATATAATCCATCAAATTGCATCAATCAAGTTAACTTATACTTCAAGACATAATGAAATGTGACCAACACAATTAAACACAATAACATAATATAGCAGCAAAAATGGATTCTTGATGATAGTGGGTAAAGAAATGGCAGTTTTGGTTTAACTCAGAAAATATTGCTTGATTTTTTGGAGTATTTTTAGGATACAACATGCTCTTTGCTGAAGGTTTTTGGCTGTTCTCAGAGGAATTTAAAAGGGCATGACTAGGGCATTTCTAGCTATTGCACTATTGAGGATGTAATTTCCAATTAAATAAGGAAAAAGAAATGATCATCTGCAGCTTTCTGTAAAGAATGTGCTCTACCGTCCTATTAGTACAGATTGCAAACTAGAGATTGTATAGAGGGTGCACAGTATTGCTCATATTTGAACTTATTTACACATACGTAATCTTAGATAGCTTCATTACAGATCATAATTGAACAATGATGACAGGCTTCTTGAACAAACTTTCACAAAAGCTTCATTGCTTTATTATGCAGCCAAACTCTTAATGAACCTGTGACTGGACATTGATTAATATAGTAATGATAACTATGCCAACAACACCGGGGAAAGGCAATCTCCAACAACAGCAGCAAGCAAAACACAACTCATTAATTCAGCTGTAAAAAGATTAAATCTACAAGATTCACTTGAAAGCAGACAAATCTTTTGTGTGAAAGAAATAATCTGTAAAGATTTGGTCACATTTTATGTATCTCCATATATGTATTTTGCTCAGCAAGTACCGCTGATCTTCTGTTATTGCGTGTATGCATATTTAGGTGTAATCCTTAAAAAGTTTATTTGGGACATCTCGAAAGTGTTTCAATTGTGTAATAATTGCTTCATAATCAGCTGGTTTTCCGATCAGGAAGTGACTGATATAAAGAAAACCAACGCTCCTACATCTATTTTCTCGTACCAGTGCAGTGCAAGCTCCAGATGTGATGAGTTTTACCGAAGACCGAGCGGGCTGCTAGACTAACTCCATATTGTACACGCTGGTGGTAATCCCACCACACGAAGCGTTAAGAGGTTGGTAAATCCATTTGTTTCTGAGTACTGGACTCCCATCAATCCTGCATTTATCTTAGATGTAATAATCTGATTTGATTCACTATGCTACTTATAACAAGGTTCGCAGAAGCGCTTACAAGAAACAGCCAGATCCGCTCCCGTTGGGTTTTGCTAGTATTTGTGCATTCCACTCCTTTAAAATGCTGCGACTTTATGTTTGTGATTCCCTGCCTCCAGAAAGAAGTGTATAATTTTACCTCAATACGTGAACATTACCTATTCAAACCCGAGATATACAAGAAAATGCACCTCAGTGGAAAACAATGTAACCCAGACATCAATCCTGAAATTAGTTGTTGGAGGGGTGGAGGGATCAAAAGCTTGTAAATCCCGTAAGTCTTATTTTCTTTGAGTGGGAGTTAAGGGTCCTAGCTTATATAACTGTTTTTCAAATTTTGTGCCAGCTATAGCGTGTTCATAATCCAGATTTAGATCCTCAGGCCTTAAAATTCCTGCAGGGTGATTTTCTTTACAAAAAGAATCGTTTTCTATAGAAAGGCAATCTCTTCCCGCAGGCTGGTAAAATTTAAATCTGTGATGCCATCCCTAACAACATACCAAAAAAAGTCCACAGGTGCTTTTTTAGCTAAATAAGGTGCTGTAACAACAAAGTCTTTGTGTAATAAAAATGCAACAAACTAAATTGTGATTCTAAACGAAATATAAATAAGTAAGTACAGAAAGAGAATTTCAGGCACCACTTCTCAAGCCATGAGAGGCTGCAAGACTATGAAATTGTACAAAATTTGAAGTTATCTCTTTCTTACCTTAATTACTGCTTTTCACCAATGTCCCAGAAGCAGAGAATATCCCGTGTTTCAAAGCAAAGAAATATATACATCCTACAAAAAAAAAAAAAAAGGAAGTAAAAGAAGAAATTGGAAAAAAGGTCTGCAATTTCAGAAAATTTGTTTCTCTTGTACTGCACTGGAATTAGAAAGTAATACTGAAGTCCTGTTCGGTGCCAGAGGAAGGCAAGATTTATTATATTCGCTATGAGGAGATCATAGTTACATGAAACATTTAATGAGTATTAAACTGAGAAGACAACGCGACAGGACTGAAGGCCCTTCTTGTGTCACTGATTCTTTCAGGAAGTTACCATCTTTTTATATCTTTGATTTATAAAGCACATTTTCTGTCCTGTTATTCACATGACACAATTTAATACACTTTTTTTTTTTTTGAACATAGTATATTATGCTATAAACCAGATGGATATATTCACTTGTAGTAAGGTCTGTGACCCCTATTCCTTAACCAAAACATAGAATGAGTGTTATATACACTCAAAGGAAAAACCTGGTCCAGGGATAAAAATATATATCTTAAAATATGACGGTTCGCCTTTTCTATCCACCCCATTTCCCACCAGGCCAAGAAAGATACTCCGTCCGCTTAAGGATGTAATGCTTAACATTCAACATATAGACACACACGTGTATATACACATATACATATAGTTCTAGACACATACATACATATATAATTAAGATGGTGATATGGAGTGGGTATGTAAAGCCAAAACATTTAATTTCAAGCCAGGACTCTTCTGATATCTTCGCAAACTGTTAAACCACCACAGGAGATGGTCTTGATACAGGAACAGATCTGATACATCATTTTCCCAGATTTTTCTGGTAGTATATATGAGAGCAAAGGAGGGTGGAATATGATAGTCTTCCAGCTTCTTTTTCTACTGAACAGGTATAAATTAATAAGTAATTAACTACTGGCTCTAGGAACACAGACATGAAGAGGACAACAAACTCACCTGCCTAAAAGCTCACTTATTTTAAACTGTTCTTCCTATATTCTGGCTAACTGAATTAAACACAATGATTTTTTTTTTTTTCCTCTTTTGTGGATCAGATTATTTGCTGTTTTGCCTGAAATTCTCAGAGCAGAACCCGGTCCTTTAGTTTTGGTTATTTGTGGAGTCAAAATCACAAGAACTCTTAGCTTCCTAAAAAGTCCCAGAAATAACACCAGGTCATCTGATCACCTGATGCTGCTCCCATTTGAGGCTGAAACAGGAGATTTTGATGTCTCTGACTTAAATCTGATTTGGGACTTGGTCTAAAACTTAACCATCCTATTGCCTAAGCTTTTAAAAGCAACCAAGACTTCTCAGTAGTTTAAGCTCAGTCACCACATTCATAACAATGCTGGTCACACAGAGTAAATTCACAGGTGAAGGAGACTTCTGCAAGTAGTTGGCTCCTGCCTGTTCTGTCCCTGTTTCCCAGCTGTTACGCTTTAAGCAGCAGGCTATTGAAACCCAGCAGTGACAGCGGAAAAAAAATTACAAACTGCCTGAAAAAAACCCACAAACTGCAATTTACAGTGACAATATTCGTCCCTGAAGTTTTGTGGATTGTCCTTCACACTTAGAGGGGCAAGCCTACGTGTTGCCTTTGCCTTCAGTAGGAAGGTGATGAAGGTAAACAAGATGAACCAGAAGAGAAAATATATTTAGAAAAATAGTTTTCTTTTACAGAAATATTGCAATTTTTTTTTCCTTCTTATAATTTATGCATGTATCTGAATTTATTTTTTTTTACTTTTTTTTTTTACTTATTTGAACTTTTTCTGCTGAGTTCTTTGTATTTACACTACATATATGAATCATGACTACGTCAAGTGATTACTTCTCCCTCAAATTAGTAGTCTGGAGATCAGGATTGGCTGAATAGACTCAAAAAAAAAAGAAAAATGCTGATATAGTCACATGCTAAGACAGTCCTAATACACATTACATACCAACGCATGCCCACAGAAACCCTCTTTCTTGAGGGTATTTGGCCCCAATTTCCTCCTACCAACATTTACATGGTTACCGACTTTTATTATTTTATTCATTACCTGAAAAGATACAATGTAACATTTAGGAAAATGTGTAAGCAAGAAAACCATCTCAATAAAATGTATTATTTGTCTTGCCCTAACGCAAATCCTAGACAATGACAAGGATAGGAACACGCACTTATGAATGTGATAGAGTTATAATGATTTAATGAGTTACAGCTTATCAGCTAGGTTGCTACGAATTACCGTTTGCATGATTTTCATCTCTCCTCTCCTTGCAGGTTAATGTAAAACTTCATATGTGAGAGAAGATGCTCTAACTAAAATAGCTTGACTTTGTATTCAGTATGGCTACAGTTGAACATGTGGGCAATTATGTGTGTTTAACTAAGTGAAAGGCGTATTTTGTTAAGCCGAAGTAACTGAAATCTGTACCTAAAGGAAACAAATTTTATTTTTTTTACCATGGGTTTCAGTGAAATTACTCCAGCTTGTACTAATATGAATGAAAATATTGGATGAAAATGACTTATGAAATGTAAGGGGGGGGGTCTCCTTTAATTTCTACCATTACATTTTCTTCGCTCTAATTTCTGCTACTCTGACAGTGTTTTTCTCTTTTGACTTGCTCTTAAAAGTTGACCTTAGTTGCTTCTCACACTGCAGGGACTACATGGTTGTACACCAGTTTAATGTTAATGAGTAAAGAACTCTAAAGCCTAGCAATAATTAAATGGGCACTTGCAATTGATAAGCACTTCAGGGGGGAATGCTGTTCTTTAACTCAGAGAAAAATCAAATTCTTGACCTAGGTTTGGAGCAGGAAAAAATGAAAAAACAAAACAAGAAAAAAAAATTATATCAGAGCAGCTGAGAAAAAAGAAACAAACAACTAAATATAGTAATTTTGAAAAATGCTGCTTAAACCGCTTTTTTCACCTGCAACTGTGGAGTCCTCCCTGGAACACAAGGTAGTCCTTCCAAGAATTTGCATTCACATAGTATATCAGAGTTAAAGGGGAGATGAAGTATTCATTATATACATAAGAACAAGCACGCTGGAACAACCCTATCTTTACAGGGAAAAAAGGCTACATCCACTGTTGAATTTAATTACTCAGAAAAGTGGCAAACACCTATATCTTCCCTCTGATTTCATTCTAGCCTCCTTGTTTCTAATTCTGATCCCCCTCTTAGGGTAGTTCTCTTCTTGGGGAGGCTTCTCATCACACAGTGAGGAGTAATTACCAGGGAAATCATGGTGAGACCGGACTAAGCAAAATGGACTTTGGTCATTCCTCTCCTTTCCCCCACGTAAACTTCTTGTAGGCCATAAAGAAGTGTCTTTGCTGATGTGTCTTTAACTTCCTTTGCACAACAGGAAAATATATCAGTTGCTCTACCTTATACTGAGTATTACAAATCAGAGATCATAGGGTGCTCACGCAACATAGACCACAATACCTACCCGATCTCGTGAGCCTTGTAACATACAGTTGAGAGAAAAAGGAAGGAACAAATGTATCATGCTTCATGCTCTGTGCATGATGTTCTCATTTGATGATCCCTTTCCATAGCTCCCAGACCACACTTTTTCAACACAATTGAATCCTATGATTAATTTACAAACAAACTGTGCCTGCTATGAGATCTCGGTGCAGAACAGAATTTCCAGCATTGCACGGCAGGCAGGGAGTGTCTCCTCCAGGTTGCGCGCCCTGATTGCAACCCTGGTTGATGAACCTTCCTGACCATATGACTTATCTTAGTATGTCAATAGGAGGAAAATCATATCTTCTCCTCAGCTGCCCTATGATATGGTATGCCACCATGGATCCATGCTCAGAAACCTTTATCTAACAAAAAATATGGACAAGTTTGCTTGATACTACAGGGCAGATTACTTTGTAAAACATTTCAAGTTCTTTCCCCATAAGCCTCAGCTCTACAGGAAAATTCATCCAACTAGCTACAAGAGGAGTCTGGAAGACATTCAAGGTGACATTTTTTGTATTGTGATATTGGATAAATGGCAAATACCAGACGCAGGCAACCATGGTGCTTGTAAGAAGTAAATTTTCCTGGTCTGCCTTCCAATTTTTTTTCCTAATTCTCTTTAGAAAGTTGAATGGATCTTCCATGTCTAGGGAACGACTTTCTCTTGCTAAGCCATATGCTGAGACCATCTATTTTTCTGTTGTCTCTGCTATGATGTTTTCAGATCGATAGACTATAAAATAAAATCAAAGTGGACCGCTCTAGAACATCCAATATGATTTTGCACATAATGCAGATTTAAAAAGATCATAACTTTTTATCTGATTGTTGTGTAAACTAAAAACCTATGTTTGCTAAACTTTCTTTTGCAATTTATTTTTCCTCATAGTCAGATCAACATTTGCTATTGCATTGCAGTTCTCCACTGCGTTATATTCTTGATGCTCCAGTTTAGTCACAATCATTAGTGGATAAACTCCATTACAGATGCTTCTATAAGCATCTCAGTGGTGAAGCTGAAAATCTAGGTCAATTTTTTCACTGAAAAGTGAATCAAATTTCTTTCTGATGATACTGGAAAGCGTGATAGGGAAAAACTCTACGGAATACCTTGGTAAACTTTGATAGACTCCTAAACCTTGATCAGCATTACTAACAAATAGCATGAAATCACACACTTCTGCGTGCAGCAGCTACTAATATATGCTTGTCCGGCTAATGCTTCATTACAGGTTGGGGCTTATCAACCCTAGGAACCACATGCTACTCTCATTTACTTCTGTTTACTGCCAAATCCTCTCATCTCTATGATGGTGTGACCAGGCAGGAATGTGAGGACAGAATTTAGCCCCATAAATCTATCTAATGGGGGCATTACATAAGTAAGTGACTACCACTGAAAACATGGATTAAAAGAATCCTCAATAAGGTGTTATAAATACCCTGCTCTCCTGAGCAGTTTCAGCAGCTTCCTTCTTTTATGCTCTTAGTCTGAATATCTTAACAAAAATAAAATTCCTAAGAGGCCACTGTGTTTCTGGACATGAAATCACTATCTAGCATTCATAGCGCTTTATGGAGGGCAGCAGAACAGGTTTTCGATTTCACTAATTTCACTTTTAATACTACTATCTTGCCAAGCAGCTTGGTGAGTTGTACAGGCCAGCACTGTTCTGCCTTATATTTACAACCTTTTAATCCTCGATCAGTCCCATAGGAGCAAAAGGAAACATATGAAACCTTTGCTTTTACTCAAAATGAAGGCAGAATTGCTGCTACCTCTGATGCTGTCTAGCTTTTAGGGTAATCTTCTGGTCTAGTAGGATGGTTTTCTCCTATTTCTGCCCTCACTGCTGGTGCGATGTTAGGCAAGGAGCACATCACTGTACCTCAGCTTCTTCCTTCGTAAAATGGGTATAAGGCAATCTCCCTGCTATCCCTCTTTGAGGTCTTCTGATGAAAGGTGCTAAAATAAGCACTATGTATTATTCATATATTAATTCGCTCTGGCATATTGGTTTCAGGAAACTTCATTTAAGAGCACTGGGAAATCAACATCAAAGAAACGCAGAGTTACACACAGTGAATACACTCAGCAGTGGAGCAGACCAGGCTTGACACAACCCTGAAAAGCAAATAAAAACCACATATAGAAACTCTGTAATCTCCTTATAACCAGAAAAAAAAGAACAAAAAAGCGCCCTATAATAACTTTTCCACAGCTTTTGGGGCAATCTTGTACAGCTTAGTAGTGAATTAGACTCTGGTAATGGAATTTTGTAGGGCAGCCCAAAATACTTATGGAGATAATTTAATTAAGAAAGTGATGGTCGCAGACAAAATCTTAAGCAATTAAGAGCCCTGGGTTCTTTGTCTTTCAGCCTGATTTTTTAGGGAGAATTACTTCTTAGAACATTTTGAGTTGTTGCTGTTCTCTTTCAGTCTTCAAAATACCTTGAGTGGGACACCCAAAAACTGACTAGCCCAAACTCCCACATCACTTCTGAGACTGTGGAACAAACTACCACCACAAGAATTTTTAAAAACTCTTCCTTATTCATTCACCAGTGTTTTTCCTTAGGAGCACTTATTTAACTGTTTTCAAAAACAAACTAAAAAAAAAGATTATATACGGCAATATTATTTGGTTTTTCCTCGTTTCTCTCTGGCACTTTGAAAGACTGTTTTTATATATGCATATAAAATGAAACACTCTGAACTCTGGAGGCAAAAGTAGAATTTCACCAGGCAGCGCCAAGATGTTCCCAAAAAACTTTATAGCATAATTTGCTATAATGAGCCTTGAAGCTTAAACTCTCGATTCTGTAAACAAAGGCAGTATATGTGCACTGAGGGAAGACAATTCATAGTAATTTTGTCAGCAAAATTGTTACAGTAAAGGCCTAAGCAACACTTCATCTACCTGTCACTTGTCTTGAAAGGGCAGATTACTTTTTCCTCAATCTTGGCACATCCAATTAAGGTAGACTTACAAGCCAGGCAGGTGTAAAGTGCAAGCCAGCACTTGTTCACATTAGCAATTATCAATGGAAAAAATACATAAGTGCTGAGGCTTGGCACAACAGTTACCCTGGCAACCGTTAGCACTCAGAGCCTCAGCAGAGACTAACATGACAGTTTGACATCTTTTCCCATAAAAAAAGATGATTGCATTCTCTCTTTCCCTCTCTGTTTTTTCTGTTCCCCTCTTTTTGTGCTGTTTTTCCAAAGCTCTCGTCAGTGACCCTGTCTTGTTTAACTCTACCCTCTCACCTACCGGCATGTAGGGTGCCGAACTGAACTCCCCTGCTTTGCCAGCCATTAGAGAATCCTTTAAGCAAGAGTGTTTACTGTTTACCTGACCAAGCCTGAAGAGCAGGAAGGAAGGGTGGAGATGCTGCATTAGTGCTATTGACCCAAGATAGAATCAGAGAATCAGAGAATCATCTAGGTTGGAAGGGACCTTTCAGGTCCCTGAGTCCAACCATCAACCTAACTCTGATAAAACCACCACTAACCCATGTCCCTAAGCACCATGTCTGCACGTCTTTTAAATACCTCCAGGGATGGTAACTCAACCACTTCCCTGGGGAACCTGTTACAATGCTTAATAACCCTTTTGGTGTAAAAATTTTTCCTAATATCCAATTCAACCTCCCCTGGCGCAACTTGAGGCCATTTCCTCTCATCCCATCTCTTGCTACTTGGGAGAAGAGACCAACCACCACCTCTCTACACCTTCCTTTCAGGGAGTTGTAGAGAGCGAGAAGGTCTCCCCTCAGCTTTCTTTTCTCCAGGCTGGACACCCCCAGCTCCCTCAGCCGCTCTGCAGAAGACTTGTGCTCCAGACCCCTCACCAGCTTTGTTGCCCTTCTCTGGGCGTGCTCCAGCACCTCAATGTCTTTCCTGTATTGAGGGGCCCAAAACTGGACACGATATTTGAGGTGGGGCCTCAACAGTGCTGAGTGTAGGGGGTATAGTATAGGAGTATAGGAGTATAGTACTGCTGGCCACAGTATTCCTGATACAGGCAAGGATGATGTTCGCCTTCTTGGCCACCTAGGCATGCTACTGGCTCATATACAAGGCCCCAGGTCCTTTTCTGCTGGGCAGAGACCTGCTGGCCAAATTCACTCAATGTTATCCTTTTTTATGATATTCTGCAACATCCAGTGAAGCACAACATTCAGCTGTGGCAACTTGCCTCAGGATGCTGGCCCCTCTTTCTTATGCACAGATCTTTGCAAACAAGTGTCTCTTTATTCACGAACCTCTCAAAAATGAAGAGAAAGTCAACCAGAAGGAAAGTATTTGTATTTTTGTGCACAGGGAAAAAAAACAAAAAACACCTCACCCTCAATTCCACCAGGAAACTCAGCCTAAGAAAGGTCTGCAGAAATTACAACTTCAGAACATACCCAATTGTCCAGTCCTTGAGGACAGAAGAGCTGGCAGCAGTCTTAGTGTCTCTTTGGATTAGTCTTTGTTCTGTGGAATGCCTATAGACTAAGTTGTCTGAACTTGTTGACTGTCTTAGCTGCCAGTACTTTCATTTCTATTTGTCATTTTTATGTCAAATAGACTTTAAAAATGATATGACTACATCAAATTTTTGTTAATCAGTGATGGTTTCAGTTAGCGTTTACTTGACTTTCCCTTTGCCGTTCCTCAGAAGTCATTTCCTTTTGTTGTTTTTTAATGTCCCTTTCCTAGGCAGTCTTTCAACATCCGTTGTTTTCCTTCAGTCTTACTTTCTCTTTAATTTTGTTCAGAACTTTCAATTTTAAGAAGTTAAATTACAATCTTAAAGATCTAGATCTCATTCATTTTATTTTTCTTTTAGGTTTATTTTCTTCCCTTTTCCTCCCTTGATGTATGTCATTCCTGTCCTTCAACTCATCATGTTCTCACTCACTGTCATCTCCAAATGGAGAAGAGTGGAAGGACTGGGGGTAGTTGTCTTCTTTTCTGGGTGGAGGAAGAAAACATTTGGGAAGCTGTGTATACAAGAAAAGCTTTCATGGTGAAATTGAGCTGATCATCTTGTCCTTACTCTTAAATTCTAGCCAAACTGAACACATACTCTGAAAGATATGCAGAAAATCAAAGTTAAACATCTCACAGTGTTTACAAGAAAATTCTGCATTTGCTTATTATTGCATATGCTGCACCCTTAGACCTCACAGATTTCAAAAAAGTAGGTTTTGGCTGTGGATTAACATTGACATGAAAATTCAAGATGCAGAGCCAAATCTTACTGCCTATGTTCCTGTGATCTGCTCCCATGGGCAAACAGAATCTGTAGTGTAACTTTAATTCTGTCAGCAGGATGAAGGCATAATAAATAAAAGCGGTAAACATTTTACAACATTAAACAATCTTTCACAGCTAGTCAATTTAACAGTTTTGACCAGCATTAAATTTACTGGAATGTCTCTAATCATGAACAAGAAACAAAGTCATACTTCCTCTGGTACAGTTGCATTGATTAGAAGAGTGAACCAATAAACATTATTACTACTTTCAGATTCTGGGACTAACGGAAACTTGCTCCTTTCTCTGCTGTTCTGTGAACTGCATTGCAATCTCTTCCACAACAACATAATTTAATTTAAAAATCATGATGCTATAAGTACTTGAGGAGCAGTTACAGCTATTCAGTCAGAGAAAGGTCATGTTAACATAAATATTGAAAAGAATGATAATTAGGCAAGAAAAACAGCAAAACACATTAAAGAGAAATGAGGCAATTTTTAAATGTTAACATCTCAATTCAGAAATGTTTACACTACATTTAATGGTTCCATTTTCAATGAACATTCCAATAAAAAAAATTACTGAGCAAAATTATAGAAGAGAATTACAACCAAAAATGACACTGTATACATCACACCATCTTGAGAGAAAATGAATTGACTGAACCTTGTTAAACACAATGGAATTCAAATAGTCCAAGCATGACTTACTGCAGAATAAAGCAACATACTCTCTTCTTAAGAAGAAAGTACTTAGTCTTTTGATGATAGTTCGTAATTTAAAATTCTGAATATTTGAACTAGTTACAATATATTTAATTGTTTCTATAAATTGTCCAACCCACATAGGGTTGGATAAAGGTAAGAATGTCACAGCAATGTTAGCAAATTCATAGCCTGAAATAGACTGTCGCTCGGTATTACTATGAGCAATACGCATAGTATTGCTTTCCACATAATCCAGCCTTGATATCAAGAAACACACACTTAATGACACTTATAACTCCCAAACAGGCTAAGCTTATTGTTTCAGGGTGACTTCCAACTTATAGTATAAGCTTTTCGAGTTTAATTTTGAAGGATGATTTTAGATTAATTAAAAATATTACAAGAAGAAACCTAAAGATTTTATCAAAAGATTCCTGGTTTTACTTATATTCAGTTGATTTTTTTTATTATTTTTTTTTCTTTTCCTGTCTTCTCACTTATAGCTCTTACCTCTGATCATCATTCCCTCCCAGGAAAATCTGAATACTTTTCCAGTCAGATTTGTAATCTACCTGGACACCACAATCAGAGCTAGAGTGCCATGCTAATGCAGCAGTAGCACAATACAGTCCCCAAAGCAAGGTCATTGTAATATGGCTAAAGAGGGATGAAAAAGTAAAAGGATAGACAGAAGCATAGAGCAATAAAGAGATACGCTGGTAACGTAACTTTTTTGTTTGTTTGTTTTATTCTCGGTATAAAGCCACACAGTTTAACCTGCACAATTATCAGGTCAAGCAAATGCTTCTGATTTTGTTTATTTTCGAATCAAAGGGAAGAAGGGATCACAGAAGTCAGATATTAGGAAGAAACGATTAAGACATTGTGAGAAGGGACAAATTTAACTAAGAATTCCTTCTTTAATTACAACCTCCTACACCCTTCTTTAAAATGCAAATGAATCTACTTAAGTGAATTTACTTTAAAAGGGTTGTCATATAAGAACACCCTTATTTGCAGAGACCCGAGTACCTGAAATGTAGAGAATAGCAGAAGAGATTTCAGAGAGCTTAGAGCTTTAAGTCTATATAAAATATCTTGACAAAAATACATTCCTGTGGTTTTCATTCCCAGGGGCCAGGACCTCTTGCCCACACGCAGCGTATCTGCCAACAATGTAATGTCAACAGACATCATTATGGGCATCACAACGGGAGTGCGAGGAAGTTGGTTGCCATTGTAAACAGCAGGGCCATGATTCTAGCAAGGAAAATCCTGGATATCATAAAGCCCAACTACCTGTAACACTTCTATACCACTTTTCTCTCTAAGCTCTTCCACTTGAATTTCATCCAAAAAAAGGATAGACAGAAGGTGCTCAAACTTGTAATGAACTTACATGAAGTAACAGCTGCAGAAGAAACAAAGGCCATATAAAAACTATGGCTATATTTTTCTGCTCTTCGGTTCAAATACACCTACTTACCCAGCACTCATCATTGAGAGTATTGTTGGGTAAATTTTCAAGATATCTAAAAGCAGAACTGCTGTGATTTCTGTAAATACGCTATTATTAGTTTACAAGCAAAAAGCTGACTTTTGTTTTTGTCCAGATTATGTCTCGTGACAGCATCTCTCTGAAAAAAAGTTTAGCAAAAATGTACTTCTATGAAGGAAATTCCACCCCAAATTTCTCAGCATTACGGGTACTGGGAAATAGAGTGTGGAAATTCTGTCCCAAGGAAAAAAAGAAAAAAGTAGAGCTTAATAGAAAATAATGTAAAAAAAGGGGTGTCAAGAAATTATTCCTTGAAAACCCTTCTTGGTCCATGTTTTGGTCTTTCTGTAAACATGCTGGGGGAGATGCCACAGCCTCCCAAGCAACCTAGTCCTGTGTTTTGCTTTCCTGTTAGAAAGTTCTCCCAGAAGTTTCACCCAAACCTCTCTGATGCAGCTGAAACCTTTGGTTCTTTCTCTATTAAATGAGGGAAAAGAGAATGTTTTATTCCTTTTCCCTTTGAAGGTCTCTTCTGCATATTTGGAGATGATTATCTTCCTTCAGTCTTCTGGTGTCTAGACTAAACAGTCTCAGCTCTTTCAGGGTTTACACTGATTTCATAATGTCTGCTTGCCATTTTTGGAATTTGAACAAACTCCACAGATGTATAATGATACTAGGTTGACCCAACAGAGTGTTTAAAATGTAAATACGCTTTATACACTAGTATTTGTTGATTCTTGCAGAGGAAATTCCTGTTGACTAATACCGATAAAAATAGCTAAGAACAAATTGTGTGAACTGACATGACTAACACTGGCCAGTAGTTTACCATATCAAATCAGTGAGTCATAACTACTGTTATTCCTTATCACAGGTCAGACCTTTGAGTGCAATCATTCCTTAGCTCAAAAGCTTTTGATGGCCAATATACATGGGATTTTCAAAAAAGGAGTGATTCTAGATATTTCTTTTGGGTGTTCATCTATTTCTAGTATAAGAACCATCAGAAAAACTCTTGAAGAGAAGATTTTGTCAATGGCATATAACTGCCTCCTGGGAACTGGGCTGGAGCGATGATACGGACCCTTAAAATCTTAGCGTTTACGCTTATTTGAAAATCAGGATTTGGTGTCTGCACAAGCCATTTGATATGGGGAAGCAGCCTTTTCCAAGGGGATTGACTATGCACACAACAACTTAAATCTGTAAAAATGAATCAACTGACTCAGCTGCCGATGACTGCAAAAATGGCCTAGATGCCATTTACTGTTACCTTTTCAAGCAGGAGCTTGAAATTAGGAGAATTATAGCAAAACTGTCATTGAAGAGAGATCGACTGCCTGGAATTTGCAACGCAAACCTGTTCTTATCCCTTATGCAGGAGAAAGATAAGTGGGGGAAAAAAATAAATTAACAGCCATAAGAGTTCTCTCCCAGCTGCAGTTTCATCTTATTTATTGTTGCTATTTATTTATATATATATATTTAAAAGCTTAAATGATTTGTTAGCTGTGCATCAAGATAACTCATATAAATGCATGTTTTATTGCAGCTGTTACAACTTTTAATGCTGTTTATTATTATTCTTTTAGCACCTAGAAACTATTATCATGCTTTAAGGCCCCACTCTGGAAGTCTCTCTATGAGCAAGTGAGACAAGGGCAGTGGCTGCCCCAGAGGGCTCACAATGTAGGATTTTGGAAGGATGAAGCACACGACCAAACATCAAGAGGGACAGGTGGGGTGACAAGGTGATGTAGATTCAATATGTTTACTTAAAGAAGCAAGCTTTGCAGCAGAGATAGGTGTTTCAGTGAAGAACAGGGAGAGGTCATTCTCTTCCTCTGCTTTGTTGTGCTTTGTGTCACACCTGTTTCTTGCTTTGTGGCTTCAGATAAAGCCCTGTCCTGTGACTGGCTCTTCCTGGGCTCCTCACTGCAACTGCACGGAGCCAGTGATGGAACGAAGGCAAATTACTTCCAATAGAGACAAGCTCTGGGTTTGCCCAGCACCACTGGGGAGCCTTTTGCACAGCCAGAGGAAAACATTGATAAAAATACCTTGGATTAAAATTACCAGCATCTGTCTTGTGTTGTGAGCATCTACTCCCTAAATGAAAAAATATAACATCAGCAAAGTACTACGAAACCTCCACAGCCTTAAAAGATCAAAGAAAAGAAAAATAAAAGAAAGAGACGTCTAGCTGGTTAACAAAAGCAGGCTGGAAAAGCAACCACTCTAGCTGAAACACCTTGCAGAAGATACCTGTCATCTGCTCCATTTTTTTCACACTGTGGAAGTTCTAGCCTGGATTCCTCCTTCAAGTTTGCCATGACAGAAGAAGAGATGATTTATTAGCTCTTCTTGACCTTTCTGAGTCTTTGAAGGTTAAACCTGGCATCCTGGTTTCCAACGACTTTCACAGAAATGTGCGTTCCCTGTTTTATATTTTCAGATGTAAAGTCTGGTCCATGGCAGATCTGTTAGTTGGTGTTGAATGGTTCGTTCAAAAAGATCTTGTATATGCCTACATATATTCTGAGATCATCTACTATCTCAATAAGCCATCCCAGGGTGTGAGATCAGCTGAAGTGTTTTCAGAAGTAGTTGATGGACATAAAAACATAATGAGTGCTGGTAAATTGTGTTCTCAATGAACAGGCTCCCAGCTATGCAATTTAATACACTTTGTCACCCCTCTCACCTCTCCCTAGCACCCAGAAAAGGTTCTCATTCAACAAAATAACAAAACATTTACTGAAGTGCCTCTTAATTACACCTATTGTGTGCTAATTTTTAGGATCCATTATTAAGGTCATCTGTTTAATGAGAGAGAAGGCAGCATGAAACAACAGGCCAATGAGATCTAGCAATTAAAATTTACAAATATCATCTGTGGTCCTGAAGGCTAGGATAAACTCTTGGCTGAATAGAACAAACTATGGATAGAATCTGCATGGTTTTGGTTTGTGTTTTTTTCCTCTCAGGGGAAGTTCGGCCAACACACTCTATCAAAAACGGTGTGCTCCAAAGCACTGGTTGGGATTTTTCATCCTACTGATCATGCTACCTCTAGAAATCAGAAGTACAGGGTCTGCCAAGATTTGCATTTGTTATCATGTAGATGCTTATTATGTTGAAATATGCACATTTGCGGGTTTATAGGGCTGAGGCAGTTAACAAGGTATGCTGTATATTACTGTCTTATTTTACTTAAATCAAAAGAGCCCATGTTACTCTGGAAACTAGAGGTGAATTTCAGATACTCAAAGTTAGGTGTTCACATGCAGCATTTATAGCTAGGCAAGGTGTCTGACCCCTTTTCTCCAGCGATAAGGCGATACACTCTATGGAGTTGGTATTCAACTCCCAAAGCCCAGTCCAAACCCTATCAGCAAGATAATACCCTGGATACCTGGACCCTCAATTTATTTGCTGTAACTTAGTCACCTAGTGCCATTTGAGATGTTCTGGGCCATCCCACCTGATCTCAAGCAGCTGCTCCAGAAAGGTGGAGATCTCCCATACACCCTGTGACAGGCAGATTTCAACATCATAAATTGTGTTGATACCTGCACTTAGGCACCTGAATTGTGTCTCGTTGAATGTATTGACTCTGTCTCTACTGTTAAATATCTAGCACACAGTTAGGTCCTTGTCTATAATATAGATACATAACAGGCACCTGCAAGTAGTTGGCTAAACCTGAAGCAGCACTAGACAATAAGCAGAAACTGCTTTAGTTTATCATTATAAAAGAGCTTCCACTTGAGTGAAATGGACAACGATTTACCAGATGAACAGTTGAAGAACAACTGAAACTAAGTGATAACAGAAATTAAAAATATGGCAGTGTAATGCAAAAGGCAGATAGACTTGGATAATATCTATGAAGACTTTATCACAGCACCAGTGTTAACCTGAGGTACTTAAAATTAAACCAGAACCTAAACCACTATGACCAGTCAAAAGACAAAATATCATCCAAACCCAAATGACAATAATGCTATTGACCATGAAACAGAAATTATTGGATGCTGCTAGACAAATAGTTATTTGGCCTGACCCTGCTGTGTCCTTGAAAATAACTGACTTTGCAGCAGATGCTGACAAAAAAGCTGTTTGGGATGAAGTCAGGATAAAACTCCTTGAACTCTCAACCCGCCAAAAACCTTGTCTAAATTTCTCTAGAAATGCATCTTTTTAAAGCAATTACGCCTATCCCAGGATTTTTGTCTTTTCAATGTATAGCTGGGTTATCCTGGAAAATACAGAGATTGTAGATAACTCATCCAGGTGGGCAGCCTGATATTTGGAATGTGGCAAGATGAATCTCACCCTATACTGGAGACTTGGATTTCATTTTCTCCCTCTACTGAGAGCATCTAACGTAGGGCTGGGTCCCCATTTCAGTGGATAATGAGTATGCTAGCACCCTTGGATATTTAGGTGTCTGCTCCATTGTGCTGCAGTTTGCTGTCTGTCCAGCATGGATATCTATCAGGTAAGATTGACTCTACCTCACAATGGTATTGTAATGGATAAATATAAAGACATTGTTAAATGCATAAAGATTAAGGTAATGGAGACTACCTTGGCACATTAGCATCATGAATATGTCAATCAATGCAAATATAAAAATAGAGTATGCTTTAAACAGGAATGTTATTTGACTTCTGCTGTCTATGGTCGAAGATGGAAATATGCCATAACTTTTTATTCTCATCATCTTGGTCTTTTTTTTGCACACTCTGTTCTCATTACTGTAAAATCTCTGCAACAATTTCGGATTTACTGTTCACTTAAACTCCTCTGTGCAGCTAATCACTTGAAACTGCTATCATTTTTACTGCTTTTTTTCTTCCCTTAATTCTGGGTCATCTGCCATTTTTGAAGCATCTGAGGGAGACTGAAAGGGAAGGAATATGCATCCTTTAGGACCAGGCCCCAAGCAACGCTCTGAGATCTGTATTATCTTGTAACTTTAATGGGGGAGTTTCCTTATCTACCTTCTTTAGTCCTACATATCCTTAGTAAGCCATACAAACGTTTGTCAAAGGGCTTTCTTGTTTTCTTTGCTGCTCAGAATTATGGAGCCTAACACAGTTGAGACCCAGTACTTCAACAGTTTTTAATAGTACAAATTACCTTGTTAACTGATCTTGGGCAACAGCAGATCTTTTTAACATCTTAATTTCCCTCCGAAAAATTCTACCTTTTTCTCAGACGTGTTACCATAAAGTGTCCCTCCTTTGTGAGTACTGATAAATAGTGGAGGCCCTCAGTGACATCCGGCTAAATCTTATTCGTGTCCTTCAGAGGTAGGGCAGAAGAGGATTTTGCAGTATTTGACTGATAAGAGATGACATCTCATAGAGATGCCATTCTTCTACTTTCCATATGGGAATATACATAGTATTTCAGTACGTATTTGTACTTACTCACCTTGGTGGACTGTGCTGGACAAAGACATAAATGAGGATCACAACAACAGAAATCTATATTCTCCTATATCATTATTATATGTTTGGAAATCAGTCAACACAGGCATCCCAGAAGCTGGCACACAAGTTTGTACATTTTTTGACCATCCCATGACACATTCACAAAATGCCTGAAACTATACACATGCTAGAGATGCTAAATTTTCTCTTTTAGCTGATTGGTGGGGCAAATTTATAGCACATTGTTATAAATCACCATCACTCATATATTTTCTGGAATTATTTTTCTGGGAATGTTTCAACAAAAAGGCAGCAATCCTGCATAAGGCTAAAAAGCACACAAAAAGAAAAGAAGAAGAAGAAAAGGGAAGAAAAAACCCACAACAATAAAAAAACCCTAATCCCAATGCATTTGCCAAATTAATTCTCCAAAAAGTTATATTATTCTGTTTTAATTTGGTCTTGGAAAGTTTTGGACTTGAGCTTGATGGACCCAGTTCAATTCCCAGCCTTTCCCTTGTCATCATAAGTGATGGGGTTGTGGGATTTTCTCACTCTTCTGTGGTGGGACCTCCTCACTCTTCTGCTGTGGGACCTCCTCAATCATACATTGTGGGGCCTCCTCACTCTTCTATTGTGGGAAGGTCTTTCCTTAAAGAAAAGTCCTGGAGGGAGATGAAGGTAGGGCTGTGATACACCATGAGAATAGGAGCCACAGCTATTTGAGGTAGACAAGCACACAGTTCTGTGGTCATTTTCTTTTTCTTTTCTTCCAGCCAGCAGGACATTCCAAAATTTGAGAGGTTATAAATTTAACAACTTTCCCACTGTATTTTCAAGACTTGTCTTTGCATATTAGCAGAGCTCACAACGCTTAATTTCTTGGGGATTTCATCCTGTGGTAGGTCTGTTTTCCAACAAAATCATTGTGCTGCTGCTGTGTGAGCTTGCCTTATTGCCCCCCCCCACCCCCCCCACAGGGAACCCTCATGGAAGAGGGGTTTGCCTAATGTCTTGGCAGTGGGAAAACCTTCATTTGAAGTTCATGACTTATTAGACACCAGCAAATTCACTCCGAGCTCTGTGCAGTTCATGCTCTCTGCTGTCTGCTGGAGTGTGGATTGAGGCTGATGGTCTTCCTGTGATTTGAGCATTCATGATGCCTTCTGTGTGCTAATCCTCTGGTCTCTAATAAGGGTTGCAGTGCTTGTCTAAGGACATGAGAGTGGTAAGGTTCATAGTCTATTTTGTTAGTTCAGCTGATACTGTTGGAAAGATCAAAAAGCTAGCTTTCAAATTGCATGTACACCCTTTAGATCCAATTCAGAAGAAGCTAACTTAAAAATAAATACAGGCAAAGATAATTAAAGATTAAGCACAGTGATTGTAACCTGTTAAATACTCTGAGGAAAAAAGTGAGTCCTGCCTGTGGAAAGCAATGAGATCAGGAAGGAGAGGGACGATGCTGACTACTGATACAAATCAATAAAATCAGGTATCATATGGGAAAAGATAAGTGGATGATGACTTTTGATTGTTTCCTCTAACAGAAGAATGAGAGGGGGGCCAATGACATGAAGAGACATCACATTTAGGTACCTTCCAGTACCTAAAGTGGGCCTACAGGAAAAATGGGGAGGGACTCTTGATCAGGGAGAGTAATGATAGGATGAGGGGTAATGGTTTCAAACTGAAAGAGGGGAGATTTAGATTAGCTATTAGGAAGAAATTCTCAGCTGTGAGGGTGGTGAGCCCCTGGCCCAGGTTGCCCAGAGAAGCTGTGGCTGGCCCATCCCTGGAGGGGTTCAAGGCCAGGCTGGACGGGGCTTGGAGCATCCTGGTCTGGTGGGAGGTGTCCCTGCCCAGGGCAGGGGGGTTGGAACTGGATGGTCTTTAAGGTCCCTTCCAACCCAAACCATTCTGTGATTCTATGATTCTATGATTTAAAAGCAAGGAAAAGGAAATACTTATTCATGTAACATAGAGTTACAATTTAGACCTCTGTTATGGCAGGGCAAAAAGCACAACTGTGTTAAGACACAGACCAGAGAAATTCACGTAGTTCTCAGAGATCAGAGCTTGGGCAAAATATCTTCCTTTGGAAGTTTCTAGATGCTGGCAGCCAGATGCTGGGAAGGTAATAATCCCTCTATACATGTCCTGTTTCTCATAGTTGTCTTTAGGTGACTGTTACTGCCTGCTTCTAGAGGCAGGATCTTGGCTTGGTGAGCCCGGTGGTTTGACACAGGGTGGTGGCTCTCATGTTCTTCAGTTAGCAGTTTCAGTTAACAAAACAGTGAGACCACTGATGATTTCCAGCTCCAGAGTGCTCTTTGTGAGTGCGAAATGTTGTAATTTAATGTGCACTCTCATTTGAGCTGGACCTTGCAGCAGCACCGGCAAGCTCTCTCACAGAAAGAGGGGGGAAACTTGAATACCTAGAGAAGTCAGTTGAAGTAGTTATTCATTTTGCTTTCGTCTCCTTGGCTTTCTAATTTCTACTTCTGTCAATTTGGTTAAAAAAATTCTCCCTAGGTGGTCTTGCATGTTGCAAAATGCAATTAGCTGAACATCACCCTGTGAAATCAGTATATCCCCAACAGCAGAGGGGATATATCCCCATCAGGGATATCCCCATCAGAGGGGAGATATTCACATCAGCAGCTGAGCAAAAGAGAAAGCGTGTCTCTTCCCAAGGGGGAGGCAAGGTGGAAAAACAATAGAAAGAGGAGAATACACCACCAGTGACAGGGTGTGGGGAAGAAAAGTCTTCAGTGGTTGTAATGAAAAAGGGCTGAAATTATTTTTCCATCTATGTGCACAGCTGCAGTGAGGTTCCTTGGCACCCATATTTCTGCCTCCCTCTTTTCCTCACACACACTGTGGTCACTCTGTCATCACAAGTTGCAGGGCTGAAGATTATCTTTAATTTCTTGGTCACCCCTTTTGGTCCTTGTTGCTGTAGCTCTAACGACACATGTTCCCCCCCTTCAGGTCTCTCTATTATCTTGGCAAGTGCTCTTCTGAAATGAAGTTTACAACTATATTTAGCTATCAGCTACATGCAATTTCTTTTTTTTTTTTTTTTACTGAATCGGCAGTCTTACTCCAATTTTCTAATTGGAGAATTTGTGAGAAATTTGTTTGAACTTCTCCTCATTAGCATTTTTCAATCTGGAAATTTTGAGCAATGCTTTCCAAGGTACTCTTTGGTAATGGAGCAGTGAATAATGAGAATTTATTTCCCTTTTCAAAAGTAATTAATAAACACGAGAAGATACTACTTCCCTACTAAATCAATAGATTTATAGAACGTTTTCTTCCTGGAAGCTATAAAAGAAATGGGACTTAATGCAATGTTAATTCTCAGAAAATAATAATAAAAACCCTATTATAGTCAATTTTACTGATATTACATGTACAATAGATAACTGGGAGCAACTCTTGGACTCTCTACAGGAAAACAATAGGTGTTGCAGTAATGCAGGGGAGTCTTTGCGTCTTAAGGAATATTTTAAGAAATGTATCAGTGTATGAAATATGCTTGCTAACTGTGTAATCAATTGGCCTTAATGGTCAATTCAGAAAAAGCAATCCTATACTTTCTGTGGTTCACTTGATGGAAATAGAAGTTGAGGCAAGGATAAACAGTCAAGCAATATATTTTTGGAGAACTGGAGACTCTTCAGAGTATTTGCTGTGAGTCCAGGTGAAGTGCATGGCAGAGGCTGTGCAGCAGAGGAGTTAGGGTATGGGAAGCATGAGGATGAAGACAGTTCAGGAAGAAAGGAGATAACAGAATCAGATTTTAGATATTCAGTGACCGGAGTTTGATGTTAGAGTGCACCGGAAAGAGGCTTTGAAAAGAGAAAAAAATGTGTTTGTCTGGAAAATCTGCTGCCATAGCGCTGGGAGGTGTTAAAGGGCAAGAGGGAGAGAATACAATCTCTCCAGTCAAAATTGGAATCTTGAAGCAATAACAGCAGGCAATCATGTTCAGTAAACAATTAGGGACAGAACTAAAGATAGGCTAAAAACAATTTACAAGCCATATGAACTAGAAAATAGGAAAAAAAGTGAAGTAAGAAGCAAAAGGAAACAATGAATTGTGTCCAGAAGAAAGAAAAATATAAAATAATAAAAACACAGCAACAAAAGTGTGTTGAGATATTTGGATTATGATTTTTTTTCTTTTTTTTCCGTCTTGAAATCCACTGTATATAGTGAGAATAGTTCACATGCTCAGGTAATCAAAAATATTTCTGAGCAGAATAACTCTTAATTTCTGAGCTGGGTAACAAACAGGAGGAGCTGGAAGCCATTGTGCAGCAGGATAATTATGATGTAGTCGCCATCACAGAAACGTGGTGGGATGACTCACATAGCTATAGTGCTGCCATGGATGCCTATAGGCTCTTCGGGAAGGATAGGCAAGCAAGGAGAGGCGGGGGTGTGGCCCTGTATGTTAAGGAGTGTTATGAATGCTTTGAACTAAATGATGGTGATAATGAGACTGAATGTTTATGGGTAAGAATCAGGGGCAGGGCTAACAAGGCAGATATCGTAGTAGGAGTCTGTTATAGACCGCCCAATCAGGATGAGGAGGCAGATGAAATATTCTATAAACGGCTGGGAGAAGTCTCAAGATCGCGAGCTCTTGTCCTCGTGGGGGACTTCAATTTGCCGGACATCTGCTGGGAATACAATACAGCAGGGAGGGAACAGTCTAGAAGGTTCCTGGAATGTGCTGGGGATAACTTCCTGACACAGCTAGTGAGAGAGCCAACTAGGGAAGGTGCCCTGCTGGATCTGTTGTTTGTAAATAGGGAAGGTCTTGTGGGGGATGTGAAGGTTGGAGGCTGTCTTGGGAACAGTGACCATGAAATGATAGAGTTTTCAATTCTGCGAGAAGCAAGGAGAGGGGTCAGCAGAACTGCTACCTTGGACTTCCGGAGGGCGGACTTTGGGCTTTTCAGGAGCCTGGTTGACAAAGTCCCCTGGGAGGCAGTCCTCCAGGGCAAAGGAGCCCAGGAAGCCCGGATGATTTTCAAGAAGGAAGTCTTAAAGGCGCAGGAGCAGGCTGTCCCCATGTGCCAGAAGACAAGCCGTCGGGGAAAAAGGCCGGCCTGGCTAAACAGGGAGCTAGTGTTGCAACTTAGGGAAAAAAAGAGGTTCTATGGCCTCTGGAAGGAAGGGCAGGCCACTCAAGACGACTACAAAGAGGTAGTTAAGCTATGTAGGGAAAAAATCAGGAGGGCCAAAGCCCAGCTGGAGCTAAACCTGGCTTCTGCTGTCAAGGACAACAAAAAAAGCTTCTATAAATATATTAGCAATAGGAAGAGGACTAAGGATTATCTCTGTCCTCTAGTAGATGGGGCCGGCAACATAGTGACCAAGGATGAAGAAAAGGCTGAGGTACTTAATGAAGTCTTTGCCTCAGTCTTCAGCAGTAGGACCAGTTGTTCCCTGAGCACCCAGACCCCTGAACTAGAAGACAGGGATGGGGAGCAGAATGAAGCCCCTCTAATCCAAAGGGAAACGGTGAGGGACCTGCTTCAGCACCTGGAGGTGCACAAATCTATGGGGCCGGATGGGATCCACCCAAGGGTATTGAAAGAGCTGGCGGAGGTGCTCGCCAGGACACTTGGTATCATTTATGAGCAGTCCTGGACAACCGGGGGGGTCCCAGCTGACTGGAGGTTAGCAAATGTGACACCCATCCACAAGAAGGGCCGGAAGGAGGATCTGGGGAACTACAGGCCAGTCAGTCTGACCTCGGTGCCTGGGAAGGTCATGGAACAGATCCTCCTCAGTGCCATTACATGGCACATGCAGGAGAACAGGGTGATCAGGCCCAGTCAGCATGGGTTTGTGAAGGGCAGGTCATGCCTATCAAACCTAATATCCTTCTATGATAAGGTGACACACTTAGTGGATGAGGGAAAAGCTGTGGATGTTATCTACTTGGATTTTTGCAAAGCTTTTGACACTGTTTCCCACAGCATTCTCCTGGAGAAACTGGCTGCTCATGGCCTGGGCAGGTGTACTCTTCGCTGGGTAAAAAACTGGCTGGATGGCCGTGCCCAGAGAGTGGTGGTAAATGGAGTTAAATCCAGTTGGTGTCCAGTCACAAGTGGTGTCCCCCAGGGTTCGGTGCTGGGGCCGGTTCTCTTTAATATCTTTATCAATGATCTGGATGAAGGGATCGAATGCACCCTCAGTAAGTTCGCAGATGACACTAAACTGGGCGGGCGTGTTGATCTGCTTGAGGGTAGGTTGGCTCTGCAGAGGGATCTGGACAGGCTGGACCGATGGGCTGAGACCAATGGTATGAGGTTCAACAAGGCCAAATGCCGGGTCCTGCACTTGGGACACAACAACCCCATGCAGCGCTACAGGATTGGGGCAGAGTGGCTTGAAAGCAGCTCGACAGAAAAGGACTTGGGAGTATTGGTTGACAGCCGGCTGAATATGAGCCAGCAGTGTGCCCAGGTGGCCAAGAAGGCCAACAGCATCCTAGCCTGTATCAGGAATAGTGTGGTGAGCCGGACTAGGGAAGTGATCATCCCCCTGTACTCGGCACTGGTGAGGCCCCACCTCGAGTACTGCCTTCAGTTTTGGGCCCCTCGCTACAAGAGGGACATTGAGGTGTTGGAGCGTGTCCAGAGAAGGGCTACAAAGCTGGTGAGGGGTCTGGAGGACAAACCTTATGAAGAACGACTGAGGGAGCTGGGGTTGTTTAGCCTGGAGAAGAGGAGGCTGAGGGGAGACCTTATCACCCTCTACAACTACCTGAAAGGAGGGTGTAGAGAGATGGGGGCTGACCTCTTCTCCCTGGTGACAAGTGATAGGACGAGGGGAAGCGGGTTCAAGTTACGTCAGGGGAGGTTTAGATTAGATATTAGGAGACATTTTTTCACTGAAAGGGTTATTAAACATTGGAATAGGCTGCCCAGGGAGGTGGTGGATTCACCATCCCTGGAGGTGTTTAAAAAAAGGGTAGATGGGGCACTTAGGGACATGGTTTAGAAGTGGCTCTTGTCAGGGTAGGCTAAAGGTTGGACTCGATGATCTTAAAGGTCCCTTCCCAACCTCAACAATTCTATGATTCTATGATTCTATGATTCTATGATTCTATGAACTAAAAGCTTGGTCTAAATTAACTACGAAAACTTGACAAAGAGACAGAGACCATGCAGATAGGTCCAGAAAATGCTGTAATCAGTATGCAGCAGTGCTACAAAGGCTGGCAGACTGTTACGATGCAAAGGGAGGAAGAATCAGATTCCCATTTGATGTGAACGTACAGGGGAAAAGCAAAGCAAGAACTCTGCAATTTGGATTTTTGGTTTTGGAAGACTAAATGTTTCAAAACCTTGAATTCCAGTGTAGGAACAGTGAAAATAAAAATCAGATATCAGGTGGGTAGAAATGTTTCATTAAAAAAAAAAAAAAAAAAGATATAATGCTACACTGATTTCAACCTGTTTTCATTGTATATTAAAGTATAAAGTAAAAATGGAGAAGTGAAAAAAACCAACCAATATATATATTGAAGTGGAAAAATCTAAGCACTCCAGTACAGTCAAACTGAAACCTTTGCACTCACCAGTGTACCTCTCCCTCTGTGCACTGCCCTTGCCCTCAGCCCTAACCTCCCAGTGCTTATTTCAGAGCAAAACATCAATGGCAACAGGATTTCCTCTTGAACAGCCCACAGCAGCTCCCTGCTCGCTATTTGATGTCTCCAACCACACCCAGAGGCATCCAACCTTCTCTGGTCATGCCATCAGGAACCCACATAACTAATCAAAGCTTTTCGGTTCTGCTCCAGTTCTCAGTTGTCTGGATCCCTTTGAGCCTTCGCCTTGAATATCTTCACGGTTCTCTTTACCTTTCTGTAAAATGGGTATTTCATAACCTACCTGTAAAATGCCTGTGAAGGGAGAAGACTGCTATTCTTTTGCAATTCTCTCGGATTAGGTGTACTGCAGGACTAAAACATGATATGTACATGTACATGCACACGTGCGTGTTGGACTATACACTGGGCTCATTGTGTACCACCATAAGATGCCAGAAGTAATGGCTAAATGACAGGAAAGACGGAATATCACTAAAAGGATCCTTTTTGCAGATGAACACCCATGGTAATAAGTAACTACAGAAATCAGTGTTGGCTCTTGGACATGATTGTCTGGCTGTCAGATCTGACTTCCACATTAGAAAATGATGTTAAAATGGGATGCAGAATAATGTGGGTAAGGACCAATGAACCAAGATTATTCTACTGACTGCCCTAACAAAAAGCAGCACCAATTATGAATCATAATTTTGAATTAAAAATAAAGTGTAAGTCTTACAGCAAAATTAAAAAGAAAAAAGACAGAGAGAAAAAATATGAAAATAAAACTTATTTTTGCCTATTGACCAGGAAAAATGTTTGAGAATTATTGTAGAAAAAGCTCTAAAGCCTCAGCTCACTGAAAACTGCAGTGGAAAAGGCAAACAATGTGCAGGTTGTATTTACGGACCATAACAGATATCAGAGAAGACAGTGGTTCTGCTGCAATAATAATTCAACACTAGTTTCCTGGTAAACCCAAGCTTCATCCATAATCAGTTGCCTCAACATACACCAAAAGATGAGAAGCCTTTCTAAAAGGAGACAGTCTAAAGCAGGCACAATTTCAGTCAAAATACTACATTTCAGAGAACACAAATTATAGTGAAATATGTACAAGCACTGTCCCCATCCTGTTCCGGCTAAGGGAGCTAAGGAGAGATTTATTTGGAAAATGCTGATGAAGGAGATTGATAAGCATGCACTTGGGAGGAAAATATGCAAATTAAATCACCAGAAAGCTGCAATCAACTCCGCCAGGGCTGTGCAACTGTGGATGCTGCTCTCAGTGTCACTTACTTTACAATCGCACCAGCTCCATGATGCACTTCCCTGTGTGTCCCCAGACTGCTGGACGGACCAGGCTGGGGACAGTCATGAGGGGGGCAGCAGAAACTGGTGCCAATTTTTCCCCAAACAGGCAGCAGAAGGAAATAATTCAACAGAAACATGAAAACAACCGGCAGGTGAAATGACTGCAGAAGTTGCAACTTATCTATTTTCTGTATGCTCTTTCCATCACCACGTCCTTTGTTTAAGTCTGCTCAGAACAACTCCAGGTCCCCACTTGAAGGAAGATGTCCCCAGTTAGCAAAGTGCAGGTGACGGCACAAACCTGAACACGGGAAGTTCCATCTCAACATGAGGAAAAACTTCTTTCCTGTGAGGGTGGCAGAGGACTGGAATGGGCTGCCCAGAGAGGTGGTGGAGTCTCCGTCTCTGGAGACATTCCAAACCCGCCTGGACGCGTTCCTGTGCCACCTGCTCTGGGTGACCCTGCTCTGGCAGGGGGCTGGACGAGACGATCTCCAGAGGTCCCTTCCAACCCCTGCCATTCTGTGATTCTGTGACCAGCTTGCAAGAGGATAAAACAGGATATAAGGTATAGACTAGACTATACCGTGAACCTGGACTGGTCAAGAGATGTGGGACGACACAGTAGTGTGTGCATGTGCATATCTCTGGACGAAAAGATACTCACATCCCATTTTTTAAAAATAAAAACAAGAAAAAATATTCGCGCACACACTTGGCATTTAGCAACGAGCCCACAAACTGGAGAATAGGAAATTTTAAATACCAAAACATTGTAAGCAAATTCACAGTGATAAGAAGGGATGATCAGCTGGATGCTAAGAAATACTAATCTAAAGTGTGGAACAGATTTTGTTTTATTCTTTTGGCAGCATGCTCCCCTGTTTTCATTTTAATGGGAATCTTTATACGGTTGTGCTTAAAATGATTCAGCAATTCTTTTTTTCTTCCCTCCTGCATACAATTCTACTGACTTTACAAATGTAGTTAGAAAATTTAATTTCGTTCACTCTCAGCTCTCAGAGTAACAGTAATTAGACACAATCAGGAATGATACAGTTGGGACAACTACTTCTTTGGGTATTTTTATTTGTCCTTTACATCAGGCTGTTACTCTTCAAAGTTTCAGGACATTGTGGCAATAATGAAAAGTATTAGTTCGTTTGTAGACTAGGTGTTTATGCACATGCCACTATCAACAAGTTGGGGAGAATCCTCCCACTTGCCAGCTCACTCATATCGCATTACTTACAGGATCCTCTGCCCACCACTTCAAAGCAGCCACCTACCAAGGAGGGCTGAAAAGCTGTTTCATGGTGCAAATCAACAGCTTCCAGCACTGCTGGGCAGGATATAGAGGCTATCATCTATAGCATTTTATAAGGAATTTAGGAAAAAATGTTACATATATTGATTGTTTTAAAAATGTCTGTCTAATTTTTTGACTGATATCAGTTGAGAAGGATGAGATCAACCTTGTCATTACCTACAGAAAAAATATATATTTTTTTTTTTTCCTATAGCTAATGCAAGTTCTAGTGTTACGTTATCTCCTACACTTCGTAGAAAGCAAGCCACAACCCCACAGAACCGAAATGGCTCAGTCACTATGGCACAACGAGTATGAATGCAAGCGTGAATGATCAGAAACACTGCTTTTCATGCAGCCTCTGTGGGCTGCTTGTGGAGCTGCTGACTGTAGGGATGGCCCTTGTTTGGAAAGGTGTTTTTGTCGTGCTGTTTCAAACACTGCGTTCATTTTGTGATCTGAAGCAGGTAGTGTATGTTAGATGTGGGCTGCTCTCTCTTACCTCATCTGGTGCAGGAGAGACAATTGTTGCAATAGTTCGATGCACAGACCTCAAAGTAACAGACAGATTTCGATGAATCCATGGCATAACCAAATAAAGTAGCTTTATACTTCAATGCTATTAGAAACGGGGCATGCACAACTCAAACACTATGCTTAGCACAACATTTGCCTGCCTAATTAAAAGGGAACAGAGACAAAACACAGGAAAGCTTATTGCCACGCTTTAATAGCTGGCCAGCTTGAGGGAAAGGATTTCTTTCAAAGTCTGAGCTTTATTTCTGAGGAGCAAAACCCAGACCAACTTAAGGCTGTGCTTAGCTTTAAGCAATTCTTACTAATGCAGATACTTCAGTCCTGTAGTGAACAGGACCTGATGTTGCTTTAATTAAGTGCCTTGACCTCCTCCCAGATAATGTTAGTCCTTGGTTACTCTGGAAAAAAAACGGGAAAAAAAAAACAAAACTCAAGAAACCAACCCCCCAACTACATTCATTTTCTTTATGCCTCCCCATTTCATTTACAGTGTCATTCGTCTCTGTGATGATGCAGCAAAAATAAAGCCTTGCTTGGCTCGTTTGCATTGCGCCTGGCTGCGCCGCTCCAACTCTCCCTGCTCTCCTCCTGATTTACAGCATCCCGGCTCATCCCACCGCATCAATCACCGCATCTCTCATCACTGAGGGAACAGCAAGGAGGAAGATGTGAAAGCGGAGGTGGGGGAGGAAGGCAATGGGGCGCACAAACCGCCACGTAAAGAATGGCTGGCGTTAAATTCCTGTCTGCAGAGACAGGGAGATAAAATCTGGCACGCGAGGCATCTTAGCTGCGAATGACTGTTCTAACTTCATTAAACTGAGATTACTGGATTCAGGGGGAAAATGATGCCTCCTTTAAGGGAACATATAATCACTAACACAGCTTTTTGTCTAAAGGGAAATCTGTATGACAAATAGCTTGCGAGATAAGTGTGGTATTTCTATGATAATTCTATGTTGTCCTCCACTGTCCAAAGGCAAATGCAGGTAACTATAAGGTAGACGAAATACAAGCCTGACATTTCAGCATGTTATTAGCTACGTGCGGGATATGCAGAGCATCTCTGATATACACACGGTCCCGGCTTCTCTGCATTTGCAAATTACCGGTTCTCATCCCCCCATGGAAGTACAGATCGAATGTTTCTCTCGAGTTATGTCTTACATTTTAAGACATTTTTCCTTTCCCACTGTGCTATTGCCATTTCCAATGAAACGCATTTTATGCTAAAACATCAATTTTTTCCATTTCTGCTCTCTGCCAATCACTTTTCCCTCACAACAGTTAACATCTGTTTTGTTTCTGCATTGCTTTTTTTAAAAACTAATCATGGGTTTGGACAATATTCCCAGTGCAGATATCCTTTCCCATCTGAAACATAGTGGAAATGCAACTCTGGCTCAGATCTTTGGAGCTCAGATTTCTCTATTATGATAGGAAAAGTGGAAAGTCGAGACATAAACGTGCCTGAACTTCAAGTGCATTTTGTTTTCCCAGAGTTGTTCTTGGTCTTACATGATTTTAACTCTGCTGATTCCAACAGAATTATTCTTGGCTTAGACTATCGTAAGGGAAAGAGGGAATAAATATTAATGTAAAAAGCATTTTAAAAAAATATAAATCTAAGACACTTCGTTACCTATGTGGTAAAATCTTGGAATCTCTTCTTTATACTTAGCAATCCAATATTTTATTGAAATGATATATTGCTTTGCATCAAGTAAAAATTAAGTAAAGAATTCCAAAATTTGGATATATACACACAGTCTGCAGATAATTTTTCTCACTGCCTACAAGATAAACAAAGTCTTAATAATTTTTTCAACTTTTTTCTTTTCCCCAGCTCTTATATTCTTTTAAATTGACATTCCAATATGTTACCTAGAAATTTAAAAAGTATTAAAAGAAAACTTTTAACTCTTCTTTAGCCTGCCTTTCTCTTCCTCTCTCACACGCATATGTGCAGATACCTAGGACATCCCAGACGTGTAAGGAGCCAGTCCTATTAGGAATACGAAATAAGCTTCATCTAGCAAAAGAATGTCAAAATTCATAGCAGACAAAAATTCTAGACCAAATTTAATGATGCTAAGTCTTTCTACCTTCTACCTGAATAAAGTTTTGTGTTTTAATTGTCATCTCTGCTTACCTTGAGGATGTTACCAGAGAATCCAGAGGATACACAAACAACACATCAGCTCTGAAATGGTTATGTGTCCTAACATTTAACTTTCTGCACATTTGTCTTTTGCTTAGTAAAATATACAAATGCTCTTTCTGGATGTTTTGGGTTTTTTAGGACACTCAGGCTAATTTCTCCATGCTTAAACAATTACCTATGTGATTTTTTATGTGTCATTTATGAGAAGAAACTGGCATAGTGTCCACTAATAGTACGAAGTGGGAACTTGTTTTAATTTTTTCTGGAAATAATACTATATATTTTGTCTCACATTTCAGTTTAGAATAATGAGCCATATTTGACCCTAAGCCCATGCTCTCTGAGCTCAGGTGATGCGATCACAACAGTAAGTGATACAGCTAAAGCAAAACACTGGCTTAATCAGAATTTCAAGATCACAACTTGTATTGCTAAATAATAAGGGCCCTGGGACCAAACAGCTCTGACTGGCTTGTGTCCACACTGCTTGGAGGTAGTCCCCTCCAGAGGAGATTTTTCTTGGGCAGAGGTAATTGGAGCCATGCAAAGATCCTGGGAGAAAGCTAACAGTTTTGCAGTGAGCAGATTGAAGGCCCAGGGGTTGATCCCTGGCTTTCTGCTCAGGGGTTCAGAGGTAGCCGAACGGTGCCTTTCAATGGGCACACCATGGTGACTGCAGTAACAAAGCAAAAGGGAAAACAGCATCTGTATCTCCCATGTTGCACTTGGCAATGCTGTAGACCCCTAAATGATCCGGTCAAAGCATTGCCAGACAAGGAACTGGAAAGAAGAGTTGACTCGGTAGCAGAAAATGTGCCATTTATATGCAGTCTAACCCAATACTAGCAAATATGAGAGCTCAACAGTTTCAAACCTAGAGGGAAAAAGGGAAGAGGCAAAAAGAGTGGGGTACATTTCAATCAAAAGCACAAGAGTTGATCAATCAAGGTAGATGTTGTGGTAGATGAGAGACTGTGACCAGATAAAGAGAAATTGGCCGGGCAGAGCAACTCAGGATTTGTAGAAGATAAGAAGATGCACAGGTGAGGCCCCACATTGAAACTGTAGGACACAAAACTGTGTCCAGTTTTGGGCCCCTCACCACAAAAAAAGACATTCAGGTGCTGGAGCGCATCCAGAGAAGGACAACGAAGCTGTTGAAGGGTTTGAAGCACAAGTCTTATGAGGAGCGGATGAGGGAGCTGGGGTTGTTCAGTCTGGAGAAAAGGAGGCTGAGGGGAGACAGGAGACCTTCTCACTCTCTACAACTCTCTGAAAGGATGATGTAGAGTGGTGGGGGTCGGTTTCTTCTACCAAGTGGCAGGTAATAAGACAAGAGGAAATGGCCTCAAGTTGCGCCAGGGGAGGTTTAGGTTAGATATTATGAGAAATTTTTACTGAAAGGGTTATTAAGCATTGGAACAGGCTGCCCAGGGAAGTGGTTGAGGTGCCATCCCTGGAGGTAGTTAAAAGACAGGTAGATGTAGTGCTTGGAGATATGGTTTAGTGATGGTTTTTGTCAATGTTAGGTTGATGGTTGGACTAGATGATCTGTAAGGTCCCTTCCAACCCAGACAATTCTATGATTCTGTGATTCTCAGATGTATGCCTAGAAAGGATACAGTTGGCCGAGAGGGAAAACAGAGAAGAAAAGAAAAGAAAGGAGATCCGTTACACCAGAAACATAGTCTATGTCCATGCTGTACATGTTGTGACTGGAAAAGGGCTTCAGGCTGTCATTTTATAGCACTTCTCTCTACCACTAAACTCACAACACTGACAGCTGTGTTTTTGGATCCATTTGACCCTGAACAGGTAGAAAGATTTGGATTTTGCTTGTGCTAAAATGAGATTTCCCTTCCTAAAGCTTATGTTTAAGCCTTAACTCGGTTTGTTTGATGTTTAAATGCTTTCCCTGAATTTCTGCCTCCAAGGCTTAGCCTCCCTTCTCAGGACAATTCTCTTAAGCAACTGATTTGTGGAGAGGTAGGAGCTGTGAAGGAGAAGGTTGGAGTCGGACATAGCGACAGTCACATGAGTTCAGAGCAAATCCATTAAACCCCATTCTCTGTGGATCCATGTCTGAGACCTAACCCACCACCATGTCCCTCCTGTTCTACATGAGCATAACCTTAATGACATCAGTGGGGAGCTGCTGATGGAAAAAGGATTTGTGCAGTTGAATTTCAGGCTGCAGACTGTTGCACTTATGGTGCGTGCCGGAGTCATTATGAAAATGATGAATTGTGACTGATCCTCAGGAAACTTTGGTGTTCACAGTCCTCCAGCCACATACTTCCTCTAACACTCAGTTAAAATTGCAGGTGTTCTCCCTGTAAGTAAAATATATTAATGTCTGCCTGTAATTTCACTAGGACAGTCAGGCTGTTATCCCTGTACTTAGGTGGAGTAGTGTGTGTTGAACAGAGTAATACCCGGCTGCTTTGAATCATACAAAGGTGTTTTAATATCTGTAATGGTGTGAACAGGATGACTTTGTGCTCTGAGAAGTGCAGTCAGTTGGAATCCTTGTTAGTTGAAAGCACAGAAGACAAATAGGGTAGCCTTGACATGGCAGAAGGTGGTTTTATTTTATTTTATTTTATTTTATTTTATTTTATTTTATTTTATTTTATTTTATTTTATTTTATTTTATTTTATTTTATTTTATTTTATTTTATTTTATTTTATTTTATTTTATTTTATTTTAATAAAATATGGCATCATGTGTGTGTTTTCTGGATTACAGCATGATTAGGAGATACTTTTATAGCAAGTTATCAGGCAACTTGGATAAGATATTTGGCTTATCAAGACATGGGCCAGTCAGGTCATTAAGTGAAGAGTCAACTCCAGACTGTAGACACCTAAACTCGGATGTCTCAATATGCCTACAGGGGAGCTAGATTCCTAATTTCTCATTATACTCAGTGGTAACCAACACAATGAAAGGAGTCTAGAGAATTGCTCAGCTCACTCTAATATAGACACATTCAGCTAGGCTCCACTGACTGCATTAACTAGCTCCCAATTAGCTAGAAAAGTGAATTAGGTGTCTAGTTCAACACCTGCTCCTAGATGTCTACAATCCAGAGCTAAATCCCAGGCCAATGGTGTGATGCTGCAATTAAAGTGACATAAATGCACTGATGTTTAATCAGCAGGATAATCAGTGGGATAAACCTGTTCTCTATGGCCAAGGAGGCTGTGGGTATAGAAGGGATGTCAAATTAATAGCAAGGTTTTCCATTGCAAGAATGCTTTCCTAACACCAGCAATAAAGAATGGTAATTACACGTTCTTCATTTCTGCCTAAGTAAGCCTAGGACTTGCAATAATAACTATAATAGGACTGGTCAGCATTTAACCTAGTAGAAGTAACAAGTGCTAAATTAAGGCTTGAGCAAATCTGATCATCAGCACAATTGGCATATCAAGAGAAGAATGAAGATTATGGTCTGCAATGTAGATATGCGTGTCTGAAATACCGGTTAGACACTAACTCCTATAGTGATTATATGTATTAAGCCAGTTATTATTTCAATTCACCCACTAGCATTGTAATACATCTGAGTTTGCCCTAGGGAATTTGGTACATAACGGCTTGTTACCTATTGATTCTCTGAGAAAAGAAAAAAGCTGGCTTTCAACTAATCTAATATTACGTCTAGAATCCCAGATATGAGTTATTTGGAATCTTTAAAGGGAGAAACTTACCTAGTTTAGTTCTAATAAGAAGACTATTTGTACTAAAGATAACATATATATACAAATACATATATACTTGGTGTTGCAGATATTTTTATAATGGAATACATAAAAAAATAATAAAAAAACATTTTAACCTAAACATATCTTATTTAATTAATTCGCAGAAGGTTTTTTGTTTCATTTAACTTTTTTTTGGAGTTGTTCTATGTTTCTAGAAGGAATTTGAGGCATTCCTTTGCCTACATCCTAAACTATTATTTCTTTTTTGCATGTTCATAGCACGAGAATTAGCATTTATTATCTTTGTTTAAGCAGGTGATTTATTTTTGTCCTGAAGGCCAAAGGAGGAATTGGGAAATTTCCCACAGCCATAAATATTTGTTTTGGGGCAAATTTCACTGTAATGCTGTGACCGATGAGCCTGGCATTGGGCATTTGCTCATGCAGGACAGATACGGCTCTTTAGCTTTGAGTTTCTGTCTTGTGTGATCAGTGGCTGAAGACACTCAGACATTGAAGCACAAAACAGGAAAATAAACTTGATGAATTTGGAATGGAAAATCAGTGAGAGGGATGTACAGTGAGGGAATGAAGGGAATTCTCTAGCATACATTTCTGTGTTCATTTAGGCTTTCAGTGACAGTGAAAACTAGCACGGACCTGGAATAAAATATCAAAACCAAAGAATATGAGTTAGAAATTGCTTTTAGAGTCCTTAGATTATGGAAGATTTTAATTGGAATTTTAAAATCCTGATCAAAACCACTAAAATGTCTCTGGATTTTTCACTTTACAGTTGCAGTTAATGCAATCCTACGAAAACTGATAATTTTCCAGAGAGCTGATATAAATAACATGGGTAAGATCAAACAAAGAATGCAAAAGTGATCACACAGACGATCAGTACCATTTTCAGTGTAACTTCTCCTGCATTTTTCTCAGCTTGTGGACAAAATTAACATAACTAAGGCAAAGGGAGAGAGGGAGGGAGGGAGGGAGGGAGGGGAGGTACAGCTGTCTGTTCCTCCTCCACCCTGGTGACAGGACTTAATGGCTAAATTATGACTCCACTCATTCTGGTCGTGACAGACCAAAAGTGGTCACCTGGAGATCACTTACTTGTAAGACGGATGTCAGTTAATAATGAAAATCCAATGCAGACCATGGTCATGATAAGGACTGGGAAAAACAGGAAGATGAACCATGAACACGTTTCTTTTTTTTTCCCTCCCCCCCAGATCAATTTACCAAGAATCCAAATTTAAACCAAGACAAGGTACCAGAACTGCAATTTGGTGTAACTGAAGAGGGGATGCAGAGAGAGACAGCAGGAATATAATAACCAGGACTGTGAGTTCAGAGCATTTATCTCAGAATGACTTAATAGGGGCAGCAGAGCAACAGGATAGTGTGATATCATAGTCATTTTAGGTTCAGGACCGTTGGATAAGCAAGAATAAGTAAGGTGAGTCCTCCCAGGCTGGATCAAGCACCTATATAAACGGTTCTTCAGTATGGATGTGGGAAAGTTTCCCAGGGAATCGGTGTTTACTTAAAAAAATTAATGTTGGATTCAATTTCAAAGCCTAGGTCGAGCTTTGCAAATAGAAAATAAAAGTGGGAAAAAGAGGCTCTCACAGGGTTTATAATTAGGCACTGAACTGGGGTGTAGGTGGTGAGGTTGGGAACAAAGATGTCAGCCAAAGTCATGGCCCCCCCAGGAAGGGGGCAGTGCTGAGCTGCTCTGCAGTGGGAGACTCAGGTCCTCTTATAGTCATATTAAATATTGATATTTTTGCTATATATATATAAAATATATATATTACAGTATCTTAAATATACTGTGTATAATATATAGAATCATAGAATCATAGAATGTGTTGGGTTGGAAGGGACCTTTAAAGGTCATCTAGTCCAACGCCCCTGCAGTGAGCAGGGACATCTTCAACTAGATCACGTTGCTCAGAGCCTCATCAAGCCTGGCCTTGAATGTCTCCAGGGATGGGGCTTCCACCACCTCTCTGGGCAACCTGTTTCAGTGTCTCACCACCCTCAGTGTAAAGAACTTCTTCCTAATGTCTAATCTAAACCTACCCTGCTCTAGTTTAAAACCATTGCCCCTCGTCCTGTCGCTACATGCCCTTGCAAACAGCCCCTCCCCAGCTTTCTTGTAGGCCCCCTTCAGGTACTGGAAGCCGCTATAAGGTCTCCCCGGAGCCTTCTCTTCTCCAGGCTGAACAACCCCAACTCTCTCAGCCTCAGTATATAATACTATATTAAATATAGTGTTTACTGTGCTAAGAAAGATAAATGAGAAGGCCATTTTTTGTTAAGCCCTTTCACTTCAGAGGGGAGATTCAGCACCACTGGTCCCCCCATGCATTGAAACACTTCATACAGCAAGAAACACCATCAACAGCAGCAAGAGGTGAAAGTGGTCCCCATCTGAACACCGCGCAGCTCAAACCAGGCTGGTGCACATCCCTTCTTGCAGGCAAGAAAATCAACCCAGCGGTTTCCTTGATTTTACAGCTTACATTTTACCAGACTGGAAGACAACGGAGCAATCAAAGGGAGAAAAAAAAATCCAGAATCCTGAATGTTGTTATTTCAGTGTCACTTTGCAGAGTGTAATCTCATTTAAGAATTTCAGCAATTCCTGTTATTGCTGTATTGCATGCAACTTCTACTTTCTGCTCTATTAGGACATATTTCTGTTATGCAGCTGTCTAAAATCTGCTTTTGCTTTAAAGACAGATGCAAACAGCTGTTTAATGAATCTGTCATTTTCTCATCTTCCCCATTTCTGCAGTCTGATTATTTCTAAGTGCCGCACTGTCTTTTAGAGACATTTCTTGTAGGCAGAATAAGTCACATTTTCTTCTGTATTTCTAATATTTATGTCAACTTGGGAAAAATATCCTCTCAACATTAAATCTTTAGAACTAAAAAAAAAAAAAAAACAAAGCAAGGGAATAAGTTGATACATTAGACATTAAATCTGATGTCATGTTTTACAAGTTTGATCTCACAAGGAGCATGTTGTCAAAGGAAATTCTTCAGCTTGTTCACATGCTCGTGAACGGAATGCCATTTCGCTGCTTGATGGAAGTAATTTAGAATAATATGTTAAAATGCCATATATCACAGGCGAGCAGTTTTCTCTGAGACCTGCTGCATACAGTCTAGACTGATTTTTTAAAATACTGTCAGTTACTGCTATAGTCTAGTACTCCTCAAGTTGACATATTCTGAATGGCAGATTGCGGATAAGAGTGAAATACATTTAAATGTGAAGATAAAGGAAAAGGGGAAAAGAGAATGAAATTGCCAAGAGATTCAGGGAATAGCTAAAAAGCATTCAGGTCTACAAATTGCAATCAGGATGAGAACCATCAGAAGTCTACTAAAGCGCAGCCTGATAAGTCCTATGTAAAAACCCTGTGTGAGTGATATATGCACACCATCTTCTCTCAAAAAGGTACAGCTGAACAGTTTTAAGAAAGCGAGCTACACCGCCAGAAAGTGGTTAAGTTTGATTTTCAGTTTATGATTAGTGTTGAGGTCTTTCTCTATTGAAAAAAATGTGAGCCCAAGGTTTGAAATTCCATATTACCGTAACTTGGACTTGCACTGTGTTCCCATCTTTAAGAATTGTATTTGAATTATGAGCTTTGAAGCAGAAATGAGCCAGGAAAAACACACTGGATCCTTTCTGACTAAGTAATCAGTGGTTCCCTGATTAGATGCAGCCCGGTTATATTTTTGGCGGGCCACAATCACACTGTCATTGGGGGCTGTCAGCTGGCGGGATGAATTATAACACAGTGATGCCTCTACCTCTGAGCGCTCCCAGGGATGTAGATACACCACCTGCCACCAGCATGTCCTGCGTCACTCAGACATTCCGGAGTACTCATACATTAATTCAAAAAAATTCATTTTTACACCTTTCCTATACTTCTGCTGACCTCCACATCAATACATGGTGAAGTCCTGGTAGGATACATTCTCCAATGTTTTCCCATCATGAGCGCAGGCAGGCTGCAGTGGAAAAGCCTCTCCCCTTCCAGCTCCTTCTCCACTGTTGTCATACGCCTGCCCTCCCTTGGCCAATGTGCTCTTTTCTGACTTATATGGGATTTGCATGTTCTTGAATACCAGTTTTACCTGTAATATCGATAAATCTTATTATTCGACTGCTTGTCTTTTAAATGAATATTCCAATCCTGCAATATATCAAATGCTTGCAATCCCACTGAAGATATTGAGGTTACTCACAGGGAAGTGGTTACAAGGGGGTCTTGTCTTCCTTTCCTTCTTTGTATGCAAACTTGAGACCAATCTAATTTGCAGATAATCCTTTCCCTTTGGAAAACTAGAATGACAAAACCAACTTCTTAAATAGTGTAAAAATATAGAGTAAAAATGTGTACATGTACACACTGGCATACATTATTGGGAAACATTTAAAGTAACTAGAAACACAAATATTTCATTGTCTTTTTTTGTGGCTGAGAACTTGTGACGAGACTAGGAAGGATGTTGTGAAATGATACACAGTGTCTATCACAAACAAGAGATGTTTGCTGGTTGAATGAACTCTTTTGGCTTATACATGGTTAACTGCTTCTAGACATCAGGGCTGGGTTTCCTTTGTCTCAACTTGCAGGTCTAGGAAGAAGACACCTGAAGCTAAAATAATACACACACACCGCCCCCCCCATCTCCCTGGTAGTCAGAGGAGATGAGGAGTCACTTTCAGAGTGTGATCTGTCTGACCTATTTTGGTCGTCTCTTTTGGATAAGCTACTTTAAAAGTGCTTGTTCCTCTCCTTGGACTTTAAAGGCAACCTGAGTGATCAGCTCAGATGGAAGCATATGCAGGTTGTTCAGATGGCTACTATTGCAGGTCGTCATGGAGGTTAATGCTACAGCGAAATGATGTCCTGATTAATGGAGATATTAAAGATCTTATACTACGAAAAGCATGACTTGCAATTTTCTAGACAAATCTGATTTAGCTGACCGATAGGACAGCATCAAAGAATGTTATATAAGAACTGTTCATATATATATATATATATATATATGCACGTATGCAATAGAATCATAGAATGGTTGGGACCTTAAAGATCATCTAGTTGCAAACCTCCTGCCCTGGGCAGGGACACCTCCCACCAGACCAGGCTGCTCAAAGCCCCGTCCAGCCTGGCCTTGAACACCTCCAGGGATGGGGCAGCCACAACTTCCCTGGGCAACCTGCCCAGCGAAGTGTCTCACCACCCTCACAGGAAAGAATTTCTTCCTAATAACTAATATAAGTCTACCCTCTTTCAGTTTAAAACCATTAATCCTCATCCTGTCACTACACTCCCTGATAAAGAGTCCCTCCCCGTCTTTCCTGTAGGCGCCCATAGAAATATATATATTTCTATAAGTATTTTTTTTATAAATTGTTCCCTGTATTTCCTTTTTTTTTCCCCAGAAGTTTAGAATTACTTTTAAAATATTAAGTACCATTTTATTTTCTTTAACTGTTCAGGATATTTCAAAATGAAATCTCTAAATTTTCTATTGAAGTCAGAGGAGGTAAAAACCAAAAAAGTTATCGATAACACAGTTTTCCCACAGAACTAATAGCTGCATAGTACACGGCATAATATTTTTACATGGGAAGCTACAAAGCAAATAAAACATCAAGTGAAATCCCATACACAGAAATAAATGATGACAATCCCACAGCCAGCCACTGAGTCAGGATTTTATCCCCAGCTCATAGTGAAACCCTTACATTGACATAATACACCCCTAAGTATGCAATTAGATCATTACAGCACACTCCTTAACCTCCTCCCAATTATTAAATGCCTCCCAAACTTCACTTAGCAGTATTTTGCTGAACATGATGAATAAAATGGTCTTTGCTTTGTGATTTATCTGTATGTAATTTTCTATATGTTTCATTAGGTTTGAGAATCTTTTTGAAATTAAATTATGAAATGATTGGAATTTATGAAAGTAACAGTAAGCTAGGAGAAGAAAAAATACGGTTTTTACAAGGCAAACTGGAGCACAAGAAATGTGTTGTTAATGGAAAGAGAGGATTTGAGGCTAAAGCCTTTTTTTAGAGGCTCAAATGGGTAGTAGTGCTCTCTAACCTATAAGGGGTATAGCTTATATTCTCAGTAGGTTTGTTCTCATCTGCGTCACATGTTTCTTGTAAGACTTTCAACAGAGCATTTTCATGCCTTGATTTCCACATTGGTTTTCTGGTTAGTGCTGTTAGGCACAACTCACATGCATTTCTGGAGAATTTGGTTGCTAAATTCACAGAAGATTTGGAAATGGACAATCCTTGTGAACTACCTAGGAAGAAACGTACAACCAGACTCTGATGTTATTCTACCAGCTACAACCCCATCCATACCCCAGTAGACTCATTTTATCTGAGAGCTTATTTCAAATAAGTAAAGGGACTAGAAGAAATGACTGCATTAAAAGACAGTATTTAAATTATTTTTCATTTTCCTTTCATCGATCAGAAGGAGTCTCTTACTAGAAATATTCCGACTGGGAAATGAATGCAGTTAAGTTATTTGTTCATAAATATGCTGCAATAAAAGCAAGGAAATTATATTTTTAAGCTGTTTGAAGATGCTGACATAGCATAGTTCCTAACAGTGGGATTTGCTCAGCACGGGAGTTTAGGGAATACATCTATGAGTATCCCCAAAAATATGTACAACAGCTTTCAACAATACAGTACATTTACTTTTTTATTAGTCATTGTTCTTATATGTCAGAAACTTGTAACACTTTAGTTACCACTTAAGCATTCAAAATTTGCTTTTATGCAAATTTCTGTTGGCTATTTTCACAGCTTACGTTTGTTGGTGGTTTTTTTGCAGGGATGGGGGGGCAGTTTATAATAAGTCACTATAAACATTTCTGAACAGATATAAAAGACATTTCTATGCTCTGCCAAATGAGCACAACAGCATCTTTTAAACAGTAGTTATTGGGAAAACCTATAAATTGTGGATTTAATATTTGTTCTACTCCAGGTAAAATCTGGAAAAGGGAAAAATACATGACTTTGCACTAATTAGATTCTTATCAGTTTAAATCCTTGGCTTCCCCACTAAAGGTGTTAGAACAGAGATCAATTCGATTTTGGTTTATGAGAACTAAGGAAAAGCAAAGCCTACATGGCCCACCGGGTAGCTAAAAGTCACAAACACCAGGTGAAAGAGTTGCCCTGCATGATCTCAGGCTCCCATCTGCGGGTAGCATCTCTCCACTTCTTCCGTAGACTGTACAGTCATTGATCAAGAAAACTCTTGGAAACCGACAGTCCCAAAGTCAGTAAAAAATTAGATACTGCACAGTTTTGAAAAAGGGCACATCAGTAACTCAAATCTCTCAAGCCACCAACTCAAGCTGGGAAAGTGGTTTCATTTTGCTTTCAACTTTTTTGCTCCCACAAATCTTGGTAAGGTCTTGGCTGGACAGTGCTCCAACTCTTACAGTTTTAGAAAGGAAATTATTTATCTTATTACTTCTAGTCACTCTTTAATCCAGGACTGTACTTTACGTAGAACCAAGAGGCAGATTTTCATAGAGTTTCACAGGTGGACACCTTATTCCTGGGTGCTGCTGGTACCGTGGGTTTAGTGAGTGAGCCTGAGGCTTCTTTTGCATTTATTCCATAGCCAGATGATCCGTCACAATGGCTTGTCTCATAATTTCCCATCTGGTAGATATTTTCTTGGCTAGTTGAGACAGCATGTGGTTTACTTTTGCACATGTTCCTTGTTCTTTTTATATCAGTAACGACACTGTCATAATAATAGGAACAAAAAATGCAATTCCTCCAAAAGTGAGAGCACTCATCTCTTATCTTAATAGATAGTATTGGCTTAATTTACCTAAGACACTCTGTAGTTGGGTCCTGCTGACAGTGCTGGGGATTTTCCAGAAGCACAGGATTATGAAGTCAAGGACAGCATTGCCATTTCCTGCAGTTTTTAATAGGAAGCTTGCAGAGCTGCCACCACTAAACAGCCCAGGTCTTGGAGTCATGTGAAAATCTAATCTTCCATCTTAGTTTCAGCTGTGTGGTAAACATGCAGTACCACTTTCTAGAAAGCTTTCTAAAAAGCTCAAAAAGGTGAAGGTCCAGAAGGCATTATCACTATAATTGCAAAGAACAATGCTATTTATCTTAAGTTGGCTCAGTAACTTTTTTCTCCCCTTTATTTTTTTTTTATGATAGAAACCAAGAAATTTGCCTGTAAAATTTACTGTTATTCTTTGTTCCTTCACCAACCAGATGTACTGTAGTCATTATGTTGGCTTAGACTCCTCATCCATGTTAGTTCTACATCCTAAGTTCAGCACTAGCCAATGCTACAGTTAACTGGGCAATGATTTAGCTTCCTCCATCTATTAAAAAAAAAAGCAAAAAAAAAAAAAGGCAAAAAAAAACCAAACAAAAACAACCATCTGAAAAATCCCCAAGCACTCCATTAAAAGGTGTTTTCTTTAAAAATAGTTGAGGCTTCAGCCAAAATACAGTAATTTAGTCTTTTATTCAGACTTTCTGAAAGCCATAAGCACATACGTCACCTTCAGTCACAAGCGAAAAAAGAAAGGAGAAAATAATTTTGATGAAAAATACGAGTGATGTAGTAAAAAAAAAAAAAAAATCCATGTTAATATCCATCTTTCTAAAAATGTTCCACATACTTTTATTAGCTTGTGTCTTCCACTCCAGGGGAAGGTTCAAGGAATCCAGATGTAGTCATATGCAAGACCCAAGAAACACTATAACAACTTTTGGCTCTCTAATCTCTTAAATTGTGATGGCTCCTATTTTCAGTAAGTCTTGAAGATGGAATTGCAGCTGGTGAACATTTGTTCTCTGCAATCTTTGGAAATATAAATAAAAAATAACAAACTGCGTGGCTGAAACCTCAAATGCCAAGAGAGGATGGCAGACGCTACAAAGTAGTATTTACAATACTAATGAGGCAGCAATGACTAATAGCTCTAGGAAGCTTATTTAAGAGTCAGTTCACAGCTGGTAATGAAAGTTTACAACAAAAAAAAAAACAATTACAAAAATTATGAACATAAAAATCAAAATTTAGTAGAAAACTTGTAACATTAATATTTTACAAACTTCTCAAGAAGGACTCTGTACTCTTTTTTTTTTTTTTTTTTTTTTTCCCTAGAGTGAGTGCTGTGTTTTTTGTACTTTGTTTCTTGGGCATCCAAATTTGCCCAAACCGAATATCAGGTCTTAATACAGTGTTGCAATTGAGTGCGTAAGAATCATACTATGCAATGTCACTCCTGAAAATAAAACTATTGCAGAGGAGTAATAGATTTTACTTGTGATTTTTTTATAGGTTTTCAAAAGCGGAAGTGGGTCTCGTAATTATGAAACCACCCTTCTTCACCTGCTCACAGTTAGTTCCTTCACTATATTTGCAATTTATTTTCAAGAAGTCCTGCTAACATAATCACGTCCAGTAAACAACAGCTAAAAGGAAGCAGGTGCCATGCATAAGTCTCACAGTAGCTGAAGTGGAAATGGGTTTGGTCAGGATATTTAAATAAGTTGAGAGGAGATAAACTAGAGATAAAGTAGTCATTTTCAGTAAAACCTTTCCAGATCCACTTTGAAATCTCTCAAACAGCTGAGATATTCTCCTCTTTCCCTCTCTTCCTCCTATTTCTTTCATCATTATTGGTGTAAAATTATATTTGATATGTGAGAACATGGATGAATTAAACTGTCTTCTCCCGTGCTTGAGAACGATGCCAGAAGAACATCCATGGAAACTAATACCTTATTAATCCACACAGCAGATGCAGACAGGCTGAGACAGGAAACTTACATCAGTTTCCTACTATACCTTGCAAGGGATTAATATTAAATAATTAAAAATAAATAAATAAAAAAAAATACCCAAACAAAAAGAACCCCAAGAATATCTTATTCAGACATTTACTGGTTTGGGTTTGTGCAAAAGTTTATGAAGTTTTTGTTTGTTTATTTGTTTGTTTTTATTATTTATCGAAGCTCCTTTGTCTGACTCGAAAATAAGCCTAAGCAGAATTCTTCAGAGCAACCGGGCTTAGTTGATATTCTTTCAGACACACTAAAAAACATTATAATTCTACCCTCTAAGGAGTCAAGCTGTGAGCAATATAATTTTCAAAATGGGAAAGAAGGGTATACATTGGTTATGGGCAATCTGTTCTTGTAACTTCTGTAATCAGCCAAGATGATGAGCTATGGCCTTCCTCATTATAACAGAAAATCAGATTTACCTCTGACAAAAGAAATAGTAACACTTAGCATTTATATAGCTCTTTATCTCTTAAAGCTTTTTAGAAATATTAACTAATTATACGTGGAGTTTTGAAGTTTCCTGAAAGAAATATCACAACCTAAAATTCTATGAAGGGAAATAAAGTTCCTACAAAGAAAAGGATCCTGGAAATTTATATCATTTGTACTTATAAAATTACATGTAGAGAAAAAAAAAATCAACAGCACCAACATCAATCCTGTTACAACAATGTATTTAATGATTGCAATTTCATTGTAATTATTTCTAATAAAAAAATTCTGGTTATGAGGTTATCAAAAGAATTTCATCATAAAAATTTGATTTGGTAACTCCGGAATTTTTTTTTCTGAAGTCTGTGTCATATTATTTGTGTAAGTCATTTGCTCTAGTGTAGTAGTATGACTTTACCAGTACAGCTTAACAGTATAACCAGTCTTTTAAATCATTGGTGTGGTTTAATGTTCTAGGATGGACAAACCTTTCAAGCAGAAATATTAAAGGCAGAAGTAAAAATTTTAGGGTGATAATCTGTGACAAACATTTGTAAGTTATTTAAGTTGCTTGAGCGATTTTACAGCTGACAAATGGCATCCTTCAGAAATTTTGCAAATGATCTTTTGGAAAGGTAATTTATAAGGAAATTCTGGGGTTGGAAGGAAATTTGTGATGTTTATTTTTTCTTTTACAGGTAGCTAACTTTATATTTCTTATTAGTGTCTCTTATTCAGTAATATGCACTATCCACCTGCTAAGGGGTTTTGTAACAAAACAGCTGTTGTCTTTTCTGTTTTTATAGTGGAGTGTTATAATTTCTTCTTTTTTTTTTTTTTTAATTTGAATTATTTATACCCTTATGCCTGTTTACATCTTTGAAAACAGGCCAAAGAAATACCACTTACATTTATACTTATCCCTCAACTCTCCCACGCCAGTACTCATATACATATGATAAAAAACTGTCTATGCATAAAGAAAAGAAATAACTTCCATTTGTTGAATAAGCAGACTTGTCAATCATGGTCCTCATCAAAAAACTTTAAGTGTTACCGCATGGCTGGACATTTTGTACTAGAAGTTCTTCAGGTACTTTCCAACCATGAAGATTCTATGATTCTATGATTCTATTGCTGTAGTTCACATGGGTGGGAATAGCAGTAGAATCATAACGTCACCTGGGTTGGAAGGGACCTTACAGAACATCAAGTCCAACCATCAACCTAACTCTTGACAAAAAACATCACTAAACCGTATCTCCAGGCACTACATCTACCTGTCTTTTAAATACCTCCAGGGACAGTGACTCAACCACTTCCCTGGACAGCCTGTTCCAATGCTTGATAACCCTTTCAGTGTAAAAATTTTTCCTAATATCCAATCTAAATCTCCCCTGGTGCAACTTGAGCCTGGTTCCTCTTGTCCTATCCCCTGTCACTTGGGAGAAGAGACCAACCTCCACCTCTTTACAACCTCCTTTCAAGTAGTTGTGGAAAGCAAAGTCTCTCCTCAGCCTTCCTTTCTCCAGGCTAAGCAACCCCAGCTCCCTCAACCGTTCCTCATAGACTTATTCTCCAGACCCCTCACCAGCTTGGTTGCTCTTCTCTGGACACACTCCAGCAAGTGTTTACAGCTTGGGTCAGGCTAGCATCCAGCTAGAAGGAAGTTGTTTTCTAACCTGACAGATGTCTTATTCGTATATGCTGCTGTATGAAAGAGCAGAATCTGCATCCAGAAACACTTCTAAGACATTAATTCATTGCAAGCCTGTATCTTCAGACAAAATAAACTACTACTTTCCTGAAATTTCCTTTGCTTGTCACCTTCACCATTCACTTGTTTAAGTTCATCCAAATATTCTTTGTTTATGAATCAGTCTCATTTGAGCATTATTTCATGTTGTTTGGGATAGTGTGGTTGCATCTGCCAAAAGACTGGGAGGCAGCTTGCCTTATATGTTGCCTTCTGATATGTCTGTCTATGCATCCAGGGAGGTACTTGCTCCATTTTCATAAAGACAGTGTAGGTCTAGCTAACCTTAGGTACTGCAAGAAGAATGATACTTATAAAACTTTATCATCAGCGGAAACCACAATGCCAAAGTGAAACAAAAAAACCCAAAACCAATGTACCTACTGGCCTTTTTTCCCAAAGCCAATCATCAAAACTGTAATGTGCTAGTGATACAATGCCATTATAATCGCTATCCAGAAAAAAGAAAGAAAAGGTTTTAGGAAACAAGGGAAGATTTTGGTTTTCCCTTTTTCCTCCCATTTCTTGGATACAAGCTCTGGGCAGGAAGCTACACAAATTCTTGGATACTAGAAGCCACCAGGGTTTCTGAGTATCTTTCATAGAATCATAGAATCATAGAATCATAGGGTTGGAAGGGACCTCTGGAGATCATCTAGTCCAACCCCCCTGCCAGAGCAGGGTCACCTAGAGCAGGTTACACAGGAACATGTCCAGGCGGGTTTTGAATGTCTCCAGAGTTGGAGACTCCACCACCTCTCTGGGCAGCCTGTTCCAGTGCTCTGTCACCCTCAGGGTAAAGAAGTTCCTCCTCATGTTTAGGTGGAACTTCCTATGTTCAAGTTTGTGCCCATTGCCTCTTGTCCTGTCCCCGGGCACCACTGAAAAGAGCCTGGCCCCATCCTCCTGACACCCACCCTTTAAGTATTTATAAGCATTGATAAGGTCACCCCTCAGCCGTCTTTTTTCCAGACTGAAGAGACCCAAATCCCTCAGCCTTTCCTCATAAGAGAGGTGTTCCAGTCCCCCAATCATCTTTGTAGCCCTCTGCTGGACCCTTTCCAGCAGTTCCCTGTCCCTCTTGAACCGGGGAGCCCAGAACTGGACACAGTACTCCAGGTGCGGCCTCACCAAGGCAGAGTAGAGGGGGAGGATGACCTCCCTCGACCTGCTGGCCACACTCTTCTTGATGCATCCCAGGATGCCATTGGCCTTCTTGGCCACAAGGGCACATTGCTGACTCATGGTCATCCTGTTGTCCACCAGGACTCCCAGGTCTCTTTCCACAGAGCTGCTCTCCAGCAGGTCAGCACCCAACCTGTACTGGTGCATGGGGTTGTTCCTTCCCAGGTGCAGCACCCTACACTTGCCCTTGTTGAACTTCATAAGGTTTCTCTCTGCCCAGATCTCCAACCTGTCCAGGTCTCTCTGTATGGCGGCACAGCCTTCCGGTGTGTCAGCCACCCCACCCAGCTTGGTGTCATCAGCAAACTTGCTGAGGGCGCACTCTATCCCCTCATCCAGGTCATTGATGAATATGTTGAAGAGGACTGGACCCAGTACTGACCCCTGGGGAACACCACTCGTCACTGGTCTCCAGCTAGACTCTGTGCCCCTAATCACAACCCTCTGAGCTCTATCTTTCAACCAGTTTTCTATCCACCCCACTGTCCATTCATCTAACCCACACTTCCTAAGCTTCCCTATGAGGATGCTGTGGGAGACCGTGTTGAATGCCTTGCTTAAGTCAAGGTAGACCACATCTACCGCCCTCCCCTCATCTATCCATCTAGTCATGCCATCGTAGAAGGCTATCAGATTAGTCAGACATGATTTCCCCTTGGTGAATCCATGCTGAGTACTTCTGATAGCTTTCCTTTCCTCCACATGCCTTGAGATGACACCCAGAACGAGCTGTTCCATCATCTTTCCAGGGATGGAGGTGAGGCTGACCGGCCTGTAGTTCCCCGGCTCCTCCTTCTTGCCTTTCTTGAAGACTGGAGTGACATTGGCTTTCCTCCAGTCCCCAGGCACCTCGCCTGTTCTCCAGGACTTTTCAAAGATGATGGAGAGCGGCCCAGCAATGACTTCTGCCAGCTCCCTCAGCACTCTCGGGTGCATCCCATCAGGGCCCATGGACTTGTGAATATCTAGATGATCTAATTGGTCCCTCACTCGCTCCTCCTCAACCCAAGGGAAGTCGTCTTCTTTCCCTGTTACTTTATTCAATGCCTGGGACTCCTGAGGGCTGGGCCGAGCAGAAAAGACCGAAGCAAAGAAGGCATTCAGTAACTCTGCCTTCTCCACATCCTCCGTCACCATGACTCCTGCCTCATTCAGCAGTGGGCCTACAACTTCTCTGGTCTTCCTTTTGCTTCCAATATACTTGTAGAAGCTCTTTTTGTTGTGCTTGATGTCCCTAGCCAGGTCTAATTCCAAGGCGGCCTTGGCTTTCCTTGTTTCATCCCTGCACGCTCTGGTGGCATTCTTGTAATCCTCCCAAGGGGTCAGCCCCTTCTTCCACTTATTATAAACTTCCTTCTTCCACTTGAGCTTTTTCTGAAGCTCCCTGCTCAACCATGCAGGTCTCCTGCGTCCCTTGGCCGATTTCTTTCTCTTAGGGATGCACCGATCCTGAGCTTGGAGGAAGTGGTCTTTGAATATCAACCAGCTTTCTTGAGCCCCTTTGCCTTCCAGAGCCCTAGCCCACGGGATCTCTCCAAGCAGTTTCTTGAAGAGGTCGAAGTTAGCCCTCCTGAAATCCAAGGTTGTAATTTTACTTCTTGTTGTTGTTTTGTGGATAGTACCCATGATCCTGAACTCAATCATTTCATGATCACTACAACCTAGGGTGCCCCCAACCTTAATGTCCTCCACCAATCCCTCTGTGTTTGTCAGTACCAGGTCTAGAAGTGCTCCTCTCCTTGTTGGCTCCTGTACCACCTGTGTCAAAAAGTTGTCATCAATGCACTGGAGGAGCCTCCTGGACTGTGCATGCCTGGCTGTGTGGTCTTCCCAGCAGGTATCGGGGTGATTGAAGTCCCCCATGAGAACCAGGGCCTGCGCTTGCAAGGCTACCTTCAGTTGTCTGTAGAAAGCCTCATCAGTCTCCCCATCCTGATCAGGTGGCCTGTAATAAACACCCACAACAGTGTCCCTCATATTTGCCTGTCCCTTAATCCTCACCCATAAGCTCTCAACCCGCTCTTCATCCGCCCCTAGTGAGAGCTCGATGCATTCCAAATGCTCTCTCACATAGAGTGCAATTCCACCACCACGCCTTGCTGGTCTGTCTTTCCTGAAAAGGACATAGCCATCCATGACAGCATTCCAGTCATGCGAGTTGTCCCACCACGTCTCAGTAATTGCAATGAGATCATGGCCCCGCAACCGCACACAGACCTCCAGTTCTTCCTGCTTATTCCCCATGCTGCGTGCATTGGTGTATAAGCATTTCAGAGAGGGAGTTGTGTGTGTAGTTTTGACCCTTGAGATGTGGTGTGCCTTCTGGCTTTCAGAAATACTGGCACACTGGCCCACGAGCGCTGAGCAACTACACCCTGGCACCTCACCAGCAAGCCCAGTACCATCCCCACCCCCCTTCAGATCTAGTTTAAAGCCCTCTCAATGAGCCCCGATAACTCTTGTCCTAGAACCCTTTTTCCCCTGGAGGTCAAGGTATTCCTGCCTGTTACCAGCAGGCCAGGCGTTTTGTAGATCAGGCCATGATCAAAGAACCCAAAGTCCTGCCGGCAGCACCAAACTCGAAGCCAGGCATTGATCTGCTGGGTCCTTCTATTTAGCCCCTCATCATTCCCCGCAACTGGGGGAATAGACGAGAACACAACTTGCGCTCCCGCTTCAGATGTTACTAGTTCAGCTGTTCTCAAAGATATGAAGCGAACCTCCCTTCTATCCACTGAAAATTCTATTTCCATAATCCTATAGATTACATCTCCTTTTAAATGGAAAGTAGAAAGATGGGAACAATGTAAAACAAACCCCATTAACCTTACAGTTGGGCTACCTTACTGCAGGCCTATGCTTTACTTTTGAATCACATGAACCTTCCACACTAAATTATCATCATTACCCCTCTACAAAAAAATCTAGTAGGCTTTTTTTCTCCCAGAAAGGTTTAAATTTACCTCCAAACCATTGACATGTTTACTCAGACTTGAATCTACACCAAAGAAACACAATATAAGGATATAGAACAGCTGCATCAGGCTTTATTTGTTCTTGATTTAGTAATTGTAGCAGTCAAAAGTGCTACTGGAAGCCAAAAAAGCCCTGAATTGGACTGTGAGCTGCAGGAATTATCCCAGCATGACGCCTGACAGATGTTTCATCTCTTGGTCAGAAACAGATCTATGGTCTCCAGTTTGAGAAACACTGTGTTTTGACACTATGTAAGTGCTATTCCCATATTCTCAACAGCGAACTGCATGGGCAGAGCGCTGCAGTGTGTTTTAGTATGTATTCTTTATCATTGCCCTTAAACTAAACTATAGATATTTTATAAAATATGGATATTATTTATATAATAAAATATGGAATGTTTATCCACTATCAAAATTTGGGAAAATAATGTTTTAACTAAAAAATTCAGGAGCAAAAGTATTTCTTTCATAATTTTCCAGTTTGAACACAAATTGGCAAAAAATCTGTTTGTCAGTGTAAGATTTTCTCCACATTCAGAAAAACACAGAAAAATATGTATGCAGAAAAATGAGAAAAGGTGATTATTTGCATTAATTCCATGATACTATTAATTAATTCCATGGTACCATCAATAGCATTAATTTAATGGCACAACTTTTTTACCATAAGTACTTGTTAAAAAGTGGTTTCCAGCTTCCAGTAAAGCTCAAAGCCAATTCTCTTTAAGCGATTTTCGTTTATGATATACAGGGAAAAAAAATAAATCTGAAAGAAACTATGAGAAAGAACAAGGCATGCCATGCAGGTGATTTTCTCAATCTGACTTAATAACTTAAGTCATAATGTTAATTGGGCCATGCTATTGCCATTGAAGATAATATTTTTGGGGATATTAAGCGTAGAATCCCCCTCCTTTTTTCCAGTTTGCTCTTTGCACAGCCTTACTTTGACTTAGCTGAACACAGAGGGGAAAAAAGAAAGGCGCATCACCTCATCCACTGCTGAGAGCTAATCACCTGTAAAATACTTAAAATCCACTGTTATGCAGTTAGCATCAGCTCTCAAAGGACTCAAAGCTGGTTTCACTGAAGTAGTGTGTTCTCTAATCTAGGATGACAGAGGACTTTTGGCGTGATCCTGTATGACTCAACCCAGTGGGAGTTTCAGCACTGATTTAAATGGAATGGGATCCATGAAACCAAGTCAGAAAATCACTTCAGTATGTCTTTAACCTATCTCTGATTAGGAAACAATGCAATTTACCATTGTTCCTTGTTCTCTGAGGGTAGTCATCCTGATTTGGGGTCTATATGTTCACACCAGTAATACTATAACAACCAGAAACTCTCCTTGGTTCATGTCACATTGTATTGGGTGCTCTATAAACACAAAAAAAATATCTCGTAAAATCAAACCCACACACCTGATTGTGTGTCCTCTAGAGTTTTACAGGATTTCCCTTTATATTGTACATGCCATTGTATGTTCTATCCTGCACATTACTGATGATGGAGATGGAGGGTATATATATTCTCAACCTACAAATGCCTATACGTTATTTTATTTTTCCACTGGTGAGAGGAGCAAAGCTTATCATGACTTGAACAATGAAAGCCTACAGAGAAAGCTGCAAGGAAAATCAATTTAAATTCCCAAAGTCTGAGCAGACTACAATACACAGAAAAGGAAAAAAAAAAGGGAGGAAAATAAAGAGGTCCTCGTCTGGTTTACATTATTGGTTTGATAATGCTACTTTCCAGGTACCATGTTCTTCACGCAGCATCAAAACCCTACTGATTATTGGGGAGATTGGCATTTTACAGAAATAACACAGAACATCCTCTGTGCCGCTGCAATTAGTGATTTCCAAACAATAGACTTCACTGAACAACTCCTGCAAAGATTAAATGACCCTTTCTGTTCCCACCCATCTTTTTTTCTTCTTCCTTATGTTCTGTTGTGTCATACTATGTTCTGTTATGTTCGGTTATGTTGTTATGTTGTTTTCTATGCTTGTAGCCCTTTGGGGATGTATAATGAGAATAGAAGCACAAATGAGAAAGCAGAAAATACAAAGCAGTGAGTGTAGGTTTAGGTAAAGTGACAGCTGCCATTAGAGATAAGGTAATTCTACTAAAAAGCTCCAGCAGAGATTAAAAACTAGCCCACACTGCCAAGCTGCCAAAGAAAGAAAAGAGCTTTTTGCTAGCTATTTTTCTCTGCTGTTGTTTCTTCTTTTGTTTTAGTGGGAGGGGCAATTCATAAAGAATTTGTCCTCATCTTTCACTTATATCCTCCTATAAATAGATGGGAGTTAGGGGGAGAATAAAAAACTCCTCTTTTCCTTTAAAGAATATAGTTTCCTTTTTCTACGGATGTTGTTCTCTAAGCCCAGTCAGCTCCCGCCTTTTCTTGTCATGCCCCACAGGAAAAGAAAGGCAGCACAAGAAAGGAAGAAACATGGCACACTAATACAGGGAAATTTAAAATGCACATTCAGCCTTTTGTGAGTGTTGGAAAATAAATCCATGAAAAAAAAATCCGCTGTTAGTTATTCCATATTTTGCTTAATTAATGACTTCCCCTTCAGTCTCCCTTATCTTCCAAATAAAATATGAAAATTTTAAACAGCCAAAAATTGCACAGCTAAGAAAGTACTGTTATACATTTTTTGCCCAGCTTGCTCTTCTTGCAGAAAAGCTTGAATCATACAACCTGCCTTGAGCTGTGTGGTTAAAGCTGTAGTATTGGTCAAGAAAAGACAGTCCAAGGGCAAGATTTGAGAACACAGCATTTCTTGTGAGATCCTGGGTAAATGTGTTACCCGCATCTATTTCCATCTTTCCATTTGTAAAATCAAGACAAAATAACCCTGCCTGGACTATTCTGTGCTGTGTAGATTGATTTGAGAGGAAGGGAAAAAAAAAAAAAAAGTGACTCATAAAACATACTGATGACAAAGTCCCCGCTTGCTGAATATATATTTACAACTCCTGCAGGTAGTTCGCTGATCACCATCTCTGGGCTTTTGGCAACGTGCCTGCTATAGTAGATCCACCAGCCTTGCACCGCTATACTCCCTGCCAGCCAGTGACGAACACAACCTTAACAGGGATTAACAACCTAGAAACACAAGCTGCAGCAGATAAATATGAGGAAAACAGCAAACTGATTAAGTTAATTGGAGCTGATCTACCCATCAGTGTAATTGGATAGGATTTTCACTATAAAGACGGAAAACTTCAAGCAGCCACCTTAAAAGACCAAATTACCTTGGAATAATAATTACTAAGAATGCTTAAAACACAATAAAATCCAGCTTTGATCCGATTTGAATACTGTGAAGTTTGACTCTGATAGGAAGGAGCAATTAATACACACTCTAAGGGGCAAACTCAAGGCAGTGAAGATGACTGCTGCCTGGAATCCTCTTAATTTAAAATCCCTACATATTATTATTGCCTTATACATCAGATTTTTTTTTTTAATTTTTTTCCCTATACTTTTCTATTATTCAGATATTTTACTGTTATCTCACCTTTAATGTGTGCTCTAGTACACTTCTGACAAAGAAGTTCATGTACTTCATCTGTCCATCAGAGATGAATGCCATGACTGTGAAACCAATTTTTTTTCTAGTTTTTTTAATACAGAATTTTACTACAAGAAATGTGTGTGTATGTGACCATGAGGTATCTCATCTATAGAGAACATGAGCCTGGCTGTAAACTCTGACCCATCAGCCAAATAAGCAGATCCCTGGTATATTCCCTGCACTGCTGGCCAGGGCGGACATCACGTATACTTGTATACACACTCAGAGGGATAATTGACTGAAAAGCATATGTAAAAGTTCATTTTTCGGTGATGTAAACAAAAAAACAAAATTCAAGGAAATGGAGCTCTTAACTGAAGAGACCGATTTAATACTCTTGCACTTCAGTAAATTAGCCACACTATTGCAGTCACTGGAGTAGTTTTCAAGTGGTCAAACACCTGGCTGACACATTTAGAAGGCAAATTTAACCATATTTAGCTGTTACATCTCTAAAACCATTTTCCTTTTTTGTTTTTTTTTGTTTTATTTTTAATAACTAATTATATTACTGAAATGACCTGTATGCCTCCCTTAATTCATCTAATGTCAGAGTCACCACATTATGGAGCAAGCTTGTGCTTAAAACAAAACAAAACAAAACTACATATTTGACTTAATCTGATTTTTAAAATCACAGGTCTAAACCATGTATTTGGTGACGGGACAGTCCCTTCTTTTCAAACTTTAGGGAGATGTAGTAGATGGGAAAGAGCTGCTATGGGCAATATCTTCTGCTGAGACACATGATTAGACATCTGACAGACTTGAACTGCAATAGTATCCCCAGGCAACCAAACCTATTAACCTTTTTCCAGCAGCTGGCTAAATCTAAAAAGCTCAGCAGTATCAATTTATACATTTGTACAGTCCTCAATGAAACGGAAGTGGAATGATTCAAAAGGAAAATCATGTGCTGATCTACAATGTAATATTAATAGCCAAGCTTGGGAGAAAATTGTGCAGAAATATCGACATGACTACCCTGAATTAGGCATTTAAAAATAATTAAGCCAAAAATAGCATTTACAGATTGCTGGACATCCTCTCACATTATGTGAACGTGTATAGACGGTGGAAGTATGATAAAGAAAGAAGAGATGTAACCAGATCTTTTAGAAATGAAAACAGAGACAAAATAGGTACGAAACTAAGCCAATGTAACTATTCATAGAAAATACATCGTTTAGAAGTTCTGTATCATTAGATTTAATGATATACAAATAAGCATTTTAAAAGGGGCTTTTTTGACTTAATTTTTACTAAAAGTAGACCTTTCAATAAAACTAAAAGTCAGAGAGAAGAGCATTAGCATTGCCTTCTTTAATGGGAGAGCTGGATCTTTTTGCCTTTAATGAAGGAGTAAATAATCACAAAATGCAATGACAATACAACAACTAAGAAAAAGAGTGATTCATATGCTAAAGGACATAACCTGGCCCATTTTTTTTTTTATATGATCATCATGCTATATCACACTAGCGAAGAAAGGGAAATGTCAGTGAAACAAATGGAATATCATATGTACTCAAAATTGAAGAGTGGCTTGATAGTAAGATTTTTTTGCATACAATTAACTGCTGATAAGAGAGAAATCTATATATGGTTTTGTTTCTCTTCCTTTTTCCAAGCTTTCCCTTTCCCTCCAAGCTTTCCCTTTCCCTTGTCTTCTTCATTCCTTGCATACACCTCTGAAAATAAATCATAAAGCTGAATAAACCCAGCAAAGAGCAAACAATAGCCTTACCCACTATGTCTGTCAAACTAGTCATGTTCCTGGTATTTTTGAGCAAATTTTTTGGTTTTTTTGGCTTTCATTCTTTTTTTTTATGACAGCTGATTATCAGCTCTGATTATCATTTGTATTCTTTGCTGCTAACAGCTGTCAGGCTTCTTATTCTCGGTATGGATGATCTCAAATAACTAGGAAAGGCCTATCAAATCAGTTTTTGAAGTCTGAAGAGCAAGAGATCTGCATGTGGCACTCACATTTGCAGACGTCTGAATACAGAAATCGATATTTTTAAGAATGCAAGCACGCTGTTAGGCAAAGCCAAGCAGCCACCATGCCTACCACTGAGTGAGCTCTTTCTACCTTTCCACCCCGGTGCCAAGACACCAGCCCACCTTTTTTGAACTCTTAGGCAGCCATAAACACTGCAGTAAAGGTCCTATTGTTTAACTATATAATCTGCAGGATATATAAGATAAAAACACTGAAAAGAGTCAGTCTGGACCTTAGTTCCTTAAAAAAGGAGAACTTGGGAAAAAGCATCAGAAAGAAATGATGGCTTGGGGACAATAAATTCCCTTCCTGTTATCTTACTGCTCACAGGGGGAAACAAGCTTCTGATAATTTATACAGAGAAAAATGATGAGAGTTACAACTCTTATTATGGCAAGCCTGTTGTCACTAAGTAGTGCAGAGACCACAGAGCTGCTGTATGTTGTACAGACAGTGAAATCTATACCGGGTCCTGCCGTTAGCGTCATTCGGTAGCGCTGAGCACACCTAAGCCTGTTTCACATCCCTGTTCGCTACAGACAGAGAGGCAGCTACACTGCCTGGTTAAAGCTGGTGCAGAGATGCTCCAGCCACTTCTGGTCATTCCAGCTCTTGAAGCAGAACAGATGTGTCAGAGCATCACTGACCTCATAGTTTTTTCCAGTATTGAAGATGTTCTAGGTTACAAAATCTGTTAGGTTATACATTCAAGATGGAAACCAGTATTTTTCGCACGCAGTGACAATAAGAAAGCTGAGCATGAAGTTATGGTATAAACATTATACAATATATAAACATCGGGTTTAGATTAGCAATAACTTGGCAAATGTATTGCCATTTATTTCATTGGATGGACAAGGAAAACCATGTTTTTCCTTTCCTATATACTTTCATTATTGAGTGTATATAACAGAGTAAGCAGCTCAGACATAGACATCCACATTTGCTCTAATGACTCCCATAAGTCACCTCACACATCACTTACAAGAAACATATATGATGTCCTAGAGCAAATAAAAATCAGCATCAGATGTCAGGTGTTTTCTGTCACTGTTCCCACATCAGACCCAGTAGATCACTGTGACCTTAGACAAGTCATTTAGTCTCTCTGTTTCTATTTCATGTTCACACATTAATGGACCTGAATAAAACTGCAGTGAGACAGAAAATAGTTTGCTATTATTCTGAAATATTCCTGCATTAAAAACATTTAACATAATGATGCCATAAAAGAACTGATATAGGACTGCTGCGAAGCTGGAACACAGATTTTTGTGTTCACATTGTCTATATTACTTAGACGATACCTTGAGGGTGCTGCCTGTTTATGAGGTGATAACCATTTCCTAAGCTATATAACTCCCAGGTTTATTATGCAAGGACACAAATATTGCAGCATAATGGCAAGAGCTCTTAAGGCATTGCATAAAAAATTGGCTTTTCTTTTCATAATCAATCATACCCTTCTTGATTGCCACATCACTGCAACAGACATTGTGTCCCTATTGTTCAGAAAAGTTAAGCAATACAGAAAGAGAGAGACAGATTTTCTTTGCCTTTGATCTAAGAGGCCCATGGGAGAAGCTGCATAATGATTCAGCATATATAAGGTTTGCTGGCAGAAGAGAACATGTGAAGAAAGCCATACATTCCTGAATATAGACATTTATAAATTCTGGAATAAAAGGACCCAATCCTTTAGCAGTATGAGGGACATTTGCAAAAATGGCTTTTACACGGCCTAAGTAGGTAGGATTGATTACAACTTTCCACTTCACACTTGAGTTTAAGCCTTTGCATGATGGGTCAAGTCTTTGCATGATGGGTCAAAGTTCGATTTAATATTTGTAAAATGATTATATCTGGTGGAGACTATGATTATTCTGGTCTAGATTAAAAGGTGTGTATTGGGTTTGCATGGTAAGATTTTGGTAGCTGGGGGGCTACAGGGGTGGCTTCTGTGAGAAGCTGCTAGAAGCTTCCCCCATGTCTGATAGAGCCCATGCCAATCAGATTCAACATGGACCCACCACTGGCCAAGGCTGAGCCCATCAGCAATGGTGGTAGCGCCTCTGGGGTAGCACAGTTAAGAAGGGAGAAAAAAATGCACAACGGCAATTGCAACAAGAGACAGAAGTGAGACTATGTGAGAACAACAGCTCTGCAAACACCACGGTCAGTAAAGAAGGAGGGGAGGAGGTGCTCCAGGAGCCGGAGCAGAGATTTCCCCGCAGCCCGTGGTGAGACCATGGCGAGGCAGGTTGTCCTCCTGCAGCCCATGGAGGTCCACAGTGGAGCAGAGATCCACCTGCAACCCATGGAGGACCCCATACCGAAGCAGGTGGATGCCTGAAGGAGGCTGTGACCCTGTGGAGAGCCCATGCTGGAGGAGGCTCCTGTCAGGACCTTTGGCCCCATGGAGGGAGGAACCCACATTGGAGCAGGTTTGCTGGAAGGGTTTATGACCCTTCCAGGGTCCCACATGGGAGCAATCTGTTCCTGAAAGACTGCATGCTAGAGAAGGGACCCACGCTGGACCAGGTCATGAAGAATGGCAGCCCGTGGGAAGTACTCACACCGGAGAAGTATGTGTGAAGAAGAACTGTCTCCTGTGGGAGGGACCCCATGCTGGAGCAGGGGAAGAGTGTGAGGAGTCCTCCCCCTGAGGAGCGAGGAGCGTCAGAGACAACGTGTGATGAACTGACCTCAACCCCCATTCCCCATCCCCTTGTGCCGCTCAGGGGGAGGAGGTGGAGAAATCAGGAGTGAAGTTGAGCCCAGGAAGAAGAGGGGGGTGGGGGGAAGGTGTTTTAAGATTTATTCTTATTTCTTATTGTCCTACTTTCATTTGGTTGATAATAGTTTAAACTAATTTCCCCCAGTCAAATCTATTTTGCCTATGATGGTAACTGCTGAGTGATCTCCCTGTCCTTATCTTCACCCACGAGCCTTTTGTTATACTTTCTCTCCCCTGTCCAGCTGAGGAGGGGAGTGATAGACCAGCTTTGGTGGGCACCTGGCATCCATCTGGGGCCAACCCACTATAAGGAGACTTCCAGAGAGCAGCTGTGATTTATCTTTGCAACCTGAGTACACTAAAGCATTCAGCTCTTTCCTATGGTTAATCATTTTTCTTCTGAAACCAGGGAAATAAGTAAAATCTTTAATATGATAAAAGAAAGGCAGGAATTACAAACTAAAGTTATGGCAGGGAATTTTTCACCTATGTGAACTTTTTAAAAGACCGTTTATACACTTTCTGCCAAAAAAGCCCAAAAATATACAAAGCTTCAGGTGTTCCATGGAACAAGGGTTTTAATCAGTCTCAGGAGTTCTTTACTTTTATGTAAAGGTAAAGATTTATCAGCCTTCCAGGAAATATGTATATAATATGGATCATTTCAGTGTGCCTGATTATTCCTTTTTGAAAGGTATCTTACTTTCCAGCTTCCGGTGGGAACACTGAAACCGACTTGCTGGACAGCCAATACCAGTGGCAGTACAGAACCCCATCTTTACTTCAAAAAAAGGACCTGAAAACAACCCAGGAGATATTCTATGGCTGCTGGTCTGAAATCCTGCAAGGCTGAGGACCACAAGGTGACATTGTGCCATGTCCTCTGCTGTCTGCCTTTCTGCTTACAGAAAGGTCTGCACAGGAGACTTTTACATGCGTTGGTTGTGAAGGGATTGGATGCCAAATGCCATTCTTGTTTTGGAGGCTCTACTGTCGTTCTGCCACAGACAAGCACAAGACAAGACACAGAGCTCAGCTGCAGCCTGTCAGTTCACTTTAGTACTTAATGACAAGAACTTAAAGTGTTTTTCATGTCTAGTACCATGTGTAATTATTCAGCCTTTCACTGTGCCTACATTACAGAAAAAAAATATAATTCTCTCTCCTTCTCCATAGTATGCATTACAATCTTTTAAGTTATGCCAGTCCAGGAAACATTTTTTTTATATTTCCTTCTTTCCTTGAGAACACAGAAGTTAAAGTTTCCTCCTCCTACCTTTTTAAGTTGAAGGACATGAAAATTTAGTGCAGATATTTGTTCCCATGGTAGGCTTCCTTCTCAGCATGCAGTAATGTGAAACCGAACACTCATTCGATTATAAATTCACTCGGAGGAATTGCAAAAAAAATTCCCCACAGCAAATGTCTGGAAAGCTCAAGCCGATTTAAATTGAAACCTAAATCATTCTCTGTTAACAATAGTTTTCCCTTGAGAAATACACCTGCCAGGTTAGCTTGCCTGTGTGGGATGAGACCTGAAGACCAGCAGCAAAAAAGTCACACTCAGCTGCATCGGCTGCTCTGCTCCTTCGCTTCCTGAGTGGACTGCCAAGGCTCTTCAGCATCAGACACAGGATCTGAATCTAAGGCAGGCAGGTAAAATTTCAATTTCAACTGTCAATGCCGATAGAGAAAAACAGCGAAAAAGGCATAAAAGATATTCCATTAAAACAGCAACTGGTCCTGATAGAATATGAATTTATCCCGGTGACCATCTGTTTTATGCTTAAGCTTTTTTGGCAAGCCTGAAAGAAACAGTAGTGTTTCCAAATTTCCTCTAGTGAACTTTGATATTATAAAATAATCTACAATAAGATAGAGGGAATTTAAATCTTGAAGCATCTCCTGCCTGAGTTCTGTGTCATTTGCTCTGAGCACCATTAAAATAAAATGAGTAAGGATAAAATTGCATTTAATTCTAGCACCTGGTCTGGGAATTTTGTTGCAGAGATGTGGAGTGATGTTCAGGCACTGCCTGGCAGACTGGTGCTTGTTTTTGAGTTGGATTAAAGAAGAAACTGGAAAGAAGTGAAAGAAGTTTAATGCAGAGGTACATAAACGTTGCACTGACATTCCAAGATATAAACTAATCTGGACAAGAGCATCAAGTAAGATAGAGGTAACAAATCCACAGAAATAAAGTGGAATTATCTGATGTAATGAGTTGATGGACTGAAGCAGAAACTTTTAAGGTGTGATTCATGTCATCATTGTACGTGTGTTTACAATTTCTCTGACACAGGTCAGAGAAATTTCCTTAAAGTGCCCGTATTTCTCCAGAGATGATAAATACAACCTAGTGGGATTACTGCAGATGTAATCATCTTTGGTAAATATAATGAATACTAGCATTGGTATCTACACCGTAAAATGCAATGATTTGCAGGTTTGGTTTACAGGTATTTGGGCAATTTTTTCTTCACTTCCCAACATTTTTTTTAGATTCCTTAAGAACAATTAGATTTATAGATTCATGGGATAAAACTCCTTAAACCTCTAAATAAAACATAGTTGGGCTTGTGAATGAAAAATAGGTATCAATTACAGAATCACACAGAATCACAGAATGGCAGGGGTTGGAAGGGACCTCTGGAGATCATCTAGTCCAACCCCCTGCCAGAGCAGGGTCACCCAGAGCAGGTGGCACAGGAACGCGTCCAGGCGGGTTTGGAATGTCTCCAGAGACGGAGACTCTACCACCTCTCTGGGCAGCCTGTTTCAGGGCTGTGACACCCTCATGTTGAGATGGAATTTCCTGTTTTCCAGTTTGTGTCCGTTGGCCCTTGTCCTGTCAGCAGGCACCACTGAGAAGAGTCTGGCCCCATCCTCTTGACACGAACAGCTGGCTCAAAAGCTGCCCATCAGAAAAGGACCTGGGGGTGTTGGTGGACAGCCGGCTGAATATGAGCCAGCAGTGTGCCCAGGTGGCCAAGAAGGCCAACAGCATCCTAGCCTGTATCAGGAAGAGTGTGGTGAGCCGGACTAGGGAAGTGATCATCCCCCTGTACTCGGCACTGGTGAGGCCCCACCTCGAGTACTGCCTTCAGTTTTGGGCCCCCCTACTACAAAGAAGGACATTGAGGTGTTGGAGCGTGTCCAGAGAAGGGCTACAAAGCTGGTGAGGGGTCTGAAGGAGAAACCTTATGAAGAACGACTGAGGGAGCTGGGCATGTTTAGCTTGGAGAAGAGGAGGCTGAGGGGAGACCTTATCACCCTCTACAACTACCTGAAAGGAGGTTGTAGAGAGATGGGGGCTGACCTCTTCTCCCTGGTGACAAGTGATAGGACAAGACGAAACGGGTTCAAGTTACGTCAGGGGAGGTTTAGATTGGATATTAGGAAACATTTTTTCACTGAAAGGGTTATTAAACATTGGAATAGGCTGCCCAGGGAGGTGGTGGATTCACCATCCCTGAAGGTGTTTAAAAAAAGGGTAGATGGGGCACTTAGGGACATGGTTTAGAAGTGGCTTTTGTCAGGGTAGGTCAATGGTTGGACTTGATGATCTTAAAGGTCCCTTCCAACCTCAGCAATTCTATGATTCTATGGTTCTATGACACCCATCCTTTAAGTATTTATAAGCACTGATGAGATCACCTCTCAGCCTTCTCTTCTCCAGGCTAAACACACCCAGGTCTCTCAGCCTTTCCTCATAAGAAATGTGCTCCACTCCCTTGATCGTCTTCATAGCCTCCGCTGGACTCTCTCCAGTAGTTCCCTGGCCTGGAAATGGGGAGCCCAGAACTCGACCCAGTACTCCAGATGCAGCCTCACCAGGGCAAAGTAGAGGGGGAGTACAACCTCCCTTGACCTGCTGGCCACATTCTTTTTAATGCACCCCAGGAGACCATTGGCTTTCTTGGCCACAAGGGCACATTGCTGGCTCATGGCTCATTTACTTTCCAAGGTAAAGTAGACTCATTTAAAATAAGAAAATATACATGCAAAACTGGCTAAGTTTTGAGTGGACAACAGGTCCCAGTACTATGAAAGAAAAAAGAAAAAAATATACTTCCTAGCTACAATTGCAGGGACTTTAAAGCCACATGAAAGAAATACGAAAGAGTGTGAAGATTGCTTCAGAAAAGGCATGACAGTGGAAATTACAGAAGTATACAAAATAATTAGCCACTGTAAGAAATTGCATTTAATTTCTTCCTTTTTTTTCCCCCACCTTAATAAGAAAGACCCAGCACAGATTCAGGGTGCCAGATGGAAACTGAAGGAGGAGATGTATTCACATAACTCAGCATTAACCTGTGGTATCATTGGGTCACACCCGTTCTAAAAGAGAAACATAAAAATAATTTGGCCAAAATAGTCATCCTGAGTTGCAGCAGTAAGTGCAAACAAAATGCATTTTCACAGGCACATTAACCTTCAGACTTCGGTATTTAGGTCAATTGTGTTATTGTGGTCAATTGCCAACAAATAAGAGCAAGGACTAAATACTTCTTTGAGGTAGTTTTTCTCTGGGAGCGTCTGGGTAGTCATAGAACCATAGAATCATAGAATGGTTCGCGTTGGAAGAGACACGATCATCTAGTTCCAACCCCCCGGCATGGGCAGGGACACCTCCCACCTAGACCAGGTTGCTCAAAGCCTGGTCTTGAACGTTTCCATGGAAGGTGCATCCACAGCTTCTCTGGGCCACCTGGGCCGGTGTCTCACCACCCTCACAGTAAAGAATTTCTTCCTAATATCTAATCTAAATCTCCCTTCTTTCAGTTTAAAACCGTTACCCCTTATCCTGTCACTCCACTCCCTGATAAAGAGTCCCTCTCCATCTTTCCTGTAGGCCCCCTTCAGGTACTGGAAGGCCGCTATAAGGTCTCCCCAGAGCTTTGTCTTCTCCAGGCTGAACAACCCCTGATCTCTCAGCCTGTCTTCATAGGAGACGTGCTCCAGCCCTCTGATCATCTTCGTGGCCCTCCTCTGGACCAACTTCAACAGGTTCATGTGCTTTTATGTTGGGGACTCCAAAGCTGGACACAATACTCCAGGTGGGGTCCCATGAAAGCAGAGTAGAGGAGCAGAATCACCTCCTTCGACCTGCTGGCCATGCTTCTTTTGATGCAGCCCAGGATGCAGTTGGCTTTCTGGGCTGTGAGCTCATGTTGAGCTTCTCGTCCATCAACACCCCCAAGTCCTTCCCCTCAGGGCTACTCTCAATCCATTCTCCGCCCAGCCTGTATTTGTCCTTGGACCTGTGTTTGTGCTTGGACCTATGTTAGTCCTTATGAAAGGTCTCCTGCGGTAGATCTGGGCAGTCACATGCCTCATCTAGATGGTCATATGCCAACTCCAGCCCAAGACAAGCCAGCAGCTATGCAGCATCAGTAGCATGCCACTGAGCTCACGGTTTGGGACAGCTAATATTACCTGCTTTTGTGGGCTGGTGTAACTTGGTTGCATTTCTTTGGTTTCAACATATGCACAAAGCAGGCAGTTACCAGTCGGTGCGTGACTGCATACCTATGCAGGTATATAGTAGCCTCAGATATTGACCATAACCAGTAAAATTTTTCAGCTATCCTGAATGTAGGATGGACCATTCCTATTTTCCTGTCCCTTTCCTTCCTCACTCACTAGCAATCCCAATGAGGACTGCTGGATACATCAAGAATTTATTCACCCAGTTACTAAGCCCCAGGAAGCAGCAGGAAAGTGGTTATAAATCAAAGAGTCTTTTGGCAAGTCAAAACACACTTTGGTAAAAGAAAGAGAGGAATTTATGCTGCTGTGTAAGGAAGCAGATGTGTACATTGCTGTGACACAGAAGAAATCAACTACCTATAGATATTGCTATATCACACAGAAACCAAAGAGGCTCAGTGGCTGGATTAACCTTGACGCAGATTAGTCTAGGTTAATTTCAGTTGCAGGAGGGTCTAAACTTTTGTCAGACTCTCAGGCAGACACCACCGCTGCTGTCAGAGTGTTTTAAGTGAACATCTGTGTGAATGACTTCTAAGGAAATGCTACTTGAAGGCTCCCTGATAGCTGCCAGAGGGCTCAAGACCCCTTCTGACTTGCACATAGACAGCAAGACTACAATTAGCAGTTAGTTTTCCCCAAATTGCCCATTTGGCTCAGGAGGCCAAGACCCCTTTTGATGACTGGTATCTACAACATTGAATGTAGAGTTGGGCTTTCTCTGCCAACTCTTCCCCTTGCTTGGATGCAAGTCAAAGGCACACTAAGCACAGAGATGCAGCTCTGTATCTGTGTCTGTATGGTGTGGTTTTTCAGTGGAGAATTTCTCCCCAGGGGCCACCTCTGTCAGCAGGGGCACTCTGTTGGGCTGGTGCAGTTTCCAGAAACATCAGTCTTGTCCCTGGCAAGCTTGAAGCATGTGAAAAGGTGTTCTTGTAGGGTGTTGTAGACGTAGACATACTTATTGCTAGTTTGATGCCTAAGCACTAAGGATTCTTCCTACTCGGTGTGGAGATCTATGAGGTGGAGATACGTATCTGATAGAAATATCCTATATAGTCAGGGAAGAGATGTAGAAAGTTTTACAGTGCTTGAAAGTGGTCAGACGAACTACATGGTGCAAATGCCTCTTTCTTTCCCTTGACTGTACATGGAACCAAAGGTAACCACACTGCAGAGGTCTAAAAGATCACTGGATATGTCCCACATCAGCCATTTTTGAAAGCAGAACTCTGGATTTCTCTTTGTCTGTCTTAAAAACACTGAGAACATAATCCTAGGACTACTTAGGTTACTTTATTTTCTTTCTAATGGGCTTCATTTTCTGAAATGTACTTACAAATCAATTTTTGTCATTAGTCCTTTAAAGTAAATATAATATTTCTGGAAAGTAATTATGTATATGATCACTCTTTTGTTTAAATTAGATTTTAAACTATTTGTTAACTTAGAGATTACAAAATACTGGTGGTTAATGACTTTAAAGAAGATAGGTTTATTCTTCAAGGGACAAAAGCATAGGCAGTTACAGTCATGCCAGCAGAGAAGATGTCTATCTATCTGCCTCAAAATAGGGTCAAAGGAAGACCTATAAACACTAGTTAATGTACCACTGATTAATCTTAAAGCCTAACTTCTTCATGTATTTCTCAAAATAAACACAATAGGTTCAACAATTTTCCTATGGTCAACACTATTGCAACAAATCTTTACTATTTTTTGTTGTTGGTGTTGGCCACTTAGTGTACTGGTTTGGGCTGGGATAGAGTTAAGTTTCTTCCTAATAGCTTGTATGGGGCTATGTTTTTGATCTGTGCTGAAACCACGACACCTAGGAAAGTTGCTTTTTTCCAAAGATTTTGCAAAAGCCTTCAAACAATGATAGTTGGATAAATACCTATGTAGGTCTTAGATATATTTCAATACTTTTATTATAAGTCATTGGATAGCACAATTGCTTGAGACACAACAAGTCCTTGATTGAGGATGCTCATCTAATCCAATTTGATGATATAAAGTAAACCTAAACATTTTTTTTTTCTAAGCCAGGAGGTTTCTGAACTACATAGACTTCAGGATAGCAGACTTGGGGTGTCTACCTGGAAGAATCCTATGGGGTGTGATCCCAGAGGGAAGATGGATCCAGAATAGCTGGGTAATTTTCAATCAACACCACCTCCAAGCTCAGAAGGGTCCATCCCAAGGAGTAGGAAGTCAAGCAAAGTGACAGAAAACCTTCATGGAAGAACAAGGAGCTCCTGATTAAACTAAAACATAGGAAGCACTCAATAGGTAGAAGCAGGGACAGGTCAACCAGGACAAATATGCTGTTTAAGTGTGTTAGGGGTTAGGAAAACTAAAACTGACATGGAGTTTTATCTGGCAACAGATTTGAAGGGAAACAAGTATGGCTTCTGTCGGTATTCCATCAACGAAAAGAAAAGGAAGGAAAATATGTGTTCACTGCTGAATAGGTCACAGCACCTTGTGGCAAAGGGCATAGAAATATCCAGCATACTCAATGCCTTCTCTTTGCTAATTCTTGCCTTAGGATTCCCAAGTCCCTCAGACAAGTGGAAAAGTCTGGAGCAAAGATTTATCCTCAGATTATGGAACATTTAAGGAAATTGGATGTACTCAAGTTCATGGGACCTAATGGGATACACTCATGAGTGCTGAGGGATCTGGCCAATGTCATTACAAGGGCACTCTAGGCTGTAGGGCTGGCAATTAGGAGAGGTTCCTGAGGATGGGAAGAAAGCAAATGTATCTGAATAGCAGCTTCAAAAAAGAACAGTGATTTCCAGTGTTGAATCCTAATCTGTTCCACAATAGCAGTCACCTATACAATTGCAAAAGGCTGAGCAGGCAGTTCAAAAAATTTGAGCATCCCTTTTGACATGACTCAATAGATCTCATTGAGGTATTCTTAATCACTCATGAAACTTTGTGTAGAAACAGAAACAAATGACCGAAGGAAGTTCCCACAATGATTATAATCAAGCTGCTTTCTCAACATGTTTCAAAGCCAGAAATAAGGGAGAACCTGTCATGTGACATACACAAAATAAACTATGCTTGTCTTCGCCTGGAAGCTACAAAAACGATTGAAGTCACCAGGTATTTTCACAGTCCAAAAGCCACAATAGGCTGGAATTGCATACTTTTATTGAGGAAACTAGTCATCTCTACAAGATTGCTCCCATAAATAAAGTAAATAAATTGGTGGCATTTCCACAGCTTTTTGACAAGGAATAGTAAGTAAATCATAAATATTAGCTTTAAGAAATTGTATTTGTGTATTTATTTTCAGGGTTTTGATCCCTTGAATTTATTTTTTTTGTTTTTTCTTGAAACCAAAATGTTTTAAATTAATCACAAAATATATTGCCAGAAGCAGTGCTAAAGGCTTCTTCCTTCCTTATATTTGTTCAAATTTACTTGAAAAAAATGTCACTTTTTGGTGATTTTTTCTTCTTATTGACGAGTTCATCCCATATCCTATGATACATGACACTAAAAGAGCATGTTTCTTTAAAATTTAAATCACAATTCTGAAAATAAATTAAAACATAATACAATATCCTTGTTAAAAAAAAAGCAAAAAAACAAAAAAACAAAAAAAACCCCAAAACAACCAAACCCAAGCTATTTCTGTTTCCATCCCATCAAAGACAAAACAAGGAACAGTGTTGAAGTGCGAAATTAGCAATCTAATCTGGCCATTGCAATCTAACGGCATGAATTAATTTTTAACCTTCTGGTTTACTCCTAACATAAGTAGGCATTTTAAAACAATTGATGAAATTTCACCAGGTACAAAGCCTATGTATTGCATAAGTGACATTAACACATCTCTCTTCTCTCCCCTTCTGCTTTTGATTTAAGAGGAAACAGAGGTGAATGAGTGAAACAAAGAAAATGCAGTATGTATCAGCTTAGATTCTGATGTTTCCACTCACAGCTAATTACTCAGAGAGTATCCCTGCCTATTTATAAAAGAATACTTAAAGAATAAGATAAAGTCATGACTAAGGGTGGAAGACTATATATTCCACTGGCCAGTGAAGAAATAAGACCAGTTTATTTTTTTCTGCATAAAGTCACCTGCTCATAAGTTTCTTTTATGAAGCACCTCTCATGGACCATTTTCTGGCATGTAGCTCACTCGGCATTATATTTTGGCTTCAAGGTTATTCTGTTACCACTAATATGCCATCCTCTGTAGTTAAAATAATTTCTTTTCACACAATTTAACCTCACTGTAACCAAGGTTTACTGGATAGCCTCAGATACTCAAAGGTTTGAGTTGATATTTCAGATAACAGCAGTCAAAACTTCACTTTAGTCCTCTAAAGGAGTAACCATTAAAGGCTATTTCCTTAGAGATATTTTCAACTGGGCATTTGGAAACACAAGCTAACATCAACTCAGTAATCAGGTTTGGAACATAAAATGGTGTTTTGAATGTGCATCCAAAGAACATGTTGCAGCACTGCAGAAGTTGTATCTTCCACCAAGCTAGTAAATTTAGATCCTGCTATAAATTTCCAAGAGTAGCAAAGATTGTTGACATTGATTCTGCATATCTGCCATTATTATATCATTTTACTGGTTGATATTTTATTTCCTCTGAGACTTTTCTGGACTGTTGCATTTTCAGGATCAGGTATTTTTCTTGAGGACATTTAACTCACAGTTCTGTTTATCTTATTTGGAAAACATTTTCTCTCCCAATTGCTGTAAGATGACATTTGTTTCAGAATGTATTGTCTGTGTAGAAACATTTCTCGATGGTTATTTGATAGACTGCTGTGTGATGGCACTAATAAAAGCAATGGGGATAGGTAACTGCTGACAGCTTACGTACTAGAAAAAAGAAAATCACTAAGTATAATACTGGCTATTGGTCAAAAAAAAAAAAAAAGGAATTTAGAAATTCTGTAATTAGTAGCAATACAGAGCTCTTGGATAGACCAGATGGACAGGGTCCAAACAACATTTTTTCCAGCAGACCTGTTACTGACATCAAGCCAAGCTGAGTGGTGCGGTTGACATGCCTGAGTGATGGGATGCCATCCAGAGGGACCTGGACAGGCTTGAGAAATGGGCCTGTGTGAACCTCGTAAGGTTCAACAAGACCAAGTGCAAGGTCCTGCACTTGAATCGAAGCAACCCCCAGTATCAATACAGGCTGGAGGATGAAGGGATTGAAAGCAGCCCTGATGAGAAGGACTTGGAGGTACTGGTGGATGAAAAGCTGGACATGAGCTGGCAATGCATGCTCACAGCCCAGAAAGCCAACCGTATCCTGGCCTACATCAAAAGAAGCATGGCCAGCAGGTCAAGGGAGGTAATTCTACCCCTCTGCTCTGATGAGACCACACCTGGAGTACTGCATGCAGCTCTGGAGTCCTCAACACAGGAAAGACATGGACTTGTTGGAGCAAGTCCAGAGGAGTGCAACGAAGATGATCAGAGGGCTGGAGAACCTCTGCTGTGAGGACAGGCTGAGAGAGTTGGGGTTGTTCAGCCTGGAGAAGAGAAGGCTCTGGGGAGACCTTATAGCAGCAACCTTTCAGCACTTAAAGGCAGCCTACAGCTCTTTGCTCTGAGGGTGGTGAAACACTGGCACAGGTTGCCCAGAGAGGTGGTAGATTCTCCATCACTGGATGGGATGGCCGTTCAAGGCCAGGTTGGACGGGGCTTTGCGCAACCTGATCTAGTTGAAGATGTCCCTGCTCATTGCAGGGGGGGGTTGGACTAGATGACCTTTAAAGGTCCTTCCCAACCCAAACTATTCTATGATTTTATGATTCTATGATTCTAAGATTCTAAGTCTCCACTAAAATTTCTTGTAATTTAAATTTCACCTGACATTTATATTCTAGATGTTCCTTATTATTTCAGTACAGCTTCCTACTAACTTCCTTTGTCACTTAGATCAGCTTTAGTCTTGCCTGCCTTTAATAGCAGTTGGGGATGAAAGTTTTGAAATATGTCTGAGGAAAAAAAAAAAAAAGAAAATAAAAAGATGAAATAAAACTGAAAACCATTGTGAAATGTTTTAAAGAAAACTATAAATGAGAACAGGCAGCTTTAATTTAATCACAGATATTAAAAGATGATCAGATAAGAAATTCAGCCTGATTTTTAACTGGGCAGCTGCAGATCTTTCTGTGGAAAAGGCTGGATCACATTTTTAATTCATAAGTATAGGCCTGGCTGTATGGCTAGGATTACAAATTATCCTTTCTCTTCTGATGTCAACAGAAGCCTAGGGAGAAGAAAAAAAAAAAAAAAAGAGGGTAAAACATAGCATTTATTCTGTTGTTCAGCTGTTAGCTATTATCACTGATTCCCAACTTTCCTGGTACCTTATTGACCTCTTAAGTATAACTAGGAAAAAAAAAAATAAATAACTGGTCTCAATTATAGAAAAGACTTTCATGATTCTTCAGTCTGGTTGCCTGAAGAACGCAGATCATAAAAATTCATGGATTAAGCTGAGACTTAGTGATATCACTGTGTTGTCTACTTTTATTCATCTCTTCGTATCTTCTCTCATTCTCTCTTTCTTCCCTTCTGTTACCCCCATGACTTTTCCTCAATCTATCTACTTATTTCATTCCTTCAGTCAGACACTACACCAAATAAAAATGATCAGTAGTTCAGTAATAAATGATGACATCTGAGTGCAACTGCCAAACAGAATTAGTCCATGGAGAATGCAGGGTCAAGGAGAAGCACAGATACTGGGGCCATAGATCTTGGCCGTTGGTAGACCCAGGATGACAGCACTGCAGTGACTACATTCATATACCTTTGAAATCTTCAGGTCTGGAATGCTTTAGATTTATTGATTATTTCCTTTTTTTTTTTTTTTTTCCATACAGTCATAGAATCGTTTAGTTTAGAAACAACCTTTAAGATCACCAAGTCCGGCCATTAGCTAGCACTGCCAAAACCATCACTAAACCACTTCCCAAAGCACCACATCTACCTGTCTTTTAAATACCTCTAGGGATGGTGAATCAACCACTTCCCTGGGCAGCCCGTTCCAATGCTTGACAACCCTTTCACTGGAGACATTTTTTCCTAATATCCAGTCTAAACCTCCCCTGATGCAACTTGAGACCTTTTCCTCTTGTCCTATTGCTTGTTACTTGGGAGAAGAGACAGACACTCACCCCACTACAACCTCCTTTCAGGAAGCTGTAGAGAGCGAGAAGGTCTCCCCTCAGCCTTCTTTTCTCCAGGCTAAACAATACCACTTCTCTCAGCCGCTCCTCACAAGACTTGTGCTCTAGACCCCTCACCAGCCTCACTGCCCTTCTCTGGACACACTCCAGCACCTCAATCTCTCTCTTGTAGTGAGGGGCCCAAAACTGAATACAGTATTTGAGGGTGGGCTTCACCAGTGCCGAGTACAGGGGGATGATCACTTCCCTAGTCCTGCTGGCCACACTATTTCTGATACAGGACAGGATGCTGGCTGCATTGGCCACCTGGGCACACTGCTGGATCATATTCAGACAACTGTCGATGAACACCCCCCAGGTCCTTTTCTGCCAGTCAGCTCTCCAGCCGCTCTTCTCCAATCCTGTAGCGCTGCATGGGGTTGTTGTGACCCAAGTGCAGGACACGGCACTTGGCCTTGTTGAACCTCATACAGTTGGCCTTGGCCCATCCATCCAGCCTGTCCAGATCCCTCTGTAGACCCATCCCACCCTCAATAAGATCAGCACTCCCTCTCAACTTGGTGTTGTCTGCAAAATTACTGATGGTGCAATTGATCACCTCATCCAGATTATTGATAAAGATATTAAAGAGAACTGGCCCCAATGCTGAATTTAACTCCATTCACCACAACCCTTTGGGCCTGGCCATCCAGCCAGTTTTTTACCCAGCAAAGACCACCCCTGTCCATGAGCAGCCAGTTTCTACATGAGAATGCTGTGGGAAATTGTGTCAAAGCTCTACTAAAATCTGGGTAGGCAACTTCCACAGCCTTTCCCTTATCCCACTTAGTGGAGATGATAGAAGGAGATCAAGTTGGTCAAGTGGGACCTCGCTTTCATAAACCCATGCTGATTGGACCTGATCTCCTGGTTGTCCTGTGTTGCCATGTAATGGTACTCAAGATGATCAGCTCCATAATGAATTTCAACATAATGAAAGCCGTATACGTCACTTGGGCCACTGGAAAAGCTCAGATAATATTAAAACCTGACCTGCCTGTTCTGCAATGTTCAATTAGGACAGGTGGGTCTCATGTCTAGGTCACTTAAATTTCTGTGACTGTGTTGATGAAAAAATGGTCAAAAATCATGAAAAACATGTCAAAACTGGCCAAGAATCAGATCTCTTTTTCCTAAGACATTGGAATACCCTCCAGTGATATCAGTGTCCCAAACCAGTAACACATCCCCCAGCAAATACATTCCTGCTGGAGACAAAATAAGTTTTTGTCCAAGTTTGCTTAGATGAAACAAACTAGACTGCCTTTTCTTTCTCCTCCCCGTTTTTTTTGCTATCATATGTCCTATTGAATCTAAGGTTGTCTTACTAATACCAAGGGATGGTGACCTCATCCTTTGCTAGTCCAGAGGAGCAGAACTGTACTGGTGTGTCTGAGTCTTATAAGAGAAGTGGAATATTATTCTGAGAAAGGAGATAGACTGGTAAGTAGGTAGGTAGATGGCTCAATAGAAAGTTTGTTTAAAAAATAAAAAAACCCCAAAACCTACAACTGAGACATATTTTACCTCATCTTCACTTTCACAAGCAACCTGCAAGATCACCTGTTTATATCAGTTCTCTCTTTCTTGGCCAGGAAAAATTGCTAAAGCAAGGTAGGAATGATCAGATGCTTAAAATACTGTACAATTCAAAAGAAATCTTAGAATACTGTTTTGTTTTGCAAGTTCTGTTTGGTGTCAACTTTCGGGCTGCCTTGTTCTCCTTTCAAAGACTGTTATAGGAAAAAATCGAGTAACTAGCAACACACAAACACACAAATCTCATGTAGGCTACAAGTGCAGTGAGAAGTTTGCAATCTTCTGATACTAAAGCAAAGAACATAATTGCAAGAAATTACTGTAATGAGAGAGCCTGTGAACACAGAACACGATGTACAAAAGATACAGGCACAAATGGCTAAATAACAGGATTGGTGTAAACAACCTGAAAATGGGCCCCTGTGTACTTAGAGATGATCCCATGTGAGGAGAATACAAGCCACCCAGACAGAAAAGAAATAGCAAAGAGAAATAAGAACAAAATTAGATTTTTTGTGTTTGTTTTTTTTTTTTTTTTTAAGTTAGATAAGAGTGTCTCAGGAAATACAGTTGCATTCTCCAGAGGAAAAAAACGAAACAAAACAAAATAAAACAAAACAAAAAAAAGCAAACAAAAAAAAAGGGAAAAAGGAGACACTGTATCAGAAGAAATACAATGGTTACAAATCTTTATGATCCTTAAAACAGCTACCACCACCTTCAGTATTTGTCTGTCCCCAGCACTAGAATACTATTTAAATTTAAGAAGTTTTATTGGTTGCTTGCAGAACAGAGGGCACTGTGAAAATAAAATTTTCAGTTATACATACATCTGTGCAGGGATCAGAAATATTGTTGTAGGGAAAAAAAAAAAAAAAAGACTTGATTTTTCTGTGATTTTTCTGTAAGATCCTCTTCATCTGAGGATGAAGAATGTTGGGTTGGTATCTTTATCCTCATTCTATTTAAAGCTGTCTGCAGCTTTTAGGTGTCAAGGAATCCATTTCTTAGTGGTGTTGGTTTGTTGTGTTTGTGGTTTTATTATTTTTTTTTTAAATCAGTGATTATATCTGAATAGCCCATTTCAAAGGCAGTTCCTCTACATATCTTTGTTCGCTCATAGGATGTGCCAAGGGATACATTTTTTTGTTTTCAATATTTTCTTGAAAACATCCTGAACTGGATGTAACGGAAATACACATAATATGGAATTGGAAATAATAGAACTGTCATGAAAAATTTGATGTTTGGTGAAGAAGATACTTAAAATATGCAAAATCACTTGAGTGCCACTGGACCCAACAACTTTTGGGCAGAAAGCCCATAAAGTTTCTGGAATTGTAATACAGACATAGGCCATCGAATGTTGGCTCCACCTGACAACATGAGGTCTGCAAAAATGGAAAGGTTTTGCTGGAGGATCTAGGATGTAGCCTGACCCTGAAAAAGCAGCTCAAGTCTGAACACCAGGTATCTGCCAGAAGATGTTCTTCTGGATAGATACTGGCAAATTTACTTAAAAGTTCCTATGGATTTACTGTCTTAGGTCAGCATCAGTTCATTGTGTGCTGTAGATATATTAATCAGCTGCAAAATTCTTTAAAACTAACATTGTTTATGTTTCTGAGTCACTTCAGGCAATTTTGAAAATGGCTGTGAAAAATCAAACAGTTTAACGGTTCAGTTGTTAAACTCTTCCCTGACATGAGTTTGGACTGTTCCAACTCACTCACAAAGACACTGCAGGAACTAGAATAGGCCAGGGGCCATTCCCAAGAGGTAGTCTGAATGTACTTTTGGTACACAAAGGCACATTTAATATGTTAGTATAGACGTAATTTATTTGACCTTGGCCATACCCCTTGCTTCTTCCACTTTCCTTTCTGTAAAATGGAATAATGGGATTCTTCCAACTCTGCAAAATATATAGATGCATCCTTAAACAGCTGGCTGATACATAACTATGAGGGTGGAAATGGGAAAGTAAGGGCGATTTGTATCAGTTAAACATATGGGTTTTCAAATTAACTGCTTGAAAACCCACATTCGAATGCAGGGAAGACCTAGGCATTTCTGAAGATTGCATCCTATTTCATCTTTGTTAGCCTTCTAACATCAACAACAGTGGCGCCAACATTTCTCCCTCTATCAGCTACTTCCACTAACAGAGCTGCTGAATCAATAGCTGGTAGAGTCTGTGGATGTTTTGGAAGGCACTGAGGAATTCCAAACTTTGATACGAATGTGAGAGAACTATTCACATTTTGCCTGCTGCTGTCTTCTTCTGAGGTCTGGGTATCATATTTCCTTAACAAGATTAAAAAGGATGGGTTGTTTATAAAATAAGCTTGTCCCACATGACAGGTTCTCAACCAGCAGGGATAAAGATAAACAGTATGAGCTGAATCTAGAGAAAAGAAACACCAGAAGTGCGTTTCCTGAAGGTTTGTTCCACAGCTATCCACTGCTTTCTCTTTGCTTGTGCCACAGGCAAACCCAGAAAAACGAGCAAACCCAGATGTACTCCTGGGCATCCCTGACACATAAAACACAACAGTAGCTGTTTGAACATTTGTGGATATTTCTAGATTGGCTTATGTTTTCATTTATTAAAATACATACGTTTTATGTAGAGGGACCTGGTGAAGCCCCTGGTGAATGCCCCTGGTAAAGCCATGCTGGCTGTTTCTAATCACCTCCGTGTCCTCCATGTGCCTTAGCATAGCTTCTAGGAGGATCTGTTCCATGATCTTCCCAGGCACAGAGGTGATGCTGACAGGGCGGTAGTTCCCAGGGTCCTCCTTTCTACCCTTTTCAAAAATAGGTGTGAAGTTTCCCTTTTTCCAGTCACCAGGGACTTCTGCCACTCTACTCTGCTCTCGTGAGACCTCACCTGGAATACTGCCTCCAGATCTGGAACCCTCAGCACAAGAAGGACATGGCCCTGTTGGAGCAAGTCCAGAGGAGGGCCATGAGGATGATCAAAGGGCTGGAGCACCTCTGCTATGAAGACAGGCTGAGAGAGCTGGGGTTGTTCAGCCTGGAGAAGAGAAGGCTCCGGGGAGACCTTATAGCAGCCTTCCAGTACCTGAAGGGGGCCTACAAGAAAGCTGGGGAGAGGCTGTTTGTAAGGGCATGTAGCGATAGGACGAGGGGCAATGGTTTTAAACTAGAGCAGGGTAGGTTTAGATTAGACATTAGGAAGAAGTTCTTTACAATGAGGGTGGTGAGACACTGGAACAGGTTGCCCAGAGAGGTGGTGGAGGCCCCATCCCTGGATACATCCAAGGTGAGGCTTGATGAGGCTCTGAGCAACGTGATCTAGTTGAAGATGTCCCTGCTCACTGCAGGGGGGTTGGACTAGATGACCTTTAAAGGTCCCTTCCAACCCAACACATTCTATGATTCTATGATTTATGCAAATTCCCTTTTACGTACACTCCAGCTCAACCATTGCCCATCTGGATATAAGCTGGTGGAAGAGGGGCTGCTGCTCACTCTGTACAGATCCCAGGACTCTCCTGACCATTTCTGATGCTACCTTAATGGCTAGTGGCCAAAAGAAGCAGGCTACCGCCTTTCAACCCACTGAACAAGAATCAGTGTCCGCTGGTGCTGGCAGCCTTTCTCAAATTTATATTGTACATGTTATACACGCGCCTTGGTTATTACAAGCTCCCTGCTCCCATCAACAACAGTAATTGCAACCTATTTCTATAAAGTCCATCGAATTGGTACATTTCAGCAATGCCCCAGAAAGAAGGCTACTCCAACTACTGTATGTATTTCTGTGGTTTATGAATCAACTTTATGATTTTAATTTTGAAACTGTTATTAAAGAGACAGATGGCATTTAATAACAATTTTAGTATTGCCTGCTGCTCTAACCAGCAAGCAATAAAGCAAACTAAAATTAAAACAGGAATCCACTGCTAGGAAGCAAGCACATATAGAAGGTGGCGATTTCTTGTTGTAACCTCCATAAAATATCGGCAGGCATAGTATTTCTGTCATTGTGGTGCTTATTCTCATGGCTGCAAAAACAAGCCACATGTCCTGGGAGTCATTTTTCCAATTAAAAACAAAACCCCCTTTCTCCGGCTCTGTCCAACACGTAGGCTTATCATGTAGACTCGCTGCATGAATTTTGTACGCTCAGGTCCATGCATGCCCAAACTGTCTTTGTTATTTTTGCATGTGGTTTTTGCTCACTATTCAGCAGAAATACAGCATTTACCACAAAATGAATTTCCGCGTGGTTGGTTCTATATATAGTGACTCCCTGTCAATCACAGAGGTTCTGAATTAGCACTTCTGAATTGGTCATCACTCAGCACTAAATGATAGAGTGGAAAAGGTTTTTCAGAGAAGATTCTATTGTCAAAATTCATTTCACTGCTCAAGCCCTATGCAAGCACTAATTTCCTGGTCCATTAGAATGAAACCACTGATAATGTTTATCTTTACATGGCAAAATATTTGATAATCTTCACAAGGCTTGGTTTACCTGGAATATATTGGGATTAGTGGACCTCTTGTATCAAAGAGCTAAGACGAAAGATCTTATGGGAACAGACTCCCTCAAGATTGCTGCTGTGTTGCTATCAGGCTAAAGAGTAAGAACTAAGAGGTTCAGTTCAATATGATCTTATGTCTGGTTTCACACCAGGGTAGAATTGAGTAAAGGTATGTTTTTGGTTGAAGTCAACTCATCATCTCCCAAGCAGTTTCCAAAAATGGATGGGGAGTAAGCATGGGTAAGGACCAACTCCAAAAGTCAGAGCGTGTGTTAATACCTTGTTTGGAATGTGAAAACACTTGACAGTGTGGATAAAGGTCATTCTATATGTATAGGTTACAGTACCAGAGGATGGTTTTGACAATATTTAAATGGTTAGAAATTAAATTCTTCAGGTTTTACATGGCATTATCCCATTAAAGCCTCACTTATTTCACGCATTTTGGTAGTAATAAAAGTCAGTTTGTAATCACTGGTAAATAAGAAATGACTCCTTCTAAGCTCTGCATTATGCAGGATCTAAAACGTGATATAAAGAAATATAACTCTTTGTTGTTCTTGAATCCCTATACAACCCTAATCATCACTGCCGCGTGGACAGCTGTGTTAAGGAACTAATGCACTACAGAAAGCCTCAAGTTTAACTGTTTCTCAGTGTTCAGCACTACACACAGCCATAGGACATGAAAAACTTCTGGATAGTGCACTGCCTGATAGCCGTGACTGGGGACCACCGCTCTTGGGGTGAGGCAGCCTGAACTTCACACAATTTCAAGCAGCTCTCGGGATGCTGTGAGTTTAGGAAGCCTCAAAAGGATTCAGGGTGAAAGGGAAACTCGCACATAAGTGATATAGTTGAAATTGAACAGAGGACTTCTTTTGTAGTCGGAAGCATGAGCAAAGAATGGCAGAGAGGTGCAGCTGAGGTTAACCAGAATCTCCTTTCTCCATTTGTGACCTCAATCCCCTGCTTTATTTAGGGAAGAGATGGTGTTTCATAACTGCTGCTGCAATGGAGAATTCCTAAACTTGAGTTGCAATGTTACAGAATGATTCATGGAAGAAAGAGCTGCTCCTTTAGAGCAATACACTAATCTCCAGTGCTTCTGTACATGCATATATATTACTTTTAATTTCCCACTTTCTGTTTGCCTATAATAAAATTTCAATTAGAGAAAAAGGGAGAAAGCTTCTGTTTGCACGCATACTCGAGTAATTAGTGACAACGGGAAGGGGATGCAAGATAGTTTAATAGGGGTTTTAGCAAAATATTATTTTCCCTCAGTTTGCCTGAGAATGGCAATAGTTCTTTAAGTAAATATGAATTATTATACGTGAATCATTTGTGTACAATTTTCTTTGAGAGTCAGGATTAAAATATGTAAATATTCTAGATGTCACTCTTCAAAAGAGACTAACTTGCATTCACAGAAACCCTTTATTCAATTGGAAATTGAGATCACACAATATGGGATAATAATAGGAACTTGCAGTGCTGCAGTAGCTTAAAATTGAAAGGCAGAAAAGAAATGTGCCTTTTGATTCTTCTGTTGCTCTGGTTCTTCCTGATAACAGGACATATTTCCCTTTTATGGGGAAAGCTAGGGTGACTCTGATGTCCTACTTGGCACCCTTTGTTCAGGGCTTGTGCTGTTCTCAGGGCAGAGGTAAATCCAAAAAGTAAGAGGTGGATCCACTAACCACTGAAATCAGTGGGAGTTCTTTAAACTGACATCTGTGGGTGTTGGATCAAATCCTATTTTGAATGAGTGGCTGAGCCATTGCCAGCCAAATCCTAGAATCAATAGGTTGTGATGTAAAGCCAGCTTTGGCAGTCTCTTGAAGAGGTGCATCTACTGGGGTCATCAGGGCATATGTCTGCATGCCAAATTCAGCAGTTGGCAGAGTAAGCTTGTTTGAGTGAACATTGAAATGTCCAGTAGAATAGTATAGAGACAAATTAGAATAGTACAGAGAAAAATTAGATTTGCTGAAGATCCTTGAAAGAAACAGTCTTGTGTTTTTCACTCATGTTTTCCAGTAGAGCTGGTGAGACCCTTACCAAACAAAGGCCATGTAGGAGGAAAGGAAGGACTGTAATATATAATTACTACTTATTGCATCAAAACATCTCCAATCCAAATTTTGCCAAAGCCATGACAAAAAGGCATACGGACTGTGACTTAGGAATCAGGATAGTTATCAGTGATCTGAAGACTTTGAGTTGTATTTTTCACATGTCCATTTGACAATTATCCCTCCTTCCTGCTTTGTTCCTCTTAGTCTTCACATCTTCAGGATACAGCTTCAAAGGAGATACTCTAGCCCTGTGACCAGCTGTAGTCAGAGAAGAGGATGGCTGGTGATGCTAAGGACAGTGATGCTAGAACAGTTGATTTTAGAATACTTACAGCACACAAAACTAGTGTAGACTGTGCAGTTGAAAGGACTGTTGGGATGGGTAAGCAGTATCATCTTTTTTTTTTTTCCACAGTAGAAGGAAAAAACTAAAACATTTTCAGCAGCATGAGAACTACCGTGAAACAGTATCATTATTGCTCAGACAGCTCGTCAGGGGACCTCTCACAGATCTCTGGGGTGTCCGTGCACTTGTACTGACACCTGGTGGCAAAAAACGAATAAGAAATGAAATAAAGATGGCTGATTCTTTATTTTCTCTGGGCTTGTAAAATTAACCAGTTTCCAAGTTAACTTACATGACCACTCTGAAAATTATGTTGATTGAATGCATTCTGGCATCTACTCTTTCTGAAGCTTGCGTTGAGTTCCTTTAAAAGTCATTTGTCAAGACAGACACCTATTTTTGGAGCAGAACCCTGAGAATGGTGGTTACGTTTCTCATTTTCCATGTTATCAAATTACAAGTGCTTGTGATAAACATGCAATGAATCGCAACAGTACTGATCAACATACCCAGTGGCACATTTTTCTGCTGCTAGGATGCTTAGCAGTATTTACAATGTCATGTTTGTAGAGCGATCTTGCTGGAATATTTGCATGGTTTTCTGAGGGCTGAATCCCAAATCTTGGTCACAGATTAGGTGTTGTAATCTCTATTTCTTTTTTTTTGTCTTCTTCCTAATTAAATTTAAAGCCAACTCAGGATTCTGGGACTGATGGTCTTCTTCTCACAGCTGAAGCAGCAAAAGGGCACCTAAGAATATGCTAAGGGTACTTTAAGTTATAAACTGACAGTGGACCTGGAACAAATCTAGTCATAATGTGCTTGCAAACTTTCTGTGCTTCCAGAAATCTCACATTCCCACCATTGTTTCCAAGGAAGATACTTCATTCTAAAACCTAGTTCCCTGTGTAGCGGAATAAGTAAAGGCTGCTGTCCATGAAAACCCATCCCTGGGAGCCATAGCCCGAGAAAAACTAACCACCTTTCTTCCTTCCAAATGTGAAAGATGTGTTGCATTCAGTAACTTCTGCCACCATTACAGAAGCCTCTTACTCTTGTTAACTAATTAATTTCAGCTTGCTCCAAGAGTGGCTATTCAATGTAATGTGTGCTATGCAAGTATAAAAAATGAGATCTGTCTCTCTTGCTTGGAAATTAAATCCAGCATAACTGACAATAAACTACACCTTCATCGGTACTGAAAGACATGCATGAATTTGAACCACTCCTGAACAATGTTTGTTTCTCAGCTGAGATATATTCCATAGAGTATGAGTGTAAATTCTGTGTAGAAAGGACTGTTTTCTGAATGAAGTTTTGAAATTATCATTTATTTAGTTTATGAAAAGTGTAAGGCATTACCGCTGAACATGTAAATAACATTTAATAAACTACGTTCTGGCCCAGGCAACAGCAGAGTCCATTTGGAAGTAACCTTATATTTGGCTGTATAGGTCATTCAGGTCTATAAAGAATTGGGCCCAGTGTCAGTTCTTCTAAAGAGTTGAAATTGTAATTGATTAAATCTACTAACTTAGTACCTTTCCCAAGAAATCTATGCAGAGAAAATGTTAAAGGAAAAAGGAAAAAAAAAAAAACACTTCTCATTGTAAATGAACGAACAAAAAGGCAATCTCAAACTACCCTTTGACCAAGGAATCACAAAATAGATTGTATTTCCCAGCTGAAATCCTTATCACAAAAGCTCAGTGCAACTATCTTCCTGTTTACTATGTGTTTCCCCAGGGAAAATGAAGGATGATAAACAGTGATGTGACCCAAAAGACAAGGAGGTTCAGCTAACAGGTTTACCTTGTTTTGCTTCTCCCCACCCCTCCCCATTTTCAGGCTGCAAGAACACCAAGAAATGAAATAATTTGTGACATAGATTAAAATGCTGATATTAAACACAATGGGTTTTTTTTGTTTCAAGTAATTTTTGCTGTTGTAATTAACTAATTGTTAACCAATACAGAGAAGAGAAGGCTGACAATTACAAAATGAAGAATTTGTTCATGTTTGTAGTTGTATGTATAGGCAGATAGATGCAATTTCTTCTATGAAAACAGTACAAGTGTAAGGTCTAAATTCCACATATTGCAGGCCTCAAACACACACATGGACCTCTCCTACAGCCCTGTTGATAATCTTCATCAGCAACAGTTTTTAGCTATTCATAACTCTGTAGAGCCAGTGATCTGAGTCACTGCTCCATCTGTACCATCCTTGTGGAAATGTCAGTGGCAGATGCTGCTAGTTAAACAGGATTTGAGTTAAAGGAGTCAGAACAAGACATCAAAATACTCAACAGGGATTTCAGCTGGCTCCTACTCTCCTTGGAGTATTATATTTTGAAATTACCCCAGAATACAGTTTTACTTATGTCATCTCTGGGAAATATAAAGCTCCTATCGATCCTGGTAGGATAAAAGGTTGACACTTAGAAACACTTGCATACTTGCCGGTCTATACCCTGCATTAGGAATTCAGTCATTACAAATCAAACATGAAACACAACTGGTGGGAATGATATAACCTTCTTCAACACTTGGAAAGCGACTCCTAAAGAAAAGTGGCTCTTTTTGGACAGAATCACCACAGAGCAGCAGCGCTGCCTTGTGAGCAAACCTGGGGGAGAACATAAGCTCTGGGCATACGGCACTGGAGCGCACTGGGGACATCCCCAGAGTCTGTCTCAGTCCAGCAGCCTTCACTAAACAATCCCTCTGAGTTTCCTCTAAGTGTGTTGGGATGCAGTAAGGGCTTTTCCTGTTGCTGCAGGAGAGAAGGACGTTGTTTTATACTGGTTTTGCAGGTTTCAGTCAAGCAAAGCTAGCCATAAATTTGACCTGAAATCCTTAAATACCTTAATTTAAATAAACGTTGGAGGAAAGGAAGGATAAGAAATGCTGGAACAGTTTTGTGGTTTTTGTTTTTTTTTTTTTTTTTGCATTTCCCAGAATAAAATATGTTTACGTCGTAGGAGGTTTGGTTTGTAGTAAGATAGGATGCATAGGAAAGGAGCTGATGGTCGTTATGCCATTTCCTATGAATCCTGTAGGAAAGAGAACTTTCCAGGCAGGAAGAAAGAAAATTATTTAAACGTGTAAACTGGACAAGTACGTTAATACTGGATTATAGGATTTAAGAGGAAAAGGAAGAATACCACCACTTGTCTCATTATTGATTTTGTTTCAGTCTCCTTACAATTCTAACATGAAGACAAAGAGATCTTGGAAAGCTACCTCCATATATATTTTTTTTAATTATTATTCTCCTCTCCCATAGTATTTTAAACAGTTTATTTGGTATGTTCAAGCACTAAATATTCTTGGGAATCATATTTGCAATATAAGGTAGGAAACATGCACAGAAGATTTTAAGTTATACTCCACATTCTCCTAGTCTAGACTCTATTCATGCAGAGGCTGGAAACAAAGTCAGATCCTCTCTCATCACGGAGGGTTGCAACAGGTATTTCCACCCTCTGGGAGAGGATCCTAACCGCCACCTCTGTGGTTTGTTTTTTTTTCTCTGTCATTCCTCTCTGCTGAGGCTGCTCTAGCTCGTCAAAACGAGATTTCAATACGCAGGGTAACAGCAGGTGGAATCCAAAACCCCTCCCCCTGCTGGCATGTCACACATCAGGGCATAAATCTCACTCTCTTTTCTGCCAATCCAGTAAATATTAAACTAGTCTACCTCTGTATTCCCAGGTTGTTCTAAAACTGTATTTGTTCAGTGATCCACTCATGAAAAAGTCTGCTTCTGAAGAAAAGTTTAAGGACCTTCCCATAGCCACCAGGAAAAACAAAAAACAAACAATGAAAACAACCCATAGTATCACTCTTGTAGATTTTACTGCTGGACACATTCTGAATGTACGCACTCTTTGTTGCATTAAAGTCTATCTATAGAGTTACCCATTGCAGTTAAGCTATTTCCATTGGCTTCCCCATTGCTGACAGCAACGTTGCATCACCTGGTTCCTTCACATCACGCATATGCCTAAAGAGATTGAAATTTCTTTAAAGTCCAGAATTTTTTTGAACAATATATCTAACAGCCACACAGATGCTAGAGTTGTGTTGTTATGGCTCTTTGAGCAAGACACAGATGTCTGGGTGGGATATTCCCTAAAGCCAGTCAGTGTGAATTAACACAAGACTGGGAGTCAAGAACCATATGATCCTGAAAAGGTTATTTAAAAAACTTTGTGTTGTTTTTCCATCTGGAAAATTGTCTTCCTAGTTACAAAAATCTTTCTTTCAAAAGTGTTAAGCACTTACCTAGAAAGCACTGTAGGTTCCTTTAATTTTAATGAATTCTCTTTCACTTTTACAATACCTAAAGGCTCTGCACCTTTCTTTTTGGTGCGAACCCTGTCTCTTTTAAATCTCTAGTGCTTTAAATCTATGGACAAGATTCTTTTAAAAAAAAAAGGGGTTTCTGAAAGTGTTATTAATAAGACACTTGTAGGAATTCATTATTTCTTCAACTATACATGAGTTACTTGTGTTTCAGAGTGATAAGATGTACTTTCACTGATATTCCCTTGGTATGACTCTATGTTTTTATCTACTGAAAGTGCTGCAAGCCAGAGCTCTCCAGAAAGAGAGCTCAACATGTCAGGTTATTTATATTACGATGAATGTAACAAGGATCTTTTCTCTCCTAAATGTAAGTACATAATTCCCCTCACTAATAGAAATTACACACGCACATCAAGGAGCAGAACACAAGCTTGTAACGTTAATGTGATCTTATATAGACAGATTTTACCTGTAAAGAATCCCTTAAGTTTTACACAATCCCCATATCGTTTATTCATTAGCCATTATTGATAGACCAGGCAGGAAGAGCAGGTAATATTTAATTACTCCTAGTAGGATTTGACAAGGATACCAGCGCTCATAGCTTTACCCTTTCTTATGAAGTGCTCAGTTCATAGCAAGTATACACGAAATCGTGCCAACAGGGTTATAACTACTGTCCCTTTGCTTCTAATTGTAAAGAAAAATACTATCCTGGACAAGGCCAGCTACTTTAAAATTCCATTTACAAGGTTTCCCTTCCCTTCCAAGGGGGAGAAGCAAGAAAATCACATCTGTGCACATTCACGTTATTTTCAGTGATTCTTTCATTCATTTATCCAAATATAACACTTTGGGGAGAAAAGATTAAGGGTTTCCCTTGGACTTCTGTATAGCTCAATGGGCAGGATGATTTGCTGCCAAGCAGGACTTTGAGTGCCAACAAGTTCAGAAGATTCTAAAATCTACAAATCTGCACACGAGCACAAATAGCTGTAAGCCAGGGCCATCAAGCAAAGGCAGAGCTCCTCTTGCAATAGTCTCCTGTGCACTCTCTGTTCTGCACGCTCTGAGCACGAACACCACACCACTGTCCTTCAGCTGAAACACATGATCTTAATGATCTTTCTTTTTGATCCTAATGTGACTGAAGCATGAGTTGCTTGGCAGCATGAAGCAGAATATAGAAAATAGAAGTGTCTGCGAGTTTTATAGGACTCCGGGTTTCAGGGCAACTCAGCTGCCATTCTTAGGAGTTTTGGGACTTACACTCCCAAAATGAAAGTTAGGCAAGACTCACACTCAAAAGATTTTTTTGTGGATCCAGCCACAACTGCTCAAAGTTGGATTTTCACCTCAAAGAGGGACTGGAGACAGAGGTTGTGGAGGTGAAGACAAATAAATACTTATCTGATTTAGCTGATCTTAGAGGGAAAAGACAGCGCTTGATAGGGCCTTATAGAGGTTCAGGGAGTGGATATTTTTAAAGCCAATACAAATACCTGCATTGCCTTGACTACGGTCTAGAGATTTCTGCTTCAGCAACTGAAGACCAGTCAGCTGTTAATTCAAAGTAAATTCAAACAGCCAGAGCCCTGACTGTTTACTCTGTTTACTGAAAGGGGTCTGAAGCAGTTGGAGCAGGACTGAGATTCTTCTTACAGCGTTGCTCCACACACTACACATAACAGCCATCTCACACAACCTCAGATTCACCTCAGAAAAGATCAGAAGCAGCCATGTTTCTACGTGTCTCAAATTATAGAAATGGAGCCTTATGGTTAAACATGAATAGAGAAAAAATAAAATGGGGAAAAAAAAAAGAGGAAAAAGCTAGAAGAAAAACATCAGTTGGTTTAGAGTTCAATATTTTTTGTTTACAATTGAGGATGGCTTTTCAAATACCATTTATAATATCATCGGCTATTTACAGTCCTTTTTGAGTGAATTAAAATTTTGTTTTAATTGTACTTGCTTTGCAAATTGACGATTGTAGTTGACATTTGCAAATTTATGGCTATTTGTACTGTGACTTACTTATAAAATAGCCCTGTGGTTTATGTGACATTTTGCTATAGCCATGATTGTTTAAGAGGGCTTTTGTGCCTGAAAGCTTGACAGATTTTTACCAAACATACCAGTCAGTTTAATAAAAGATCATAGACTTTTTTTTTTTGAATATCTGAGGTTGGAGGGACCTCTGAAGATCATCTAGTCCAACACAGTGCACAAAGCAGGGTCAGCTAGAGCAGGTTGCTCAGGGCTGCGTGCAGTTGGACTTTGAATATCCCTGGGAATGGAGGCTCCATAATTTCTTTGGAAAACTTGTTCCAGTGTTTTACCACCCTCACAGTAAAAAAGTGGGTTTTTTTCTTATGTTTAATGGATGTTTCCTGTGTTTCAGTTTATGCCCCTTGATTCTTGTCCTGTCATTGTACACCACTGAGAATAGTCTGGCTCTGTGTTTGTTATTCTCTCCATTAGCTGTTTATATACATAAGATCCTCCTGAACCGTTTCTTCTCCAGGCTGAACAGTTCCAGCTCGATCAACCTCTTCTTGTATGTCAGATGCTCCAGAGCTTTAATCCTGTTTAGGATCCTTATCTGGCCTCAATGAAGTTGTGTCTCACCAGGGCTGAGCAGAGGGGAAGGATGATCTCCCTTGAACTTCCAGCAACGCTTTGCCTAATGCAGCCCAGGAGGTCGCTGGCTTTCTTTACCATGAGTGCAACATGGACTACTTGGTGTCCACCTGGATCCCCAGGTCCTCCTCTGCACAACTGTAGGTGCTTTGGAAAGGCACCTGGTCATGCTGATTTCAGAGACATTTGAAGTTTCTCCATCATGCTGTCCTCTCTGCACTTTTTAATATGCATATGCTTGAAATAGGCCCCTTTCAGCCACATTTTGCTGACTACAAAGTTTCCCTTGTCCACATCACTATTCACCCTTTGCTTTCTAACCCAATCCATCATTTCCTCACTTGACTGTTCATCATCTGCCTCCCTTGTTGTTCCTAGTTTAACCCACGCCCACTACAGCAGCAAGACTGTTGGCAGAGATGTTGCCCTGCTTAGTGAGATGTTACCCTGCTTATAAGGTGTCTCCCTCCCTAGCTTTCTTCTTCTCTAACTGCAATGATGGACCTACAATTCAAAGAGTATTTTCTTAAAAGACAAACCCTGAATGATGCTGAAGCATAAACTAAACTGAGACAGTAGAGGATGTGGTCGTAATAGTTATGCATAACTAATGGAAATTCAGTAGGAGGGATTTTTAATGAATCTGTAAATTCATTTGTAATAGTCTGCCTGAAAAACGGCAAACATAATGGGCTACACAAAAAGAGAAAATAAAGGTGATCCCTGCAATTACAGGACTCTAAGCTTGACTTAAATGCTTTGTAGAGTATTATAAGAGTTCTTGAAAGAAAGAACAATTAAGGACACAGACAAAGGAAGTGACAAAATTACACACATGGTTTTATCAAAGATGTCAGCCTAACCTAATACCTGTAGTTTTTAAGCACTGATATCTTAGATAAGGTGATGCAGTGGATTTAGTAAATATATCTAAAAAAAGAAAAAAAAAAGGCAAAGCCAAACACTGTATATGGTTTCCCACAGGAAATTACTGCTCAAGGAGGAGATGATGAACATTAATATAATAGTAAGCCGATAAAGAGCTGGCTAAAGAAGAGACTATAATAGCTTATATTAAAAGGGGTGAATAGGAATGGAGAAGGACAGTTACTTGTATTCTTCAGTCATCAGTCTAAGACTGCTTCCACTTAATTGGCCAATGACCTGGAGATAAGAAGTAGGTAGGTGTTCATCAAAAATTTTGACTAGCAAAATTGGAAGGAACTGACAATATTAGGGAAGACTGAATCATCAATTAAAGAAAATTGGTGAAGTCTGTTTAAAAGACTAGATGTGGGATGACATTTAAGAATGCAGGTAGAAAAGTCATGAACTTTGGTATAAACAGGCAAGACACTACTTGAAGGTAGCAGATAAATTACCTGCAGGTTGATGTTCTGCCCTGTCCTTTTCCTGTCCCCTTCCCCACGGATATGCCACAGCTGGGGATGCGTACAACTTGTCCCCTGGCTACCCTCCTCCTGACTAGAGCGTGGTGGGACAGGACCTGACTGTGACGTCCTGCCCTGTCCCCCATTACAGCTTCCAGGAAGCCACTGGCCCTAGTAGCACCCTGACACTGACTTGTATTATTGCACATAATTCTGGTCCATTACAATCATTACACCAATTTTTGCAGTAAACTGTGTATTTACAACTTTTTTGTAAGTTTTCATAGCTCCTAAGCATGCAGTATTACAACAAATGTGGTATCCTTGGTTAATTGGATCTGATTTCAAAATAAAATACACCTGTGATAACAATTAAAGAGGGGTTTTTTTGGTATATGTTCAGGTTTTAGTTGTCTCCCCTTGCAATCCCTTTTCTTCAATTCTAAGGGCTAAAGCTGCATTTGAAAATTAGTCTTAAACTAATCAAAATATAGAGTCCAACAGTTGTGGTTCTAAGAAAAAGAAGAGGGAAATATCAGGAAACTTGGGATAAGAACCATGAGAACTGGTCACATAACATTTTTTACATGTTTAATCTGAGACCTTATTCTCAAATCCAATGGCTTAATCTCACCTAGAAAAGCACTGGAATGTGTGCATATGCCAGGGAATGGCACTCGTTCTATGGGTGATAATATCAGGGTCTTGAAATTTATAAATTTGTGTATGCAACCCGGCTCAGCCTCTGAAAAAAAGTGAGATTAAATTCTAAATGATTATACAGGTAGACCACATGAGACAAATTGCCAATTTATACATCCGAAGGCATCAGGGGGAAAATTTGCAAAACTTTCAATTTTTTCATTCTAGACAAAAATGAGAAAGGTCACGTATGGAAGAACCAAATCACTTTGAGATTTCACCCAGCTTTCATGAGCATTTTAGCCAATTTTTGTAGTCAAGGTATTTCAGTAATATCAGAGATGTTTACCCTGAAGAATCATTTTGAGCTGTATCTTGCTTTTTCCTTAGTTCAAAACTCATTCCCATTTCCACTAGGGATCAGAATGTATGTTGATAGTGAAGCCTGTTTATTAAAACCACAAATAAATGTGTACATCAGTGAAAATTATGTAAATGTCTTACAGCTTGAATACTCATCCTCTAAAACCTGCTTTGCATATGCCAAACTCATTTAACCTCTGAAGAATCATTGGATTTTCTTCAAAATTCACTCCTCGATCCTCAGTTGGATTTGAACCATGAAACTAGGCTGTAAAGCTTTATATCTTGTATTAAACCCCAAGACATATCCAGTCCAAAGTATTCTCTGATGTCAAAGCATGGAATTTTGTAATGGGATCAGGAAATGGCATGACAATTTTTATTCATGAACCGAATGTGGCATTGAAATGCCTAGCACAGGCTATATAACACAACTTCATGCTGCACTGGTTTAATCTTTGTGTTACTCTGTGTGCCGGACATTTTTTTTTTTGCTCTTCTTCATTTACAGCTCTCTCTCAAGTCAGAGAGACTGAAGAGGCTGGGAGGTTCACAAATCAATTTAAGAGAGCTCTGAAAAGGTCAGCTTTGCATGCTTGCCCATTACCTTCTGCAGGCAATACAAGGGATTTAAATTGTGGCACCTAATTCTAATGAAGATTGCAATGCGAAGAGGGAAGAAACAATATGAATTTGTTCTCATGACCAGTATAATAATGGGAGCAGAGAATAGTACAAATACAACATAGAGCCATTAAAATTTTAAATCTTCAGTCTCATGGTTTGCCTAAGCTGTACTAGAGGTGGGCATGGTATTTTATAACACCAAATCCATTTAATTTGCTTAGACTATAAATCCACAATTTAGGATTTAATTTAATTTCTGAAGGAATTCTTGACTCTTGATTACAATTTCAATTACCTGTTTTTTTTAACTGTTGATTTGTACTTATTGCTATCAAGTTCTTTGCTTTTCTATGCATTACATATAATTGCTACTTTCATTTTTTTTTTTTCTTAGCATTATGTTTTCAGCCTGGATTTCTATGGAAAAAAGCTTCTGTAATCACTCTGTGATTGTGTGTTTGTGGAGGGGGTATGTTTCAGGTATTTCCTCATAAATAAAATAGTTTTAACTCATTGGTCATTCTGAAACAAATTTGACCTATATATGCAGGTTTCAGCATTACCAGGTTCCCAAAAGTTTTATGAAATAGGAATTTGTGTAGAAGTTAGGACCTCATTAAGAGAAAAACTGTTTTGTAAGTTCATTTCTTAAGAGATACCAGAAAATCTCCTTTGGAGATGTTTTATGAATGACCTAAGAGAAATGCTTCAATCAGAGATCTCACAGTATTTGGTACAACATCCTGAAGAAGCCAAGTTTCATCAGGTCAACTGCTTCTAGTTGAGGAAAACTTCTTTTTGGAACTGTACAAACTTACAGGGGTTTTGTAGTGTACATAAGAGAAAAGTTTTCAATACATCTGCCACGTTTTAGAAAAAGTCTTGTCTAACTATCCCACATCATACCATGACAGCTACCATCGTACCTTTGGAGCCGGCAACCGTCTCCCGGTGCATTCTAACAGAAGCTTTTTAGTCAGCACATATTAACCGTATTAAAATACAACACGCAGTATATCTGCCTTTCTTTTCAGACTGGAAGCCCAGCTCACAAATACTAAATTTCACTTTATGCCCTTGTACTGGGTTTACATGTTTTGGTAATGAGGGGGGCTGCAGGGGTGGCTTCTGAGAGAAGAGACCGAGAGCTGCTTCCATGTCAGATACAGACAGTTCCAGCCAGCTCCCAGAGGGATCTGCCAAGGTGATAACATATTGAAGAAAGAATAAAATATGCTGTGCAGTGTCTGTGAGAGAGAGGAGTGGAAAAATAATGTGAGAGAAACAACTATACAGACACCAAGGTCAGTGAAGAAGGAGGAGGAGCAGGTGCTCCAGGTGCCAGAGCTGAGATTCCCCTACAACCAATGGAGAAGACCATGGGAAAGCAGATGTACCCCTGCAGCCCATGGAGGACCCTGCATCAGAGCAGGTGGATGTGTCCTGAAGGAAGCTGCTTCTTGTGGAGAGAAGCCCACGCAGACGCAGGTTGTCTGTCAGGAACTCCTGCCTTTGGGAGACTCACACTGGAGCAGTTTGTTCCTGAAGGACTGTACCCTGTGGAAAGGACTCACCCTAGAGCAGTTCTTGAAGAACTGCAGCCCATGGGAAAGACCCACATTGAAGAAGTTCATGGAGGACTGTATCTCCTGGGAGGGACCTCAAGCTGGAGCAGGGGAAGAGCATGAGGAGGATGGGGCACAGGAGCAGCAGAGACAACGTGTGATGAACTGACCACCTGTTTGGAAGGAAGGAGGTTGAAGGGAAGTTGAGCCTGGGAAGAAATGGGGTGTGGAGAGAAGGTCCTCCTGGGCCTTATCTTTCATATTATTTTCTCTTCCTGGACCGCTAAGGATGCAGAGTGAGAGAACAGCTTCATGGGCATCTGGTAGACAAGGTCAACCCACCACAACCCTTCTCTATCATGGTCAATCTGGCAGAATTCTGGTTTCTAGGAAGTGTTCATACACTTCCAAAATGACAAAGTATAGAACACCCCAGTCAGCCCTAAGATGGTCACGTTTATACTCTTTCCATCTCCAACCCCCACAATCTTGCAAAATCTTATGTTTTTATATATATATATACACATATATATATATATATGAACTGCCTGCACCTTTTAAATATAGGCTTCTCAAAGTAAAGACCCATTTATTTTATGTACTGTGGCTCTATACATGCAGTAACAAATGATATTAAACTAAAGAACTCTTCAATTCTAATAGACAAAGCTGAAGATTCAACACGTGTAATTAAGCCAAGTCCTTCTATAGGCATTTCTACAAGTGCTCTTCCAACCCTAGTAGCCTTAACTTGGTGCTACAAACTCAGTATATACTGTATTGACCAGTGCGACAAACTGCATTTGGCCACAACAGCATGGTAGAACAGGAGACAGTAAATATCAGAGACAGGATATTTACTCTGTTACACAAGAGCGCATCACTAAGTTGTTTTACATTGACCAAGTCTAGCAGTATCGGACAGGAAAGGACTTCCTGAGCCACCAAATACATTTTTCCTGCCATTGTCATGGACAACTGGATCACATAGTTTTTTGGTTGGTCGTTTTTTGTTGTTGGTTTGTTTGTGGGGTTTTTTTTATGAGTTTCATGCTGCATCCGAAAGCTAGTAAATTTTTTGCTCTCTCTACTCTGAACAAAATTTGGTCCTATTGAAGCAATGATAGTGCTGGCACCAACTTCAGTGGATCAATTCTAGATTTGGAAAGACATCAAGAAGTAGTAGGAGGAGTGGGGTAGGAGAAATGGTATTTATGACTGCAAAACCATTTCAAAAATAACCAATAAATATAAATGGGAACTTCATGAATGCATAAAAAGTGGACAGATGAATTGATAAGAAATGTCAAATCTATTTTTATAATATTGTTCCTAGTAATACAGAGAGAAGAAAAAGAAATGGTGAAAATGGTATTTGAACAGAATTATTTTTCAGATGTTCTTAAAACACTAACCAAAGAAGACACAAAGTAAGCTTTAGAATTACCTTAATGAAAATTACTTGTTTTGCCAAGTATAATTATGATCCTATCCCCGAACTAAGAAGACAAACAAATACAAAAGAAAGAGACTTAGAATGTATAATAGGGGAGATTTTAAACACAAAATATGATATTTTTTAAGCATCTCATTTGAAGATGATACTTGTTCACATTCAGAAATGCAATTAATTCCTTACTTGGAAACTGGTAATAGTGTTTCTCAGCAAGCTGTACGTCAGGAAGAAATAGGAATTATAAGTGGTTTTACTGTCATGACTTAAGAAGAGTAAAATATATAGCCTACCTATTGGTTGGCAACTGCCCTCTGTGGATAAAATGAGCAATCGTCTTCATGGTGTTCCTTCTCTCACAGGAATTCAAATTATTACCCTGAAGTAAGATTGTAGCTCCTAAGGTTTCCTGAATTTTTATTTATTAGATTAATAGCATGCTTCAAACATTCTTCAGAAGCTTTTATTGTTTTTTGTTTGTGCTTTTTTTTTCTCTTTGAGTTGTTTTTGCTTTTTTATTAATTAAAAGAGAGACTTCTATCTTAAAACTAAACATAAATAGTTCTAAAGAGCATTAATGTAATCTGCAGAGGTACCATGGAAGTTTGCAAGTTCCTCATCCTGTCAACGTTCTTATGATGTATGGAAATAAGATAACCCTTTTTCGGGGATAAGAAATTGATGGACAGAGAACAGCATCTAAAAATCTGTCTGCCTAAGGTTGGTACAGCATGGTGAAGGTAGCCAGGCACTCAGGAACATCTAGCCACACCTGCAGTAGGATACACAAAGGAAGCAACAGGGATGAGAGAAAGACAGAACAAAGACTGTGGACCCTCCTTTGAAATGCGTATCTTACCTGTTCATCTGCAAAGCTGCACTCCTTTTTATTCTTTGGCCCAACAGATATTCCAAAAAAGTAGAAGACTTTAGGAAGATCACAGACTCATTTATCATCCTTTGATTCAAACGAATCAACACGCACCAGCCAAACAGTATAAATTATGTAAGAACATTTTCTCGAGATGGACATCCTTGGAATGAAACAATGAGCTTTCCAACTCTCCTAAATAAACCACCAGATCAGAAAGCAGTTGTTTTCCTACAAATGCATCAGCACAGATCCTCTACTCCCTTCTCCAAGAGCATATATTGAGGACCGCTGGGTTCTGCTGCCTGGGGGAGCAAAGGAGGTACAATGTGAGATTACTGTAGTAGGCTGTATGCTTCGGTCACTTGTTGCAGCCTTTGCAAGCAACTGGAAGTTATGTGTGCCTGAAAGCTATTTTAACTGGGGGAACATAACCTTGGAGGGGCATAGAAAAGTGTTTTTAAACTACACTACTTTTATATGCTACACTAGGGTTTTTTTGCAAGCATGCAACAAAAAAAAGCCAGCCCTGCTCATCTCTTACCCATTAGACCCAAGTGAAATACCTAATTTCAGGTAAGTAACAGAGAATCAGACCCACTACAAGCTCCATAATTCCTCAGAAACGCAAGCAAAGCTTAATCAAGTGCAAAACTAGGCCTTTTACAATTGCAGATCAAGTTTTATACATTTCAAGACCGTGATTCTCTGCTGCATTACTCAGCAATACTGCTGTCAAATGGCAGGAGCACAGCTGAGAGCCATTCCCTAGGTGTTGTCTTAGCTCCATAAAACATGCCTTACCAATTCAGTCCCTAATGATTTCATACCCGATGTGCTACATAGTGGAGACACTAAGGGCCAGCAGGTCAGCATTAATCATTTCCTCCTGGACAACATTATGAAGTGATACCACTGATACTAGTTAAATAGCTCATAGAAACAACCAGTGTAACAGAGGAGACTCCACAGCATTAGACCTGGTACTTTAATGGAACTGTCAAACTTTTTGCCTGTCTCTTTGCTGCCTGGCACCTTGGTTAGTCATTTATGCATGAGCCTGGGGACAGTAAACAGGCATAAAATCAGACCTCTCCATTCATACAGGCGTAACGTTTTATATCAGTAACTGCGGTGGAAAGAGATGCAGATTCAGATGCTATGGGCTTATACAATCTTTTCCTTTTACCTACAAGATAATTATAAGAATAGAGCAGAACAATTTGTGTTTAATCATATCAGAACCACTGTAGCTCTCTAGTGATTTAACTCCTCCCTTCCGAGCAACGTGTGTTGAACATGTGCTAAAACTGCAACATCACTGATGCCATTCTTAATTGTCTCCTGTATTGCTAAAGAAGTCTCTTTATGAGCATTGCGGTGCTCTACGAGGACTTGGGCTCTCAAGCCCCATGGTGGGCCATTCCACTACCTGTTTATTACATGTAATTAGGGAATTCAACACTGACTTGAAAGTGCTGGAATGCCTTGAAAAGCACAAATATACTACTTCTCTGTTTCTGAGCACATAGGCAGTAAGCTCTATAATTTTCTTAATTGTCTTAGACCTTTTTTGTTGTCGTTTCCTTTTCTCCATCAAATGAACGTGAATCTCCTACAGAAATCAGAAATGCCGACTTTATGCTTGAGCTTTCAATTCTCTTTTCCGGTAGAAAGCTGGCAGGAAAACACCATGCTTGTGAGCATAAGTGTACAAAAGCACATATATATTCCTATATATGTTTTTGTTCAGAGCCAACATAATAAGAAATAAATACGTAAGAGAATGTAATGAGTTAGGCAGGCTTGCAGAGTTTCTAAGAACGTTTCTCTTTTTTATTTTAGATCACCTAGAAGTACGTTTAAAACATCACAAGGCTGGGGAGCTGCAAGAGCTCCAGAAGACTTTTAATGTAAGAACCGGGTTTATACTCTTTGGTATGGCACTGTGTGCCTAAAGGTGGATGGAGATGTAATCCCGATGACTTTATGACCTACTTGCTTACTTTTTCATAATAATGTAAAAGATGCGTAGTATACATGATAGTAAATCTCTGAGATCTCTGTGTGTGTACCTACATTTATGGGTGTGAACGTTAACTCCTTTACTTTGAGGGTAACAGAGCACTGGCACAGGCTGCCCAGAGAGGTGGTGGAGTCTCCATCTCTGGAGATATTCAAAAGACAACTGTATGTGTTCCTTTCCAACCTGCTCTGGGTGACCCTGCTCTGGCAGGGGGTTGGACTAGATGATCTCTGAAGGTCCCTTCCAACCCCTACCATTCTGTGATTCTGTGATTCTGTAATGCGAAGACAGTAGATGAATATTTTCAGTGGAAATCTGTGGGGATATATGGATACATCTGATGGAAGGACACCCCCAACAGGAGTGGTCCGTAGGAGCAGGACCTATATAACGATATGTCATTTAGACAGTTAAATGCAGGAAAGCAAGGAGAAATTAATGTGACAGGACAACAATAACTGATTGCTCACTTGTAGAAAGATGCACTCTTTCAGACACTTAAAAAAACCCAACAAACCCTGATAAGGAATATAACAGTGTTGGTCTTAAAGAAGGCCAATTTTCAATATTTGAAATTGAGTGGAGAGTTCATGTGCACACACATAATTTTCTGATACCATTCCTTGCTTTCTACCACAGGTACCAACATGCCAAAAAATTGAGTCTCTGTGTTCTTTGGTCATTAGTATTTGCCCTCTGGTTGGTAGCAGTGGTTGGTTCCTAATGTCATGACTCAAATGTCAGAGAAGGTCCTTTCAGAAACTAGCAGTGAACAGCACGCGCAAAGCTATACATCAAGCACTGTCAAAAAACTAAGACAGCAGAAATAAATGATGTCCAAAAAAACTTTTACAAGGACACGGAGCTACATTCCCTTTACACAGGTGATACATAGGATATTACTCCAAGAGCAAGAGACTTTACTTTAGTAAAACTCTCTTAGCTCCAGAAAAAACAGACCACCACCACTACAGGAGCCTTGCTGTAGATCCAGACTCTTCTGTTCCTTACATCTCAAGGGCATCTAGCTCACATATAGACATGCCAATCACAAGATTCTAATATGGCAGAAGAATTTCACCTTTGATGACAATAAGAAGTGATACCATCTTCATTACTGAAATTTTGATGCCCAGTTCATACAATGACCTTGACGTGATAGGGTACCACACAGGATACAAATTCTGTGTTTTGTTCTTTCCTTTTGCTAGGCCTTCATATCATCTCTATAGGGATTTCAACCTCACAGCTCCTATGAAAGGGTCATCCCGTATACCTTCAGCTCATATAACCAAGCTCACTACAAGTCCAACCTTCCATCCAGATCAGATTCTATTTTCTGCTCATCACCACATAGTCCAAGCCCTGAGCAGGAAAATCATGACATCTGCAGTTTTCCAACATAGAATAGCATTATAGCATTCTCCATCCCCATTGCTTATAACTCTGAATAACTACTTTGAAGGTTTCGGATTAATGAAAGCACCTTCTAACACTGAGCATTTTTACAAGGTTATGGCTAACGGTGAACAGAAAGTGAGAGATAATGAAATGACTTAAACATGCATGCCACCCCCATGCCACTTAAATATTTTTTCCATCATGTTCTTTTTCTGTATTACATAGTTGGTAGCTGAGAAATCTATACAAATATAAGGAGGGAGGAAACACCATAGATCTGAATGAAAATGCCAAACACAGAATATATATTCTTGTTCCAACTATAGAAATTTTGTTTGGGGGGTGGGGTGTTAAAAAGTTAGTTAAAGAAATAAACTTTCAAAGACACCCTGTTCCATCAAAAGAAATATTACACCTTCTTGCTTTCAAGACTGAGGATCCGTATTGGGTAATACAACCTCTGTCTTTCCAGTCAGCTCGTAGAAAAAGTTTTTAAAATGAAGATACTTTTTTTTGGGATCTGATCCTGCACTCATCTTACCTAACCTTCTTCTTTTGCAATGCTGAGGAATTAAATACATTTAATTTTCAAAATGGAAGAAAAAAAAATAATCAAAGCCTGGAAAAATGTTGCCTAGATATGTATCTCATTAGTGTATCAACATGAGCCAGATTTTAAAATTTGGAGTGAGCCAAGTTTAGAAAGGAAAGGGCCAAATTAAGTTCAGCATTGAATCTAAGCTAAAAGGCTAGTTTTGCTGGACTTCAAGCAAACAAAGAAAAAAACTTGACAGTTTTAGATGCATTTTTCTTTAAATTTGAGCTTTTTAAAGTTCACATCACATAGATGACTAAGTGGCATAAGGTTGATTTGCAATTTTTGCAGCTGCCAATTGTTTCCCTCAAGAGGTTTTTTCCCTCTTTCTTCCTTTCCTTCTTTCTTTTTTTCTTTTTTTTTTTTTTTCCCCTGCCAGATTGTACAAATCAATGCTTATTCCAAACATGAAAAGCATTGTTTTGAACACCAGTTAAGGTTGCCAAGGAAACTACAGTGTTGTCACTCTCACATCATTTACAAAACCTGTGCACTTTATGGCAAGGAAATGAATAGTTAAAGGCATTGTAAATCTTATACTGACAAAACAATGAACACATGCATTATTTTACTTGGGAATATAGAAATGGAAAGACAAGACCTCTGATCCTAAGAATCCAAGAACATGGGGTTTTCCCTTGCAAGCTAACACTAAATTCCTTTTAGCTATAAGCTATGAATAGATGCTTTTTCTAAGTTCCAGACAGCCAGAAATACGTTCAGAAGAACTTCCAACTTCAATGTTTTAAAAAACTGACCACCCAGCTAGAGAGAGTCCGGCTTCACTTTGTTCAGGAATGCTGTGAATATGCTTTGATTATGAAAATTAAGCCCAAGGCATTTCAAGCTGTGCAGTCAAACTGGGCTGCCCATGTTTGGCTTAAATTAGAGACTGCACTTGAAAATATTGATAATTGTGCCTGATCGTGTTCCCACTCAAGTAGATGGTGAAAGAAAAATCCTATTGACTTCAAAGAGAGAACAGTTATGCCCACACTTTCTACAAAAATCTATGACAGCAAGATTAATTCAAAATGTAGCAGCATTTTCCATTGCTGTGGGGCAGTAGTTAAACCACTGTGATTGTCTAAGACAATGTTATAGAAGGAGAAGAAAATCGCATTTTAACCATTACAGCACTTATGGAAGGACTAATGCTTTTCCATTATAGTTCTGAAGAATATGCACAACTCCCAAAATCTTTGTTACACCATTTCCCATGTTCCCCAGATGTTTGCTGAGTGAAAAAATAGTATTCTTATGAACTTCTTCCTGATACTTTTCCACAATTCATTCCTGTATCCTGATCTTGGTTGAAATATTTAAATTCTTTTCAACTCTCTTTTCAGGCTCTTTCTTATATGATACTTGTTTCCCTCCAGAGTCAGCTGCTGACCTATTCTGCTTCTATTCTTATTCCTTTAATCTCTTTCCCATGCATTTAGTCTTGGTTTTTAACCTCAAATCCAAAGAACTAAGCTTTTACCCCAACCTTTGCTTTATTCCCTTTTCAGCTTTAACCTCCTTCAAAGACTCACTAGAAAACAGATTCCCACCCGCCTTTTACCAAGTCAGACACCCTACTTGTTGGACTATTTGACGTGGCTGGCAATTTGTATGATGACAATGACACGTAGAGCTTGTACACAATGAGATGACGTGAGGGAAGTGAAGGCTGTGCTAGCCTAAATATCAGCTGCACTTAGTTCTATGTCTCATTCTATCCTTGAATTTCTCCTTTGATTTGCTTTCATATCTGACTTTCCTAGAACTTCCTTGGGCTCTTCCAAATAGTACTAATATTTCTACCCAAGCACAAGTAGGATCATCTTTTTCTTGTGTTTTAAGGAGACTTACCCATATGCATCATCAGTATTGCTGGACAAATATACACAAGATATTCCTGTGGGTTTAAATTTCTGTTGTAACTGAGGTCAACAGCAGAGCCCTCCATCACAATGTCAGACTATAATTTGTTTATAACCTTGCTCCCTTCTTCTTTTTTAAAATCTTCTCTTGCATTTCCTGTGCTAGGGAGTTGCTTAGAGGTGTCAGCCTGCAGAAGAGGGGCTTCTGGAGTCAGATATGCCGAGGCCATTTGAGTTAGACCACATACTTCTGTTTGTTTAAATGAGGCAGTCTTTTTCGTCTTGGTTTTATTTAGGTTTATTCTTTTTTTTTAAGTATTACTGCCAAAGTAGCTCAGAATGTTAAAAACAATAATTGACATGAATTTGTTAATTTAGAGCATTTGTAGGCAGCCACAAAAGTGTGAAAAACCTTTATTTAAGAAGTACATGCAGTACATTTCTAGGCTAGAGCAAGACCCGAAGCTAATGACACATGATTTTTCAGCATCTCGTATGAACTTTTGGCTTGGCAATTAGCATCACAGAAAACAAAGTTGCTTACCAGACATGGTAAATAAATTGTGTGTTGACCCAAACCTGCAGTGCATTAAGAGAATGATGCTATTTTCCTATCTTTGAAGTGTCTTCATAAATAATGCTCTTGTTTGTGCGTAACCTCCACTCCAAACAGCCAAACAGAAGTCAAACTTACATTTACTGTTTGTTCAACTCATCAGTAGTTTGCGGAAGATCAGCACATCTCTGGAGGAAGATGCTTTAGCAGTGCTTTCTACCCTCTGCTAATATACATAACCCTTAGATCACAAATAGTAAAATAAAATAATCTGCTGATGATGGACTTTTGTATAAGGCAATGAGGATTACAGATCACAATAATTGATTTCTGGTGAGTTAGTAGAATGAGCATATAAAACAGGATAATTAAGAGCAAATGATGTCAAAAAAAGCTCAGTGCTGAAAAAATAAAGCAATTAAAATCACTGGATGCAAAACACAAATGACAAAGAAACTAACTGGAAATATACTGTCCTCTGAATATGAAATCATAGAATGGGTTGGGTTGGAAGGGACCTTTAAAGGTCATCTAGTCCAAACCCCCTGCAAGGACCAGGGACATCTTCAACTAGATCAGGTGGCTTAGAGCCCTATCCTACCCAACCTTGAACATTTCTAGGGATGGGGCATCTACCACCTCTCTGGGCAACCTGGGACAGTGTTTCACCATCCTCACTGCAAAAAAAATTCTTCCTTATATCTAGTCTGAGCACCATTACTGAGAAGTTTAGTTACAGCTCGTATATCTTGCTCCAAAAGAACAGAAACATGTCTGCTGGACACATTTCTACATCCAGTAGATGCATCCAGTGGCTGTATCCAGTAGATGCATCGATTCATATATCTCAAATGTACACAGATTTTTGGTTATGAAATGCTGTCACCGGTACCAGGATATTCCTTTCTTAAGTTGCATAAAACACACAAAACATTAAGTGTCCAGTTTGGAACATGAACCTAAGAGACACTTGACAGAAATTCCTGAGTTCTTCTAAAGTTCATCTACTCAGATGGAGTCTTGACACATGGAGCTACTGCATGAATTAACTATAGCACTTTACATTCATTTACTCTAGGTTTGTTTGATCGATGCAGATGAAGTGCAGCATTGTGTAAAAGGCAATTCAGCTGTCAATAGTGATATATTTAGTAGGGGAAAGTCGATAGAGATATGTGAAATGTTACTGACTGATATATATTTCACCAGACTCTTGAGATGTTTGATCTGTACTTTACACACAGGGACTGTGTATATCAAAAAGGTGGTCCTGAGGGCAAGGTGTTGAGCTGGAACTGAAGAAGTCAGTGCTGGTTTTGCTGCGGTATTCTTTTTGCATATGTGTATCTTTGTGTTGGTCATTCAGGCCTAGATACTTTGTACGTATCATACTCCCTGAGTTGTATAAATATTACCATAATACAAATATTGTAAGTTACATACTGGAAAGGGCATGTGGTTCACCTCAATTTTTTCTTTTATTTCTCTACTGTGCAGTACGTTGAGTATTTTATGTTAGTGGGACATATTTTTTTCAACTATTTAATTTTATTTCTCAATATTTGCTTTTAAGAGTAGTTTGAAGAGCTTTTGGTGGACTTTGTGTAGACAAAATCATCAGTAAAAAAGTACATGAGGCTGTTGTTGAATTAAGCACTTAAAACTGATCTGTAAAAAAGGGGGTTTAAAGACTGCTATAAACATATCTTGCCAACGTATAGTTCCATGTTGGCTCAAAGAGGAAGCTTCGCACTTCGAGTAAGTAAAGCACAATGATGCTAAAAATGCAAATAGAGACACGTGCTCTGGATTAGCTGTTGGAATTATTTGCAAAAGCCTCTAAGTAAACCAAAGTGCAAGCACCTAACCCTGCATTTTGCATTCTGCACAGGAAGCCTCATTGTCCTGCTGCAAGATTTCCGCAGAAATAGGGCAACATTTTTGGTTATCTGTGGAATGGCACGTATTGTTTGTTCTTAGTATTTGTTGAGGTGACCTACAATAAGTTGTAATCTTGGCTTCCTGTAGAGTGTGTGTAGAAAGACGACACTAGGAGAAGCTGCTTCATCTAGTCTTACAGTAAGTCTTTGACTGATGGAATAGGTTGTGTTATTTCTTCCCATTGAGTAATGAGTGATTCTGGGCAGCTGCCTTCCAATAGGTGTCTAAAGGTATATGGGAAGGCTCCTGTCACAGAAGAGTTTACCAATGTTAAAACCTCAATATATTTAATTTAGTACAAGTGAAAGGGAAATGTAATTCTCTCAGTGTATATGCAAAAATATTGAATTGATCATCACAAAGGGTAAAGGACAGCTGTTGAAAACTATGGAAGTGATGTAGAGAAAATGTGTGAACTTCTTGTTATACAGGGTTTTAAATAGAATAATACCCCTACTGGCATGAGTTCTGCATTTTTAACCAAAATACATTGCATTTTTCAACATTTTAGGTTAATTCATACCACTTTTTCTTAAAAAAGTAAGTTTAAGGAAATGAAAATGCAATAAATTTTATAAACACCTCAACAGAAGATGAATAAGAATGTCACAGAAAATGTCACGGGGCAAGAGAAATGCTGTGTGAACCAACATATTATAAAAATCAGCTTTATGAATACAAACGTGTTTTGTAATGCCTGCTATATCTGCTGTTGTAACAGATGTGAATTTACTGAAGGAATTGGGTGATTAACCTTTTAGATTTTCCTGTTATCACTGGTGGTGTGGTATTCATTCCCATATAGAGTGATGCAAGAGCAGCTGCATGCTACTGACGCTCAGTAAATCCATTTGGCACTTTGGTCTTCTGTAGGTAACAAAACACTCACCCTTCAAATAAACTCAGTATAGTGATAGGACAAGGGGTAATGGTTTTAAACCGAAAGGAGGTAGATTTAGATTAGATATTTGGAAGAAATATCTTTATTCATCACCTTCTTTATTCTGAGGGTGTTGAGACACTGGCACATGTTGCCCAGAGAAGTTGTGGATGACCCATCCCTGAAAGTGTTCAAGGTTGGATGGGGTTTTGAGCAACCTGGCCTAGTGGGAGGTGTCCCTGCCCATGGCGGGAGATTGGAACAAGGTAGCCTTTAGAGGTCCCTTCCAACCCCAAACATACCACTGTTCAATGATTCTATGATTTTACCTTCTTGAAAGCACACCAAAACTGGTAATGTAAACATTTGTCTACTAAGCTTTGGCCATCTATTCAACTTCCATGAAGAGTTAAAGAAATGCACCTACTATATGCAATGTTAGAGAATTTCATCTTAAACCAGGTTTAGCAAAATACCAAATATTCCAGCTGTATTCAGGCTCTTCAGTGCAACCCAGTTAAATATACATTTGACATGGTACCCATTAATCTTACAAAGCACTGTCTTGAGTTACTCAATCTTGTGACATAATGGCTTCCTTTCCTACACCTTGGATGAGCAATCAACCGGAGATTGACTTTCTCCATTTAGTCAAATAGATTTATCTAAGCCATGTTTCAAATGACTAGATTAAGTAGGGCAATGTGGGTTTTTTATGTCCGAAGAAAAATCCATTTAATAGAACTGTTCCTTTGATTTTAGAGTGAGAATTACTATCAAAACACTGGACTCTTTCCTCCGTATTTTTTTGTTATAATGATCTAGACAGTCTTATCTACCTGTACAGCAATTGAGGGTGTTAATACTCCTGTGACATGTCTGCAATAAAGTATGTTCTTGGACAGAAGAGACAAAGAGACTCCCCACATGAGGCCATTTATGTACTAGGGTACGTGTGCTGATGAGGACAGTGAACAAATGTCCTTTTGTTATTATGTCACAGAAATGATTTTTGTGAAGGATTAATTCATTAAAAACAACAAAAGGACATTTTCTTTTCTTTCTCACAATTAATTATGGGAGGACAAAGCTGTGCAATAGAGAAGTGTAATTAGCTTGCAGCAGGGAATTTAACTATTCCATTGCACTGTGGAGGTGATAAAGACAGAAACTCCCCACCCTGTGTGTATTCTGGAGCACTCTGCTGAACTGAAGCAAAACCTCTCAACTCCTTGTCAAGACCCTGTTATGGTAACAGACTCAATGGCATTTTATCATGAGAAAAATCTCAAGGGCAAGAAAAAGAAAATTCCTTGAGATTTCCCCTGAGCTGTTCACAGAAGAGTAGGGAAATATGTATTTATTAATTCAAGATGAGTCTAATATGCTTTATTTCAGATCAGAGGTGAATTTTGATTTGAGACATGATCACTGGAGATGTTCTGCATGTTATAAAAGGAATCTATTGCAATCTTATCTAATACACTTTGAACACCAGCAGAAGTTATTTTTCCTAAGATTATAACTTTTCCTTGAATTCGGCATTCTAAGCAGACAATAATAAAATACATTTGATTCTTTTTTGGTTCACAATATCAAAGCAGATGAAAAACTATCTGTTTCTCATCCAACATTACAGAATGATTTTAGAGCAGTAAACAGAGTCTCAGCTGACAATTAGGAGTTTCCTGAGCTCTGACCCCTGCTGTTGTTGAAACCTTGGTTTATGCAGAAGGCAGATTCCTGCACTAAGTCCTCACCTTTGTGAGGACTTCTAGTCCATCTTCTAGTTTAGTGTCAGAGAAGCACATCGCCTAACATGTGGTAGACATGAATGTTTAAGCGTTTTAAAGGACTGTTCAGTCATAAAATTGGGACTTTAGGGCTGTGTAGCACAGGGAAGACAGGAAGTGAGGAACATTTCTGCATCCTATTCCCTATGACTTTCTCTTGCCTTTCTAGATCTTGGAGCTTTAAAGACTTTCTGTGGGATCTCTGGGAGCAAGGCCAGCAGATTGTCATATTCACACAGGCTGGAGAAAATGCAGAAGGAAGCAGTCAATCCATGACTATCTAGAAGAACGGTTCCTGAATTAAGAGACCACAAATGGTTACCTATTCTGACATAAAATGTGACTCCAAAAAAATTTATAATGTCTGAGTGTTAGTACAGTTGCCCCCCCCCAAAAAATGTCTGCAGCTTAATGGAGTCCCTGCTCTTCCTGACTGAGCCGAGACCATGTTTCTGTAACTTCCAGGATGTTCCACACATCCATGGGAAAGATCAGTTCTCCATTGTAATATTGGTGTGTCTTGACTCCAAATAGAAAATAATCAGAAATTCTATGGAACTCCAAAAGCGGAGTGAAGGAATTGTTTCTGAAATGACCAGGTTTTGTTTCCTGACTTGTTGAATTGTATTAATATTTTGGTGTAGTATAGGTCAGAAATTAAGAGCCATTAAGTCCAATATTAAGTCTCATTCACAGTCTCTTAGATGGAAGCGACGACCATAATACCATATTCTAAAACAGCGTATTCTCTTGTAGTATCTTATTCATTAGTGGGAGAATGTTATTTACTAGTAGGATATCAAGTGCCAAACAACACTTGCCTTTCTTGAAATCTTACAAAATTAAGTTGATAAAGAACAAATTGAATAAGTGGTTTATGCTTCCAGTGACGAAAAGCTACGGTGACATTATCACAATCCTAGAAACATATTAGGAAATCATCATTGCTACATCATCAATTAAATTAAATCTTCTTTTAAAGCACTGACAAGAACTAAATATACTTGGTTGATAAAATCTGATAGGTTCATATGTTTTCTCAAAACCTGGTTTTTGGAAAACTATGGGTGACACAGCTGTTGGAGTCAGGAAGGCATAATAATATCTTAAACACATACCAAGTGCTTAATCTAAAGGCAATTCTAAACCTAATCTTAAAATGTCTCCAACTACTTTGAAACTGTGGCTTCTTCAGGATTACAGATTGAACAAAGTGACATAACCCAAAACTATTTATCAACGGAAAAGAACAAGAACTCCACATTGCAAGTCCTCTACCGTGCAGGTCATTGTACAGCACCAGAACACCAGAAGTACCATGATTTGCGTCCAATGGTGGCCTGATCCCCATAATCAAATGGAATTGTAATGTAACATAATAATAAATAAATATAATTAATAATTTATTATTCTATATAATAATTAATAATAAAACTGAAGAACAAGAAAACTGAAAACTATTCATTTAAATCTAAAACTTGTCTTCAAAGTTAACAGGATAATGGTTCTTTTTAGAAACAGCAGCTTCTATGATCTGTGATGAGCAATAAATAGACGGTTTGAATGACAGCTGAGGCATGGTTAATATTATGTCAGTTAATGACACTGGTGATTTGAAAGAAAAACTCACTTTAAACACGAGTGACCATGAAGGTGTCCCCACAGCTGCAGTGGCTGGCCAAAGAAGACAGCTTTGTCTTATTCACATATTTCCTTTCTGTACCGCACAACTCTTTTCTTATTTACATTTGAGATCTAATCCAGATAGTTTGAGTTAAAAAATAACACAGACTAGCCTGGACTAAATATAAAGGCTTTGGAAAAAAGACTACCTTTATACAAGCTTTCCCTTCCCAGATCAGCAAAATGCCATATCAGGGGATTTCACTAGTCCAGCAATAGCATTTTCTTTTGTCAAGACCTGCACTACTGCTGCACAAGGCCATGTGCTAAAAAAAATCCATATAGACACTGCTTGATAATAGACTTCATAATGCTGACCTCAATAAAATGAGATACATTTTCTTTTCTTTAAAGGGTGTACCCCAGCCTCTAAGGTTTATTGTTGAGCACTGTCCTGTTCTAAGGTAAACCTCAAATGTAAGATACCACCAGAACGAGGTACTAAATCAGTGGTACCTTTTCCAGCAGCCCTGGGGATCAACAATAGTAGAGCACAAAAGAAAAAAAAAAAAAGTAAAATTGGATGACACAACCTACTAAATAATCAAAAGATACCTTATTTTAATGCCCACAGACACCTTTTTTTAGCTGCTTTTTTAAATTAATTCTGATTCATCATAAAGCATTCAGTTATAAAAAAGAGAACATAATATTGTTGACCACAGGTCTGATATGATTTTCTGCTACAGGAAAGGTAGAAAGATAATTTTAGGATTTGATCACTCTTTCCTCAAATTAGACACTTCACTGATGAGGACTGAAGTATTTTCTTGTATTTTTTTTCTTCTCTCTCTCTCTTTTTTTTTTTTTTTTTTTTAAATGGATGGAATGACACTTCTAAAGAGGGATTCAGATTTTCAGGAAGATGAACCGCCCCTGGAAATTTCTCTCTTTTACCATTGATTGAATAGCTTTCACAATCTCCATTCTTGGAGATACTCAGAACTTGACTGGACAGGGCTCTGATCAACACAATCTAATTCCAAACTGTGATCCAACTTTGAAAGAGGACCTGGTCTGATTGTTTGGGAGGGGGTTTGGTCAGATGACTTCCAGAGGTCCCTTCCAGTTTAACTTGTGATTCTATTTTCCTTTCTTTGGCACTTCTGTAAGAGTCTAAGTACAGGCAGGCTGAACCTGAGACTTTAAGTGGAACATACAGCCCGTAAACCTAAACCTGCAGGAAAAGGAAGAATGTAATATTTTTCCTTAATAGCAATACTTTATTACCGTCACATAAATGTAGTTAGGGGGGAAAAGTCTTTCAATCATACAGTAAAGTGCTCTTAGCATCACAATAGGATATGTGGTCAGAAAGATCATATACTACCTTTCCTTTGCAATGGTAATGAGAACTCTTTCTCAGAGAACACTATTGTCTGTATAAATTATTCACCAGCAGAATAGGCTGTATATAGATTTCTTAAAAGGAATATTTCATTAATATGACAAATTACATCTTTAGCCATGAAATGCTTAGTTACCTCCCTGAATTTAGTTGGGAAAGACACACCATCTTATATTTCACACTGCGGCAGTTTATTCAGTAGAACTATATAAAATCCCCTGAATCCAAGCATCCTGGGGTCCAAGCATGTATGGTCCAAGCATTAATTAATTTAATTTTAGGTTACTATTAGTTTTACTGTCATATAATAAATACACACAAATGGCTGTTGGCTTCACTTCATTTCCTTTCAGTTTTTTATCTAACTGGTCTTTGTCTGATGCTTGATCAGAATATAGAGGTCATTGATTGTATTTACCACTTTGATACTAACTTGATACGAAAAAAAACAATTAGATTAAGAAAAAACCCTCAAATTACTGCCTTATATGTAAGTATTATTTCTCAGTCCACTTTAAACACAAGGATTTATGACAAACCCCTAATCTTCTTAGTGGTCTGCTTGTAGTAGCTGTGGATGGAACAGTGGCATTCTTGGAACCTTCATGACTTTAGGTCTTCAGAAGTCAAGTATTCTATTTTTTAAATTTTTTCTTGATTAGGATATTTCAAAGTGTGTATAGTTCAAATATCCATAAACCAACACAGTTGTGGCAATTTTCCACTTGTGAATACTCAGTTCCTCCAAATGCGAAGGAGACCCCATTGCCTGAAAACATCTTTTTTTTTTGAGGTTTAAGCCGATGCGTTTTGTGGGGGCTTAGATTATACATCAGCATATAAGTCAGTTTCAATGACTTAATTAAAAAATGGCAACTGTGCACACTGCCATATTCAGCCTGCGTGCAGTCCAATGCTCATCGCCTCAATTTATATCAGTGCAGCACTATACTGACAGTTTTCTAAAGCTTAATCAACCAATGCTTCCTAGGCATTTGCAGATGTTAGATGAAACACGGAACATTAATGGAAAGAGCTTTTACTGCTACTACTAAATTAAGTTTCATTTGCTTTTTTAAAGGCATTTTAAGAGTGTTATGTATATTCTGATTTAAGAAGCACTCAGTGCTCAAGCATTTTATCATGCAATTTTTGTGAAAAGGCCTGAGGTCTTTTTGAAAAGGTTTGCTGCTTCTGATTTAGTGCAGCATTGTTCACTTCCATCTGAAACTGCTAATTTAAATATTTTAACCATGAAATGCAGGTCAAGGTGTACTGTTAATTACAGAAATCCCATTGTTGTTTCCTTTGAAAAAGCTCTATAATAGAAAAAAAGATGAAAGGCAATGCAGCTGGCAATGAAATAGCATGAAAACACTGCTTTCCTTCTTCAAAGGCCTTGTTTACAAAATGTAAGGTCACTTTGGTTGGAATTGAAAATACAAACACAATAAGCTAGCGCCAAGGAATCACTCTGAAGGCAACCTAAACTTCAATTAAATGCCTTTTTTTTTTCTTTTTTTCTCCACCCCCCCCCCCCCCGCCCCGGCCCCCGCAGTGAGAGCAATTGGAAAACTTGCAGAACAAAACTAAACTTCACATCCACTTTCAAGGTGTTTTATGTAGATACATACACAATGAATTACGGTTATCAGTTAGGAAAAACACAGTGACAAGGTTTTTTACCAAGAGTTTTGCCTCTCATACTTGCTTCAAATCTGATGGCACAGTAATTTGAAAGCCTTCAGAATTGTTTGCGTGTATCAGGTGAACTCTAAAGGAATATCAGTATTCTGATTACACAGCAAGTTAAATTATCTGTTAGAGCTAAACACTCACCAAATAATCAACCTACTTTTTGTTTTGATTGGCCATACCAGCAGATTAAGCTGCTAATATAGAAAAAGACAGATGTCAATCACTACAGGATCTCAGCAATCTGCTAATGACTAAGCTTATGCACTTTAATAATCCTGCTTATTTTAATGGTAAGGGGTGGAAAAGCTGAAAGAAAAACTGATTAGAGCAATGAATTGCTTATTTTAAAAGATGTGATTTTAGCATAAATCTATTTTTTAAACCATCTTGTGCTTGATTGCATATCATTTTTGTTACCAGTGCGGTATTAGTAGTAATTTTACTTAAAAAAAAAAAAAAAAAAAGAGAGAGAAAAAAACCCAACACAGCAGAAGTAACAACACACAAAAAACAACTGAAAAGGAACTCTTGAAATATAGTAGATCCAATTCAACCGTTTAAGAAAACATAGTTCTGTCTTCTCTACTTCTTATGATTTGTAAAGAAGAGAGAAGCACTGGGGTAAAGTCAGGATTCCCACTTTTGATGTTCAGTGTAGGTGTTTTAGTACCAAAAGAGTACATGTGCCCCTCACAGAGTGATTTTTCTAGGTGCCACCTAGGTAGCTAGTCTTCTTATGCATGTGATGGGCATATCAAACCTGGAAAGGCAATTTCAAGACATCTTTTTTTTTTTTTTCCCCATTCACTGTTTCCTTTTTTTTTTTTTAATCCCTGGTAAAGTATAACAGCTAGGATGTTGGAAGCAGTGATGCCAATAACTCCATGCTTTTATAATGTAGAGTTGCAGCAATAGCAAGTAATTAGTCACCTCCTTCTATACATTTTACAGGCTTTTTCTGCAGTACCACAGATACTCGGATGTTTATATATGGCCATATCACACATGAGTATTTAGACATATGTGTATTGGTATTATTGTAGAATCATAGAATAGTCTAGGTTGAAAGGGACCTTTAAGGTCATTGGGCCCAACCGTCAACCCAAGACTGCCAAAACCACCACTAAACCATGTCCCTAAGCACCCTAAAACATGTCTTTTAAACACCTCCAGGGACTGCAATTCCACCACTTTCCTGGGCAGCCTGTTCCAATGTTTGATATGCAAGTCTTCGCAGCCTGTTAGTTGGAAATATTGCCTGACAGAGGGAGGCTTGAACCTTGCTGAAGGACAGGGGACTGGTTGAGGGCTGTGCATGGGCTATCTCTACCTGCTTTTTGTCCAGAGAACCAAGTCCTCTTCTAAGGGTATGTGCTGAACCGAGCTTGCCTTGTTGACTAGCCTGGAGGTCGTTCATCAACTCTGCAAAGGGCAGGAAGCGTTTCTAATCTCTGATCTAATGATTACTTCTGTGAAATGACTTCCAAGCAGAACCCATAAATTATCCTAAGCAGATGGATCAGAACACTGGACTCCTGCTCACAGCTGAGTGGCTTAATCGTTTCATAATGTGGCCTCCTTCTGCTTGAACAGAAATTCAGAGGAGATTTGCTGACATATTCTTTTGATTCATGGGTCTGAAATCCACTCCAGTCTCCTTTTAGATGGTAGGATCACTCTACATAAGTAATCTATATAAAGCATCTATCTCTCTCTATAGATAATCTTAAATATTTATATGGCTCCAACTAATTGCACTCAGAAAGAGAAAGCTAATAAACCAAATTAGAATGAATGAATTACATACCTCTAAGCACAAACTTTCCCACGCTCGGGGGACTTGAAGTCCTAGATAAACGCCTAAAATGTCTCTAAAAATGTGAGTCTTATGACTCACCTCCCCGAGGTCACACAAGAGAGTACATCAAAGTAGAGAATTGCACAAAAAGGAGCCACATAAGGCCCATATAAGTGTTCTAAATGCTATTTTTCCCTTCATCCCCAAACTTTTGCAACTAAGAAAGGGAAAAAACAGAGATGTCACTTAACTCTAGTGGGATGCATTAAGGCCAGTGTTTAGCTTTTTCTCCTTAGTAAGGTAGATAGAGTAGCAAACTTGCTATCTTGGACCAGGTGTTAGTTAAGGAGAGTCTGTGCTTTTATATGCCCCAGATTTCCTATTTCTAAGCCCACGACCCCATCTACAGTCATATTCCTTTTCCACAGGTTATTTTTGAGTATTCACACAGGTTATAAACACTGTCTGATCACCTCACAAACACTAACTCATGTAGTATTAAAGCTTTTCTTTGAGGCAACTTCCAACCAGAAAGATCCGATTATATACATTCAATCTAAATGTATACATCTATAAATATGTGTATGTGTGTGTATACTCTTTCTACAAAGAAAGCCAAAACTTAATATATTTACAAGATTTACCAAACCTCATAAAAATGTTCTGGAAGCAGGAACAAGACAATGTTATTTTATACGTCCTCGTTCAACACGTAAGTGAAAAAGCTTGCTTTCTTTTCCACATGGGAGCAAGGAGCTCCACATTCACTACATGCCTCACAGAGAATGCGCCAATTCCCTGTCAGATGACTGTAAATATCAGATTCTGGCAGAGAATTTAGGCTGCAGGAAGACATGAATTTGTCTACAAACTCCTTTTACACAGAAAGACAGGGTTGTAGGAAAGTCAAAATAACAACAACATATTATCAGAAGGTGGTAAGAGCGAAGTTGGAATGAAATGATGTGACAAACGTAAGATTAGGCTCACAACACATTTCCCAAGATAACAGAATCATCAAACCTGGAACGGCAATTTCAAGGCATCGGGGTTTTGTTGTTGTTGTTTTTTTTCACCCGAGGTGAAGTGTAGCAGCTAGGAGGTTGGAAGCAGTGATGCCATTAACTCTAAATTCCTTTAAGGCAGCAATAGCAACCAATTAATCTCCTCATTTTGTACATTCTGCCAACTTTCCCCATAGTACCACAGATGCTCAGATGTTCATATATCACCAAATTCCTCATGAGTATTTAGACAGATGTTTATTGGTATTGAATCTCGCAAACATTGCCTGCAGCCCCAGTTGCCACCAGGTCACTCCACAGCTTGATTCTCTCTATCTGCTCCCTTCCCTCCCAGATCGGCATCATCTGTAGACTTGCTGGCAGTTGAATTGACATAGAAGGAACATCTCTGACAAAGAACAACATGAAAGAAGGCTGCCTTCAGAAGCCAAGTTGGTCTAAATGTCACTCCAAGAACCTTCAGTTTATCTCAGCCTTACGTATATATTTTTTTTGCTAAGAGCATATCCTTTCGAATAGTGATAAACTCAGCATCAGTGACCACAGCTGAAAGACCTGACAGAGATGAGCTATCAGTTCTTGCCAACTACACAGCCTGGTTCACACCTGTGCTACGTTCATCTTGCCTCGGAGCGACCCACTGATGTTTTCAGCTATAAAAAATGAAGCAGGGTAAGGACTGGAGAGCCCTCTGACTTTTTATTTTGTGTTATACTGCTCTGTCCTGTAATTACTAGTTAAGTGGAAGCTGATTAATGCCATGAAATCTGAAGCTTAATAGAGATAAAACAAATGTTATGCATAAAATGAAAAACCAGTGAAAGCTCGAAAATGCACTAAGTGTTCTTTGCTACCAATAAGTAACCCCAACCCCTGTGTGATCATTAAGTGTCCCTAAGGATTTCAACACTAATTTGTTTGACTTTTAGTTAAAATTAGGCAATCAGTTTCTTCCCCTAGGTAGTTGCTTAAGGCCTCTTTTATTGTACATCCAATTTGCTCAACTTCTCTGAAGAGAACTTTAGCATGTTAACATGAGTTAGAAATTGGGCGTGTTAGATTTGGAAATTACAGTTCTGCTTCTTATTTACTTCGAATTTAACTCTTTCAGATGAGCATGTTGGTATTTCATGTCTGCATATGTTTATTTCTTCCTTACGACATGAAGTACCAGTTATTGGGCGTAAAAGAAAAATTTGTGTGTTGTATCATCTGTCTTTTGCTCTACAGAAAATCAGATTAAGTGATGGCACTGTTTAGCTTTACAAGCTACAAGTATTTGGAATATCTTAGAATCATAGAATCATAGAATCATTTAGGTTGGAAAAGACCCTTGGGATCATCGAGTCCAACCATCATCTCCACTCCACAAAGTTCTCCCTTACACCATATCCCCTAACACCACATCTAAACGAGTCTTAATCTTCCCTTACAAGAACTCAGAAACAATTTCCAAATGTCTGCAAACATAATTCCTCCAATTTGAACAATGGTACATGCCAAAAAAATTCAGATTCCTCATGCTGTTTTTCAACACTCCTACCTGGAAAGATGGAATTCTTACATTGACCTCAAATATTTCTCTCAAATATTTTGTGGGAGAATATAGAAATAAGTAAGCAGTTAGAGTAGACAATGTTCGTCCCTTGAACACTCAAATTCGTTTTAATTTGGAGAAATTGTTTCACTAAACACAGCTAGAATATTGACTGTGCAAAGAATTCAGGGTCAAACTCTAATGCTGTTTAGCTGACATTCATTTCTCTTATTTCTAAGTTCACATTAAGTAATTAAATGCTTAAATAATTGCTTTATTTGAATACTTACACTTTAATATTCATCAATTCAGTCATTTTTAAAAAATACAGTACTCAAAATGACACCAAGGTAATTTATTAAGTAATTAAAATTACTCCAAGATGTGACAAATTACACACTTAATATAATTCAATTAAAATGTGATTACTACTTCAGTCTAAAATTTTAAACTACTGTAGACACTCTGGCAGTAAGTAATAAACATATAAGTAAATAAACCCCCAGGAGATGACCATAAATGTTTAGGTACTTTTTTCCTTTTGCCATTGGTGCTAAGAGTTTGAAGATTTATTTTATTACCATGGATTTCACTTCTTTGAGACAGCAAGGTTTTCTGCTGATTAACAATGGGCAAAGCAAAGAGCATGTCAAATGGGAAATAGTGAGATGCTCCAATAGCTTCGTTGCTCCAGCCTGTTGCTCCCCTAATGGGACAAGTTGTGTTGCAGATCACAAAATGGACTGGTACCCAAACCACTGATTCCATGGGTCGGAGTCTCAGCAAAATGAGCAAAACTAACAGACCACAGGGGATAAGGATAAAATTTCACATATCTTTATTTATCACTAATCACTATTGAAGTGAGCCACACTTGGTTTGTGTGAGTTTCAGTAGTCGTGGGGCTACGTGGAGCAGAAAGGCAAGCGCCGCAGTAAGCACTTTCTACAGCATCTCCTCTCCTGGCTGTACTGCTGGGAGGTTAATGATCTGGAGTCTGAACTGCTTCCTCAGCTGCTAGCTGAACTGATTACAGCTGAGATACACAAACAGGTAGATTTAACTGGAGAGAGATTTTCATAACAGCTGCTATGCATGTGAATGCACCGGGTGGGATTCAGCTCACTGAACTTTAGCCATTGCAAATAAACTTTCTTTAAAACTATTGTACAGGTTTTCTCTGTGTTCAAAAGAGCTGGACAAGGACACCCAGAGCATGATTTGTCCCATCTTGCAATAGCATACAACTAAAGGTACAGCCATGATGGCAAACAAAGCAGATCCCTAGTTTGCTCCCTGATTATATACTCTGTTTAATACTGTATTCCCAGAATATTATTTTTTTGAGTAAAGTAACTAATTCTACCTAAGAAGAGTCCTGGATATGGTTCTACAGAGAGTTTTGCATAAGTCTTGCACCCTAGACGTAGCTAAACCAGCTTTGCCTTGTGCACGCAACTGATTCCTCAACATTTGACCATGAGCCCACGCACATCCGTGCCAAGTCAGGACATGCTTCAAGGCATGTAACACAAGCCTGAACACCAGGCTCTAAAAACATCGCTCTGGCAGGCTAAGAAATAGCCATTCTTGTCTTTCAGGCACATGCATGTTTTGGGGTGGAGGGTTTAGAGCCGCAGGTGAGGGTCATAGGCATGTTGCTACTCTATTAGCTATCTCTACACCTTATAAATACAGGGCTCTTTGCAACACTTGGACTGGGAGTCAGGATCTGGATAACAGTGGGCATAGACTCAGAGAGAAGAGAGAAGTTCTTTCTCTGAAAAGAGTCTAGAAAATGAAGTTAGGTTATATGCTCAACCTCAAAATAATCTAGTTAAAAGTCGTGCTTCTTACTTCAGTGTCCAGAGGAAACTTGATAATAAACCTCAATTTTTTTCCTCCCTCTAAATTAGTTCACCAAGGACAACAAAAAAACCTCCCCACAAATACTGTTAGCTGGCTCACATAGCACGTAGGTCAAGAAACATTTAGCACCAAATCGTCTGACAATGGCCTGCTGTATTTTTTTCTGATCGGTAACTTCTCCGAACTGCGCAAAATGAAGCACTACAAAAAGTGAAGTGCAGTTCAATTTGCATTTTAATTTGCAGCTCTACAAGCAAATCAGTTCTTCAGGTTTCAAGATAGACGATATATACTTTGTGCATGTATATGAATGCATATATGAATAAATATATGTACATGTAATAAATACGTAGTATAAATTCTACATATATGCATCTGAATGTATATGCATATACACATATACATATATATATAATTATATATATAAGTTTAAATAAATATATTGGATTTGGGGTTTTTTTTAGAGGAATTCTGCAGTTCCACAAATTCTTGGATTACCCTATGACTAGCATTAGAGTCTCCTTTCTGTCTATCTTGAATAAGAGTAAGGAAACAGGAATTATTCTGCAGGAAAATGCTATGGGAAATGACACAAAATTACAGAAAACATTAAAATTCATTGAAATCTATGGATTTCATCTAGATTTAGAAGGTTGCCTGACTGTACCTCAAGTACCAGCTTTTGTTGGGATTTCACCATTGCAAATGATCTCAGAATCGGAAGCATTGTCTTCCGTCTATCTCCATTTTCAAATACTTGTAATAATATGTAGGTACTTGGAGGAGACTCTCAGTGCTCTGAAGCAAAAGCCAAGAAATACATTTTAGTAGGGAGAAGGAAAAGACAATGTAGAAGGGCCTTGTCAGGTAAAGAATCTCTTTTTACGCAGGTAGCATCGCATTAAAAGATGTACTTGCTTGCCTTAAATCTTGATAAGAAAAATTTTTCTCCAAAAAGGTATTTATATTTTCTTTCTGGGGAAAAGAACTATGAAAAAGAAAGAGGGTTATTGCTTTACAAAAATCCTTTATTCAAGTAATTGCTGTTTACAAAGAGACCAAGCTTGTGGTTGTTCTTTTGCTTGACAGCCTTCCATTTTAATGCATGACTGTGTGTCAACACCTTTAGGAATTTCTAAATAGCTTTATTTTCACCTAATAACAATAATCATTTCTCTCTTTTAGGCTCTGCTTCTCTGCTCACGTGTATCAGCTTTCCTCCATTGGGTTGTTGAGGTTAGTCATATGTTGAGCAATGTGAGTAAAGGAGAAATTTACTACCATTACTACCCTGTTCTAATTGCAACATAAACAAACAGATGCCTATATTGAAACCCCAACTTACTGCAGCATAAGTAATATCAGAGTGAATCCTACTAGTCAATACTGTGCCATTGCTAGGTGCATAGGGCAACAAAGCCGGTAAAGATCTCCGAGATAATTCCAAGCATGCTTAAACATTTCTGTGAGTCTCTAGTTGTAGCTCAGATGTTGAAAACAAAATACCAACAGTATGGTACAGAACTAATTAATATAATGATATCCACCTCTCAGCAGAGATGATGAGTTCAGGTGCAACTATACCAACACAATCATAAATGCTTTTATTTCCAAGCCCAGATCTCCTTTAAGCAAATCCCATGTATGACGGAGAAATTCCTGGTGATGTCAGAGTGTTGAAAAAGCTTATTTACATGCAATCTGCAGTAATAAATAAAATTAGACTCAAATCCCTTAGATTATTCAAAGGAGATTATCCCTACCAAATTTCCTGCCCTATGCTCTGCCTTTATGGTGAAGATTCCCATTAAAGCCATGCCAAAACATTCATTTGAGTTTGAGAGGCCAGAGTTTCACCTGGAGCTCCAATATTTTCTGTATTTACTTCCAAAACTTCTGTTAAGTTTGGAAAAGTAGCAATAAATAAAAACTTCTAGAGCATATATGAGGAACACCATTCAATTAAAATACTTAACGTAAAATTAAAAATTGTGAATTCAGCCCAACCTTAGACTCTATGTGTTGACAATGTAGTATCCAACCTATGGTGCTGGAATAGTTACAGCAGCATAATTGTGGCATCAGTGAAGCACAAATGCTGTCTAATTATCATAATTGAAACTCTTGCTGTCATTTCATTTATATTAACACATTTGGTGGAGGTATCAAGGTATCCAGGTTCTGTAGGTTAAACCAAGGTTTACTTTTTTGCGTTCACTTTGATTAACCATACACTTTGCCACATACTTGAGATTTAATTGCATTTAGTAAGTGTTTTGCATATGCATTCTGCAGGAATGGTGACAATGACATTTTGAAATTTAGTCAGATCTTCATTCTCTAAGACATATCATAACAATAATCTAGAAGATGGTTTCCCACCCCTTTGGTTTATTTAAATTACGAATATGTCCTTTTGCCTACACATTGTAGAAATACAAAATCATGTAAACCTTGTTCATAGTGGTAGCAACTAAATCTTATTATCTCAGCACCGATTACTATGGAATGAGTGTATTATCCAGAACTCCAGTTAAGTGCCGTCCTATGAAAAAATGCCATCACAGAAACCATTAACTTGGTGTTTATTTGATCACTTGTAGACAGGTGGTTTTGCTTTTAATGAGGCAACAGCAGTTATTGTGCTCAGGTCACAAATTGAAATGGAAAGGCTAATTTTTGGAAGATGTTTCTAGATTTTTATACTGAGGTATTGAGTTGTGACATTTTTTGGGATGAGCATAAAATGCAGGTATGCTAATGAGTATCATCCCACTGTTTTCATGTTCTCTACTCATCCTTTTCTCTCTGCCTCTGTGGCTTCTTGTTGCCTTTTCCTGATGGCTTTGAAACAGATAATAAGTCTTCATTATAGATTTTATACAAAGCTGAGAACATAAGATCTCTGATCCCTGACTGCAGTTCCTAGGTAGTATCACCAAGAAATACTTCGGTAGATGAAAGCATCCATATTTTCAATATACTCTGTTTCATCTTCAAAATAAGCCTGTGCACCTTTGGAAAGCTGCTCTTAATAGGGGCATAGTGCTTGTTGATCGCCCTGGTTATCCAAGTCAAAGTGTAAGGCAGTTAATAAGAGTTACAGAGATCAGGAGATGCCTACTAATTGAATTAACAGTGCTAAAATGACTGCATTCTTGAGCTTGAACGTCAGGCAAGCTGAGGTTGTCTTCGTTGTTACACCATTATTTAGAATGGCGGAATTTATTTTCTGATGTTGTGAGAGCTATGAATTGTTGCTGTAAATACTAAGAAAGAGTCTATGCAGACCTGAGTTGCGACACCAGAGGGAGGAACAAGATGAGGCTGGAAAAAAAGAGGTCTCTGCAAATAAAGACGTCTCAAAATCCCAATCCAAATTTAGGAACCCCTAATAAAGAAAAGAACATCAAAAACTAATGTCATATGTAAATGTTATGATCTCAAACTGTATTCTACATTCAGTGTCAAAGCGGTACCTAGAAAATTGAATCTTTATTATTTCAGATGCATTTGTCTAAGGTCACTGTTATGAAGCTGAACCTAATCCAAGTCTTCTGACTAGAATTCCATTATCTTAGCCACACAGTGCTTATTTCAGTTCCCGTACCACTAAAACAGCAATAAGAGGAGGTAACATGGGGATAAGCCTAATCCAAATAATGTAAAAGTCTACAGTACAGTTCAACTCATCCTAAATGTTAGTGAAGTCAGGCTGGATGTGCCTCTAATTGTGCCTGCTCTCTCCACTGATTCTGATGAGATGGTAGGAAGATGGCAAGTAAGATGAAAGTCACCCAACATGTTGCTAGAGAAATACAGAGAATGAAAAAATCCTGATGACATCTCTATATTTGGTTTAAAGCAAAGATCCTAGAAATTTAAATGATGATTTTAGAAATGCTGTTTCTAAGGTAAGAGGAATATATCCCCAAGATGCTTTTTTATCATACACAAGCTAATTGCTGCTCAGGTATACAAAATATAGGCTGGCTGGATTAGTACCCGACCAAAAAAGCTTAACTTTAAGAAGGAAAAATAGTCAGAAATGCCAGAGGTTTTAGGTTTTAAGTGAGGTAGCTGTGAAGGAGGATGGAACATTATGTAAATAACGGGTAAAAAGAAGAAAAGAAGAAAACAAATGACCAACTTGAAATGACCTGACTTAGCCACATAGAGCAATTCAATGCAGAAGAGTGTAAACGACTGTCCCTTGTATCAGATAGCAGAAAACAAAGGAATTGTAAAGCTTATGTAAGTATATTGGCTAAACTAGGGTACTCCTCTAACTAAAGCAAGGAAAGAAACAGGAACTCTCTGTTTGCTAAAAGCACTAATACAAAATAAATTCAATGACAGTTAAAGGATGGGAAATAGGCACATTTCTATGGTTTGCAAATGCTAGAAAATTAACTGTCTCTATAAGTAGTACCTGCCGGAACAGGATTCATGTATTGACCCTGAACACAGACTGCAGGCTAGTTTCTGATATGTTATTTTTTCTTTCTTTTTTCTTTGGCGGGCTGGGGAGATTTTCACATTGCTTTTCCAGTTGTGTTTTTAAAGATGTCTTATCAATTGAATTTGTTAGCTTGAATGATTACAAAGATTAAATCCTAAACTTGAATGGGCCTGAAATTTTTAAGTAAAGACACTTCAGATTTCAATTCATGAATATGACACTCAAACATGAATACAAGTTTGTTAGTCCAATCAGGGAGCATAACTCATGCCTAATAATCTGACTCCAGGAAAGCAGAGCATTTCTTTTAAATCTGAAATGTCTTCATTCAGCTCTATGCAAATACTCACTTACCAATACATACTTTTTCAAGAAAAATGTGTTATAAAACATGTGTTCTAAAAAGGGCATGTAAGCATTTCAATCATATATTTTTGGAGAAATTTAGGAGCAGAATAATGCCACTCTGTTGAATATAAAGTTTATTGAGCACTATAATACTGCTATGGATTAATTCATTTTTGTTGGAAAAATAGCTTTCTTTTTCTTTTTCTTTTTTTTTTTTTTTTAAATGCAAATGCCAGCATGTTCCCATACCAAAAAAAAAAAACCCAGAAAATTCTGGATCTCAGGAAGATTTGAATTTCCAGTGTGTTCCGTAAACCTCTAGCTGGGTCTTCATGATATAATGTCCAGGAATTATGTATTCCCCACAGAGACCTTCCAGTGGCCAAAACTCAGCAGGATTTCTGTCTCGTGGGAAAGACAGTAACATGAGTTAGTCAAAGTTTGTGATTCCCATTGATTTGTCTGGTTGATGTGAACATGAGCACCTGCTGATTTGCTTGGTTACTTGTTCCTGCAGCAGGATCAGCTATCAAAGTAGTAACCAATAAGCAAAAGCATAATTCAGGAATATATATATGGCATATATTGTACAGGACCACTGCAGTGGAGGTAGAAGGGGACAGTTTTGTGCACAGTGAGGAGCAGGCACTCAATAGCAGGAGAGTGGCAGCAGTGGAGATTGAGCTTCGGATATTGCCCAGTTTATGGTAGATCTGGGAGTAGCTTCATGAGTGTGCGGAATATTGAAGTAAGCTGGATGTCCTGGTTTGAGGTTGAACAGAATCAACTTTCTGTTCAGTAATTTTACTTCTCAGCTAAGCCTCTTCTAACTCTCTGAAATTAACAGCATATTTTGAGAAAACTGTTGGTTTTCCAAGTTATAGGACCTGATTATACCAAGGAACGGTACGCAGAGAGGCTCTTGCTTATACTTATTGTATAACAACCAAGGTCAGCTAATTTTGTTATTTACCCCGTTAGAGGGTCGGAAACGGAAAAGCATAGAAGGGTCAACCTGTGGGGTGGAGCGGACAGGACGGATGACCCAAAGCTGACCAACAGAGTATTCCATACCATCTGCTCCATGCTCAGTATAAAAGCTGAGGGATCAAAGGGTCAGCCTCTTTCTTTAATGGCCAACACCCGAGGAGGACCCTGTCTGTTCATCTGCCTTTTATCCTGATTTGTGTGTTCCTGACTCCAGTTCCCCCACCCATCGCTGAGTCCAGTCTGGGGCTTCCCCAGTGCCGGCTGGTGACATCATCCTGGGAGGCTGATACAGTTTTGTATATATTGTATCCATTTCATTATTTCCTTTTTATTTTACTATTACTATTTCATTAAATTAGTTTAGTTCCTTCTAAAGATGTAAATCTCTTTATGTCTCCTCCTCCTCTCCTTGGAGTGAGAGGTGAGGGGGGACCATCTGTCTCCATCATTGGCCAATTCAGCTTAAACCACCACAGATTTGTTGGCGCCCAACGTGGGGCTTGAACAGAGCTTGATCAGAGCTAGCCAGCCTAAACCACGACACTGAGAGAAATTTGGTATGCTGGAGAGAAAAGATAGGCACCATCAGAAGGTTTAGGGTTATTGTCCATGAGGAAGGTGTTGAGCACAGGGCATCTAGGAAACAAGGAAGAGAGGGATGTAAGAGACCCAGAGAGGAGAGGGTTGGGCGAGAGTGAAAGAGGGAGAGACAATGTGGCTATTGTCCCGCTTACTCATTTGAGCTGGAAGTTATTGCTGTACACAGAAGGTCTCTGAAATCCTCCTTTTGAAGCTGTTCCAATTGACTGTTGCTTATATGGTCCTCAAGCATGAACGAAGGACTTAACTACTGAAGACTTCCGTCTTAACACTTAGTCTCCATTGTACAGGGGGTCTTCTGTGTCTACAGACTAACTAAAGGACAAATCCTGTGTGCCATAGAATTTGAGCAGACCTCGTGTTCAAGGGATCAAACTTTTAATTTCCTAAAAGTCAGGATGGAGGACCATTCCTCCTTCAGTATGCCCCAATCTTGCCATATCCCCATCTTACTATGTATCAGAATTGTCTTGTTAACATAGCCTCTAATATTAATGAACTACGCGCATTAGTCTCTTTGACATATTTGTGATAAATTCAATAGACCGTGTAAATATTTGTAGGAAAATCTGTTTGTTTTTTTTTTTAATGTGCATAAAAGTCACATACTGAAGTTTATCTCAGAATTGACAGTCTGTTGGAGATATTTCATGTTCATTGTGTATCCAGTTTGTTCAGTCCAGTTAGGACAAAGGCAGATTTAAAGGGTAGGTGTAGTTTTCTTTTCTCTTTGTACACCAGTCTCTAAGAAGAGTAACTGTTTTATTAATCTATTAGGTTTTTTTGCTTCCAGATTTTCCAGTTGCTGAGAGACTTTTGAATGCTGGCAAGACATCATTTCATTTGTGAAGATGGGAATTCATTTTTAAAAAAAAAAAAGCAGTGGTATACTTCTGAAGCTACCAACACCTCATGCCAAATTGGAGAAACCCAAGAGTAGGCAGAAGGCTACATGAGCTGCTGATAGCAGTAGACAACTTCTAGTGACACGTGTTAATGAATGGCTTTTTGGCGTGTGGTGTGCATTGTCCCTGAAACTCAACAGTCTCTATCAAATTGTAACAAATTCATGTAAAATAATGTACTTAAGTCCTGACCTTCAGTCTGGAGCACCTGAACGGTCCATTTGAGTTGAACCAACTTGAGTGGTTCTTGTTACCAGGCTGACCCCAGCACTTAAGAACATCCTATAGGAGATCTGTTTAAATGTGAAAAGATTTTTTTTTAACAAATTAGCTCATTCCAAATACACAAGTAAATGAAAAATCACCAGTCAAACATTTTGACAACATGGAGCTTTCTATACAATAATGAAAGCTTCAGTATCACCGCTCCAGCAGGTTACTGTATCTGAAGACGGTCAAATAGACAGATAAGATGTTGATTAATAAGACAGTAAAAGAGGAAGGTATAATGCTATGTAATGGACAGCCTTAATTTTTGCTTTAGGGGTAAAATGACCAAGTCTTGTCCTCACAGTAATAGAAAGCCATAGAAATACTCTGCTTTCTGTTATGCTTCATTTAAGGATATACCTGAAGCTACTTTATGTTTATTATGTTTCTAACTGTCTTAAATAGAAGTTGATCTTGAAAGATCTTGAACAATTGTTGCCTAGCAATGATACTTCCCCTGTAATTTAGTGAGTACACAGGTTCTTAATTATGCACAAATTATTTTTGTCTTCCTGTGTTGTTTCTTTTTATCATTATCTCTTCATTGTCAGCAGGCGTAAATTAGGATGCAAGCCAAACTTTTACCCTCCTTTTCAGTGTAGGTATAAGTAGAATTAGTACCCAAATATCTGCCAGAAGAACACAGCTAGTTTGGTAAAATTTTCATTGCTCTTGGTCAGTCAGAATTCAGTTTTCTACCAAGGAGCCGCCAGATCATCAAAGCTGTCTCTTCCCAGAAACTGTGATATGGTACTTGCTGGACCCATAGTGTCTTAGGTTTTCCGCTCTTTGGGAAAGAGTTTTTCTTCTAACACTGAAGGGTCAACATATCAGTTCAATAACATCTAGAAGTCAAGGTATGCTGGTATAGAAAGACGATAAAATCACATTTATCATGCTTCTCTAGGAACCTGTACAATTGTTATCCTAAGGAATAGTTACAGTGTGTGATGTGTGTGTATGAGTACAGTACTCCCACTGTTAGGTGTCTAGAGAGGCTTAAACAGGCTGTCATCCACTGCAAAAAAGTATGAAATGTTCTGAAAACTGCCTTTTCTTGACTAGCTATAGAAAGCGAGAAGAAATAGTAGCATCTTTTAACATTCCGGATCTGTTATAATTTATGGAGCTCACCAACTTGTTTTCTGGGTAAGATAAGAGAACTTAATGCAGGCACTATCTCTGCCTTCCTGAGGTGCATGTACTGTGCGTGGTTTAAGATCAGTAGACAGCTGGGAGAGAGTTGGAAGGGTAAAAGTGTGAACCCTCATGAGTTAAGGACAGTTTAAAAGGTAAAGCAAAAGCTGTGCATAGAAGCAAAGCAAAACAAGGAATTCATTCACTACTTCCCATCGGCAGGCAAGAGTTCAGCAATCTCCAGGAAAGCAGGGCTCCATCATGTGTAAAAGTTACTTGGGAAGACAGTCACCGTAACTCTGAACGTCCCTGCTTCCTCCTTCTTCCCCCAGCTTTTATTGCTGAGCACAATGTTATATAGTTTAGGATGTATATATATCTATATATGTATGGTTTGACCCCTTTGGACAGTTGGGGTCAGCTGTCCCAGCTGTGCCCCCTCCCAACTTCTTGTGCACTCCCAGCCTATTTACTGGTGGGGCAGCATAAGGAGCAGAAAAGGCCTTGTTGCTGTGTAAGCACTGCTCAGCAATAGCTAAAACAGCTCTGTGTTACCAACACTGTTTTCAGCACAAAACCAAAACATAGCACCATGTGAGGCACAATGAAGAAAACTAACTCTATCCCAGCCAAAACCAGTGCAGTAAAAAAAAAAAAAAAAGAAAGAAAATAAGTGAACCCTTAGCCTTTCAATTCCACTCCTCTGAAAGCTTAATAGGATAATAATTGTCCCCTGAATTTAGTGAACTGTTCAGAACTGTGCAGTAAGTATATCCAGTAAGTCCAACATTGTCCCAAATTTATAAACTATTATTATGCCATTATATAAATTGATGGCATGTCCTCCCTTGAATCTTGTGCTCAATTCTGGTCATACGATCTCAAAAAAAGAGATAACAGAAGTAGAAAAGGTCTGCAGCAGGGCAATGAAAATTATTAGAGACATGAAAAGACTGCAGTGTGAGGAGAGATGAAAAAGATCAGGGCTGTTTAATTTCAGAGTTAAGTAAGAGTTGATGTCACAGGGGCTTATTAAATCAGAGATGTCACGCGAGTCAACTGAGTGTTTCTATTTACTCCTTCATATAATACAAAAGGGAAATATAAAGAAAAAAATCTGTCATGTGAAAGGAAATATAAATTTTTTACAACACAGTTCAGACAGAAAGCAAGGAGCTCACTGTAACTGGCAACCAAATGGCTCAGAAACAGAGCCTCCAGTGCTCTGAGAAATTAATATAATATCTTTAGCTGCATTTGATGGAATATAAAACTGGAAAGAATAAGAAAGAACAGAGAAAATATAAGACTGAGTGAATCATGGCCCTTCCTGAGGTTCACCCAGGCTTCAGGGGCTGTACCGCACCTGCTCTCACCCACACACATGGTGTGTACAAGTTGTTCCTTGTTGTTTATGCTTTTCACATACTTGCACACAATTAGAGGGTGCATCTGGTGAAAGTAAACCACAGATGTTTAGTTCTATTATTTTTGCCTCTTAAGTCATTGCGATCATACTAATAAGTCTGTTGCTGCTCTTTACATATTCTCTAACCAGTGTTTAGAAAGGGATTATCACCTCCATATCATCTTCTGTGTTACATTTGCCATCCCAGTTTACTCAAACTGCTTGACAAAATTTACTTCTAAATCTCTTTAAAATATAAAAGCTCTTCCAAACAGATTTAGCCCAAGTCAAACAAAGCAGTAGGAATTCTCTCTTATGCAAGGAATCCCTACTTACGCTTCTCTTGAAAATCAAAGTACATGCATGTTAGAGCATATTGAAAAAAGAACAATTTTGAGCCTACTGCCACGTGACAGAGATTCAATGAAATTACTGTGGTCTAAGTGTGTTCATGTCATTCTCTTGGAGCAGGGTAAGAGCTCCCTATGCCAAAGGAGACCTGCAACTGATTAACTCAATATTGTAACATCGCTTCAACTGAGCAAAATAAAATGTTTGAGAGAAGAAGGAACGGTGACGTGAATGTTAACATATTGGCTATAACTACGTAAAAGAAGATGGATGTCAGGCATGCATCTTCCCACTATTTACCCAAATCTTACAAATGAACTCAAACACCACCTATCACATATTTGCAGTTATTTTCACTTCCAAAATCTGAAGGTTAAAACTCAAGTTCAGTCTTGAGGAATCACTGCACTGGGTTTTGTACAGAGGCAGACAGAGAGGCAGAGCCCTAATGTGAACAGCTCTAGGAAGATGCTTATTATTCCCAGATGTGATTGCATAAGTGAAAGGTGCATGTTCTACCTTTCAGCTTGTTCTTTTATCTTATTTTTTCCCCTAATATCTAATTAATTTATCTTGATTTACTGCATTTGCAAAGCTGTTATATAAACATTAGTCGTTATGTTTCATATCAAATATTTAATGGAATGCTTTTGTTGCAAGTTGAAAACACACTGCAAATGTCACAAAGCACAGGGCCAGATTAGTCAGAAGTCAGCTCCGCTATACTGAAGAAAAAGGTACTTCTCTAATGTGGAATCTCTAATAGAATAGAAGACAGGAACAACGGAAAAAAAAATTTCTTTTTTTATTTTTCTGTGCTAGCAAAACACCAACTTTAAGGGCAAGACTACTCTCAGTGTACCATGAGGGGATGTACTGATGGCAAGCTAGCTCTCATCCATAAAGTACTACAGCCATTAGCCCAAGTGCAGCACAGCACGTATGTGGTTCCTACTCCGAGACATAAACTCTGTGGCACAGACACACAGTGTCTAGCAGGATATTAGGAGCTACGGCGTGGATCCCACATTGCAAGAGAGAAAGCAAGAGAAAGCAGCCTTCCAATATATGTGGAAAACCTCTAAATTAGTAGGTGGATCAGTGGGAGAAAGTCCATCGAGCACTACCAATTAATTAAGTTTACTTATATTACTGGCATAATGCAACACTATTGTATTTTGCAGCAGCAGTAGCTTCTGTATATACATGAAATTTAGAATGACTAGAAAAAGACCTGAGTTCTCATCAGTATACTTTTGCTCTCACTCATATTCTCATATTCTCTTATAATCTTATCAGTAAGTAAGGCACTGGCTTTGAATTAATAGGATTTGGGATTGTTCACTAGTGTCCATGTATAAACTATTAATGTTTTTAACAACCCTGGGCCAAAAATATTTCACGTGGCCATTGAGCTATTGGTGGAATACTGAAGTAGGACCCTCAAATAATTTTAGGAATAAATTACACTTAGAATTTACAGCCACGCTCAGAGGTGCAATTTCTGTTAATAGCTCTCTACAAAGAAACATATAAAAGCAATTACAGCTGAAGTAACCATTTGTAGCCAAGCTTCTGGCAGAAGAGTCCCTATCGTCAGGTATCCTGCCTACTCAAATGTTTGTTTAGCTTTGCTACGTTTGAAGTTTATTTATCACCTTCAGGGAAAACTAATTGAATAGGTGACAAGTCAAAAATAAACACGAGCTATTAGAGAAAAGAGAGATGTGGACGTGGCCAAGCTGAGGCCAAGGCAGTAGCCTGAGGTTATTAGACTCCAGAGCATCTACAGCAGCACAAGCTCTTACAAATATGCCAGCTTCGGATGCTTCAGAGTTCGCTCCTTACTGAAAAAATAATTTAAAAATGAACCAATGAGTCAGCAAGCAATGGGAAACCAGGTTCCCTTCATGAGTTTTGGTGCTCATTCTACTAATAGCTTTTTTATTTTTTTCGCTTCACTGTTTTGCTGCATTTCATTCTTTTTTTTTTTTTTTTATTGTTTTCTAACAAAATATTCCAGTTCATAATGATGGTGGCTTTGCTTATTTTAGTCATTGGTCCCTTCAGATATGCCAAAGACCCATGTGACCCGTGTTGTTAATCTTGACCCTAGATTAACATTAACATTTTCACGATGAGAGTGGTGAGACACTGGCCCAGGTTGCCCACAGACGTGGTGGATGCCCCATTCCTGGAAACATTCAAGGTCAGGTTGGATGGGACTCTGAGCAACCTGATCTAGTTGAAGATGTCCCTGCTCCTTACACGGGGGTTGGATTAGATGGCCTTTAAAGGTCCCTTCCACCCCAAACTGCTCTATGATTCTACGATTCTATGAAAAATATATACACTCTTTCTTGATTTTCTACACATTATATAGCAATAAAGCGCAGAAAAACCAGTGATTCTCTGTGAACTGAAATATCCTTTTCTACTCCCAATATCAGCTACTAGATAATTTCTCTTCACCATTTAGTTTTGTTTACAGACCATGGAATTCTGCCTACAAATATCCACTAACGAGACATTAATAATGAGACACTGATAGCGTTTCATGGACTGATTCACTGCTCCTCAGCTAAAGTATTTCACTAACCAGAGAGTTATTAGGAAGGAAAAAAAAATAATAATCAAAGACCAAATACGACAAAAGATTTGCTGAAGGAGCTCCTTCAGGAGGCAAAACAGATCATAGATGTAAGGCACATTATGAACTTCTAGATTATCTCATTAAAGAACAAACAATGGCTGCTGTAGCACAGCACAAATCACACCATACAGGCTGGCTTAGGGCACTGAAGAATTTCTGAGCTGTAATAAAATGTGGGGTTTTAGGTATATTTTTCTCCTCATTGATTTTACAAGAAATGTGTAGCAAATAATCCCCAGATTTGACTTTTAAAACAGCACGTTAGCTTAGGGAAATGCTTTTGTGAGAAACTGGAGGAAGCAGAGTTGCAACTGACATCACCTGCCCTCTTGAATCTTTTCTGGGTTTATATTAAAGGCATAGAAATCCAGTAACTTCAAGGAAGAATTTGCTTTGAGCTTTTTTTGGTTTTTTTTTTTTGTTGTTTTTGGTTTTGTTTTGTTTTTTTCAAATAAGAGTGGCTGGAAAGCTGCCCAGCAGAAAAGGACCTGGAGGTGCTGGTGGACGGCCAGCTTAACATGAGCCAGCAGTGTGCCCAGGTGGCCAAGAAGGCCAACAGCATTCTGGCTTGTATCAGGAATAGCCTGCCCAGGGAGGGGGTTGAGTCACCATCCCGAGAGGTGTTTAAGAAACGTCTAGATGTGGCACTTCAGGGCATGCTTTAGTGGCAGAGATTGTAGGTTGTTTGGATGGACTCGATGATCTCAAAGGTTCTTTCCAACCATGAAGATTCTAAGATTCTATGATTCTATGATTTCTTAATGTTACATGAAGTTTCTCAGAAGGATTTAATGCAATAGAAAATGTTTCTATCGGGTGCATCGCCTTACATTGTTGCACCCTTTATATTCACTAAAGAGAGAACCTACAGCTGTTGCTTTACAAGGCAGAAGACAGACAGATATCTAAAATTCAGTATTACAGCTGTTTCCAGGAGGTATTTGCGCTGCCTTGTATGCTGAATTAACAGGTGGTTTGGCGAACGTATTCCATACAAGCTAGTAATGGGGGCCTTGGAGGATGAATAACAGAGCGAGTTTAGAAAATCTCCTGAAGCTGGTTAGAAAGGAGTTTTTCACACACAAGACTATTTCTTCAGTAGAAAAAAAAAGGTTAAAAAACATTCATCAACATTTCATTCTGTGGTTAATGCACTTCATGGCCCAACGTGCTACCTTATAGTGTTGGCTTTCTCTGGCAGAATTTGCCTCTGGCTGCAAGCTTTTGCAGGGGTAAAACTGATCTATGACTGTAAACATTTGGCCTTCCCTGACTGTACCATGTCAAACACTGGGATTTGTGCGAGTGTGTGTGTGCACGTGAGAGTCATTGTGTGTGTAAACTGCCACTTATTATATTTGCCCAGAAGATAAAGAGAACAACCGGAACAAAAGTTATGTAGTGAAAAAGAATCTAATGAGGAAGTGTCACGCTAGACTGAAGGCGTTAGTAAGTCATTACTGCTGCAACTGTAATTACTATCAGTTTTCAAGTACCATGATTCGACTTCTAATTTCTTTTTCTGAACAAAGGTCCAAGTAATACATGATCAGTTAAAAACCCTTGAAGGAAACTGAGGCCGTCATGAACTCAATTAATCTTCAGGTTCCTTGCACTCTTGGCAAGTTTATATTTCCTCCTAAAACCCCCACACATCACACTCCTGTAGTTTCTGATTCATTGTTTATTTTCTTTGTATGGGATTTAAACCTCTGCAAAAGCCCATTTATCTCTTAAGAGCCATTTAACCCCCACCAGGGTAAATCTTACCCTTAAGGCATGAGATATAAATAAAAAATATCTTTTCCTTATTCAGATTTCCACTTAGATCCATGGGAGATATAGTACTAGGCTCTGTCTTTCCAAATGCTAAACAATGTTAGGTAGAGAGTCCAGGAAATTCAAGAAAAGGCATGGAGTTTTCTTTTCTTCAATTTTAGGAAGTTTTCACACCATTTACCTCTAGGTTTCTAATGTGGGAGGCTACTCAAAGTTAGATGATACTCTGCAAGGCTAGTGGAAAAATATGTTCCCCTAGGTCCTGATTTGGAGCACCTATTTGGAGCTTCCAATGTTTTGGTCAAGTCCTAGTGTTCAACTGATGTCGAGCATCGTCAGGAAAGGTGTTGCAAGCAGAAGAGAAAGCATCATTTGCCCCAGTATAAAAGCCTTATGTACCCACACCCTGAAGTGCTATGTTCTGATCTGTTGTCCTAATCTCAAGAGGGATGTTGTGGAGTTAGAAAAAGGTTCAGAGTATCTTCATCACAATGATCAAGTGGAGGGAGCGGCTGCCCTGGGAGGAGGGTGGGGCTCTGAACAGCAGAAGGTCCAGGAGGAATATGATCATGGTTTACAAGGTCAAAAGGGAGAAGAAAAGGGGAATGCAGAGCTGTTTGTTTGGGGTTTTATTTTTTCCACCCAAAACTCATAGTACAAGAAAGATGGGGCACTGGCTGAAGTTTGCAGTAGACGAGTTTAAAACAGATAACTGAAACTCCTCTTTACACAACGAAAACTGAACTTCTAAAACCTGATGTCAAGAGAAACTGGTATAAAAAAGAGTAAAAAAAAAAAAAAATCACAGACAGCAGACCCATTAAAAGAAACTGAAAAGGCAGGGATGCAACCTGTAATATCTCAAAAACAACAGTTCTGGATGCTGGGGAAATGCAAGAGAATTGGACTGTAGGATTTGATGCTTTCCATAGGCAACTTTTCTTACTGCCCCTCCTGGAGACCAAATACAGAGCTAGATGGTCTCTCCCAGCAGGACATTTCTTATGTTCTTTTAAATACTGGATTTGAAATTATTTCAGAAGTAAAAATGAAGCATGCTTATTAACAACGTGGCAACTGAGGAAAATAAAGTTCCTTGACAGCAGTTTTGCCTCTTACCTTTCCTTTAAAGAGTCCTGAAGGAATGTGTGAGAGAAACGAATGATTATATTTAGATTTCTGATTGGATCCCAGTGGTTTCTCATAAGGGGTCAAAAGGTCATGTGAAAACCACGTTACAATAAATATCCTGCTGGGACATTTCTGTGGATTTATTGCAGAGCATTGGCGGTTAACACTGGTTTATGACATAATGTGCATTTTCGATATCTACCTTAAGATGCACTGAATCACAGCCTGAAAGTGCCTATTTGTCTCCATTGTGAATAAGATGTGGAATACTAGCTCTGACGTAGACATTCACACTGGAGATTTCTGCAGTGAGGTGAGATGAATCATGACAATTCAGTTTAAACAGAGGCTGATTTAACTGGATAGACTGTCACTCCTTGCTTCGGAAAATATGTTTAGTTTATTTTCTGACAAGAAAATACACAAGCATAGGGAAAAAAGTCATATTGAGTTAAACCAAATTCCCATCAAACCCAGAAATCCAGCTCCAAAAAAGCCATTAGTAGATGGCCAGAGTACAACAACAACCATTTCCAATAGCCTGTGTCTTGGAGAACGCCTGGAGGATCTTGTGAACCAGAAGTGTTACATTTGTGCTCGGTAGCCCTCAACAGTTTGCATCTACGAATTAGAGAACAGAAACATCCACCCTTTGGCATCCCTGAAAGAGTTAATGTAGTGCATGTAATATAAGAATGCAGTCTATACTGAATTCTGGTGCAGGGTCTTTGGAGCACCTGCCCTGGTCAAAATACAAGATATGGTCTTGATGCAGTGAAATGCCTACTTCAGTCTTTAAGCCAAAGAAAGCATTTATCAGGCTTTGGTATAACTTCATTGATGGTTTCTATTTGTATTTTTCTGATCCAAGAGGCTTAGTGAAGAAATAGAGAGCATGGAAAATCCAACTTGCTTGCTTTCTTGTTTAATCAAACATGTTTATTTTCGGTAGTCAGCACTGAAATAAAATTTGAGTCCTGAAAAAACCCTAAGCAAGTTACAGGTTTACAGGTTTTAGCTGTCTAGGCTTAATCTTTTTTTTTGTCAAGTGACGTATCAGTTTCATTTATAAAATTACTGTGAACTTGTTTTCATTAATTCCTTATACTTATTCTCGTGTCCAAAGCAGGTAATATTCATCTAACAATTGCCTTTGACTATTCTGTCATTTTACTAATAGGAAATTGAAATGAATGAAGCTGTTTTCCAGCCCCATGGCTACACAAATGAATGTGTATACGATCTTGATTAAATATATACCTTTACATATGAACTGTGCATACTGATGCTGGAGACCTTTCCCTCATACAACTGTTTTAGAGAGTGAATGAGGCAATTCATGTAAACAGCAGCTCACATAAATAAGTTAACATTTCACATAAGGCCAATGCTATTATATTTTAAAGGAATGCAAGACAAACCCTGAGGAGTTTGCATTTTCATGTGTATTTAAAAGTCTCGAGCACCATAAAATGTGTGACTATAACATTATTACAACCAGTACACTTGTTCTGTATCCACGCCCTTTATCAATTTTTCATTTATTTTGTGAAGCCTCTATTAGCAAGCAAAGATTTCAGAACGTCCAGATATTTTCTGGATCAGTGAACTACAAAGTGTACAATTTGATATAGGTTTCAAAAGCCTTTATCTTTTCTGACCGTTATTCCATTGAAAAAGGTAGAAAAATGTTAATTTGTAAAAATCAGAAATGGTAGAAGAAAAAAAGTGTGGTGATCCCAATTCCTGGTTTTCTTGCTTTTCTTGGGACAAAAATGCCATGAAATAAGCTGATTTAATTGTTCAGTTTGGGTCAGAACTGGAAAGGACAACAGAAAAAAAGCACACTAAATTAAATACTAACAACTTTTTGAAACAGGGTTCAGGTCTGAGAGATTAAATAGACATATCAGTTGAAGTAGCAGTAGCTTTTTGGCTTGCATCCCAAGTCAGTGCTCCTTAATTATTTATCACTTTGTCATTATTTATAACAAATGATTATGAATGGGAACACCTGTTTCACTATATCTAAACATGGTCCTTCTGTTCCTGTTCTGCTCCTATTACTTTGAAGCTACTTGGTTAGATCATTATCGCCTTCTAGCCTGAAAAAGGCTGAATTAAATAAGCTAGTGTTATGAATTGCTATGTCCTTTAACAAGAATTACCCAAACACAGAGAGGTACTATTGAATCCCAATGTACATATCTGCTAATCCGCCTTTAAATTATCATGGTCTGCCCATAGTCATGTTGGAGCAGAAATAAGTAGGCTCCTCAAAGCTTTCCTACTGTATCAGCAAAATTGTCCCTAACTATAGAAAAAAGGAGAAAAAATGGCAGGGAAAGGCAGGGATCCAGAGGGACACAGTGTCCTGCTTACTATCTGAGTTAGCTGAACACACAGGACAGCAAACTCTTCCATTTACAAGAGAAGGCTGATGAAACTAAGCTGATGGGGGAATGTCAGATGAAGTATGACCTCTGAATGGCAATTAATTTGTCTTGATCCTGTGATGGTGCAAGAGGCATACTGGCATTGTAACATAGACATTGATGTTGATTGAAAGTGGAAAGCATAGAGATCGTAGAGATCATAGACATCATACATCACATTGTGTGTTTTCCCCCATTATCATGGAAGGTCTGCCTTGATGTGGTCTCTAAACGACTGTCATTTCCATTCTCAATTAACAGAAATTATGAGACAGGCTTAGAGCATATGAAAAGCTTCTGATAGTATGAATAGGACAAAGGTTATGCTGGTGGTGGACATCATGATTAGTATGTGTTCTTGAATTGTGACTCATCTGGCTAAATCCTTGAATTCATGGCTTGGGTGTATGCTAGGTCAGCATTGAGATTCATATTGGTCTCTTAAAAAGCATGGATCCATGACAACTGCGCTACTTTGCAAAAATCTCTATTTAACAGAAGTTTATTGTCTGCGCGCGTCACAGGCACAGCGTGTGATGAGATGTGTCAGAATGTTAAAAAAAAAAAAAAAAAAAACCCCAAACAAACCCCAAAACTAAAACTGAGGATCCTAATTTAGATTTTAAAAAGAATAAAGTTACTGTTAAGCAATGAGTATGTACTTGTCAAAGCCATTTTATAATTTGTGAGGGAAGTAGACACAATATGGAGTAAAGTTACAGGAGGAAAAAGCATCTGTGCTCCTACAGTAGGCAAAGTGTTCAGCCATTTAAGCATATTACTTTTCAGTAGAAAACAATAAACACTCATGAAAATCTTATATAGTTCTTTTGGCAGAATATGGATAATAGGTAGAGCTGTTGTTGTCTCAATACAATATTTGTTAAATGTTGTCCTTTTTTGGTCTCCATGACCTAATCATGAGACTGTTGTATCATATACAGGCATATTCATCGTTTAACAAATGCTGTTACATGAAACCTGCAACTACATACAGGTATGAATCTAAAAAAAATTCTGTAAAAAATGTCCCATGAAGTTTGGAATATGAGTTTATTTCTCAAAAATGAAGACAACTGAGTGAAACTGTTGGAAAAATAAGTTGAAAGAAAAAAAAAAGGCAAACTGTGATTTTGTTACAATTTTTACATGACAATAGGCCAAATCAAAAGTCCATCTAGTCCAACAGTTTCTTTCCAGTCATGGACAGGAGCTGAAGCTTAGGAAACGATCACTTCCTGAGCAGAAAAGAAATAATAATAACTGATTCTTTCTGCCATGTGCTTTTCTACATTACAGAAGTCAACAGTTTAAATACTTCTTGGGAACAGTAATTTCTAATATCCACCAATGGAATTTACCTACTCATAATTTCAGGAGTGAAGGGTAGATCCTACTTATCCTGAGAAGTGATAAATGTACATTTTCCACAGGTTTGTGAACCTCATTTATGATCCTACCAAATACATTTCACTCATCTGTTTTTCAAAGTGAAGAATCCTTATCAATTTCCTTCATGCAAGCTATTCCATGCCTCTTATCCCCCATGTCGTTGTTCTCAGTACTCTTCTATTTCTTCTAATTTTTGTTGTGATAGTATGACCAGTACATGTGCCATTTAAAATTCATACAAGGGACCATTCAATGAAATAGAGATGTTCTTTTGTTCTTTGCCCCTTCTCTAATTGTAGCACCGTATTCTGTTTGTCTTCTGACCATACCAAAGACTGACCTTAGTCTTTCAAAGAAATACCTTTAGCAATTCCAAGTTCTCTTTCCTGAGTATTAATGACTCATTTAAAGGTTCTCATTATATACACATTTTTATAAGGTGCTTTTTTTCAAAAAAAAAAAACCAACAACAATCAAAAAGCCATAAAAATTTGAATTCTACAAAACAGAACAGCACAATACATTTCATGCAAATTTGGAACCGATTCATAAAACCCAAAGAATGATGCAGTTAGCAATTATTCATGAGGTGTACAACCTGGTAGTGTAAGTTAAAGGCAAAAAATAAATTCTGTGGTTTAGAAGAATGTGTTCAGTATGTATTGAGGGAAAAAAAGTCTACATTCTACTAAATGGATAAAATTGTTGATAACAAGGTAGATAAGTCAGAATAATTTTATAAACATTTTTGTCCTCTATTTGGAAAAAGAAAATCAGGATAAAATGCTACAACACAATATAATGCTTTCTACTCCATTAGTAACCAAGGAAGATGTTAAACTTCTATTAGTAACACATATTTGTTACCAGAAAGCTTGGATAACAATTTACATCTGAATTTTGCACAAAGGAACACTTTTAATTAGTGCCCTGAGACATAAATAAGCTCCTGATGACATTTTGAAAATACTTAAGAGCTGGAGTCCTCCTCATTTTGTCGGAGATAGGTGCCTATGCACTTAAAAAAAAATAATCTGATGAGCATCTACCTGCCTTTTACACAACTAAATACTTTATAATTTTAATTAAAATCTTTTACAACTAATAATTATACCATTAACTAATCCCTTCTGGTGGCTAAATTGAACACCTGCCTTTAATTATGATGACTTGGAAAAAAGAAGCAGCCTGAAGATTAGAGGATTGTAGAATCGGAAATGCAGTGTTGCACAAGTATATTTTGTTTAAATAAAACCATCTTATCAGACAAGTGCCCAATTATCATTTGTATCAGAAAATATTTAATTTTATTCTTATTTGCTTTCAGCAAACATTAATTTCGGTGCACGTAATGCAGAAAAGCAATGATCCTGAAAGCAGAAATCTTGGTTATAGATGATTTGGAAGATTTAGGGAATCAAAATTACTTTTCTTCTTATTGAAATGGTTTCTATTCTCTGATTGTGCTTGTAGACTATGGGCAAATGCTCAACAACATCAGCCTCTATTAATCTGTGAGCAAGGTAGCTTAGTAAGAACCGTACTACAGATTAGAAACTGCTTATAACAAAACAAAGCAACTTAACGATCCCAGGCACTGTTTAAATCTGAGTGAAAAAGTACTCTCAACATTTGGACAATAGAGCTGCAGTTTCAATCTATCCTGGAAAGCTTAAATTATACCTGAATTTTTGGCAATCAAAAATATTCCTACAATGTGGATGATGTGGGCTATCAAATTGAAATCACTTACTCCTTCTATATGGGTATTGTGGGCTGGATAGATGACTTTTACTAAAGAATTAGGCTAAATATGTTCTTTACACCATGCACATTTTTGCTTTTTGAATAAAAATACATAAGAATGACTTTTGAAAAAACCGTATCTCAGCTTGTGTGCAACACTAGTGATTTTCATAGGCTGGCAGAATCATAGGCTACATCTGTAACATCTGGAAGAGGAAACTAGATGGTTCAACTGGGGTTCAAACTTGGCATTGGCAAAAAACCGTGTACACAGTTATGTTGTCAGTACAGACCCTTTCACATGTAAGTAAAACAACGGATTGGAAGGGACCTCTGGAGATTGTCCAGTCAAACTTTCCACTAAAAAATGCCATTTTATATGTTAAAACACTTTGTTTGGGGCCTCATCCGGTTGAGTTTTGAAAAACGGGAAAGCTGAAGATTGCACAACTTCTCTGTTCTCCTGTTCTTGTCGTCAGTCACTCTCATTGTGATTTTTTCTTCTCTTTCTCCTTATATTTAACCAGAATTTTCCTTTTTGCAGCTTGTTTTCACAGCCTCTTGCGCTCTGAGAAGAGCTTTGCTTTGTCATCTCTATAGTTCTCTGTTATGTATTTGAAGACAAAAGTCTCCTCACCATTTTCCCCTCACAGCCGAATAAACCAGCTCCCTCAGCCTCTCCCTGTATTTCTTCAATTCCTTAGTTTTCCTTGGCATATTGGATTGCATTTACTGATGTAGGCCATTGCTTGCCACGATAGGTTCTCTAGCCATCATGCTCCCAGCTGTGACTAGCATCCAAGATTCCTTCACTTTGGAAATTTTGTAAATTTTGTAAATTTATTATTATGAAATTCCATTAGAACCTCTGAATAAGAGCAGAAAAAAATATTTTTATTGCTTCTAGGGTAAAATCATCTGAATTTCTCTTCAGGCTGGATATCTTAACTTTGAAAAACTATGCATTATTAAGCTGTGTAAATGTCCTTTGCAGTGTTCAGCTTTGCTTCTGTGTCAGCTGTCTCCTAATTTCCCCGTAACTCTGCTCTCTATTGAGCCATGGAGTTCTTGCTTTATTGTTCAGTGCTTCGATTTCTATTACTATGAACCCTCTACTCCCTCCACTTGTGCTTCCTTCTTCTAGAAAGTTTGGAATACTAAATAAAGAGTTATAAACTCAATCTAAAAATATTTTGCAGGGGTTTTATGTGTTTCAATAATTCACTACTACCATGAAAATGAGGAATAGTCTACAAAAATAGTATTAAAAAGAGAAGCAAAGGCAAAAGAATATTGAAACCAAGGATGAAGCCATTATATTTCACCAGTTGATGCTATTTCAATAAATCAGCTGATCTGCACAATAAATATGAAAGATAAACCAGATGTTTCAGTCATCACTTCAAATCTTCAGGACTAGCAGATCAAAACCTGAATCTAAATTTTGCATCTTCTTAAGTATTTATAACAAAGTGCTGGATGTTAACATCTTTAAGTGTGTAAGATTCAGAATCAGGGCAATGATCACATCTCAGAGACACTTCTAGATAGTAAGTTGGATTTTGGTTTATATTTTTTTCTTTAGCTTACTGTGACTGTGCTAAAGGTAGCATACCTGGCCCTGTGCAGATGTCCCTCAGCACTAGAGAGTCTTTGGATGATGAAGAATGATTGAAGAGGTACTTTTAATTAGTCATTTCCCATGAGAGGGAGGATGATTGTCCTCAAACCCAGGAAATTCCAGCTGTCGGCATGAAGGTATTATTTGCAAAAAGTACATGTTCGACAGCTGTTAAAACCCAAGTTTACTCCTGAGCTGCATATTTAATATGTTTACAACATAAATAAAGATTTAACCCATTATCTTTATGTAATATCATCTTTCAGTGATGACCCAGAGAACTGCCACCTGAGCCCAATGAAATACATAATCAAAAGCACTTAAAAAACAGGTTTGGAAGGATGTGGCACAACATTTGTTTCTGATGTGAAACCTCACTCCTCTGGAAAGTCAAATTTGCTGGGATAAATTCCTTGATTTTTTTTTGGTTTGTGCAGTGCCTTCTTCAGACACATCACCCCCTTTCACAAGGTCACTTTGAAATGAGCCACCAGGTAAACTGCAGTTAGAGAAACAGAAGGGAAGTGAGAAACTCATGCAAAAGTCCTTGACCTATAGAAAGTGATGGGCATTGCAGCGATGACAATAGAGAGAGCATGATGGGAAGTTTCAGTAGAGACACTCACAAGGAAATGTAGGAAAACTGGCAAATATTGTAAATGACTGGTATAAAATATTGCTCTTCCTTCAACGCAAAGCCACAGTGTACTATGTAAGAAATTCCAGTTATTATATCTAATTACAAGGAAGTGTAAATCACCATGGATTTTTATTTCTAAATCCTAACTTTAATAAAAAAAATAATTAACATCTACACAGAATATTCTGGTGAAGCCTACCTGAAATATTACATTGATTTCCAGGGTATCATATAGCCTGGCTGAAATGAATGTGCAGTAAGATGCTTGGAGAAAAGAAACTGAAAGAATGAGCAGGCTAACAATATTTATTTGTGAAATGTCCCAATTATGTATAGCTTCATCCAAAGGATAAAGGCTTTTCCTCTAATGTTTGCTCCTAATAACATTAAGGTCTTGAATCTTCAGTGCACTTAAAAGCAGTTTTAAAATTTCTTTGCAGTTTAGGGATGGATTTTAGCTTATATTTCTGCATTTTGTTAAATTAAAAAAAAAATAAAAATACATGAGTACTTAAGAATGTATAAAGTTATGAAGGGGTCAGAGTGCCATGGGGTACCATGGAGAAAATATTTAGGATGTCAAATAAAATATATGAAACAAGGAAAAAAAGGCTGAATATGGAAAAAGTTAGAACATGTAAAAATCCAAAAGAAAATACACACTATTTGATAATCTTTAAAGCAGGATATTAAGGCAGTGGGAAATATTTTATTCTGTCTGGAAAAGTAATGATCTAATACTAAATCTTTTCTTTCCTTCAGAAGCAATGATGTATAATTAGGTGTAGTGATATGCATCTTATTATAGACAACATCTGATTCATACATGTTTATATCAATTGAATAGGAGCTGCTATACTGTGGTATTTACTCAGAAGACTGAATACTAATAGAAGATTAAACAGGCACCGAGCTGGGAGGTTGTAATAAGACCCCTTCTAAATATACAGAAGGGTGAATTTTGGACACTGAAAGACTGAGTATTGAGTCAATCTAATCTAAGCTTTCCTAACCTGATGCAGCTCCATCTCAAAAACAAATGCTCATAGCTGCCAGCGAGGGTTTTTTGTACCTTCACTACTCTGAGAAGATGAGTTACCCACTTCACTGCTGAAATGATTGGTAATCTCCTAATTTCCATATACCTTCAGGGTCAGAATTACTGACAGCTAAATACACTCAGAGATGCCTTGGGGAGTCCTGAAAGGCACCAGAAGTGAATCCACTTCCAAATTGGTTTTCCATAGTTGTTTATGTTTCCCTTCTCTATCTAGGATATCACAGATACTCTGGGTTTTGAATGTACGGTGGGAAAGTATTTTTGTCTATAAGATTTTTAGAGAGAGATTGTAGTAGGGTCTGTGAGCCCAAGTAAAAAGGACCGATGTAGTGTGAAATTAGAGTTGAAAGTGATTAACACAATGGAAAGGTTCTGCCCTGTAACTCTTCAATGACCTTCAGATCTGATATGTAAATGTGTAGCAAAGCAGATCAAGCAGAATTTGTACGGCTAAGATGGAAATTCTCTTTCACATAGCACATATAAATTATTCAGGCATTGCTTATATCTGTATTTACCGCTCAGCTATCTCAGCCTTCTCCCCCCGCCCCGGTTTTCTTTTCTGCTTCTTTGGAAGGCATTGCTCTTTCTTTCTGAGGTAGTAAGGAGAAGCTGTATCCCTGCTTCTAACAAGACATGCCAAATTCATATTTTGAATCCTCTGTAACCTGCCACTGAGATTTGATGATGGCTTTACTGCAGCAAACACCTTTGATTTTGGATGTTTTAAAGAGGAAAACCCTTTCCTTCCTTCCCTTTCCATTTGTGTCAATAGAAGATCCCACTTCAGCCAAGTACATGAATATATATGTAATTTTACACACCTGAGGGCTCATGCTTACTTAATTTACCATGTTTTAAGGCTGGTGAAGAGGACGGTAGGACTTTTCTTGCCTTTTTTTTTCAAATGGTTATGCGGATTTGATTTTTTCTAGCAGGTGGGTCAGGCATAAACCCCCACAGCAACTCGGGAAGCTTGGCGTCCTCTTACGGCTGCCTACCTTCTGAGGAGCCCTACAACACTGGTACGTGCATTAAATCATGTAGACACTGACCTGCAGGTCGTATGAAAAAGCAGTCACAGGCGAGGCGGTGACATGGAGCCCTTGAATGGGTCCATGGTTGTTCCCACTCTATTGAAGTCAAGAAACTTCTATTCAAACCCAGAATTTTCTATGACAAAATATCAAATAGGTGGGTGCGAGAAGATAAAGTGCTAGATTAAAATGGATGCAAACAGCGGAATCTGTGTATAGAGCCAAATTCAGATTTCATTAAAGTGATCTGGAAGATATCGCCTCTAACACGATCAGGATGGGGGTCTGGGCAGAATTGCAACAGTGAAATCCTGTCCATATAGGCTGTGCCGAGCAATAGGCATTTAAGAGCATTGTAATGTTAAAAATACCTTCACTTCTGTGGTGATTTTAATCTTACATAGAAATGTGTTCAGTAAAAACATGAGTACAGTTAAACAACTGTTTCTTCTCCTTCACTTTTATCACCATTGATAGAATAATAATAATCAGGAAGCAGATACAAAGGTAAAGCCAAGCTGTTAAGAAGCTAAACCACACAAAATAATAGTGCTTCCTGTGGCTGTACTTTTCTTCATATTTTCTACTAATATTTTTTATTATCCATAAACGACAGTGCTTCATAAGAAATAAGCAAATATTGTGAAGGTGTTTCCATAAACATTCATTCACCATATGAAATGTATTCATGCCATTATTTCTTGCCCTGGTGGGTGTGCTTTCACAGACAACTTGTGTTAGTATAATGCTAGAGGAAAGAGAATTTTAAGCTTCCTTAATTTCCCTGAGGAAAAAAAAATAAAAAAATAAAAGAAATCACACAGCTTTCCCACAAGTTTATTGACAAATCAGTAATAGTGAAATTATCAGGTGATTTCTGTAATAGCTCATAAGTATGTATAGACATACACAGTGAAACACACATGGAGACATTACAGTTGGATAAGCAATAAAAAAAGGAAAATAACAACCTGCTTGGTGACACCTTTATTCTTAGATTCAAATGCAGCTCTGCAGTTTTCAGGCAACAAAAATATCAAACGCAACAGAAGTGTATTTGTATTGAAAGGAGTCACCGTGATATTTATGATGAAGGAAAATTAAGAGCAAGTGACCAAGGCAAAACTCTCACAAATGCAATGAGAATAACTTGAGCCGAAAGAGCCCCAGGCCCTATAACCTGTCACCAAATAAAAGTTGTTTACTTGCTTTGTCCGTTTACGTGCAGGATGCGCTAGCTGTGACTGTCTGCACCTCCCCAGGGTACAAAGGTGAGGATCAACCCCCCTCCAAGTGCAGTGGGAAGAAATTCAGTTCCCACAGCATGGACGCTCCTCTCCACAAGCTCAGGACTCACAACACTAAAAGTAAATCACTGCGATGGGAGGTGATATAAAGCCAGATTTGATGCACACCTGCTAAACAGCAAGATCAAACATCACAATAGGCCCCTCAGTCCTCTTTTCTTCCTCGTCTCTGATCTGCTATTATTTCTATTCCCCAGTTCATGCTTTAAAAAAAAAAAAAAACAATGTGGTAAGTATTACCTCCATTCCTGGTTTAAGATAATTGAAGCTAATAATAATATTAAAGCAAGCATGCATTTTCTTCACAGTGTCTTGGCTTTTTTCAGTATCTTAGCTTTCTACACTGTTTGGTAATTTATTCTAAAAATCCATTAAAGGCTTAGTAATTTCCAATAATGAGCACATTATCGTGAGTATTCCTGTACCCAAAACCTTTAAAATAGAATAGATAGGAGGGAAAAACAAAAGTAGCAGATGATTGTTGCAGATGATCGTTGAAGCTGGACCCTAATATCTGCTCATAATTATTCTGATGCTATTAATTCTATCGCATTAATTCTACTGATATGATTAGTTACTTGTGCTTTCACTAGGAAATTTAAGAAGGAGGAGGTCAGGCCTCAAATATTTCCTTTCTTATTAGAGACTACAGAGATAATCCAGGATTTATGGAGGTTTTTTGGGCTTTGAGGCAGTAGCTACTGATGGATGAAATGTTTTATGTATTGGAAAGGGAAGGGAAACAGACAAAACAGAGCAATGCATTTCTGCACAGTCTCTTGAGCGAGAAGCATAAATGTCTGGTTATTATTTCTGATTTGCTTTCAACTCTTCAACTCAAGTTTAAAGATGCTACAGAAAGATTAAGCCTTAGAATTGTCTGTCTCAGATGTTATGGATGTAAATGTATTTCATTAAAGGAGGAATGTGTTTAAATAGGAAAAGTAATCAAGTGAAATCTCAGCTCATAGACATCAATGGAAGCTTTCACATTGCTTTCAGTGGAGACAGCTTTTCACCGAGATGTTTCATTTAGAAATCAAGTCAAAACCTCTTTCTTTTTTCTCCCATCTCTGTATTTCAGAAAAAAAAAATAAAAATGAGTCACTGAAGCTCACTGAACAAAAAAATATTAAAAATCCGGATGAATCTTATTCAACTATGTAGCTGTGCCAGTGAAAGAGAAAAATGGTTTTGGAAATTTCCCTGCATTTTAGCACTATTATTAGCTGTAGCCCCTAGATGGTGCTGCTACAAACGGTCTTGGGAGTCAACCGAACACATAGACAATTAGACCGAGGAAAAGCTATTTATCATTTGTGGTGAAATTTACACCAAAATTTACCTTGTTCTTTACCTGAAAGTCCATGCTTAATATTTATTTTTTTTTAAGTGTGTAAGGAGCATGCAAAAATCATACTTGTGAAAATAACATTAAATTATGCTAAAGGATGTCAAACTTCATATCAGAAATGTGAAAATATCTGCATCATCTTATGAACCCCTTTTAGTATTACAGGTTAGTTATGAGGCATAGTTGGCTAAAAGTTGGGTGGCGTTTTGTGGGTTTTCTAAGGTTATGATTGACCTCATGTAACTTTCAGGGTGGGGTTCAGTTCCATATTCAGACACGAGAATTTATATAACTCTATGTGATCTATGTGTCCTTGTCATTCAGCTAGTGCTCCGATGAGACACAAATCTTCTGTGTTATATCCATGACACCCGTGAGGATGTCTCAGGTATACCAGGATATCTCAAATGGTACAAGAAATCGGTATATAGACAGATGAATCCTGATCCAGAGATTAGGTTAGATGAAATCCACATGTAATTCGAAGACACTGAGGAACTGAATAACCAATGTTGTGCTGGAGAGCTTGGAAATCAAGGGCAGAAGATAGCAAAAATATGCTCTTGCCTATGCTGAAAACAAAGTACTTCATATTCATGGAAACACATTATACAGTAATAGGAAGCCATCAGCTTTGATTGTCTCTCTGCTTCTTTCACACCTCCTAAACTATAAGGACCGAACTCAAGAGACAAGCTGACTTTGAAATCTAGCTATTAAATTTGCTTGCAATCATCTGGAAAGGGAATAGCACACAAAGAAACCAAACTATAAACATGTTCCCTGGAGACAAGTTTAGGATAAGACATTGTCATTGTCACAGAAAGTTAAAGAAAGGAGAGAACTTTGCATTGAAGAAGGTAATTTCTTTTCCATGTCTGGCTATAAGATTATGTGGATGAGGTGACAAACAAAGTGTGAAGGAAGGGGTATGTTAGTATTTGCCAGTAATATTTGTGCCCTGCTGAAAGTGCAACTTGGAAAGGGTGCTCAGGTGAATTCCTCAATGGGAGGTGATGATACGTACATGCTTATTCCTATGTTGGCGTTAGCCAATGTTGTCTTTGGACATCAAAAATTTGTGTAAGAAAAGGCCACTCAGAGGAAGTCCAACCAATAATCCATTGTTCTGTTCATTATTCACCCTGCATGGAGTGACTGCAAAACAAATTGAAAATATTCTCTTTTCTCAGCTGCATTGTTTTTATAGCCATTTTGCCTGAGTGTCCTTACACAAGCGCTTGGAAGAAAAAAAGGTCTAGTGAATTTATGGCAACATAAGATCCATCATCCACAGGATCTTTATTTTATACCATTGTCAGAGCACCAGAGGTTGTAAGTCATAGTTGTCATCAGTGTACTAGAGTACCTGACAGGTTTCCCTGTTCTTTCTCCAGTGACATTTTGATATTTTGGAATTTTTATTGTGATCTGTGAGCGTGTAGGTGAACGAGTAGCTCATGTGTAAGTCATGAGATGAGACCAAACAGCAAAAGCAAAGGCCAGCAGTGGTATCAGAGATGAGCCCCCTCCCTCCAATCTATAAATGCAAAAAGCAGTCTGAGGATGAGTAGGTAAGATACCTACTATGTAAAATATGAAAATGTGCAAATAGCTACTGCATATCTACATATCTACTTAGATAACTCAATTTCCTATATAACTGAGAAGAAAAAAATACATCAGCTAATGTTAAAAAGCACAGATTTTTTAAATAGCAATCATATTAAAAGAAAGATAAACATCGTCAAGGCTGGTTTGGGAAGTAGATCTGAGACGTCTGAACACCTCATGCCTAGCAATAAATGCAGGTGGTATCAAGTGCCAAAGGAAGGAAAATATCTAAAAAATCTACATAAACATCATATTTTTACAGGCTGAGCTAAAAGGAAACTATTTTGTCATACAGTCCATTTCTACCAACCCCCCCCCCCCCCCCATATGAATAAGGATCCATTTTGGAAAGAAACAAAAATAAAAAAAAAGAAAATAATAAGGTGTCTGTAAAATTCCATTGCTTTTTTTGTGCATCCTGATGTGATTTCCATGATTTGGGGCAATTTTTCCCGTTGCCTGTTCTTTAATTTGCCACGAGAAACCTGCAGCCGCACTTAGAATGGAGGTGAAAGACAGGATGATATAAATAAAAAAGACAGGGACATGCCAAAACTCCAGGGATACTTCATACAGCACCCAGATAAAGGTTTTTAAAGCATTTTCTAAAGGCTAACCTGTCTCTAGTCCCTTCTCCCACAATGGCTTAATGTTATCCAAACGAAGGTCATTCCAGTTGAGAAAAGGGCAAAGAACCACACACATTTCTTTGTAGTACGATGAATAACATAGGTCAGAAATGCTTTCCATGCATCACTTGTACAGGACGTTAGTATGAGGTTAGGATGTAACAATATATATCCAATCAACTTTGTATTTACCTCCGAGGTAGACCAGCGTTACCTCAGGGAATCTCTCTCCAAAGACATGAAGTTTTCCTGGCTGTGTCTCCTGGTGTGGGCTGGGCTATGCGTGAGTCTGGGTCAGAGCCAGAGCACCAGCAAGCATATAATCTGCACTGAGAAGTTTAACATTTCCAGCAAATAACCCCAAAGACTGTTGTACCTCTGTACTCAGCACTGGTGAGGCCCCACCTCGGGTAGTGTGTTCAGTTTTGGGCCCCTCACTGCAAGAAAGATATTAAGGTGCTGGAGTGGGTCCAGAGAAAGACAATGAAGCTGGTGAGGGGTCTGGAGCACAAGTCTTGTGAGGAGCGGCTGAGGGAGCTGGGGGTGTTCAGCCTGGAGAAAAGGAGGCTGAGGGGAGACCTTCTCGCTCTCTGCAACTACCTGAGAGTGTAGCAAAGTGGTGGTCAGTCTCTTCTCCCAAGTAACAAGTGATAGCACAAGAGGCATTGTACTCAAGTTGTGCCAGGGGAGGTTTAGACTGGATATTAGGAAAAAATTCTTAACCTAAAGGGTTGTCAAGCATTGGAACAGGCTGCCCAGGGAAGTGGTGGAGTCACCTTCCCTGGAGATACTTAAAAGATGTGTAGATGTAGTGCTGAGGGACATGGTTTAGTGGTAACTTGGCAGGGGTTGGTTGATGGTTGGACTTGATGATCTTAAAGGTCTCTTCCAGCCAAAACGATTCTGATTCTACTATTATTTTGAGATAACACCACACTGCACAAGGAAGACTGAGCTCGGCTCCCACTTAATCCCTACCAATGCAGGTAGTGACCCCTCTACATGCTGCCTTGAGAAGATGAAATGCAGAATAGAGTATGGCTGACTTTCTTGTAATCCCGTCTCTTAAATTTTGCAGAAATGAGGTCCACAGCCACAGCACAGCTTGGTACTGCACTCCCATAGCGTCAAATCTGCAAACACGAAGATGAGATTTAACCACAGCCAGTTGCTGGCTTTCACCTCTTGAGCCCTTCCCGTTTTCTCCGCACTGTGTGTGCTATACAGCATGCTCTTTCTGTGGGTTTAACGGGATTACACTCCAGCAGTAATGCTACGGCTGTTGGCCGTGCTGCAGGGAGGGTGCAGCAGGATAGGGCTGTACAATACCTCAGGTTGGAGATCTGCCTTCCCCTGTGTTACAGCTTCGGCTAGGGCCAGCAATGAATACGTAGAGAAGTAAAGGAAATATGTCTGTTAAAAAGCAATCCTTTTTCTATACCTCCCACATTCCGGGAATCGATTTAGGATTTCCTAGGTGACAGGTAAGGCCAGTTATAAGGATAACTGGCAGGTTGAGATATTTTTGCCTGCTAGGCCTCTGGCACAGATTATAGTTAATGTTAGTGACATGGCAAAATTAAATGTGGGTCCATCTCCCATCATTAGGAAGCTTGTCTTCCCATAGTAATTTTTGAGATTATAGGAAGCCTTTTTCCCAAGTTCATTTTTGTGGCTATATTGTGACTTTGACTCCTCATGAATGACTGGAAAAAGGGTGTTACACTCTTGGCCAGTCACTCGAGGGGAAGAGTATTTGTGAATGTGTGCATTAAAAAAAACAAATTTTCAGGGTGGGGCTATCTGGTGGAAGGTTTTGACAGCCAGCTACAGATATTATTCCACATTCAAGCACCTTACATCGCTCCACTTCGCGTAACACCAATCAGATGAAGCTCTGTGTCCACAGTCATGTTTCCTTTGTGTCTGTTAGGATTGCCAAGCAGTTGTCGTACCTTGCTGTATTACTCAGCCCCCCAATGCTGAAAATAACTTCTGTGAGTCATACAGATGGAGCTTCGATACCTGTACATTCAGCCTCCACAACATTGCTCACTGAAACCTACAGAGGCTTAAAGAGAGGCTCATGAGATGTTGGCATTCGCAAAAAAAAAAAAAAAAAAAAAAAAAGAATCACAGAACCTCAGAATTACAGAATCACAGAATCTTCATGGTTGGAAAGGACTCTTAAGATCATCGAGTCCAACCAAACAACCTACAATCTCTGCCACTAGAGCATGCCCTGAAGTGCCGCATCTAGATGTTTCTTAAACACCTCTAGGGATGGTGACTCAACCCCCTCCCTGGGCAGGCTGTTCCAGTGCCTGACCACTCTTGCAGTCAAGTAATTCTTCCTAATGTATAATCCGAACCTCCCCTGCCGCAGCTTCAGACCATTTCCTCTGGTCCTGTCATTATTCACCTGGGAGAAGAGGCCAACACCCACCTCTCTCCAGCCTCCTTTCAGGCAGTTGTAGAGGGCAATGAGGTCTCCCCTCAGCCTCCTCTTCTCCAAGCTAAACATGCCCAGCTCCCTCAGCCTCTCCTCATATGACCTGGTCTCCAGACCCCTCACCAGCCTGGTGGCTCTCCTCTGGACACGCTCCAGCACCTCAATGTCCCTCTTGTACAGAGGGGCCCAGAACTGAACACAGCACTCGAGGTGAGGCCTCACCAGTGCCGAGTACAGAGGCACCATCACTTCCCTGCTCCTGCTGGCCATGCTATTCCTGATACAAGCCAGAATGCTGTTGGCCTTCTTGGCCACCTGGGCACACTGCTGGCTCATGTTAAGCTGGCCATCCACCTGCACCTCCAGGTCCTTTTCTGCTGGGCAGCTTTCCAGCCACTCTTCTTTGAAAAAAACAAAACAAAAACAAAAACAACCCCCCCAAAAAAAAAGCTCAAAGCAAATTCTTCCTTGAAGTTACTGGATTTCTATGCCTTTAATATAAACCCAGAAAAGATTCAAGAGGGCAGGTGATGTCAGTTGCAACTCTGCTTCCTCCAGTTTCTCACAAAAGCATTTCCCTAAGCTAACGTGCTGTTTTAAAAGTCAAATCTGGGGATTATTTGCTACACATTTCTTGTAAAATCAATGAGGAGAAAAATATACCTAAAACCCCACATTTTATTACAGCTCAGAAATTCTTCAGTGCCCTAAGCCAGCCTGTATATTGTAATTTGTGCTTTCCAGCCACTCTTCCCCAAGCCTGTAGCGTTTCTTGGGGTTGTTGTGACTGAAATGCAGGACCCGGCACTTGGCCTTATTAAACCTCATACAGTTGTCCTTGGCCCATCGATCCAGCCTGTCCAGGTCCCTCTGTAGAGCCTTCCTACCCTCAAGCAGATCAACACTCCCACCTAGTTTGGTGTCGTCTGCAAACTTACTGAGGGTGCACTCAGTCCCCTCATCCAGATCATTGATAAAGATATTAAACAAAACTGGCCCCAAAACTGAGCCCTGAGGGACACCCAGAGGATTTCACCCCATTAATCACAACTCTCTGGGTACGGCCATCCAGCCAGTTTTTAACCCAGCCAAGAGTACACTTGTCTATGCCATGATTCACCAGCTTCTCCAGGAGAAGGGGAGGTGTGGGGGACGGTGCCAAAGGCCTTACCAAAGTCCAGATAGACAATGTCCACAGCTTTCCCCACATCCAGAAGGCGGGTCACACGGTCATAGAAAGAGATCAGGTTGAAAAAAGAAAAAAGGAGCTGTTCCCACGAACATTAAATGTACTCGCAAAGCAGTCCACAGTTCCTTTTACATAAATCCCACCTGAGCTAAGGTGAGATAAGGATACTTGTTCTTATCTGAGCTGTTCACTCTGTGTACAGAAATACATTGCATGCTAAGTTCAAAGCCAGGACTATGATTTTACCAGAACACACTGAGGAAGGATTAGTGTCAGAGTTTGTGTTTGTGAAAGCATTTATAAAAAGAAATCAGAGCATTACACTTGGTGTTTGTAGAGCACAAAGGAAAATGCATTAGGTTTTTAAAAGGTGGGGTCAGTCTTTTTAAATACAGACATCTAAATTGCATGTTACACTCAGAAAACACCCTGTTAGTTTATGCAATCTCAATAAATTACTGTGTATGTATTGTTTTCAATCTTATGTACAGTTTTCTTTAAGATTATACATGTTATGAACTCAGAAGATATCCTTCCCTCATCTGCCTAGGTGTTGTATTGCATTTATCCTCTGCAACATGTTGAAGGATCTCAGTATCACTACTCTTTGTTCTGCTGGCCCTTCTCTGACAAGAACATATGAAGCCACTAAACCATTGAAATGGGAACCCTAAAGCTCAGATGGGCATATGAAATTAAGGAGGAAACTCCTAGCTTATATGATATAATGTGATCATTCTGAAAAAAATGTGCTTTTTCTCTCCCAAAGCTCCAAATGGCTATCCTATCTTAAAGGGCTGAATGTTCCTCCTCGTCTTGCAGACCTGGCGGATCACAAGGATGCTAGCATTGAGCACCAGGAGGTAACCCAGACTTCCAAGCTGTCCAGTCAAGCTGAAGAAGGTATGAAAAGAAATATGAACTCCAAATCTACTATCAAGATAGTGTCTAATAGCTAGACTCCCAGTCTTGGCTTATACGGTATGAAAATTGCAGCAAATTGCAGCAAAGAACATCAGGAGTCTGATGCAATTTAGAATAGTAAGAGGGCCTCAATGCATAAGAACACATAAGATTCTGCTGCTTTAACTCACAAATTATGCCTACTTAGTGTGGCTGTAAAATAAAAAAAACCACTTTAGATAGAAGGAAACTAGAAGAATTTTCAGGAAAGATTTAACAAGATATTCTAGGAAGTCCAGGTTGGAATACCCTACAAGAAAATTCATAATATCAGCACTCAAGTCTTTTGTTTCATTTATTAGTGGAAAATTGTGAATTACTCCAAAAATAGAGTCCTGGAGGTTATTAATACAAAATCGGAGTAAATAGAAAATCAGACTTATTTCTTGTGGTCAAGCCTTCCAGGAAAATAGTACAAAAGAACAATTTGTCAGCATGTCCCAAGGAGGATGATGAAAATACATTCAGGTAGCATGTATGACACTAGCTTTTAGGACCAATACTATAATATAATGGATGCCACTTTATACTACAGGCAAGAGGCACACCTGATGTTCTGAAATCCAGTCGTCTTCATCTCATTTACCTATTAGTGAAATCTAATTTGGAACAATACAGAGACTAAAACAATGAATATAAATATTTCCTTAAGTCTGAATGATTGAAAGGTTTTGATAAACTGGACTACATGCAATTGGTATGGTTACTGCATGCCCAAAAGTAAATCTGCAGCTGCTTTAAATGGGGCTGTGCTAACAGACACCACTGGAACATTCGGTAGATAGATTCTGTGCAAATGAGAACAGCCCTTGTTGCTGTTCATCTTCAGTAAACGTGCTAAATAAACAAGTGGCAACTGTTTAATATGTAATAACTTTTTTTTCACTGTCTTTTAAAATCAACTTGAATGCTCATTAGGGAACCTAAACTGAGATGTGTTAATAGGAGTGTCACATTTTCAGGCGATAACCCAACCATTAGCACGTGTCACTGATACAAATCTATTTGTTAAGCTACATTATAATTCTGAAAGAATTTGTAACCATAATAGCAATAAGCCTTCTTGTAAATAAGCTGCTTGTTTGTGACTGAGGAGAACAGAGAGATACAAATCATATCTTTTTAGAATTATTTTGGAATATCTTCCTGTTTTCTGAAATTTAAAATACCCCAGGATTACGTGTTCCAGGATATTTAGCATTTTTAAGTCCAAGAAATATATTCTGAGAGCAGCTGCTAGTACAAATTTAATATAAATAATCATGCTTCATTTTCTGTGCCGATGGACTCTGTATTGGGTTAGCGTGGCAAGGTTTTGGTAGCAGGGGGGCTACAGGGGTGGCTTCTGTGAGAAGCTGCTAGAAGCTTCCCCCATGTCTGGTAGAGCCAATGCCAGCCAGCTCCAAGACAGACCCACCACTGGCCAAGGCCGAGCCCATCAGCAACGGTGGAAGCTCCTCTGGGATAACATAGTTAAGAAGGGGAAAAAAAACCAAAAACCAAAACTGTGCAACTGCAGCTGGAGAGAGGAGTGAGAATATGTGAGAGCTCTGCAAGACACCAAGGTCAGTGAAGAAGGAGGGGGAGAAGGTGCTCCAGGCGCCAGAGCAGCGATTCCCATGCAGCCCATGGAGAAGACCATGGTGAGGCAGGTTGTCCCCCTGCAGCCCATGGAGGTCCACAGTGGAGCAGAGATCCACCTACAACCCATGGAGGACCCCATAACAAAGCAGGTGGATGCCTGAAGGAGGCTGTGACCCTGTGGAGAGCCCATGCTGGAGCAGGCTGCTGGCAGGATCTGTGGTCCCAATGAGAGAGCAGCCCACGCTGGAGCAGGTTTGCTGGCAGGGCTTTTGACTCTGTGGGAGACCCACGCTGGAGTAGTCTGTTCCTGAAGGACTCTGCACCCCATGGAAGGGACCCACACTGGAGCAGTTTGTGAAGAACTGCAGCCCATGGGAAGGACCCACATTGGAGAAGTTCATGGAGAGCTGTGTTCTGTGGGACGGACCCCATGCTGGAGCAGGGGAAGAGTGTGAGGAGTCCTCCCCCTGAGGAGCAAGGTGCGGCAGAGACAGCATGTGATGAACTGACCACAACCCCCATTCCCCATCCCCCTGTGCCGCTCAGGAGGAGGAGGTGGAGAAATCAGGAGCGAAGTTGAGCCCAGGAAGAAGGGAGGGGTGGGGGGAAGTTGTTTTAAGATTTAGTTTTTATTTCTCATTGTCCTACTCTGATTTGGTTGGTAATATATTAAATTAATTTCCCCAAGTCAAGTCTGTTTTGCCTGTAATTGGTGGGTGATCTCCCTGTCCTTATCTTGACCCACAAGCCTTTTTTAATATTTCCTCTCCCCTGGTCAGCTGAGGTGGTGAGTGATAGAGTGGCTTTGGTGGGCACCTGGTGTCCAGCCAGGGTCAAACACACCAGACTCACAGAAGGGCCAACCTCAATTAAGGGTGTAAGCTTCTACAACAATACTGAAGGAGACATCAGGCAGCCTAACTGTGAACACCCATTACTGAATCTGAAATCACCACATTTAAAATGAGACTTTGTCTTACATAACTCAAACAAGGTGTGTACAAGAACACACACTTCTGAAACTCCCTACCTGCTGTTCCCAGCCATATGCACTTAATACTATATTTTAAATTAAAAGATGACTTCTCATGTGGAATGTAAAATTTGCCTACCAACCAGGAATCTTTTTGGTTTGCTGGCAGGAGTGATACCAATATAAAATCAATTAAAAATATAATCAATTAAATTTACATTTATCAATCCCTATGTCAGGAACATGAGAACACTAATTAGCCTTAATTGCCTTGCTCAGCCTCACCTGGGGCCTTCACCTTCCTTCCTTGCACAGGGTCCCTTTCTGAAGGTATGCCTGTCTCCTGCCTTGTCCTGGCTGGACCTCGGACCTATGTTTTAGGTAGCCTATCTCCAGTCATGTCTCTGGTCCCATCTTCTGGATGGACTTCTGGCCTATGTTACAGCCCTGTCTTGTGCTGCTCCTGACTTTACTCCCTAGAAAGACCCTGGACTGAGTTACCATTATCTATATATCTATATATGTATATACACATGCTATGAATATGTAAAATGTCTGTATAAAAACACATTTGACTGCATCTATCTGTCATTTCCCTCTCTAAGTTTACTGAGTAGCATAAAGTTTGAAAAAAAAAAAGGAAAAAAAAGGAAAAAGAGAAGAAACATATAAAATTAATCGTGTTTATCTATATGGTTTTATGCAATATACGCTGAAACCCCATAATTCTCCTTTCCAAACATCTTTATAGCTTCTTACAGGGCAAGGACCATGTCTTCATGTGTGTTAACTATATTCCATCCATTCCAAAGATTTTTGCGCTTCTCCAAGGCCTCTTTATTTCCTATGGAAGGAGTAAATTTGCCTGAGGTTGGGGTCAGGGAATGGACACAAAGAATAATTGCCCTAATAGGAGAGCAAAAAGAAGATCTAGAGGACTAAAATCCAATTGTTTGATTCCTAGATGATTTTAAGTCCATAAAAGCCATTTGCTTTAACCTGGACCTCGTATATCTTCTCTCTCCACCCTGTGCTTGAGTCAAGGCTTTGTTGAGCTTGACGAACCATAGCAAGTTTGTAAGTCAAAATTCTTTTCTTCCCGTCGTTTTGTACAAGCCAAGATCCTCCCGTTGCCATCCAGGTTTCCAGTTTTACTCGTGCACCTCACTACAATGACAGTCTTGTGGGAGGACATGCGATGCAAGAGTGGCATGTTTATTTATGTGTTTCATCTGGGAATATTATGTGACAAGTGGAAGCGATGCAAACCCCCTGCTACATACCCTCCACTGGAGCAGTCTGGTTTGTGTGTCAGCTCTTTAGTATAAGGCACAACGTGCTGCATTTTCTGCATTTTCATTCCTTTTGAGCATCTCCCAATCTTACAATGTGTTAACTATCATTTTTACATTAATTCTACTTTTTGGAATCCTTTGAATTCTGTGTAAATTCTCTGCAAAATTATTTATGTGTCTCAATGCACAATGGCTTGAGGGTTTTTCTCAGACTCTGTAGGCTTTGGATAGAGGGTAAATGTAGCATCAGTAAAAAATCATTGTATTGATTAAAAAGAACATTTGGCTATTTTTAACTTCAGCTGTTTTCATGCCACTTGACAGCTCAAGTTGCCATTCGGCAGCTAGAACAAGCTTTGGTTTTTGAGAAACAATAGTTGCGTTGGTTTGCCAGGCCAACACTTCTCCAACACGTGAAACAGGCTGAAGCAATGATCTGTGCTCCATAATTGGGATGTTTAGCTGCATCTTTCATTGTATCATTTCTTCTTAAACTATATATATACGTTGTGGGTTTTTCTAAACAAACTATTGTGGTTCTAAAGATATATATACATGTACAGCTCAGTCTCTTTGCAGAAGAAAAACATAATATCTCCATTATAATAAACAAAGAAAGATAATGCCGAACAGGTTAACTCTCCTTTCTACGACATTTCTCTGCATCCAGCCACTCCAGAGAACCACTGTAGGAAATGTCTACAGGGAGCTCTGAGCTTTGAGGGAACTTACAGAGAGAAACAAGATTTAATAAGTTTAAGTTTGGTCTTGCACCATACAATCAGAGGCATGAGATAAAGAGATAAAAGATAACAACCCCTTTTAAGGCTTGCCCCTTCTGTTTTCCTGCTGCAGTAATATATGTCTTTGGTGGTTGCATTACTCTTTAACAATTGTGATACAACTGGAGCAGTATCTGCATATGCATTTTTTTACCCCCCTTTTTTTTTTTTTTAATCCACACATACAATTAAAGGGATGAAAAATTTATCTCCATGGCTTTCTGCTTTTTCTTTCCTCTTCATTAATTCATCTTGCCTCCAGGGATTACCAAAGAGTAGTCAGAACTGAGTTGTTGAAAAACACCCTTGGAAAGTTCTCATGACTCCTAACACCAATGTACAAATGTTTTCTTACGCATCCATTTCTGGCAATGACTGTATTTATTCTTTTCACCATCAGTAATACACATTATCAATGAGTATCCCGTGTGCCTTTTTGCCAGCCAGCCATCAGGTTGGGATAAATGAACTCCTCAGCCTCATGTTAAGAAACATTCAACCATAATTTAGGATATCCAGACCCATTTCATCCCCCTGCCCTCTCCTTTCCCTTTCAATCTGCAGAGCACTTCTCAAAGAAAATGGGTTGGAGAAGTCTTTTTCTCAGGGACTGATGCCATCTCAAAGGTTCAGAAGGACTGGAAACTACAATCAGCATTTGGCTTTCATGAACCCCTAGAGAGCCATTTCTGTCACACATGAAATGCACAACAAATAGTACAATCTCTGGTCTTAGAGTAGGCTTTGTGGAGGTGACAAGTCTGTTGCAACAATGTAGGGCAACCAGCCTGGGTATTCTCCCTTGAAGTGCAATTTCAATTCTCCATTGGTAAAAATCAGCATTGTTTTTTCTGACTTCAGTAGAGCTATTTCTGCTGACAGCTGCTGAGCTTCTGGCCAGCAGTTTCCAATTGCTTGATTTTATGGTAATTTCTGAATCAGAGGGGTACATGGATGGTCCCAGACCACAGAGCTTTCCCTTCCGTTTAAGTAAATCTTTTAGTAAATCTAAATAGAGTTTGTGGAAAACCAAGAATTGGGTACTGAGTGTTGCTATCTTGCAAATTTCCATAGGAACACAATGCAGTTATCTCCCTAGGTAGTCATTTGATATAGTTCTGAAGTAATTCACCCTAGAAATATCTTTTTTCTGTCATATTTATAGCAATTATGTCAAATAGTGAATTTAAATAATTTGAGTTGATTACTGCTGGTTTGTGAAAACACACAGTTTGACGGATTCACAAGTTTCAATTACTGTATGTGGAATGTAATTATGTGGAGTACAAAGCTCCAGGGGAAGCTGTGTTTGCTAAATACACCTTGTCTGAATTGCAATGATCTTTACTTTTTTTTTCCCCAAAATTCCAAAATATCATAAACTTTGTCAATGGCTGATCACCTAGCAGATCCCACTTTTAAAAGCTCAATAGACTGAGAACAAAGAGAAAATAAAAATCATCACAATCTTAGTAACCTATCTGCTATGTGAACACATAAATGTAATCATTCTTTAATTTTCTTTTTTTCATATTTTTCTGGCCACTGTTCAAGACTCCCCTGAGTACTGTTTTTTGCTTAGTGAGAGCTTAGAGTAAAATTTCATTTGTTTCAAAATAAGTCTTTGTAACAAGAAACTTGATAATGGTAATTTTTCAGCTGATTCACTAAGGGTTATTTAGGACTAAGTTTTTTAAAGGTACTAAAGCATTGTTAGTGGCCAACGGTTCCTTAAGAAAAAAAGACAAATCATCATCTGATCATCAAGTCTTGTCACCTGTGATAGCAGGAAACATAAAGCAAACGTATTATCTTCCACATATATTCTCCCAAATACCACACAGGTCCAAACTTCCAAAAAAATTGTGGTTATAATGTGCTACAGAAAAGGAGCAGGAGGGCTGAAGTTTATGGAAGGTGGCAGGGGATGGAAGTCAGCATTTTGCCATGGTACTGATCCCAGCGTTTACAGCAGCTTTCCTTTTTGTCCTTGTGAGACAATTCTCATTAGCCCCGGTGCCACAAATGCTGGCATAAATGGTATTTCTGTGAGCTCCGCAGCCCCATTCATAGAACTTCCCATATGGAAATGCCGATTAAAATTTATATTACACTTTTAAATATACAAAGTTTCAGAGTTGTTAAATTTGATCCTCTCTAAGGCATCTGTGTATTTAATTTGCATCTCACAAAAACAGATCGACATTAAAATCCATTTTATTTGGGTTGCTGTGATAACCCCAAATAACCCTAAATTCCTTCTGTTCATATTTACTCACATTCTTGGCTTCGGAAACTCCTTATCCTTCTGATGCCTTTATTTTCCTTTCTAGTGAAGCTGTTTTCATATCTAACATGGGATGCATATCTGTTTATTTTTAACAAACAGTGCAACAGACATGAAGGAAGACGTTCATGATTATTCTTTCTCCTTAAAGAATTACATGTCCTTTCTATTGTGTCATTTATCAAAACAATTCCAATTATTATCATTAAAATTTCACATTTCCTTCTTCCTAAAGAGCTGAAAAATATGCTTTTGACAGGTTTGACAGTGGTTTGATTTGAACTTCTGCTTTAAAGGACTAGTAAAAGCTTTTTTAAATATCTGGGTAAATAGGACTTTCATGCCCACAGTAGGAAAATTTATATCCGATTAACTGGAATTGAGTAGGGTAAGAAGTGAGGGAAAGCTTTCTTTTTGAAATAAATTATGTACCCCCGAGGTGTACTCAATTACAATTTTGCTTTGACACAAGATATCACCTTCCAGTTGTCCTTCATGACTAAACATTTTACTGCAGTATCCTTAGCTGATATAGACTCCTAAAAAGGAATCAAGGTGGCGTATCACTTTCTAATGTAGCCACTGTGCCCCAGTATAGTTGTGAAAGAATGTTGCTCTCGTGTTCTACTGACATTGGAGTTATGTTTTGAAAAAGAACATCATAATAGAAAATCAAAAATGAAAAAGTGAAATCTATAATAATACCATTTGTTTTCAAGAGTCTTTGAATTAGATGAAAAATACGACTAGAAATAACGTCTCACCTATTGACCATTTTCTACATAATGACTTAGATTATTACCATTTCTTTTAATCTATTTGTGTGAATTTCTTGAAAGGAGTCGTCTATATAAATGAGAATATATTTTTTTCCCTGGAAATACGAGCGAGGTTTACATAAAGGTATAAGTGTATTTCCTTGCGCAGACATTTGGAAATTACAGAAATCTACAATTAACTGTATGAATAGAAAAGGAATTGGTGCCTCTTTCATTTATACAGCATATTATTCCAAATAATGCAATTACAGCATATAATGACCTGACTACATGGTCTTCACTCTCATCTTCTCACATGGCAGTATTTTTCCACTGTTTTCAATTGCTGACCAATTAGTTAAAAACCCAGCAATGAATGTATAAGATGTGTTTTTCTGGGTTTCCAAAAAAAAGCAAATGAACAAACTGATACATGAGAATCAACCATAGACAAAATAGCTTCTGATGTCTGGCCGCAAATGCATGTCTATACACTGCCCACAAATGCATGTGTACCCTAAACACAATACATGTTGTTGATGTTGGTATTAGCCAAAGAAGAAATATCAAAAAATAAACAGGGATTTATACAGACTAGGGTAGTACTGGGCAAGAGCAAACCAGAATGGCAGCACGTTAGGGGCTGCTAAGGCATCGTTACCTAGGAAGTGGTCAGCAATGCCAGTAATTTCCTGCATCTCTTGAAGCCTTCCTGAAGTCCGCTGGACCAAAGACGACATCCTAACTGATTTTTACTCCAAATGTTGCTAGATCTGTACTGCAGAAGTGTTCTCCATCATATTCTCCAAGGCAACACAAATATCGAGTGTATCCAAAAAGCCAAAAAATAATTCTTTGCCTTGGGAAAATCTCAGATTCCTGACTGCGTGGAAGTAGCTGCAGTTCCCCACTCTGTCAACCACTGTCAATAATCCCAGCAGCAGCGCTCTTCAGGCAATGAGGCACAGATGAAGATGCATTTTCATCACAGGACTTCCAGTAGGGCTCTAACTACAGGTTACTTCAATCAAAACACATTCATTACAGACCTACACACTGTACATTTCTAAATGAAAAACAACCCAGCGCAGGTTAATTCAGGTTATCTGTTACTTTTTACTCTTGTGTTAGAAAAGAAGTAGGGTTTTTTTCACAGCAGTGGCACAAAACACTGACTGATCTGCCTGTATGCTTAAATAAAAATTCCTTACGCATTTAGTCTGTGCTGTCAGGAGTCTTCTTTTCCCTTTGTACAAGACCCTTCTCTTTATGAGTGTGGACACAGATTTTAAATCTAATAATTTTCCTTCCACTGCTGTCTTGACATCCTTAGTAGCAGCTATATAGCCTGACTCCTTTGTAATGGATGGACTCTTCCTGTTTCATTTCATTATTACATGTCATGGTAGTTGGTGTGGAACAACAGCATTAGGTATAACACTATAGAAAGGTCATATCTTAGCTTTTACTTTAAAGGATCTAATGAATTAACTTAGCAACAGTATCAAATACTATGCCAACTGCATTTTTAATTAACAAGCAAAGTGTATGATAATTAATAAATTATCTTAGAGGCACAAATCATTTAATGACTTAAAGGTTAGAGATCAGTACAGATGAAAAGAGATGTAGGCATGGAAAACATATGAAAAGTTTAATAAGAAGTAAAACTTTTCACATATATGGAATAACTTCATATTTAATCTTCCTGAGACATAAAAGCACTTCTGCCACAGGATAAGCGTGCTGTTTAGGTGAAATTAATTGATACGCCCTGTCTACCTTACGGGATCCATGGATTAGTGACTGGCTTTCAAGTGGCTTCTGTTCAGCAAAGGAAAGGTCTAAAGGAATTGGATAGCTGGACCCACTTTAGTGAACACAACTATGAAAATTTCTGTTCAAAAAAGTAAAACTAAGGCTAGGTATTGCACCAATCAGTAGATGTGCACTATGTTTCAAGGATAACAGTTGTTTCATGTTAGAATCTGGCTTCACTTGAATTTGAGCCAAAACCTACTGAGGCCACTAGAAGTTTTGAATTTGCACTATGAACTATAGCATGCCTGTGAATCATCCTCTTAGGTCTAAATTAATTTCACCTAATTTAAGGCAGCTGAGAAGTCCATAGTTGGTGCCAAGTTATAAACTGCTGCAGAGAATGTTTTTTGGGTTTGCCTTTTTTTTTTTTTTTTGGGTAGAGCCATGACATTTCTAAGTAATCCTAATAACATACGCGAATCCCCCACAGACTTGCAGAAAATTGTGATATATGTGACATACTTAGCTACCTAGATCTTTTCATTGCTGCTGCAAGGCAGTCCAAAGGGAGACATTGTTCAATTAATACAGAATAATACAGTGCAATCACAGGCTACCAAAGAAAGAAAGAAGTTAAGCACTTGAAAGAAGAAAGGAAATATTTTATGTTATTTACTCAAAGTAAACAATATTTAACCTACGGCATCAACTATTGACAAAACCTGAGAGACAGTGGGGTTGTAAGTACTTTTTCAAATCTGGCTGCCTCAGTGTAAAGGCTAAATTTCTCTGCTAAGTCCAAACCGAGTAGAAAAGCTACGATTCTTCTCACGGGATGATTTAAAATGTTTACAGCAAGAGCCTATATCTCCTTTTGATCAACAAGAGAAGCGTTTTACCTGAACCCACCTTTACTGGTCTCTGTAACAAGTTAGGAAGTCTACACATCAAACTTAGTAAAAATCATCCAATTTTTTAGTTATTGAAGCTCCAAAAGTAGAAGCAAAGGTGCTACCATAAACAGGGAGACTCTAGGCCAGATCTCATACACACTTGGGGCTGTGCCCACAGTGAGGAGTGCAGCAAAATGGGAACAGATATGTTCCAGCAACGCAGTAACTGGAGACGACTGGGAGATTCCCTTCAAAAGTTCACCCTGTTATGAAATAAAATTAGGATTTTAAGTTCCTAATTCACTGTAGATTAATCAGAAACTCTAGATTCACAAAAATTTGCTCAGGCTGTGAAACATCTAATGGAAACTTCTCCAAGCAAAGCTGAGCAGTTTTCAAGGCCAGGCCAGGTCAGAAAAGGATTCTTTATTAATATAAATAAGGTAACATTTGAATTTGAAAGGATTTTCATTTTTTGTCATCAAAAGGTGCTTATGTTTGATAATGAAAATCCAAATCCAGTCCTGAAATTGAAATCCATGATCAGGGAGACAAAGATGTTTGAAGCCTTTCCATTTCGTTTTAGATAATTTCAGAATTACACTCAATATACTAATTCTAAGGCTGGGGTTTAAAGATTTGCTTTTATTAGTTCTGATTTTAGATGCTTTCTGGTATGCCCTATGGCAAATGATCTCTTCGCTCTCCTTTGGGCTGAACTTGGACGTGGGTTGCAGTACCGCAAGTCAGTCGCAGACCAAAGACTTTTTCCCCTGTCCTGTGATTCATCCCCCACTTAGTCCCAGAGCCTAGTAAGTCACTTGATTTAATCTTAGTAAAAGTACCAACCAGTAATAGGCCGTTAACATCTATACTTGTTATGTTACCTCAAAGCTGCAAGAGTCCTCCCATTTAAACACTATGGTAGTAGAAGATGAGCAAGTCTCAGCAACCTCAGAGAACAGGGGCCTGTCCTGATGTGGTCTGGTCTACAAATAAGGTTTTAACAACAAGGGATGAGTTAGAATTTAAACCCCGAGTCTGGCACAGGTTTAATATAAGTGTATAAGCAGATCTGGCCCAACCACCCTTGTTGTATGAGTTAGAACATATTCCAACATGTGCTAATTTACACCAGCCATGATATGGATTATCTGCTTAACATAGGCTTACTCTTTTGATAAGGAACAGTTTTTGGTTAGAAATCTTTAGGTGCAATTCAGAAGATCTCATCCCCTGTTTTAAAATAAATAATTTCTGAAGTTTTCAGCATAGAAATGAGCATTCACATTTAGGCACCAGAATGGTGATCAAAGAGTTTCTGTTTAGGATGATCTCTGGCTTCAGATTTTTCACAAATTTTACCTCCGGTTCCCAAATGAGCTCAGCTAATAATCAGTGGCTTATTAGAAAGCTTCAAGAAACAACATGTCTTTTCAACCTGCCTACAAGGTCAAAAAAACTTCCAGCAGGATTTAATATACGTACACAAGCTTGATGTATTGGAGTGTTGCATTTTTTTACAATGTTAACAGTTTGATGAGAATATCAATTAAACATGACTGTGTAGTTAAGATTTCCATCTCCAAATGCAGCTGCAGCAAGTAACCGGACTGCTAATCAAAGCAGTGTTATAATTTAGCACTGATGAGGAAAGCAGTAGCCGTCAGAAGGGAATGACAGAAAGGAGGCAGCTGCTTTCATATCATTTTAGTGTCCATTTCTTTAATGAGCCTGAGGAGACAATTCCCTGCTGACTATTCATTAATTAATGAAATTTATGAGAGGAGAAGAGCTATCAGCATGCAAACAAGTAGAGAATAGGTGATGACGGTCTTCTATTTGCAGGGAATGAGCAAGTTGAGAGAAGGAAGCTTTTGAATAAAGTAAACAGTTTGAAAGGGATATTTAGTAGAATGCTAAGTTCCCAATTCTTTGGCTGGGCAGCCTTTACGGAGGTATATTATTCAACTCAGCTTCTGAAATATCCATGGCCAGATCAGGAAGAAAGGAGAAAGCAACCCAGAGGATTCAGCAGATGGCTCTTTCCCATTTGGAATGAAAAACAACATTTTGCTCTGACTTGATTGCATTAATAAAGAGTTGGTTAGAGCCTGCTAGGAAACATTGTCTCCTTCCTGCATGGTCTTTCAAAGTTATCCCAGAGTCTTGCCCTTTGCTGGGGAAGTCTGAGGTGCCTGGAGTGAGTTTTGCAAGGCAAACCAAACTCTTTCCCACCCATAAAGATCTCAGGGTGCAGGGGAGATTGCGCCATAATCAACCTGCAGAGATTAATAAAGAGAAGACAATAGCACAGTGCTGGGCATCAGCCACCCTTCTGTCAGGCTGGAGACCCTTTGCATATGTATGAAATCGTAGGGGAGCTGCGATTGCACAATTGGTTGTAGTCTCATGGTATCAGTTCACAAAGGGATTCTTTGAGCCTCTTTGCACAACCTGAATTCATGTAATATTAAACACCCTGAGGCCAGATTCCAATTCATTCTCTTTGTTCTGATCATAAAGTGTAAAGTAGCTGGATTTAGACACATTTGTACTGAAGAAAACTGCCGATAATGCTGATTCTATCCGTTTTCTACCCGGGTCATTATGTGTAGGATGCGCGAGGAACATGGTGGAGCTCAGCTCTGCAAGTTCAAGCTCCTTAAAGACTTGATATTAGCAGCATATGTCAGAGCAGCCACGAGCCTGCTGTAAACAGGACATGCTGAGGCAGCAAAGACTGGACATGCGAGATAGACTCCAGCCATAAAAGCTCCAAACAGTATCCCATTATGTTTTGGAGATTTACATTAGAAAGGCCATGGTGACAATCCCACTCATACAATATGCCACTCGTAGAAGTCTGTTGCAGAGAATCTTGTATCTCTTGCATATGCAGTAGCCAAACACAAGGATTTCATTCTTGACACTAGATACCACACACAAACTGCTCCACATATGTTCGCAGGGTGGGTAGCTATGGCACATGCTTTTTCTACTAGAGTTTCTAAATGTCAGGGATGTTACGCATTTTTCTCAATGGCTCTTCTGTTGGGTGGATGGTGGAGAAATAAACAAACAACAAAGAGAGTTGAGCAATTTTATCCAAGGTCATAAGCAATGACTTAATGCAAAACATGTCTCGAATGCATCATAAAATTAAAAAAGGCATGGCAATTAATATGAGAAAATATGGAACACAGGAAGAACCTCTCCTTTTATATTATATTGTTTTATCACGTGTATTATCTTGAGGTGGGGAAGGAGGAGGAGTTCAATAACAACGTGGAGGCTTGGGTAACTAGGGATAAGGCACAGATAATAAATAAATACAAGTCCTTGATTCCATCATAAGTATATATGAAGTTAGGCTTTAAATTTTCTTAGGTATTTCTTTCTTAAGTATTAATATTTCTTAGGTATTAAATATTCTTCATTTTATTGCATAGCCCACATCTCTCTGCATTTTTTTCCAAAATCTGTAGCTCCAGGAGTCCTATGAAAACATCAATTTTATTATAAAGTAGGTTATAATAAGAAAATAAAACACACCAACCAAAACCAAAACAAAACGATGAAAGTAAAAATGTCTATTTTAGAGCATTGTCTTAATGTTTAAACCAATCCTGGGTTTCTGTTTGATTTCTTTGGTATTGTACGGGGTAATCTGCTCAACCCCTCTTCCTGACTCTTTGGGAGTGACAATACCAACTCTCTGGGGGAAAGGACTGTTGTTACACAACACCTTCTGCCTGTGTGAAATTCATCCATTGGCTCCAGCCTGGTTCAAGGCTTCAAGATAATTTCAGTACAAACATGAAATTACAGGAAAAAAAAAAAAAAAAAGAGTAATTAACACGTAAACAAATTGTACTAGTCCTCTTCACACTACCTTCATGCAGGACTGTCTGGTAGAAAGTGGAAGCCTGTCTTGTTTCACTGAAAAATATTCTATTGACTTCTAATAATATGTAGCTTTCTTGGCCCAGCCATTTCATCGATGTGAATGAACTGTAAAACCCCTTGAGATTAAGTCCCATGCTGCTAATTACAAACAGGCATTCAGATTTGAACTTAGGCTTCTGTATTTCGATGAGAAAGGTTGAAAATTTTGACCATTTAGCTCCTTTCATGGCTAGAAATATATGTCTAATGACATCTTCAACCCAGCCACCAGTGAAAACACAACAGACGGAATCCATATATCTTTTGAATTAGTTGACATGAGTGTTATAGCAATGGTGTCTATCGGAAAAGACAGGTGGATTGCCCAAGGTAGCACACACCTGACCCTGGTGCCAGGCTGCCAAACTACCAAAGATTTCCCCATACCTGAGATGGCAAAACTAGCAGAAGTTGAAAGTTATGATCTCCAAAAGAACTTAGGACAAATCCATATGCAATTCAAAAGGATTCTAGCACTCTTAAGTTAAAAACAAAACTATATCAAGGGTATTAGGGAAGAAGGAAGAAGTGTTGTTTTTAAGGGGAGAAAGAAAAATAAACAAAATCACTGTTTTCCACCTTTTCCTCTTTTTCAAACATTGAAATCACCAGTCCTGCAGCTCTTTTACACCTACATGGCCTGACTGTGCTAAGCACCAACAAACCTGACCAAGACAATGGGAATGAAACAGCTATCGAAATACAAAAAGGTTGTGGATATGGAAACTCTGTGGATGGAGTACAGACACCCCAGGGCTTGGTGCAAGAACCACACAGCTGGAGCATGTAACAGTGACCCCTTCCTCCAAAACCAGCTCACTTAATTGCACCACAATAAAGCATAAAATTAATAGCTTTATCCACTCCTTTCATTTGACAACACTTTTTCGTCTGCTTCTCCTACACAACAAAATCTCCAACACCATCTGTAAACAATGAATTCTTAACTGATTATATACTCAGTTGTACATCAAAGCTGATGACAGTGTTTTTAAAATATACATAATCCACATTTAGTGGTCTTACCTTAATAAAACCAGCAGGATGTCTGAAGAAATCCAGTGAGAATGCAGCCAACATCCTAAGAAAAATAAAAATAAATGAATGAATAAAGGCTGTAATCAAAACTATGACTGTGACATCCATAAAGATGGCCATTCTGGTGTGAACTTTGTAGGCCAGCAATACATGAAGATACACATCCTCCTCCTCTTCCCACCCTTTCCTTCACCCCAGCTGTAGATGAACATTTAAACCTATTTGCTGCTAATATTAATTTTCTTGTCCCAGGTGTGATCAGCATATGAAACCTGCCTATATATTGCATCAGAAATGACAAAGGAAATTAATAATGATTGAAATGCTTTCTGGTCTTATCTTTTATGATACGAATAATAGGACAACTAATTTCAAAACAATAGCTGAACCTTCTTTCCAGATTTCTGGAAGACTTTTTTTTAAGTTCCACAGCTTTTTTCATCATTCTTGAGGGTTATCATTATTTTCTTTTCATATTTAATGAAGGCCTGAGACTAATGAAACTAAAAAATTCAGGTTATTAGAGGCTAAAATAAGAATTACTATTAATTTAAGGGAAAAGCTTTAAAAATAATGATATTGTCTTACTGTTCTTCATGCAATTTTAAGGCAAACAATAAAATGTAAAGGCATATAACTCCAAGAGTGATGAAAAGATCAAATTGTTGGCATTACTACTCAGGTTTTAATCATGATATAAGAGCAAGGGGAAACTGAATACAGCTGAAGGAAGAAAATGTAAAGCTTGTTAAGAAACACTTCTTAAAATTCTTATTGAGCTTCTAAAACTCATTGCTATGAGATATCTCTGAAACCAGAAGTCAAAAAGATAGGAAAGAGGTCTCATGTCTGACTTCACAGAAAAGTAAAAATTAAGTCCTGCTTCTGCTCTCTGACAAATTCTTTCAGTTCTGATCAGAGAACTTCTCACTCAAATACTTTGGCCTCTGTGTTTCTTCAATGAAATGACCAAATGAAGCATTATAAGGATGGGTTTTGGGGGGTTGTTTTCAGTGGCTCAGACATGCACCACTAGTTGTTCTGGGATGCATGAAAAAGCCTAAAAGTAAGAAGCTGAATTATGACTGATTTACCTTCAGTTTCCTTACACAGATATGTCCTAAAATACTGAAAGCATGAGTTCATAAATGTCATGTGTATTACAAAGCAATTGTACTTCACACCCTAGTTATTACAGAATAAGCACCTACGTTACAGCACCCTGTAGAAGAAGGTTTTAAGAACCTTTTAGTATATATATTTCCTGGTAATTCAACTAACAACCAACTGTGAAGTTCAATCCAAATCTTCTCCTCAAATTTGCTGCCCACAGCAGATCTCCTTGTTTCAGAACCAAGTTCTTTCTTCCCCATTTGCACCTCATTTTGGTTTAATTTAACTGCACCTTCTTGCAGAGTTGAAGACCCCAGTCAAAACGTTTCTCTGATGACATCCCATGCCTTTCTACACAGGCTTGTAACGCCTTCTTCTTACTTACAGATTGTGTGCAAATGTATTAAGGCATTGACTTCTGCCAGCTATACCATGGAGAAACTGTTCATAAAGGGAACATGAGCAAAGAGGACATTAGAGCTACAGCTGGAACCTATAAAATATCTTGAGGAAGGAAGTTGTGGGGAAAGTACAGGAGTTAGGTTTTCTGAAAGCTACAGATTGATGTGACCTTCACCAGGAAAGCTTCTCCAGTTCTATTAACTGCAGGAGGAGACAAGACTGGGAGTGGGGTATTTGAAACAGATGTGGATGGGAATGAAGCTCTAAATTAATTTATGTAGAGAGTAAAGATGGGAATGACCATGTTTTCTAAGGCTGGTTGCATTTTTTGTTTTGTTTTTCAGTTTCTGTATTTTTCCATTTTCAGATTCTGAAAAAAGATAGGAGGCTGTCAAACAAGCAAGCAAACAATGCACTTTTCTCTATCATTCCTTTTTAAAATTCCTGTTATTAGAATTGTAAATCCTGGAGGTCCATTCACTCAGAAGGAGGGATCAGCAGGTGTTTTATATATGAAATCTGCAAAGCTTTTGTTTGATTTTCAACAGGAAAATAAAAAAGTAATTTAGTGTAGATCACGGAGTTAACCAGTAAGAGATGAAAAATAATCCAATCAATCCTCCGACACTGCAATTCTGTGTTCTGCGACTGAATAATCAGATCCTTCAAACTCCACACTAGAGTTTATTCTGCAATTTACCCTGGAGTGTAAACTCCAGGTCCTTGTCCACCCCCATTTCCTTAAGTTTAATGTTACCATGTCTATAACATTAAAATGGTAATGTTAAAATAAATTCTGAAGTCACATGGCAGATGTGAATAGAATTTATGAATCAGATTTCATAATTCACGCAGAAAGCATGCGTATTCCTCACTCGCATTGCCCTTCGCAATATTTCCCTTGGATGGTGGGGCCTTCCCAGTTAGCCCAGTCTTCTTGTTGATTGTAAGAAACAGTCCAGCCCCATCCAAAAAACTTGATACCTGTAATTTCCACTTCCTGACATGTGTTTATACATGTTTATGTGCGTTTTAACCAACATATGTTTATATCTAGTAGGATCGATGGTATTTACAGTAGGTTTTCACTGTTGTGCATTTATTGATTTCAGTTGCATTTACTCCTATTTCACTGTGGCGTTACTGGGAAGAGAGTCATGCTCACAGTTTTTATGATGATTTGTGATCTTTTCAAAGACATGTGAACAAAAACACTGCTGTGAGCAATTTGGCATAATTTATGCCAGATATTATTATTTTCCTTTATTTTCCATGTATTACAAACACACATGACTTATTGGAGATGCTGGTTCTTGTAGCGAAAAAAAAACCCTCATAAATTCCACTGAGTAACAAAATATTTTAAGTGGCTGTATATTTGAGTAGATCATAAATATGCCTGATTTCAGCACTGGTTTTACTATATTTTTAATTTTCCAACAGATTGGCCATAGTTTTAAAGGTTTCATCTGAGGCCGTCTGGTCTATTTAAAGGGCACAATGTACTTAACTATTCAAAAGGCACTTGATCCCATGAATGCACTTTGCTAGTAATGGGATAGTCATTTTCCAGGCCAGTAAAAAGCTATTACTCACTGGAACACAAACAGATTGTGAGAGGAAACGCTCATGCTGACGGCTGGCAGCCTGACAAAGGGAAAAGGGAAATATGGCCCTTTCCTGAATTAAGTTGCATTGACTCTATCTGTTCCAAATGTTTGACTCAACTCCATTCTTCTCATGATACTTATGACAATAATAGGATAACAGATTTATGTCATGAAGGCACTGACCTTTGTCAGAGGGAACATTTTGACAGGAAAAGATGTGATATGCTGCTACGCTCTATAATTTTGACAATGACTGACAGTGTGGCTGTATGTCGATGTGGCAAAGCTTATGCTTATGCTTTTACATTGTCATCCTTGGATTATCTTCTGGGTTTTTTTTAGTGTCTTTGATCACATAAACCTTTTCTAATGAAATTGCTAGATGGTGGCAAATCATGCAGCCAGGAAGCCTTGATTCACCCCACACCCACAGAAGTAACGTGCTCCAGAGAAAGATGGATTTGGGTAAAGTGACAGGTAAACCTAGTGAACACTGATGCTTCCGTTCTTTCACTCTAGGGTGAGGATACACTCAGTTTAAGAAAACCCAGTTTATATTGCCTGCTTTGTTGTTGAAAGTTGTATGTTCATGATGAACATTTGATTCTGCTCATTTTTCTGTTGAACAGCTGGATTTGATGGAATGTGAGCAAATTTAAATTTACTGCATGGAATATGAATACTTAGGAGATAATCAATATATGAATGAAATTATTTTTCTTTGTCTTCAGGATTGGCAGATAGAGACATTTCATCACTGTAGTAGAGAAGAATCCCGTCCATAAGAAAAAGCTGTATATCCATGTAGTTAGACAAGGGGAAAAGGAAATACGCGTAGAAAAAAACATTTTTCCAAAGATAGAGTGCAAATGTTCAGCATCTTTTTTTGAAATTAGGAATAATATCTTCCAATTTACAGTTCAGTAGTCAAACTGAACTGCTTATGCTGCCTGGTTTTCCTATCTGAGTAATGACCACTTATTTTGGGGGGATTGCAGCATAGCAACGTGGCATGGCATGCAGTGTTCAACTCATTTTTTTTTTTTGGTCTAGCATGAAGAATATCTGCAGTGCTGTGCACTGCAAGCAAAATTGACAGCCTCTGCCCTAGAGGATCTTATCTTGCAAACCCTTACACGTGAGTAATTTCATTCACTTGGAGTTTATTTCTGTTCCCAGTGAAATCACTGGTGAAATTCCCAGTAACTCCAGCAGAGCAGGATCAAGACCAAGAATATTAACATTGACTTATGTGAGAGCTCTCAGAGAACAAATCAAACTGGAATGCAATCAAAGCAGTGAAAACTTGTTTTCTGTCTTTCACCTTTCGTGATTTAGGTATAAAATTGCCTAGATGTAGCATCACTTTTCATTCAGCTCTCTGAGTGACATATAATGAGGTTTCATTGTTCATTATGACACTTTGACAAATGTTGTGTTACTATTGCTCTTAAGAGTGACTATACAAAACATCTCCACTTGGGAAACGTAGTGCGAGTATAGTGAGAATCCAAATGAATTATACATGAAACATGAGAAAGGAAGCAAATGTTAACTAATTTCAAAATGGGTCAAAATCATGACAATTTAGTTGGTGACAAGTGAAGTAATTTTTATAAAATATTAACCAACTGTGTCCCTTCTGCTAGATTGATTTGCAGAGCCGAAAAGGTCATTTTCCAGGCAGATGGGGAATTTCCCAAGCAGAGGGGAATTCAGTTTCTACATGCCAGGTATAATGAGAACCAATAAATTAGGCAAAACTCCTGTTTACCTAAGCTGAAATATTGATGGCCAAGCCCATGAGAATGCTAATGTCTGCATTCATCATTTTTTTTAAGTCTAGAAATTTAGAGCACAGTAGTACATGTTGTGATAGATCTATATATCATAGATACAGTAACATTAGAGAAGGTACCAACCACAGAATACAAATATAATACAACTGAATAATTTAAGTTTCTTCCACACAAATTTCACTTTTATCAGCTAAAATGAACTGGGATGTAGAACAGTACTAAGAATAAAATGTATGGCTTGAAGTACTGAGAGCAGATTAGAAGATCTTTTTACTCTTATGTTACCAGTGACTATAAGCTGGTATGCAAGCTATGTGACATGATCTGGTGGTCTTCATCCATTTCCCAGATTGTGACACCATATGGATCCTTCATATGTCAGTGTAATCCAGGCACAAGGATTGTGGCAAACCTTTCAAGACAGAAAGCTACCATATGACTGGAAAACAGCAAGTTTAATAGCTTAAGTTAAGAGAACAAAAATGATCCACATAACTAAAGGCCTTTAACTCCAACTTCTGAAGAATGTATTTGTAAGGAGAGAAATGCATGAAAACAAGTGGAAAATAGGTTAAAATACAATTCTCATTTAGCACCAGAACATTACATGACAATAATCTGGTAATTTAGACAAAAAAAATGGCCGGTAAGAAACTGTAGCCCCATCTCAAGGGCATGTCAACATATGCAGGCGAAATCAGACATGAGGGTTTTCTAAAAGTTAGTGCAGAACTGCACAACTATGCAGTGATTGGCAGGATAGATTGTCAAGCCGGAGTGTGTTGATGGAGTGTGGTAGTGGATGGACACCAGGATGGATGCAGATGTGGAACATGTGTGGATGGACAGCATATGCATAGATAACACATATGGAGTCCTGCAAAGGAACAGGCCATAAGGCCTGTTGAGACTTTATGGATCAGGATGAGAGGGGAGGTCATGAGAAAAAAGGAAGTTGTGTCACTCATCTGCTAAAGACAGCCTGATCAAAAAGAGATAATGAATGAAGCCTCCTTGAAATCTCCTGTTCACTAGTCTTGGTCTCATGGAAGATTTTAACTGTATTGGCTAGGAGGGTCACGCAGCAGGGCACAGGCAATCCCAGAAATTTACAGATTGTTTTGACAGAGTTGCTGGTGGGTTGAATGAAGTAGCTTTTACTGCACACAATTGCATGTGGCATGGGAAAGAATGGGGTCTGGATCTACTAATCATGAATGTAACACCAATTCAGGGATGTAATGTAACGAATGTAACACTATTCAGGGATGTGATAGTTGGCTGCAGTGACCTTGAGATCAAACATTAAAAATCCTGAGAGAACTGAAGAAGGTGAGTAACAAAATAAAGACGTTCTGGACTTCAGGAGATCAAACTGTTAGGCAGGCTCCCATGGGAAACTGCCCTGAAGGGCAAAAAGACCCAGGAATCCTGGATGATTTCACAAGGTTAAACCCAGTGAAGTGCAAGGTCCTGCATCTGGGTTGGCGGTACACCCTGCTATCAATACAGGCTGGGGGATGAAGAGATTGACAGTAGCCCTGAGGAGAAGGACGTGGGGGTACTGGTGGATGAAAAGCTGAACATGAGCTGGCAATGTGCGCTCACAGCTCAGATAGCCAACCATACCCAGGGCTGCATCCCCAGCAGTGTGGCCAGCAGGGCAAAGGGGGAGATTCTGCCCCTCTGCTCCATTCTGTTAAGACCCCACCTGGAGTACTGTGTCCAGCTCTGGAGCCCTCAGCACAGGAAACACATGGATCTGTTGGAGCAAGTCCAGCGGAGGGTCACAAAAATCGATCGGAGATCTGGAGCACCTCTGCTATGAGGACAGGCTGAGAGAGTTGTGGTTGTTCAGCCTGGAGAAGAGAAGGCTCCAGTGAAACCTTATTGCAGCCTTCCAGTACCTAAAGGTGGCCCAGAGGAAAGATGGGGACAGACCTTTTAGTAGTGCCTGTTGTGATAGGACAAGAGGTAATGGTTTTAAACCAAAAGAAGCTGGATATATGGAAGACATTTTTCACAGTGAGGTTGGTGAAACACTGACACAGGTTGTCCAGAGAGGCTGTAGGTGCCCCATCCCTGGAAACATTCAAGGTCAGGTTGGCCGGGGCTCTGAGCAATCTGATGTAGTTGCTGCTCATTGCAGAGGGGTTTGGACTAAATGACCTTTAAAGATCTCTTCCAGCCCAGGCTATTCTATGATTCTATTTTAACAGACAACCTTCTCAAAATGCAAGAATGGCCCATCCTGATATGCAGGGACTCGAGCAGCTGTAGCAGAGGAACAGCATGGATAAACAGGGATATCTAGACTCAGGTGAAACACAAAAAGGAAGTAAAAAGAAGGAAGAAGCAGAGTTGGGTTGTCTAAAATAACTGTAGAGACATTTCCTGAGTGAGCAGGGATGGAGATAGAATAGCCCCACAACTCAGCTGGAGTTCAGTCTACCAAGAGATGTGAAAGGCAACACATCTTCTGTAAATATATCAGCAACAAAAGGCAGGCCAAGGAAAATGCTTCTCTTGTGCTGAAGGGGGGATGATGACACAGTGATGAAAAATACAGATTGGGTCACTCTATACCTTCTTTGCTCAGTCTTTATTAGTCTCTATAAGTCTGCTCTCACCTTACCAGATCTCTGTGCCTAACAATAGAGTTTGGGGAGTGAGGGAAAGCACAACAGAGGAATAGTACCAGGAACTACTCTAGCAAACATATATAAAGCCATGGAAATAGTTGAGATGTGTCCAAGTATACTGCAGGAGCTGATGTCCTTATGAGACTGCTTTTTGCCATTTTCGAAAGATACCGACGATTGCTGGAGTGACCAAGTGACTGCAAAAAAAAAGGCAATATTACACTCAATTAGAAAAAGTAAGGAGAGGGATACAGGAAATTACAGGCTCAGTAAAGAGCAGAACAAAGTCTTGGGACTGGAACAACTCTATGCAAAAGCACAGTCTGAGGACCAACCCTCTATGGAGCATCTCTGTAGAAGAAGATAAGTGCCTTGATGGGTAGTAAGCTGAACATCACTATCTGCAGCATGTCCTCACTGTCATAAGGGCTAAGCACTTTTGGGTCTGCATCAACAGCAGTGTAGCCAGTCAGCTGAGCAAAGTGATGATCCCCCCCAACTCAGCTACCCTGAAACCATATCCAGAGTCCTATGGCTAGTTTTGAGTTAAGTATGAGAGTGACAAACTTCTCCCAGCAGAGGCAACCAAGAAGATTCATGGTTGGAGCACATGACACACAAGGAGGGATTGAGAGCTGGAATTGTTTAGCTGGGGGAAGTAAAATCTGTCTTCAACTATAAAAAAAGATAGAGGACATACACAGGCTCATCTCTGAGGTTCACAGAGAAAATACAAGGGGCAGCAAGGAAAATTCAGTTTGGATATTAGCGTAATAGCTTTTGTGATGGGAGTAATTAGGCACTGGAACAGATTGCTCAGAGAAGCTATGGGGTCGCCATCCTTGGAGAGGATCCCTGTGCATTCCTGAGAAACCTGGTCTAATTTTGAAGCTGGTCCCGTAGAGGACCTGCAGAAGGTTGGACTAGATAATCTCAGAGAGCTTTTCCAACCTTAATCACTCTGTGATTCTTTGACTTTAAATATATGACAAAGAACTGATGAGTGTGTAGTGAACAATAGCATCCTGGCAAAAAAATCTGTTGCAGCAGAAGGAGGCTACCAGCACAATTTTCTTAAAGAATTCCCATTGAAGTTTTGGTAGAACAGTACCTGGAAGCTGCAGTTGAGTGATTTATTTCTTTCTGACATGTAAAAAGACTGTTTCAACTGTAACGTTATTCTGAAAAAACATCCTGAAATCTTCAGCCAGAAGTAAAATGGAAAATTCATCACTACCTAATTTTTTTGGAAAAAAAAAAAACAAAACAACCAACCAACTGAAAAGCAGAAAACTGTTGAGAAAACGATTTGCAAGTAGGATTGAATCCAGTGTAATATGAGGGGATACAAGCTATTTTGATCCAAATCTTTGGCTCCCAATACAGCTTCTTTGCACTGATCTGTTAATGCTGAGCTGGTAAAACTCCCGGGAATTCTCCTTCTGTAAGGAAAAATCCTAGCTGGCAGAGAAAGCAAGTATAGCTGGCTTTGCTCCAGGGTACTGAAAAGAAGGCCATTTCCAGGGCAGGGGTGGGAAGCTAAAATAGCTTGTTATAATGGGTACTGGTTTTGACAGTAATGAAGATGACTATCACTTCTCCATACCTAAATATGTTGCATAATGAGACTACCGAAAATAGGCATATATTCCACATAGTTTGGGGAAAAGGGTTCGCCTTTTGGAAGCCTTTGAATGTATTAAAATAATGCTAGAGGAAAAAATACCGATATTACTTATTGTAGGAATTATTTCTTCTGGGAGAGTTACATTGTTTTCTATAGCAATAATTGAAATGGGATGCTGGATTCTGTTTTTTCTTATAACTATATAAATCCAAAGTAGCACAATTATTGAAGTATTTGTTATGAATATTTACATGGTTTTCTGAGAACGGATTTTAGTTCATACATTTCCAGTCTTCAATCTTCCTTTTTTTTTTGTTTTTTTTTGTTTTTTTAACAGCAAGGGACAACTGACTGTAGCACAGGAAGAAATTATATAATCAGCATTTTAAAGCACACTCCCTTTGAAACTATAGCCTGCTAAACATTTAGGAACACATTTCATAAAACACACGAAAGAACTTGTTTGCTGAGACTAACGAGAAAAACATCAAAACTGTATAATCCATATATTTGTATTTTCTTAGGACACGCTGCTGAATTCTAGACCAACCTGTCCTGCTAATATGAATAATGTCAGGCTATAAAACACTGCACAATTTTCAGTACAGCCCAGAGACTAAAAATTCTTCCTCTGCCATTCACATTCAGTGTAGTTCTGGATTCCAGATGAAATTCACAGGAAGATTTATGCAATGTGCACAGAGTGCATTAATCCACTGAACTACAAAGTCCATTAATTTTGAATACTGCTATCAATTGCACTACATGACATGGTGATAACTACATTATTACCTTTATAAAAATGCCTTTCCTGATATTGAGGGCCTCATTTTTACTCGGTGGATATTTTGTGCAGTTTTGTACATGCACATGGGTAGGCAGAAATCTCAAAAACATATGCGTATATGTTAAATATTTGCATTAATATTTATTACATCTTTAGTATCATAACATCATTATGCTCATTTAATTAAATTAGAGATCCATCAACTTTGTTATTTGTTTATTTTTATTGTCAAACATTGTAAATTAAATTATCCATAAATGGAAACTAATGAAATTGAAGGCTAGCAATAGAAAGGAAAACAACTATTCCAACCCATTTTGGTGAATTTGAAAGTACCAGACTAAGGATCTAAGGAGGAATTCTGGTTCGACCGAACCGTTCAATTTCATGGAGTCAAGGTGTGCTTTTCAGTTTTAGAAGAGAGACTCGCGTTGTCTAGATTGAGATGCTTATTACGTTTACCTTAAATGAGAAGGGGAGAACTAGATGCTACTTAACAAGTCAGGGCACATTATTGTGTAGATCAGCTAATTGAACACGAACAAAGAGATCTCAACAGGTTGGTGAGATGGCCTGACAGAAACCCCGTGAAGTTCGACAGAAGCAAATGCAATTCTGACAAATATAAGAATTTGTTTTTAAGGATATTTTTCTCTCTCTCTCTTTTTTTTTTTTTTTTTTTTTTTTTAAAAATTGGTGGGTGGTCAAACACTGGAGCAGGTTTTCCAGAAAGGTTGTGCAATCTCTGTCCTTGTGTGTGTTCAAGACTCAACTGGAGACAGCCTTGAACAACCTGATCTAATCAGACCTGCTTTGAACAGGTAGTTGGACTAGAAGCCTTCCAGAAGTAGTTCCAACCTAAACTATTCTCTTATTCTGTGACTTTGAAAGTAGATTTTATTGCCGTCTTCATCTAACAAATGGATGCTTATAGAAACTCTCTTGGATGTGCAGAGTCATAAGATAAGGCGTGAAAAACACAAGCTGATAAATATAAGGAAAATATTCTTCATCCTGAGTGTAGTCAGGCACTGGAAAATGGGACAAAAGCAACTGTGAAATTTCCAAGCTTGGAGATATTCAGGACATGGCTGAAAAAGATCTTAAGCAACCTGATCTAATTTTGAGGTCAGCTTTGCTTTGTATGGGAGCCTGGACTCCACCTATTTGAGAGGTCATTTCAGCTAAAAACATTGTGTGATTCTGAATGTATAATATTGCCTTAAATTTTCTTTCCATTTTAAGGGCTTACATGAAAACTTGCCTTACTAGACAAATACTGCAATTATTTTCTGATAGAAATATCAACATCTGGTTGCAAAAACAGAGCAGCATTTCTCTTTTCTCCATACACACATATTCTGTGAATTATTTTACAGCAATTTCTGGTTCAAGTTTGTTATCTGCAAAGATATAAGTCTCTCTGAAATTGTGGCTATATATGACCAAATCCATACAATGCATGAGCAGTAATTAACCATAGATTTCTACTCCACTTGTAAATGAGACAGAATTGGTAGAGCTGGAAATAATCAATGATTGTATGACCTAATCTAATTTTTGCTTTTTTTCTTCTTGGATTATCTCCAAGAGATGCTTATTACATGTTAACTGAAAAAAAATCCCACTTTTTTATTACAGAAACTCATTAAGACATTGGTCTGTCTATGGGTGGTCAAAAACTTTCAACAGAGTATGTTTGTAGGAGAGAAATGTGGCTGTCAGATGTTTTAAACCACAGCCTGCTTTCCATGCATCTTTTTTTATTTGTTTTCAGAAGGCAAAATTCTAAAAAGTTATGTTTTTCACATGAAAAACTGGGTAGTAATAGAGAATATTTTGCCATCCTGAAAATGCGTCGTCATTTCTGTTTGATAATTGGCTCTTTTTTTTATATATTTTCCAATCCCTTTTGCTGGCCTTAAATCTCCTGTGACATACTGTTGCCAAGGAACCTTCATCTTACCATGCATGAAGCAAGGCAGTGGTGTACAATGCCCTGAGTTGTTTAGCCAGGTGACTAGAGAATGGGGGGTGCATGTGCGTGTTATGTTTAGTGATTATAATTTGATTTCTTTATAACACAAAATATTTCTTCATATATACCACTGGGAGCAGCATTAATTTATTGCATGTAACTCATCTATTCAAAGCCTGTTCTATGAAAGAGAATGGTAGAATTAAGGCATGAATCTAAAACTTCTTTTTGATTTATTGCTCCTTTAACCTGCATACAAGCAAAACAAAACAAAAACCTCTTCCACATCAAAAAAAAGATCCCAATTAAAAATTTCAGACTGGATGTGTAATAACAAGAACAACCCTTCCTCAATCAAATTATGAACCGTATTCTGCTTTTGTAGACAGAGCATCTGTTATGTATGGTGCTGAAAGTGATGTCTTCAACTACGCTTAAGAAAGGAGCTACAAAAAAGTTATGTGGCATAAATTTAATATCAAGCAGCAATGACATATTTAGTCTGATGACAGTGAGGAAAAACTACTAGCAAGATATCCGAGCAGATGGCCTTTTGCCTCCCACATGTCAAGCTTCTTGTATACCAACTGCCACGGTGCCACTTGTCTTTGTTAGTAGGACCCCAGGTTAAGTAAGCATCAGGTTAAGAAAAGGAATTTTTCTAGGTGGATTAATTTCTGAACGCTGAGATGACATCCTTGGGGCCATTTATAGATTTGTTATCCATATTGTACCTTACCACTTCCAAACAACTTAACAGCAGCTGCTGGGGCTAAAAGTCCCATCACACTCTCCATTCTGTGAGCACAAAGAGCCGATATCTAAATATTTCATTGATCTTCAGTTGTAGACTATATTTTCACTTGATATAGCCTAAATATGCAGTTTTATGTGTGTGTGAGCTACAGGAAGCTCAAAAGCTACTTTCACAAAGAAATTCGAACCTTCAAAGAGTGATTTATGAGCTTATTTTTATTGCTGTGAGTAATCTTACTAAGGTTAATTCATTAAGCATTAGGTAAATTTAGAGGGGTTAGTGTGCTTCCAGTGAGACTGAAGGGGTTTAGGGGTTAACCTTGGTGTGTTAAAAATATTACATTGGGTCATGAGGGGGGAAGTGAGAAGAATGGAATGGAAAATTAAAGGTTTTTTCCCTCTGTTTAAATATAACATTTCTTTTTTGATTGTGTTTGTCTTTTCCTTTTCAGCTTTGATGATCTCACCTGCAGGCTTTCTGATAGACTGAGCTCTAGTACAGTGAAATAAAGTCAGGGTAAGAAAAGTTGAATTCTTTTGGTGTAAATATATAGAAAAACACCCTATGTATAGGTAGCACTCCCTATCCTCTGTCTCTCAACATTCTTTGCACACTGTGTTCAAATATCCAAAAATACTCCCCGCCTGAGCTTTGATTTTTAAAGCATCTTTACTGTCACTGTTCTGATACTGCATCTGCAGTCAAAGGAACTGTTGCCTTCAGATAGCTACACGAAATGACTTGTAGCTCTCATAAGCAGTCCATTCTCTCATCCCCTTCCAAGACAGATACACAGGCATTCTTTTTAAATTCCTTACTTGTTAACATTTTATTTGCGCTTTACCTTTCTTTCTTATTTTTATTGACTTCTATTGAGTGAACTAGTAAACTTTAAACCTAAATCGTCTCTGAGTTTAGCTTGCTCTTACTATGTATCTGCAAAATCTTTTTGTCCCACTGGATCACCACACTTTTTCAAACTCCAAAATAAGGGAAATGCAAAATATGTAACATACACATCTAAATTTCTGAGTAGATACTTAACCAATCCAACGAGTATTTGTATTACTTGGGACACTTTATATCTTGGATTGTGTCTACACAAGGGTAAAAGAAACATGGCAATTTTTTAATCTTGCTCAGTGGTTTTGTGACCTTTGGTCCCTCCTGGCTCACCTGTTTTCAGGCAACGTTAAATAATCCGCCAGTCTCTAATTGTTTCTTTAAGATGTTGGGGGATGCCTACCTTTGCAAAGGCAGTGTCTCCACTTCAATGTGGATATACCGGTACTGTGCTACAAGCAGCCCTTCTGTGTTACCAACAGTACACAGGGGTATGAAATAATGTGGTTCAAAATTATCAGCAGACACAAAGGGGGAGGTTCAGTGGGAGAAGAGAAATCAGCTACAGACCTGAGCTCTAAAAATATATTGAAGTGACTGCAGAAGAGTCATCTGGCAGAAGAATCTCATGATTTAAAAGTGACTTAACAGCCATCAGTGATAAATTGTTATGCAGTAACTGCTGGTCATCGGCTTGGGGGTCTGTGGGGCACTGACAACACATTACAATAATCTCCCTCTTAAACTTCTTTCCCATTTTTCTGTTTGCTGTAGCCACACACCTTTTCCTAATGCCACTAAAACATTCCTTGAGACACTATGAACTCTTTTTTCCTTACAGCTGGGTAAAATTCCCAGTGCACACAGATCTCTAAATACAGTTTAGAGATTATTATATTATATTGTTATATTAGATTAGATTATTATATTATATATATTATTATTAGATTAGATTAGATTAGATTGTTATATTTAGAGATATTATATTATTGCAGATTATTAGAGATATATTATTGCAGATTACAATAATATACATCAGTATTACAATAAATGTGTTGATAATTACGCAAATAGTTCGACAATCATATCTCAGTTTGATACAATATTGGGTTTTCATCTGTGAACTCAGTGAATTAATTACACCTTTTGGGTTTAGTGTAGATTGGTAAAAAATGTCCTATTTCATATACCAGTCTCACAGTCAACGAAATTACCATAAAAAAACTTACTTTTGGGCAGTGCAACCCCACCACAAGAGGTGAGACAGAATTATGCAATTAAATCATAGCTAGAGAATATTATGGATTTACATTGCAGAATAATCAGCATCAGAAACATTAGGCACATTCAGAAACCTTTCCTGCTAGTATCTGTGGCGTGACTCAAACATATTGCTAGTGAAAATGGTGATAACATTATCCAAATCCCACACAGATTTCCACTGTTGTGAGAGTGCTCCAGGGACACATTTAAGGGTAATCAGGAGCAGCACACAGAGGAAACTGAAACATATTGCTCACTGCTTTTTCCTTCCACATGTAGGCCCACAATTACTTCCTCTTGTTTTATATTCTGCATTATGTGGGATGACATCATTGAGTAGGCTTACAATTTATACTGATGGAAGTGGTAAACTAGATACCGGAGATAAACTAGGTTGCTGCCTTGTCACAATAAAGGTCTCATCTTTCATCACAAAGGTACCAAATTGTCCCTCAAGAAAGGAAATACTGGCAGTGGTAATTTATAAAAGGATATTGTTAAAGAAACAAGTTAGAGGAACTCTATTCAGTCCTGCCAAGTCCCAAGCTGTTTGAGGTTTTCATCAGCCAGTGTTTGCTGGCCATGCTCTGCTGTCAAATTGGGACAAATCTCACTGATTTCTATGAATTTATTCAGTTTGATGACACACTATAAAGTGTGCAGGTTATGGATGACATTATTCTCCTCAAAGAATATCGCTTTTGCATCACTGTCTCTCATCCTCCAGCTTTGCTTCTCTATAGACTCCATACCATCATGAGTGGTTTTGCTCGATCAAAATTAAAACAGGACACATCTGTTTTGTAGTAGCTTCAAGGTATTTGTATAAAATTATATCTGAAGCACCAGAATATCTAAAGATAGAATAAAGCAGATAGAAAAGCTAACGAGAGAATAAAGAGGATGTTTGTCCTCAGTGCAGGACTTTTTCTAGTTGGATTTCTTCTTCTTTTTTTGAGCTCTTCTCTACTGTATTTTAAGTAATATTCCATGGAAAATCTGCTCCACAGTTCATTGCATTCATTAAGTCTTACACTACAAAGAATACTGGAATATGGTGGAAGGCGATATAGAAATGTGACCCGCACTGCTGACGGTCATTTCAGTTCCTGTTCTGCCTTTATTAGCACTAAGATTTTAACTTCAATACCCTTCTCACATTTCCTTTTGGATGCTTGCATTCTTTTACAAAAATGAAATCTGTAGTTTTTTCTCCTCCCTTCTATACTTAAACTGTATCATAGATTTGCTGTGACATCTTTGGCATGTTTAAAGTGAATTAAATGCTTTCTGTCCATTGAACAGAGTAGTGAAAAAAAAATATATATTTGGATCATGACTTCCTTCGCATCACTTCTACTAATAATATGAATTTTAATTTCAATTTTATTTTCATTTATAGCAGTATAAACTTGAAGTAATGCCAATGACTTCTGTGAGTTTACCCTGGATTTTCAGCGAGTAGAGGCTCTGACCCATGGACGTCATTGAAGTTGCTCTGGATTTACCTCACAGTAATATATCAGAGAATGAATCTGAGATTTGTTTACAGGAGTATAAAAGGGTAAGTTTGCAGAGGACAATACAAGGACCAATTTAATTAACATCAGCAGCATCCCTGAGAAACTGTTGGGTTGGCTTTGACTTGCTGAGAACATTTTCCGTACAAGCTGAATGGATTCTTGGAAGAAACCAGAGAGTGCAAAATCCCCTTTACAAACGCTAACAGTCCATTGTCATCTCCCTGACACATTTCTATTAAAGTATTAAACACATCTCAGCCCTTAATGACTCTTTCAACAAAGAACTGCCAGTCCAAATAGCCATCTTTGGGGTCTTGTGTATTATTATATTTTTCCTGAGTTATCTCCCATGGCATAAAATATTACTTATCATGTAGCAACCTGAACAGCTATTAAAAACCCATCTGAAACAAAGAATGAAATGAGGCAGCTACACCTGTTTATTATGTCCATTTCCATATGGCATCGGCTGCCAAACCCACCCAGTCTTGGGGGCAGAAATAAATCTTGTTATTTTAATGACTAGACAATAAAATAATACGTCCTGCTCATTTTTAATAGTGTAACATCTAATAAAACACCCTTCAAGCTCTGGCTTGGAGGGAGAAATTTATTTTCATATTATTCACAGTGAATTGCTCTTGTTATTAATTACACAACAGCAATGATATTGAATCTGTTGCTCTTTTGGGCCTGTTGTACCCAGTAGGCTGACTGATTTTCCTTTTGCTTTCACAATGAGTTAGGGAAAATATGATAGTTATAACACAGAACAGGATGTGTAGAAGCTGAAGTAGTCCCTAAGAATATCCATTGACATATGACCAACGATGCTTGTGATAGGACAAGGGGTAGTGGTTTTAAACTAAAAAAAGGTAGATTCAAACTAGATATAAGGAAACATTTTTTTATGATGAGGGTGGTGAAACACTGGCATAGGCTGCCCAAAGAAGTGGTAGATGCCCCACCCATGGAAATATTCCAGGTCAGGTTGGACGAGGATCTGAGCAACCTGATCTAGTTCAAGATGTCCCTGCTCATTGCAGTGGGCTTGGACAGTGTGGCCTATAAAGGTGCCTTCCAACCTAAACTGTTATATGATTCTATGATTCTATGATTCTATGTTTCTACTCTACACTGTGTTCAAGTCTAGAAGATTGCAAACAGAAGAAAATCGCTACCTAATGGAAAAAAATCTAAACATTGATAAGGTAAGAAAAATGAAGGAACTGACACAGAAAAGCCATAGATGACTGCATTCTGCCTTAATCACCTTCTGGTTTAATTTTTCTACCTAGTTTCATTTGTGCTTTCTTGAAAGCTGGGCAAACAGTTCCCTTGTCCTACTGGGATCAATGGTATTTTTTGTCAAAGTAAGTTTGATATAGTTCTTAACTAATTGTAAATGCTGTATTATAAACAGAGCATAGTTTAAAAGAAAACAAAAAAACCCACCCAAAACAATTTTTGGTCATTACTCAGCAAAGAAACTGTGTTTTTGACCGCTCTTGAATGGTAAGAGGCTGGAAGAGAGAAAAAAAATAGGAAAGAAAAATAACTAGGAAGATGGAGAATTTGAAGAGTTCTTAAGACAAGTTCTGAAAAATATTGAAGGTGGAAATAAGGGTGGCAGGGCACTGGAAAAGGCTGACCAGAGTGGTGGTGGAATCTCCATCTCTGGAGACATTCAAAACCTGCCTGGACTCATTCCTGTTCAACCTGCTCTAGGTGAACCTGCTTTGGCAAGGAGGTTGGACTAGATGATCTCCCAATGTCCTTTCCAACCCCTGTGATTCTGTAATAAATAAGAGATAAGAAACTTCAGAAAATACTTAAAATGAAGAAGAAATTTGTCTACTTCTTTGCCTCAGTCTTCAATAGTCAGACCAGCTATTCCCAGGGTGTTCAGCCTCCTGAGCTGGAAGATAAGGATGGAGAGCAGAATAACCCATCTATAATCCAGGAAGAAGTAGTTAATGATCTGCTTCTGCACCTAGACACACATAAGACTATGGGACCGGATGGGATTCACCCAAGAGTACTCAGGGAGCTGGTGGGAGAGCTCACCAAACCTCTCTCCATCATTTGTCAACAATACTGGTCAACAGGGGAGGTACCAGATGACTGGAGGGTGGCTAATGTGATGCCCATCTCCAAGAAGGGTCGGAAGGAGGATCCGGGGAACTACAGGCCTGTCAGCCTGACCTCGGTACCAGGAAAGATCATGGAGAGGATCATTTTGAGTGAGCTCTCACAGCAAGTGCAGGGCGGCCAAGGGATCAGGGCCAGCCAGCGTGGGTTTCGGAAAGGGAGGTCCTGCTTAACCAACCTGATGTCTTTCTATGACCATGTGACCTGCCTTCTGGATGCAGGCAAGGCTGTGGACGTTGTCTGTCTGGACTTTGGTAAGGCCTTTGACACCGTCCCCCACAGCATTCTCCTGGAGAAGTTGGCAAATCATGGCATAGACAAGTGTACTCTTCACTGGGTTGGCTCTTGGGGGAAGAGTGGCTGGAAAGCTGCCCAGCAGAAAAGGACCTGGAGGTGCTGGTGGACGGCCAGCTTAACATGAGCCAGCAGTGTGCCCAGGTGGCCAAGAAGGCCAACAGCCTTTGGCTTGTATCAGGAATAGCGTGGCCAGCAGGAGGAGGGAAGTGATCGTGCCTCTGTACTCGGCACTGGTGAGGCCTCACCTCGAGTGCTGTGTTCAGTTCTGGGCCCCTCTGTACAAGAGGGACATTGAGGTGCTGGAGCGTGTCCAGAGGAGAGCTACCAGGCTGGTGAGGGGTCTGGAGACCAGGTCATCTGAGGAGAGGCTGAGGGAGCTGGGCATGTTTAGCTTGGAGAAGAGGAGGCTGAGGGGAGACCTCATTGCCCTCTACAACTGCCTGAAAGGAGGCTGGAGAGAGGTGGGTGTTGGCCTCTTCTCCCAGGTGAATAATGACAGGACCAGAGGAAAGGGTCTGAAGTTGCGTCAGGGGAGGTTTAGATTAGATATTCGGAAGAATTCCTTTACTGCAAGAGTGGTCAGGCACTGGAACAGCCTGCCCAGGGAGGGGGTTGAGTCACCATCCCTAGAGGTGTTTAAGAAATGTTTAGATGTGGCACTTCAGGACATGATCTAGTGGCAGAGATTGTAGGGTTTTTTTGTGTGTGTATGGTTGGACTCAGTGATCTCAAAGGTCCTTTCCAAACATGAAGATTCTATGATTCTATGATTCTATACTTATATATGATACTAAGTTTTTTATAACATAGATAAGAAAGGAGTTTGCTGTTTGTTTGTTTCTAACTTTCGAAAAAAAGTTCTGCCCAAGTGAGAAATGCTTTCAAAGAAAGATAAATTAGGTCCTTGGTATTTTACTGTAAAAAAAATTGTATGCAATTAAAGTGGGTGAAAGAACACTGTCTTGAAAGAGCTACCCTAAATTATGCATACTGATGATCAATTCTCATATATAACTAAGACAGAGAAAATCCCCGGAATAATTTCCTACATTTTGAGACAGAAACAGTTAATTTTTTTTTTTATTTTTTTTTTAATATTTGAGAAAGAGAAACCTTAATCTCTGTTATTTTCCTCCTAAAGAGTCAAAAGATAATATCATATCTATAGAAAAGCAACCATGGAAGCCAAAGTATAGAACTTGTTTCGTTGAAAGTCTTGGAGGTGGTTGTGGTGAGTTAATTGCTCCTTTATTGTAGAATGACCCTATAAAATGTTGTGGAAGAAGGATAACTGAAAGTTTCCCCTGTGGAGTTCAATATAGGAGGACAAAGAGGCAAGGACTGTACAAAGACCATGAACTTTTCCTGTTTCCATGGTGATACAGTCCCAGAAAAGATGCACCCATTTAAACTAGTGGAGCCTGCTGCATTATATTTTTAAGTAGATTAAACTCTGCTGGTTGTGCATTGGAATGAAGATGAAGTTCCTGAGCTCTGTTCAAACTCTTTCCACCTCTCTCCATTTAGATAACATGAGCTAAGAGGAATCACAATGTAGAAAAGTCACAGAGAGTATGAACATCCATGAAAAGTCTCACATCTTGAGGAAGACAGATTTCAGACATGCACTCTCCAACAATGGCAAGCATTCCTTACACAGTGATTTGACAACTGAGGTTTTCTAGTTAAAAAAATTCTCAGAGATGTTTCTATCTGTTTATTAGACATCATAATCTACCTATGCGGCTGCATCCTGGAACTTAATTGTCACAATTTGCTGGGAACCTCAACAGTCAGTATTTGGCTTTGAGTTCCCTCTCTTATGTATGAACTTATAACAGTAGGAGGATGAACCTTTTAAATGGAGATGACACCTGTCATCACACTAATCATACATGTGGAAAATTTAGACAAGCTACTGGACATCCACGTCCCTCTTCCAAGCATCAAACTTCAAAGATAAGAAAAGCCAAGGTTAAGGAAAAAATGCTCAGTTTACTTAGGTATAGCTTAGGTCATCCCTGAAATCAGCATAGATCTGAGAGGATATTAAGGTCATAGGACAATTATCTCTCATGAGAAACAGGAAGACAGATAGTCATTGTCTGTGGCTAGTGTAGAGGAAGGAGATTATAATATGTGAAAAGATCAATATCTCTACTTAGTTCATTGTTTCTGGTATTCAATAGAATTACGAATTTCCCAGACTCTTTGCTTCAGAGGGCTTTATAAGTCTTCATTGAGAATCAAGAGAGAAGGAGTGACTGTTTTGTAAGAAGTATTCCCTTACTGTCAGCGGGGTGTTTCTGCTCTTCATCGATTGTGTGAGTTCATCCTGCTGTGTAGTTGTTTCTTGGCTTATCCTGTGTTGCTACTATGAGGACACTGCTACCCAGGATGAAATGTGTTACGTCCCAGGACATGCAGATGCAAGATCCACGAAGGCTGATGTTTTTATTGTGGGGTTATTTACTATGCCTGTGGTGGAGATCTGTTGGCATTAAGCTCTATGTTACACAAGCTGTAAACAACTTGTCTCCTCCCTTTTCCCAGTCTATAGTATCCCACATCCCATAGTCAGAATCTCATTTTTCCTAGAAGGTAGTTCAGACAATAAACATGTAATTAAACCATGACCAGCTTGAATTTAGGTTTGAAGTTTCTTGTTTCTAGTTGAGATACAAAGAAGGGCTCATGCCTGACAGCTCAACTGATGTTTCACTTCTAACAACTGGTCTAGTAAAAGGTATCTCCATTCAGGAGATATCAGATAGGCCTGACTTCTGGTGTCCTTAACAACATGCTAAGCACTGAGGTGTTGCTCACAGTTAATGAACTCTGAAATACCCAAGGGATCCTACAAAAACACAATGGTCCACTCAGAGGCAACCTCTCCACTGGGGATTTACCGCCTCTTACTAAGTATCTTTTGTAAACTGGGGATGACAGTATTGCCTGTTTTCCATCCTTTCTCTGAAATCAAGGTTTCTCAGGACAGCAGTACCTCTCAAGCACATAACCTCTGCATAACACCAGACAGGATGGGGATAGTCTCTGGATGGGGATTCTTAGTGCTTCATGAAACACAGCTCCAACCAGCCATTAGCCAAGACCCTTCCCTGTAGCTCTAATACGCCAGCATTTTATTCTCTTATTGAACTTTGATCTTCTTTAATTTATTGTGCTGTTTTATTTGTAGTGTATGGAGAATTTAGAATCTAAATGTGATCTTCACCTTTACTTTCACACAGTTTTAATAATAACTGCTAAACCGCAAATCTATCACACATGGGGATCAATTCTTATATCCTTACAGTAGCGACTGTAAAACAAGGAATGTAAAATCACACAACTAGATAATCAGTAATTACAAATAATTCATCTTCATCTCCAGCTTTCACAATTAAAGTGTTAGTTTGGGCTCAAAGAGCTGAGGTAGAGCAGTAGCTAGGAGATATTTGCCTCTTTTGTTCATGCTTCCAGTAAGTAATTTCTAATTTCATAAATTAAACACACTTCCATCGTTAAAAGTCCAAGTTCATTTCTAACAAATAAAATATAGAGATAACATTTTAAAATATTTAGCAATAGCTGCCTGAATTGAGCAACTTTCTCTTGGTGTTTTAAAGTACTACCCAACAAGCATAAATATAAAGGTGCAGCCTCAAACAGAAACCAAGGACAGACTGAAATATCCTACTAATCTACCTCAGGCAAAAGCCTGTCTGAACAGATGGGCTTTGCTCTATGCCTTCAGGTTTTGCTGCATTACTGGTGGAAATTAGTTCCAGAGGGGAGAGGCTTCTCTTGAGAGTTTTCCATCACCTGCCCCGAGATGTTAAACTCAGTAGCACAGAAGGAAAGAAGCATTTCCCCAGAAAATTGGGACCTAAAACATCTTAGAGACTAGCATGAGTTTATTGGCATGTAGTTTGCAGGGGACTCTGTTGAGCTGTAATGACAGCTTGTGCTGTCCACAGCTCATTCTTCCTTTGCAAGCAGTGTGGGAGAAGCTGTCCGGAGCACTGTGCTCACAATTGTTCTATATTCGCAGCATCATACTCCAGACCAGCCAGAATTACCAAAACAGACTGCTGAGAAACTTAAGAAATTTCAGCAGCTGAGAAATCTGGGTATGAAGATTGGAAATTAGGTGCAGAGAAGCTGCACACTGCCACAAAGCAAGAGAGGAGCTTATTTCTGTAGAATGAAAATAATTTTAGTGTTCCAACTGTCTGGAATTTTTAATAATTGGTGTTCCATATAGCACCCGTTTGACATAGTCCTTGATCTTGTGAAGACTCATGGGGTTTAGTTATTTGCTTAAAGACAAATATAAGTGGAAGTTGTTGTTGGCCTTTTATGTGCATCTGCCTGACACATTTATCTGTAAGCAGAATTATTTATTTCTTCCTTTTATTTTTTAATCAAAGTTTTCAGTATAAAAACACGTTCCTACTGTTCATTTTATATACAAGTTATTCTGAGCGTGATGCCATTTTAATTAATGGTTTTCACAAATGGAAAGACCATAATCAATTAGGGCTATAAAAAAAGCATTTTAAAGCAGATAGAATCAACACAATTTTTCAGAAAATCAACTTCTTTTCAGTAAATGGTGTATTGATTTTACAGCTTCACATGCGTATTGTGTCACTTAGAGAAAATGTCTATTCCAAGTGTCTGCCTACCTCTTGTGAACACCCATCTGAAAACCTAAATAGTTTGCCAAGGTCTGGTCTAATTTATTTACATTACATGCTGTCAACAGCAGTAGGTGGCAATCACCACGGGATCAAAAAAAAAAAAAAAGGCACTTTGAGAGCAGATCTAAAATGGTGAATGGAGTTGGGGTTTGCATACAAGATGAAAATGGGCTGTGAATGAAGTGGACTGAAAACTTGGGATTGATTCTGACTTTTATTGGGTCCTCATAAGGGTGAAAAAGTATTTTCAATCTTAGAGTTGACTAGGCATCCTATTTAGGAAGGCTATGGAATTTAAGAGAGAATAGTGCTTTCTTAAGATAATGTGAAGTTTGTGGGCTGGTTGCCTAAGGAATGGACGTCTTGTTATCCTCAGGGATGGTCACAGAAAGTTGACATATGATGGTGAGTGTGGGGTTGTCAAGTTGTGGATGCAATGCTATGCTTTGACATCAAGGATCATCTGGACCATGTTCTTAGTCATACAGTTTAGTTTTAGGTAGTCCTGTGAAGAGCGGGGAGTTGGACTTAATAATTCTTATGGGTCTCTTCCAACTTGATCTATGACTAGGACATCTGGGTCAGATTAACAATGGGGATTACTGTGAACGACCAGGAGTACTGTTGCACTTGGCTGAGTACCAGATTTCACAGCGGCAGAAGGTACTGAGCCTTCAGACCCAAGCTGCATGGCATCAAACCCCGGACTTTTGAAAGATCTTATATGAGTAGAAAAAGCACAGTGCCCACCTGATCAGGATAAGCACTTAAAATGGAAGAAGCCATGATACAAATATCTGCTGTACCTAATAGGGATCAAGGATGTGAAAGTGAGGCATATCCCACGTGCACATTAAGTATTCAGGCATCGAAGCTGTCAGCTATGCTGAAGTGGGGTATTTTTCTCTTATTCTGACTTGTCATTTCTCTTCTAGACCTGTGGAACTACCCTAGTCTGTCAGTGCTGGTAGATGTTTCTCTGAGGACGTTGTAAGTCAGGCAAAGCTGAGTGCAGCAGGGTAGATGAGGTGCTCCAAAGGGAAAATCCCCAGTTTCACAACAGGTGGATAAGCTGGCAGAAAGAAAATGTGCATAATTGACCCCTTTTCTGCATACCAAATCAGGTGGGAGCACTAAAATATATTCTGAAGATATGTTTCTATCATATTCTGTGGGTTAAAAAAATCAAAAAAAGCAGCAGTGAAATCTTGTCATCTCTCCCAGTTCTCACTGTAAGGGACAGAGCTGCGGACCCAAAGCACGGCTTAGCGTACTGCCATGTTAAAGAACTATCTCATTTTAAAACTAGGAAATGGAGGGTCGTTTTTTTTCCATAACGTGCAGTTTTGAAACTGTACCACTCAGCTTCCATGGTCTTTTTATTTCTCTCTCTCTCTCTTAGTCTCACAATATAGGCTTTATTCTCTTCTCACTTTTTTATCTGCTTTAAAACAAAATGTAACTCTGCTGGCTTTGGCGGACTCATTCCTGAGTTATACCCTGGAGTAAGAAAGTGAATGACAACCCAATATGAAACATATGATTGCGCAGAGTGAATTCCATATTGGCCTGCACCCTGCATAATTGACTGAAGTCAATCTAAGTCATGTAAGTTATTGCCTAATTTTTTGCATGAAAGAAAAAAAAATAAAATAAAATGAAAGAGCCCATGTCTAGCCTTGTGTTTTATCCTAAGCCAAATGGGTAGACAGCTTGCATTTGCCAGCCTTCTCAGAAAGAGCCTAAAGGGACCTGTTTGCCAACATTTGATTCCCTGGCAGCAAGCTTTTTGTACTTTTGTTAATTAGCCAGCACAGGGTGTTTTCAGTTTCTCTGGAATACTCTAGCCAAGGGCAGACTCTATGGACACACATCAGAAAAAAGCCACTGACTCTACAGAAATCCACTGAAGAATCCCATGCTCATTGCTTGGAGGATTGGAACAGATGCACTGAAGAGAGGAGTCCAGGAACACAGATTTTTATGTATGGTTTTATCAGAGTTTAACAATCCTACAGTGGCATTCGTTTGACTTGCCAAGCAGAAGGCAATGGTTTCATCTGTATCAGGCACTCAGGCAGAGCAGCTTGTTAGATATTATAAACAAATATGCTACAATGGAAGCACACTTTAATTTGTTAGAAGGGGGGCTAATTTTGTCAGAGCAGTCTGAAATATCAGCGCTTATTTAAGGAGATATAGATGCGTAAGCACACACATTTTGAGATGCAGGCGCCTCCTTCCACACAAAATAAGCCTAACTTCTGAACTGCTACCCAATAGTACTCTGCTCTTCTTGACATGTAAATTTAAACATCCTGTCTAATAATCACGGTGGCCTAAAGAATACAAGCTGTGGCAAAAACATGAATATATTTAAGGAAAACTTAAAAAACAAAAACCAAACAACAGGTATGCAACTTTCTGTGTATTTATCAGAAGTTACATCTCACTAGTGCATTAAAATATCTCAGTACACTGAGGCATAGAAAGCAATATCTATATATATAGAATAAAACTTGACACAAATGCATTGCACAACAGCTGAAATGCCTGGTAATCTTTCTCCAAGATTCAGACACTTAAAACTGACCAAATCAAGCAAGTCCACTAAATCCACTAAATTTTCCCCAAAATGAGGAAAATTCAGTTGGTTGCAGGAAAATAGTAAATTGCTTTCTACGCAATGAAAGCACACCTGCTACCATTATTGATGTGTCAGTGCTATCTGGTTTTCAATGACTGTTATCTGAGCAGCAATGTTCTCTTCAGAGGCATAAATAGCGATAGAATAATATCTTGAAAGATTCAGAATCTCTTAAAAAATAATTAAAGGGAAAGGGAAGTTTCTAAAAGATGCATTTAAAACAATCATAAAAAAAGAAAGTTTATTCTGGTCCAGGTCTTCACAGTGGTCCTGTGAGAAAAGGGTGTGCTTATTATTCCAGATTTCTGACTCTAAAGAAGAAAAAGATCTACTTACTTTTTAATAAAATCCACTTTCTTCTCTTTGCACGCTTTCAAATACCTGCCATTTTTTTCAGGTAATCAGATATTCAATCTGAAGCTGCTTTTCAACACATCAGACACAGAGGAGCAGAGTATCACTCAGCGCAAACTGCTCCAACTTGATGTAATCTTTGCCTCCAAACTGTTGCAAACTTGTTGCCTTTGTTCCAGTAATTATCACACTCTAATGAATTTACTGCAGCTGAGGACTGGTTTCCTACAATGTTTTTTTAAGGAATTTTGCAGACAGGAGTGAATTTCAGCCACAAAAAAATGACCACCTAACCTCGTGAGAACAGTAGTTTTCTGAAAAATAGAGATTGTGATATATACAAATGTATTTAGCCCTATGTCAAATGGAAGGACATTTATAACATTATTTAGTCTTATTGTACACCTGTCTGAGAGCTAGAGGTGAAAAGCAATATACAGAAGCATACACCATAACAGGCCAATGGACCAACTAATATTTTGACTTTGACAGTGACCTATAGAAGTGCTTTAGAAGGACATTTAAGTTCTTTGTGACACAGTGAAATAACAGTGAGTGTCCACAAAAGGAGAATTTCCCCTATTCTCATCATACTGCTGGTTGAAAAGTATGATTTTTCAGTAAAACAGGTGCATGAAATCAATGGAGAACAATTAACTTAAGAATCATCCAAAACCTTTTCAAGACAAAGCACAAAAATTTGTTTTGTCTTTGATTTATAAATAATTTGTGTTAATTAAAATAAAAAGAATTTGAATTTCAAAGCTTTCAAATAGAACACGTCTACAAAAGCAATGAGAAAAAAAAAAAAGGTTATTAAACTCTATAACAGCCACTTAACGCTTAACCCTAAGTATTCCGTGCCTTTCTATGCTTAATTTTCCTTCCCCTTGAATGTGCTGTATCAGCAATGGTCTCCATTGATGATTACCAGCGTCTTGTCCCTGGAGTCCAGCTGAGGTTACACAAACTTCCATCAAGTTCAGGGACAATGGCCTGAGAGCAACCATGGCTTTTTCTTTTTAATTTTGCTTCTTTTTTTATTAAGATTTAACCGAGCTTTGTTTCAGAGTAGTGGACTGTGAAACTAGGATGGGAAGATTAGACTTTTCTGGGAAAAAGTTATGTATGAAATATTACTATGACAAGGTTGTGTGGCTAGTTTGTGATGTGTGAAATGAAATCCCTACTCAATGTGCCTAGGCAATGCAATTAGTGCTATCCTGGTCAGGGATTTCTTGTTAGAACTGAAAAGATTTGTCCTTAAAAGCAAGTTCCTGATGCATAATTATTTAAAGCCCAACTTAAAAAAAAAAAAAAAATAATACCCCCCCCCCCCAAACCAATAAAATCCTTAAGAAATACAGTCTGATTTATCATTTTTATGTATCTATCATGGGTTAGAGTGAAGGCTCATTTTCAAGAAACTTGTGGCTAAGTTCTGAATTCTTGATCAGAATAGTAAACATAGCAAAAGAATGAACTTTGTCTGGGATTCAGTTGCGTGACACAGGTAGGGAGATTCAAGCTGATTAAGAGATTCCCATTCAATTAATTTTTAATGGAGAATACTATCTTAAAAAAACTCAAGAATTGCTACAGAAGAAATTATTATTTTTTTCCTGAAAAAAATAATCACAGAACAAAACAAAAAACAACCTTGAACTTTCTCCTAGGCAAATTGAAGCATGGGGTACTAGGCATAAACTGCTTTCTCTTGGAGAGGGAAGACAAAACTAATAAAAGTTTTTCCCAGCTGAAAATACGAATTTTGTGTCTTCCCCTCTGATGATGGAATGTAGTCTTTTTTTCCTGTTTTCTTCCAATTCATAACAGAAGAAAATATTTTCAAAAATGGCACTGGTGGAAAATAAATGCATATCTTCCAGCCAAGCATAGCCATCAGAAGCCATAGAAATAGTCTACCAAGAGTGAAGTGGACAGGCTGCTTTAGCAATTAGTGTTTCTCGTAATCTTAATATTATTTAGGATAGAGCTACTTATTTCCTGGTTTCAGGGCTTGAATGGTTCATATAGTTTTGTTCTGACCCTGTGCGCAGAGATGAAACCCTTATTTAGGTTACTATGTCCTTGCTGTAAAGACAGTTTAAAATAATGATAAAAAGATAAAGATAAAAAGATATCAAAAGTTTCTAATAACTTAAGGCTGTGTCAGAAATGTGCCCAAACCAATTTTAAGATAAAAACAGCACAAAGACTGAACATAGTAGTAAATCATGTGTGTGTTTCCTAGGTCAGTAAACTCTTCACATGTTCTTTGGCACAAATTTTACCAGTCTTTCTCTACAGTTCCCTGACACAGTTGGCTGGCAAAATATTCCAAAGGTGTTTCCCAATAGCCAGCTTCTACACCTTGTATTGAAAACCAAGACATGTTACTTGGCATCAGTGTCTGGCAACATTTCCGGGCATGTTCAATTTACTAGTAGCCAAAATGTTGTCACTTTTGGCTGTCCAGATGCTGTGTGTGTTCCCTGGATGTTGTGTGTGTTCCTGCCTGCCTGTGTCCGTAAGGGCAGGCAGAAAACACAAGTTTACTCTGATTATCTCCAATTGAAAAAATAAAGGGGGTAGAAAAAAAATGTTTAAAATAAAAATTAAAAATTCTTTAAAAGCTGAAAGCAGGATTGAAATCAGGGCCTCTGAAATCTGAATCTCTAGTCATTGCAAGGTAATCCCATGATTTGGTCCCTAGGACAACCTGGAGGGACAAAGTCAGAGAAATATCCATAACCAAAGAAGTAAAACAGAAATAGAGGTAGGAATTGATCTGGAAAGGGACTATGAACTCCATGTTCGTCAGAGTATCTTAAAATAAGATCTGAAATGAATAATTTCATTGAGACAGTTAAGGTTAGATGGAGAAAATATGTACTTTGGTCAGAATACGGTTAAATTTTTGTCCTCTGTAAGGGATGTATTTCTGTGTATTACTGTTGACACATAATGGAAAAATAAACAACCAGGAAGGCCATTTCATAACACAGATTCTTAGAAAGATAAACTAAATTCCTTTTACTTCTATACTTTTAAATAAAGTATCCTTCTACCTGTTTCTGTCTTTTACAAAGTCTTCTGAAACACTCAGATTATAAATTATCTACCAAAAAGTGTGTTTCCCTTACTGTACATTGCTTAGCTCAGGAGAGCTCTGATCCTTGTTAAAATCTACAGGTGGATTACCACTACTAATAATTCTAATTTATTTGAAGTTTAAAGGATAGCACTATCTTCAAATTAATACAACTGCTTTGTCTGTTTGGACTCTTCAAATTGGGTACTAGATCTCAGAGACTGTGTTCAACATAACACAAACTGGTCCTCATCTTGGCTGGATCTTTCAGAAGTTAACAAAATATGTATTATCGGGAGGTAAAAACTCGAATATTTCTTAGTTTTGATGAAGTTGAAAAGACAAAACATGAGGCAGCTGCATAAGAAGAGGAGTCTGGATAAATTAAAATGGGAATGTTAAAAGGGAGATGCTGGAGTGTGGTAAATCTCTAATGACTCACAGGGAATAACCCTGAATTCCAAAACAGAGGGAAATGCAGTTCAAAGCAATTTCAAAACTGTAAAATGAATAAACATTCAGATGAATCTTGCTTTGAGAATTAATCGCACAGTACTTTGCAAGGAATGATCTGAAACTACTACCGTGAATGGGTAATATTTATAAGGTGGAATCGCTGGTTGAGAAGAGATTACAAACTTTAATCTAACACAGGTTCCTACTATGGCACATTTACCAGGTAGCTGAACAAATCTTTCATAAGGAACTATTTGTAAGCTTGTGACCTTTTCCTTCTTTTCATTCCCATTTCACTTAAATTATCACTCCAAATATATCAAAGGGACTCTCAGCAGTCTGATAGGTTAGCACTACATATTGAATAGAAGATGCATTAATTTGAAAAGAAAAAGAAAATTAATTTCTTAGAAGTTCTACTCTGCAAGGATTTTGTGTCTGCCAAGAGTTTAAAAACTGATACATGCTCAATGGAAATAGTTATTATGCAAAGAATAAAAGATTCTAACAACAGTTTGTTGTTGGTATGCTAATTATGGTTTTCATACTCTACAAATGCTTTACAAACAAAGAGTTTGAACAAGCAGACTAGAGCAAGCTTAAATGTTTTTTGATTCAAGTGATATTCAACAGAATTGAGTGCTAAATAAAAGCTTTTTGTTTGCTTTGCTTTTTTTTTTTTCCCCTCAAAATAATCAACCTTTCTTAGGAAAAAAAAAATAAATAAATCACTCCAAATTGCTAAAAATTTAAAAATGGTGATTTTTCAAGACCTGAAATGGTTTTCATTGAATGTCTCTACTGTATCTGTTCAAGCCATCACTCTGGTAGGACCATTTCCTGCAACATGCCTAACTGTCCTATAACTAGCAATGAATGCAATTAATTCTCTTGCTGCCTCTTGATATTTTCTATATCCTTTCTCTCCTGCAGCCTCTGTTGGAGTCTGTCACCTCAATGCGTCAGATGGGAAAGCCTGGCTAAAGCCCATATAAAGAACCCTTAACTCCAACAGTTAAGATCTCACTAGAGGACACCACAAGTCTTTTATGTATGGCCAACTACTGAAATTGTCTGCAGGTCCCCTTACCTGAAAAGATTATTGGGTAAATAGACTTCCATGTCTTCACTAAATCATAAATTTTCTTCTGCTTTATGAACTTTATCTGCAGTTGTAGAAATCACTATGAATTATACAAATAGCAATAAAGAGAAAAGAACTTTGCTTCTGCTGTGGAAAACCTAGTTTGGAAAGAACCTCATTACATGATCTAGTCCAAACCTGTGCTTAAAGCAACACCAACTTTGAAAAGGTTTGAAAAGAATTGACTCATAGAATCATAGAATCTTCGTGGTTGGAAAAGACGTTTGAGATCATCAAGTCCAACCATACACACACACAAAAAAAAACCAAACAAAAAAAACAAACAAAAAAATACCCTACAATCTCTGTCACTGGAGCATACAAGAGTCCTTAGAGTGGAGCTCCTATCACCTAAAATGCAAAATCACCAATGCAGGAAGCTGGGCCCCAATGCAGTTGACCCACATGTATATGTAGAGTCAACTGAGATGTCCCGAGGAGACCCTTCATGGCTTCTAGCTAACGGTCTGGATGAGCATTTTCTCACAAAGGTCCTGGCTCTCCTCTGCCATGATTTGCAGATGCCTTTAGACATCTCAAATGGCTCTACGGGCAAATCCCTTGTCAATGCCATCAAAGTCTGTACATCCATTCAGCTAATCACATGTAAGTATCTGCTTCAAGGAGAGCGCATAGTTCTCTGAACTGACGATACTGGTTATACTAGAACCCTGGCTCACATCAGGTACCTAATGAAGACAGTGGCATCGAGGTGTGAAGTGAACTGTGAAGTAAACTTCAAAAGAGTTGTCCAGAAAGTTGTCAAGTTTCCTTCTATGTTTTTTTTTCGAAAAGGACTTCCGGAGAACAATTCACACTGCCTCCCTCAGACTGCCATTTTAGGATGGAATTAATCAGTTTCTGAAGATGTCACTCTTCTCCATTAGTTTAGAGGACTAGTTTAGGACTAGTTTAGAGTAGATGTCCGATTTTCATACAGCTGAAATTAAGTGAGGTTTATTCCATCTCCTGCCTATGTTGTTCATTAAAACAAGCAGTAGTGTTGGATTGTGGGCGTTGTGAATAGTACAACATGAAACTCTGAGGTTGTTCTAATGGTTTGGTTAATTAAACTAATCCCATTTTGGGGAAGCCCAGGCTGAAGGGAGAAAGGAAAGATGCTCAACTAAACCTCTGAATCTATGATAACAGAGAGAGAGAGAGAGAGAGAGAGAGGGAACAGACTTTTATTTTCATTTTATATAGGTCACTGTCTTTATATTATAAATTCTTCAGGACACTGACAATGTGGGACAGATTTTAACTCATGCTAAGAGGTTTAACTTCTCAGTACCACTCCCCTGGGCCTCACTACTTTTAGCTTTTTAGAATTCAGGCTTTTTTTTTTTTGCTTGTTACTTTCTTTTTTTCATATTTGTTTGTTAACGTTGCAAATGTGTTTATAGTACAAAGCTTACTATTCCTTTCACTGTGTTTCAGGATTGTCTCTAAGGTGTCTATAATTATGTGAAAACAAACTTCTTTTAACAATTCTTGTTTCAAGAACATACAACATTTTCTGAAACTGAAGGTTCCAAAGGGACTAGTGTTTTTTGAGTGATAAATTACATGACTTTTGCATTATAAATTTTACAGCATACCTTGCTTTGTGTTGTGGAAAGATAAGATTGTCTTCTCATTTAAAATATATATTTTTAAGATGTATGAATACATAAGGGAAGAACACAGGTTTGGCATAATTATCTGCTGTTTTAAGTTGTGCCCATGTCTCATTTTTAAAAACTGCTGAAAGATTATTTCCCATGGCATGTTGCCTGAAGTACATTTCATTTTAAATGCAGATTTAAACAAACAGCTGCTTTTTTTCCCCTGTAGTCTTTCAAAAAGCTGCCAGAGTCCCTAACAAAATGTCTTCACCTCTGCCTAAAGCTGTAAATATTTAGACAGCAGCCAAAACAGCAGTAGACCATATACTGCAGTAAACATAAGCTGAAGCATTATTATAAATCGAAAAATACTTATTAAAAGGTCTGACCGAAATAAATCGTCATGCTGTAAAAGTTTGTTTTGATCTAAAAAAACATATCTAAATATGATTATGGGCCCTATAAACAAAGTAAACTTGGCTGTGGGGAAAAAAAATAATTAACAAATTATACCTCCAAAAAGGAAATGGTGGTATTCATCTGAAGAAAAAAAGCAGATGAATGGTCCAGGTATATCTGACCTACCCACTGTTGTTGTCGTGTTACCTGCTTACTTAGAAAAATACTAAAATGCATAAAATATCTCTGGTAGTTTTGTTTGGTAGATAATGTTTGCCTGTCCAGTCAGGGACTATTTATTTGAAGGTCTCTCCAGACTGAAGCATTGGATCATTTTCTAAGAAAGTAGATTAGAAACAGCAGTGTGACTCTCTCGTGTATCCTGCTCTTACCAGCAAAGCCTTGGTTAAGTTCTTGTGTATTTTGAAATTATTCAGGAAAAATAAGTAACTTGCATTTCTGAGATCAGATCAAAAATCCATTAAAGCCCAGAAAAGATTTAAATGATCTTTGGGTGAGGCGATAGCTGTTAGTAGGGTTATTTCAGTGACTGACCCAATCAATCTAATCCTACAGACTATTTCTCTTTACTCCACCTACTGTCTGTTTTCCTTTCTAATGGCTGGGGTTTGCATAATCAGAGCTGAGGGTAAACGTAATGACAAATCATGAAATTTCCTTGAAGATCTTGAACTGAGCTTTGTAATTTAGTAAAAATAAAAGTTTGGAATATTCATACTGAGAAAATTCATGTTAACGCCATAGACTACTGCATTTTATAGTCATAATGACAGTTGGCTTCTTTTGTAAAATATTAAATTATTATGATATTAATGCACACAACCCCCATATATCATGCTATACCAAAAAATCCTAAATCCTCCAAACCCCTTCAAAACCCAACAAAAACCCTCCAACCCCCCCCCAAAAAAACCCAAAAGAACTCAATAACTTCTCAATATTCACAACATGCAACAACATACTTAAAATGACTGCTGTACTTTTCTTCTGGACAATATTAAGAGACACACTTTGCTGCTAGTTTGGTTATAACCACATCTTGAGAAAGAAATCTTTTTGGATTTTCCTTGTAAGAATTATTCCCCAACAGGACACCAAATATGAGAAACAAGAGTGCAAGTCAACACGTGGGCTCTGGAGATATGCTTTTCAGTACTGTAATAAGAGAACACTAAGAAATTTCTGTAAACCTGAGGCCAACCATAATCATTAAAGAAAACTTGATTTTATAACTTTTAGTGGTGTCATTGACAAGTTTAAGAAAAGGCTTTTAAACAAGGAAGTCCGTATTTTAAATTTGGAATTATGAACAATTTACTAGTGTCTTAGATGATATGCATGATTTTTGATGTTCAAAATTTATAAATCAAAATTGAGGTCTGAGAGGACCTTAGGCTGACATAAAAAGCAGTCAACATAACATAAGGAAATTAGTTCTTTTCTGAGTGGTCATAATGTGAATAACAAGAAAATCATTAAGCTGGTAATGCTTTAAGACCTTTGCTTGCTTTTTTGGGGCACATTTATTCTTTTAATGCCACCAAGAATTCATGTGTCTCTCTGCCCTTTATCTACATGTGTGTTTTGGTTTTGTTTTTGTTTTTTTTTCTTTTTATGTTCCTATCTTTCTTTTTATTGGTGATTATATCAATCAAGTACTGTTTGGACAAAAAAACAAAAAAAAAAACCAAAAAAACACTGTTACACCATCCCAAGAATGCTAACCTTATTTTTGGCATAATAAGGAACATAAGATCCAGAACACATACTGTATGGTTCCCAGAAGGATGTCCAGGAGGAACAGAAAAATCTTCTTTTCCTAACTCCACTGCTCCTCTGCTTACACTAAGCTAAGACGGACCTTCTAGTGGCAGCCACTGAAGACAGACTGTTGGTTTTGGGTTTTTTGATCCATGTGGAGACCAGGTGGAGGTCTACCAGGCAGTCTACTAGGTGGAGGTCTACCAGGTCTACCAGGTCTTTCCAGTGGAAGACCTGGTATCCTGTTTTTTTCAGCAGTTTGGTGTTAAACTGTCCTTCACAGAATCACTGAATGGATGGGATGGAAAGGCACCTCTGGAAATCATCTAGTCTAACCCCCTGCCCAAGCAAGGTCAGCTAGGGTGCTCAGGACAGTGTCTAGTCAGGTTTTGAATATTTCCAAGGATGGAGACTCCACAACCTCTCTGGGCAACCTGTTGTACCTTCACGGAAAAAAGTGGGAGGCAGTATGGAAAACATTGCTGAAATCAAGATAAACTACATCCACTGCTGTCTCCCTTTCCTGTAATCTAAATTCAAGATTGCTTAATTAAATTCCTGGCTATGACACATACTCGTGGTCTTGTCAAGAAAACTATTTAAGAAAATTCAAGTATTTTGATGTTATAGGACATGTAAGTGCCCAGAAAAGTATTTTGCAGGTTATCTGGATTGTATGAATGCTATAAGTTTTCAACATAGATATGCATATTTTAAAGAAGTGAGATTCAAAACACTTTATAATGCATATACTGCTTTGATCACAATTCATACTCGTTTGAGGGTAAATATCTCAGTATAAGGAGTTGACAGACTTCTTAATGTGTGCTTTTTAGGAAAAGAAATTTTTGTAAGATAAATATCTCTATAAATCTACCATTATCCATGTGCACTAATGTATACAGCAGGATGAATACATTAAGAACAAAAATCTGTCACTCATACCCCTCTGTCTCTTTTTTCACTTTCCTTTTTAGTGTGGCAGGGCAACTGTATTGAATAGCCCTGTGACTCGGTTCCCTTGTGTGATCTTGTTTTTGATTTTAACACCCATTTTACTTGAGATTTCTCATAATTATAGTGCTAGAATAATTTACCTTCTTCTGAAAATGTGCTGTGTTATGAAGCAGTGTGGAAAAGTGTAACATAAGAAGAGTTGAGTGCTACAGAAAGTAAAAATTACTGTCAATATTGATGGTATTAGCCACAACCTTTTTCTCTGAACATCTTTGATTATGATTATTTCAAGAGCAGTCAAGATACAAAAGGTCAAAATCTGGTCTTAGTTACACTGAATTAAATACAGGTTAACCGCACTGCATTTAAGTGTTCCTAACAAAAGAACTGAATTTTAATTTGGTTTCCAAATACAAGAAAAGTATTTCAGTAGCAACCTGCTAGGGTGAAGCTTTGGGATTTATTTTTTTTTCTTCCTACTCCTTTGATTCATTCCTTTAAAGTATGTTTATTTATGCATTCTTTTATAAATGCAATCACAGATCATTTTACATTTCTCATTGGGATATCATTTAAGCATAAGTCAAGATCTGCCACATAGAGTCAGATGGTTTAATAGAAAAGATTACTTAAATACCAAAAGAACTGATTAAAACAAAGCCCTGGTGGATTCCTCGGTAAATACTTTTAGAATATTACACATACCTTATAACGTTTTGTTAAGAACTGCAGACGTTGATGGGCTGTGGGGTCAGCAGGTCAACAATCCAGGCACAAAACTGAGGACAAAATAAATCCCTGAACCCAGATGTCTGTTTACATAAGACGGAGCCTTTATTCCCTTATTCTGTTATTGGCAGGACCTGGAATATAATTTCATTTTTTTGTTCCTTCCTGAATATGTGAATTTGTGCTTCTCAGGTGAGAAGCCTATGTGTTAGCACAGCCAGGGAATTTCAAACCTGCCTTACCAGATCTAGCATTAGGGAAGAGATAAACTCATATTGTGGCTATGTGACACAAGGTGGCTGGCAAGAAGCAGCTGCAGAGCGAGGTTATACAGGACATGGAGGTACTTCGATTGGTTTCAACAGTATTGCCATGTAATAACACCGTCTGCAGCCAGCCCAGAAGGAAATTACTGAGCAGTGTTATCCACACTGGTTTCAGTGCTGGTGCGTGCACTTCTCAGAACACATGATTTTTTGAGCCTTTTGCTGGAAAACTTGTTAAAATCTATCCTCACTCTTCCTCCTTTGAGGTTTCTCTTCAGTTATTACACACTGAGCTTTTAATTTTATGAAAAACTGGGTCTAGGAAAATCTGCTTGGCATGAATGAAAAAACTGTGGATGTTAGTGTATAGAAACTAGATCATTACCTCCTGCAAGGTTTACTTTAACGTTGTTGGTTAAGTTAATGGAGGGGTAATGGAGAGAATATTTGGATTGCTTGTTTCTGTTACTAATGTAATATAAGTATCGTCGTGAAAAAATGATAGAAATGTAATAATAAGACCTGATATAAACTTGATACAAATTAGTAATTTGAAAAATGAAAGTTCTATTCTTTGAGGTATTAACTAAATACAGCTAAGAAATTATTTGGAAAATGAATGAATGTATACAGTGAAAACATTAAACAAACAAACAAACAAATAAATAAATAAATAAAGGTCTTTGGTGTTTCCCTCAAGGCTATGTTTAATAAATAAGACTGCAAATATGAATACATTTAGTAGAGTTATAGTGATTTTGTCCAGTTTTACCCTATTTTGTTATCTGTATTGGATAAATCAGATTTGATTTTATATAAAAGCACTCATAGACTGTTTACTGAAGTTACCCTTTGACTTCCTATAACTCCCGCATAACTGGTTAGACATTAAATTTGTTAAGTAGTAAGTGCTTAATTGGCTGTATCTGATTGAATGTAATCAGACAGTCAACAGATTAGAGGACTCTTTTAACCAAAAAGTCTCCTAAATAAGAGATTGTCTGTGCTTCAGCAGCAGCTCCATTAGGGTTGCCATAAGAAGATTTCCTAGTGTGGAAATGGACTTCTGGTTAGTGAAGAAAATCAGAGAACTCTTATTTTAAAAACTGTCTGCCATGAGATTAGAAAATAAGTGTCCGTGAGCTGAAGGATGCAAAGCTGCAGTCACAACCAAATAGACCATTAAGGAAGTTGCAATCCTGTTTCCTATAGACAGAGCAAGTCATTGGAAGTACCTTTGGATACTGTTTTCACTTGGAGTTGTTTTGTGACTTTGGCTAAGAGAAACTTATTTTCCTCCAGTATGCATTTCTAGAGAAAAAAATCCCTTATTCCAGTAGAACTTTTTTCCATTTCAGTGGGAATGGCAGTGTTTTTTAGGCTCTAGCTACTTAACGACTATGTTATAAAATGAAACCTCACAGTTGGAGTGGAGGACTAGGTCCTAATGCAGGAACACAACAGACCTGTCTACTGACAGCACCAGTAGCAGCAGAAGCGGTAATCTGAGCAGGTTAGGGAACAAGGTTCCCTTGTTAACACGTTAAAATGTTAACAGTTAACATGTTAAACTGTCACAATTATCTTCACACTGTCCTCTTTCAATGAAATAATCATCTTTACTGCATGCATAATTGAAAGATGATATGGGAAGGCGGTGGACCAAAAAATGATACAATACTTGTATTAAATTGCATTCCATTGAATCTAACATAGCAGGAACACGGCAACTGAACAAAAATCAATTCTGGAGTTATGCATATGTTGTTCCTTTTTCTGTGAGAACAAGAAGCTAATTTGGATTTGACAGTACCATTCTAGGTTTGGCTGTGAACCTCCCAAAGTCTTCAGCTGTGATAACCAGCTAAACGTTTCTATAGTTATTGAATATCACAGAATCACAGAACGGTGAGGGTTGGAAGGGACCTCTGGAGATCATCTAGTCCAACGCCCTGCCAGAGCAGGCTCACCCAGAGCAGGTGGCACAGGAACACGTCCAGGCAGGTTTGGAATGTCTCCAGAGACGGAGACTCCACCACCTCTGTGGGCAGCCTGTGCCAGGGCTCTGCCACCCTCACAGGAAAGAAGTTCCTCCTCATGTTTAGGTAGAACTTCCTGTGTTCCAGCTTGTGTTCTTTGCCCCTTGTCCTGTCACTGGGTGCCACTGAAAAGAGTCTGACTCCATCCTCTTGACGCCCACAGGACTTGAATTTCTGAATGCAAGATTTTCATTCCTGACGGTACTTGGTAAAGTTAACTGGATCTACTTTTTTCCCATCTTTCTAGGAAAGACACTATGTTAGTACTACCCATTTAGCCTGAGCATTCAGCTGTTCGACATAAGAGAAGAGGGAATAGCATTTCAAAATCCTCAAAACTTCTGAAATGTTTTAGAGTGCCCTGTGAAATATTCATTGCTACCTTACACAAGCTAGTTCATAGTGTGTTAAGCTCTGAATACTGAACAATGAATCTCCAGCCCTCCCCAGGATAATATTAAATAAAATAGTAAGAAGTCCCGAGTATAATAAATACATAAAAATAAAGAGAAGTACTGATTTGCTTAAAAGTTGTTTACCTGATCCTGTACAATCATGCAGAGCTCCAAGTCACTAGAAAAACGGTGTGAGGGAAGGGAATAAAATGTGAGAGCACAGGAATGTCCTTTCCAAATAAGATCAGAAGTTTGTATATTTGTGTATTCTGTTTTAGTGTGTCAAATGGCAAGTAACTGAAAAAGAGCCTAAGAATAAGACACAAATATGACAATGTTTTCACAGTATATTTCCCTAGTGATTTCAAATAATCTATAGCTTGGAGAATTTTTGAGCTAGTGTTATCTTTTATTTATTAGGTCTAGAGAGATTTCTTTTCTTATTAATCTAATTGCTTTTTCAACACACATGAGCTACTGACAAAAGTTTCTGTGGCACTGAGTTCCACAGTTACACTATTTTATGATTTTTTTATTTTTTTTTGTTACAGCAGATCTGATTTGTTTTAACTTGGCTACTGAAAATAGTCACCCAGATTTACCCATTTCACATCAATTTTTCTATATTCATTATGATTTCACAGTACTCTATCATGCATATGCTCCATGGGCTCATTCAGTCTGGAAAACTGTGGTCAGTTTAGTCACTTTTGGCTATTTACTACTTACAATTGGAAGCTATTCAGTACTTGGGATTGACTCAGTCCCTTTTCAGCTTTATCTGAAGCAACAAGGAGACATGGAGCATCATAGAATCATAGAATCAGAGAATGTGTTGGATTGGAAGGGACCTTTAAAGGCCATCTAGTCCAACCCCCCTGCAGTGAGCAGGGACATCTTCAACTAGATCAGGTTGCTCAGAGCCTCATCAAGCCTGGCCTTGAATGTCTCCAGAGATGGGGCCTCCACCACGCCTCTGGGCAACCTGGGCTAGTGTTTCACCACCATCAGTGTAAAGAAATTCTTCCTAATGGCTAGTCTAAACCTGCCCTGCTCTAGTTTAAGACCATCGCCCTTCGTCCTGTCGCTACATGCCCTTGCAAACATCTGGAATGTCTGTCTCAGAAATGATCTCAGTAAGGCTGTATTAGGAAACCTTTCACTGTATTAGGAAACAGAATGTTCTGAAACTGGGAGACGCATAAATATAGATATAATAAAGTAAAAAAAAAAATAAATCACAAAAACATACATGCCCCTATAGATTTTATTAGCAGATGAAATGTGACTTTGAAAAGCATCACATAGTCGCTAAATTTTGTAAGACCAACGAGACCTTCTGATCAGCACTGCAAATAGCTTTCTCTATGTAGTGCCTTAAAACAGCTCGTATTGGTTAAAATACAGGGACACCTGAACTTATGAGACAAATCATTTCAATGTGATGATTCTTATTTAAATAAGGAACACTGAAGAATGGAATTCAAATGTTTTTACAACCAGCTTTGGATCTGAGTTTAGACTAGTTCTTAGAGGGAAATCCTGACTTCCTTGTTCATCTTGCAGGTTCATGAAATGAAATTCAAGAGCAATAGAAATAGGTTTACTGCTTTGAATCTACTGAAAAATAACGCATGTTTGCCGCCTTCTGTACTGCTCCTACCGAGATCATTCAAACATGGACTGTCTCAATTTTGAGCCATGTGGATAGGCATTTATAAGACACTTGGATTGTCTTGAAGTTCACTAGGAGAATTTACCATGGTTGATGTAGTCATGTAAAATGTGCCATCTGGTTGAACTCAGTATGAACTTGGAGCTCTTTACTAAATCTTGGCTTTGGGGGAAAATCAGAGACATAAAACTTGAAAAGGATTTATAAATCATAACAAATTTAAATATGACAGCAGGATGTAGCAGCTTCATTATTATGGCAGGATTTCAGAGCACATTTACAACCTAAATCAAATATATCTCAAGAGTATAATAAGGTAGGGTAGCTGAAATCTTTCTATTTAGTTATTTTTAACACGATTTGTAGATCTGTCATTGAATTTATCTATCTTAATTGAGAAGCCAAAGAAAGGCAGAAATGTCTGTGGATTTTTAAATCTACTTTGGAATGAGTCGACTGTTTTAGAAATTATTTTAACTAAATACGATCTTTAAAATAAAAGTTTGTAAAGTGAAACATACTCCTGCAGCTTTATTCAGAAGATTTATAAATAAGAACTAAAGAAATCTTTAAGAAAAACATGCCCTGGAAACATTCAATGCTTCAATGTTCATTATGTTTGAAACTATCTGGCTCATTTCTCCAATCAACTCTTAGTCTAAGACAGAAATACATCATCTGAAAGACGGGCAGTTTCTGAAACACGTATGGATTCACTCCAGTTACTGCCCAAACCATGAATCACAGCTTCAATACAAATGAAATCGTGCATTAGGACACTAATTTCATTTAACATTAACCGAGTTCCTGGAATGCTACGGTAAAGACATTATTCTCTGGCCACTTGTGCAAACACTTCATGCTACCATTCCTATATGGGCTTGTAGACTTTGCATGTAACACATCTTCTTACCTTAATTTCAGTATTGATTCTGTCTTATGAAGTCAATGGACCCTATTTTCTAACAATTTAAGGTCAACTCTCAGCAGAGTTATGATGAAGTGAGTGGCCTAAGGAGATCTTATGTCACCATATACTAATTCTAATTAATCTGCTGTGGCATTGGCCAAAGCACTTTCTCTGTATCACTGTTTATCTCCTCATTTTTTATTTCCTTCATCTATTTGGATAAAAAATCACTCCCTCTTTAGGGCAGAGACTGTTTTTTCATGCGTATCTTGTCACGACAGAAACAAAAATAAACAATTGTATTAAACATTTTGCATTCAACTGAACTTTGAAATGGGTCACAATCTTTGGGCTGAGGAATTAGTCTGCTACAGATAAGCTCACTTTCTGCAATAGCAGATAATTCTTATCTTGAACAAGTTGTAATGTCAGCCAATATTATCATTATCACACTTCAAAAGTAGGAGATAGCTGAAAGAAAGTAATTTAAAAACAAATAAACTGAACTCAAAAAGTGTGACAGCAGCCTGAAAGAGTAATTATGGGGCTCTACAGTCAATATTGCCTCTGTATATCTCAGCTGGTTGATTGACTGGCAAAAATATTTTTAGCTACTTCTGTCATTTTAAATTTAGAAATATTTTTATTTCCTAATGTACTTGGCATTGATTCATTTGTGCTTTAAAATCTTCTTTTTTTCTACTGAGATCCTAATTTGGCAAAATAATTAATTATAGACCAAGGATTAAGCAGAATATTAATTTTTGTGTTTGCTAATAAGGCACAAAACCACCTCTGTGAAGCTGGTTGTGAGCAGAACTAGGGGGGAAATAATTTCAAACAATGATCTATGTAGCCAGCTAGTCTGGGCTCAGGCTAACAAAACTTTCAGGGCTGTCAGCAGGCATACAAAAATAATCTTGATTTCAGTGATGTTGGCTACCATGTTAGATGTATCTGTTATGGGTTCAAATACTTCATGGAATCATAGAATGTGTTGGGTTGGAAGGAACCCTTAGGGGTCATCTAGTCCAATCCCCCTGCAGTGAGCAGGGACATCTTCAACTAGATCACGTTGCTCAGAGCCTCATCAAGCCTGGCCTTGAATGTCTCCAGGGATGGGGCCTCCACCACCTCTCTGGGCAACCTGTTCCAGTGTCAAAAGTGATTAGAAGAATGATTAAAAGAATTAGTGATTCAAATCAGTAATTAAAAGAAAGAGAAAAAGAAGGAATAGGAAAAAGAAAAAAAAAACAGAAAAAGGAAAAGAAAAAGGAAAAGAAAAAGGAAAAGAAAAAGAAAAAGAAAAAGGAAAAGAAAAAGAAAAAGAAAAAGAAAAAGAAAAAGAAAAAGAAAAAGAAAAAGAAAAAAGAAAAAAAGAAGGAGAAAGAGAAAGAGAAAGAGAAAGAGAAAGAGAAAGAGAAAGAGAAAGAGAAAGAGAAAGAGAAAGAGAAAGAGAAAGAGAAAAAAGAGGAAAGCAACTCTTGAATGCGTGTTTCCCTTCCTAGTCACACAACCTCGTTATAGAGACATCTGGCATGGGATGTGGCAGTGGAGTGTTATTTCTTTGAGAATAGCTTCAAAAATCCCTAAATTTAAAAAGCTCCCTTTACTTGAAATTAGCAGTCTTCTAAAAAAAAAAAACAGAAAAAAAAATTGGTTTCAATAAACATCCATTTAAAGCAGCATTTCAGAGCTTTTTATGTAAGCTAGGAAAATGATGATAAAATTAGTACATAGTCCCAGGCAAGTGTCCTATTTTATATTTAATCATCATAAAACGGTTTTGAAAACCCTAAGACATTTATTCTTGACCATCATAGAAACCCAAATATCTACATATATATATACACACATATATACACACATATATACTTGTACTGAGACAGGGATCTCATTACTACCTGGCAACAGATGAATTGATGTCTCAAGAACTGGTTCATAAGACTTTGTATAAATGTTCAGTCCTCAGGCACAAGACCATTACTATTCAGAATTGTTTCACGAGTTATGTCAGTGAAATAGTCTTTATCACTTAAATAAAAGAAAGCAGTGCCAAGCATTTCCTCTTTTTGAAGAGTGTTTTTAAAGGGTTAAGATGAGACAATTTTAATAAAAGATTGCTCTTGCCTTATACTGCTTAATTCCTTGGAGATCTTCATAACTCTGGAAAAATAACACGGCACCTTAGTTTTTTATACAATAATCCCCGTTGATTTTATCAGTGGCACTTGATTAATAAATGCACAGAGTAGCATTTATTAGGGTAAAATAATTGACAGAGAACTTGACTGTATTGAATATAATTTTCATAGGACATTCCGACTTCTCTGGCATCAGAAGTGGACCAAATATAACCCAGGGCTCTGTCTTCTCAACAGTGAAAACAGGTCCTCTTCCTTTGTGATAGTGACTCAGAGAACAGAAATCACGTCTTATGAGATTAATTTTATGCAATTTACTGTCTAAATGCTTTCTAAAGGCAATTCAGAGAAAAAGGCATTCGTAGAGCACAATTTTTTCTCCTCTTAAGATAGGTAATTAATACATATATATATATAAAAATTGCACTCCCAAAATGGCTTTTTGCCAGTAGCTGTAGGAGTCTAGACAACTGGTTCAGTGCAGATACACACATTTAAAGGAAAGCAAGCAGCCTCAATAATGTCAGGGAAAAAAATGCCTGGGTAAGAATCAGGAAAGCAAATTCCAGGTATCTGCTAATTTCCCAGGGTGAGCTGCACTTCTGCTCACAAAGGCAGCCAAATCTCTGCTCTCAATGGCTGTTTCTACGCCGTTCGTACGGCTGAGTCAGGGAGATGTCACTGCTCTGTCTCTGTGCTGTGACGGATGGTTATGGGACATCAGTCTGTAACTCCCAAATAGTCAGTAGAAGAAGCTTTTGTTTATAAAGAGGTTTTAATACTAACAAAGGATTAGTATTACAAAATAATAATGTAAAAGAATTAAAAAATGGAAAATTATTTCCTGTAGAAATCAATGGCACCACAGAAGGTAACCAGCAAAGATGAAGAAATTACAGCAAGTCTGTCTAAAATTCATTTTGCGGGATTATTCTCTATCTTAAATTTTATCTAAAGACTTCTGGAAAATTGTTAATTTACAGATTTACAGAAAACCCATGAAGAAACTCTCTACTTACTTCAAATGATAACTATACAACACAAAATACAAAAAATTCTGTGTTGAAAGACAGACACATATAGACAGATATATATAGAATTTTGGCAAAATTCAGAATTACCTTTAGCTCAAGAAACTGCGTCATGCTACATGAGCCTGTCTCTCTCTTTTGGTTAAAAATATATGAACCACATCTGCATAGGTGTTTACAAAGCTCCATCCCCTGACAAACACAATGCCCCATGAATAAGGGAATACAAAGTATTTTTAATAGAATATAATAAACTACAACGTTCCAGCTCTGTTGATTGGGATAAGGGGGGGAAAGGGAGACAACTCAAAAATTTTATACCAGAAGGAATATAAAAAATCCCGATACCATAAAAGAGCATGAAATCTAGCAACAGTCACCCAGCAAAAGGGATATCAGTATGGACTAGTTAAACTTTGCAGAACTAGTTTGCTTTTATTTTCTAACTTCATGACTCTTCAGCCTCATACCTATAAACAGACTTATCAAGACACAAGGTAAATTAAGGAAAAAAAAAACTACTGAAGAATCTACGTTTTCATACTTTTTGTGCCTGTGTAATATTTGTGCATGTGTAGAGGAGCCTATCAAACAACAGAGAGCAAAACAAATCTCTGATGAAAAAGTCAAACTTGTATTAGCTGTGTCTCTTTTTGATGCTAGCTACTGTGCCAGGACACAGAAAGACTAAATCCTGCTCAGGACGGCTTTTACATAAGGATGAAAAGAAACTCAAACCCAAGTAGACAGCAGAAAAGAAAAGGACTGGCATAAACAAAGTGATCTGGGTGATGAACTGGATAAGGTTTTTTTTATAAAGTTAAATACTTACAAGATAAGCCAGTGTAGTTTATTTATAAAGTGAACATTGATGACATGCATAACTTAAATGAAATAAACATGTATTATTTTAAAGTGGATTTTTTACCTTTTCTTCTCCTCCCCTTTATCTCTTTGTTTCCTTGACAGTCATCTTTCTTTTTCTGACGACATTTTGGGTGTTCTGCTTAAATATTTTATAAATGGCACAATTTACTTGGAATTATTTGTAAATTATTTTAAAACGTTTGCTTTTAAATATTTTTAGATAAAATACATGATTGCTACTGTGTCTCTGTTAGTGAGCAGTATCAAACAGTCACGATATTGTTTTGCTGCCTTCTTCTTCACATTATTTTCATTATTTGTCAGTAAATGCACCTGATTATCTCAGACTGGAGAGCTGAGTTTAGTCCTGTCACTTGCAATTGAAAGTCACAGAGTCTGAGTCTGTAGAAGACTGTTCTTTTGGAAAAATAAGATCCACCACAAGCATTGCCTATAGCATATCTTGCAAAAGCAGCATGAGAGCAGAAGATGGGGAAAGATCCCATTTTTCTAACCAGGTAAAATCTAAAAATTATCAAGGGACATAAACAAAAATCAATATGAAAGGGTGGTGTTTTTCTTCCTTTTTTCCCCCTTCTCTTCACCGCAATCAAGAGTGTTAGTTGAATGTGACTTAATCATTAAATTGCCAGGTGTAATACAAAACCTCTTGCAAAGATTCCTCCACACAAACAGGTCAAGAACTTCAATTGTCCCAAAACTAGTTGCATTGCACCTAGTTTAGGAAAGAAGGACTTCTCACAAGCCGTACGAGGGGGAAAAGTAAGAAAACTAAAGTGTCCCACTGGTTTACGCACTCTCCTGGGAAGCGGAGAAGTCCCAGCTAACCCCTGTTCAGAGGAAGAGCTTGGGTCCCCCATATGCAGGTAGATGACTATTGCGTGTGCATGTGTTTGACAGCTATTTTGTGATCACCTTTTCCATAGCCTTTAGCAAAGATGTGATTCTGAACTGTAAACTATTTCCCAGTCAACTCCTCATCCAAAGAAGACAGAGAAAGAAAAATATTTTACTAGATAAACCATGTTTTCTATTAACAGTAACAATAAAAAAATCTGTAAGAATATTCTGTCTTTTTTCAGTAGCGGCCCAAAATGTGATTGACTTCATTCTGTGAGGAAATTATATGCACAAAAATCAACAATAAAGTAGACAACAGAATGCCGCAAACAATATGAAATGATCATAGCAGCCAGTAACCAATGACAGATAATTTTCTGCAAAATTAGTTTCTGATCTCTTAGTCCTAATCCTCAAAGGAGACTGAAAAATTTCTTGAAAAGTGTAGCTTGAGAGTAAATAATCGTAACTTTAATACTAAATATCATGAACTGAATAAATCACAGAATCATAGAATCATAGACCAGTTTGGGTTGGAAGGGACCTTCAAGATCATCTAGTTCCAACCCCTCTGCCACAGGCAGGGACACCTCCCACTACATCATGTTGCTCAAAGCCCTGTCCAACCTGGCCTTGAACACCTCCAGGGATGGGGCAGCCACAGCTTCTCTGGGCAACCTGGGACAGTGTCTCATCACCCTCACAAGAAAGAATTTCTTCCTAATATTTAATATCTAATATCTCATAGCAGAGGTGCTCCAGCCCTCTGATCATCGTCGTGGCCCTCTGCTGGACCTGTTCCAACACGTCCACGTCCTTTTTGTGCTGAGGACTCCAAAGCTGCATGCAGTACTGCAGTGGGGGGTCTCACCAGAGCAGAGTAGAATGGTAGAATCACCTCCCTCAACCTGCTGGCCGTACTTCTTGAAGTGTGGATGCAGTTGTCTTTCTGGGCTGCAAGTGTTCATTGACGGCTCAAGTTCAGTTTCTCATTAACCAACAATTCCAAGTCCTCCTCAGGGCTGCTTTCTATCCATTCTCCACCCAGCCTGTCTTTCTGCATAGTATTGCTCTGACCCAGGTGCAGGACCTTGTATTTGGCCTTGTTGACCTACATGAGGTTTGCGTGGGCCCACCTCTCAAGCCTGTCCAGGTCCCTCTGGATAGCATCCCTTCCCTCCAGCGCGTCAACCGCACAACACAGTTTGGTTTCATTGGAAAACTTGCTAAGGCTGTACTCAATCCCACTGTCCATGTCAACAACAAAGATGTTAAATAGTACCAGTCCCAGCACCAACCCCTGAAGAACACTGCTCACCACTGCTCGCCACTTGGACATCAAGCTGTTGACTGCAACCCTTTGAGTGCAGCCATCCAGCCAATTCTTTATCTGAAGAGTAGTCTGTCTGTCAAATCCATGTCTCTTCAATTTAGAGACAAGGATGTCATGCAGGACAGGGTCAAATGCTTTGCACAAGTCCAGGTAGATAATGTCAGTTGCTCTTCTCTTATCCACCAATGTTGTAACCCCATTGGAGAAGGCCACCAAATTTGTCAGGCACGATTTACCCTTAGTGAAACCATATTGACTGTCACCAATCACTTCCTTATTTTCCATGTGCCTTACCAGAGTTTCCAGGAGGATCATCTCCATGATCTTGCTGGGCACAGAGGTGAGACTGACCAGCCTGTAGTTCCGTGAGTCTTCCTTTTTTTTTCCTTTTTAAAAATGGGGATTATGTTTCTCCTTGTCAATGGAGACTTCACCACACTGCCACAATTTCTAAAATACAATGGATAGTGGCTTGGCAACTTCATCCACTAGTTCCCTCAGGACCCATGGATGGATTTCATCAGGTCCCCTGGATTTTTGTACCTTCAGGTTCCTTAGATGGTGTCAAACTTGATCTCCTGTAGTGGGTAGTTCTTCATTCTCCCAGTCCCTGCCTTTGCCTTCTGCAATTTGGGGGTTGCTAAGTGCCTCAGCCTTCTCCATATCCTGGGAAAACAAGTTTCCTGTTTCCTTCCAGAAAAGGCACATGTTTTCCCTGGTCTTCCTTTTATCACCAACATAACTATAGAAGCTTTTCTTGTTGCCCTTGACGTCCCTGGCCAGATTTAATTCTGTCTGGGCTTCAGCTTTCTTAACCTGATCCCTGGCTGCTCAGACAATTTCTCTGTATTCCTCCCAGTCTACCCGTCCTTGCTTCCACCCTCTGTAGGCTTCCTTTTTGTGTTTCAGTTTGTCCAGGAGCTCCTTGCTCATCCATGCAGGTCTCCTGCATATATTTGTATATGTATAATATATTGCAATTTAGCCATGACACTCCTTGCTAGGTATTCTCACTTCCACAGATACTAATTTTCATGTGTTTTTTTTTTTTTTAGCAAGACCTGTATTATGGTTGTGGTTGTTCCAATTTGTAGGATGCAGCATTTGCAAAACATTGTCTACACTGATAAGTGTGATAGGACTGTTAGGGGCTGAAATTTGGCAGGCTATGGTAATCAAACAGAAATAATGACCTAATAGATGAATAGGAATCTACATAGAATTTGACCATGCTTCCAAGCTGATATGAGGTTGTGGAAGCGTTTTTTTTTTTATTTCTTGGGATTTATTTATTTATTTATTTATTTCCCGAGACAACCAGCATTAGCTTAATCTGATGATAATCCCATGGCAGGGGGCTGGAACTAGATGATCTTTAAGGTCCCTTCCAACCCTAACCATTCTATGATTCTATGATTCTATGACATGGGAAGTGGATACAATTCAGTGGTAATATCCATAAAGTAAGTATAAATGTCCTTAGCTGATAGATGTTCTGCACTGGTTTGTGAAGCTCAGCTGGCGGGTTTGAGTCTTTCGTTCACTGGCTCGGAGACCAGTGACTCTCAGCATGCCCCAGGTTTGTCAGTTGTAGACTTGAGCCCATTAGAAATTCCCACTGCATGCACACACCATGCAGTGGACCACAGGAATGAGCTGTGATGTTGATTTGTTCTAATGGAGCAAGTGCTCCTGCATTGGGGACTGTCCAGTAGTTATACATCTGCAAATTATTATTCTCTTGGTGAGAACACTGATTTACACCTCAAAGACAGCTTGCTGTAGGGAATTTGCCCCACTCCTGGACTTGTGTTTTATTTGTTTATTCTTCTTCTTTCAATAATGTTAAAATGCACCAAAGGAAATGCAATAAAACGAGATTTACTTTTTGCAAAGCCTGGTGGCCTTGTTCTTTCATTACAAGCAGTACAAAGTGTAATAAAGTAATTAGAAAATTCTGTCAGATATTTGAAAAATATTCTGTACCATTTTTGAAAAAGTCTGATTTGGAAGAGTACACTAAAAAAAGTCCATTAAACAGTAATGAAGTGACAAATATACATAGTATACTGTAAGTTTTGTTGTTTGTTTTTTTTTTAATTTCAAACTATTTTCCAACTTCTCTTAAGTGTTTAAAAAAAGCGACAACTCATCTTACAGAAAGTATGAACGCCGAGTATTTCTCACAGCTCCTTGTGTAACCTTCAGCTAGTGAGTATCTCCAGACCAATCCATAGTTAATAATTCTTCCTTATACCTCTGTACAATAAAATAAAACTCCCTTCTGTCTTTTACAGAATGGAAAACAAAGGAACTGGAACTATTTATCTAACACCACACATCTTTTGCCAGTGAGCCGTTTTGGAATGTGGAAGACAGAGCTTCTATTCTCTGACAGGGTAGCAGACACCTTGAATTAAGTAAAGAAATTAAAAAAAAAAAAAAGTACATGGGCTTCAGAGAGAAAAGGAACGAAAGCAAAATAGCACAGTCTTTAACTATAAGATGGTGCATATTGTACCATTAAATAAGAAAACTGTCACTGAGATTTGTCATCAAGGCTACATCTCATACACAAAGATAAGTGAATAACCATGAAACATGATAGCTGCAATCTCTGTCTCAGTTTGCATTCTCAGCATAAGAAGTTTTTGCTACAATTGAATAAATCAGTATCCAAATGAAATTGTATGAATTTGCATGACATTACTGGTGTCAAAGCATGATGTTACTGGTGTCAAACACAATTCAAGGGCAAGTGCAACCTACTTAGTAAATTATGTGATTGTCTTTTCCAGATAGCATTAATATTGAATAGTTAGATGAGAAGTAAATTGAAAACTAAACTTTTTCATAATCCTGAAAATATAAAATCTCTGCCTGGAAACATATATGTGGTGATTGTTAATCAACACATCAGATAGTTCTCAAACAGATGTAAACCAATGTCATTGCTGCTTCATATCACAATTTTCTGTTTTACAAAATATTTTTATGTGTGTTTTAAGAATAAGCATTTTTCTGAGTTTCCATATTCTTTAATTTTGTCCAGACTGAAAATAACTTAGAGGAAGAGCTAGTTGCAATATGTCAACAACTCTTTTAGTCCACCATAGTCCACCATGAATCACAATGGTGAAAAGAAGAAAGGATATCTCTAAAGAGCTAATGCAACTATTATCTTATTATTATATAATGCAACTTTTTTTTTTTAATTAGTTGAATGTCTGCACTAGTTATTTTTTTACAATAGAACAAGGTTTTTTTCTCTCTTGATCCATTATAATAATTATTATCATTACTCATTTCCATTACAGGAAGCACCTAGCTGGTCCTTAAAAGATCAGGCTCTATTATTTACAGTATAGAGAAGTAACAAGACAAGACTGTTGTTTTCTAGAGAGCTGATAATATGAGTAACAGAAACTAAATCTATACTAATAAATCAAAAAGCACCAAGAAATATTCCCAGGCACTGGAATTCAATTGATTATGCTGTGAAATTGTCAGAATGGTCTTTAGCATGTTTCTGGACAGGTACAGGTAGCACTCTTCAAAATGATCCTGAAATATGGATCAGGAGCTATTATGAACCAGGGACAATTCCCAGTCTATGCTTTGAGTTCATCTACCTTTATTTTATTTTATTTTATTTTATTTTATTTTATTTTATTTTATTTTATTTTATTTTATTTTATTTTATTTTATTTTATTTTATTTTATTTTACAAGTATGAACAGGGGAAGCTGAAACTCAGAGAAAGCCTTGGACGTATTTAGATTGCTAACGTAGAGGACTCCATAATTGCATGAAAGGGACAAATGGATATGATACTTAAAAGATAAATCCAATGCAACAGAATTTAGGCTAAAGAGCTCTTCGCAGAGCATGAATGCAAATTTCACTGCACTGAGGAACTATGCACCATCCAGCCTCTGTTTCCCTTGAAAGACCTCCAGAGTGAGATAGTCCAAAAATGCCTCTTTGAAGTCTTTACCCCTCAGTTATTTTGAGACATCCAAGAAAACCTTTTTACTTTTTGTAATTGAAATCTGGGATGATAAAGTATCATTTTTTCTAGTGTTCCTAATGATTCACTTCTAAATTGCTACCATAATTTTGAGCTTGTCCATTAAGCAGAAGAGTCTCATTATTATCACACCCTTGCTCTTCTCCTCATCTGGGCACAGCAGGAATAAGACTCCATTGGGCTCTACCAATCTCATATTTTGCGGGGGACTGGAGGTATCTCAGGGAGCCATGCACTCACAGATATCCTCTGGGTTGCTGCCTTGAGTTCCCTGAAATTCACAATTAGGAGGATACAGTTTTGGCTGTTTCTATTCTTGGCATACACCACTGCTGTTTTACCTGGACAGTTACATCACTTTTTCTCTGTTCCTCTGAGCAAACTCATATTGCAGTAGTTTTTAAAGGTACTTCTGCAAAGGCAGTGCAGTAGTGTAGTTAAACATGGATTCTTCTTTAATGTTATGGTCTATTTCCATTTAAATAGTCCTGTTGAACTCCTCATGCTCTAAAACTGAGGAAATTTTAAAACTGTTTTTCTGAAAAGGGAGAAACAGGACAAGTCTTATAGCCTTTATCTAAATACTCAATGGTGAAGTAGGTTACAAATTTTGAATACTCTTGGTACGTTGTATGTGTGGGTTTGGGTTTTTTTTATTTTCTCACTTAGCTTAGTATGGCATGCCTACTTTGGGATCACCTGCATTAGAAAGCAACCTTCTTCCCTTTCTATTTTATTGTCTAAAGCAGTCATGGTGGATTTACCGCTTGAAAAGTGGGTAATCTCTGTGGATGAGGCATGGACAATAGTATATGTTCTGAAGTTGCTAACATAAAATCCACTTGCACGATTAACATAAAATAATGCATGCTTCTTAGCATTAGAGACACAAGAAGAGATTTAACTTATTAAACTGTAATGAGATGAAGTTTCATTCTCATCTGCCATTTCCTAGTTATAACAGTTAATAGAGGGAAAACCAATTTAATTAAACTTCAAGAAAGGCTAATCCAATAATGTTGTGAAGTGGATTTACCTTGACTACATGTCAGAAATCTTCTCCCAGCTTGCTCCTCTGAAATGAATCTGATTTTAATGTTTTCACAAATTCTCTCACCGGAGTCATGCAGGATTTGGTGGAGGGTCCTGCTAATTCATTAATTTTTATTGAGATACACTTGTGACTTCTCAGGACCGTGTGACTATGGAGAATCTTCTGATGGCGAGGAACGATGCTCACAGGGGTACAATACAAAAATGGTTGAAATGGCACAATCCTTCCAGCTCAGAAAATTATAGAGACTTTGTGACCTTTATAGTCTCTGAAGTTTTATTTCTACACAACTATCCACTTCCTCCTTTTGTTCCTCTAGATTGCATTGCATCTCTTTACTGTGTCCAGTTCTGGGCTCCCCAGTTAAAGAGGGACAGGGAACTGCTGGAAAGAGTACAGAAAAGGGCTACCAAGATGATGAGGGGACTGGAACAGCTCTCTTAGGAAGAAAGGCTGAGGGACTTGGGTCTTTTCAGTCTGGGAAAAAAGAAGACTGAGGGGGGACCTTATCAATGCTTATAAATACTGAAAGGGTGGGTGTCAGGAGGATGGGGCCAGGCTCTTCTCAGTGGTGCCCAGTGACAGGACAAGAGGTAACGGGCACAAACTTGAGCATAGGAAGTTCCATCTCAACATGAGGAGGAACTTCTTTCCTTTGAGGGTGGCGGAGCCCTGGCACAGGCTGCCCAGAGAGGTGGTGGAGTCTCTGTCTCTGGAGACATTCCAAACCCGCCTGGACGCGTTCCTGTGCCACCTGCTCTGGGTGACCCTGCTCTGGCAGGATGTTGGACTAGATGATCTCCAGAGGTCCCTGCCAACCCCTACCTTTCTGTGATTCTGTGATGCTTTGTGACATCTGTATCTTATTATATACATGTTTTTGTTGTATCTGGAAAGAGTTTCTGTATATGTAGAAGATTTCATAAACTGAGAACTTACAGCAGGTATACAAAGTATGAATAATAGGAACAGACACGTTGCAGCCACTGAATTTTCACCGAGCAAAACTAGCTATATTTCTTATCATTGTTACATATTTTATGTTAACTTCCTGCAACATTATTTTCTGTCTTTAAGAAACAAAAAGAAAGATGATATCAATACAAAGTATCTATTACTTAGTGGTGGAAATACCTAGTAATCTTAAGTATGGAGCAGGAAGGACTGCCACTTAGAAAAATGTGTGCTATAACAGCATTCCTGGCACCCAAAATCACAAAATTCAAGTGCAAACTATGGCAATAGGATAATGTGGTGCCCATACTTCAAGCCATATAATGAACACATGGCTGGACAGGTTTTCCTTGCAGTGTGCATGATGTTTGCATTTACTGCTAGAAATGACCAAGAATTTTCTCATATTACATAGGAGTGTGTAGGTGCAAAGTCACCTAGTACCTCCATTAAAATACTTTAATGCATATAAATCTATTAACTGGAAAAACAAAACAAACAAAAAAGAAACCCACTTTTAAATTGTGGTTATTTCTTAGTAACTAAAGACAAGCAAGAAACAAAACCAATATGTGTTCCAACACTGCAAATTCATGTATTTATTAAGTGAGAAAGCTTAGAATAATGAAAAATTATGCTTTTTGCCCAATAAACTCAACAACTCCAGGTGAATGTTATGGCCCTGCATAGAGGACATGGATTCCACCCAGCACTAACAAGGTTAAAATCAGTAGTGCTGTACCTATTTTGTTTGTATAACTTATCTCAGCCTTCTAATGCTTGCAAAGCATTTTTGAAATCTAATCATTGCAGACACAACATGGAAATAACCTAGCTGGTTCTTCTACTGGTATTAAAAAACTCTGTGTCCTTTCTCTGACCCGCTGTGAATGCCATAGGACTCAAAGGAGAAGAAACAGCTGGCAAGCAGTTTTGGAGGCACCGATATAAGACAGTGGATAAGCTCTGGCAAAGAGATATTTAGGCTTGTATTGGCTGGTATGTCAAACCGTGAGCAGAAGGGGGAAAAAAATCATATTGAACCACCAAGAATGTGGGAATGGAGCAGCAACAGGTCCCCACCGATGGGTTACAGACAGGATGCTGGTATTACCTATAGGAACTGAAAAGAGAAAGAATGAGAATAGAAAAAGAAGAGACAGAAAAGACAGAGTAAAAGAGATTTGGAGAAAGTACTGTTCAACCTTATTCCAATTACCATGCTACTCACAAAAAGAGGGATTTATCTGAAAGTGGAAATGAAACTTCAAGGTGAAGGAAACCGAAAATGCTTGTTTGTCATTTATGGGTTGTAAAGGGTAATTTTTTATTTTTTTTTTAGTTTTACTTTTTTAAAAGAAAGCTATGACAGAGATTCAGATAAGGTCTGCAAATGGTGGCAGATTATCCAATGGCTTTCATTCACAGTTAATCAGCTAAATAAATTGGGGTAGGATTAGATCACCTAAATCTACTATGAACACATTTTCAGAGTTATACTGCACGGCCCATTTGTATCCAGCAGTTCCATTTATGACAGCAATATTCAAAAATAGCTGCAGACCAGAAGCACTTGTATTCCATGAGAGTTTATTAAATTTATAAAATAAAATAAAATAAAATAAAATAAAATAAAATAAAATATAAAATAAAATATTAAAAATTCACAGGTCTGGTAGGTACGGTATAGTTGAATTTATATGAAAAATTAGCATAGTATCACATGGCATCATGATTAAAAGTTAAATTTTATGCAAGATGGATGGATTAAGTCCTATGATAGAGGGATTAAATCTGCTTTACTAACAGATTGCAAAATGCAATTGTTAATTTTGTGCAAGAAGAACTCATTACACAAGGTCACCCAATAATAGCACTCTTGTTCCACTGCTATTTAATATTCCTAGTCTTGATTTAGATGACAATATAAAGATATTTCTGATTAAATGAATGGATAACACAAAAAAAACCAAACCAAAACAACAGTGGGACTGTAAAACATGAAGGACACTCGGTTGCTGTTATGAGAAATCTGAACTGCCAAGCTTAATGATCACAGTCCAAGGAAACATGATGATAAAGCTTTGTGTCAAGAAATAGATCGAGAAACAAAGGAAAGAGTATATTGAGTTGGGACATTATGGCTTGGACCCAAATTATTCTGGGGGAAAAAAGAATACAACTATGACTAGAGACAACCTGAAATGCCAGTAGCTGATGCACCCAAAGGACTGCTGGAGGAACACCTCATTGTGTGCAGATCAGAATCCACTACACGAACCAGGCTTTAACACAGATATTTATCCTGTATCCAGTTAAAGGAGATGGGCACGATGATTTGAGCATATGGTGGGCTTCGTGTAGCCTGGAGATCAGATGTCACCCAGAGGTTAACCAGCTAGCTTCGTAATTCCCCCAGCGGCTAATGGAGACAGTAATTCTGCCTCCAGATTTGTACAATGAGGACTTCTGAATAATCCTGAGCTTCACTGTTCAAAACCCATAAACCTTGTGTAAGTAGTACATTCTCTCTTTCTGCCTAAGAAAATGTAACATGAACTTGTTTGGATTTCTTCATTTGTTGGTTAGGTTGTAGGAAATATTTCTGTGATGACTGTCAGTTTATGCACAACTGCACAACAGATGAGGGGACCTTCCAGAGGATCTCCATACATAAAAGGATGTATTTGCAGCTTGAGATGTGAAAAGCAGATTCCCTAAAGAGCTGTTAAGACTCAAAATCCCTGTGACAGGGAATAGACGGAATCACAACACAGAGATGAAGCAACAGTGTTCTTCTTTTCACTTGTAAGGAGCACATAGAAACCTCTGTACAGACAAATTTTGTACTGAAATATGCGTCCTGTCTAGTTCTGATTACAGCCTCCTCTGAAATGTTTAAAAGTTACAGTCTTTCAATACATTATCTTTCACATTTTGTGAATAAACTCCTTTGCAAAAAGTCCTTCTCAGAAGAAAAAAAAAAAAGGGAGGAAAGGAGGAAAGAGAAGGTATTTTTCTTCTAAATCGCTTATCTTTGACTTCTATTAAAAAGAGATTCTAGATTTCAAATAACTGTGTAATATCCTCTGTTGAATAAAGGGCCTCTTTCTACCTGGAAGCCTTAATGATGAGTTTAAGGATTTCATTTCATAGAAATAAAACACCTTGTTTCCCTGAAATCTTCTCTTGAACTGACATCCTCTTATTCAATAATGCTTTCTACAGCTGCACTACAATAAGTATTTTTATTAAGCATGGGTAACCCTGAAACATGGTGAGCAGCTTTAGAGTACCATAGATAAATGTTTTTTATTTGACTTGTATTTGTGGATTCAAATCATATAGTGTAAAATTCTTGTTATCTATTTACTGAACTTATCTTGCATTGTACTGAAATGCTTTTTAGCTCATGTGTCCTGATACTCACACATTCTTAAGGATGACGGCAACCATAAGGTTGAAATACTGAAGGCCATCAAAGAAGCGAATGTGAAATTCTCATATCTTCAAGCACTTAGAGAATAGAAGGCACCAAACAAATAATAGGAAAGCAACCAGATGCATCTCCTTGAATGAGACTGAAAACAGCACTGAAGCCTACAAACAGAGGAGAATTTGGGCACTGAACACAGCTAAACTGTTCTTTACTAAAACTGTGTGTTTTAACGCAACAGATTGATTTGTAGAAAGCAGGACATGGTTTTTGCAATTGTTTTGTTTTTGTTTTTGTTTTTGTTTTTTCCAGGCACATATCAGTTTACAAAAAAAGGTTTGGTGGGAGCTCCTTTGGGAAGTAGGAGACCAATCTTTCAAATCCCAAACAGCATTAATGTAGATTAATACTTTAACCATGTGCTTGCTGATGTCCTTTATAATAAGCAACTTAGATACATGTCTTCTATAAGGCATTAGCTTTTCGTTTACTGAATAACTGTTTTGCTTTGTGTTTCCAAGAACATTTCCTTATGTTGTTAAGCATCTTGAACATCACCAAGATAACTTCATGCCTCTGACCCATACCCATCTCTTGCCATCTGCATGGGGCAGATGTCATAGGAAGTGTCACCACTCAGACATGAATGTCTCAGGGCTCAAAACTCATCGATGAGAGCAAGCTGCTGACAATCATTTTCCTAGGGTAAATTCTGTCTGTCAGCCCTAAGACAAGTTATTCAACAACGTTACACCTAAACTACCTCAGTCTGCTCATTTCTGCTCTGCAGGCAGGAAATTATTTGCCTATGAGATCATTAAAGACCTTTGGGATACTGAGTATACACAGATAAAGGACGTCCAAATAGATGTCCTCGCTATTGAAACATCAGCCTTGAATGACACCTGTAAAGAAAGGCTGGAGCTGTCGGGGGAACCTGATACATTTCAAAATGGAAACTTTTTGCACTCATAGCACCACATCAAATTCCAGTTACTTTAACAAATGCAAACAGCTGCGAAACACAGTCCACCTGGAAATTTTTGAGTCAAGTGCCCTATAACTGAAGTTCATTTATGATTACTGTGAAAGGCTTCTAGAAGATCCTGCACTGCTACCAATGAGGCTGTCACTAAGTTGGAAAAAGAATAGAAAATAAGAATATTATCACAGGCCATTAGTTAAGCAGGTTCTGTGCTGTGGAATAATTCCGAAGTCTCTGGCAAACTGAATGCCATCTTACCTTACTGGCAGATCTCTCAAAAATAATCTGTCCTTTCTTCGTCTCTGTTCAGAAGATAAAGATATAGATTCCTGATGTTCAGAATTTCCTCTCTACCAGAGACCTTCTTCAAGAGGATGACACATGTGAGTGGTAGGGAAGATAGCCCAGGACAATTTGTTCCATAATCCTACAATTTCAAAACTCAATAACTATTTGCAAAAGTATTTATAATGCTTTGACTAACTCTGAACATGACTAACTGTGAGTCTAGAGAGGATGGCAAAGGACTATTGGTGTCCATATCTTAAAAGCACTTTGATCCAGAGAAAATTTATCCCGAACAAGAAAAAAGAAACTAGTCTTTTTGTCTTTTCTTTTTTTTTTTTTTCCAGGTAAATAAGGACTTCTGAGGTTTCATTGCAGGTTTGTGTATTGCTGTCTCCTCTCTGAACCACTTTGACTGCTTCTCAATGCATTTGTAAAGGTTCTTATGATAAAGTATTAATTTACTATTTTCCATAAACGTGTTTCACAAAGACAAATGCTCTAAAGAAACCCACTACTTGATGAAGATAATAAAATGTAGCCAAATAAATTATTACACTCACAAAACTTCTCATGACTTCATTACCATCTATAGGACAGAAACTAGAAGACAGTTTTCAGGTCAGAAAATCACCAGCTTGCCCAGTAAAACCAGTGGTGGTTTTGCCTTATCTTTGCAATATATTTGAAAAGCAGAGAATGATTTATGCTGTGAGACAGGTTTCTAATTATTGGGATGTTCATCCTGAGAGCACATAGGAGAATTCTTTGAAGATTATGTCCAGATGTCACCAAATACCAAACACTTATTTTCCATGGAGCCTTGGCTGGAAGTCCTCCCTCTCCAAGGGATAAAGATGAAGTTTTTTCACACTTATTTTATGGCAGCCTAAAGGGACATTAGGATTTGTGTTAGCAAAACTAAACCTACCATGGGGAAGCCAGGCAATGATTTAAAATAGAAATATCTTTCCCCCAATCGAAATATTTCAGGTCTGAACCTTTATTTTCTACACAGTGGCTGGTTACCGTAAAAACTCCAGGAAACTGAAAACCTGTTTTTCCTTTAAAAAAAGCAGGAAAACATTTGACCAACTAATTCTACCGTGTGCAGCTATTCAGAATGTTTACGGCAAGCAATAGCTAGTGCAAATGGAGAAATTATTACAAAGCTCATTTCATATTTGAATGCTAAATTAAGACATATTACGTAGAAATAATGGCATAGTAAGCTACAGGTGAGTAAAAGCACGGGCCCATTCCTACCAAATATAAGTAGTAAAAAGCACAGCAACACAGAACCTGCTCTCTGGCAGATCTGTAAATGAAGACATGACAAAAAGCAGAGACACCATGCCATGAGTGACATCTTTTCAAGTCCTGCATAGCAATTCTGCTCTTTTTCAAACATATTTGAAAAACTGGAGGTTTAATCCCTGTTTGCTGCTGGTACTATGTATGCCCATGTAGAGGGCTTCTAAGAGAACCACAAGCATTAGTAAAATAAAACATGTTAGCAATCCATCCTCTCGGTGGTGGAATCTGACTGATTCATCCCTTGAAACTCAAGTATGGATTATTTCAACTAAAACTGACAGCATCAGCCATCTGTGAACAATCCAGCTACGTCTAACTACTCTGACCTTTTCTCGCAGTACCAACTGCCTCGGCAACTCTAGTCAAACCTCAGCAGAGCCTTTACTCAGCTCCCGCACATGCTGTAAATCAATCAAATACTGTAAGGGCAACACCAGCCTGTTTGTTTCCTTCTCTGATGCTCTAACTTCTTCTTTGGGCGCTTCATCCGTCATTAACACATATATTGCAGGGGAGATTGGGTAGCTCTGAGGGTTATTAATGGGCAACCGAACTTTTTAGGTCAGATAATATGACAGTTTTTCAGAACTGATTAGTGATTGTGGCAGTTCAGCTACAGACAACGAAAAGAGCTGTTCTCCAGATCAAGAATATTCCATGGGGTTTTTTGCAGTGTAGAGTCCTCCCAGGGGTCTTAAAGCAGGTGAGGCAGGGCTGGCAGGAAGAACTTGTGTTTTCTTGTAGAATAACTAATAAGTTTGGGAATAACAGACAGGTCTTAAGGAGCAAGTCTTCAGAGGCAGCTTTCCACTAGTCATTTTGTAAAACATAAGTGACTGTTGTTTACTCCTTTCTATATTCTCTTTTCATACAACCTTCTCCATCATAGTGCATGGTATGATTACAGACTCTGAGAGATATAATTATGAAATAGAAAAAATGAATATAATAGGGTCACTTATCTAAAACTAGGTGTCACTAATTGGTGACTGTTTTGTCCCCAAATGATAGTATCAAATTTAAAAAGAAGCATCTCATTCATTTGCGCACCCAAATGTAATGTTATTATTTATACAACAATAGACTTGAACAACATGCTTGTAGAGCAGGAGTGGAGTGCACTCCTGTAGAAAACTAGAGAAAATCTGGATTAATCTCATTGGTAAAATATTTGTTTGAAAAAAAATTGTCTAGATATAAGTTAATATTTTTTTAAAAAGCTGTGGTAATTCTTGTTACTGGATATACTCATCAATAAAATATTGTACAACTATTCTAAAAATTCATCTTATATTTGATGCATGAATGAATGCACTTGCACCATATGGAATTCATTGTATATAATGTATCTGTGTAAATTTACATTCTTACGCACATAAATAAGCATACATGTCCTACATAATTCTGTATCTGTGTGCTTATGTGTGTGTTAGTAATTGTGAAAATATTCCTCTGAAATACATGTTTATCTGGACAAGAAATACTCAAATTTACCCATGACCGGGTGAATCTGGAAGTCACCACTCAGGTGTTCCCACTTCCTCTGGGCAGATCCAGATGTGCTCTGGTTTACGAATTTTCCCTTTTGTTCTCTGTTCACTTGACTTCTATACAAATATTGGGGAAATTCAGACAGGATAACAAGGAACACAGGCAAATAAAGGAAAATTGCCAAACCCATTATGTAATTAGGTGGTTTTGTGTGGAGATTTATCATGACAGTAGAGACTGGGGTAATGGGTCCTTTCTCTACACATGCCTAAATACAGAACAAAGAAAAACAGACATTCCGGGGTTTCTCCAACAGTGTGGAAATTTTTTCCAGATCTCCAGAACAGGTTATTTTCAACTTCCCTCCCCCTCAATTTGGAAAACAAAACAAAACAAAACAAAACCAAAAAAAAAGGCTTGTTAGTTTAATTTCAGTATTGCTCTCCCTAATTAATGCCATTATTCAAAGTCTGAACTGAGTAAGAAAATATTAATTGTTTCAGTGGTGTTTCTCTGGTGTTCATCACCTTAGTATCTCAGTCTAACAAACATTAATGAATCTATCTTCCTAATGCCCTTATGAGACAGTAACTGTAGAAGAAAAAGAAATAAGTAAATAAAGCCTCTTTGTTCTTAAGAGCATCTTTTGAAAAGGTCTTCACTCACTTAGAGTTAAGGATATAAATCACAAGCATCCACCTGTTTCCTTAAATGTGTGACTCTTATAATGACACATGGTCATTAAATATCCACTGAAGGCCTTTGATTTATTCATCCACATTAGCCCTCTAAAATACAGAGGTGCGACTATTCCTGTTTTATGAAGTTTTTAAGTGGTTGGTTCAAGGTGACTCAGGAAACCACTATGCCACCTTTACCAAAGATGGCTTAACAGATCCTTTAAAAGAGGCAATACGGAGCAGTTTTGAGGAGATGGTGCATGAAATCATAACTGAAGCATTACTTTCGATAATGGTACTGACCTTTTGTAAGTGCTATGATAAAACTGAACAGGATCTGGAAAATATCTACGAGAATCGCTAGTCACCTTGAGAATATCTCTTCTAGATGCCCATTATCTATATTCTAATGTATGTCCCAATTCAGCACAAGTTGTTCCCAAAAGAGAACACAGTGAAGAGTATGACAAGTATGGAAATGTGCTGATTTAGTATTATGACTATACAGCTTTTGTGTGGACAATTCCTCTGGATCCCCTAAAGAGCTTATCTTGCCATGTTATTTCTGCTTGGAGACAACCTGCTGAAAAAAATTGCTTTAAACAGTATATAGAAAATAAAAGCCCAGAAAGGAAGAGTGTGCCCAATGATACAGTTCTGGATCAATGACATTGTGCTCCAGTTTTTTTATGACAAACGCGAGAGGTCTAATGTGGGATTTTTTGTTGGTTTTGTTTGGTTGGTTGTTTTGTTTTGTTTTATTTTGTTTTGTTCTTTTGGGGTTTGTTTTTTGTTTTGTTTTGGTGTGTCCCCCCCCCCCCCTTAAATATATCTTACTCCTATTAGTTCTTACCCCTTCCTTACAAATCAGTAGAAATCTTTCCTTGAGCTTGTCCTAGGCTTTATAAACTCAAAAGCACAGAAAGAGCAAGGAGAAAAAGGCAATTTTGTGGTTGCACAAGGTACACTCTTTATAGCAGCTCATTCTTGCTGCTATAAAAGGCTTGTTGGGCTTTTTTTTTTTTTAGCATTGCTGCCATAAAATGTTATTTGAATGGTTTAATGCAGCAGACATTTTAAGTCACTCCAAGCAGAATTTCTTATACATCCTGTTCAATCAACACCACAGTTATCTTTCTCAAAGTCTACTGTACTCTACTGAAGTGAAACTTTTCTTAAAATGATTTTGGAAATGACTAAAGGTAACATTTTCTTCTCCCTCAGAGAACAGTGTGCCCAATTCAGATGCTCACTTTCTCTAAAATAGTTAAAGTATATTCAGTTAGAGCCAAAACAACAATTTAATATTCTCCCTTCCTTTCATCTCCAGCATCTTCACTGTGGTAGGGCTGTGGAGGTTTTCTCTGCTTTGGACAATGTACAGGATAAATACAACAGAAAATGTTTACCATAAAATACCTGGAAGAATTGCTGTTATCTTCAGAGATAAAAGGTTATTATTTCAATATCTGTCTCTGTGCAAGAGGGTATGAAATCTTGTTCCAGAAATATTGTAGGAGTAGGACATGGACTGTTGGAGAGGCTCCATTAATTCCTAATGTATAAGTTCACATAAAATCTTTTAAAATATAGTTAATTTCCAGTTAAATGAATATTTGATTTGACCAGCATGTAATTATTTTTGTAACTCATGGAAAGCTCTGAACAATTTGATTTGGGGACAATTTTGTTTCTTAAACTTGCAGTTTCCTTAACCAATAACAAAATTCACGCTATGTTTACATCCTGGGTGATAAATAGTTTACAAAGTAAGATTAGAAACTTCCTCGGCAGCTTGTCTTTAATGCTTTGGTAATCTATCACTGAACAGATCTACAAATACTGAATTTCCAGTAGGATTAGATTGAGTTGCATATTTAAGGGGACAATTTAAAATAAATGATGAATTGAAAGTGGCTTTGAGGTGCTGCTCCTTGTTCTTTGCTCTCCTGCCAGTTTTCCATGCATTGCCCAAGAGAGCCATGGAACAGCAGGACCTGAATCTAAGACACTCAACAGTGTTTATTCTCAGGCAAGAGAGAAGCCCTATTGTGTCAACAGAACTCCTCGTATATTAACCATTGTTGTAGTTTCTACGTGTGCCTGTGATTATTTACTGGATTGAAGCGAGGCAAGGGAAAGAGTAAATCTAATTAAAAAGTTTAGTCAGATGTATGGATTACTCTTATTAAACTTATCGTTAGATTTATTTTTCCTTTATTCATTTAGAAGGAAAACATCCTAAGAGCTACTATATCATTAAATAGTAGAAATACAAAACCAAACTGATGGCATCTCTAAAGGAACATGGTTTGGAATTTAAGATTTTGTACCAGAATGCAAATATTCCTCTGTACATCAAAGCGGGTAACACTTTCAGTGTCAGACTTTACCTGCCTGACCTACTAATTCATATAGAGCTAATTCCCTTTCTGAGCACTCTGAGTTAATTTTTTTTTATTCACACATGAGACTGGGATATAGATTTCATTAATGAGGCCTGAGAACTTCTGTTATTCTGAAAGGGAAAATATCGTAAAGAGCTTGGACATCAGAACATGACATATAGCTGCCGTGTGCAAAATCTTTGGTGCGTTTTTATCCTTGAAATGATTCTCTCTGTGCTCTCAAGGAGCTACAAATTCATAGCCTGACAGCCTAATATCAGCCGTGATAGCCTTCATTCTGCCACACTCTCTTGGACAGGGTAATTAATGTAAGCATATGAGAAACCATAATTGACATTCTGATCAATAAAAATCTGCTTGGCAAACTTGCAAACGACATTGAAGTGGGTTCCCAGGAGCTATTCAAACATCAGCAGAGGGGTACATCACGTGAATGCCTTCAGCCGCTCTGCTACGCAACGTGCAAGCTGTGGTACAGCAGGTCATTAAGACTCAAATATTTTTATCATCTCCTCCTTGCAGCAACAGCTGCAGTGGGCTTCTGCCTGAAAAAAAGCAGCTCACACAAGTTCTTTTATCAAAATAACACATAGACCTATATTAGTATAATGAAACAGGGTTTGCTTGTCATTTAACATTGGGTTACCAACAGCTGAATTACAAAGCAAAATCATTAAAAGAAGGAAGCACTCTCCTGTTCTATCTGATGAGAGAATCTTGTCTCCCCAAATGTTACAGCCACTGTATCCCACAGAGCACCTATTTCAATTTTGACTCTGACCACAAGAACTTACAATAAAGGCACAGATGTCCCTTCTTGAGATCTAAGGGAGATGTATAACTCTCTCCTACATGTATTTTTCATCAGAGTATTAATTTAGTTTTAAAAGGGACCACCTATTGTTTGTGTTGCTAAAAAAAAAAAAAAAAGGATTTGGGGAAGGATGGGATTAAAAAATGAAAGAAAAATGTTTAGCAGTGTATATGCAAAGTTGAGTAAACAGTGGTATAACAGCATTAAGTAACACAGCCCTCTGATTTTTCCTGGTAAATGGAAAGGCGACCAACAGATTTCAAATTCTGATCATTGTTAACCAGGCACATTTCCAGAACAACTCCAGTGTTTTTAATGAAGGTATACTGAAAAAAAATCAAAAGTTGCAGTATTATCCATCTCTCCTGGGATTAAGACTTCAGTGAAACACCGAAGTGTGTGATTAGACCTTCCTTGGTAAGCGTACCTAAATGTTTGTTGAATCAGGGACCTGACTGATTTGCTCAAGATCACACTGTGAATAAATACTCAGCAGGGAACCCAGACAGAACAATAACTTAATTGCACCTGAAACAAATGAGTAATGCTCTATATATTCTCCTCTGCTGTGGAACCTGCACCTGAAATCAACCAGCTGTGTATAACCAGGAATAGAGAGAGACCTCTTTTCTGCAGCACGTGGTGACACAGATACCAGCTGCATAATTTGCTGTATAGAGATTTTGTTCTCTTGGTCTGTAATTCCAACACTTAACAATGTACGGGATTATGCTTTTTTTTTTTTCTTTTACGTGTGTGTGTGTGTGTATTCCTAAACAAGTGGATTTTTTTCAGGACAGAAAGAGGAACTCAGTATATACATAATGTAATAAATGTCAAATCCCAGGCTGCTTTTTAGCAGCAGGACAGGCTGAGGATATCAGTGCGACAAAAGCTGTGCGCAGCAGAGAGGTGTTCATGACTCACACAGGTTGCAATCTCAGCAGCTCTCTCTGCTGGGATCCCTTTGCCTGTCCTTACTGTCTGCTTCCCACACAACCCCAACCCCAGCCTGGCATCAAACGCAAAAATGGTCAAGGAAGCAGTTATTGTGGGGACAGCAAAATCACGGAGGATGCAAATAAGAAGCAAAACAGATGGAAAAGATACAGAAGGGAATTTTATAAAGGTATAAGCTTGCTTTGAAGCAGTATGGAGAGATATGGAAACAGGGGAACACAGAGCTGCAGTTGACGAGGGACTGGGGGATCCCTCCGATTGACGCACTTGGGACGGTATGGGCTTTAAGGGTTAAAGAGCTGGTTGCAGAAAGGCAAATGAAGAAACCACATAGAACAGAGAAAAGCAAAGCAGAGCTACTTACAAGGCATAAATCAATGTCTCAGAAGGTCTGCTGGCCTTCCTGGGACGGGGAAATCGAGAGTTTCCTTCCTCTCAGATTATTACTGCGAAATGGCTGGTGCCTCAACCTTTACAGGGCCGCTAAATCCCACTCCCTGAGTCTGCTGCATGAGCTCTTAAATTCCAATAAATCAAGAAAATTGACATTTCTAAAAATGTCTCTTTTACCTATCCTGAGATAATTACAGCCCAGGAGAATTAGAAGCATTAAGCATACATGAAGCCTCCTGAAGCCCCTGGGGTATGATTCATCTCGCAATAACCACACCTCTTGCCTGTCTCATCCTGGCTAATCATCAAATATCTCCCAGTTTCTCCGCCCCCTATTCTTCACCCCTCTTCCCCTCCCTGTAGAGGATACCTGTGAAACTGAAAGCTGATACAAAGAAATGGGAACAATAGCTTAAAAATTCCCATTGTTCTGTTTCTGGTGGAAGAGTTTCTGGGTCTTGTAGAGCGAGAGAAAGAAAATCCCCAAACGCTCCTCTGGCTCCTTGTTATCAATCTCACAGCGCTGAAACAATTTAGGTATGGCTGGGAGTAAACACATTTCTGTAACACGGTAACAAATGAAGGTTTGAAAAATGGTAATGTAACAGATGGAGAAAACTATCTGGAGTTTCATTTTATGGAGGAAGCTGTGGGAATAAACACTTTTTAAGCGAATCCGATCTGTAGAGGGGCTGAGTTTCCTAGAAAGTAGATGGTATTTTTATTACTCTTACCTGACAGAAGCCTATAGCCTTGATGTTTCAGTACAGAGGACAATTTATAAAATATGGGGGCTGGTCTTTAAGGGCAGTCCCTCTATATGCTGGCACGTGGCAAAGTATAGATAGAGCATCTTACACTGCAAGGGCATGTATGGCTGAGAGCAAAATGAATTGCAGTGATTTTTGTGACTACCAGTTCCACTTACAAAGTTAATGAATAGAAAGACATGATATGACTTTTGACTACTGGCTGGAAACTCAACTGGTCAGCAGCATCAGCAATCAGTTAACATGTATTTCTCCAAACTCTTGCAGAGAGTTGTTCAATTGTTTATTTATGAAGCAGACAGTAACGCTACCTGCCATAAAGCAAAACTGGCACTTGGAGTGTAACCTAATTCTGAAAGGATAAGAAGAGAAAAAGGTGCATTTACACCATGTAGGATAAAGATTTAAGGACAGCTAGCCTTATCTTCAAGAAAGTAGTGAACCTCCTTTATATGTGTCTTCAACTGGAAATCCACCGTTGCCTGTTACAGTGATTTGGTACTTGCCTCTGAACTAGCTGCCAGTGGACACGGCTGAAGGGAAGATACTGCATTAGGTAAACCATTCATCTGACCTACAATGATGATAGTTCTCCTAGGAAAACTGAGTTTGGTACATATTCATTGGTTCAGCTGGCTGCAAGAACTTAAGAACTTATTATTACTGTAAAATTAAAAGATACCTAATTAATTCCATCCACTCTCTTTAATATCACATATAATAATTACTTTAGTATTGCATAAAATTGGTACATTTCTGAATGTTAATTCAAGAACTAACTTTTGTCTTCCCTGCCTCTTTCTTATCCTCACCCACATGTTTATGAAGAAGTATTGGCAAAGCGTTTTTCTAAGTTGTTAATTAGACCACTGTGTACAGAATATTATTCCTTCATTACAGGAAATTGCAAGTACGTTCTTTTCCAGCACAGACAGAAGAGTGACTTCAATGCACACTTCCCTCTCTCATTTGCTCTAGGAATAGTTTTCAAAACCCACAGGAACCAGGAAGCAGTAACATTGATAATGCAATGACTTTTTTGCAGTTGGACCTCAATAATCAAAAAGCTATTACTGAACTCAAGCTGAGACTTAGCCAAATTTGTTCAATAGCCACATGTCAGATGATTAACTTTATATTACCAGTTTAGATGTTCTGATTTTCAACCAGAACGGTTGAATAATGCCACTTCACTAAATTAGGAAGAAGATAGTCCATTCCTATTTCTGGATCCTGTTGCAAGCCTTTGTGAATGAGGCTGGCAGTAAGATAACGGCACTGAGATATTGGCATTTAAACTAATTTCAGTATCTAAAGGCGAAGTGTCTAGTTCAAGTGAGGCTCCCTTTACCGACAATGGAAAAGACAGAAAAGAAATTCCCAATCTCTGAAACCACAGATGAGGAAAGGTCTTCAATATGAAGTTATTCTTTTCACAGGTCTTTTTCTTTCTTTCTTTCTTTCTCTTTCTTTCTTTCTTTCTTTCTTTCTTTCTTTCTTTCTTTCTTTCTTTCTTTCTTTCTTTCTTTCTTTCTTTCTTTCTTTCTTTCTTTCTTTCTTTCTTTCTTTCTTTCTTTCTTTCTTTCTTTCTTTCTTTCTTTCTTTCTTTCTTTCTTTCTTTCTTTCTTTCTTTCTTTCTTTCTTTCTTTCTTTCTTTCTTTCTTTCTTTCTTTCTTTCTTTCTTTCTTTCTTTCTTTCTTTCTTTCTTTCTTTCCTTCTTTCCTTCTTTCCTTCTTTCTTTCCTTCTTTCTTTCCTTCTTTTCTTTCTTCCTTCCTTCCTTCCTTTCTTTCTTTCTTCCTTCCTTTCTTTCTTTCTTTCTTTCTTTCTTTCCTTCTTTCTTTCTTTCTTTCCTTCTTTCTTTCTTCCTTTCTTCCTTCCTTCCTTCCTTCCTTCCTTCCTTCCTTCCTTCCTTCCTTCCTTTCTTTCTTTCTTCCTTCCTTTCTTTCTTTCTTTCTTTCTTTCTTTCTTTCTGTCTTTCTTTCTTTCTTTCTTTCCTTCTTTCCTTCTTTCCTTCTTTCTTCTTTTTCTTTCCTCCTTCCTTCCTTCCTTCCTTCCTTCCTTCCTTCCTTCCTTCCTTCCTTCCTTCCTTCCTTCCTTCCTTCCTTCTTTCCTTCCTTCCTTCCTTTCCTTTCCTTTCCTTTCCTTTCCTTTCGTTTTTTTTTTTCTTTTCTTCACCCCTCCCCTGTTTACTATTTCCTATGCAGCTGGCATTATGTAAACTTTTAACACGTGTTGGTGGTAAAACTCAGACTATTGTACTGATGGCACATTTTATACACCACTGTACTTACAAGAGGTAAGTAAAGGTGATGCCTAGATAGTGAAGTTATAGAACTGCTGTGAATGTCTGTAAATGGTATTTAGATATCGGTGTTGACTCTTTTAGCTATATTCTTGCTCTTATTTTAGTGCTTTTTTTTTTTCTGGAGATACCATTTTATGGAAACAAATGAACTCTGCATCTATACACAGATTTAAAACTAATTAATAGATAAGGTCCCATTAAATAAATTCCTCAATATGTGGCCCAGTCTGACTTTGTATGATTGTGCCAGAAATGTTGTACCCTACAAGAACGTCCTTATTATGTCCATTTATTTCAACATTTCCTTTCTGTTTTTTTCCCCACTTTTGTTTTCCCACCAAGAAAGTTGAGATGAAGTGGTGAAATACTTGAAAAGTGACTAGAAGGTTCATAAACTAGAATACAAAATCGAAATATGTCAGAATAACACAGAATTTTGAAGGGCTGAGTTCCTTCAGTGTGTTCTTGTATTTTATGATACTGGTTCATGATACTTAGAGTGGAATAAATTATGTGCTGACACGGCTTACTTAAAGTCATGAATTTCACGGTGAAGAAGATGTCTGAAACACGTGGATAGACAGATGTAAATTCAGGTGTGCTTATATATATATTCCTTTTCCCTTCTGGAAAAATAATGCAGGCATTACCATACTTAGCTATTTGATTTAATTCAAAAGTTATCTTTGAAGAGTTTTAAGTGAAGTTGAACTTTATTGTAGAGCTTTTCACTTGGAAGACCTTACTGGAGACATTAGAAAAATCCAGTAAGTTGTAGAACAAACCAACCAAATCAAACGTTACAAAAAAAACATACAAGCAATGGCAAGAACTAAAGTGAATTCTTAAAGTGGTGGTCAGTAAAATTAATTAATTAATTAACTTAATGGCCATCCATGCAAGTCTAAATTTCAGTGTGAGAACTGACTTTTACTATCAGCATGTTGGATGACAACTCCATTAGAAATGAAAGTAGGGAGTACAAAACGAGTAATTCCCTGTGATGGAGATCTTTTTAAAGAAGGAACTGAATTTTATTTCTTGAGGGGTAGAGAGACAGATTATATCTTTTCAATAATGCCAGGTAGGTTTCCTGTCCTGAAACCCCAAGATGCCTCAGTGTCGCCAGAACCTTATAAAATCCTTCCCAATGACTTGTGTGGGTGTTGGATTGTCCCAACAGACAGGAATGTGCAGGGGATAATGACACCGGGCAACGAAGTCCAAAGAGGATTCTAATGATTCTTCTATAAACCTGGAGATAGTTATATTAATTTAATAAAGGGTTGGACAAAGTTTATTTTATGCATTGTAAAATGACTTTCCAAGCCTCAACTTGTGTTTTTGTAAGATCACATACTAATTAAGCAGTTACTTGAAGCTGTGCTTTCTGATTTTTCCCTAAAATATCTCTGCTTTACATCTTTTGTGTTCAAAGATTCTATTAAAGATTAAGAAAGTTACCATTAGGAAAAGAGAAAATCAGTACCGGCTCGGGAATAATTAATAATATATAAACAGGATTACCTTGAGTAACCAGAAACAGTCCCTTAGTCCTAGTTCAGGGAACCTTCTGTATGCCTTACACATTCAAATGTTAAGTCTAACTCAACAGGAGAAAAAAAATTAGTACCGTATCAGTCTGTACAAATTGCCAAGAGCAGCTGAAGAGAGCCTAGAGATTTTAAGAGAAAAGCAATGTTATGAATTGATAAATTTTGGAGCTACCTCTTCTTTTAGACCTGTTAGCCATGTACAAAGATTAGAGTTTTAGGAAGGATTTTACAAAGCCCAGAGAGTCAAACAGTTGTTCAGATCCATTGTCTGCTTTTGAAAATCTCAGCCATAACTGTTTCTTTTTCAGCAAGGTTGTGTGCTATGCTCTGTTTACATTCTGAAATCACTGATGAAAAAACATTGTTTATTTTGGGCCAGAGTTAAAGCTGTAGTAGCATGATGAAATATGCATTTCCATCTGTTTGATCAGAATAATCCTCTTACATCTATAATGTATTCAACATAAGCGTTATGATATCTTTAGCCATTAATTCCCCTGACATTAAGTGTTTGGGATTTAAATATGAGGGAGCAAATTAGTGCACGGTTGCACTTAACAACTACGTTTCCAGCAAAAAAAAATTGTTTTGTTTTGTTTTTTTTTCTTTTGGAATTTCCCAGGTTTTGTTTCTTTCTTTGATATAAGAATGATGAACCAATTTATTGAATCAAAAAACCTGATAAAACAGCGGTGATAAAGCAAATTTTATTTCTTTTTCTAATTTTGAGGTCACCCCTGGAGGAGTCCATAGGTTAAAAGGCACTGCCTGCAAGTACAAAACCAGCATGCTTTTCAGAAAGTTTGCACCGACTGGACTACAATACCAAGAAACATTTCATCTCCCCAGTATCTCGCCTTTCACTGTTGAAAGATTTCATCAATAGCAGAATCTCTTTTCCATTGCTACCTTTATAAAACTTTGGTGTAGATATGTGAAAGTGCCTTCCCATCGCACCTCTCCAAAACGCTCTTGATATCTTTGCTCTCACTCTAAGAGTCACATTCCTTCTGAGGAGAGGATTTAACTGCTCATTTAACATTTTAGTATTTATTTTAGAGCTGCTGTCATAAAACGGGGTGTCAGTACTTTCCTGATTTATTGACTCGGTTTTCTTCACTGTCTTTCTTTCCATTTCTTCATTGTATTACAATCAAACTCTCCACATCTTTGAACTCACAGCTTTGAACTTGCATGAGCAGCACTGCCAAAATTTCCTCCTCGTTCTCCATTTTCTTCTATTTCTCCTACTCTCTTTTCTTGATTCTCCTGCTGTCCCAATTTTTTTTTTCCTGTTGGTATCCTTCATCTCACATAATGTTTAACACCTTCCAATGAAAAATCTGTCCTCTTACAGTCCAAAATCTTCTGTAACAGATTCTTTTGTCACCAAAAAAATAGGACAGGAATGAATTATCAAAGTCCAACTGTACCACTGACTCTAACTTCCACATGTTCACAGAAAAGTTCTGAGGTTTGTTTCTGAAAAAATCCCACCTACCATTCAAAGGCCTTTTCCCCAGAAATAATTTGCATTTCTAATTCTGTCTCTGCATTCAAGGACATAAGAGAGTCATGTAACAAATATGTGATTTCTTGAAATCTATGTTATTCTCACATTAATTTTAATCATTAAAAGGATCCTCAGAGAGTGCTATAGTTTTGGATCATGTTGTTAGCATGCTCCTGACAAAAATAAGCAGCAGCTATATAATTTACAGGTATGGGCTTATTTATTTCTTTTTACCACGGTGTAAATGAAGCCTTTCGAGATTTTAACAACTCATCTGCTCCTTGCCAGAGGAGATGAGACTGCAGTGAGACTGGCCCCAGAAACAAGTTGCAATTCCCTTTTTAGTCTACCTGAAGCATTGATAGCATCATCAATAATGTCAGCACAGTAATGGGCTTTGTTAGTTAACTCGTGGTTCTCTGCAAGCTCACTGGCTGTGGACTGGGAAAAGAACTTAGCATTGACAATAAAGAACAGCTATTAAAAAAAAAAAAAACAAACAACTTTGTTGACAGTATTAGTATTTTAAATGAAGAAAGATAAACCTTATCAGGACACAATGCTCATATCCTGTTCTGCCTCTGGAAGATAGTCCTGTCTTAAACAATTACTTTAATGTGGGTCCTGAGGTTTCCACTGCAGTCTTCTATGGATTCAGTTAAAGGTCACATGTGGTAGGTGACCAATTTTTACTGGTCTCTTGGGTAGTGGCTTAAGACAGGTTTCACTTTGTCACACTAGGTAGGTCAGACTTTCAGGGTCGAAGATAATTACTAGTCTCCTTTGAAAGAGGGGCACTACCAAAGAATAAAAGGCAGGTTTGTGAATGTAGCTAAGAGACAACACGTTAATTGCCCATTATTCAAACTAAAGCACACTGCTTGCTCATTAAGTACACAATAAACAAAGAAAATGGATGTACACATGAAGGGTCAGAAATTCTACAACCCCCACTCTCAAATAGCATGTCACAATATTTTATTTGCTTAGACTACAACAGAAACGCAATAATATAAATGCAGCTCCCTTGTAAAAACACTGCATTACAAAATCATACTTACTCCTGTGATAGAAAAATAAACTAGTCTAGTTAAATATGATTATTACGATACTAGACCAAATATTATCTGTTATTATTGTGTCAATCTTCTCTTTAAAAACTAGACAAGTATGTATTTTCCCTAGGCAAGTAAATTTTCATAACCATTTCTGCAGCATAGGTTTTTGTTTATAAAGGCTAAATATTAGGTGTTATGTATATACTTCTGAGAAGTTAAACGACTTTTTGCCTCTCATTTACTACCTTTTTCCCTTTCTTTTATTCTCTTTTTATGCTATTGGTAAAAACTGAAATATTATCAAAAATATTTTGATATAATGTGTCTTCTCAGATAGAACTCTCTTGATAAAAAATATGTATCTGGATATTCCTTCCCAAAGTCAGCTACAATTAATTTACCACTTTCTTTGCAAAAGATATTGGAAAATTACATTTGAATTCTTTTTGTTCACTGTGCTCAGCGTATACACAAGTTACCATTTCCTTCATCCAAACTGCCCCTACACCCTTAGCCTGAAACAAAGATTATTTTTTTTCGGTGTTGTGATAACAGAACTGCTCTTAAGGGATACAGTAAGATTTTACAATACTTCCATTTATTTATAGCATCTATCAAGTCTCTTTAAATAGATCCTGTCCTCTGTGTCAAACACAATTCCAGAAGACTACACACGCATCCGTATTTTTCTATTGCTCCTCTGTAGGTTTGTAGGTTAAACTAACACCTAAAAATGAAAATTTTATTCTCCTTGTAAATAATATTCTATTAAACCAATAAAAAGCTGCACATAAAAGAAATACTGCTAAGAATTGTAGTAATATCTTCTTCACCATAAAACAATACTATTTTGAACCATTAGTAGCCTAATTAGAAGAAAAGCTTGGTACAAAGTAATTTGTTGATGTACTTCAATATCAAAGGTTTGGGAATGATTTGGAAATCTTGATAAACAGAAGACATGCCTGTGGACCTGAAATTCAAATTTGCATTAAGATTTCATCATGAATCACTGACTAAAAGACAAATTGTTTGAATCTCTATCCACCCTTTTTTTTTTTTTTTCAGTGTAACGATATTCAGTATGATTAACTTACTTTTTTTTTTTTCTTTCTCTTGAAATAAGGGAAACATTTGTCTCTTAAAATATCTCCTCATAGTGTTTGACTCAGATTACAAACTTTTGAGTTTTTTACTTAAAAATATAAAAAATAATGCTATGAAACAGACCACCAAGAGCAGCTAATAATAATGTTCCTATAAAAAGATAAGGACATAAGCAGACTGATGATTTTCTTGGCATATTTCTCCAGCCTGCACAGTTTGCGAGTTTCTTTGACAGAGTTTGCGCTTGAATTAATAGTTGCTGCTGGACCTATCTTCCATTAATTTTCATCTGGAACCTATTTATGTTCCTGGTTTCCCCAATATCCTGTTGGACGATTTAATTATGCAGCATCTGCCAAATAACTTTATTTGGTTTGAAGCCGCCTGCTTGAATTTTAATCATATTCTTATTAAAATGCATTCCTTAGTGACCTTTCAATATCTCTCATGACATATTTTTTTTCCCCCTCTGATACTGCTAAAAGAGACACACAGTGGGCAGATAGAAATCCAGAGAACCCTCATCAGTTCCCTGAACCTTTCAGGGGCTTCTCAGGAGGTTTTCTAAGATCTGCTGGGTCTCACATTTGAGATGTGATACTGAAATTGGTGTGAATAGTGTAAAAAGCTCATGAAACCTGGACATATTGGCAAATTACATGGGGAGAAAAAGTTGGTCTGAAAGAAATAGTGTTTCCATGTTTCCTCAATCTTGAAATTATTTGACGAATCAAAAGTGACTAAAGTTATTTATCAACAACAGAACGAAGACTTTCAAAGAAAAAAACATCAGAACATCTCATCAGCTGACCGGTGGGCCAAGTCACAATAAACTGCATCTCTGAATTGATAATTTCTTTTAGACTTGTATGAAGAAAACTAACAGAGGGATATTTTTGCAAAATAAACAAGTTTCAGCCTTGCAGGCATTTTCCATTCAACCACAGTCGCTGGTGTGTAGCTCACACGCAGACATTGGTAATTGACTAAAATTAATATTCATTGAAAGGGTGAAAGAAATCAGCATATCATGAACACAGGCATAACAATCCAGGCCCTGTCATGGACTGACTAAAGAAAATGCTGAAATCCCTCTATCACAGCTATCCAGCTGGGAAAGGATTATTGTGGATCTAGCATGCAGATTCACTAGGTTTTCACTGGATATTAGCGTTCAGCAGAAGGAAATAACTGTATTAAGAAAACACGAGGAAACATCTATAACATCTATGTAAGTTATGATTAAGAAAATGCAATTGAATCCAGAATGCCAAATAACTTCCAGTCATATCTTTGAGAACAAATGCCCTCAGTCTTGATTTAAAAGTCTTAAAACTCCATCTAAATGTCACTTTACTCACGTATGCTCTATCTTGCATCTCACCTTGAGGTTCTAAGAAACTCCAGAGCATTTACAGAATGTGTTGCATTGGTACCTAAAATGTCCTGTCCTTTACTGGTCAGTGTTGGTGTCTGACTTTGATTTTGCAGGCTCGTTTCATGCACTCAACACTATCTTTATAGAGCTTCTGTTCAGTGAATGAAATAAATGCTTGATTCTCAGTGGAAACACCAACAAATATCACAAGAGAACAGTAATTCACAGAGCAGTAATGTGTGGAGCAATGCTAGAGGCAGCTGGCTTCTGACATCCTTTATTTTATTCTCAGAATGAGAACTAAACCACTGGCAAAGTCTTCTGGTTGGTGAAGAAGCCAACTTGGAAGGTTTCCCTATCTGAAACATGTTGCTTACAGCATGAAACAGGAAAACTGAGCAACTGGTCTACACTATAATTAAGTTTGAACAATAACCAGTCATGGCTTGATCACCAGCTTATTTTGTCCAGCTTGGAATTTGCCATAAACCCGAAAGCCTTCCAGTGTTGCTTCAACTGTGAGGAGTACGTTTTGTTCTGCTGGAAAATAAGAACCTCTGATCCAAAAATAGCTGGTCCCTGCTGGCATAACTCTGTTAACTTCAGGGAAGTAGCACAGGAAGAGAACTTGTCCAAGAAAGCCTAAGTGAGAATCTAAATCAGATGCGAGACATAAGTAAAGCTTTCTACCTTTTTTTTCCCCCCTATCACTCTCCTGGGACCAGATCCTCAGCAGGTATAAATTACTATAGTTGCACTAATTTCCAACTGAGCCATGACAATTTGCACAGATTGAGGATGCAACGCTAGGTAGCAATATTCTTTTCCAGGAGCGAATAGAGTAACACTCCACAGTGTTGTCAGAAGAGGCTGCATTTAGTGAGATATAGAGAATCATAGGAGAGACAGGACCACAACGCTATCAGTTAATAATATCCTTTAAATAACCTGAAAATTAATCTCACTTCAGGGAAATGAAATGGTCTTTTGATTTCCCATAAATGGCCTTCCTAGGTAAGATCACAAGTCTGACTAGTCCAGCATCCTGCTTCAAACTATAATGAAAAGTGAAGAAGTGGTAAAGAATTGGAACAATAGGGTAAACATGTAGCAATCCTTCCCCAGGCTGCTTCTGCGGACTCCAGTAATCTGGGGTCCAGGGAGAGGTTAGGCCAGAGAAGGAGCACTGTAACTGGTGGAATTGTGGTAGTTGTAAGTGAAAGACTCAAGTCATGTTCAGGGCAAATATATAATTCATTCTCTAAAATTCAGTCACTACAGAATTCAGATTTTACTGCATGTTTTCAACAGTTGCTGATTTTAATGTCTTACATTTATTTTCCAGATATAATTGTATAACAGAAAATAGCATTTGGCATGAGTGTGTTATTGAAAGTGGTTGATGCAACTGATTGATGTTACTGAAATACTTAAACCAACGTCAAAATTCAAAACAAGCTAATACAATGCAAGATTGATTATGAAGCCCTTTATTTCAACGTGATTGCCATTTTATAACAAACACTCTTTAAGTAACATGTATTAAACAATTAACATGCAGTGTATCTCTCAAGCTGTTCAATTTGAAAATCACCTAAAATTTCAGGAGAAAAAAAGAAAAGAAAGAAAAACCCCCAAGCATCCAGTATGCTTGAAAGTGGTGAGCTCAAGTAACTGATATATGTTAGAAGTCTTAATGTTTCCTCTGATGATTCTGTCACCTGGTCTGTATATTCTGGCCTTTCCAAGGCATACTTTTGCAAAGCTTTCAGGTTTGGAAATCCGTCATGCCCTTTTAGGTTCTACTTTTCGGGGGTTTAGCAGACAGTGGTGGCCCATGAACAACGGGATGACTAACATCTCTCCAGATTAGTGAAAATTAGGTATACATATGACTGTAAAATCTGATAAATCCAGTAACACAGGTAACAAGATATATGAAAAATAGGTGGAAAACAGTGGGCAAAATGAACTAGAGGGTTTTTGGATATATATTTTTTGGGAGGGCAGGGATTCTTTGTGTTTTGGTTTTGATTTTTTGTTGTTTTTGTTTTTTGTTTTTTTTTTTAATTTTACATGGCAACCTCACTTGCAACATCACAGTAAATTCATGAAGTTTAGAGTGAAAATGCTGTCCATAACGAGAAAAACAAAGTCAATAATGTTAGATGGCTTCGGAAAAAAACTTGAAGAACACTGTTGTTTGCAGCTGAGGAGTGCATCACTATGGAGGGCAGTGAGATAGTGAGAAGTGTAAGAACTAGTTGTCTGAAATAATTCAGCCAATTTTAACCATTTAACATTCTGCCATTTTTTTTCTTTCCTTTTAAAAATAAGAAAACACATATTCTTTAGATATAGGTGACTTCACTCACTTTCTAGCTGACATCCCAACAGATATATTTAAACAATACAAAATTCAATGAAACTCGAGAGAAAAATAATATACACACCCTTGTATTCTGATAATAAATGAGACACTAGAAAAGTTTGTTGGCTGTGTTACTGTTGCTCTAAGAGTTATCATCAGCAGGGCTAGACAAGCTTTTGAAAGGCTACATCAAAAAAAAAAAAAGTTACTTCCACCAAGGAATGCACAGCTTGCTTAGAAGTATAATAAAACAGGTTTAAGTGAAAGTAAAGAAGGAAAATATTATATCTCATGCTTCATAACATTTGGTGAAGATGCTCATGTTTGCTTTAATGTATTGTAGTACGATAATATTCTATATTTCTGATATACTTTTAGGAAAATACTTTAGAATTAAGATCTTGCTGTGCTATTTCAGCTACTTGGGTTTCCATACAATTTTAGGCCAAGTGCCTGGGATTCATTTTATAGGTAGTATTATATCTATAATGCCTTACCCCCTTGCTCAGAAATAAATTCCCTCTTGGCGCGTATAATTTGTCTTTGGACTGTTATTACCATCAGTTATTTTCCTATTGAAATAAAAGTTCACTGCTGACTGGAAGGACCTTACATTTAGAAGGTCTTCAGCAGTGCTGCCGAATAAAATAGCTTTCACTGGAAGGCTGCTAAAAGGAGCAGAGAAATGAACATGATGCTTGCTACATTATTAAGTATTATTTGTGTGTCTAGGGCTGTACATCATAGTACAAAAATACTGCATTTAAGCATGCAAAATATAATTAAGATTGGTTTAATTAAAGAATACAATTATACTTGCTCATGTTCAAAAGGCAAAATAAATAAAATGAACCGTTGTAGAGGCCTCATTGATTTGCACAATGACAAAAGTCATTAACTGAGCTGTGGTTAAATGGCACTCATCTGCTTCCAGAGGAAATGGGCCTGTGCTGTAGGTCTGTGATATATTTCAAAGTGTTTTGCTTTTCATGCATGATATGTATGAAATGTGCATTCTGTTGACTGGTAGCACAATCAGCAGGACATATTTTGACAGCTAAATGGCAAATTTAAATGTGACGTTCTTTTTAGTGCTCTGGAATATTTTTTTTTTATTTGTTTTTTTTTTTTCCCCTGCATGTGCAATATAGCCCTGCTGAAGGTTTTAAATATCTCACACGGCGTACCCATAATGTATCAATCCCTGCATCTAGATAAGTGTCATCATGTCCATTAAATGTAAGTTGAACGTGCTGCTCTGTTATGATGTATCGTCTCAGGAATGTCTTCAGACTTCATCGCACGGTAATTGTCATACCGATTACCGCTGGAATGCCTAGACAAAGCAAATTCAAGGGACTAGGGACTTTCCCTTGTCTGAGAGAACAGAGCATATTTTATGTTTAAATGGCAAAGTCAGTTAAAATGTTTAACTTTGCATGAAATTTTGTTTGGGGGAAGATCTAACTCCACAGTTTTAGTGGCTAATTAAGAAAAATCTGTTAGAAGATATTACTTTGCAGTTTTATAGTGCTCATTAACAAGGGTTTCAAAGCACTTTACAACTGGTTCCTCGGCTAGCAGGAACTGCTTTAATGCACAGATTTCATGAAATTATTTTGATGGAGTTATAACAACATCACAACATATTTAAGAAACCATCCAGTGTGCTTGGTATCGTTACGTCCATTTTACAGAAGAGCGGGATGAGGGAGAAAGAGATTAGAAAGCAATAGTAATCATCTCACCTGTTTTTAGGGCTGGGATTCAGTTTAAGATTAAAACATCGAAATTTAATGATTATCCAGCATGGGGCTTAGTTACACACACCTAAAAGGGCTTATAATGCCTTAGGATATCAGACATCCACAAGGAGCTGGCACAGGAATTACAAGAGAGTTATCAATTTGAGTGGTGCCTAATCATGATGAATCTCAAAGGTACTAGACACATATGTTTATGATGTGATTTTCACCACAGAGATCTTCTGCAGACTGAGCTGAATTATCCTCTGGGTGCCACTGACTATGTGCTCAGTGCAGTTGCCCAAATGCACGCGTCTGGTGCCAATTAGGTTGCCCTAGGGGCTTCCATCCGGCATGCAGCTGCCACTCTGCAAAGTCTAAATCTCCCTGGGTCACCGTCATTTCTGACAGCTCCATACAGTTTTCCTGGACACCCTAAGGCAATTCGTCATTTTGCATTTTGGAGTTGACACCCAATTTACATGCAGACGTCTGTATTTGGTATCTGGAGCTTAATCCCACACTAGGTGTTTACGTTTGAGGCACCTGATTTTAGGTGACTTTGCAGTTAATGAAGAGGAAAAATCACTTTTGGGGTAAGAATCATTTGTCCAGCTTGTGCATCTACCATAGGATGAGAAGAATCATAGGTGTCCAAAGTCAAGCCATATAAATTCTGTCCCACTTGACTAAAATAGCACCAAAATTCTCCCTGAAAGCTAAACATCTTCTCTGCGTGACCTGGTATCTGAAGTGAAGAAATGTCTTTTGCAAACCACACAGTAACAGCAAAAGAGGGCAACAAAGCTAAAAAGAACCTATAAGAATTCTACTAAAAGCAGACGAAAGGAAACTGAACACAAAAGTATGTGTGGCTGCAGCATCGATAAGGAAATGAGAGCAGATTTTAGAATAATACAGCGACTGTGAACAGAGATAAATAATTATATATACAGCTTCAGGAAGTTGACACCCACATTTCAAACCTAAAGAGGGGCTTGCTTGTCTGAGAGCTCATTTCATTTTTTGCCGGGTATGACCTAGTAAAATATATTACGTTTTCGTGTAAGCTTTGTCTCACTGAATATTTTTTCAATCAGTACAAGGTCTTATACCTAAGATAAAAGACCTTTAAAACATATAGAATGGTCAGTCAGAAATGGTGTAACCTCCATGGCTAGCCTCTCTGAAACTTTAAACCCTTATCTGCTTTTATATGTTAGCCACCTGACTTCCTGAAAAAGATGGATGAGTAAAACAAATTTATATTTATTCCTTAATTCGTGTCTATTAAAGTGCAGTACAAAGGTGGATCAGTCTTGAAAGGAAAAGTGTTACCTGAGCCGTAAGAAACAAAATTATACTGAAGACAGGTAGAGGGGTAAACTTTTTGTTGTTCTGACTGCAGGGTTAGGTAGGATGCTTGGGATGCTTGTAAGCTCCAAAATGAGTGCGACTGAATTCTTCTTGGCATTTGCCTCAGTCCATCCTATCATGATGTCGATATGATTACTTTCTTTATTGGTCATTACCTCCTTGCTTATACAATAAAAAGAAGGAAAGCAGATACAAAGACAAAACCAATATAAAGATAAGAAATAACTGTATAAAGACAAAACTACCACTGCTTTGTAACACACTATGGAAACAGACATTCTTTCCCTAATTATAATTTGGATCTCAGACTTCCCTGCATTTGGAGGCAGTGAGAGGTTAGGAGGGAGCATAAAATTTGAAATTAATACCAGTTTCAATTGGGGAAAATGGGGAACGCTTTTCTTGACTCAGACCTCTCCGTTCACATCGAAGTAATAGTAATGACGTTCTTTTCCATGTTATCCAATACACTGTCTTGTTCTTACGACACACTACACCTTAAAACACTCACTTTAGAGTTTATGTGAGGTTTGACTCTGAGAGTGGTCAAACCACAGAACATTTATTTAAGGAAATAAAAAACTATGATTATTGACATCCTGGCAGACAAATATCTCCAAAGGCTTGCAGCTGACCTACTACTATGGACTCAATCACACAGAATTTGCTTATACTTCAGTTATGTTCTCTCTCTTAACAAGTGAAATGCATATTTCCAGATCTTTAATGATGCTTTACCTCTCAGCTCAGAAATTACTCAGCACTGAAGTCTATGCAATAAGGTTGTGGTACCCAACTTTCTAGTAAGTAATGAAAAGATGGTGATACATTCAGACTTGTTTTTTTCATCTGGAGGATAATAATTTAAAGATTATCCCAGCATCCCCAGCATTTACTTTTTATATTTTATAGGTAAGTAGCAATTCCTTTGAATACACAAATAAACAAAGTCTTGGGGCTGTCTTGGAAGGAAAAAGTGAACAGACTTGAACCACGTTAAAGAAGATTAAAATTATATTGAAGACACACAGGAAGATAAACTTTCATCATTATTATTGCAGGTTGCTTAGGATATGTATTAAGGGGAAAGCCAGAAGTAGGAAGTCCAAAATGAATATATGTAAATACACAAATAAACCTATTGTTTGGGCACATTCTCATGTCTGTGTTCTGATAGATGCTGTTTCCACTTCATTTTGTAAATCTTTTCCCTACCACAGAAAGCCAGGCTGGGATTTACAGAAACCTACGTGTAGAACAGTCATATGCTGAAGATGACTGGCTTGCTGTAGTCATCTACACGAATTGCCTTCTTTGACTTTAAAGGGAGTATAGAGTGATTAACATACATAGCGGATGTCTACATTTCATCATATGAATCTCACCCTAAATAATGACATAGATAGTCCCCGCAGTACATATATAATACCTAATTTATGAAAAGCATCAAAATCACTGAAATGAAAAGCTATAGGTGTTCCTATTTGGAAAACAGGCCTATCTATGGCTTAACAACCTGTTGAAACTGGTGTATGCTGTGCAAATGTGTCAAACTGAAAAAAAAAAAAATTAGCTTGTGGGTTTGTTTGCCCATGATGTTTTTTTTGTTGTTTTCATTACATCCAGAAAAAAAAAATCAGTAGGAACACCTAACAACCAAAGGCAAGCAAGTGCTGATGGAACAGGCAGCAATCATGGGACAGTATCTGCCAGGCACTAAGAACTCATTTAGACCCATAAAAGTTTAAAGCATGGAGGGTTAGTGTTTCAGTACCCAGCATCTAGTGCATGATCAGCAAAGATGGTCTAGTAAGGAAGATTATAATAATTCAAGCCTGTTATAAGACACTAACAGTCCAGAATTATTCTCTCTTTACTGCTATTTTATATCTTGAGTTCTGACTTGCTAAGTACCAGCCTAATTTGAGTTCAACTAATCTATCTTTTCCAGTCATTAGTAGCCCAGCAACGATGCAGAGTACATTTACAAAGTTTGCTCTGCTTGCACTTTAAGAAGGATTGAAAGCAGTACAAAGATGAAGCAATTAACAAGGAAGAAAGAAAACAGTGTGTTTTCTTTGTCTCCCAAACACTTGCAAAACTATATCACAAAAGGCCAAGACCAGAGGAGAAAACAGTTTCAAAGGGAGAGTGAAGAAAATTGTTAATCCCCACCCTATTCTTGGGGGGAGTGGAAATCAAATAAGAAAGCAAGTCATTGCAGGCCACAAGGAAATTCCCTCAAGCTTTGGAACTCATTATTCTCAGTTTAATATTTTGCATTTTTTTCATTTATTCTAACTACAAAACACTTAAAAATCTGTGACAACAGACATAAAATGGTTTTAGAAACCATGGAAATTCTGAAGCTGTGCTTTCTCAGGAGCACAGTAGTTTTCTTAACGAATAAAATTAATTTTAACTTCTTGTTATACTTACAGTAGAAATTCTCAAGAATGGCCGTTGCTTTCACTACCTCATGAAGGTTTAAGGTTTTATAGTCATCAGGACGCCCTGACAGTTTGTTTTCAGAGTTTACAGACTCTTTGTCCCATGACCATTTGGGGATACCAGGACAACAAACATTATTGAACTCAAAAAGTGGGCAAATGAGGACTCTGGCAGGTGGCATGTCTCCAAAGCTTCCACAGATGCCAGGCATGTAACATAGCCATCTGGCAAAGATGTGAAAAGAAACTCTCTGAAAATGTAGGCCTTGGAAGGGCTGCGTCCCTGGATCTAGGTTTATAGAGACTATTTAAAACCCAATCCCTTCGGTCTCTCGACAGGATACAGTGGGCAGCCTTTCAGTGGAACTCAGCCTGTGATTCAGTCAAGGTTTTGCTAAGCTCAAGATATTTTACAGAACCATTTAGAGCTAATGAAAGTGATGTGTTTTGATGAAAATACACTTTGTAAGAAAAATTCTGATCTTCTTCATAATTGGATGTTTTATAATACTTTGATGGTTTTAATTATGCAAGAATCAAATACCATTATGAAATTATGGGTTTCTTATAAAGTAATGGAAAATTTAGTTACAACACATAGCCAGTATTCACAAAAGCAGGAAAAAAATCATACTGTAGAGGCTTATTTCCCATAATATTTTGGTAAGATTCAAACACATGCTCAGAGTTATCAATGAATAGCAGAAAATATTTTTATGTTTGCTCTTAGCTAACAATTTATGCAGGATTATAAATATAGTTCAATTTACTTCAAATGTATAGGCATTTGGACAGTGGAGAAATGATCAAAATACCTACTCCCATCTACTGTCCATTATGTACATATATTTTGTCCATCTATTAGCAAAATATTTCTGTCTCTGTCCTAGACACATTTCTGGTTGGTTTTTAAAACACTTGAATTGAAGCATATATGGTACGCAAAAGTTTTTTGCTTGATCCCATCAGCTTACAGTCACTCAGTGTTTTTGATAAATGATAACCTGTGAATCACCATAAGTTTATCATCCACCTGAGACTTAACTCTCCCAAATGCAAGTCACTTTTGAAAATATTGCCTTTATGTCCCTGTGGCTCTGAATGGGGGTACTGACCACTTGTTTATCTACTTAAAAAGTATGAGAGAAAAAGAAACAAGAAGAATATGATGCTGAAATAAAAAAGGGAATTTATAAACATATAATGATCATTATATAGACATCAAATAAATAAATATAAATTAATAGAAAAATATAATGCATTATGAACATCAAACAAAATGCTCAAGCACATCAGGAGTTACTGGCCTTCTTAATAAATCCAGTATTGCACTTTAAAAGAATCTTATAACCCAGTAGCGATATATTTAAAATTGTCTATTCTGCTAATCTTAGAACAGTAGAAATGAGTAATTACTAAGCAAAAACCTTCTACCTTCTTATGGATATTCCCATTAAATTGAACTTTGCAGAGCACCTGTTCCTAAAATGTCAGATATTTACATCAGCATCTTGATGTTACAGGCCTATATTTTTTAATTTATAGATTTACTGGTGACTGTTTAAAGACTACTATGAAGCAGTCAGATACAGTCACGATGAACCAGAATAAATGACTAACTTGCTAGCTATAAATACCTCTTATTGACATCACTTTAATACTCACTCCCATGTGCTGCAAGTAGGATAATGTATTTTCTAATAAATACAAGATGAAGGTATCTTATTACTGTAATGCAGTAAGATTTAATGCCAATAAACATATGAAAATGTTAAGAACAAGGAAGTTGTTCCAATAGCTTTACTTCAAAGTCAATGGAAAAGGCTCTTCCTCTGAGCACAGCATGGTCTTTTTTCAAAATTGATACCGCCATGTGCATGGAGTGACAACTTCTTTCCCTTTGGTAGGCAGAAGAGAATCTTCTGTTAGCTTTCAGGACTTTGGGATGGAAAAAAAACGATGCACTTGGGGATGGAAATCACCCCTCAAAGTCCTTACACTAAGAAATTCAGGGGTCAATCTCCACTAATACCTCACCCTAGAACATAACAGCAGAGCTACTTTTAGTTCCGAACCATACCAGAAAGTCTGCAGTTTCTCAATATCTATAGCAGATAAATGCTGAAAGCCCCTCCAGCAGCCTTTGTGGCACTGGTGTTACCCAGACCGCTGCAATCTATTTCTTGAACAGGGCTCAATCAGTGCTTCTGTAAGCAGAAGGCTTCAGAAACTGTCACTCAACACAGCACCTCTGTTTTATCTTGCTCTTAATTTAACTCTGCAAATGATAAATCAGCTAAAGAGGTATAAATGAAGGCAGATTAACCTTTGAAACTGCTACTGGGAGCTGCTGATTACCTTATTCAAGTCAATGAATCTTCACTAGAATCTGCATCACACACACAGAGCTTATAATACCAATATATTGAATATGCACATATTGTTACATGCCTGCACCATCACAATCTTTTTTCGATATTTTCTTCAAATTTTGAAAAGATTCTTTTTTATTGGCATTATTTTCTTATTTCTTTTATTTCAGTTTATTGGTGGAGGGGGCTCGAGGGAGAACATATTTTCTTTTCTTTAAAGTATAAATAACCTCTCGGTAATCATATGGATGATATAATGTGCAACAACATTATAATATACATGTATTTTTTTTCCCTTCTTCTGTGAGGTCCCCAAAACATCAGTATTTATGTTGTACCCTTCCTAGTGACATCTATGTCAAATGACTTCCTTTAGCTTAACAGGAATGAAACTGAAGTGCTGATTATTAGCCCTCATACTAAATTGCTGCTGACTGACTTTCCTTTTCAATCAGCCTTTTCTCTTAAAGAGCTGCTGATGAAGCCTGACTGAAGACTTTGACAGCTATTCTATTTAAAAACAATTCTATTTATATACCATATGATTACATTTATGGATACACGTGACAGAACCTGGTTTCTTATGATTAGCGAATCTTGCATGAGAACAGGACTTTGCTACTTCTATATTTTCCTTTCAGTAAAATGTCAAATACAAAACACAGCCCTCTCCCTCTCTGAAACCATCATTATTTCAAAAGCTTCAGTAACAGAATGGAACACGGACTGCGGGCCCCATAACCACCAGTGGGGGCTCACATAGAAAAAAACAGTGGTTTAGAGATACAGGGCAAGAAAAGGGGAATAAATAAAGAGTGTTTTGAGACGTAGCAATTATTTCTGTACCACAAATCTGATTGGTAATATGAAAGAAGGCAAGATATTAGGGTTTGTTAGTTGCTTCTTAAGTTATTTTTGAAACTGTAATTTGGGTTTCTACTTCACATGGGGTTTGGTTCACGAGATTTGTATGGTGGCACTGAAGACCATTATACTAGGTTTTAAACTCTGGCTCAAAAATTCGATTCGTAGCCCTCAGTTTGGCAACAATGTTCCCTGTGCAAATTTGACACCATTTCCCACAGCATTCTCATGGAGAAACTGGCTGCTCATGGATTGCATGGGTGCTAAAAACTGGCTGGGAGGCCAGGCCCAGAGAGTGGTGGTGAATGGAGTTAAATCCAGTCGGTGGCCAGTCACGAGTGGTGTTCCCCAGGGGTCTGCATTGGGGCCGCTTCTCTCTAAAGGACTAGGTCTTCCACAGACATTAATTTGGGTTACTTGCAAGCCTGCAGTGCTACCATAGCCTTTGTGCAGCCAACACCGAGCAGCACGGCCAAGGGAACTGCACTTGAATATTGTATCAGACTTGGCTCAGCAGCCTCAAGTCAGTCACTTCTGTCTTAATGGGAGAGCGTGGCTAAAGTGGTTGGATGGTGATGGTGTTCCTCTGTCTTTTAGACTTTTTTCTGCTTGTTATGGCCATTTTGCCTCTTATACAGGGCCTGGCCAGCAAGCCAGATGGTCATAATATCTGATAAATGTTCTCAGTGAAAGGAGCGGATGCTGCTGTGCATCCACAACTGAGCATCTGATGTCAAAAGTAATCTGTGTATGCAGAATAACTAGGAGAGAGGGAAGTATAATTGCAGGACAGAGAGAAACAGGGGTGGGGGGGTTCTACAAGAATGATAATAAGAATGATTAGGAGAAGAAAAGAAGCCCTCCTCCATGAATAGAGATTGCAAAAAATAGTGTCATTTCCTAGAGAAATTAAACAAGCAAGACAGGACATAATAAAGTGTTAAAAAACAAATGCTGTGTGGCAGGAGGAATGGGGACTACTATTCCCCCCTGGTACAAAGGAGGCCTTCAATCAAACAAGAAGGGACAATTGCTGATTATTTCTAGACAATGAATAATTAGGCTGTGCAATACACAGCTGCATGATACAAAGGGAGACCGGACAGTTATACGACTAACAACACTACTGACTTAATGATCCAAGTTTTGGGTAGGGACATAAAACCCCATAATTTAGACCAGTGTCTGTTAGCTATTTATAGCAAGTCTTTTGGAAGAAAGCAGGCTTTTTCATCTTTTTCATCACATATTTTTTGTAGCTACTTCTCTACAGCTACTACTGAAGACAATAGAAGATGAGATGAACCATGGATTTGATACCTTATGACTCGTACTATACCGCCATGAAATGCTACAGCATATTTCACTACAGTATGTGATAGACTTCTATTTTTGGGTACTGCTCATTGCAAATATATTGCCCTGGGAATAAGATGTAAAATGATCCAGTTCTGATAGAATTATTCAGAACCTAATAATCTCCTATTAAGTCTCACACTCAAACTCTTAACTGCTTGTCCAGCAAAAGAGACATGAATATCTTCAGAAGTAGTACTTTCTGCCATAAATTTTGTAACTAACAGGGAGTGCATGTGCTGGAGGTACAGAAACCAAGCCTTAAAATTTTCCATAGTCCTCTTCTTTCAGCTTAATGGGCTGACACTTCTACATTGCTCAGCTGGCTGATTGTACCTCTGTCCTGGTCTGACCTCCATGCCACTTCAGTCTGCTTTTGACTTGCCTTCTGGTGCTCAGAAAAAGTCAACTTCTGTACTGCACGTACACCTCAGACACGCTGCACAGAGAGCTAATGCAGGCAAGCTGAGCACAGTTTTGATAAACTCTGCTATTTTACCTGTTGTTCCTGGTATTTCCACGGTCCAACAGTTCCAGGAACTGCCTTTCACACACCAATTCTCTTCATGGTGTGGCTTTTCCCAAATACTTCTGTTTCTGCAACTCTTCTTGTTCAACAAAGTTATAAGTCAGAAAGCATCCACGAAATGTAGAGCAGAAGAATTGCCATTTTAGGGATAAACATTACCATTCATGAGCCACGCACTTGTTAGACAACCGTCACGCTAACACTGCTTGGCTAAAAGCAATAGAGCAGCCTAGGTCCCTGAGGACTAGTAGGACCTTTGGACAGTGAAGCACTTACTAAACTGGCAGGACAGTGCACCATGCTGGCTTTAACTCTGTAGGAGTCCAGTGAGCATCACTCCTGTACAGTCAATCAGCAGGCAAGCTTTCACAGTGCTCTTGTCCTTGAGTAACCTGAAATGCTGTTTTTTGGCCCTATTCCTCAAAGCAGCCTTTCCATGGAAAAAGACTTGAACCTCTTTTTCATAAGCGCAGAGAGAATTAGCTCTCTACTTCAGCATGAGGGAGTGGGTTCTGTGAGGAGACCACTATCACCTCAAGGGACATAGCAGAGTGGCTGAAGCAGAGTATTAGGGTTTTATTACAGGTCATATTTTTAATCCTTCCTGGTCCAAGGAGAGCTCACTGAAATGTCAGAGAGGGCTCAAGCATGTTAGCATCCATTACCTTCTCTATGTAACACCTTTGGTCAGCACTGCTTGATGTTCATGTTAATCACTTAGATTAACAGCGCAGGGAGGCTGCGGAGTCTCCCTCATTGGAGATATTCAAAAGCTGTCTGGACATAGTCTTGGGCAATCAGCTTTAGGTGGCCCTGCCTGTGAGCAGGGGGATGGAATGGGTTGGACAAGATGACCTCCAGAGGTCCCTTCCAACCCCAACAATTCCATGATTCTATAAAAGCAACGACAGGGCAGTTTATAATACTTTACTTATAATCAGCATTGCTTGTGGAAAAATGCTTTGTTTTTTTAGTCAGAGAACCATGTCCTACAACCCCTTCCACATCAACAGATTGCACATACATTACCATTCAGTTGTACAATGCTCCTACAAGAAGCCAACATTTTCCCCACTATGAGACAGATAAAAGCATCTCAGTAATTGGGAACCTGCGCTTTCCACTGTTGGCTTCTTCCCAGAAGAAAAAGGGCTTCCAATTCAGATGACTTCCAATTCAACTTCTTCAGACCAAAGCTAGTAAACTAAGTGTGTAGCCCTGAACAACTCAGTCCTAAACGCACGTAAATCTTCATACAATGGCACAAAAACTAACCTGAGCCACAAAAGACTAATATTGTGCCAAAAATGGTATTTTCTCCAGCATCATGTCCTAGAAAATTAACACCCTATACAGTTACCTAGCACCTGGTGCTGGAGACAATAATGTTTATAATGGCACCTTCCAAATTGCACTTTTCAACCAGTAATTAATCTTTCAAAAACAGAAAGCATGTACAGAAGATTGAATGCTTTCAATTACTCTAATCAAAACCACATTTTCATACATCTATATACATACAAACAATTGAATGAGATCTCTTAGGAACACATCCTGGCTATTATGCAAAATCAATATTTTTTAGTACAAAACATTTGCAACAAAGTTCTCATTTAATTGCAATCATCTGGGCCAAATTTGTTTTGAAAAGATGAAATGCGCAGGCTTCCTTGATGGTAATTTATCTCTCAGTAATTTGACACAGGATTGGAATATCTGATCATTACTTTGTTGAGCTGGTTTTCAATGATGCAAAGCTACAGTGAATAGTCTAATCCAGCGTTCTGGGCTGTGGATCAGACAGCCTGGATTCACTTTTTCTATGTCCTTTGATCTGCTATGTCATCATAAACAAGACACCTCACTTGCCCGTGCCTCTCCTTCTAGATATCTTTCCATATAATTGTATTTTTTTTCAATTTCTTGTGTGTCCCACATGCTGTCTTGTTTCACTTGCCATACATCCAGTATTTATAGTATGCATATTATACACCGTTGCTTTTAGGCTATAAATTCTTTGGTTTTTACCAAGTAAACATAGTCTTAATAGAAGAGCCCAGTATTAATTGTCCATCATGAATCACTAAATACACACCTAAAGAGACACAAACATAGGATAAACTGGGGAGGAGAGGGGAGTAGTGTACTTTCAGGGGCAAGCTGGGGCAGAAGGAGGGGAAAAGAAGGCACGTGCCTCTTCCAAGACTTATAAGATTTTCTAAAGAACTATAAATGAAACCTTGATTTCAGTGGGAATTTCTGAATTGTGCTATTGTAATACATGTAGTAAGTACCATTAAGTAAGCACAATATCAAGTTACATTCCAGGTTTAATACTTTTAGGCTATAAATGTGGCCCTGATTATATTTCCTTCGCTGATTTTTAAAGCATTTATAATTAGCTGCCAGAGCAGTTTTAGCCACTGACTGGAAATCTCCCAGCAAGGTCCCTGTAAATAAACGGTTCAATAAATCCTGGGTTCTTCTCTCCATGGAAAGATTTGCTTTTATGAGAAGCAACGCCAGTAGCAAATAACTAGAAAAATTGCATTTGTTTATTAAATGGAAAAAAGACACAAAAAGTGTTTAAGACGTTATACTTGCTTAAACCTTACCAATTTGTTATTCGTGATCCCTTCTTCTATACAAAATTATAGCTTTTCTTGGAGATATATATTATAAAGATGTTATTTTTGTATTGATTATTATTTTTTATCATGTTTATGACATTAAACAGTGTTCAGAGCACAAATATGGCTCCGTATACAGGGCTTATAATGCTTATTGCAGGTATGCACAAGTACTACTCTACTCTGTCTTAGAGCACATCTGTCTCAGAAAGATCAATACCACAAAGGAAAATAATAGCCATTCTTTTTTTCCCTGGCATGTCTAGGTAGGTCAGTGAAGATGGGATTTGAAGGATCATAGTGAAAATTGTAAAACTGTTTCCCATGTCCCAAGGGAAAATGTGCTACAGCGTAAACATTGAAGAGTTGTGACAAGCCGCCATTTTTTTTTTTCCTCCCCCCAGCTTTAATTAAGTGAAGACACAAATTAACCATCAGTCAGGAAAAAACAGCAAGTTTATAGTCTGTAACAATCTCTCACCAGACCTACACATACTAGAAGCACCTTAATAATGCAAAGGCTTCTTAACATGCCTGAAAAGCATTCGACATGACTGACACGGTGAAATGTGTTGTAAAAGCACAATTATCTGTGAACATATCAAGTCTGATCAAGCTCTTTTCATCCTTGGTTCTGAATACAAGGAACTGTTTGTCTACACATCTTTTTATGCTGTTCATTCTTTCCCAGAAATACAACTTTTCCACAAAAGCACATGTCAAAACACACATATACACAATAAGTGTATGCACGCATGTATAAAAAAGCTTGGCTACAGACACCCTTGGTGATGGGAAATTTGGGGCCACGGAGCAGCAGGATGTGAATTGCATGTTACAGTCAAAACCTAGGCATTAGGTCAGAGCAGACTTTTTTATTGCAGCTGAAGAGACAAAGTGGTGGTGGTGAGGGACCATGGAACCAGAGCTCTTGTTTGACTGCAGAAGGGGAAAGAAAAAGTTTCCTTGGCCAAAGTGGAGGAGGCTGAATTTTGCCCTACAGGACCTAATTACCCATCACTGTCTCTCTACCCTTTATCCAGCCTCACCGCGAGCTCTGGCAGCAGCTGAGACAGAATTTATCAATCTTCCACTCACCCATAGCCCCTGCTTAACCCCACCTTCACCTGAAGAAGTGAAGAGCTAGCAAATTTCCCCTTCCGCCCCCCCCTCACCAGCAGAACTCTAGATCGCAGCCCATGAGCCACATTTCTCTGTAATTGTGAGATACCCAGAGGGGCGCTGAAGCAGCAAATGCAGGCAGCCCAGCAGCATGCAGCAAGGTCAAAAAGGGCGCAAACAGCAAAGGAAAACACGTTCAGCATACCTACACTTACTCAAAAGGCATTATGGATTGAACACCTCTAGAAGGTAAGGGATAGAGATAGACATACAACCTACTGCTTTTTATTTCATCAGCATCACCTGCTATCCCACCAAGTCTGCTTCTTGCTCTTCAGTGGGAAACCTTGTAATCATGTCCGTCTGCAGAGAAGGCAAAGGTGACATAAGTACTAGCTGGCAACATTTGTGAAGTGTAATGAGGAATGTTCATGCAGTTGCTGAAGATATTGGTCCTTACTCTTCCAGTTGCGACGGAAAGACCCTCCTGAAATCCCACAGAGGTTTTGCAGGGCACAGCCATCATCCTCTACTCAGAGGGCATTTGTGACAGCAGTGACCAACCACCCACTGGGAGTAAGCTTATCAACTATGTATTTCCACACAGTGTGCGAAAAAAACAAAGGCAAACTGCATGCACTCCTGTGCTGACCAGGTACGGTAGCATTACCCAGCAGCACAGGGGTAGGCAACACAACAGGTATTCAAATGACATTAAGAGGCTCTATTCTCACATGGAAACAAGCAGTCACTTCAGGCTGGGAATCAAGGCAATCAGGCATTGCATGCTCCCCAGCAAAACCTCCCTGGGTATCTGTAAGCCTGCCTAAGTGTTTCACCAAGGCCTGCAGAAACATGCTACAAAGCTTGTACTGAAATGAAGACACAGCCACACTGGATTGTACTGAAGATCATGCCAAGCAGTGCTCATACACTTCAGGAATAGACACAAAGTAAAGACTAGATGGTTTAGCATAAGAGGGAGGTAGATGGCGGCCATCAAAGGAACAGCATTTGGATGATGGCTGAGGAGACCTCAAATATCTTGACCACAGCTAACCTGCTCATCTCAAACTAGCTAACGATTAACCAGTAGGTGTCAGGGACCACAGCTTGGGAATCTGTGAAAATCATGAGTTTAAGTGTGGGCTCCTAAAAGTTTGCTCAGACATTGCAAATTTGTGGTGACAGCTTCTAGTAGAGGGCCTCAAATCTGCCTCTCTGCATCTGCCAGTTCTGCACTAAGGACACTACATTTCCACTAGCCTGAGCTCAGCCCCTGCATCCATGACCTCCCTCTGACTGGGACAGAGCAGTGCAACAAAGAGAAGGTGCAGGAAAATGAGCTGTAAAGAAGTCTAGAAACATCGGTGACAGGTTATCAAGAGTTTCCTCCAAACCATATTCTGCAGACATATGAGTTATCCCTCCCTGCTGGACCTGCCTGTGTCCAGTGACCAAACCAGGAGCTTGTCAGGAGAGGGGAATTGGATGACAAGTATCATGGTATTGCACATGATACTTTGGGAGGGACTCTATCAGGGAGCGTAATGATAGGGCGACGGGTAACAGCTTCAAACTGAAGGAGGGCAGATTTAGATTGGATATTAGGAAGAGATTCTTTACTGTGAGGGTGGTGAGACACTGGAACAGGTTGCCCAGGGAAGCTGGCAATGCCCCAACCCTGGAAGTGTTCAAGGCCAGGCTGGATGGGGCTTTGAGCAGCCTGGTCTAGTGGGAGGTGTCCCTGCTATGGCAGGGGGGTTGGAACTAGGTGATCTTTAAGGTCCCTTCCAACCCGAACCGTTCTATGATTCTATTATTCTCGTGAATCAGGAAGAACAGGACAGCTAGGATCTGGAACAGAAACAAGCCATGAGCTTAACCAAGATCAGAAATGGAGCTTGATTCCACATATGACACCTTCTAAAGGGGATGACACAAGAAAGAAAAAAAACCCCTAAACTCCTACCATCATGTCCCTGAGACAGATGAAAGGGCAGCATGGCACTTCTGAGAGCGATCCATTGAAAGGTCTCCTGTCCTGAGAGAAGATATTCAGGGGTATAATTTTATTTTTGACAGCTTCAGGCTACATGTTTATTGGGGATATTTTGCCTGTAGACCAGGCTAGAGCTAATCTAAGGTAAAACACCTGAAATGTCTGAAGAACATATGTTAAATTCTTGGCATCACCTGCTTCAATCTACTTGATCTGCTCTTGTTGTGTTAAGGAAAGCAAAGCCTGGCCACCAGTCTAAGACCCTGGACATCACTCTGCATATTGGTTAGCTCTCATGCTTAGCTTTTGAAGGAACCAATTAGTTCCCTCTGAGAATAAAGTCAGAAGAAGTGTTTCAGATGGTCCTTTTTCCCTTCCACACTGCTAAGGAGTGATCCATGGTGCTTTTTCCTCCCAACAATGCCATTCATCTGCTGCCACAATCCAAAGCATATAATATGTACATTTGGCTTTTGCCAAATCTGGCACTTCTAGCAAGACGTGACAGAGGACTTAATCTTTTTGAGCTGAAGAAGTATAAAAATATGCCCTCCAAATGCACTTACTAGGACCTGGAAGAGATTCAAATGCTCCATGGTGTAAGTACACACTTCGTGCTCCACAAGGAGTTAGTCCTGCTCAGTGTGGGTAGAGTGTGCAGTTCCACACCATGGCTTCAGTAGCTCAGTTGCAGACACCTTTAGCACTGTCCATGTTTTCTGTCTTCTTGTGCTTATTGTCTGCATCTTCCTACTTAAATAATTGCAGCATCAAACAACGCCTGCACATCCACAAAGAAAAATTTCTAAAAATGTGAGTTTCAGGAAATGGCTCCAGCAACCTGTTTCTAAGGGATTAATCATAGAATCATAGAATCATCTGGTTCCAACCCCCCTGCCATGGGCAGGGACACCTCCCACTAGATCAGGTTGCTCAGAGCCCCGTCCAGCCTGGCCTTAAAAACTTCCAGGGGTGGGGCTTCCACCACCTCTCTGGGCAACCTGTTCCAGTGACTCACCACCCTCATGGTGAAGAACTTCTTCCTAACGTCCAGTCTGAATTGTCCCATCTCTAGTTTTAATCCATTCCCTCTAGTCCTGCCATTACCTGACATCCTAAAAAGTCCCTCCCCAGCTTTCTTGTAGGCCCCCTTAAGATACTGGTAGGCCACTATAAGGTCTCCTCGGAGCCTTCTTTTCTCTTGACCGAACAGCCCTAACTCTCTCAGTCTGTCCTCATAGGAGAGGTGCTCCGGCCCTCTGGTCATCCTCGTGGCCCTTCTCTGGACACGTTGATTTCTCTTATTTTTCAGTCTGGAGGGGAGAAACAATTTTCACGTTAGTTGGTACAACTAACATTTCAGCAATTCTACACACCAAGCTTCAATGAATTTTAACTCAGTTCCTATTATAAAAGATTCACATTCTCTAGGAAGGCCCTCCACAAAAGGCTTAAGTGTGTGTTGTAAATATATATTTTGCATAAGGTAGACACTCGTATTTTTATCCATGTCTACTGCCCACGCAGAACTTAACCTACCAATATCATTTTTTGGTTGAGTCTACTTATGTTTAGCCAACTATGTGTAAAAAATCAAAATAAACTCAGTAAAATCATTACTCTGGCAGGGAACCCTTTTCTAATCATTTCCCGGGAGCCCATGCTTTTCATCCACATTAATGGTCACTCAATGGGCAAGTGAAAAAGCAGGGAAACCCTCTTGAGAAAAAAGTATAATTCAAGTGCCAACATCTCTCCTAATAAGTACATAGCAATTTTACACAGAAACCGGGCACTGTAATGAATGCCCAATAAAACAAAATTGCTGTATAAAGTGTACAAGCAGGCATTTGAAGAGGTTCTGAGTGGATGGATACTAGCCAAGAGCAAGTAACAGGGGAAACAAAACACCCAATGATACTTAAGTGAAGTGTTTGCATGGGGCTGGACTGTCAAGTCTACGCTCTTTTGTGCTCTGAAAGATCTGCCATTTTGTTCAACTTGCCGCAGCTGCATGACCTGATGGCAGGAGAAGGTGCTCTGCGTGCCCAGCGTTGATTCCCTCAGCTGATTACTTTGCCAATCAGTCAGATGCAATTTACAATCAGTTTTAAGATTGCTCATCATTTCCTATGACTGGCATGCTGACTCTTTGACAGAAAGACAAATTATGGCCCGTACCAATCAACAGCATAAGATGGCTTTGAGCATTCTCCCTTTGTTAAGCAGTGTATATCTCGCTTTCTCTTCCTGGAGAAGTTGGCCACCTTTTGTCAGTGGAAATGGACACATATTGGATGTATATACATTTACCACAGTATCTACATTTAAGATAACACTGATAAATTGAACCTTCATAAACAAGTTTCATTGATTCCCAACAAAATTAATAGAAAAATAGCAAACTGCTCTAAGCAGCAGCTTGAGAGGCAATAAGGTGGGGTATCTCTAGGATTCACATTCTAGCAGTCTCGGATGGAAGAGTATCTATATTTTCTTAAATTTCATGATCTCAAATACCATAGTATCCACTAACAGTCATGATGGATGCTGTTAAATGCGTGACCCGCTGCTTTCAGAAAACCTAAATCTAACCAAAAACTTCATGGAGGAAAGGCCTGATGGTCGCATCTTCTTCACTTTTAGAAAAACTGCTATTATTCCCCTATACCAAGGATTAAAATATTAACATCTTGAATACAACTTCTTGCATTAAGTACTGTCATTCCTTAAAATAACATACTCTCAGTTGCAAATGCCCCAGGAAACAACTTGAAGAGGTTACCCTGGCACCAAAGAGCTGGCAAACTCACATTAGAAGTGGACAACAATTGTAAGAAGGTGCTTCTAACTTGAAATTGCTTTGTATCTCCATAAAAAAAATGTGGTACTACTTTTTCCTGCATTCATACTGTGGCTCATTCACTGTGTGAAGAGTTTGAATCCTTTAAGTGGGGATTTTCATATGAACTGTTGGGTAACAAACCCACAAACATCTCTGCTATTTTATTCTAGTTTCTCATCCTTTTTTTCCCTGATTCTCCATTTAGAATCATAGAATCATAGAATAGTTTGGGTTGGAAAGGACCTTTAAAGGTCATGTAGTCCAACCTCCCCTGCAATAAGCAGGTACATCTTCAACTAGATCAGGTTGCTCAGAGCCCTGTACAATATGACCTGGAATGTTTCCAGGGATGGGGCATCTCCCACCTCTCTGGGCAACCTGGGACAATATTTCATCACCCTCAACGTAAAACATTTTTTCCTTATATCTAGTCTAAATCTTCTCTCTTTTAGTTTAAAGTCATTAATCCTTGAAATGCCCTATGGAAAGCATCCTTAAAAATCTACCAGCTCTGTTCTGCTCCCTTGTCCCCGAGGTTAGTTTCCCATGGGGTCCTATTGACAAACTGCTTGAAGAGCTGGAAATTTGCTTTCCTAAAACTCAGGGTCCTGACTTTATTCTTCCCCTGACCAGTATCCCTCAGGACTGCGAACTCTGCCACTGCATGATCATTACAGCCCAGGTTGCCTCCAATCTTGACATCACCCATTAGTTCACTTGTGTTTGTGACCAATACGTCCAGTATCACAACCCCCCTGGTATGGCTGTCTATTACCTGGCTTAAGAAGTTATCCTCAGTGCACTCCAGGAGTCTCCTGGATTGCCTACAGCTTGCCATGCTATTTTTCCTATGTTGAAGCCTGCCAGCAGGTCAAGAGCCTGAAAGTACGATGTGTCCTGTAGCTGGAGTAAGAAGGCTTCATCAATAACTTCCTCTTGATCGGGTGGCCTGTAATAGACACCAACTATGAGGTTCCCTTTGTTGCCTTGGTCTCTCTTACCCAGAAACTTTCAACCTGCTTGTGGCTATTCTTCACAGACAGCTCTTCACAATCTCTCCTTTTCTTGATGTAGAGGGCAACGCCTCCACCTCTCCTTACACACCTGTTCCTTCTGAACAGCCTGTAGCCATTGACAGCTGCACTCCAGCCATGGGATTCATCCCACCAAGTTTCAGTAATGGCAACTAGATATTAGGTTTTTAGCGGCATGGTGGCTTGCAGCTCCTCCTGTTTGTCGCCCATGTGGCGTGCATTGGTGTAGAGGCACTTCATCTGGGCTGTCGACTGTGTCACCTTCTTAGACGAACACCCCTTAATTCCTTTGGGGTATTTCACTGGTGTTTCCCTCTTGGCTCCTATGACCTCAGGAGCCCCAGGCTCATCTCTGTAAGACTTCAAGTGTGCTGCAGTGTAGCCAGCAGATCTTAGAGCAACAGGCTGTGGAGACCACTTACTGGCACCCCATCCCTCTAACCTTGGCCTGTAATCACACAGCTTGTCATGGGCAAGTCTCATATCCCTCCCCCCCCTTCAAGCCTAGTTTAAAGCTCTTCCAATGAGCCCTGCTAGCTTGTGAGCAAAGATCCTATTCCCCCTTTCAGAAAGGTGAATACCCTCTGATGCCAGCAAACCTGGTGCCATGTAGGCCATCTCATTATTGAAAACCCAAAAATTGTGACTGTGACACCAGCCACGGAGCCATGTATTGATAGACTGGGCTCATCCGTTTCTTCCAATGCTGCTGCCCAGATCTGAGAGGAGAGAGGAGAAAACAACCCATCTTCCAGATTTCCATACCAACTGTCCCAAAGCCCTGAAGTCCCTTTTGATCCCTCCATTGGGCTACATGTTGCAGCTTCATCATCACCCACATAGGAGAGCAACAATGGGTAATAGTCCAAGGGCTGTACCAGGCTAGGAATTTTCCTAGTGATGTCCTTATCCTGGGCCTTACGGAGACAGCAGACTTCATACAATCATAGAATCTTCATGGTTGGAAAGGACCTTTGAGATCATCGAGTCCAACCAAACAGCATAAAATCTCTGCCACTAGAGCATGCCCTGAAGTGACACATCTAGACGTTTCTTAAATACCTCTAGGGATGGTGACTCAGCCACCTCCCTGGGCAGGCTGTTCCAGTGCCTGACCACTCTTGCAGTCAAGTAATTCTTCCTAATATCTAATCTAAACCTCCCCTGACGCAACTTCAGACCCTTTCCTCTGGTCCTGTCATTATTCACCTGGGAGAAGAGGCCAACCCCCACCTCTCTCCAGCCTCCTTTCAGGCAGTTGTAGAGGGCAATGAGGTCTCCCCTCAGCCTCCTCTTCTCCAAGCTAAACATGCACAGCTCCCTCAGCCTCTCCTCATATGACCTGGTCTCCAGACCCCTCACCAGCCTGGTGGCTCTCCTCTGGACACGCTCCAGCACCTCAATGTCCCTCTTGTACAGAGGGGCCCAGAACTGAACACAGTACTCGAGGTGAGGCCTCACCAGTGCCGAGTACAGAGGCACCATCACTTCCCTGCTCCTGCTGGCCACGCTATTCCTGATACAAGCCAGAATGCTGTTGGCCTTCTTGGCCACCTGGGCACACTGTTGGCTCATGTCAAGCTGGCCATCCACCAGCACCCTCAGGTCCTTTTCTGCCGGGCAGCTTTCCAGCCACTCTTCCCCAAGCCTGTAGCGTTGCTTGGGGTTGTTGTGACCGAAATGCAGGACCTGGCACTTGGCCTTATTAAACCTCATACAACTGGCCCTGGCCCATTGATCCAGCCTGTCCAGGTCCCTCTGTAGAGCCTTCCTACCCTCAAGCAGATCAACACTCCCACACAGTTTGGTGTCATCTGCAAACTTACTGAGGGTGCACTCAATCCCCTCATCCAGATCATTGATAAAGATATTAAACAAAACTGGCCCCAAAACTGAGCCCTGAGGGACACCACTGGTGACCGGCCACCTAGGCGATTTCACCCCATTAATCACAACTCTCTGGGCATGGCCATCCAGCCAGTTTTTAACCCAGCCAAGAGTACACTTGTCTATGCCACAATTCCCCAGCTTCTCCAGGAGAATGCTGTGGGGGACGGTGTCAAAGGCCTTCCCAAAGTCCAGATAGACAACGTCCACAGCCTTGCCCGCATCCAGAAGGCGGGTCACATGGTCATAGAAAGAGATCAGGTTCTTCTCATTCCTTCATCATTCCTCTTCTCTAAGAGGAGGAGACCTCACCTGTCCTGCTTAGGAATCATCTTCCAAGCACCAATGATTTAGATTACCTTAACTGATATTTTCTTCTTTTGAAGGGAAGCAAAGCTCTGACAGATAAGACAGAAGATTCAAATTAGTTACTCAATTGTACCTCAGTCCTCTGCTCTGTTTTCAGAATTGCCTGGCAATGCAGGAAAACGCCTTGTACAATGAACTTCAGGAGTTAAGTTGCAGACAATCCTATATCAGGTGGACTTGAGCCAAAAGCTTATTCAGGGGTATTAAAACAATTCAATGCACTGGTAAGTATTTGGGCCATCTGCTTTATTTGCTGGAGGTGCTTCAAGCTGGAAGTATGCCAGGTAGAGATGTCTTATAACACCCCTTCACCCTATGTAAGCAAGGACAGTCCTTATATACATACACATATATATGGATATATATATATGAGGATTGGGAGAATCAGAGCATCGTGATGCTTCAAACACTGAGGGAAGCTCCAGTGACTCCAGCCTTCCTGAACATCAGCAATACCAACAGCAGCTGTGGCTGTGGTCAATAAGGCATTTGTCTAACAGAATGTTAAGCTGCTTTCCTATACAATCATTATGCAGTTGACTGATTCAGATGTTTTTGTATAATTGTCTTGTTTGATGAGGAGTTAATTCTTGTCTCTGCATTTAAGATAATTTCTCTGACAGCCATATGGACAGGATTTGTTTGTTAAAAAGCCCACCCCTACCGTGAAATGGTTTTTGGAAACAGCAACCTTTTTTTTTGGTTTGAAGAAGAGGTGGAGTAGGAGAGGAAAACATCCTTTGCTGTTTATCAGTAATTTGACCAGATACTTTGGTCAGTTTTGTCTGTTGGCTCAACCTGGGCTGGAGACTTTGGATAGAACTATGCAAAAGTAACATGAAGTTTCAAAAATCAGTGTACTTTAAAAACAAAAGAAATCACACCTGAAAAATTTCCTGCAAGAATCAGAATCTTGCTACTGCAGACAAGTATTCAAAACAAAGCATTCAAGCCCCTTTGACAAAGCTTCTAGATCTATATGGTAAAGGCAGTCTATAATAACATAACCTAGACAGGATAAAACAAAAGAAAGCATGGAAAGGAGATGTTGTCACTGGGTGAAGCCTGTAGTATTTTTGTAGCAGGCCTTAAGAACATTCCGAGTATTTACAAAAAGATTTGGTATTTAGAGTAGAGCTTGGAAAGTCAAGATGGTTGAATTATTTTCCTATCCTTCATAGCCCTTTGTGGCATGATCTTGGGCAAGTCAGTCAGCAGTTCTGTGCGTCAGCTTCATATGGGTAGGACAAAAATGCTTCTCCCACAAGTACAAAAAAGCCACATACACTTACAAAGGCACCTCAGAAGAAGAGGATAAGTAAAATATCTATCAATAGAACATGATCAAACCTGGCAATTTAGAGTAAAGTAACAGCTTAACCAGCCTTGCCTCAGTCATAATGTAGAAGATGCACGTGCTTGTAACATCCATCCTGATGTTGCCTCACTTAAAAAAAAACTGTTGAAAGGGGAAGTAAAAAATAATATCTCTCAAATTTGAGTGTCAATGGTCTTTGCCTGCTGTTTTCTAAGGATCCATTTCTGCAATATCAAGGAAATACCATGTGAATGTCATATTTTCTGCATACTGTACACAGGCAACCTGTTGTCCTGCCCCTTATCAGAAGAGGATCATTGCCACTAGGCAAGAGATGTATATAAATATTTAAGAGTATTAAAATACTTAAGAAGTTTTTAATTTTACTCGTGTGTCTTAATTGCAAGGACATAACAAAGGTACGTGCTTATGCTAAATTTCCATAACAATGGGTATTCATGTTTCTGTATTAGTATTTGTAGCATCAAAATCAACATTAAAATACACAATTTCTCAGTCAATTTTATTTTCCTATATTACTGTACAACAGTACAGTGTAAAACCATCCAAACCTTACATGCAAATCACTGCACAGTACTATCTCCTATCCCTGCACTTTACTGTACAAGTGTTTTAATATGGAAGATAATTTTTTTCTCACCCTACGGCTGAGTTCCAGTGTTCCCTATCCTTTACAAGGGGGATCATCTCTGATACACCACATATACCATTTTCCAGATGAACACAATCCTATTAATTATTTCTATTGCAACTAAAGTCACAGACAAGCCAAGAAAATATTGACACCAATAATAATTCTACATCTCCCACACTCTACAACTGAAAATGGTTCCCACCTTAAGGCTTTTTATGTGATTTATTTTCCGCCAATCTGTTTTTTCATTCCCTGTCCCCCTGAGGCATCTCGCAAGCACTCCTTGAAAGTTCCTCCAGGATCACTCCTGTGCTAAAGCACTGTTTTACCCTCAGCCATCCAAATCTTAGCTGCTGGCAATTGACGTCTGAACCAGAAGGTATCCAGCTTCCACTTTACTCTCTCAAGCATGAACAAATGCAATCACTGCAGGACGCTGAGCATCCTTGTCAGAAGCAGCAGGAACCTCTGTCCTTAAAATGTTACTGTCATGCCACTGTCACTTGACCTGGACTCCAACATGCCATGATGGGGTGTCTGGTATCCTGGGAATCTGTCCCAGTCATATTCAGCAAGGCTAAGGAAAGACTATGCCTGTTAAAAAATTTCGTTCTAACTGGTGAGTCTTGGCTCATCTTCTGTTGGCCTTGGTGAACTTGATTGTAAGTAAGAATTTGGGGCAGCAGTCTCTTATCAAATATACCTTTTCAACACTCCTCATCCAAACACACATTCTTTCCTACCAGTTTATACATAAACCCCTTGATTTAGCATGTTCCTTAACCTTCATCACAACATTCTTATAATTTATTGTGTAATGAATAAGGTTTTTATTGTTGGGATAAAATGATAAATGATCTGGCCATCTTTTCTATGAAGACTGAGAGTTTCCTTAGATGTCAGAGATGCCAATCAGGATGAGACATCCATCCTTCTAAGCTCCAGAAAACACTAAATTTCCCCCACCTTGAACAGTTACTTTATTTGAGATTTTTATGTTTTCAGAATTTGACCAAATGTTGCTTAGTTGTTCTTTTTAAATAAAATTCATCACAGTTTGCTCATTGGAGAGAAGGATCCCAAATGCAAAGTGAACTTTTCCATTGGCATTTGCTAAAATGCCAATCATTCCTGGCAAGCTTTTTTTGCTTGTTAGAAGATTAAAAAATACCATTTGGGAAAAAAAAAATAGTTCTATGTACAGAATTTTAGCCAAGAAAATTTTATAAGGTATTTGAGTAGCACACAGGAAATTCTACAGGTAATTTCAACAGTTTGAAGTTTTGGCTGAGGGTCAGTTTACGTTTTGATGCAGATTTCCTGAATGATTTTAAGCTGTTTAGTCCAGAGTAAAGTCTTTTAGGCAACTACATATATAAGGCTTGTGGTTGGAATTCTTCAATATTTAAGAAGAAATCACCAAAGTGGAGTCAGAAAGACATTTTTCTACTGACACCTTCAAAAGAAGGTGACTCACACAGGGAAGGAAGCAATAATAAAAACAAATAAGTCCTTTGCAAATAAATGTATAAACAAAACAACTTAAAGCTAGAGGAAAATTTGATAGAAATTTAAACTACTGAGGAAGAAACATTAATTGGAATCAATATGTAGTTGTGAAAATGTTTGAAAGACCTAAATAATTACTGCACTTAATGTTGTTGTCTTAAAGGAAAGTAGAAAGGTCAGCTAATTAAATTGTCTTAATGTGAACAATAAGGAGCAAAAGCTGCAGCTTTCAAACGTTTTGGAGTAGTACACAAACAAGTGTGAGAAAGTAAATTATTCAATGCCAAGAAAATTAAACTCAGGAAGGAGAACCCTACACAAATTGACATTTCTTGAAGCACCTAATGTAAACCCCTAAGAAAGCAAATTACCAGTAAAATGAAAATTGATAATTTGCTTGGCTCAAGCTATTTGCAGTTCTTCACATATTGTGGTAAATTGTATCCTAATTCACAAGAGCACTGGCAATTACCAAAGACACAAGACATATTGAACCATATAGGGGAAAATGCTGTTTAATCCCTAGTGAGGTGAAGGAGATCCTTTCATTTGTAGTTTCCCCATCAGTTTTTGACAAAGCATAAACAGCTGGAGATAAAGTAGGTTGGGATTTTGTTTTCTCTGGCAAGCAGAAATATTAGGGAGAAGAAATGTAATAACCCTTTAAGAGGGCTTTTGCTTTTCATTGTTTAGCCTTCTAATATTTATCCATGTGCACACCAAACCATCTCATCTACCATATTCTCATTTTCAGCTGGATTAGCATACTCCTGGGAATAAGAGACTTAATTGAAAATAGCAGAATGTCAGTATTAGTTTTAATGGCTTAAATTGGTACAACCTCCGTTCAAAAGATTCAATAAAAAGATTCTGCTACATTCAAAGGGGGTACAGGAGCTCTTGCTGGAACTGTGTAAAAAATAAAAATAATAAAAAAATCACAGTTTTGTACCAGTTCCACACCACACACTCCCCCCAAGTGTCTTCTGGCCAGACCATGCTGCAGCTTCTGCTACCTGGTATCACTTAGCAAAAAGCATTGAGGAGAGAAGTACTGACTTGGAGAACTGTGTCTGTCTTTGAGGGAAGATTGCTTAGATTCAGCCTATGAATCCCTTGGTACATCTGAGCTTCACTTAGAAGTGAGGCTTATGAATACCCAATAATCAAAACCATCACCATTCTGTAGTAAAATTAAACAAAAAATTTTTTTTTTTTTTAAACTCATGTTTGTCTCAGAAGGTATGATCCTGCTTTTTTTAAAGAAAAAAAAAAGATATCCCTTTAGCTGGAGATTCTGGCACCTACTACACATATGCTGCAGAAAAGCACTATATCTGTTACAGCTCGTAAAACACCCATGCATACAAGAAGTGATGATAAGGATATTTAGGCTATGTTCAGACAACATGGCAGGTGAATTCAGCGGTCTGCCCTGGTGTCCTGCATTCCAGTCACTCCCACTAAAGGAGCCACTGGAGCACACCAGGGCTCCCATTTTTCCCTCGCACTTTGACCCCAGAAGATCTAGACTCAGCAGCTAGGAAATACCCCATTTCAAAAACCTGGTGTTGCTTTCTCATCATCAATTTCAACATTTGATTCTGCTGCTGCAAGACTGGATAAGATAGTTCGTTACTCAAACTTCAAGTCTCGATTAAAACCAGGTACTCATACTTTAGAAAAAAAGAAATTAATCATCAAACAGTGGTCAGACTTGCACAAGTTTTCCCTCCTGGATCTCCTGAATTTTCACACAGCATCTTATTGAACTCTATGTCAAAATGCCAATTTCTTGCTTGGAATGTTGGAAGTAAAAAAGCAAATCAATATCAGGAAATGTCACTCTTTCGATTAAATAGTTATAGTTGCTTACAGAGTATGGGAAAGAATTAATTACAACAGTGAAAAGAAGAGGAGGATTTTTTTCGTTCAGAAAACAGATAATTTACTCCTTAAGAGGTTCTACATTTGAGCTATGAAAAAGAAAAAGCAGAGGTTTCTTCTCAATTCTAAAATAATTTTATTTAAACAAAATTATGAGGGCTGGTATTTTGTGGGGAGAGGGGGAGTCTTTTTAAATACTTCACTCAGTAAAAACATTCCAATAGTTGCTAGTTTTGAGCAGTGACACAATAAAGCATTCGTTTATACCTCTTCACATGGAGATTATTTCATGAGATATAATTTTAGAGGATCTTCCTTCTGTGCAAGTGCCACCGAATTGATGTGTATGATGTTAAAAATCTCCTTTGCCAAGAGAATAAGAGATTTAAGGACAAATAAAAAAAAAAAAACAAAACAAAAAACAACAACCAAACAAAAAAACCCAAACCTACAACACTAAACTAAACTAAAACAACAACAGAAAAGAAGCAAAACCCAAGCTTGGTTACTAAAAAGGAAATTAAAAATAAGTTCATCTCTCAGAATGATTCACTGCAAGAAAACTTAGAATAGTGTTATGCAAAATAAAAGCCAGCAGCCAAAGCAACGTTGGTCTTTTCTTCCCAAAGTGGGAAATGGGGGCATTTGGATTCTCACCTCTCGAGGTTTAATTTTGGACATGCCACTTAATTTACCCTGACACAAATCCCAATTGTGTCTCATTCGTGTCTTCTCTTAAAGGCGTGCTTCTCTTTTGTCCTTTTCATAGAAAAGTGCTGGAAGACCTCTCCTATGAGGACAGGCTGAGAGAGTTGGGGTTGTTCAGCCTGGAGAAGAGACGGCTTCATGAAGAATTTATTGTGGCCTTCCAGTGTATAAAGGGGGCTTATGAGAAAGATGGAGAGAGACTTTTTACCAAGGCCTGTAATGCCAGAACAAGGGACAATGGTTTTAATGTGAAAGAGGGTAGATTCAGATTGGACATAAGGAAAAAAATAACTCATGCTGCGGGTGGTGAGACACTGGAACAGATTGCCCAGAGAAGTTGTAGATGCCCCATCTCTGGGTGTGTTCAAAAGGGCTTCGGGCAACCTGATCTAGTGAAAGATGTCCCTACCATGGGGGAGGGGTTGGACTAGATGATCTTTAAAGGTCCCTTCTGACCTCCCTGGTATACTCCCTGGTATACATAGCTTGGTACAAGGTGATGCCGTGGTTTGTCATAGCAGCAAAACGAAGAGGGAAGCAACCTCCTTGGAAGATGGTATGCCCTTTTGTATGTGTTTGTAAGGGGAAGAAAAGATAGATCTGCACCTTCTAGAGGGCTGCAGTAGTCTCTGGACCATCATTAGCCTGGGAGGCAAATTGTAGGTGACCTATAGTACTGAAGCTAGAAGCACTCACTGAAAATAGTGGAGATGATTGACATAAAACAGAAGAATATATGATTTTTAACATGGTGGATAGTGAACTTCTGGATTCTTTTGCTGTAGCAGACAATAGATGCAGACAATATAATTAGGTTCAAAAAACAATTAGACAAGTTCATGGACAATAAGGATTAGCGATGCACATACATAATCCCTCAGCTGTGATGCTGGGGATTGGAGGGAGACAGTGGCAAGGGTGGTATATTGTCCCTGTGTGATGTCTCATACCATCTCCTGTGTGAGTAGTGACCTATATGCACCATTGTGGAGACTGTGGGTACTTTATATGTCATATGGTTAAACTCTCACCCTAAAATTATAAATTTTTGGGGTCAGAGGCTCTCTGTTATGGTATTTGTATATACATGTCACCCACGATACAGCACCAGGCCAGATTCAGCCACGTTAGTTACTAGACAATGCAAACAGTCGATATGGTCTCCAGCTAGTAGATAAAATCTGATCCCTCTGTCGCATCTAATATTCCCTGCAACATCCCTCCTCCCCTGAAGAGACTGTCAAATTTAGCTGGAACTGACTAACAGAAGTGGGAAAAATTCTTGCTCATGACTCTTTTCCTCATGAAATGAGGAAAACCTCCCATCACATCCCCCTTTTCAAGAAACTGCCATGAAACTTCACCAGCAATAAGGAATATGTGGAAGGAGATGAAACTCACCACACAGCAAAATGGGGGAAAAAAAAAAAAAAAAAAAAGCAAACAGCAAATATTTGAAAATCATAAAATGGCATATCATGAAGGAATAACAGCTTGATTTTTGATGTGCCAAAGCACTCTCAAAGCCACAAAGGAACTGTGTGTGCCAAGCTAATAAACAAAGAAAACAGGTTTATACTTTATTATACCTTCCTGAAAATCATGTATATAGGGGGAAGGGGTTCTTTTAGGTCTATTTTCAGGCACATTTAAGTGTTTAATATCAACTCTATTTGTTTCTTTGTGCTCACTGATATGTGTCTTGGCACTTTAGGACTCTGAAAACCAAGCTCTGCATATTGATTCTGTGATTATTTCCTAATAAATACTTATGCATCGTAAAGCCATTGCTCATGCAGAAGTAATATGATATAAATACAGGTTACCAAGTCTGATAGAGTTCAGCAAGATTCTGAAAGATGGTAAAGTTACAACCAAGAGAGTTTACTTGTATTTAAAAAAGCACCGAAACACATTTTTTCCTAAGCAAAAATGACAGGAGTCTATCAAACTTTTCAGACTTATTCTGTAAAAAATCAGAGATGTCAATCACAAAATACAGAAGACAATCCCTTTTTGTTCCAGCAAGACTTGCTACCCAGGAGTCAGGCTCCTTGTTACCACTTCTCCTTCATCTGTTACTGCTAAGCGTGCCGTGACACTAATTTCAATGGGAAAGTTGTCAACATAATCACAATGCTTCAGGAGTGGGGTTCCTCCAAAAGGAAGGACAAAGCATGAGCAGATGGCGACCACAATCCAGGCAGCGGTGACAACCTGACCACCAAGGATACAGTCGCAGCATGCCTGAGCAAGAGGATCCAAGCCTGGCTCTGCAGAGCTGCCAAGGGTGAGGTTCCATCAACATCCGAACCATCATCACACAAATGGGAGGTGGCTAGTCAAGTCAACAGATCAGGACTTGTGAAGGCCAGCGCTGAAGACAGGGACTTCTATAACACAGCTCAGGTCCCAGGGCTCAGCTTAAACAAGACTCTTGAAGAATGGGCAGAGGGTGCCTGGGTGGGATTCCCAGGAGAGCCTGGTCAGGTCAATGAAGGTCCAGGAATGCACTCAGGGTCCTTGAAAACACAACACTTAGCTTAAATGCAACAGGGTCAAATTAGTATATACGGGAGGCAGCTTGCCTGTGGTGTATCAGATGGATAACCTTAACTGGAGGTCTACCTCACTCTACATAGATGTATTTTCTATCATTATTTATTATCATTCCACAAAACCTTGTATGTTGGCTTCTTAGATTCCAACTACCCACATAATTATGGGCAGCAATAGTTAGCACAACTTCACTCTCAACATCTGTAGATAAACATACATAATGCAGCATTTTGGCATAATGATTGCAATAAAAAAGACAATGTTATTTCATTCCTTTTTCTCAATCTAATTGCACAAAACCTACAACACTTATTTTAAAATTCAAAACCACAGTAACCTGCAGAACATTTAATAAAAAAGAAACATATTTGGTTATTTATCACCGTACTGAAGACACTGGCATTGCATTTGCATAACGTCTTTTAAAAGTTGTTATGCCTTTGCATAACGTCTTTTAAAAGTTGTTATACCTTTGCCTGTTTTTAGGTTTTGAACTGTTTTTTAAGAGAAAAAGTATATACTGTTTTCATTTAAGCTACTCCAATCTCCTGCTACTTCATTACAAATATTTTTCCTGTTTTGTTCATATCTAGTAAAGCTGTGATGGATTGGAGGATGCTATCTTTATTTTCAGCCCTTAGGATAATTAACCCTGAAACACACACTCAAGGCTTCCCCGTTAGTATGTTATACTGTAGGTCTGTATTTCTGAAAATGCTGTACACATTACCCTACAGTCATCCTTGACACTTCATTAACAGTGGGAACAAACGTTTACAGGGGGAGAAACACCTTCCTATAGATTTTTTTACCAAAAAGATCCCATTCTTGGAATTTCACTCCAGTCCATTTTGAGAATCATAGAATTACAGTATCACAGAATGGTTCGGGTTGGAAGGGACCTTAAAGATCACCTAGTTCCAACCCCCCTGCCATGGGCAGGGACACCTCCCACCAGACCAGGTTGCTCAAATCCCCGTCCAGCCTGGCCTTGAACCCCTCCAGGGATGGGGCATCCACAGCTTCTCTGGGCAACCTGTTCCAGTGACTCACCACCCTCACAGGAAAGAATTTCTTCCTGATATCCAATCTAAATCTACCCTCCTCAGTTTAAAACCATTACCCTGTGTCCTATCATTATGCTCCTGATAAAGGGTCCCTCCCCATCCTTCCTGTAGGGTTCCTTTAGGGACTGGAAGGCCGCTATAAGGTCTCCCCGGAGCCTTCTCTTCTCCAGGCTGAACAACCCCAGCTCTCTCAGCCTGTCCTCACAGCAGAGGTGCTCCAGCCCTCTGATCGTCTTTGTGGCCCTCCGCTGCACCCGCTCCAACAGGTCCATGTCCTTCTTGTGCTGAGGACTCCAGAGCTGGACGCAGGACTCCAGGTGGGGTCTCACCAGAGCGGAGTAGAGGGGCAGAATCACCTCCCTCGACCTGCTCCCCACGCTGTTTTTGATGCAGCCCAGGATGCGGTTGACTTTCTGGGTGGCAAGTGCACATTGCCAGATCATGTTGAGCTTCTCATCCACCAGCACCCCCAAGTTCTCCTCTGGGCTGAGGACCAAAAAGTTACTATTTAGTGTGTTTTGGCTTGTCTACCTGAACAGCAGCAGCCAGATGCAGGTCCGATACCTGCCTCTGAAGGGCACAGTTGGGAGCCAGTTTGGTCTGGAAGTCACACATCTCTGAAACAGAGCCCTGTGCTTCTGATGCCCTTAAAAGAAAAAGGCACACAGGGGCACTAACGTGCATACACAGCTCACGTCTCACTTGTGTCTGGCTATAAGCCATATCTCCATGGTATGTATTACCCAGTAACCAGACTTTGTTCTGGGAGCCAGCGGTCTAATAGACTGGTCAATGGAGAACACTGCAACTCCTAAGACTCAGGAGACTGAGATTTGGCGATTACTCTGCACTGTGTAGTAAGGTACTGATGACATCAGGCAAGCAAGAAAAGAGTTCATAACCTCTAGTAGAAATAATGATTCTTTACAGAAAGCAGCTGGTGATATTATACTCTACAGAATAGCTAAACCCTTGTGAAAAGAAGGAACTTTGGGGCTTTGGACATTATTTTTTTTTTTAATTTTTTTACTTTCAGCCTACTCTGTGATAGCAGCAGGACTAATCTCTGGATTAGTGCATTATTGCTTTGTAAAGCTCAGTGTATACATTTGCAATTCTGAACAGCTTGCAGTGGTCTAACTGTGAAATTCACAAAGATACTGTCAGGTTCGGTGAAGGTTAAAATTAAAAAAAATATACAATAATAAGAAGCTTGCTTTTTCTGTCACTTTTGTATTTTTCAGGCATTTTCCATGGACACTGGAAGTGGACCTTCTACTTTATTCTTAAAACTAGTGCTATTTATTAATATTAATAGCTATTACAAGACTGTCTCTGGAAAGAGGAACCCTGTTGTTAATGTTCTGAATGTCTTATTTTTATGAAACTTCCCAGAGAAAGATAGCATTAGAAGCCAGTCATACACCATTAGTTTCTTGGTATAGTGATTTCTCATAGGAAAATGCTCTTATTATAGTAATGGGAATTAACACGTTAGAATACAGCATAGGTGAAACCCTTGTTTATTCTGCGGAAGGATGCTGGTAGGTATGAGTCCCTTTTTAGCGCATTTTAAATTTGCATAATGGATTGACTTGGGGGGAGCCCGAAATGAAGAAGAGGAGAAGCTGACCAGCTGGACAGAGAGCATGAAGGGGTATCAGACAGAAACAGAAAACCTTTAACCAAACAGAGCTCCATCCCTCTTTTTGCTTTTGAAATACATTTTATAGAGCTTGGTAGACTAAGATACTTTATCTATAACCATCCTACAACACTAATCTGCTCTTCTACCTCTTTGCAAATTTTTTTTCAGATAGATTTGTATTTTTAAAATACATGGACAATGAAAGGACGGTCTTCTCCATTAAATTACTTTTTTTAACAAAACATTTATTATATTTTTATACAGATAATTCATATTTCAATTTATTCAGTGCTCTTCTAAAAGCTGAACCTAGCCCTTTCTTCATGGCTGTGAGGAATGAAGGCTCCCCTTGAAGTTCATGTTCTAAAGGACAGAAGGAGAAGGGAAAAAAAAAGAAGGGGAAAAACAAAGAAAGGAGGGGTGTGGAAAAACCATAAAATATAATTCCTATACCAGCCATCTTGACAGAGCTAAGGATCAAAAGGGACTTTCATGAAACATAAATGTGAATAGGGCAAGGGGCTGTGTCTGACCTCATGAAATCTGTGCAATGCTGAAGGGGCATTAATAGGGGCCTGAGGAGTTGCTGCACTTTGGGATGAAATGTTGGGAAAAAAGGAAGTTTAAAGAAGTAAGACAGTAAGCCAATCAATGCTTTAATGGGAATGATGAAAGACAGCATGGTAGTAACAATTTATGATGTCAGACCAGACCAAATTGGAGTGGCAAAAAAGGAGGACAATTTATAGGTGTCCTTACAGACTCAAGGCTATTTTGTTCATCAGTTCTCTAGACAAACTATTTTTTAATAGTAGAAGAAATTTGCTTACTTATGCCTCTTTGAAGGCAGACAACACGTTAAAGAAACTCTAGCTGTAATTTGCCATTTTCTGTCCATTTTCATGAGAAAGTCAGTATAATGGAAAGTGATATGAGAGCCAAGTTACTAAAATATGAAAATCACAGAATTAGCATTTATCCTGATTCCTCGGCTGAGGCAGTCAAGAAAAGTCTGTGCTGATCACACAATGTTAGTTAGCGGTTGCAGTTTGTTAATTTTCACTAACTCTCAAGGGTTAACTCCAAAAAAAAAAGTTAAATGACACCGATTTTATAAGACTTTCTTTAATATTGAAGAAATTAGGCTCATGTTCTTGTTTTCAAAGGTTCCTATAACATTGTTTTTTACCCTGCTTTATACGTTGCATGGTTATTTGACATTTAAGTGTCTTTGGATTTAAGGGTTAAAGGAATTTCATTCACACTTCATCCTGAGAGAACTGTCATTACCAAGGTGTTTAATACTTCTAATGTGTACTACACCACATCATGGCTTCTGTATTACATTTGGTATCAACACATCCCAAGTCACTTTTCGCCTTTCAAATTGTTTGTGTTTATATTGATTTTCCAAGTACTTTACCAATAATTTCTCATCTGCAGTCCTCAAGAGGTACTAAATAATATTTCTAAGAGAACACCACATCTAGCTCATACTAAGTGATGCATTCATGTTTTTGATTTGTTTGAACAAATTCTTTGCTACTTTATGGAAAAGCAGGTAATGAAGATTAACAGAAAATTTAAATGAAGCTAGCAAGTCATGCTGGGGACTTCTAAAGTTGTTATCAATTGAGAATATAGTGAAAGATAAGATCATTTCCACAAAAATCTGCAAAGGATTTTGAAAATCAGGCATGTTAATCTATGCTCATCACAGTGATATTTGAAGTCTTGTTTTATAAGGTTTGATGAGGCTTTGGAGATATTTAGAACAATATATTTTACTTCCATTGAATTGCATGTGTGATTCGTCATCTGGAAAACTTAGGGGAAACCTTTTTGTGGGCTGCAAATGATGTTTCAGATCTCAGCCAGCTTCAGAGGTACCCATCTCTGGAGAAGCAGGAATTCTAAACATCAGAATGGAAATGAGACATACATGCAATCAATGGAAAGAAAACTAGGCAGGATGGCAGAAGAGGAGGATAATGGAAAGTGGGTTTGCAAATGAGGAATTTTGAAGGAGTCCTTGGCATAATACCTAAAGACAAAGACATAGGAGGTCCCTGGAGGATTTAACCACCTAAAATATATATTTTAATCCTTGGTATACGATAATGCTAGAGTTGAAGATATTGGGCAGCATGTAGCAAGGACATCTGAGGTCCCTGAAGGCAATCCAAACCAAGTCTAGAAGCACTATGGACAAATCTGCATGAGACAACCTCCTTTTAGGAAGCACATGAAAGTGACTTTATCACTTCTGGACTACAGCTGCCCTCTGAGCTACAGCATTTGGATGGACCAGCTCAGGTCTCTGCCATGTGCTTCTCTGTGCAGTGTCAGACACTCCTGTGATGCTGCTCTACAGACCTCCTCCTCAAACGTGCAGCCATTGAACCCCTTCCCCCCTACCCCGAAAAAAATATCCAGAGTAATACTGCTTTGTTATTTTAATAGATTATTCCAGATCAGAGCCAGCAGGGGACTGGAGATGGCTAATCATTTTTTTTTTTCCTTTGTTTTTTTTGAAATATGAATTGAACATATGAATTGAACATATGAATTGATATATGAGAAAATGCTTCAGGTATAGCTCACTTCTGATAGCATCCTAATCAGTTTATCTATCCCATTGCATACATTAAAAAGCAATGCATGTGCTAAGAGTGTTCTGCTGTGCTGTCAGTTGCGTCTGCCCCGCCAGCCATTGTGAGGATGTTGAACGGGCTGAAAGCTCTGAGTAGAGGCCTCTCCACACAAAATACCCCTTTTACTAGATAAAACCTTTGGTGGAAATCAGTCCTCATATTGCTACATCTCACTTCCACTTTTATTTGCTTGTAGGCTTAGACCTCTGTAAAGCAGAATACTGAAAATCCATCAGTTACATAAAGGGTTTGTGTGGCCAGGCCCGACGGTGTAACTCAGCAAGTTAATGCTCCACATGCATTTAATAAAAATCCTCCAGTCACTATGCATTTTAGAATAAAATTATTAAGCTTGAAATGCATGGCAATGGAAACTTTGAGCGTGGTTCATTTATAACTTGGCTACAAGTAATTGGTGGGTTGTTCTTCTCTATTGGTTTTTCTTATTTACCTCTTAAAACAGAATGTCATATCATTAAATCTGCTCCATTGGTATCTGCCATCTTAACAGCATGTTAGCCTCTATGTTTATGAAGTAAATGTGACACTTTTAATTTTCTATTCTTCACTGCATTTACTAGTCTCACAGGGTGATCCTGTGTCATCCTTTTCCAAGTACAATAGTAACTTACCCTGCAAATTCTTTTTTTTTCGCTTTTATTAAAGATTTCAGCAGCTCAAACTATTGCTTTATAAGAGAAAGGATAGAAGAGTCTGGCCTAGCTGCATCAAAATCATTTTTTGTTTTTCAATAAGGGCAATTTGCATTTTTCAGAGGGTTGGGTTTTTTTGAGTTTTTTGTATTGTGTTTGTTTTGGTTTTTTTTTTTTTGTCAGAGAACTATTTAAAAAAATCAAGCTAGAAGTTGCTGAAAACTTTTCAGAAGAATGTTTTTCAGTTAAAAAGACTGCACAGCTTTGCCTGAATCAAAACATTTCATTTCAAAATTTTTCTTCAATTACATTTTCAGTTTTGAGTGTCATGGTTTGCAGCCTGTGCTGACACAGTAAGGTGGTTTATTTTAGTTTCATAATTTCAGTACCTTTTAGTTCTGACTTCTATAATATGAAATCTTTAATTGCAGTGTTATATAGAGTGTTTCCTTGACCAGTCTGTTTTGCCTTACGGAAGTCCTGCACCTAGAAAAAGGAACAGCAAAGCCAAGAAGAAATAGTCACCCTCACTGACAACAAGGCAAAACATTTCAATGACGCAAAATGTTGAGAGAGCAAAGTAAACTGAGACTGTCAGGGTCACATCCCCTGCCAAGACTCAAAGATAGATCAGAAGGTCATCTGTGATGCGAAGAAATTTTGTGGAAAAGGGATGCTTTTTAAAGGACTGTGAAAGAAACCCAGACCAGTGTGATTGCTGTGACAGACCAGTAAAATGTTTTTACTGATGAATGAATTAATAGTGACATACAACATAAAAAAGATGTCAGCATGATCTTACACAACAAGGTCAGAAGATGACTAGCTTTCTGCAACCCAGTCAAATCAATTACCACAGCCCACTTCAGAGGTCAACTCGTTGCCCTCACCATGATCCAGGTCTACACTGCAACGCCACACACAGGGAAAATGAGTGATCTGTGACCAGCATGAATGTTGCCTAAACAACACTATGAACAAAGACGTCAGTGTGGCACCAGGTAACACAACACCAGGGCTGGAGAGCACAAAATTAATGGGGAGGCACCAGAAACAGATGAGCGGAACAGTGCTTCCTCTTCTCCAGATCCCACATTGTGTGTATGCATGATACAACCGTCAACCACAATCCTTAAATGTATTTTTTTCTTCACAAACTAATATTTTAGCACTTCACCTTCATCACATTTTTATCAGGTTTCAGCCATCTCCTCTGAGATATGCTCCCCAGACACCTTGGAATTATTAAAGGTAGAAAACAGATATATAGGAACCTTGCAATGCTATAGGGGTCCTGCCATAACATTTCCAACTTAGACATGGACGGAGCCTTAGACATGGACCGAGCCTGCTCAGTATGCTTGCTGGCAGGGCAAGCTGGTATTTTCCTATGCAGATCTTTGATCCTTTTGAAGGAAAAGAGATCCCTGAGTTTTAGCTGATGCTCATTTCTAAAGCTTTTGCTACTAAAGCAATGTACATGCTAACATACTGCAAATGCTCAATAATATTGAAGTGATATGTAATTTCAGACGCTGTTCCTGACTCATGCTGTAGGAAAACTGTCATTCATATGTGGCTATTGTAACCAGGTTGAAAGCATATAGAGCTGAGGAATACATGTGTAATTTGTGTGTCCACTGAGTCTGCCAGGATTTAGAAGTCCCGTGTTAAAAACCAACTACTCCCTCCCCCAAGGGTGCGTATGTTGAATTATTAATAATACAAATGCTTCCCTGCACTATTATTTTATTTCAGTACTTTTGCATAATTATCAGAGCTCTTCCAGGGCACTGCCAGTTTTTAAAAGCTCAGCCATGTTGCATTTTAAGTAAACAAAACATTATAAATGTAGTATTTGTGAATACAAATTTTGAGCAGAGTGTATTTACTGACACATAGCTGAAAAATCTGTCTAGATGTGATAGTGTTGATAGATAAAAGCTACCATGCAACGAAATAAGATGATCCCAGTCTTCAGTTCTTTAATAAAAATATGTACTAAAGCGTATTTTTATGTATAGTTTTAAAAATGCAGTATTCATTCACATATTAATGTATAAAAAGTAAGGTATAACTCCTGTAAAGTACTTTTGAAGTGCACACAGTATATTTACTGTATAATGAAGCTATCCGTAGTGTAACTAGGAAATGCATTCTGGGATAATCTGTAAACCTGGATTGATTTTTCTCTCTTCTGTTAACTACCTTCACCTTTCATTTACCATAACAATCGAAGAGGCATTTAAACTGGAAGGAACTTCTCCGGCTCGCTCAGTTTATCTCTCAGTTTGCTGCATTTAATGTTTTCTCTCTTTACTTAAACAGATATGAACCTGAAGGACAAACTATAGCCTCACATTCCTGATTTCAGCGGATTATGTACCTACAAGAGTAAGAACAGATGTTAAAAAAACCTGAAATGGCACAAAGGAAGCCTGTGATGACTTGGTTAGCAGGGACATGCTAGTCATCCACATTTCATGGTAGCATTAAACTGAAGCATCAGGTACCATCCTCCCTTTGTGGCAAGCTCCACATCAAGTGTTATCTGCTTGCTGCTTGCTTGGTCAGGCACCTCATTCACTCATTAATGTGGCTACTTTTTATGTGGTTTATATTTTTCACTATCTTCTTAAAATAACTAAGATGCAAGAATAACGATAAAATAGTAAGCATCTGGATTATGCTAGTTTTTATGCCTTTACAACATCAAATAATCAATGTATCGTTAAAGTAGCTTGGTGGCTAAGTCCCAATTAAATATCATTAAGTATCATGAAAAGAAAACTAAACCACTGAGAAAACATGTGAATTCCCTTGAGCAAAGTTTGCCAGCTTCAGCAAGGTCACAATGACGTTGGGGCACTCAGCCTTTCCTGAGCTCCAATGCTCTTGATACAACCTGGTCTTCCTGCATCTTCCTCGCAGAGCTGTAGCTCCAAGAGAACCAAGGGAAGAAGTGCGATCAGGGTATGCAAAATACACATAAGAGGATGAACCACTTCCATACTGTAACGATTCCATTTGCAGTTTCCACCCTCAGTTCCAAATCATCCATCAGACACGTTGTTTTTTTAGTTCTTTCAGACACTCAATTTGTGGAAATACAAATCCCACTGGGACAGGAAAAAAATGCTGGAATAATGTGTACATTTTAATTTTGTTTTCTGTGCGTTACAACAATCATAACTCAGTGGCAGTCCAGTGAAAGCCATATGCATCTAAACACAGTGACTGCGGAAAACAAATCAAAAACTAAATAAGCCACAGACTGAACCAGGAATCAAACAGATATGGAAAGCAGAAAGGAATGCTGCAGAATTGCATGCAGCTTTTCCCTTGTAAAATGAACCACTGTGTTTGAATGTTGGCCAAACATGCTCTTTGTGTTTCAGTTGATCCTCATGCCTTAAGATCATGCATTATTTAAAAAAAAAAAAACAAACAAACTGTAAAAACGTATGCATCTGTTTAGCAAGACACAGTGCAAAAACAGGACAGGTATGGTGATGCTCGCAGTTACTTAAAGCTCATTGGGGTTTTTTTCCTCCCTGTTCCTTCAGTTCAGAATCTGGTTGAATAAATAGAAATCCTCAATTTGTATCCAGATCACTATTACTACTCTGTAGATAAAAAAACGTAAATTTCAGCTAAGGGGAATGTTCGTGTCCTAGTGATTTAAAAAACTTGATCCTTTGTAGAAACTTCATAGTACAAACCTCCCAGACACATCGTATACCGCAAAAATCCTGCTGTGATTGAGCTCACAGCTGTTCACAGACTGTGTAAGAAACTTCCTGGAAGTAGAGGTGTAGCTTTTGAAACCAGTTAGTTAGTTGTTTGATAGGTTGTTTTGGTTTGGTTTGGTTTGGTTTGGTTTGGTTTTATTCTGTGGATCATTTTAATCTTCTGAATGTAAAAATACACAGCTCAGTTGTAATCTAAATGAAAAAAATCTGTGGAAGGTATTTGGATTGGCATTGCATTTATACAAGATTTCCTTTACAGTAAACTCACAAACTAAATCTTTGACTTTTTCATCTTTTTCTGTGATAAATTGTTCTTTGAAAACAAATCTGGAACTGCTGTTCCACAGGCACTTAGTAGCAGAAGGTCCTATTAGTGTTTTGTGAAGGTGCATTGCCTGGAACCACAGTATCCTGCTTCAACATTACGATACGAACTTCTTCCTAGAACTCAGAAGTTGTTTTATTTAGTGCTATTAAGTAGATATTTTCAATAAATAAGTCATTAAATAAAACGTTGGGCTAGGTCTGAAATCATTTACAAATTCAGTCTGAATTTGGTAGATAAATCATTACAGTACTAGGGGAAAAAAATAGTACCAACCAACCAACCAAGAAATCAACCCAATCCTTTTTAAAAAATGAGCAAGGTTTATTGTTTTATCCAGTAGCCTATTGAACAAGACACTTACTTTTGCCTATAAGAGCAATAAGTTCTAAACTTGAATGTTTTGAACCTACACTTGGCACTACTTTATGTAATATTCTGGATAGGGTGGCTCCTGTGTCTTTCCTTGAACTATCAAAATTCGATATGACTTGAGACAGAATTAATAATCTGATAGCAAGTATGGAAGTGGGGATACCTAGGTTTCATTATCTCCTTTTGTCTATGGAATATTATTTTTTCCTGAAAACTACATGGTACTTCCATTCAGGCTGATTCACCTTCTTACTACAATGATTTTGTTCAGTTCCATAAAATTCTGAATCATTAAAAATCCAGGTATTAAATTTTCTAAGGAAAAACCTTAAATGGAAAAATACCATGTTGTTTATTTCCCACTTTTCAATCTGAAGTTCATAATACAATCAGGTATAAGACTTCAAATCGAATTATAACCTTTTGGTCAAGGACTGTGGTTTTTGGGTTGGTTTTTTTTGTATGTCTGTAAAGCACAAAGGGTGCTTTGGACAACAGGAAACCAACAAAAAATAATCTAATACATTTTACTGCAATATAGGATACCCAGATATCTGTCACAGTAACACTGATTTCCAGACAATATTGTCTTAATGAAGAGTTGACAATAATTCCACCGTCCTTATCTGATGCTGGGGAGCTCTTGAAACCAAAAAGACCAACTTCTGATGAATCTTTCTAATTAACCTGTGTGGTGAGCAAAGTCTTCTATTGCCTATCTTGCTGTTAAGTCAAGGCTTGGATACCAGCTGGTTGCTTCGTTCAATGACTACTTAGTGGAAAATTTCATTTATATATCTTTGAGTTTGCAATGAAGTGGATTAAGAGAAGGATCAAAATAATTCTGCTGCCTCATCATTAGAATAGGTTAGGTGGGTGCAAGAAATAGGTTTCATGTTGGAAGGAATAACCAAACTGGTTATGGGTTGGAAACAGTAGAATTTTGGAAGGCTATGTCCATTTTTAATACAATTTATGAGAAAAACTGTGAAAAAGGACCGTTTCAATTGCTCTCTTTACTATTTTTTATCACACCATTATAGTACCTTTGGTTCTGATTTGATGTGAAATGAAATCAAAACTCTTGCTCCACTAAAATAGAAATTCCAATTTTTAAAAAAAGCTTGAGTTAATGATGCTGTTTAAAAAAAAAAAAATAAAAAATTTCTCTTTCCAGCTCTCCGTGTCATCTCTGTATTTCTAGGTTAGTAATTAATTGTCTTGGTTCCATTCTCTAGCTCTAAAATGGGGTGGATTGTAGTAACCTGATGCAAGAGATGCTCACAGACAACACGGTGAGGGAAGTCATCTAAGTACACAAATAGCTAGGTACACTGCACTCTCCAAAGCATTTCATGGGAAACTTAAATCCTATCTAAGAAATTAGACGTCTTTTGAGTTCAAAAAACCAATTAATCTTTGTATTCATAACTGTTCAGAGGCCCCATTGGGCTGATATATTTTTAAGAGTGCTGGCGGATGGCAGGTGGTAGTTTTCACCACTGTTATCAGCTGTGATCTTGAACATTGACAGACAGTTTCTGTAGGCTATTTTTCCCCTTTTCTTAATTACTCAGACTTTGTGAAGTGGCCTTTTTTCTTTAAGCAATCAAGGGGTATTTTTTAGAGAAAAAAGACATACAGTGGTATAGGCTGCAGGAAAAAAATAAACACAGCGCAAACCAGTTCTTAATATATCACATAGAATAGTTCTCAGAAATCTTTTAAAATGAAATGAAATAAATAAAATAAAATAAATAAAATAAGATAAGATAAAATAAAATAAAATAAAATAAAATAAAATAAAATAAAATAAAATATAAAATAAAATAAAATAAAATAAAATAAAATAAAATAAAATAAAATAAAATAAAATAAAAATATATTAAAAAAAAAAAAAACACAAACACCAAAGATAGAGAACAATGGGAACAAGGAGACAGGAAAAGTTTAGGCAGGATGTCCTTCTGGGGGAGATGAAATACACCCTTATCTATCAACCCTCCGATCAGCCTTACTTCTCTTCCCCGTCTCCCTGGAGGGAAACAGGAGATTTGCTCTGCTGAAACCAGTGTGTTTCACTGATAAGTAATGCTTACCTTGCCAGGGTCTCCCTGCTTACTGCTCTTGCTGCTTTAACGCTGCAGCTATTTATTCTGCTTTCACTGCAGGGAAACAAAGACTTTGGCTAAATTTCCTTCGATGTCCTGATTTAATCACCTTGCACTAAACTGCTGCATTTTGTAAGCAAAAGAGAAGGCACCAATGAAGTGCATTTTCTCCTTACCGTGTTATTGCGCATGTTAAGAAATCTCTTTGTAAATCAGATATTTCTTTCACAATTAGAAAGAATCTCACCTGTTCTCTGGTTGACTTGCCAGCAGAATAAGTAGCTGAATGTAATGCTACGTACAGGAACAATATTTTAATTTCTTTCTATCACAGCCTATGAGTGTTTAAGAAAACAGAGCGGGCATTTTCCAATGCTTTGAACGACTTCTTTCTTGTAATACATAAATTATAAAATGTGAGCACATTTTCCAAATCTCTGTAAAAAGTCGAGCTTTTCCAAAGCTGAGATGTTTTGTTCTAATTTTACTTTAAATTGTGTTTTTTCTCGAATAGTTATACATATGTTTTGCAATTCAAAAGAAAATATCCAACAATCAACTCTCTATTCTTCTTTACAAAATCTACATCCCATCGGTGGCAGCACGCTACACTTCTCACCATACATATTTGCAGTTTATTTCCATTCAAAGACACGGGTTTCTCATGTCTGGTTTTCAAATTTATTGTAACATCATTATGCTTTACCATGGGCAAAGACTACAAATCATGCTGAAATATGAAATAAGATTTTATGTGACTTTTATTGAACAGGATAATGGGTAATAATTAAAGTGCCACAAACTTGTCTCAAGCGTGGCAATAATAATAATAATGGAGTACAAACTCTCAAAAAATGATTCATGGAAAGGCTAACTTCTTAAAAAACAAACAAAGCTGCTAAGTGTTCTTTGTGTTTTACTTCTTTGAGCTGCAACTACTTTGCTAAGTTGAAGAAAAGAAAACACATGAATGTTGAAGTTATGAGATTTTTAAAGAGAGATGATCACACTGAGCTTTGCTCCTGGATGGAAACGGGGACATGGAGCTGTGGCAGCCTCGCCTGCTTTCAGTAGCCCCTAACATTCTGCCCGTTTTGGTGGTCTTCTGTTTTTTTTGAAGTCAAGTCCCCAGCAGGGAGTTTCAGACACTGGCACACCGGCTTGCTAGGAAGCGTGTGCTCAAACACAGCTTGGGGAAACCCACCTTCGCCAGTAACAAACCGCAGAGCAGTGCAGTGGGATCTGTTTTTTCTTCTGAAGCAACAACGAAGCAACAACAACAAAGTTGTGTACAATTTGATATTTCCATAACCGAGCCTTCCCTGAGAATTTACGTTTCACCAGCAGCTTTAAGACCTTTAGGCTTCTAATCAGATTTGCTATGAAAAAAGAAAAAATGCTTCTAAACATTGTAGTTCTGCAGCAACTCGCTGGATTTGTTTAAATTGCTTTTGAGACTCCCCACATTTCAGTATCCTCAGCTCCCTGAGAAAGATCCAAAGGTTGTTCTAAAGGATAATGGGTTCTCTGAACCTACTTATGGTGCTTTGTAAGCCCGTCTTGTGGTATATGTTTTTTCACCTCCTTAGGCTCTGGCCAAGAGGGTTCTTATACGTAAAGGAGGCAAAATATATCCCTGTAAAAAAATGAGTTTAGGAAGAGAAGCAGTACAAAGACACAACTTGACATCTTTTTTTACCAAGAGCCCTGTCCTGGTCCTTAGCTAGTACATCATTTTTATTGAGTTGTAAATGTGTGGGGTTAAGGTTAAGGAATGTATGTATTTGTTAAAAAAATACAATATTAAAAAAAATAAATTAAGAAACAAGTTTTAAGGGGTATAATTTATCTATAGATGTAGAAAGAAATATTAAATTCAGTGGGAAAAAAAGCTATCAAGTATTTCAGGAGAAAATAATTTTATATAAGCACTTTATTTTAATTAAAAATCTTACTTGTGATAAAGACTGATGTAAACTGAAAAATTCTTGATTTTTGCCTAATTGTGAGGAATAAGATGAAACCATAAATAAGTTGAATTTTGACTTTTTGTTCCAATAAGTACTCAACTAACAAGACATTTCTTTTATTATATTCAAACTAGTTAAATTTCTTGCAACGGTACAGTTGAGCAAAGATCTTGTAGGAACAGTCCGTCTCTCAGCACTTCTCTCCATGACTTGTAAAACCGTACAAAAACTGCAAATAATGCAGAGTTATTTGAGTCTTTTAACATTAACACAGAAGTTTGTATGTATACGGATTCCATGTGTCCTTCAGACTATATGTACACCCACACAATTGTCCCTATACAAACATGAAGGCAGATAATCCCAGTCCTTGAGAGATTTCAGTATAAATTAGACCGTTATAACTCAGACAAAGGGGATAATGTGTGAGACTAAAGGTAAACAGTGTTGGTAAAGAAGTGGCTTTTGGATGATAGCTTGACTTTTACTGTTAGATACTGCATTTTTAACCATAGAATATGGAACAGCAAGGTTGGATGTGACCTCAAAGGATCATCTGGTCCAAATTTTGTGGGAAAGGCAGCCTAGATGAGATTAACTAGCACCTATTTGGTTAATCCAAAACAGTTTCTTTGATTCTAGAAGAATGAAAATCATTCAGTGAGAACTCTGAGATAGATCAACAGATGTTCTGGAATAATCCCGTACTCTGGATATTTCATTACACAACTTAAGCAGTAAGCATGAAACTAGAAAACTTTAAAATGAAAGGCTGTAGGGAGTCTAATAAAGTCTACATTATTTCAATCATCACCATGATACTGCCTCACAAACACTGGTTTTATTATTTGCAAAGAGGACAGACTTTCGATTTAAACAATAACAAAAATTCCCAGAACTCATATTCAGGTATTTTGAGAGTAGAAGTTAGTTTATTAAATTTTAAATCACAATTTTCATGCCATGTTATTGCATTAATTATTCCTTTAACTGTTGTGCTTCTTAAAGCTCTACAGAACTGTCATACCTTTCATTAAAGCTGCAGCTTAATTGCCCTTAAAATATTTAAGATGAATAAAAACATCCTTGGCAATGAAAATGATTGAAAATGAAAAATTAATTTAAATAGTCTTGGATGTGAAAAGTGCATTACATGGACTGAAGACTGGAAAAAGGACAAAAAACAAAGGATGCTTAAATGGCACTATTACTTCTTAAAAGTTTGCATGTCAGTGTTTTACAGCAGAGACTGTGTCAAGCTGCCTCTGATAGTTTGATCCAAATCAAAAATCGCTTGACACCAGGAATTATATCATCAATGACATACATGGGTTTCATATCAGGACTTTGTTTAACTTCATTACCTAGTAATGAGTATGGGCATAAATATAAACCAAAATTTAACTGACAGCATTAAATTGTAAATTTTGCATTTAGCAGTGAGGACAGGTAAGTAAAACTTAGGTAAATAAAAAAAAAAAGAGGTCCACATTGGTCCAAGTAAATCAGGAAATGTCCTTATTCTACTGCAATATTTGGGTCCCGGGAAAATTTTCTTTCTGACTTTACGTTCCTGTGAGTCAGAAAGGTTGTAATACCTTGCTAAACATACAGTGTCTGCTTTTAACATTTCACACTAGCCATGTGAATAAATTGCAAAACTGTAGTTGCAAAAGATAATGTCTTGGTTGTACTTGACGAAGATACATATGTACTTGAGCCCCTGGATAGACTTTACACAAAATACCAGATGACTTTATAGAATCATAGAATCACAGAATGGTGCGGGTTGGAAGGGACCTTAAAGATGATCTAGTTCCAACCCCCCTGCCATGGGCAGGGACACCTCCCACCAGACCAGGCTGCTCAAAGTCTCATCCAGCCCGGCCTTGAACCCCTCCAGGGATGGGGCATCCACAGCTTCTCTGGGCAACCTGTTCCAGTGCCTCACCACCCTCACAGGAAAGAGTTTCTTCCTAATATCTAATCTAATTCTCCCCTCTTTCAGTTTAAAACCATTGCCACTCGTCCTATCGCTCCACTCCCTCATAAAGATGCCTTCCCCATCCTTCCTGTAGGCCCCCTTCAGGTACTGGAAGGCTGCTGTAAGGTCTCCTCGGAGACTTCTCTTCTCCAGGCTGAACAACCCCAACTCTTTCAGCCTGTCCTCATAGCAGAGGTGCTCCAGCCCTCTGAGCATCTTCGTGGCCCTCCGCTGCACCTGTTCCAACAGGTCCATGTCCTTCTTGTGTTGAGGACTCCAGAGCTGGCCACGGTACTCCAGGTGGGGTCTCACCAGAGCGGAGTAGAGGGGCAGAATCACCTCCCTCGACCTGCTGGCCACGCTTCTTTTGATGCAGCCCAGGATGCGGTTGGCTTTCTGGGCAGCAAGTGCACATTGCCAGATCATGTTGAGCTTCTCGTCCACCAGCACCCGCAAGTCCTTCTCCTCAGGGCTGCTCTCAAACCATTCTCTACCCAATTAGTGTTTGTGCCTGGGATTGCCATGACACAGGTACAGGACCTTGCGCTTGGCCTAGTTGAACTTCATGAGGTTCACACAGGACCACCTCCCAAGCCTGTCCATGCACCTCTGGATGGTATCCTTTCCCTCCAGTGTGTCAACTGTACCACACAGCTTGGTGTCAATGGCAAAAATGCTGAGGGTGCACTCAATCCCACTGTTTATGTCTCCAACAAAGATGTTATAAAGGCAACTAGGCATCTTGAAGACACAGTGCAGTCAAATGATGCTCATGTTCCTATAAAAGCTTCAATTGACTTCTAATTATTGATGAGTCCAAAATTCTCGTTGGGCACTGCCTGTAGTTAAATGTAATGAGATAATAATCTTATCTGGTTTTATTTGTCTAACAGTTAATCCTCTAGTCCAAGTTGTTCATGTAAAGGCCTTTTATCCTTAATGGTATGGGAATTATAGGCCCCTTCAGGGACTGATTCGGCCCATCGTGAGACAGATGCTCTGTATGACAGGAGTGACTCATCCACTTACAGGGGGTTAATTTCTCTCTGTTGATTTGAGTGGGAATTTCTGGTATATGGCAGCATGCTATGCTTAATAATAGGTATATCTGTTATTACACAAATGCAAGTAATGTATATTTAGCTGCTGAATAAGTATACGTAGAAGTACTTTCTATTTATATTGCACATTTCTCAAAGGCGAAAGGGAGGGTGGCTAATATAAATAAGCAACTACTACAGATATTTCTCCCAAATTACTTCTATGCCTTCAAAATTAAAAAAAAGAAAATATCCAAAAAACAAGCACATCTCTCTGACTGATGTTCTGTGTTGATGATTTTGCTTAATTATTCAGAGGAAATGTGTTTTTGTTTTTCTCCCCAGAGAAAAGTCTGGGGACTTTCTGACTGAGGGTTGCAGGACAAATTCTCCCATGTTCAGTCCAGTCCTGAAAAAAAAATATTTCTTTACTTTAAAAAGATTGTTCCTTTATTATTTTTTTCCCTTAATAAAGAAGAGAGGTTGTCTGGGTTCACGGAGAAAAAAAAAAAAAAGAATATATTATTTTTTAGTTTGATAGGTCACTTAGGAAAAAGAGTAGAATAAGACTAGATCCTTTATGTAAGAATGCTTAGGCATTTTATCCACTGATCAATTAGTGGCAAATGTACAAACATTTCTTGAAGCACTTACAGTTTAGGAGTTTTCTACTCTAACTTCTGAGTCAGGAAGGCACTATCCACTTGCTTATTTCAGACTCCAGTATGTACTGTAACCATTGGGTATACTCACAATAAAAAATGTGAATATCTGCTCATATTCTATCTACATCCTTTGACAGCCAGGCAATGAATGAGCACCAACTAAATTCTGAGCCAGGGTATAACGGTACTGTCATTGGAGATGGAGGAAAAAGCTCAGTGACTGAGTCACCAAACCCAGAGCAGTTCCCTGCCCGAGGATGTATCTTGAGGATATATCAGGTATTAAACTGCTCATTTGATTCTGGCCAGGTTTCAGCTTTGTTTGTCTCATGACATTTTCAGGTGAACCTTTGCTGAACTGTTTACCCTTCTCAAGGTAAATCAGCCTCGGAGCAACACAGTCTGTCCCTGCTGAGGGGAAATGAAGATTATTTTTTTTTTCCTCCTGTAAGACAGACAGCAGCAACGTCTCCAGCCCGTCCTCCCCATCCTGGGAAACAAAGCAATCATTTTTACTATTACACTTGCTATCAGCATAGCACAAGTCTGCCAGCTTCCCCTTTTCACCTCTCCCAGCTTTCTAGTTTCTTGTCTGAATGCACTTCATCATTTTCAAATTTTCCTTTTGGTAGATTCAATACTCAAATAACTATTACTTTGCAATGCACACACAGTAACCCCAATTTTCCATTCACTGGATTTTCTTCATTTTCTGAGCAAAAAATAGTACTTCATTACATATCTATTCATCTGTGTGCTTGGTGAAATGCAACGTTATTCCAGGCAGAATCTGGGCGATTTATTTATTTATTTATTTGTTTGTTGGAGAGAAAAAAAGGAGATGGACGGGTGATTAGAAGGGTATTAAAGCACAGGATTTTTGGAAGGAGGGCTTAATATGTCATTATGAGAATCCCTTAAATGGACACCTTAGATCTCCAATGTAAAATTGGTATTATATGATGATACAGACTCTTTAACTGCAATTTAGGGCAATATTAACAATTATAAATAGTGTTTAAAAGTGTTTAATTGAAAAGCTAACTCAAAGTTCAAGACTCAAGAGGGTGCTTGGTTTTTTAACTCATAAACCCCCTTCTGCAATATTAAGGGCTTTCATGTTGTAAAACTCGTGTTATAAAGTTATAAAGTTATAACTCGTGTTATAAAGTTATTAAAGTATTATAAACTATTTTATATAGTTTTGCATTATTTTTTCTTTTTGTTGTTGTTCTTTTTCAGAAAGAAAAAAGCAAAATTTTTTGATACCAAAATGTTGTCTGTGCTCTGATATCAGGGACCACACTTTTGCCTAAGGCAGCCTCCCCACAAGTTAATAACAGAAATGAGGAGTGAGGGTAATAGGAGAGAGGACGTACTTTTGGTCAGGACACATTTAGAATCACTGTCATTGAGGACGAGAGGAGACCACAGACAGTTCCATTCAAGGAATTCTTCATAGAAGATATTACTCCACCCCTGATACTGAAATAAAACCCAACTTCCTCCTGCAAAAAGTTGATTCAGCATCATGGCTAACGTCCTGACGTGCAGGGTGGGAATTGTAGGAGCCACTGGAGATGCTGGGTTGCGTGAACAGGAAGTAGGAGGAGCCAGGCTGTGCCTGAAATGAGTAAAAATCATCAGAATTGGCTGTTTTTCTCTAAGGATGCTTTCCTGTTTTGTAGAAAAACTCCAATAAATAATAGAGTTGTATCACATAGATAAATAAATATCTAAATAAATAAAGCTAGAAAAAAAAAGAGGCAATATATCCTTAACACATCTTCAAGTCTTTGGAAGCATTCTATTGTGGCTTCAGCTGTCTTTGGTTTGGTGTAGTATTAATGATTGTTATATTTAGATAAGGATTAAGATATACAGCCCTGAAGAGGAATCCATTGGTAATAACAAAGTAATGTTATGTTCTTGCAGGTAATTAAAGGATCATGATATGATGTTGCAATCTTACACAAAATATTTCTGAAGATGAAAACAAATTTCCAAGGTTTCTGATGAAAGATTTTTAATATTGTTTTTTGGAAGTTTCTTTACAGAAGGCATTTTAATTTCACTTTCAGAATAACACACTAGTTCTAAAATTTATTTTTCAGTTTCATACTAGTTTTATGCTGGTTTAGTTCATGAAATATAAGAGTTGGGTTTTTTTAAAAAAAAAAACCCTCATACTAATTGAAATTGTATTTCTAGATGTTGAAAAAAGATATATAACATTGTGAATGAGCAGCAATTAACCAAGATGCTTTTGTTAGCTTACACATTTTCATGACATGGATGTATCCTTGTTTGGAGTGAGAGCACAGCTGCATGGCCAATTATGCATCGCAGGATTACAAGTATGCGTTCCGGTTGGGAGGACCAGTAAGGGCCCTAATAAAAATGGACCATGGGTCAAGAGGGAGATTCACACCTCTGCTTTCAAAATACACACCTCATTTTCTCAGAATGTTGTTGTCTTCCCTCCCCCTCACTGCCCCATAGGCACCAGGGGATAACAGTCTGTATTTATTTAGAAGTCAGCATAAATAATTAATAATAAAGCTATAAAGGGTAGACAGAGATTATTTCCAATACATTAAGTTGGTTGTACTATGGTATTAACACACACACACACAAGGAAAAACAAAAGAAAATAATATGGTATTTGTGGGAGAAGGGAATGGAAAAAAGACCAGAGAAACTACAAAACCCTAATATTTCTCAAAAAACTGTTGCTTACTGTATGAAATAATTGTAATCATAATTTTACATTCTAATATGTTGTCTTTTATTTGTTGTTTAAAAATTCAGTTGATGTAGCCATGCGATTAAATATAGACGTTTCATAGTATTATTAGTGAAATTAATGCTAATATGTTAGAACAGGAAATTACTGCTAAAATAAAATGTTCTTTGTATTAACATCATAATGACATTTCTGAATATACTGAACATCACGAGATGTTACATATAGCAACAGAATCTTAAAGTCTCTCCAGGTTCATTTTTGTGCTTGTGTACACAAAAGACGAGGATTTTCCCATAATTCCCACATTTTCATTTGGAAGTTTCTGGCTCTGTGTCGGACCCTTTCAAAAAGATATTCCAACATGCATTAAAAAAAAAAAAAAGACAGAAAGAAAAGACTTTCCAATTTCAACAAATGGACTGGCTCCTATATCAGCTATCCCCAGGGTGCTCAGCCTCCTGAGCTGGAAGATAAGGATGGAGAGCAGAACAACCCACCCATAATCCAGGAGGAACTAGTCAATGATCTGCTTCTGCACCTAGATGCACATAAGTCTATGGGGCCGGACGGGATTCACCCAAAGGTTCTCAGGGAGCTGGCAGGAGAGCTCACCAAGCCTCTCTCCATCATTTATCAACTATCATCTTGGTCAACAGGGGAGGTGCCAGATGACCAGAGGGTGGCTAATGGGACGCCCATCTCCAAGAAGGGTCGGAAGGAGGATCCGGGGAACTACAGGCCTGTCAGCCTGACCTCGGTACCAGGAAAGATCATGGAGAGGATCATTTTGAGTGAGCTCTCACGGCAAGTGCAGGGCAGCCAAGGGATCAGGGCCAGCCAGCATGGGTGTAGGAAGGGGAGGTCCTGCTTAACCAACCTGATCTCTTTCTATGACCATGTGACCCACCTTCTGGATGCGGGCAAGGCTGTGGACGTTGTCTGTCTGGACTTTGGTAAGGCCTCTGACACTGTCCCCCACAGCATTCTCCTGGAGAAGCTGGCGAATCATGGCATAGACAAGTGTACTCTTCACTGGGTAAAAAAACAGCTGGACGGCCATGCCCAGAGAGTTGTGATTAATGGGGTGAAATCCTCTTGGTGGCCGGTCACCAGTGGTGTCCCTCAGGGCTCAGTTTTGGGGCCAGTTTTGTTTAATATCTTTATCAATGATCTGGATGAGGGGACTGAGTGCACCCTCAGTAAGTTTGCAGACGACACCAAACTAGGTGGGAGTGTTGATCTGCTTGAGGGTAGGAAGGCTCTACAGAGGGACCTGGACAGGCTGGATGGATGGACCAAGGCCAGTTGTATGAGGTTTAATAAGGCCAAGTGCTGGGTCCTGCATTTTGGTCGCAACAACCCCAAGCAACGCTACAGGCTTGGGGAAGAGTGGCTGGGAAGCTGCCCAGCAGAAAAGGGCCTGGGGGTGCTGGTGGACGGCCAGCTTAACATGAGCCAGCAGTGTGCCCAGGTGGCCAAGAAGGCCAACAGTATTCTGGCTTGTATCAGGAATAGTGTGGCCAGCAGGAGCAGGGAAGTGATGGTGCCTCTGTACTTGGCACTGGTGAGGCCTCACCTCGAGTGCTGTGTTCAGTTCTGGGCCCCTCTGTACAAGAGGGACATTGAGGTGCTGGAGCATGTCCAGAGGAGAGCTACCAGGCTGGTGAGGGGTCTGGAGAGCAGGTCATATGAGGAGAGGCTGAGGGAGCTGGGCATGTTTAGCTTGGAGAAGAGGAGGCTGAGGGGAGACCTCATTGCCCTCTACAACTCCCTGAAAGGAGGTCGGAGAGAGGTGGGTGTTGGCCTCTTCTCCCAGGTCAATAATGACAGGACCAGAGGAAAGGGTCTGAAGTTGCGTCAGGGGAGGTTTAGGTTAGATATTCGGAAGAGTTACTTTACTGCAAGACTGGTCAGGCACTGGAACAGCCTGCCCAGGGAGGTGGTTGAGTCACCATCCCTAGAGGTATTTAAGAAACGTCTGGATGTGGCACTTCAGGGCATGCTCTGAAGGGCAGAGATTGTAGGTTGTTTGCTTGGACTCGATGATCTTAAGGGTCCTTTCCAACCATGAGGATTCTGTGATTCTATATAAAGCCAAGAACTTTTAAAGTCTTTCTGGAGGTGGGATCTCGTGGTCAGCATTTGTGTGAGAAAAGAGAAACAACAGTTGTGGTTGCCTCTGTGAGTGGCTATCCCTACCCCTCATTTCTTTTTTTTCCCCTTCCAGTTTCCTTTTCTCATTTCCCTTTTCTCATTTCCCTTTTTTTCCCTTTCCTTTTTTTTTTTGTCCTCAGCTTGTCCCAGGTATAAAATCTCTGCTGAGCAATGTTATGTGGCTCAATTTACCTTTGGGTTTTGCTTATGTGCGTTTTATTTTTGGCAGTCCTGGTTGGTGCATGCAAAGCAGTGGTTCGCCTTCATCTAAGTTAATTGAGTAAGATCTAGTAAATTAAATTTGCTTAAAAAACAATGTTATAATAGTTATCTGGGTGAGCTAATGAATGCTTAGTATACATAGTAAAGATATGAAAGAGGAAGTAAATTAAGGTTGACACAGAAACTCAATATCTCTAATGTAAAATGGTCTAAGAAGATTGCTTTTACTGTACTTTCATCAACTCTTTCAGGAGAGATTACAAAATTTAACAGAGACTTACAAAAGGTGCCACTTTATCTGATGGCATCCAAAAATGAATCCTCATAAGCAGCCCTGTTTCAGGCCATTTGTTTCCTTTGAAAATGCTGTAACATTTCAGTCAGATACATTTGGATTTACTAAAGGTCTATTAAGACAGACTGGCCTTGTACCTTTCTTGGATACATGGCTTTACTATTTTTTTAGGTTAAAGGACATAAGTAATATTTCATCTGCCTAGAATTTATGACAGCATCTGAAAGACTGCCAAACAGAAAATTAATTAAAATGGCAGAGATGGAATTAACAGAAATATTATAAAATGGAGAAGGGATTAAAGAGAAGGGAAAATGGAAGCTACTGGGTTGGAAAGAACTTATTGCAATACCTCAAGGACCAGTCTGGAAATAACCTAATTTAATATTTGTAATCATGGGATGACTAAAGTAGTCATATTTGCAAATGATGCAAAGTGGGAAAGCATCAGCAGTACAGAGAATCTGGAACATCGTGCAAGACGAACTGAATTGTAAAGCCTGGAAAAAGAGAAATGGGGTGAAATTTAGCAGTATAAATAACAGGGTTATACTTTTGGATAGAAAATGAGGTAGACAACACTACACTGAGGGAAAACCCTGAGACACTGAATATGGCGCAGTATTCTGATTACTCACATTTATGAACAATTAATTCAAACCAGAATAAAGACAGGAAGAAACTAGTAGGATATAGGGGAAAACTGAGATTTTATAAAATGGAACAAAGAGCCATAAAATAGAAGCTTCTGAGAGGGCATGATCCTGTGTTGTATAAGCAAATGTGTCAGGAGAATAAACACCAGGGATGTGAAATAATTAGTTCCCTTTAAGACCAATAACAAGATTTGGCACAGAAAGAAGATGGATATAAACAGTCTAAATAAATTTAGGATGGAAATTAGGGGAAGGCTTCAGCCCATCAAGGGAACAAAATTCAGGGAGAGCTTTCTGATAGTACAAGAGGAGAAAAGCAAACATAATCAACTTTGCAAAGGACCTCACAATGCAGATAATCAGTTTATGACTACATGATGCATGATCATGTGACATGGTACCGGACTGGGATTGTAGTCCTAGTGCCTGCATTGCTGGTTGCTGGAGTTGCCATGTTTGTAGCAACATTAGATTTATTAAAATTCCATAGCTATTCTTTAGTAACTACAGTTGAAAAAGAAGGGATAAGACAATTATTTTTAATATTTTCTTACAGAAAATTTTCTGTATGCTCGTGCAACCACCCATGCTAAAAATTTCACATTATTTCACATAAATATTTTTAAAGCTAGAAAATTACTGGACTACTGAAAAACTGCACATGAAATAGTTCAGCTTCAAACAAGGTATAGAATTAAATTTGTAGGACTCCTATCGTGTAAGGGATTCATATTCAGGTAACTATTACTCCAGTCTCCTCATAACTATCTCCAAAATAACTCAGTTTAAAACATTCCTAAAAAAAAAGATGAACAACAAAATCTGCTTTAAGGACTGAACTATAATTCACAAATTTTCATTCTTTTTCCTGGAGAATTAAACTTCCACTGAAGCCAATGCAACCTTCTCGTTCAATAAGTTTGTCTTTTTCTGTACATTGAGTTTATAGGACTGACCCCAAAAGCAAACACTAAAAAATATGAAGTAAATGCAACAGTTTTTTATCGAAGCCATTAAGGGCTAGAACTCCACTATACAGAAAGCATATCCTGACAGATATCTCAATACAGATAAGTGACGCATTGAACAAAGGGTTTAGAATAAACCACTGAAAATTAACAAAGTTAAGCACACAGTTCCCACCACTGTTACATGTCTCAGCTGAGTTTTTCTTCTCAGATACACCAGATATTGAAATTACCTGTTGTGGTGGGTGCTGTTTCTCAAGAAAGAGCACTGTCAGATGTGTCAACAGTGCATGGAACCAGAGATGTTGTTAAGACAGGGTGTCCATCAGCTACTGGAGCCAACATGCCACCCGGAAATCAAGGAGTCATAATTGACCAATTATTACGCAGGGAGTAACACCTAGTCTGAAGTTCAGATTATTTATCCTCATTTAAAAAAGGCATTACACTAATCTTCCATGACAACTATGAGCTGTCATCAGCCAGTTCTGGTGTTGGAAAGGGGATGTGTTTGGCTTTCCTCTTGGAGAGACCTGTGTTTGCTTCTTCCTTCATAAGAGCACAAGAACTCAGCTCAGCCTCTAGTAAAACAGGCTTTTGAACCAACCTGGACTAAAACTAGTCAGATTGAGTGTGTTTGTGTGTGTGTGTTTAACTGGAATCAGTTCCCCAGAAGAACACTATACTACCTAATTATTCAAGTGTTTGCCAACTTCTGGCAAATGAAATTGCTTGTGGAGCTACTGAGCTAGATTATATTTGCAGTTGTGTTATCCAATTTCTTTCAGAAGCAGTTAATTTACCAAAAATAATTTCAGATTAATATAGGTTGTTTTACACTGTATCTAACCAACTCAATTTATTTCGCACAAAACCCTTCTTGAGAAGAGCCTGAAAATCAGAATGTCATTATATTTGGAAATGAACTGCCAACTGCTCTAGCCCAATGCTTACAGTTCTGAGTCTCAAGAGCTTGCAGCATTTGAGGTTGAGATATGGTGTCAACATGGTCAACAATGAATAAATAAATGAAGAAAAATGGTATTTTAATGTTATGGCATGATGAGACCTACTGAGAGTGACCAGCCAGGACCTTGTTCAAGTTGTACTGAGCTTCATCAATGAAATCAAATGTTTTATCAGCAAACTCTGCAATGTGGTTTGTGGGCAAGCGCAACTGGACCGACTGTATGTCAGCTATTTTTCAAAATGACAGAAATAGTAATGGATCATCTGGAATGCCATTATTTAGTGCTAATGAATGATTGTTTGGTGATGGAAGAAAAATCAATTATGACAGCTGTGAGAGATGCTGCCCCTGTTCCATTATTCCAAAAATAAATAGCGAAGCTGCCTGCTAAGGTAGGAAATCAGCGAGCATTCCCTGTGAGAGGCAAAAGTTATAGGCAAAGAAGCAACTGAAACTTGTGTTTACTGCGCGTAAACGGTGGCGGAGCCCCAGGGTAGAAACAGAAGTCCTTGAACTACTGAAAAAACCCACAACTTTTTCCTACTTATATTGCAAGAAATCAACATGCTTTCTCTCTCCAGACAGTTGGACATTTCCTTGAGCATCAAACTCTTTTTTTGGGGGGGGGAAACCTTCATGCTTGATCCAGGACGAACAGTGGCTGAGAGGAGATGATGGGTGAGACACCATTATATTTGGACTGCTAAGAATTTAGGGAAAAACAACGGTTTGAAAAACAACAAGAACCACCATCATTTTAAATAAAAAAAGTCATTCCACTAAAAAACTAGCAGAAAGGCACACTGGCCAACTTAGGCAGGTTGAGTGCTGAGAGCCGGTTACCTCCTCATTGCCTCCTCAGCCCCAGCTCTTATGGACCAGACCCAGGACATTATTGTCTTGTTCAATAGCCTGTTGCCTGTGCTTCACTCCTCTTTTTCTGTCTCACCAGTGCAGAGGAAGAGGAGAAGGACAAGACACAAAAGAGGTGAATTGAGTGGACAGACAATCAGGCAATGCCCACTTATGCATGGGCCACCTCTCTGGCTGGCTGCAGCTGTAAGCAGCTGTCTTTTGTGTGCAATGCCAGCCACACGTGAATGTGTTTGAAGAGCAGAACATAAATGAATGGTCGGGACCTCGACAGACTGATCTAGCATCCACTGACTCAGCTGAAACCTTCCTCTTCATATCAACAGACTGTGACCAGGGTCTGAACATATTGTGTAGACATGAGAAAGTAAATTGCAGCAGAAGTTTCATCTTTAGGATACCTAACCGGACAGGTGTCCACTGATAAATAGTGAAGAAATAGGACAGGGAAGAGACAATATGCTAAAAATAATAAGTTTATAAAATTTCATGAAACGAAGCAAGTTTAATTTATGAATTCATTACTCTAGTGACAAGCTGCTAAAACATCAGTTGCACTAATGTGTCACAAAACTAGACACAAATTGAAGGAGACTAAACTTTCCATTATCTGAAACTCCCTTGGTAATGGAACGTGATTATTAAAGACAGTTGCTAATATGTCTTACTACGAATTTATCTGGGTAATATTACCTTTGATTACCAATTGAAATTAGTGTTTTAGTTATTTTAGCTCAATTCTATATGACAGCACAGCCAAAGGGAGGTTTGCCACAAAAGTCAAGGGCAGCAGGAGAAGGATGTTGGTGTAGCTATGGGACCTTTTGAGGGAGCTATTACAAAATTTAACGAACATAATATATAAGTTAATGCTAGGAAAAGAATTCTGGAAGGATATGAAAACTCACGGTGCAATTATTACAGCAGTCTCTTCATAAAAAGATGAAACAGAGCCAGGGAACTGACTATCCAACCTTTGCCAAATCTGGAACTACCTATGTCTTGCTGGGAAACTAACCTTGTTGGCAAGTGACAGATTATTTGGGTGGCAGATAGGTGTAATCTAGACTAGTCATTCTTAGACATGGCAGAAGGTGTTAGCTAGCTCAGTACATGCAACTAGAGTTGTTACAAAATACTAAAGTTGGGGCTATTACCCACCATCAGTCATGGAAATCATAATATTTTTTTTTTTCCTATGGATATTTTTCACAGTATAAAACTATGTAATGTTGTTGCAAGGTGTAAAGAGAAAAGTTAGAGCATTTTATTTCTTCAAAGGAGACCTATATGTATTATAGTTTCCAAAAGAAAACAAAATAATTTTCTCATTCATCTTGGATAATTCTGGTGGTCCTAAACTCTGAGTGACCTATGACTGAGCCCTGTGACAGTTTACTTACCACAGAAGCCCAATGTCAGTGCAGACAGGAGAATTTGACAAAGAATATGGGGGAATATGCCTTCATAGGCAGAAAAAAAAAGTATATAAATTTTCAGGCCTACTGAGGATACCATTGGACAGCTTTGAAGATATACAATTAACAATCAAGGACAACTACAGATCTCTTGCAAGGTTTCAGTTACAGCTAGGATGAAAGATCAAGCTCTTTCATCAATAATATTTTGTTGCTGCTAACTTTCTTTGAAGTCATTTGTCATGTTGTGACAAGCTATACATAGGTTTCTGAGGACTTATGATTTTCTCAGATTAAAATAATTACAGTAAGTATAGTCCAGGTTTTCTTACAGCAAATACAAGCTAATTGTCTTCTGGCTTAAATATTGCTTAAAAGTGTTTTTATTTTGTTTTATTGATCCCCTAACTGAAGCAATGACAATTAAAAATAATCTATTCAGGATTAACTCATTGTATTTTCCGTTTTCAGTCAAATCAAACATTTTACTCAACACAAAGCAGCCGGCCTTACTTTTGCTGGTTTAATGTTTGCATTAAAATACCTATTTGGCTAGATTTGGAAAAGAAATCACATTTAAACTATAACAAACTGAAATGTTGAAAATATTGAACTGCAACAATATTGTAAAATCAAGCAGCCTTCCCCATTGTTCATCTGTTCATTGGAATTAGTGCACAGTTGCAAATACCTCGGTGAATTTTTTCAGCTAATAAAATACAATTTTGAGGTGTTTGCAATTTCTGTAAACGTTACCCATGCCTATAATGTGGTTTATTAATACCGTGTATCTCAGTGGTCTGGTCAGAAACAGTTTCAAAGTTATCACATTTTAATGCAGTTCCTAATCGTAGCCCCTCATCTAGGGTGAGCTTTTGGGACTGGATTAATCCCATCTAATTTTAGAGACCTGCTTGATTTACTGTCAAAGAGGCACATTCACCTCATATGCATAACACAACAGAAGGACCCAGGAATGTCCTGAAGATCTCAAACAGGCCATCTGGACTCAAAACAAGAAAATGCAGGTAGAACACAGGATCCAAAAGACAAGCCAAAGGTCTTTGGCAGAAAAAAAGTTTGGGGAAAGGGAAAACAATGTCCCCAAAAAAGTAAGTGTCATTAGTTCTCACTATTATATTGAGTTTTATGTTTTCTGGAGCATTTTAATATCTGCAGTTTCTGGGAGGAAGTGGTTAGAAGAGAACGTTCTCATCACATTCAAGATAAATTAAAACAAAACTAAAATCAAAACAACACAAAATGAAACAGAAAGAACTCTGGTCCGATTGCTGGGGGAAAAAAAAGCTGGAAATATTAAACTTCAAGGATTAACATCCAGAAGGAATTTAAAGAATAATACATCTACATTTAGAAATAGCAACAGTGATAAACTAATATAGAATCATAGAATTGCCTAGGTTGGGAGGGACCTTTCAGATCATCAAGTCCAACCATCAACTTAACTCTAACAAAACCCATCACTAAACCATATCTCTAATCACTATGTCTGCCCGTCTTTCAAATACTTCCAGGGATGGTGCCTCAACCACTTCCCTGGGCAGTGGTTTATGGATTATGGATTGAAAAAGAACTGATGCAACAATGAAATGTGGAAAAGAATATGCAAAATTAGAGGCAACATTTGCAAAAAATGGTCTAAAAGGAGATTTTAATGACCAGCAGAAATGCCTTAAATCAGCTGTTGATAAAGGTACATTCGTGGAACACCCTTCTTGGGGCTGCTCGTCTAAACACTACATGGAATTTCTGGTAAATACTATACAAGATTTTGCATACTTGCACAGTAAACATAAATAAGATGTAAAGCTTCACCCTCCTTTTTCCTAAAGTCAGGCAAGCATTCCTTGAACAAAGCAAAACCTTGAACAATTTCTTATGCTTAAAATCCCTTGGGTTGGCAGAAACAAGTTGTTAGGAAAACAATTTCAAAACATACATATTCATTTATGGATATATATATATGCAGAATATGTTAGAATATCATATTCTACTGGCTAAGCATTACATTTACGTCACATCAACTTTAATGAGGGTTTGAGGGTCACTAAAGTATCATTATCAGAGCTTGGCCTTGTAAGTGTCTAAAAATGTTTGGTGTCAGCACAGCTTGATTTCATAGTCATCTTGTAAGAATACTTGATGCTAAAACATCCTTATTACGCACTCTATGCACATTTCTAATCTAACAAATCAACACATTACAGGGCTTATTGCCTTATTACCCATTTACAAAATCATGATCCTTCTTCTATGTTCAAGGTAAACCCTGACATGATATCTTACATATAATTATGGTATATAAATGATAAAACTCTTAATCAGCTAGGTCTCTCAAGAGCCTGATTGCTTCTGCCTACTTAACGAGAAGCTTTAATATAGGCAACAGAGCAATGTGTCTAAATATACACCCTTAAGGAAGAATATTTTTCCATACATTTGTAGTGCAGAGATCCCAAGGGTTCTGATCACAGTTTATCTCTGACAAATTTTCAGTGGCCATAGACAGGATGGAGAAAGGTAGGGTTTTTTTCAGGAATTAGTTTGAAACTTGGACATTTGATTTCTTATCTAATATTGGATGAAAGCCAAAAGCTAATTTACGGTTCAAACGTTCAAATGGACGAGTTGGCTACAGGATTAACATGAAGCTGTGGAGATGGAAAACCAGAGGGGCCCAAGATACAGATAATGTTTCCTTTGAGTTTTCACCCTCCTTAGATACTGAAAGTCCTTTTGTCCCTGTACCCAAAATTACATACCATGGTAACCCCAATTTACTAAGACCCTACCAGGTGGAAAACTGATAAGTACTGTGGAGAGTTTATAGGATATTTTGTTTAAATCTGCCTTTTCAGTCTTGGTAGAGTCATGCTGCTTCTCCCAAGAGTAATCGGAAAAATCAGAGTTTTTAAACATATATCGGAGTTTTTCCACAATAACAAGAAAATGTGATCCATATGGCATCTTAAACTCTTTAAAGTGTTTGCATGCTCCTTTTGAAAACTATAGATATCCTGGGCATGATGTATCTGGTTTGAATCCAGGGGGAGCCTGGGAATGATCCAGGGGTCATGACCATCTGTTGAGCTGTTCAGTCACTTGTACACGGAGTGGACGGAGTTCCACCATTTAGACAAACCTGCACACTACGCTACACTGCTGGAGCAAACCGGTAGTGCTCACTGGCAGTCTTTGAGGAGTGAAAACTTAAAGTTAGGCTGATTCCATCTACAATATGGTTTATTCTGCAATTTAACATTTAAATAACCTGTATGATTGATTTGTGCAAATAATTTATTTATTTATTTTCCTCTATCCAGAAACAGGTAAGATTCACTTGTGAAGACTGAGCTATTTTAGTGTAATAATGAAAGGACAAAGTTTTGAAAGCAGCTTTGGGAAGCTACTCTTGTTGCCATCTGTGCTCTTTTTTGATTCTTCCATATTTGAGATGTTTCGATCTAGATATTTTGTTTGTTTCTGTTTCTGAATTCTGACCTTACTTGGGATTGCTTTGCTGATACACCGTGAAAACCCAGATCCATTAAAGCCATTTTATCTACCTTAGGAGAAGGAGAGGGAGAAAGGGAAAAAGAACAATAAATAAATAAAGAAAAATGAATCATGTCACAATCTATGTCAAGAACTCTCTTTTTTTTTTTCCCCCCCTGAAAAAGAGCAGAAGGATCAAATGTCACAAGCTTCCAAGAATAATCTCATGATTGATAGGGGTATAAATTGGTGGTTGTCAATCTTAATGAGGAGGTAGCAAGATCGCTGTGTCTCATAGCCAAATTTTACGTTCCTGTAGGCAATCAACATCATTCTAAGGAATCTTTCAAATGTATATATGAGAAAATAAAAAATCTGGAAAACTGTACTTCTTTCAGGATTAACACTAGAATCCTCAATGTCATTATTGTGCCATTAGGGTGCTGAAAATTTGCAGATGTAAATCTTCTCTCTCTCTCTCCTCTGACTGTCTCTGACAGCCAGAGAACTCCAGAGGTTTTAAAATAGAGAAGCTATGGATGTGCCTACGGTCTCTTAATGGTGTTTTTATTGGAGGCATGGAGAGCCAGCACTGAAGTTTCACCCATATCTTCTGGTAGTTTAACCCTGTTGTGATTTAAGCCTGGTCAGCAGTACAAACCCATAGACACATCAGTTAGGAGGTGACACTTCCCAGTCTTATTTGCTAACAACATATTTCATCATATAAATCATCCCATTTCAAGTGAGGGGTGGTTTCAAACAATGTTTAGTCTAGTTTGAAATATTTTGCAACAATGATAATTCCCTGGAAGGAAGATTTCACAGGCTAATAATTTTCCTGGCACGTACCAGTCACCAGGTATTCCAATCACACTTTTCTTTTCTCTGTCCCACATCTCTTACACTACATCTAATAGGCGGTGCTGCTCTGATGCACAATACTTCCCATCATGGGATCTCAAAGAGCTAAAACAAGCATTAACTAGTTTTCAAGACCTTAGTGAAGCTGGAATGTAAATATAGTAATTGAGTGAGATGAATGGATAAGATAGTTTTAAGGACGGTTAGCAAGAAAATATTCCTGGAAAAATACTGGAAACTATGAACAAATGTCTTTTTTTTTTTTGTTAAAATTGTTTCCCTAAGGTGTTTAGATCAAAATGCCCACAGTGTGTGCAAACAGTGGATGCTTGGAGTTGTGAGAATTTCACATCAATGTGTTTTCACAGAGAAAAAATATATTTAATGTAATTTTGATATAAAATTTTAGCATTAAAAAGTCCCAGTGATCCTAAGGTTCGGTGACTACCCAAACATAGAAAGAGCATGTGTGCACTGTGGAGGCTAGGATGCCAAAACTGGCTCTGTGTCCACTAACGCTAGAAAGGAAGAGAATGAGCCAGAAGAACCAATTAGCTTAATGACACAAAAATGGACCTTCCAGACCTGGTGCTCCTTCCACACAGTATGAAGTGCATTGGATGAATGTGTTGGGTAGGAGCAACACTAATTCGGGGGTCTCTGCTCTGCACTCATCGGTATAGTGTTGGGATACCCAGAAGAACTTGATAACATAGCTGACAGTAAAGTTTGGGAAGAGGTGGAGGTGATCTAATTTTAGTAAACACCAGGTCAAGCTCATCCCCAGAGGATCAGTAGAAGGTTTGAGAAAGGAAAGAAATTTCCTTCTGTGTTTGGAAATGGTGCTGCTGTTAGCTTGGATGTTACAGCAGTCAATAGAGATGTGTTGGAAGAATGTTAAGTATCCTCTTTTCCTCCCGTAACTTCTGGAATGGATCTCCAGTATTCATACCTCCAGAAGATAATATTCCATAAGTGCTCTGCAGACTCAAAATGGCATTACACGGGAGTGAAATTTCCCAGGTTACCTTAATTTTGTAGAAGCATTCTCCTCCTGATAAAATAGAAACTGAAGTTTGGAGGTCACCCCTCTGCTGCAGAAGGGGGACCCCAGTATGGAGTTTAGCTCTCGATGTAGCTCCTTTACAGAAGACCTTTTTTTACAGCAGCTGGTTGCTCCCAGGCCCTGCAAGCAAAGGCTCAATTCTTTAGTGAGCTGTCTAATCCCTGGGATTACCTGTTTAGGCTTCAGGACATCAAACGGTTAGCACTACCACTGACGACAAATGTCATTAGCTTTAATTAAAAAAAATAGAAAGATAAAGATCTCAGTAATGAAGTGTAGTGCTTCAGTTAATAAAATAGATTATATCTTTCTCTGTACTGCTGTTTCCATGAAGTAATTTCATTTCTATTTAAAGCACACACTACAGATCAGAAAAGAAGATAAGGAAACTATTTTGTTTCTACAGATAAAGTTAAGGTGTCACCCATCTTTTCTCCTTTGCTTCTCCTAGATGTCCGAATAGAGGATCAGGCAGAGTATTCAGCAGCAGGTGGTGCATTGCAGGTAATTTTCCCCTCATCAAATTACACTTCGCAGGATATTAAAATTCCACATAATTAGACTTGTTTCTCAGACATTACAGTTCTACTGCTCTGCACGTTATTTCTATCTCTTCACCTGTTGCTACACCTCAAACTAGTGCTGATCATTCCACAGATCTAAACTCTCCTATGCCATACGTAGAGAGATTATTTTTTTCTTTTTCTGGAGTCCACACTCACCAACAACAGTGTTTCCATTAGTCTCTGTAAACTCCAAACCAGGTTTCACGATCAAATTCTAGTCTTCCCATCATTTTAATCTGAATGACATTAATTAAAACAGGTACAGTAGATAGAAAATAAATCAGATGTTCATTTCTACTTCCTACTACAAATGTTTAAACTTTCATACATATCTCAGAATGAGTAATAAAAAATAAAATAAAAAAAAAAACTTCTAAGGAAAAACCATGTCTGTCAACATGATTTTTAAATGCAGCTTTAAAGAGGAGCAGAGTATATATTTCCCATTGAAAAATAAATATTTTTTCTCCACTGGTAATCAGGGTAGCTGTTAAACAGAAACTGCTAAACATTTTTAAATTAACCAATCCAAATATCTTGATTCAAGAGCCATAAAAATTGTAACAAACAGAACTCTGAATCTGTACTACTGATTTGTAACAGGTAGTGCAACAACACTGAAAGAGCTGGGAGGACAGTAAATAAACTGGCATTGTTGCATTATCTAGGAAAAGATAAGGATTAATTGGGACATTTAGTTTCAATTCAATCTCAGGCACAATCATATAAAACAGTGTGGAATGCCAACCACAGGAGCTCATATTGATAATGAAATCAAAGCCACACAAATGTTTTTATGGATGTTACATACTGTCACACAATGTTATTATTTTTTATGAAATCAAAAGTTTGATTTACACAGAAATGCTGGGCAGAATCCCAGATGATGTTCAAATAAAGCTTAATATAAAATAAAATAATATAAATGACAAAATGTAAAATCAAGTGGAACACATCATTAGATTTTAGAATGTCACCTAAAATGGAGAACCATCCGCCAGTGAGAGTGCTTTAAGTGGGATATCTCAGAGGATTTGTCTCAGTTTAGTGTTATTCACTAAATTTAGAAATTATGTGTAATGAAATATAAAATAACTGTTGGTAAAATTTGTAGATGAACAAGTAATTAAAGCTTTGCAAGTGGGACTTATTTCTATATAGTGTATTTGTGAGGCATACGAAAAATTGATCCTTTATGAAAAATTAATATCAGCCATGTTCTCAAACTAAGCAAGATCCCAGCATTCTCTTATCTGGTGACTTCAAAAGGTCACTAGACTTGAAAAAGAAATATAGATCCTGATATACCATCTGTTAAATTCTGCCATGTATACTGGAAAGAGAAAGGTAAATGGTTGAAAAGGGTTGAGAGAAAAAAGAAAAGCACAAAGCAAAACACACACCACCCCTCCATAGACGCATCTTATGAGTAGCTCTAGTAATATCTGTGACCTGCTAACAAATATGTGTACGGTGAAGAGATTTCTGACAGCTGATTACTCTTTAATTCAAGAAAAAAAATAAAAATTAGTAAAATCTACCAGCTGGAAACCGAAGTTAAACACACGCATATGAGAGACAGACTGCACGTTTTCTAACTAGAGTAAACAGCACCTGGGACTCCCTGTTTAATAATGTCAATGCCTGGATATCTTTCGAAACGATATAATCTATCTCAAATAAATGTACAGGCTTTCTTCAGAAGAGCTTGGGTAAGGAATTGAGGCACATTAATGAAAGGATCAGATCAGATATTTGTAAGAGTTCTTCCCAGCCTTGGCTTCACTAGTCTATCTAAACAGGGTGGTTTGACTGATGTCCTGAGTGCTCCCAAATTCAACATGTTTAGGGGGAAAAAAATCGTACAAGATTTTGTGACAAAGTTATCTGTTCTAAGGTAGATCTCTATCTCTGAACCGGTCATCCTGCATCTTCTTAGACTAAATAAGAGAAGCACATCATCAAGACATGATCCATCTCAGTGTTTCTGTGGACGATGCAAGAAGGCTGAAGCATCTAGCCCAGCTGCAGAGGTCTGCACTGTAACTACATGCAAATTTGTAAAATGAAGCAACTCTTCCCATAAGAGGGATTAACCTCCATGATGGAAAGACAAATGGGATAAAGACAGGACTCAGGACCAAGGTTTCAGTGGGAAACTATTCACTGCATGAAAATGTGATGGCCTCCAATGGTTGTGATGTCAATTCTCAAGCTTTTCCCCATGGGGAAAGTATCTCAGAAAATATTTCAGTGCCTTCCAATCTATTGTTTTTATGCTTCTTTGAAGCATCAAGACGCTCACCCCAAAGTTATGCTTGCTCATTGTTTTTAAGGTTACCTCATTGACTTTCAGTACAGAAAACTGTTTTAAAGACCTTCAGTTCCTGGAGCATAATTTTGCAGCATGAATTAGAATCTGCACAACCTCGATCACAATATCGGTTCATAAAAGTAATTTAAGACTCCACAGGGTTTCAAAATGCAAAAAGAATCATTGCTCTCAGGGACCACTCATATGTTCTGAGAGAAGTGTTTATTTATGTGAGTATTTTGTGCTTCATGAGTGACAGATCCATGAGTTCGTCACTCATTCTTCTAGTCTCTCAAGAAGGTGATATTTACACAAACTAATTGGCAAAGCTGCAGAAGTAAAATGATGTCAGTCTAATGTTCTCATGCAGTTTCATAGTTGCCCTTTCTATTATGACAAGTTGGCACGCTTAAGGGTAATGAGAGAATTCATTCCAAGTGGCATACCAAGCACTTGGAAAAGCTGAAGTTACCGTAACTTAACATTTACGTGTCACACATGTTGTACAGTTCTCTGTCTTTATCATTGTGAACTAGTAAAGTTATATAAAGTAATTCAATTGTGAAATACAGTAATCTTTTCTGAGGTTTCCGGAAGGAGTCTATGTGGTCCATGTGGATCAGGTAGCCTGATAATTTCCTGGGTGAGTAATTACTCAAACCCCATTACAGACAGAGAAGTGCTAAACATGCACAAAACACCACATTATGCATCAAATCATATCCATTTTCACTCACTCACAGCAAAATAGTTTTAAAGGGAAGGATCCTCAATTTAGGATAAATATATATATATAATATCTTATAAAATTATTATTTAAGGTCTGAAATTATATACAGCTGGGGTTTCAGTTTTTCATTGGATTTGTAATTTAGATTTAAAATATGAATAGAAATAATGGGGTAGAAATGCACCGTCATGTGTGCTGTCATTGGAAATGTTTCTGTTTGTTCCACATGCATACATTTATGTGTGAGCTATGATGCTGTAACACCTTTATTCTTTAATTTACTCTTCTTATGCCTATTAATTTACTCATTAATTTATTCTTGTGGGGGTTAATTTCTGAAGTGTCAAAATCACATTGGAAAGCATAATTTAGGCTACAAGGTTCTGCCAATTTTTTTGTTTTACTGCAGACATATGAGGAGAAATACAGTGTACCAGAAACTACAAGTAGGTAATGTTTTCATTAAGTTTAAGAAGTTTATAATTAATTATTCAGACATTAAGTAGAAAAAGAAGAACTCAGTTTCTTTGTGCTTGAATTGTACAAGTACAACTTGTTAAGGTCAAGTACTAGTTTTCAGGCTTTTGGATCTTTTTCTGTGCTGTATCTCCTGGTACCCCACGGTAGGATGGAGACAAAGTGGAATCATAGATTCAGGGAGTAATTTAGGTTGGAAAGGGACTTCAGAGGTCACTTGGTCCAAGGCCTTCACTGTGTTGAAAATCCCCAAACTGGACACAGTTTTTGAGATGCCCTCTCACAAGTGCTGAATATTAGGAAACAGCCACTTTCCCTGCCCTGATGGATATTCTCTTACTCATGCAGGCCATGGTTTTGTTGGCTTTCACTGCTGTAAGGACACACTGATGTCTGATGGATTCTTCCACGAAGGCTGCGCAGTCCTCTTCTGCAAAGCTCTTTTCTCCAGTCAGTTCCTACCAGTGTGAGTGTATGGAGTTATTCAACCCCAGGCGCATGACTCTGCATTTGCCTTTCATGAATTTATTGAGGTTTCTGCCAGCCTGCCTCTCCAGCCTGTTGAGGTTCCTCTGGATGGCAGCCCTCCAGCGCATCAGCTGCTCCTTCCATCTTGGTGCAGGTTTTTGCTTCATCCATGTTGTTAACAAAGACAGGAAAAAGTTCATAAGCACTCAAAATTCATCTAGAAAACCTGAGCTTTAGGTGCCTTTTGGAGGGCCACAAGGGTACACACACCTCACAGAGCCACAGTCCAGAGCCAGGACACTCGAGGTTTGCCCATAGTCTCCAGAGATAACTCTATAGCATTAAAAGGATAAGTGCAACTGCTTAGCACACTGTATAGCACAGTGTTAATACTAAGTATTATAGGAAAAATTATTAGGAAGAAAGAAGGTGAGGAAAAGGGAAGAGAAGAGTCATACCTCACATTCAGGATGTCTGAGAATATTTTTTATTTTTTTTTTACACAAAAAAACTCACAAGTGATACATTAAGAAATGAAGAAAAGCAAGGATGACTGGAGTAAAGAAGGGCTTTGGGAACAGTGCCCCAAACCACAGAAAAGCACAACATTCCTGAATGACAGCAGGTACAAGAAGAAAAAAAATCCTGAAAGCCATACTAAACCAGAGACCATAAATCAAAGGAGACATCCATAAAACTAAATGGCTGAAAACAGAGAAGACATTAAGGATATGATTAAGAACATTACTGAAGAGCCCTGGTAGCATGGTAGTACAATTGTAGAGGACAGGATTTTGTCACACATATTTGAAATACTCCATTGGGTTGAAGAAGTTAGCAGTCTAGAAGCTAGAAGCTTTTTTTATACTTTCTTCTAAAGTCAGGGAGAGCAGGAAAATCCTTCACATAAGGACTGAAAAGTTGCCCTCTGGAGGCAAGTCAAAGGAGACGGTACTCCTAACACGAATATCTCAATCAAATTAGTCCTGGGATCATTTAACCTAAACACCTAAATCACCTTTTTAAAATTTTTCAGCTATTTCCACTCATGACCTCCTATGAGGGTTCATGCCCTAAAGTTGAAGTACACTTTCTTTACAACTGTTTTAAAAGAACCGAATTTTAAAACTCACTCCATGTAGCAGGCACAGGTATAACAAACGTGCAGCTTCCAACAACATAAAAGATACGGGACCTAGCATCTCCATGCTTCTTCTGAGATCCTGCTATGAAAATTAAGCTTCTGTATTTTTTAATAGGAATTTCTACTTTCTTTAAAAATAAGTAGCAATGGGATTTATAAGATTAGGCAATCAAGGTTTTAAGTGGTGTTTATAAATTATTATTTTTTAGCCTGGGTGCCATCTTTAAAGTTAAATTTTTAATAACCTTTCAGACTTATAGCCTTACGGAAATAATTTCCTTAACAGTAGTTCAAAGGTTTAATGTCACAGTAAAGGCTTTGAAATGTGATGTGATCGCTTTCATTCTAGAAAATTAGCTTTTTAAAAAATAATATATCAAAGTTAAAATACAAATGAGGAAAAGACATGGACCCCAGCTCCAAAACAGGACAGGAGGGTGGGGAAAGAAACTCAATTATGATAATGTTTTTTTTTGAGATTTCCTCCTGTGTTCTCTAAACTTTAACAGTTCCAAAATCTTCACAATCTGGCTGCAAAAATTTATGATTTAGGAATGTAAAAGGGGGCAATGCCTCTGAACGTCATCTCCAAGTGAAGGCTAGACAAAACTTTGACCTTGGGAGCATTTTCCCTCCCCTCCATTCCATGGCTGATGTCCAGCCAAGATCTATTACAGTGAAATCTGCCAGTGAATATGGAAATAAATTCAATGATGAGATACGGTAGAGCTTTTGGAAGGTAATATCCCATTCAAAGCAATACAGTCGGTCTGACCCTAAGCCTCTCCCTAACACTAAGGAGCTACAAGTTTTTTCAGAGGTTTACGATTTGATCAAATTTCAGCAGACATTCAGTTACCAATGCTAGCTCTGGATTTCAAATGCTGCCTTTATTTCTCAGTATAAGGTCACTTTTATTTGCAAAAGTAGGAGAACTATTTTGTGTTTCAAACCCCTTTCCAGAAAATTACCGAACCACTTGGGTTGAAAATGTCTACAGGACTATGCATTCTTTGTCAGGTTTTTGTCTTTTTCTTTTCTTTTTTTCCAAGACAGAAATATAGTCCCACTAATTAAAGTTTGCTCATGATGTAAATAAATGAAAACAGACTTTTAAAAGATTTATCTGGCAACATCTTTAATAGCTTTCAGCTGACCTATAAATATTTAGAAAGTCCATTCCAGAGCTGATCTACATTCCTGAATGACCTGAAATACACCTCAGTTATCATGATGCTACTCACATTCTCACGAAGCAGGTTGGATGATAGTATATTGCCCAAATAACAACAATGGTATAAAACTGATAACACCAAAAAAGTCAGTCACCTGCTTCAAGTACAGTTGAATGCTGAAATATTAAATGTATGCTCAGCAAGAAAACAGAAAACATGAATTATCCTTCATATTGTCCTGTCTCTCATTTAGACTGTTGCATGATTTTAAGGAATAATTCTGTCACAAACTGATGCCAAAAGAGTTTTCACAGCATTCATGCCAGTGGTGGTGGGCATACACCAAAAACCAGCATATTGCTATTTAATCTTAAGGTTTATGTATGGTCTTTTTTTTGCGGTTGGTTTTGGTTTTTGTTTTTTTTTTTTTCTCTTTGCTTTCCACATTGCAAATAACTGACTCTCTAATATGGATTATCCACAAATCTGTTATCACAAGAACAGCAGGAATGTCTGAAAAACACGTGTAAATTCTAGAGACACTGCCACCTGGCTTCTTTATTTGAACTGCTAGGAAAAGCTATGTAAATAGTGCTAACTAAATGAAAGAATTCAATGTTTATTCAGAGCTAAAAGCAGTAGACAAACAGATGGTTAAAGACAGAAAGAGAAGTTCAAAGAAAAAAATGAAATCATATTGGTCAGTGGGATTCATATTGTTCCCACAAAAAGACTGTATAAATAAAGATCACAAAAAATAATACTAAAAAATATGTTAATACCAAGTTAACACATTGCTTAATATATGAGATTATTATATTTTCTGATTTACTGTCTAAATTTTTGCCCATTACACAGAATTCATTTTTTTCAGTAGAATAGGGCTACTCCACCTACCAAGGCATAAAGAAAGGACTTGGCCTATGGGCCAAATGGAAGGAAAGCAGCTGTAATCTACAAACAAACCAGTAAGACTGTGCTTGTTTAGCATTCTGAATGTTGACGGCAACATGACAAAAGAAAGAGAGAAAATATTTGCAGCTTTATTTTCCGAATTAAAATATTTAAGTCCTCTGAGGTTCTCTTAAACAGTTTTACTTCCTTTTTTCTTTCTTTCCTTCCTTTTTCTTTCTTTTTTCTTTTTTTTCTTTCCTTCCTGCCTTCAATTTCCCCCACCGCCATCACCCCCTTGATATAAAGTAGCCAAGGAGAGGAAGGGTGAAAGAGGAAGAAAGAGGGATGAAAGAGAAAAAGAGAGCAGAAGAACAAGAGTGGTAGAGACTGAGCCATTTCATCTCTTTTGGAATTAGAAGGAACAATCTGTGTTTCTATTCATAAATCAGCAAACTTCCTTTTTAAAATCCCAAATTATTTCTATGGACAATTTTTTTCCATGGAAAAGCAATGTTAACAAAATTTTTTTTTCCCTTTTTTTTTTTTCACAGTAAGTTTCCTGTTCTTTTTGAGCAAGCTATTAGACCTGCTAGGAACAATGCAACAATTAAACCTTTTTTTTTTTTTTTAATTTTTTAGCGTGTTTATTCCCACAACAAAAATCAAAAGCAATTAAATATTGGGTTTGCTAACAAAAACAAAGTGAAAATAGATTTTCAATGCAAACTTTTCTGGATGGAAAACGATCAACAATTTTTTCCACTTTCTATTAACAGGCCTTTTTCATCCTCTTTACCCCCTTGTGTCTCTTCTAGATGGAAACAAGTGGGATAATCAATAAATTAAACTGCTCAGCAGGGTTGCCAGATTTTAAATTTTAAAATCCAAGCCCAGAGAGGGAAATCATGCATGCACATGTAAGTGTACATGAATAAGTAAGTCCAACGTCTCAGACTCATTGTCCAGGCCATCTAGTGCTACTTTATGCCTGAACATTACCCAGCACACCTGGCACTGGACCTAGCACATACTTGTGATTTATCTGCTTGTTTGCTGTAGCCACTTTTGTGGTTGACATCATCCCGTATAGACAAAAATTTACTTTCTGTGATTGCAACCAGTTGCTGGGGAAAAAAAAAAAAAAAAAAAAGGGTGTGGGGGAGAAAAGTTATGTAGAGAAAGCATAGCTAGTATGGGGTCTGACTGTATAAAGCAGGATAACCCAGATTACATTAAGAGTTTTGGCAGCTCTCCCATTCAGCTCTCTGCTAGTAAGCATCATCTGGTATGGGGGCCATGAGCAACTGATTAAGAGCTTGCTTTCTTATAGCAATCTTCCACTAAAAATATCTATGAGTATCTATTTTATGTTGAAGGAGAAATCCAAGACTTCTTCTGTAAGTCAATGAAATTCATTGCATGAATTTTGGAGTAGGAAAAAAAATAATAACTGAAGACAAGCCAAATTTTGATCTCAGAAGATTCCATGTAAAGCTTAATGGCTTCTCTGGAATAACTTCAAGTTTATGCAAGTGCCACATAGATCAGAATTTCATATTAGATCTGACATTTTTCAACAAAAAATCATTCAAGAAGAAAAAGAAATCATTTATTTTAATGACCCCACACACAAACACAAACTGTACTATTACTTTACAAGTTCATCTCAGCTCTGCATCCCCTTTTGCAAGGCCATAGGGGAGGATGGGTTGCATAATTCGCTCCAGCATCAAACGGCTAGAGCGTGCAAAGCAAAATGGGATATATGCACTTCTTCCTAGACCTCTTCTGTGTTCTTTCACATGACTATGCTTAAAGAATGAAGAGAATAAACAGCAAAAGATGTGTTTCTAGCTCACTGAGTTTAACCAAATTGAATTATTCTGCCCACGATATTTTGGGGAATGCAATAAAAACAAGAACATAAAATAGACACACCTCACCGGGGCTATGACATATAGTCACTCAGCATCCTGCTATTAGTCATTCTAACTACAAGTAATCTACCAGACCAGATTGCAATAACAAGGTAATTTTTTACTATCTTTTTTTCCAGTACAGAAGTTCATGCTTCCCTGATCATCTTACAAAAGGGCACGATTGTCTGCAAAGAAGGTCAGGTCTGTCTCTTTTCAAGCACGGGTGCTGTAATGCTTTATCCATTCAGCACAGAATTTAAACTAAGTCACCAGATTTAAAGACAAGCATGTGTCTTTACTCCTCCACAGCAGCATGCATAATGGCTTTCATTGTACTCAGGATCACAGCATGGGCACCATTTAACCTCATTACTTTCTAAAGCATTGTGAGAGATGCTCCCGAGCTCAGAATGGTGCTACAGAAAACTGCCTCCCCACTCTAAGGGTAGCTGACAATTTAAGCAATGTAGGATGAGTGTTATATATTGAAAAGAAAGATAAATCAGTGGTTAGGAGGAGAAGCCAGCAGAGGGGATTTTGTGTTCTCAGATTTCCTTCTGCCTTGGTGGCTGACTGCAAGGAATTTGTATGTAGATCTGATGCAAAAAAGTAGTTGTGGTTTCAAGAGTGAAAGACTTCAAAATATGTCCCTTCACTTTGGCTTGTATCACCTAAAAAGTTTGGGTTGTTTTTTTTTTTTGTTTTTTTTTTGTTTTTTTTTATGAATCATCAGAGCAAAGGGGAGAAATATAGTTCCCCTCCCCAGTGAAAGCATCGGCTAGAAGACATCGCTCCCATTCCTCACTGTGCCATGGCACCTCCCCAGTGTCCTTCATCGTCCCACACTGCTCAGCACCTAAAGTTCTGATATTCTGCACTGGAAATCTCTGTGTCCATGGAGGTTCATCTTGAGGATCACCATAAAGTAATCAACAGATTTCTTTCCATGCTTATTTCGCTGGACCCATGTAATCTCTGTGAGGTAAAAGGTAAATCTGAACGCATTTTGGTATTGTCCTTCATCCTCCTATTACTCCCCCCGTGTCTCCTTTGGACTTTTAAGAATAAGATAGTATGCATCAGATTCCCTCAGTAATGCCTTAGATTGTAGAATAAAAAGGCGAAATTAGAGGATTATGGTATATTCTGCACTGTTCTTCTGCAAAAGAGTGCATCTCTCTCATTGTATAAAATAAAGCAAGTCCTTATTACGTGAAAAAAAAAAAAAAAATGCAATCCATTTCCATGGAGGAAGAAAGCATTAAAGATGTAAGAACATGACCACAACTTTCACCGAGACGTGGAAAGCCCACAGAGGAAAAAAAACAAAACCAAAAACAAACAAGCAAAAAGAAACAGAAAACACTAAACAAAAATCTCCAGTGTAAGAAATTTATTTTTTTTCCCCCAGCAACAGAGGAGATTATGTGTGCTGGAGAGAGATGCAGTTTCAGCTTTGCTTCAGTAGCTGCAGCCTCGTCTTTGACAAATTCAAGAAAAATAAACCAACAGTGGTGACATTGTACAGGTGAAATTACAGAGCATAAAACAGAGCGATGACATCGGAATGAATATTGTTCCTGACTTGCATTGGAGTAGTGAAGGTGTAAAAAAAGGTTACAGTTTGTCTAGTGCCTGACATTTTTCCCCCTTTGGGACATCCTCATCACCAGTGACAGCACAATGACCTTGTATCAGAATTTTTAGTAGAATGCTGGAGTCAAAGGGTAGAGTGCTCAAATGCAATTATGAGTCGGTTACATACGCCTACGTTCACCTAGCTTGCTTCATCAATGTTCACATTAATTGTATTCACAAGTTACCTTCCTTATCGCTTTTTTTTTTACCTACTTGAAAAGAGCAGAAGTCTTCCTGAGATATGAGTCACTACTATACACTGTCAGCTCTCAAAAGGAAAGGAAAGGAAAAAAAGAAAAAAAAAAAAAGTAATGCAATTTTGCCACTTTTCAGCTCTGGATTAGTTCCAGACCTGCCAATTAACCCCATTGTCACTTAAGTAAATGCCAGCTTCTGCAAAGACTTTTATTTATTAGCCTTTTGCTCATTTCAATATTCACTTATAAGTTAACGTATAAAGTGTGACAGTCACATAAGAGAGTATGTGGCAAAGCATAGCACCAACACGAAAATGATTTCAAAAATTAAGCTGCAGGAAATTGGACATTAACCTCCTTCACAAATGTTGTATATAATAACATGGATTTCTCTAGCAACTTGCATCTGATTTGAGGTGTTCAGCTTCAGCTGTTTTCTTAGAAGTGTGAAACATCCATTGGTGAAACTGTTAAGATAATTTTATTGAGTTTCTAGAAATAAAAAAAACCTCCACAAATCACAAGTCATGTCTATAAGTCTTGGCCAGGGCAGCTACCTCTTTTCAAACACACCTATAATATCCTGCCCTTTTTCCTTGACTTCACTCAGCTTCTCTCCTTGCTGTTCCACCTCCTTATTTTTAGCCCTGTATTCTCATTATATCCCTAACTATGGTCATTTATGTAGTGATTGCAGTAATCCAACCTTAGTATATTGAATGTAATCACTGAATCAAACACTCTTCTTTTCTCCTGAGGGAACATCTCTTAATAAGAGGGCTGCTTGTCCTTCTGAATAATCGGGATACTTTGACAGCATGTCACCTTTTATTTACTCTCATTTTGCTAATCTGTGGTGATGAAGACATAGAAGTCTGTGCCTTTAGTTTGAAAATTCTTCTGCAGTCCTGTGTTATAGCTTTATGATTGTTACAGATGATATTTAATGATTACAAACCCTGTCAAAAGTAAGAATAAATTTGGATAAATACAGGTCAATCAGGAACGGATCTAAAAAGTTTGTTGTGTTTGTTGTTTTTGTTTTTGGTTTTTTTTAATAGACTAATCTTTAATTTAGCATGATACTTTGTTTTAATATGTTTAATTGGTTTTAAAAGTATTTGACTGTATCAACATGGAGTGCACAAATTAACACTAATTAGTTTTCTTCCATTTACAACTAAGAAAATTTTTCCCATCCTTGATATAAGAAACTAATTGGAAGTCCAGGCACTACATTTTGTGATGGGTATTTAATTATTAGTACAGCTAAATGTTCCTTTCTATCATACAGCACAGAATCTCAAGATGTTTCTACTCTCAAATCCAAGCTTCTGGCTGTAGTAGCACCTCTTTTTTGTCAGTGGTCCACAAAGATGGTTATAGTCCTCAGAAATAAGTTGGCAAGTCCCATGTGAATGGCTAAAAAGCAAAAGATGATCAATATTGAGTTCTTGAGAATTCACAGTACTTTGGATCTTGTTTCTAGCATAGGTCCTGCTCCTAAGAAAAGCCTCTTGGCCACAACCCTTTTACCAAGGAAAGCACCAAAAGAAAGTGCCACTCATTGTGCAAATAGAATTTACCTAGAAGGTGTTGGCCACAATAGAAATAAGAAGTAGTAAAGTTTTTAACAGGGCAAGTTGTCATTTTTCTTGCATTACTCTCTCAGGATCTGCATCCTTTTCCAGATCTGTGTACCATGAGATACTGGTGATCACAGTGATCAAGTAGGAAATAAGCATCCAGCCCTAACCATGAGCACACTGTGACACAGCAGGCAGGGAGCATCGAGGGATGATCCATCTATAACTAGATGTAAGACCTCTCCCTGTTAGGAACAATATGATGCCATAACAAAGACTTGTTACTGCTCTTTTTACACGTATAGGTAAAGAGGAGCACTGGAGGTTGTTCGTCATGTTCTGTTCAGGACAAAGATATGATGTGACAAACTGAGGAGCAACTTATCTGACATCCTTTGATTCCTAAATTCACTCCCAGTTGTAGTAATTTTCTATGTTTTCCTCAAGGCAGATTGCAAGGTACCGTACAAGATCACATTAAGATAAACATTTCTTTCTCATTAAGTTTTCTAGTTAGAAATATTTTCTTTAAATACAGATAAAACCTTTAAAGTACTAAAAGCAGAAGAGGTACTGATCAGTGGCCTCGTTAGGAATGACTGGCTTCTCTAGCTGTCAAAATGTCAAGTTTCTTGCTTGAAGAAACTAATAAATTTCTGCTTCCCATGTCGTTAGCAGAGACATGAGCTAATTTGAAGAATAAACATTTCCTTTGCACATTTTACATGTTAATCTTTCAAGTTCATTTCAGGTACTCATCCCGTTGCTCATTTTCCATATTGAAGATGGAATAGAGCCAAGTTACTCATTTGTGCCTAGTTTTAGGATTTTTTGATTTTTTTTAATATGAAAATCCAAGAACTATTATTTCTAAAAACATACAAGAGTATTAGGAATTCTAAATTCTGATTTCACAACTAACTTGGTCCTAGAACACAATGAGTCTTAAATTTTAAAGTAATTCTGGTGAATTTAAACTGTATTCCTAAGGAAAAAAAAATCTACAAAATACAGGACATATTTTATTTTTTCATCTCAGGAAAAAAAAACCACCACCACACAAAACCAGAAAAAGCAAAATAGTTAACAATTGGTTTCTCCCCTCCCTTTGAAGATACTTCAGATTCAAAATTGATTTTCTTTTGAGTGGTTCAGATCAGATAACATCCATGAGTACCTTCCAACCAAACCCACTCTAAGATTCTATGATTTGCACGCTCTAAGTATGAAACAAGTTCACATTTAATTATTCATTCGCTAGATACTAAGATGGATTGATATTTTTTTCAAATTTCAGCAGATGAAATAACTGAATTTTCCCACCAAATGTATAAGCCTCCGCACATAATTTCTGAACAAGAACGAAAGTTTATTAACCAATAGAATACAAAAAACACTTGAGTCAATGAAATAATAAGCTTACAGCACACAAGGTGATACCAGAATATATATATTCATTAACCTGAGATAATATCCTGAAAGTCATTAAAAATATCATTGCCTAGTTTTTGTCTGACTTAAAAGATAAAGAATTATTCTGATAGTTTTATAAGAATGATCAAAATTGATAATTTAAATAATGAGTAGAAAATTATAATGCTCATTAATTAACTCTCTTTGCATGATGTTTATCATCTTGGTCTAAATCTTGGAAGATATTTATACTTTTCTATGTCATCAAAGTTTTAGTATCTCAGAAAAAAAAACAAAAACAACAGAGGTGAATTCCAAATGCTTTGCTTATTTCGGAGATGTAGAGAATTTGCAAAAAGCTTGAAGAAAGTTAACTGGAAACTGGATTTGTCCTCATTCCCAAATTAGTCATACTGTGAAACTCCACCCCTCTAGTGCCTCTGATTTTCCTGCTCATGGACAGACAGTCGTACCAAGAACGTGTCTTCACATAGCAGAGAAAGGATTGAGAATGCACACAGGACACCGAACCTGAGCTCCAAAGCTCAAGCAAAGAAAATTATATTTGTGCTAAGGAATGAGAAAAAATCATCAGCAAAAGCCAAAATCACAGCAACAGGTCCATGGCTCAAAGATTGTCCCAGCTGTTAACACACTATTGAGCAAACAGATTATGCTGCACAGTCTGTGGGAAGCCAGTTGCCTCTGGTAAGGTTCCCTCTCCAAGGACTAGAGCATAACATCCTCAGCCAAAGCAGGGCAAATATTGCCAAATATCTACTACAAAATTCTTACAAAACAGAGATCCTTGATCCCTCAAGGACTGCTAGTGGCAACACTGCATTTCCTAGGAGGAATTTATAGGGCAAGACTGCAGCATTCTGCATTATGCTGGAATGCGTTTCCTGTGCAGGATTAAGACTCCTTCCTAAAAAGATGCTGATATGTCAGGAGGTCTGAAACCACGGTTATAAGTTTCTAGATTTTGCCGTATTGTAAAGCCAAAATTTGCAAGGCAAAAATCATCATAACAACTCAAGTAGTCTGTGCCTGATTTTTATTTGCATGTTTGATGCATGGAAATTAGCAGAAAGATGAAAAACCCAACAGACAAAGGGGTGAGAGGAGGAGATAGTCACAAAGGTTTGCTTTAACTCCAGGAGGCTGAACAGCCCCGAGTTTAATTATGATCAACGGAGAAAGATCAACATCTCCAAAGAGCAATGCTCAAAATTAGGCTCCTGCTCTGAAACTTTCTCCATTTCACAGAGGAATTTCCCTCCACCCACTAACTAGAGCAGGACTCACGGGAGTCTGGCCTCACTGCTTTTGGAGAATATCACTGAAAGAGGTCATTTAGGATTCAGTAAACATATATCTGCAATGACTGTGCAGACAGATGTGTCTCCACTTTCAGGGGGTTTCTCATTTTTGAGATCACTTTTGAGAGCTGTTGGTATACAGTAGCAGTATTTAGGCTGACAACATTTCTGCATACACCACACAGAGACTGAAGACTTTGGTACCTTCAATACAGAATAAAGTATTCCACTAGATGCAGTAATGACATAGCTGGAGCCCTGTAATAAGATGACAGATTAGGATAGCTAGAAAAGGAGAATGAGATCATTACGCAGTTACACATTTTACCTTAGCTTATGGGATGCCTTTAATAATGTTTTCCTTGGTGGGGTTAATTTATAAATGCAGCTTGTCGTCTCTGTTCTCACCTAACCCTTCTGGTGGGAGCTTTACATATCAATAAACCTTTCCTGTTCCCTATCTTTTCTTTTTGTGTTAAACCCATAATTTTAAGGTGACTCCATCTGTACTGCTTATAGAGGTGTGTTCTTATGTTGTCAGTGAATTAGGTCATGTTTTGACCAGGAAAAATTAATTTTTTCTCTATTACATTGTTGAATAAGTTAAAATCTCAGTGCAGTCAAATCACACGAAATGTTCCTTTTAGCTTTTGGTATAGCATCTGTGAGGGGTCTTGAAATACCAAACCAGATTGCAGAATGACAATTATAGACTATATGTATTCCTTTGGTTTTACATTTATCTTCGCCCCCTCCCCCCTCTGCAAAACTCAATTAAGAAGCACTTATCTGCCTGTTCCAATTACTTCAGTACTTAAGTGGAGTATACAGCGGATATTTTTCCAGGAGGAATAGTGTATAAGTTTATTAGTGACATCAACAGCATTTTAGAGGAAGAAACATAATACTTCAGAATTTTAAATCTGAGTCTCATTTATGTGTTTAAACCCGTAAGTGTCACTCTCACTGCTGGTTTTAGAACAAAAGAAGACTGAAAAGTCTATGCAACAACAGAAGAGAATTCAGTATAAAAACATTGAGAGAAATGGAAGGAGATACGTTGCAGGATTTATATCTCCATTTCAGTAAGAAATACAAAAGAGAAATCAACCTAGGGTGGATTTGAGATAACAATCCAATATTTGATAAAAAACATTTGCTAAAAGTTATCAAGCCAGATATTTTGCTTCGCATTTTAAAAGTATTTTTTAAAAAGCTAAAGAAGAGATTTATGTAAAAATTAAAAAAGGAAAATTCATTAAAACAAATGAGTGCCTCAATGAATGTTGTATCCCATGCCTCAGAAGTTAGAATTTTTTGTGATCCCACAGTACAGCTATGCATTTCAGCAAGAAAGTTTTGAAAAGAAGAGCTTACCTATGTCACTGATTTCCGTAACTGCATCAGTCACATCTTCACTTGAGAGTCATCAATAGATTAATGTTGTCTGGAGGACTACAGTGCCCTGTAATGACAAGTTATAAATCATAAGAAAAAGGCATCTATCATGTTGAGACAGTAATAGCACTGAATAGCCCAAACTGGGCTCCAGAACATTGTGTTCATCTACCATTTCTACACAGGTATCTACAAGTCGCATACTACTTTTGTATGGTGTATCTATATAACTAAGAAGTGGAAAGTTTTAACCTTGACATTAAATTGCTGTGAGGTTTTTTGGTTTGGTTTGTGTGTGTGGTTTTTGCCTTTTTTTTTTTTTTTATGGGAGCTAAAGGAATAATAATCCAATTAACACATTATAGTTTCCCTAATTATCTAAAATATACTTTTACATGCCATGTCATAATTTCGAGGTCAAATATCTTGAAGTCTTACTGTTATTTTGATGTAAATTCAAAAATCTTCTCCTGACAAGGTAGTATATAAAGGTAATTCCTCACTTTTAATGTCAAGAGACACAAAACATAGTTAGGAGAGGACTGGATTTGAAATAATAATAATGATACTCCAGTTTTACTACTGCAAAAAAATAGCATGAGCCTGGAGAGAAAAAAAGAAAATGGGAATGGATCTCTGCAATGTTTAAAATGATATACAGGACTCAAGTTCTCTTCTTTTTCATTCACATCTCAGACTTCAACATTGGCCTTTGACATTTATGTTAAGTGCTCGAACACTGAGTTGATTAACTGTTCTGGGCTGAAATTCAGAGTTTATCGTCTGTCTCTTACACACATATATGGAAATTCAATTCAGGACTGAAAAAACCTTTCAAGATAAAAGTTTTGTTAGAATTGGCATATTTCAGTAGAAGAATTTGTTTTAGTGGAAATGGATTTTCTTCAATAGGAAAATAGTTTGTCAGAAAATTTATAGCCAGCATTAAAAATGAAGCTTCAACTTCTGATGATCCAAAACCACAAGGCATTCTTCCTAAACTTCAAATCACTGTAATCCCAATTCGGCAAGAACTCTACATTCATGACAAGTGTAAGCAAAGTATATCTTTTTGGATTTCCAGAACAATCACGGGGATACAGACCCCCTTTTGTTGTACTTGTTTGTATTTCGTTGAATGATCAATTCACATTTTCAAATCTCTGCCACTTTTAATTTCTTATTGTCTACTTAGAGGGTTTTAATGTTCTCAGACTAGCCGTTCAAACCCAGGATTACGGAATTGTAGAATATTTTAGGTTGGGAGGCGACCTCTGAAGGTCATCTAGTCCAACTTCAAGTCAGCTCCTTTGAAATTCTTTCAAACTCCATTTATTTTATAGTACAGCACTCTAGAAATTTCATTAATTGTTCACTCACATTGTGCACACTATTTCATCACAAAGCGCACATATTATTTTACTATGTTACAGGTATATTACATCCCAGGATTAAGAGAAAAATGAGATCACCTACTGAAGCACAGAACAGAATATTACAAACCAAGGGACAGAATTATTTTAGTCTTTAAAAGTTGAATCAAAATTATCTTGGGACTGATGAAACACTTGCCAAGTCCAATGAAAATTCTGCAAATAAGTTCTCTTTTTCAAAACAGAGTATGTTTTATCTGTGTTTCCACCAAGTGATTTAGATTGTTGGTTGGCTTGTTGGCTTCCTCTCAATACCTGACTCTCGGTATTAACTATATAGAGAACCTAGGGTTGCTATGCCCTCATATATCCTCAGCACCTTGAATGGATGCCTTTAGTTAGAAAGGATAAACCTGGGCCTTATGTCTTCATGAACACTTGTATTCCTTCTCAGTTTGTAGAATAATAAAGCTGGATACATTTCACATAAGTATTTTTATTTTCTTCCAGATATTTTTACCACTGTAGTTTTGGGATACTCCCAACTCTGAAGATTAAATTTTGCAGTGTATTTTCATGTTATGTAAAGGCTAGTTACTAAACATGTGTGCTTTTATCAAATAAGAGATTAAGTCACCATTCTATTTGAAACAAAAAAATAAAAATTATCAGCTTCCAGAGGAAGTTTTGGAACACTTTGATTAGCAAGATGAAAAGTGAATTTGGGCAATATTAATAAGTGGAATCTACATGTTGTATTGTTTTCCACTGAGTAAAGAGGACATGCACAAAATAAAAACTAGAAAAATTCTAGAAATTATACAACTGGTGTTTCTTCTCCAATGTTCTGACATTTTGGAAAGTAGCTTATTTTCCTTCTTTCCATAATCATTGAAATAACTCTAAACAAACTGCTGTGCATCATATCACTCACTTTAGTAATTTGCAGGCATTTACAACCACTAAAAACAGTGCCACCCACAGAGAAGACTGCTGTTGAATTATGCAAGAGCAAGCCACATATTTCAGCCTGACTGAGGAAAGTAAAAGCCATGTTGGATATTAAGAAAACATATCAGGTTCAGAGGTCTGTAATTAATCTTGTCAGTGCACGAAGCAGGCTAACCTGTGTGCAGGAAAACTGTCTTGGCACATTTCTCCTCTACGAATGCAAAGCCAACCGTAGGCATCTGGGATTTAAATCCATTTAAGTGATGGGGTATAGCGTTGGTCAAGTTCCTGAATATTATACAGCATTCTTAGGAGTATTAGATATTTACATCATCAGTAAATAACACAGGCAAATGCAATGCAGTTTTATTAGCTGGCCTACATCGAATAATACAGATATTTATCGAAGAGAGTTCCATCGTGCTATCAGTGGAAGCAGAGAAATTTGCTCTGCGGTTGATCGCAGTGTGTCTGATTGATGGATAGAAAAGTCAATATAGCACCCATAAATACATTTTTAAAACAACATTGTCCCTGTTTTATACAACCAGTGCAATAGCACTTACTTTTAGAACCTGTTAACACTCAAGATACATGTAGTGAAATCAACTGAAAATAAATTAAAATAGATTAATTTCTTTTATTGACCTTGACAAATGTACAAATGCTATACATGATGATTATTATGATCCTTGTATAAAGAAAAACTATAACCAAGCATGTTGCAATTAACAGGGCTCTCTCCATTGATTACACGGAGGCTTCACTGAGAAGTCCAACAGTAGGTATTTTTTAAGGAAATTGATTGTAGTGATTAAAGAGAACTAAATTTCCCTTTGACGTTTCACAAAAGAATTATTCCCACTGCAAATATGAGCATCTAGCTTAAATTCCTTAATAGGAACAAACTGGTACCTGAAGGGGACCATTCATACTTACGATTCTTTATTGACTTAAGTGGTCTACATCAGAGGGAACCTAAAAGATAAGGTTAGGGAAGGCATCTGATTTTTGGCGACTGAAGGGAGACATGAGACATGCCACCTGTGCTACTTGGGTTGGCATGCAGGGAGCTGTTTGGTTTTAGAAAGCTCTTTCAGTATTAAAAACAAACAAAAAAAAACCCCAAAAGCAAAAAACTGTGTTCACAAAACTGAAGTACCATGATTGTGCATAGCACTGTGGTGTTTCATAGGAAAAAATGAACTGTGCCTCTGTTACGTTGACAAACAGAGATTTGTACTGATTTTTCTACAAAGGTACATTTAAAATTATGCAGTTTCCATGTATCAGTAAGCTTGTTCATTTGTTTGGTTTTTGTCCTAGAGAGGAATAAAATATAAAAAAAAAAAAAAAAAAAAGGAAAGAAAGGGATGATCCTGGAGATAATTAATCTGGACGTCAAGTTTACACAAAAAATCTCCATATTTGGAAATGAACATTCTGCTTCTCACATTCTTTAAAACTTTACATTCTAGTATAAAATAAACTATCACAACGATATGTGGAAATTTAGTCAGACTATAATGCTTTGATTGAGTCTTTTGTCTTCCTTCTGAAATCAACTACAGTTTATAAAGCTTGAAATCATTACCAAAGCTCTAACTTTCACAGTACATCAGGATAACCTGTAATGATATTCTGAACATGGCTGCAAGGTGGACTTCTTAGTGTTGTGTCATTTTTCAGTGTCTCAGCACTTAAAGAATTGATTATCTTAAGACACTCAGCTTCCCACACGAAAAGAGACATGGTACATTTGAGTTTTTACCCATACATGGATCCAGTGAACCAGTAGAAGCATCTATTCAGATACTCGAGAACTGTGCAAAGTAGCAAAGTAATTTTATTGTTTTTTAAATTAGTCACCAAGATGGTAGAATTAGACTTTCCCAGATTTTCCACTGCAATTTCATGCAAAGTTAACATTTGTAACTGATCCTGCTGATAACTGTAGCCTTTGAGCACCTAATAAGTCATCTGCGAAAAAATCAATCTTTTTAGAAAAGTCTCCTATGAGCTCCATCCTTCAGGATTGCCAACCTTGTAGAACAGATTACTTTTAAAATTTCTCCTCCGCTTTCAAAAAACTGAGCATGAACAAGATCTGAAACATGTGTTCTCAGGTGCCAATTTTCCAAGCTCTAAGAGAGATAATATAGTGAAAAGTGAAAAAGATAAGGTAATTACCACTACCTTTTCTTAGCTTTTAGAGCAGGTTATGAAGTGTAATTTACTGCCCGTTCCAATTATTAGAGTGATTCTCTGTTACAGGAAGAAGCCTATGTTTCTTGCATGTACAAATATTTAGATTAGTTTCATGATTTTTGGAAGCAATGATACACTTCATAAGCAATGATACATTTCTACATTAAGATCAGAACTGAACCTTGAGTTGGTTCTCTTGCTTGCTCCCAGTGATTTCGGTGGGACTGCAACTTCAGTTCCCTTGACACATTGGTCTGGCAACGTGCTCAGTAAAAGCGAAGGAACACAAGCAAGAAAAATCTCAGTTTTTTTTAATCAGATACTTTGAGTTCTCATAAAGTGGGACCAGAGCATTCTGGACTGGAAAAGGGTGAAGAGAAGAAGGAGATGGGATCGTTAGGGAACAACCCAGATCCCATGTTCGAAGTGAGGAGGATGTAGTAAAGCTTTTGTTCGTTAAACCCATCAGTTTGCCAATCACTCCTGCGCATAGTCGTGCTCTCGAGTTTAAAAGGGAAAACCTGCATATAGAAAGTCACCCAAGTATTAAAGTGATGTCAGAGACCCCACACTTGTATGAGCCCTAAGCTGCCCAAAAGTCTTATTAAAAACTCTCCAAGCCTTGAAAACACTTTTTTATTTTGTGGGAAAGGAAAGATTTTAATGGCCCAATTTCTTGCTTCCACAAACATGTTTAATAGCTTCTGAGTTTCTAACCCAGGAAAAATATACTTAATGACCTAAGACAGCAATTTAAATAACACTTTTAAACTTTAGCCTGCTCTGTAATGTTTCTTAGTAATTTAATTGAAGCCTTTGTACCTCATTAATTATTAAATGAATGTGTTTTCCTTACAACTTGGGAGTCTTACTGACCCAGTCTACACGGTATCTAAAAGTTGCAGCTACCTTGCACATAGTAATAAAAAGAAGTTATGAAGCGCAGAGCTGACTAGTTATTTTAAAGTACAAGCATTTCCAGGTGAGAATGCGTGGTCACCTTTGGTCATCAAGGGGCTCCAATAGCATGGACAGAGTGAGTCTTGATTTAAAGAACTGCAGTTCTCGTACCAGTGCATGAAATAGACCCTTAGCACAGGCAAGAGAAAAAGCTAAATATGTTTTCAGAGTAAAAATTCAAAGCTAAATATATGAAACAAATTAATTTCTGAGGCTGACAATGGTCCTTTGCATTGTATTCACTGCAGTGCAGGCGTATTGCAGAGATGGGCCCCACAGCCCCCAAATGTAGGGCTAACTTTTGTACAGAATAACTGCAAAAGGGATATAGGCACAGTTCAGTAGAGCTGTACTATATTGTTGCAGAGATAATCTGTTTCTCTGCTCAGTGCTATAGTTTTGAGCACTTTCCTTGAAACTGGGTAAACTGCTGAAACAAAATTGTACAACCAGCTCTTTAGATTTCAATTTTTTCATTTACATGATGTGTTTTTTCTAGTAAACCAATAACTGAGGAAACAAGAAAATCTCTACAGGTAACATTCTCCACAGTTTTACCACTTACTCATGTGAATGACTGGCTGTTTTAGATACAAGGTTGCTGGGAAAAGAGAATAAAAGAGAAGCCGGAGATAAGAGGACATGGTTTCTTTATCATCTTCCAATGTCCTGGTGCAGCTATGCTAGTTTAGAGACACATAAAATTTGGAGTCTCACACCTCTACACGAATTGTATACTCAGCAGAGTGTTATATACAACCTATCCCTTTTTTTTTTTTTCTTTAGAAATAATTCTTTAGCCAAAAATGAAGGATAAAGATTGTAGGAAACATGTAGAAAAAAAAAAAAATAAATTATGTGTTATGCCATGATGTCGTCTCCTGGCAACTGATCTACCTGCTCACAATGTCTCATTTAGCAAAATAGGCTATATCATATCAAAAAAATCCCCCTGGGAATCAAAAAGACAGAAAAAATTCCCAATTTCCTAAACAGTGCTTACCTAATATTATATTTCCTTTTCATAACAGACTTAGGAATTCCCAAGCAACTGTATAGAGCTTTGCCTAAGGGACCTGAACTAACTTTTATACTTTACTATTATCCTAAGCACCCTGTGAGATCACCTCTCTGTTCTGCCAGGCACTGAACAAATGCACAGGTGGAGATATTTCCTGACCCAGAAACCATATACTCCAAATAGGGGGAGAAATAAAAGCATTAATACATAATATTAAGATTATTGCCTGTTGTGGTTTAATCCCAGACGTCAGCTAGGACCACGCAGCCACTCGTTCAATTCTCCCCCTTTTCGCCTGAAGGGTAGAGAAAAGAGGGAGAAAAGGAGGGAAAAGGAAAAAAAATATTGTGGGTTGAGATAAAGACAGTTTAATAGAAAAATAATGGAAAAGGAAAAAATATTAATATTAATAATAATAATAATGGTAAAAGAATATACAAGATAAAGTAATACAACACAAGTCACTCTCACCACCCAGTGAATTGGTTGCCCAAACCATCCTGAGCAACGATTGATGATTCCAGTCCCCCTGCAATCCCCTTTTATATACTGAGCATGACGTCTATGGTACGGACTATTCCGTCGACCAGCTCATTCCTTTTATGCTCCCTCTCAGCTTCTATGGGAAGCTGAAAAAGTCCTTGACTAATATAACCATCACCTGTCAACAACTAAAACAATATGCGTTATCGATATTCTTTTCATACCAAATCTAAAACACAGCAGTCACTAGAAAGAAAATTAACTCTATCCCAGCTGAAACCAGGACATTGCCATATAGTAACTCAGCTGTGGAACTGGAATGAAAAAAACAGTCATATCAGGTCAGACTAAAAGACATATATCCTAATAAGACATGTAATAAAGGACATATACTAAAACACAGTCTAAACTAGTGCAACTATCCAGCAATAGTTCTCTACACACAGTCATCCAGCCTCCTGTATATCAAGGACTTCCTGAGCCACAGGTGTTGTCTTTGTGTTTAATAGCCCTGGATTAAGTTTTTCTTCAATAATTTAGTCCAAATGAATTATTTTAAAGTCTATGTAACCTTTAGAAATGCGTGTTCCCAATACCTGAATGAGCACTACATAAGCTAGGCATATAAGCCATGTAAGCACATCCACTGCTGTAGACATGAGTGCTATATCATCCTAGGATTTCGGCACCTTAAAGACTGAGGAACAAGACTCTGCCTGCTGGGAACTGATGATTTTTCCTTTCCCTCAAGTGTCTGAATTCCTCATCGCTACGTTATGCAAAGCACCTCCTTCGTAGTACTTGATGTGGTGATTCAGTCAAGGATCACACTTTTAGTGTAGCTGGTGTTGAACCTTTTGATATTTAAGGAGTATCTGGAATACTTCCCAGTCTATACATCTGCCCATCTAATTTAGATTTCGGCAAATAAGGTTTCACTGGGATGCTACAAGGATGATTAAGAGCCTTAGTACCAATACTACACCACTTTCACTCTCTGTCAAACTACCATGGGCCGTACTTTAAAGAAAATCGGGCAGATGGCTGGATGGTCAACAAATATGCGACAAAATACTTCTTCTAGATATTTGCAGTTTAACATGTGCTAGTGTTTATCCATCTGTAGAACAAGCCACCTGCCAGTTGTTTGAGTGATATGACTGGCTAAGCATTGCTAAGCACTCTGTAATAACAACAGCAATAATAGGGCTAAAAAAAAAGAAAAAAGTTGCATGCAAGGTATGCACACTGATGGCTTTTGCAGACAAAAAGTGCAAATTAAGACTCAGAAGAAAGCAATCTTATGTTGCCAAAATATTTATCCATGGCATGCATTATCTGTACAATTCAGAAACACGTACACCGCTACTACATTAGACAATTTGCTGACAAGACGTAGAAAAGGCTATAACACTATAGCGTCTGTGCGCTTTCTTGGTTACTATGCTGAGGCAGAAGTGCATGCACACATTTTCAAAACTAGTTATATAGCTGATTGTCAGCAATTCATTCTCTAGCATTTCTGCCGCATATCCTTCATTCAATTAACCCCAGAGCCATCAACACTTGGAGGCAAATGCGAAAATAAAATCTTTGCAGCATGCAATGGAAGCAGACATCATTTAGTAATACATGTGTCTAGGGTAGTAATGATACCTCAGTAGAAAGATCAACGGGACTCAAATCATAAATGGACTTGTGACGTTAGGTAATTCTCCTCGTTCTATTACAGATTAGGTGCCTGTACAGGGCTTTAAAAATCCTCCCAGTTCCTGTTTTGGAGAGAATTCAGCAAATTCTCTGCATGGTCTGTTTGAATGTACTTTGAAACTTTCAATACATTTCTATTCATATTAATAAAATTCTGTATCTGCATTCATAAAAGCATTTTTATTTCTGGTAATTTTTCCTCAACCTTTCAGTGCTATCAGTGATATTGCTGGATCCCAGGTGTCATGCAATACCTAAGTGATGTCTAAATGAGGAAATGGAGAAGATGGTGTGTGGTGGCACTAACAGGTTACTTTTCAAGGGTAAGCAAGGTATACTAGCCCGAGTAGATAAAGCACTGAGATCCTAGCTAGTTTCCATGTCCTTCTTGGGATGCTACGTCCCATAGCATGATCTAAGATCACTTGTGCTAGAGTACACAAAAATTAAATATTCTTTTGTACAGGCATTTTTGGCACTCACAGCGTATGCAAATATTAACGGCCTAATGCTCAGTGACAGACTTCTCCCTGTTCCTTTTCAGATTAAACTGAAGATAAAACGAACACTGCCCAACTCCATCTACTCTTTCTTTAGAATAAGGAAGGTTGCAAACAGAAAAATGCCTGAGAGACGTGTATTGCTGAAAGATGAATTCTTCCATAGTAGTCTGCAAAACAGATGTTAGAGGTTCTCCAGCGACATCAAATCAAGCGCAGTGCATTCAGGTTCACTTGGATCTGCATTCCCATATTCTTTGTTTGATACAGATGCCCTGTGCCAAGAATGCAAACTGTTCATCTGCCAAAAGCAGGCACCCACAACACATTCAAATGAAATCTTCAGAAGAACGGGAAAAACAAAAAGTTATGTCCAGGCATACAGAAGCCTCTTTATTATCATAAGCTCTGCCCACTCCTGCAAAGACCCTTCTTAGCTATATATCTTTACCAATAGTTTCCTTTCTAAACCCTATTATATATTATTCATTACTAGACTCAAAGTCCCCAGTCAGGATGTTATTATGTTTTAGAACTATGCTGATGATTTTCCTCAACTCTCTGAATTGAGAGGTACAGGGGGAAAAGACTTGATTGCATTGCCAAGTTTATTGCGGTGTAGAGAGTTGTGAGGCACGGAAAGGATACAGCCGCTTTATTTCTTTTCCTGACATTTTTGGACCTTTCCTGCCAAAATGTGAGAGGAGGATTATGCAGCTGCTAGAGCTCCCCAGTCAGAGGGAGGGCTCTCTGCATTTTCATTCTGCACATCCCTGTTAGCAGATGCTTGGCTTGGTACATTTTATGCTATGCAGATCAAACCACAACAGACAGGTCTTGAATTGAATTACCAGTTTTGCAGCTCCACGGGAGAGGTCTTTGGTTACTAGCAATTTCCATATTTGTTAGCTCTACCCAGTCATAACAAACTCCTCCAAATAAAGAGAGGATTACCCAATATTGATCTGTTGCCTGCCAAACTCTAGCCCAGGTCAAACTGAAATAGTGGAGATGTAATCCTCTGAAATGGGGGTCTTAAAATGAATTTGCAATAATAGTAGTTTGCTAAAGTAGTATTATACTTGCACTGGAAACAGAGCAACAATCTGAAAAATTAGCATAAAAAAATGAATTCTTGTACAGCGCAGGAACACAGTGGTCAAGGGCTGAAAACATACACACTTTCAATTTTTGCATTAAAGATGCTGAGACAAACTTTCAGTTTTTGCAAGGTCTTGCTCAACTCAAAGAAATTAATATTCAAGTGAGATTCTTCAATGTAACTACCTCATGCATAATGAACATGAATGAACCTCAATGAATATCTGAATTTTACTTTACTATCATTGCCTGCTGCTTCAACAAAAGGAATTTAATTTGCATTGAGGATGGGTGTCCTTTGCCTGGGCTGGTGCTGGACTTTGTGGATCCTAGGGTGGCTCTTATGTCTGGTCTGAAATCACAACTTTATACATATAAAATGACTACCTCCCTGTCTGCAAGACATGAACAAAATGTCATTGTGCTCTGAAGTTCGTTTAAGTCTAGGAATGTGTGAGGTCTGAGAGCTGCAAATACAACGAACTGAAAATTCACACGAAGGAAAGACTGTTGAGAGTGAAAGGTGAGGAACAGGACCGCATTCACCAACACAGTATATCCACCTGTACAGCGTCTGGGACAGGTTAGACCTTCCTCATGCTGTATGAGCCCAAACAGAGCATTTCCTGTAACGAAAATTGTGCCTGTCTCCTCTGGGGGAGTTTCCAAAGTAAGCTATTCCACAAATGAGCTTTAGGGATCTAGGCAAGAAACACTTATTACACCTTATGGACTTCTTTCTACAAGTTGCAGTCGTGTTGTTTGTGTTGAAATATGAGTTTGGGAAAAAAGAAATAAGCAAACAACAAACAAGCAAACAAAAAAGCTCAATCTTCTTTCCCCCAAATATTTAAGGTTAGAAAAAAAAAAAATAAATTCCAATGACAATGTTTATGAGGAACGAAGAAGAGACAAGACTCAGAAAGATTACCGAGACTTGAAGTATCTATTTTGTTTTTGCAATAAACTTGGCAAACTTCATTGCAAAAGTACAGTAAAAGGCACAGCTACTTAGTTCTCAGTACATTTTTAGGAACAGATAACATCAAAGGCACAAAAAAAAAAAAAGAAAGCACAGTGGAAAAGAAGATCTTTTGAGCCAGAAGGAGCAGTAGTATGGCTCCTTCACCAGTACAGGAGGACCCTCTGAACAATGAACTGGTGACAATAAAGTAGCAACTAATAAGGAAGCACATGCAAGGAGATGGAGTTTAGTTTAATTTGGGGAAACAGGAAGATTACCATGATAGTGGCTGCAGCTTTTGCATTAGGTGTTTTAAAGCAGACTGTGTTGCCGGGATGGGAAGCATGGAGACGCATAAGTGAACCAGGAAGAAAGAGATGCAGATTTTTTTCATATGTCTAAAGACACTCTGAGGGCCAACACCAACAGTAACAATAAATCCAATTTATATTATGGAAAAGCCAATGATAGATGAAAGTTATTAGGAAAAGGCTGTCTGGTGAAATCACGATGGATATGGGTAACCGAGTCTGTCCGTTTGGGGCCTTAGTGGATAAATCTGTATACCTAAATCAAAAAAAAACAAGGGCAGAGGCTCTGTAATGTTTCAATATCATCAGCACCATCAGGTTGTTAATATAGTTCCTGCAGATTTAGCCCAAGATGAATACTAGTCTTCCAAACAGTGTCTGGGGATGGTGTGAGGCTGTCCCAGGCCAGGGATGTTCAGAGATGTCCAACAGAGCCAACAGAGGTGCCACCCCCAGTAGAGATTCCCCAGAAGCTGGCCTTGGACACACAGTCCCCTAAAGACACCTACACACACACACACTCTTAGATGAGTGTTGCGCCCAGACAATGTTCATACTCCTGTTACCTAATGCAGTGCAATTTGTAAAATAAATGTGAAAAGGATATGTTTTGTTCATATATCAACAAACAGAATCAGACTTCAAGTCATAAACATCAGCTACGGGGTGGGGGGAAGCAGATAATGTAAGTATGAGTGTCTGAATTCATTTCAGACTCAGAGAGCTGCTATTAATGTTCTTCAAGAAACTAAAGTATTTAAGATAATGAAAAACATATTGCAAACGTTGCTAGTTTCGTTTGTTTACTGCTTTCACAAACTACTCCAAAGAACTTGTTAATGGAAACTAATTGGAACAGGTTCCGTGTCCATGTCCAGTTTCTTCTATAATTACTGAAGTCACTGAATTGGCATGAAACAGCTCCTATTTAATCTGTCTGATTAAAAAGGGCACTTTCTCTTGCTGTACTCATTGGAGTGGAAATGAATTGTTCGCTGTCATGCACCAGGCTGTTCCCTTCATTTGATAAACCAAAGGATTAGGCAAATTTAGTCAAGGAGTCTCGAGGACTTTTCCCTCCCTCTATTCCCTTCATATCATGAGGTGAAACACTGTACTGATTATGAGACCTCCTTTTAATTTTTTGATTACATGAATTAATTGGGCTGTCAGACTGGACTGAATTTATCCCAGTCAATTCTTCAGTAAATTATTTTCACATAAGTATGTTCCTTATCTGAAAGGAGGATGCAAATTTCTTTGTCTTAATGAAAAGCTCGATATAGAATGCAAGAAAGTGTTTCATTCACTGATATCCCTTCTTTCATGATTAAAATGAAAGGTGTGGGGCTGAAGAGCCCTGGTCTGCTACTGTCTCACAAATTATCTAAATATTATCAACTGTGTGAAGTGGGAGGAAACCACTGGGTTTATTTGGCAGTGCACTATACCAATACCAATGGTATTGGCTGCAAAAGTGGGAGGCAGCATGGAGAGGTCAGGCCTGGAAAAGTTGTGGGGTTATCATCTGGGCAATTCAGAAAATCTACAACACGCTGAACAAGCAAACTCGGTCTTCAGGTGTGCTATAAACACAAAGGCCATGTGTCGCGAAGCACTTGGGGGAAGAAAAACCTTTCACATAAAGCTCTGTAGCTGTATGTACCAGAAACGTCATAACAAACCTATTATTTCTAATACCTGTGCACTTTTGGGATGCTCTTGGGACTCTGAAGTCTTCTGCAGCCAACTAGTCTCTGCGTCCTCACAGCTCCACCCTGTACCATCCTCCCACCTCCTACACTATATTTCTACATTGGAAACAAAAACCGCAAGGCTGAGGCTGCACAGCAGCTTTCAGCGCGACTCAAAACCTAGGAGAAGAACGTACAAAAAGGCCAAAATCGCTACCATCACCATGAGTGGGTAAATGCATGGCATCACATCACAGTGGTCACTGCTGGTGCACATCACCTCTGAAATATGAAATAGGTGATTAGGCAGTGCTGAGAAAAAAAGAAGAAAGAAAAAAATGTCACCTTTTTTTTCCCTGCAAAGACCAAAGAAAAAAGGGTGGTCAGAATAGCAAAACTACAAGAGTTTCAACCAACTTCAGGTCTCACAAAAAGAAATAACCTTTTATTTTTTTTTTGCTTGTTTGTTTGCTTTTCCCCACTAAAGATCCAAAAAAGATCTCCCTGTTGGTAAATTAATAGGTGTTTTTTTTCTAGGAAACAGACACAAACTACCTTTTCTGGAATGGAAAAGGTCCCCCTCATTTTTTCCACTTTCCAAAAAAGAAGTCAGTCATGACTTCCATGCCTAAAAATCATAGCAATTGCAGGTCCAAGAGGCATGGGCACTTAGAGAAGCAGCTAGAAGTCCACACAAAGGAAGCATAATGTAATTTTTAGAGGTGAGTCGCCGGCTGCAGAGGTGCGGGACCTACCAGTTAACATGCCAAGTATGAATTAGAAAGGAGTTAATGTTATTTTGTGGCAGAATGCCTTAGCCTCAGCATGATTTGATAAAACACTTGCTCCCCTTAAAATAAAAGGCCTTATCTTAACTTTAAAGACTCAATTTACTTCAGTGTGTCAAATGTACTTAGAATATCACCTCTCCTCTTTCAAGCAGCTTATCAGCATCCCAGACACCGACTCCTGGAGACAAAGAAGTCTGTGATATTCAAGCTGACTCTTTTCTGAACAGGACTAAAACTCAAGCTTTCTAGGAACTGAGGGTGCTTTTGTTTCCTTGGAGATAGAGTGACCACCAGACCACTGAGCTGAGCTCCTGTGACCCCAATCTAAACAGCTGTCACGCTTCCCAGCAAAAAGAGGCTGGAAGCAGAGACACAGATGTAGTAAAGCAACCCCATTCTCTTCCAAACGCTCGTGATATTTTTCATCCCTTTGCAAGAAATTTGGTCAAAAAACGCTCTGATGCTTTGTGTTTTGCTCTGCATTATTAGAGAATAACTTGATTGCACACACAAAGCCTGACAATCAGGGACTGTGTTGTTAGATTTTTTTGGCTACAGTTATCCAGCTTTCATTCCCTTGGGAAGCCATCTCAAGCATGATCATGCTCCTCCTTGCAAATTTTTTTGCATAAACGCATCTTCCATGACTTCAGCCAATCACAATTTATTTGTAGGGTTGTATTAAAAAGAGAGGACCTTATCTCTTATATTCTCCCCAGAAATGGCTTTTCCCCTTTCCCTAAAAGTATAAACAGAAGCTAGATGGTAACAAGTTTTCCTGTTCAATATTTGGAGGAACCAATTCTGCGATGTATCAATTGCCGGTGAGGTTCTTTCTGAGAGTGCCGTTAATAGTTTTCTGTCCCTGTCCTTGTTTCTCCCCATCCTGCCAAATTCTTTCATGAACGATTCTTTTCCTATTTATGCTCTTCGGATCCCTAAGGAAATAGGGAGCAGAACTCCAACAGCTTGTTGGGCCATTCATGACGGTCATGCTTAGTATTTCCTGCTGGCTGTTTGTGATGCTTAGTATTTCCCGCTGATGTGAGATGTAACAGCCGCAGATTTTAAATGATTTGGATACTTCTATTCCAAATCAGGCAGAAGAAGGGAATGCTCATGGCTCTTAAACCCCCCAAAGGAAACCATGCCTTGATGCAATCACAAACCAAACTTTGCACCATTAGCAGCAAGCTGTGAAATTTTATATCTTAAAGTGCACTGGTATTATCTTATTCCTTAGTTGCAGGAGTGTTTTTTCCTAATAGGACCTTCCCTGCATACTCTTGAGGGCAATAAATCTGCGTGAGTTTTTTGGTAAATAAGCCAGTGGTCTGCAGTTGTGTTGCACTAAATCTCTCTTGCATTTTTCATCTGTTCTTAGGGCAAATTTGTCTCTTAGACCTTCTGTAACTCCAACAAAATCAATTGGACCACCTGATGAGCAATTCAGAGCTGAATTCAAACCTCTGAGACACAAGTGATCCCTAACTAATTAACCTACAAACGTTCTTGTGCATTGACAATTTGCCAAGGTATAGTCTGTACTGAAGATACAAATCCATCAACATTTATGAAGTTTTCTTTTGGTTAAAACTGTATTCTCAGGTACAAGCCTTCTCCCAGAATCAGTGCTGAATCAAACCAGTGTCCACCCCTGAAAAGCAAGGATTTGCCCCATGGAACATCCGATGACAGAATAGCAACTTACAAGGCAGTTAATAAACACAACCGTTGAGGCTTTATTTTCCTTGCCATGGTTCATAATATTTAATAATGGCAAATCTGAGAGGATTACTATTCTGAAAATAGCACTTAACACTTATCAGGAGGGGTTCTGTGTTCACAACATTGCAATGCCTTACAGTATAAGCTTGAACAACTTTGATCCCTACCACTCCTAAAAAATTGCTATAAACTTTGACAGCAGACCTTCCTTATCTCTGCACATTCACAGTATTTAACAATAAGGCAGTGAAGATTAATATATATCCCTAGACTCATCTGTTTAACGCTGACACCACCAGCAAAACCAGTGAAACCCCATGAGCAACATCAACGTTTTGAGGAGGGGTCACTGAGAGCATCAGTCAAAGGCAACGCCGCTGCAGGAAGCATTTTCACAGGCAAAACCTGATTCTGAAAAAGGATCCCCTTTTCAGCCTTACGGCCTGAGATTTGTATAGGTGTTTAAAAGGTAGAGGAGGGGAAACGGAAGCTGCACTTTCAAAATGATAAAGTTAGACATTTATTATGGCACATAGTATGAGGCAACAGGCACTTTCTTAGTAAAATGGTTTTCAATGACTGCTCTTTTGAAATGGTGTGGAAAAAACAGCTTTAAAACCTAAGTTTTTTTATAATATTGATAATTCTTCTTCGTATAAAGACCTCACTTCTTTTAAAGTGCTACTTTCTTGGTCTTCAACACGAAAACCACTTCTGAGTACTACTCACTACAGCCCTTTGAGCAATTCCCTTCAACAGGAGCCCAGTTCCAGTTTCCAGCATTCCCATTCAGATCCATCACTCACTTTTTTCAGTTTTTACTCTGCTGTTCAAAACAGAATTATTATATTTTAATGGGCAGAGATGAGGCAACATTTGCAGCTGTTAAATATCCTGTAAGTACTCAGTATGCAAATTGAACACCAGTAACCTATGTTCTTGGTATATTTAATTTCTCAAGTTGTCTTTGGGTATGAACAATGCAAAATGATTCCTCTTTTCTTATTCAGCAACACTGAACAAGATTTCATCATCTGGAAATTCAAAACTTTTAAACATTTGAGAAATCTAATAAATTTGTATCCATTTTTTCTTTAACTTCATTTTGTATTTTCCTCATAAAAAAAACGATTTACTGAAAGTCCTCCCAATTCTCAGATGTGACTTTTTATTTATTTAATTGGCAGGTGAGCAAAAAAAGCCATTTTGATTTAGACTCTGATTTGACACACACCCTGTGTCATACCTGATGTCAAATCAGTCTAAAAATCCTAAGCTTTTCCTTTTCCTAAGGAAAACTATGAACAGTAAGAATAGAGGAAATATGAAGCTATTCCAATACCAACATAATGCTATGCTTCAGAGCTTGTCCAGCTGTTCTTGTCTAGACTTAACAATGGGTCAGAATAGAGAACAAAGGAATGTAATTTTTGTTTAAAAATATCATTTTTAAAACTGATAACTGCTTCAGCAAGGCCTGAAGCTTTGTAATTTTAGACCTCAGTTTGTATAACTGAAACCAGTCTGAATTTTGGTACTACCTGAAAACAATAGATTAAAATGATTTCATCATCTCTTTATCATTTCACTGATAAACAATAAAATGGGGTTTCGTATCGTTGATCTACATTTTTCTTCCACGCCTAACCTTGAAGTGATCTCCCTGTATACGAATTGATTAGTGCATCTTTATCCCAGGTTTTCTGGTGCAGCACTCCCACTAAAGCCAAATGTAGCCATTTTAAATATTTATACAAATTGCACTGTGAATTAACATGTTTTGCCCCTAGACTTGAAAAGGGGGAGCTGAGAAAAGAAAAAGAAAGCAAACAATAATAATCAGAAGACTGTTAATACAGTTTTACAAGAGTATTAAATTCAAATAAAATATTTACAGAGGATAAGCAATGCATTTGGTACACTACGCAATTTACATTACAAGTAGAAGCAACTAATCTTCCACACATTCTGGTTTATAATAGCGAAGCATGAACACCGCAATGGAAGGGAACAGAGTTTTCATTATGAAACTATTTAAAAATAAATGTGTGAATATAAGTGATCTATTTGTATCCAAGCTCCAGTAGATCTAAAATGAAAGCCAAAAAAGCAAGATGGTGTTGAACAATATTGCTTTCAAGAACTGATTTATGTCGGGTTTTGGTACTAGAGCTATTCCCAGCTTATGAGTCCTGCATAACAACAACAACAATCTCAAACTAACAACAATGAAGATTTCTGCTTACTTAAATGGCTACTTACTTAATTTTCTTTTTAACAGTGTTGCTGATACCAATTAAACACAAGTGCACATTAACTGCTATATAGATGCTATTACTTTTTCTTTTCCAATTGGTAGCTCAAGAAAAATAGCCAGGCTGCTGTTGTAAAGATTACTGTGAGTACATGCTTTTTCAGCTTGCTGACAATTTGGAGCAAGTGAGAATAAAATTATTTCAGTTGGCGTAAACATACGGTAAATTGATATACCTATTTTTACCAAACACCAAATTTAAAAAGAAAGCATCTCCCAAATACCAATACATTTTTGAGTGAAGACAATTTCTATTTGACCTGAGAAATGTCGATTTTAAGCAATCCTCAATTTAGGGGAAAAAAATTTTAAAAAAAAGAAAATTCTGAAAAAATAGACTTTCTAGAACAAAAGGAACACCGTTTCAAGTACAAAAATAGACATGCCCAAGCAATGATGCAAATGCCCAAGCAGTGATGCAGTGTTGCAAAGCATTCTATGCTTCTGTGATTTTATTGGTGTAAATTCAAGAGAAATACGGATTTACACCAATTAAATCACAGAATCATAGAATGCTTTGTGTTGGAAAGGACTTTTAAAGATCATTTAGTCCGAACTCCCTTGCTATCGACGGGGACATTTTTCACTAGATCATATAAAGTCATAATAAAATTAAGAGGAAATTAAAAATATTTTTAGAAATCAACAAATCCTTATTTTTCAATGAAATTTCACAGCAAAGTATATCTCCAGCTCCAGCTACAAACATATATGTACACTAAGTGACTGCACAGGATATACATATATTTATGTATGTAACATACATATGCATGTACCTACACACACATATATTTTACATCTATTTTACACATACAATTAATACATATATTGATACTATAAGTTTCTGCTATGTTATAAATGTTATACAATCTCTGTTCCTACATCGAGAAATGCTCCTTTTAGTTTTTCTCTTTCTTGAGTGAAGAGAGCAGTCGACCTGGCTTTCACTGCCGCTTTTACAAAATAAGGGGCCAGGACCCCACAGTTAAGAACACTTTCTCTGCCAAGTTAATTCTTTCTGCTCAATGGGATTATCCCAAGCAATTTCCCTTTTGAGTGTTTCTGCAATAGGGCAGGGTAATTGTGCTGTTGATGACACAGTGTAAAGTTTTAATATTTTCTTTAGTCGATCCAGATTCAAACTGCTGGAAGCTACCCAGGCTCTCAGCAGATTCACTGCTTTGCTATTGTTTAAGCCTACAGTCATTTCACTGAAAGACTGTTCTTGTACGGCATTGACCCAGCTATATCTGAAGATCTTCACAATCACACCGTGAGCCTCTAACATTTGAGCTAACGACCGCATTCCAAATATGGCCTTGGCTCAAAAGACACCCCAAAGTGGACAACAGTGGCATTTTTCTTACATTATAGTAAGTTATTCTTTCATTCGGGCCAGCTTATACTAATTGTCCTAGCCTTGATTTAAACTTATCTCCCTCAAATATCTGCAGAAGACGATCAAAATCAGTAATTCCCTATTTCAGCCAATGTTTTCTATTTTTTTTTTTTTCTAAATGCCAAAGCTTCTAGATCTTTAATAAACATTTCCAATTTGAACTCTTTGCCAGCATGGCTAGTAAAGCTGGTCAGAAAGGGAGCTTTATAGGCTCTCACTTCAATGGTTTCCCATTGATCAACCATCAATGGTTTCTACTCAGTGGAAAAGTAAGAGTCTTTATGAGAAAAAAGCAACAGGAAAATTTTCACTTTTTTTTGGGTCTGAAATATCACTTCTCATAGAAAAAAAACATTTCCCTTAGCCAGAACTGGCTGTTCTTTTCCAAGTATGTATTATTCAAGTTTTGTGCGCTAAACTCTACACAGCTCTGTGAATAAAAAAACCTACTGGGAAGACCCTGCTCCACAATGTCCCTAGCACCATCAAACCAGCACGTTTTCCAATCCATCCATAGTCAGGGGTACTTTTCCACTCTATGATTTGTCCTTTATGGAGATGGAGTTACAGCAAACGCTTTCTTGAAAGGGTTTTTTTCCCCAGTACATATATAAGTGCCTAACATTTACCGCCAATTAAAATAATAAACAAACAGCATAAACTATATGAATTAGAAAAGGGTATAATTGCCCTTTTCAGTCATATAAATGAGTGGTTGTCTTGCTACAGGGAAGAGATAAACTAGACAGGAAGAGGCAAACTAGACTGGAATTCATTTTCACCTCCCATGGTGAAATCTCTTATTGTTGTTTTTCTGTGCTACAATGGGGGAATACAAAACCTAAGTCACAACAAAGCAATAACGCCGCATTGATGTGTTCCCAGAATTGAAGCCATAGGCAAGCGACACCACTTACTGCCGGGCCCCAATTCAAGTCTCCTTACAGCCCTCTGGGCATTGCCAGACTAAATAGCTTTGAAAAGGGGAACAGCACATTAGCAGCCCCTCTGAGACAATCTAAGTAGAGTTACTGCATAAAAACCCCAGTTTAAATTATGTTAATAGAGCTGCAAGCTGCAAAGAAATTATTTATCAGAACTAGCGCAAGACCCTAGAGTTTATGCATTTTTTACATCAGACTTCCATTCCCTCGCTGCAGTCCTGGGTCTCTCCAAAAAAACCTTTATATGCCATCGGCAAAGGGGAATCTGTCATTTATGTCATCTGTGCTTTGACCAGATGTGGTCCTTAATGCCATTCATGCCAGGGCTTCTCTGAGTCTGTTCTCTAGAGTGCACTCCAGACCACTCTTTGTGCCCCAGAGTGCACCAAACCCTTCAGTGCAAACCCAGCAGGGCCATGACATTGTATGAATGGTGCGTGGCAGATGGCACATACCACATCTGTCCTCTCTGCTGAAACATGCGAGGTAAAGTGCTTCAAAGGAATTGCTGCAGTTGCCTAGAGTAAGTCAGAAAGATATTTCTTAAATATTTGGGAACAAGGACTACCTTTTTACTGCGTGTTAATAATTAAGAACTTGACCTTGGAGTACCAGCTACGGTATGAAATGACAATTGGCCAAGCCCAGGCTTCTCCTAGTGAATGTATATGTATCAGGAGCCTTCATGGATCAGGCAAACAAATGAATAAACCCAAGAACAGAGTGAGGAAGGGGAAAAGATGTATAAAGTATTTGAAGTGACCCCAGAAAGGTTAATTGGTTTGGTTCTAGGACAACTATGTACCAGTCACACTGATTATGAGAATGTTCACCAGAGGATGCTTCTGCTGGCAAAAACCTGTGCTTTAAGGAAAGAAAATCAGATTGTCTCCAGCCCCAATTTCATCCTCTCTGATTTCATAGTGCACTCAACTGCTTGAAGGAGGGAGAATTGCTCAACAGAATGCCATGTGAGATGAGTGAATGGCATTGCTACAATGGGAAGAGGTTTGCATTCAAAATTTCATCAAGAGACACCGAGGCGAGGCAGGACCTGATTCCTGTCTCGCTAACACCAGCTCAAATCAGCAGGAAGCCAATGAAACCAACAGACAATCAAAAGCGACGGGGTTAGACCCACGCTAAAGGTGTGGGAAAATCAGCAGGAAGAGAGAAGGGCTCAACATAGCTGTATGTACATTTAAACTCGCAATTTGTGAAAATACCAAGCATGAGAAAAATCAAAGGTAATCTCGGATTATAAATGGGTCCATTTAGTTTTGACATTAAAAGGTGGGTGTCATCTTCCTGGCTTTTAGGTCTCTAATAATTTCATTCTGCTTTTCCATAATTCATAGCCTTTCACAGTTTATTGAATCCTTCAAGACTACTCACCCTTTCTTTTTCATCTTTTTATTTTAGTTCCAAAATTTGTGTGTGCGTACATGCTTAGGAAGAAATGTAAAAGAGCTATTTAGCATTTGAAGGAGTGCTGCAAACAGTTATTTCAAGCCTTTTGTTCTAAAATAAAATAAAAAAGCCAAGGGAGGTGATTTTTCAAATTTGTTTCAGAAGAGTTTTTTATCGCTCAGGTTTAAGAGAAGGAATTTTCCCCTGGCATAAGCCATCATCAATCTATGGTGCTGCTCTAATTTACACCACCTGAGGATTGAAAGTGACATAAAGTGAGCAACTAAAAAGAAAGAGACCACACGTGACAAACACCTGTCACATCGCTTAATACAGTGTTGTTCAAGGAATGAGCTGACAAGAATTGGTGTAGTGCCAAAAAACAGAGCAGGAGAAAAACTTCATAATTTACTGGAAGTTTTCCTAACTCCTACAATTACTTTGAAAATGCAGTAAATAGAAATACAGAAATACATGTTAATATTAGCAGAAATTGGCTGGACAGTTTTATCATTTCTTTGAAGATGAGCTGCTGCAGGTGAGTTTGCAGAATGGCTTCTGCAATTTTATGCAGCCCAAAGTTCTCTTGTAGGATCTTTCTCATGGATAACTTGTAGTTTCTTCTATTGACTCAGAGAGTAAAGAGACTCTGCAAACCCAGGTGTCGGATACAACGAGAAGATGATGACAGTGCACACACGCAATGGCATGCAGAAGAGGAGTCACACATGCAAAACTCAAATTCTTTTCAGAGAAAGTGTCTTGGGGAACCTGCGGGCAGAAGGCAGCCTCAGGGTCCATATTCCGATAGAGACCTTTGCTTGGGACACCTTGTGCATTGGTTTGGAAATGAAACTTTAACCTTATTGATACTACAAGAAAAGGATTATAGGAGTATAACAAGATATTCTGGAAGAAATCCCATAGTCCTAAGAGTCTGCAGGCAGAAGTGAATGTGTTGGTCAGTTAAGGCATTCCCCTCCTAATTTCAACATCTGCGGCACCATTATTGGTCTTCATACTTTGTTAACGGGTTATTACTAGTTATAAATGTAATACTACATGGTATGATTTCTCATAAAACAATGTATGAGGATGTACAGTATGTCTCCTTAAAGTTGTAATAGAAAGCAGGAAGCAGGAAATATGTAATTAAGATTGCTAACACTTGTACTAATGAAAGGACCTGGGGGATGAGGAAAGAAGGTAAAACTCTCATCCCTCCGTCACAGTAGCAGAAACCTGAGTCACAGGGGAATGAATAAGGGGCAGCAGAGGAGAAGAGTCCCTTCCAAGCCCCCTTCCACATCCCTTGGAAATAAGAAAAGAATAGTGATGGGGGCAGGGAGGAAAGCATCAGCCAAGAAAATAAACCATTTTCTAAGAGGAAAGTTGGAGAGTTCAATTTACTGTAAGAGAAAGACAAATCAATTCCCTTCCAACCTGACAATTCTATGATTCTATGTGATGGTTTTTGTCAGTGTTAGGTTGACGGTTTGACTTGATGATCTGAAAGGTCCCTTCCAACCTAGACAATTTTATGATTCTACGATTCTATAGAACTGACATATTGAAACAGCCAAGAAGCACCTTTATTGATAGATATAAACTTAGTAATTAAATAATTATTAAAAGATAACTAATCAAATATAACCTTAGTAATGTTAACCAAACTAAGTATTTTTATTTCTTTATTTATCTGATTGTTTATTTGTTTGTTTGTTTATTGAATGTCTTGTGTTGTAAATTTATGGTTTGAAGTAAACTTTTTCTTTTAGCTTCAAATCTTGTCCAGGAGGGAAGATACCCTTGGCCGACCTGACACACAATTACATATCCATTGATGTAGAGAGTCTTAAAAATAAGTTAAATGGTCATCTTGGCAAGTGTCCAGCTGCTTAGCATATACTACAAGCGTGTGCAGCGTGTGCCACCACAGAAGGGTTGTTAGGCAGGTTTGAGGTCTAGCGCACAAAAGTCAGAGAAGAGGGGTCCTCTGGGGTCACTGACAACAGGGAATACTCTCCACATCATGAGCAGGGAATGAGCATTGTGCTTGACTTTAAGAGAGAGACTTTACAAGAGGCCAGATTCTTTTATTGGGGTACTTCTAGCAAGAAATTTTATTTCTATTTTTGTTCTTTTGCTTTTTTTTTTCTTTTTTTCCCTTTTTTTTTTTTCCCCTGGGGCAGGAAGGGAAAGAGGAGAGGAAAAGATTATGCTCAGCACAGGGGGAATAGTCAAATCTTGCAAGTTGTTAACCCAAAAGAAGATGATACCTGATTTTCTGTATTTTAAATTCTACATCAGCAGAGGGAGAACAAAGGATCTCTCTGCGTGTGTGTATATGTTATTTACTCCTAGAAGAGCACTCAGACTCTTTCTGTACTGCAGCAACATCAACCCATCAATAAACAAGAATGAAAATAAGCGTGTGTATAAATGTTCCTGGGGGACAACTGCTTGTTTGATTGAAAGAAAGTATCCATCTTTTAAACACCACCATGCAATATTTTCTTCATGCATCACATGAAAAATAATGCAAAGAAAACCTAGTTAGCATTCCTGTGACAACTGCCAGAAGGCATGTAATGTACAATTTTCCCCTAAATCATTTCATTTTGGAGAAAAAACATAAAACCTATTTTTCCATAGTCAAGTGGGGAGCATTATTAATTATAGGATCAAGTCAGCGACAAAAATCTCAATCTCATCATTCTTAAAATGCCGCAAAAATATTTAAATTATTCAAAGGTCTTGACTGAAAAACCTGAAGACAGCTTCGGGTTGGGTGACAACTGTCTGTCTGGCCATATGCCTGCTCTGAAAAGAGGACTACATCATCATGGCTTTTGCTACTCTACAGTCCATGACAACCTGTCTGTGCTCATAGGATTTGGACTCAGAGCTGGTTAACACCAGATTTTTGGAAGAGTGGGCAAAGCTGGATCCCTTCTGCCTTTAGACATAGTTGGATAATCATTTGTTTTTTTCAAAAAATGCTGCATATTTTCCTGTCCTCCCAGAAAATAGACCTCTAAAAATATCTTCATCTAGTTGAAAATATGATATCTAGATGCCCTGTTGAGTTGGAAAACATTGGCCTTATTGAAAATGAGTGTCAAATCTTTCTTAATTGTTACTGTCTTGGTTTTTTTCCTTATGTGCCTCAGGTATCCACAATAAGGACATTGTTTTGATAGTCTAGAGTGATTAATTACAGAAAGAGAAAATGAAAGAAGCAGATTGGCGTGACAGCACATGGACCGTAAGAGTTGTATGGGTCACTCCAGAGGTTCCACTAGGTCAATAGTTCATGCGATCAGTAGTGGAGACTCACGGCACTAGAAGTGGTCACAGTTAGAGGATCGTACACCCAGCAATATCCTCCCACCTTCTGGAAATCTGTCACCTTCTTGGTGACTTGAGCTGGTGGTTGTATGTTTAAATTTATAATCTAGAATCACTTGTATTTTACTTACCATTCTTATGCGGATAGAAAAACATTTAAATTAATAGAATTGAAAAATAATTTCTTTAGAAAGGACCTCTGGAGGACATCTGGTCTAAATACGTGTTCAAAGCAGGATCAGTATTAGAATATTTCCAGAAGAAGTGTTATCTATCTGTAGCAATTTTCAATCACAAGAATTAAAAAACAAAGTGAAACCCTTTGACAATAACTAGGCACCAGTGAATTTCTGTCGCAGTCCATGGTTTTAAAACCTTTCAGAACTTTCTTCTCTGCATATGGGCTACATTTGCATAGTTTCAAATGCACGATATACTCTAAAGCCAAATCACAGAGCTAACTTCAGTTCAGGGCAGAACTGAAAGCAGATAGTATGTTGAAAGTAAATCTATAGAGAAAGAGAAATAAGCCAATACATAAGAATCAATTATTTCAGTCTGACACACATATTGTTTAGCATCATTTATCAACTGTAGAGCAAGTTATAGTCCTGTCACAGCATCAGTTCTTTCAGAAAAAAAAAAAAAAAAAAATCAAAAAAAACAACAAACAACTTCCCAGGCCTTCAGAGGCATGCTGGGTCCCTGACAAAGTGCTGTGTCCCGTATCCCCTGGTCACCTATACTGTATTCATGGCTTCACATATCCCAAGCTTACCCAAAGTCATGAAGAGAAACCCTCACCAGGAAAAGACAGGCATGTATTACATGTAGCAATTTCCCCCTGAACACCTCACGACCGTGCAAATCTGATTCGACGTGCTTCTTTCGTAACAGGGCACGGGTGCCCTTCGCCGGGCTATTGTGACCAGACTGTTCAACAGATGGCAAGGAAAAGTCATGTATGTCCTCAGCAGCTAACCCATATGCGGCTTGAAAAGAAAATGCAGAGAGCTACAGTAACATGACAGAATCCATTACTGGCTTTTAATCCTGATAGTGCTGCAGAGACGAGGCATGAGCGCAGCTGCATGTGCCTTCGGGAGAACACTTTGCTCAGCTCTGGTTCAGAAACAGATCATTAGAAGTAAATCAATATAACCTGCCGTTCTTCTTCACTCTGTCCTCTTTCAGAAAACTAATCAGCAGCACAGCGCTGGATATTGAGAGCTATATTCTGGCTGAACCAATCCGCATCAGACTGAAAACCAGCGGAAACCAGCAGCAGCAGCAAAACAGGGAGGATTTATTCTTTCTAAAGAAAAGTGAGGGTAAAAAGTCACAAAAATTATCATGCTGTTTCCAGGCTATGAAAACCATGATGTGACAACCTGCATTAGTAATTTTTGTGCAGGAAGAAAAAGCCAGGGCTAGATTTTATTTTGCCACTTCATGCATCTGAAATATGTGTATAATATTGAATATTTCCATGTTTGCGTGTTATTAGTAGTATGCTGTGTCCTAACCATCATTTGTGATGCACGGTAAATGAGCAGTGTCATAAATAACTTTTAAATATAGTGTTCTTTTGCCTGCTTTGTTTTATGAGAAGAAAGAAAAGGGTATGAAGAGACTAGGTGGATTCTGTAAGGCCATGCGAAATATCTATTTAACAGTGCTGTGCTGAATTATGGAGCCCTGAGTGCCAAGCCCCTGCCTTAACCATAGCACTATCCTTATCTTTCTGATCTTGTGATCCTACAAAGGTCTCCATTGCTCTGAGCTAGACTTTTTTGCCCTCTGTGAGAAAGATGTTTTAGCAGAAGATTTACTAAACTTTCAAAATTACATACTGAACAAGGTCTGAAGTTCTCAGGAAGGCCACCAGCCCTACTGGAAGAGCTGGCCAGGAAACAGTATTTCACTTCTCTGAAAAATGTCACAGTTCAGGGAAAAATAATTTTTTTAAAAAAAGAATAAAATCACTTGGCAAATATATAGAGAAATTAAATTCAATGATATGTCTTGATGTTCCTGAGAACAAGCTTCTGTATCCCAAAATACATTCCTGGCAGCCCTGCCCAGGTGAGCGCATTTCCACTTTGGGTTCCTGGAGGGTCTTGCCCTCAGCTGATCTGCAATCTGCTTCCTGACCTTCTGCAGACACACACCAGTGTCTGGAGGTATTTTGACTAAGACAGAAAGTTTCTTGGAAGGCAGATTGGCGGGCGAGCTGGCAGGAAACCAGGCAGGTTTGCTGTCAGCCTCGCTCCTCTTGGAATCGACACACTCCCGGGGAACGTTTCACTTCGACAAATCGGCATTTTTCCAGTGGGAAACATTCTGTCAGAACATTTCTGCCCACTTCTGCTGCGTCTTCATCCTTGTCACTCTCTGCCCCGATGAGAAAAGTTGACTGTTGAGTTTAGCACAGATCGGCCGCCCTTCTCTCCAGGCAAGATGTTGAACTTGCTCATCCCCCATCCCTTCCCCTTGGGCAATGCCAGTAGGGCATGGCATAGGAAAAATGTTCTTGTGCTCCTTCTGTGTCACCTACCCTTTAAACTGCCAGAATATGACTGCAGAAAGAGCACACAAGTTGTGTTTTATCCCTTAACAACGTTTATGAGCTTTTCTGTAAGAGAACAGAGGTTGGGGGTTATATTTGTTTACAGTCTCTGGTATAACATGTTATCGCATCAATGTAATAAAATGCGAGCGCATTATTTTTAAATACTGCAGCAGATTTAATTACTGCTACTTGCAAAAATAAATGCCACTTGTTGCCACAATTATGAGGTACAATAGCAGACATCAAGCACTCTGCTGTTCACACAGTTTTAATGAGAAGCCGTTACTTCATTCAGGTTCCCTTTTTCCTCCAAAATGCAATTAACAAACAGTGATTAGTTGAGCCAATTCCAAATTGTATTCAAATGAAAGCAATTTGGCTAGTTTGTAGGTCCAATAGGCGATACTTTCTGAAGTCTCTAAAAGAATTAATTGCATGTTTCCATCCAAACATGTTCTAGGGTGGCAAACATGTTCTAGGAGGGGAAAGATAAAAGGTGTCTTTAATACAAAGGCTTTCTTTTTGACAATGCAAATAATTTTCTATAAAAGCATATCATTTGGACCAGCCTACAAGACTGCCTGAGAAATCTGTGTCTCCACAAAAACATTCTCTTCTTTGGAGGAAGTACTGTCCCTTAACGTGCAAAATGTTCCTCTTCAGCATAACTACACATCTGAAACCCTCCAGCTGCTGCCATTTTAACAAACTTCACATAAATAAAGACCCTTTTCCAATAGTGATTTCTAATTCATGTTCAAATTCTGAAAGGAAACGTTCAGATGTGTTCTAATAACTTCTAGCCACTGATAAATCAGTGATGTGTTTATATGGATGTGATTTTCTTATCTTCTTTGCAAAACGCTTGGTCAGAGATCTCAGCTTCACAGTAAATACAGAATATCACTACAGTTTAATTTTCAAACAAGTTCAGACCCAGAAGCTGTGGCAGCATAACGACAATTCTGATGGCAGGATTAATGGTTTCAGCTCCTGCCCAGAGCAAGCAGAAAGCTTTCTATTTATAACTGCATTATTTCCATATCATTTATTTTTTCTCAGGTATCCCAAGAGTTAAAAGTCTGAAAAAGCAACTGCAAAGTACAAGTAACCAAGAAGGCAAGGACTTCAAAATGCAAAGATCAGTAACTCCTCCAAATCTCCCACAGACTATTTCCACAAACCTAAGAGGGTCGATAAAAATCCCATTGTATTTTATGCAAGAATAAGACTCTTTTCTTTGGAGTTCTGGCCAAATTCTAATTACCTTCAGCCTACCTAGAATTCTCCCTGAAGTATTAATGGGATGTGGTTTTCTTCACTTTCTGTCCTGAATTGTTGTAAAGTGCTCTATTAAACAGCTGCTCAAACCTGGCTATATTTTACTGGGGAACAAAATAATAATGGATTTATACCCAGCACACATACACAAGCAGGAGGTGTGCTACACAGGTGTTAAAAACACTGCCATCAGAGGATGTTATTAGCTGTGTGGACTGATCACCGGCTGTCTCAAAACAGATATAATGAGAGTTAATAATACATGCAAGGTTTTATTTGTGATTAAGGACATTTTAATGGTTTGCACTGAAATTTATCCCAGGATTTGCTTGTGACTCTGCTTGCATGACAACTAAGTCACTAAAGGTTCACTGAAGTTAAAAATAGGTCCATTTTCCATGTTTTTTCCCCTCCATAGAGCTGCAGGAGCAGCTGATCTGCATTCAGTCACCCATGAGAATGAGAACTCATTGCAAGTAGATGAAAATTGCGACATAAAAATATTATTTTTTGATGGTACTCTCACTGGATTGTTGCTGTGTTATAATTAAGGTTACAGCTAGAATTGCAATAACCAAACCAAGGTTGAGAGTACTGTTTTTCCTCGACACAGCCACTCATCTCTTACTTTCTTGGACTCCCACTCTCAGTCACGCCTCAGGTTTTGCAATTTACACAGATGTATGGGATAAAGGCCCATCAAATGCTCACAGATCTGTCCTTTGTCTTTCCAGTCCTCATCACTCATTCTCGTTAATGACACTCGCAGACATGGCTTTGACTGTTTTCATTTTTTTCTCCTCCACTCCCTCTATTTCATGTTGCACAAAGAGCTGTGAAACAAAGACTCATCAAAGTCTTCATTACACTACATTTATCTGCACAGACTGCCTTTCTCATCTATTAGCCTTTTTAAACGTTCCAAGTCCTTCTGTGGCTGGATTCCCTCTCATTATTTTGGCTTCCTTGTCACTCGTTGCCGACTATTTCTGGAATTGCCCTCCTCCTCCTTTCCCCCTTCTCAGTTTTTTTCTGGGCCAAATACCACTATGCATAATCTTCTATTTGTTTGAATTCAAACAAAATAGCATTTTTTGTTATTGTTAGCAAAATTAAAATTTTAAATGAGTTATTGTTTGCACTGATTTTCATCTGTACAACTTATTAGTCCTTTTTTTTTCACTTTCAAAGAGTGAAAAATCTTTGCTGGTCAACTATTTATGTATATTTTTAATAAAGTATGAAAAAAAACAGATAACCTGATTTGTTTGCATCAGATTAACTGCAGAAATCCCTTTACAGAAGTCTTTTGTAATAGATCATAGGTTTTTAGAGTTGAAGATCAATAAGTTAACGGTGAAAAAATAAAAATAAAAATAACATATATGTGTTGGTACTCTTATCCACAATTCTCTCATGGCCCACCCAAAGCAGAGTGTCCCAAAATCATCCCTCTGCCCCATGACTGAGCAGCTACACCATGAGCTGCTCACTGGATTTTGACAAGCTGCCTTCTCTGTCTATAGACGTCCTGCTAACTGGGAGGTTTACCCTGGCTCCACCTTCTTTACTTCCTGCTATCGGATATTTATACACATTGATAAAATCCCCTTTGAGCTTTCTTTTTTCCAGGCTGATCAGCCACAACCCTCAGCCTCTCCTTATATGCAAAATGCTCCAGTGCCTTCGTCATCTTCATGGCCTTTACTGGACATGCTCTAATATGTCCATGTCTCCCTTGTACTGGGGACCCCAGCATTGGGCTCAGCATCCCAGATGTGTCTCATGAGACCTGAGCAGAGGAGATGGATCACCTCGCTCAACCTACTGGCAATGCTCTACCCAATGCAGCCAAGGAGCTCGATGGCCTGTTTGCCATGAGTGAACATTCCTCACTCATGGTCAGCTTGGTGTCCTCCTGGACCCCCAGGTCCTTCTCTGCCAAGACGCTTTCCAGCTGGTCAGTGCCTAGATTTTCCTGGTGCCTGGGGTTTACTCCTGCCCAGAGACAGGAATCGGCGTTTCACAGATTCACAGAATGGCAGGGGTTGGAAGGGACCTCTGGAGATCATCCAGTCCAACCTCCTGCCAGAGCAGGGTCACCCAGAGCAGGTGACACAGGAACGCGTCCAGGCGGGTTTGGAATGTCTCCAGAGTTGGAGACTCCACCACCTCTCTGGGCAGCCTGTGCCAGGGCTCTGTTACCCTTAAAGAAAAGAATTTTTTCCTCATAAGGCTGAGATGTACCACTTGAAACAGAACAGCCACGATAAAAATACAAGCTACCTCTGACTTGGAGCAAGGTTATAGAAAAAATGCCCTTGTCCTAGAATCTGTTATCACCCTCAAAAAGTTCCTTTTGCGGTGTTGGTTTAATGCAAGGCTCTGAGCTTCATCAGTGTTTTTTGTCTGATGTCGAAAGGACAGGTCAGCTACTGTTACGTGGTGATGCTTCCTTGTGAGAAAGAAAAGGTTACAAACCAAGGCTGCTGGAATAACAGTCTGAGCAGGTAAAAAAGAATGTAATTCTTTCCCGCTACTGATCCGTTCATTTTACCTGCACTGCTTCGTAACCTACAGGCAGTCAAAATGTGGAGGATCTATATTATCTGCATACTTAGTGGAAGTCCCATGGGTTTTCCCTGTATCCGTATGGATGACAGGAATCCCGGGCTGCTACCATAGTGGGTGTGGGCTCCAAGGCTTCCCTTGCTGCAGCCCTGGGAAGCTACAGCACCCTTTCACCTGCTGCTACTCCTGCACGCTGCAGTTTGAGTGAGATTCTTTTTTCCAGCATTATATGAATACAGAGACTATGGTAGGAGCAGAATTATGCCTAAAAGAAAGACTTTTTGTATGTATATCCAACTTGCTCTTAAATAATTAAGCATATCTTTATAAGCTAACCAATTTCATTTGCTAACATTCAGACTTAAAAAACATGAATGTTTCCAAAATGTTTGCAAATTTTTCAGGCTACTCTATTTTTTCTGCATTGCTTAATAAAGCTTAATAGCTCTTCTCAAATTAAACTAAATTAATATGCCAGCTGTACCCAGTTTTGAGCACACAAAGCCCCCAATGGTTTATAATAAATTAATACATATGGTTATGATACATCTTAACATGAAACTCTCATTTGCATGTTGGATGCCAGAATCTATTAGTTTTGCTTCATAGTTCTTACATTAAGTTTATCTCAAGACATCGCTCTCCCTGCCGATAAGTACAATTAACTACAGATTAATTTACCGTAAGTGGATTTTTGTATTCTGGTTTGTAACCGATGGATGCATGTTTACTGAAGAACTGTTCTAAATTCTAATATTTTCTTATTGCCCCACTAAACTCGTAATTCTTCCCCCCTGTGGGTTTCTCTTATCCAGCTGTGACGTGCATTGATTATTTTTTTCGGTTTAGGACTTCTAACAGTTAATACAGGCACCATTGCTTTAAATTGGCATTGGTTCTGTTGTCACATGGACTCCGGGCTCAACGACAATTAAGCATGTACATAAGTGTTTCCAGAATCAGCATCTCAGCACCAACCTCTCTTTCTAATTTGTCATCCGCTAAAAAGAAACCCTGGAAGCACAGATACTCTCAACCATTTACTGAGCCTTAAGTTCTAGCAGAGACCAGACGTGAAGACATCATGTCTCTTTACAGTGCAGATGTCTTCCAAGATTAGGAAGAAAAAGTCAGATCCTCTGTAGTGTTTCGTATTTCAGTATTCCATTTTGTATTTCTGGCTTCCGTTTCAGATATGGATGTCTTGGGCAGTTTGAAATATTGTAAATATCCTATTTGGCTTTCAGCTTCCGCAGTCTCTCATAGATCCTGTGTCCTATCTGCCTGACTTGCATGGATGTCTCTCAATATTTTATGGCAATTCAGATGACACTAAGCAATGGGCAACTGAGACAAGCCATCAGTGGGTGAAAGGGAGATTAAGGGTAAAACTCAGCCTGAGACAGAAAACTTCGTTTAGGCGTTCTCAAATGAGTGAAGTGCCCAAATTCCCACTATAATCAAAACAGAGATATTCAGCAGAGTGATTCCTTTGTCTAAAAGTAAGTCCCTAATGTTATTTTATAAATAGTGGGCTATCTCCCCGACCTCTGCCTGCTACCTCGGATGGTCATTCTGTGCAATATCTACCAGCCATCTAAGTTGCATCTAAGCAAGCGTCTATGCAGCTTGGATAACTAGGGGAATCCAAAATGACTGTTACGTTCATGCATTTGAATCCCAGCCACTGATCCCGTTAGCTCTAGGCTCCACTGGCTGTACTGATGTATTGGTCCTAGCTCATATGGAATTATTTTCCCCCTCATACTGCTGTGCTTTGTATTTGTAGCTAGAACAGTGTTGATGACACACCAGTGTTTTGGTGACTGCTGAGCAGTGCTCGCACAGCATGAAGGCTGTCACTCCAACCCCCACTCTCCCCACCAACAGCCAGTAGGATGAGGATGGGCAAGAGTTTGGGAGGGGACAGCTGACACAAACTGATTGGGGGGATATTCCATATCATATGGCATCATGCTCAGCAGTAAAAGCTAAGAGAAAAGAGGAGGAGCGGGGGCATTCATTATTTAGGCATTTGTCTTCCAATGCAGACACTATATATACTGAGGCCTTGCTTCCCAGAAGGTGGCTGGCCATGATCTGCTGATGGGAAATAGAGAATATATCTTTTTTGCTTTGCTTCACTTTTGTGTGTGGCCTTTCCTTTTCGTTATTAAACTGCCTTTATCTTGACCCATGAGTTTTTAGTCTTGTTTTCTCCCCCTATCCTGCTGAGGAGGAGGGGTGATAGAACAGCTTGGTGGACACCCAGAGGCCAGCCAAGGTGAGCCCACCACAACCAAGTGCACACGTAGAAATCTAAATGCAAGCATTCCATCCTAGGGGTCCAAACACTTTCAAAGATTTATCTAAAAGCTATATGTGTTATATGAACTAAGGGTATATGTGTTAAAGCTCTATAAAAAAAAAATATATATATATGTACACACACACACCTATAGGTATAGGTATATGTATGTATATATGTATCAATAGAGAGATAAAGCTTTACAGTCACCAGAAGCATACATGCCTAGAAAAGTCCCTTTTGATAGAATAGTACTAATAAAAAAACTCTCCCCACACCATATTTATGCTACACTCATAGGCAGTATTTGAGGGTCCATACAGAATAGTAGCAGAGTAACATCAGGTTTCCTAAATACATTTTCTAAATAGAATACTACGTAGTGAGAGGATTTTTGTGAAGCTTAACTCTAATCAATTTCAAATATGGCTCGCTTCCTTTGCAGATTATATTCCTTTATCTATCAACTAATTTTGAAAATTTAATGACAGCTATAAAAGATAGGGGCAGTTAAACAAGTTAAATACAATTAGTCTAGTTTTGTGAGTATTAGATTTCAGTGCCAGTGAATTTGCCACTAGACTGTTATTGCGAAAAGTATCCAAAATACAGTTACAGCACTGTTACTCTTCTTTATGCAAATGAGAAAAACATTAAGTCAAAACTTAACCATACGGATTTGCCCAAGATGTAATTGTGATTAGGATATATTAGACGCTTTGTGAGAAGTAATAGCTAGTTCATTAACCAATTAGACAGCTTAATACTTGTACCCAATATTGCATCATATCTCTAATGATTTATTAATTTACAGCATCAAGATCAGCTGCTTTCTCCTCTACAGAGAGCTCAAGTTAAGTCTTCTGGAAGAATAGGCATGTCTGCAGGATTCCCTGAAGAGTTCAAGAGAAGCTGTGCCTTTTTTGGGAGCCAGCAAGCCACAGAGAATTAAACATGTGATTCCACAGCTGAAACTGCAAAATTGTTTATATGGTGGGATGTATTTGGAGGAACTGGGGTTTATTCTGCCCATCTGAAGAAAATGAAACCAGACTTTAAGGAATGGGACCAACACTGAAGCCGCATCACTGACCTGATGAAAAACCTAATAAATTTGGAAATGATCCAGTGAAATCTTTGTGTTTCTGTTCCCTGAGCCAGTGACTACTTATGTACTTGAGAGAGTCATCAGGTAAAATAGCATCGCAAGAAGCCACTGGGACCAAGACTCTTCCTTTCTAAGGGAATGACTTCCAAACCAGACTCCAGGTTCTCTCACTTCTCATGAATCTTGCTTTCCATTCTGGCTGTGGCCAGATCCACAAGGGCTATAGAGAATGTTGTCATCACTTGCAGCTTTTGGATAGGCACTCTACAGGCAGATATGAATCTTCTCAGACTGAGACGGATATTGGGTCATGATGCTTTAGTTCCGTACAATAAGCATGAAGAAATGGATATTGATGTCTTTGCTGAGCTTTAGAATTTTTGAAGAATTTTTTTTCCTTAAATTACTATGTTGCCTTCAAGGAGTTAAACTGATCAAAACACCACAAGGCTCTGACCATCATGACAGTTAATCTGAAAAACTTGCCCAAGCACCACCCTAATTCGCTCAGCTCTTCTGAGCAGGCTGAGCTCTTCTTATTCGAAATAATTGTTGAGAAGTACTGGCCAAAGGCCAAGAAAAAAAGAACAAGCTGGAGGTTACCATGAAAACTGGTAACTGTGGCTTTGCTTGCATCAGTGCACAAGGGTATTCAGAAGCTCTGTGGTCTTAGAAACAATCTTGTCTTCTACCGCCCTTCTGTTTGGTAACCTTAGCATCAGTGTCTGAGGTGAGGGCAGCTGGGAGATGTCATCACCTCAGGGACGCTGGCCAAGAATGAATTTCAAATGATGGGAGGATGGGAAAATGCAACGCTTTTTTGCCAGGCTCACTTACACAAGTAAAAAAGTGGAAGATCATAATTTTTTTCTAAGACTTAAAAAGAAAGAAGTAGTTACACTTGGATAGTTGCTATATTGTGAGATTTCCTCCGGCTCTTCTAACAACAACCACCATTAAAAAGGACCATTCACCTTTTGTATCTACCTCCTGTAAACACTCAAAGGTCTCCAAGTTGGAAGTAATAATACCCCTTCTAAAACTACATTAGCTGTTGTGAGCTTGATACACTATTGCTGTTGTTCTTCCCTTCACCATTGTTTTCCGACAAACATCTGGGTTTTGTAGCAATCCCATTGATAGCAAACCTTTTGGGGTCCAGATGGTTGAGGTGTTAAGCTCTTCAAGAAATCATTGTCATTGTAGAAGTAAGGAGATCTATATGCTGTTCGCTATGTCACCAAGTAGCTACTGGGTAATGAAGCCATCCAGTAGACACTTCTCAGAGGTGAAGAGCTGGTAAGGCAGGGGACAGAGTTTGAATGAGGAGATTTTCAGCAGGAGAGCAATATTTTATGAATCATACAGATTATTATGAAATTCAGAGGATGACAGAGGATATTTTAAGGGGGTCCCTTTCTGAGCCCTGGAAGCAGATGACTGAAGCAGTTCTTTCTATTCTGGAACATCTGTTCATTCTGTGCAGTTTAATATATATACAAATGGATCTTTTAAAAATCAAAATAGAAATTGAGTCACATGCCTTCTAAATTTCACATGTTTTCACATGACAAAAGTGAATAAAGAGCCATACAAATGTTGTTGTATATAAACTGTACACAGCAAAAATATAGAGCTGTAGCTAGCAGGTATGACAATAGAATCTAGTAACCTTTTAGCCTATGTTCTTTGCCATTAGCAAGATTCAAGGGATGCATAGTACTGCATGTAAAAATAAATTGCTGTCTCTATTAGAATGGAATAGCTGAAGTGAAAGGATTTCCAAAAATTACTGATGGCCTATCTGTGATAGAGCCAGTATAATTGGCCTTGTTCCAGCACTTTGTACAGTTTGAGCTTTATCCTAAACCACTAAATTTCATCTGAATAATCATGACTCTTTCAACACCAGAAATGTGATTTTTAAGACTTCCACCGTTTCTCTAGGGAACAAAAACACTTCACATGCCATGCGCCTACATACAACAGTTTGAATTTTAAGCAACCAGCATTTGCAAGGAAATGAAATGCAATCTAAAGACCAGGTCTTTTTCAAAGCAGTTATTTGCAGAATAATAAGGCTTACTGGGAACTGCAGTGTGCTCTGGGAAAACCTGCAAATAGTAGGTGAATGGAATATTCATTGTTTGCCTAGCTCTAGTCACTCCCTCCCAAATGTTTCAGCTACACAAGGGAAGTGCTGTTTAGTGACCAAGAACATTAGACAAACCCCAGTAACACAACAAACCGTCAGTTTTAGGTACACTTCATAGACAAGCACAGGATTTAGGTTCACGTGTGAGACACCTTTCAGAGTTGCGGTTTCCAGCTTTGTATCTTCTGTGACAAAGAGGACCATGATTAATGCAGTATCTTCCACAATCTGACTGCTCAAAAGAGACGGAAGAAACTAAGTAATTTCCTGGCCCAATGGAATTTTATTAGTTCCCATCCTATCTTTCTTTATTTGCTGATCAAGCTGAGCATTTTAAGAACAGTTTTCCAAACTATTGCTATTAGAGAGCTGCTCCAGAGTTCAGCTCCTCTAATGAAGTCGCCTTCTAACTTTCTTTTTTCTTTTTTTTTCTTTTTTTTTTTTTCCGAGAGCCATTTGTATCCATTTGTTCTTATTCCAGTGCTGTCCTTTAGTTTAGCTTCCACTTTTCTTGCTGCCCTTAACTTCTTCATGCATTTACACTCTGCTGTGCAGGGCTGAGCACAATCAAATCCAAAGGCTTTGAAAAAGCAAAACATTCAAATCTGCATTTAATTTTAATGTGTGTGTAAGAGACTTGTCTAAGGTAGAATTTAAGTACATAAGGCTTCATATAGATAAACTGAAATCCGTTTTTTAAGGGTAAAATATTTATCTGACAGTTGTGTGTTTTCAAACATCTGTTTAATCCACATTGCAAACTAGTGTCAATACCCACACAGTTGCGAGAAGAACTAATTCACAAGGATGAGATTTTATTTTATGGATGTTTTTGTAATTTTATGCATTTGGGCTAAATTTTCCTGTCAGGTTGTGTGACTAAAGGATTGTCTCCATGAGCACAAAGGAGCACAGAGGGACGGTGACGGGCACAGGGCAGTTTTCAATAACCCCCTCAGAGATATGAGCCCTTGACCTGATCCCTCCTGGGGCTGGGGGTGACACCATTGGGAGACCCCCTTACAGACTGGTGGGTCACTGTTTATGGGAGTTGCGGGATGAAGGGGGACAAGATCTGGGGATTGCATAAGACTTATTAGGGGATGTCTAAGGGAGGAACCAAAGGTGGGGACAGGAAGGGATCAAGGTGAAAATAATGTGGGAAAACAGAGATAAGGGGTCAAAAAGGGCCCCAATAGGCTGTAAACAACGCATGTGTGTGGCCATGCCCCACAACCGACGGACACCGTCTGTCCTGTCTTCTAATTTAACTCTATTTCTTTGGTGAGGGTCTCTCTGTTCTTCCTCTGTGTGTGTGTATGGGGCACTGAGTGCCAGCAAAGGGGGTGGGAGCAAGGGTCGTAGGGGCCCATGTGTCTGTGGTGCCAATGGAGCGACTGGAGCATGTGCACACCATGTGGGTGCGTATGTCGGAGGGTGATTGCTAGTAAACATCAAGCCAGACTTGGTGGCAAGTAGGATTTGACACTTGGAAGCCAGGTATCGGGGAAGCCGCAAGCCTGGATTGGGAACAGGAGGGACCCAAGGGGCTGTGAGTTGGCTCCTGGAGGGACCAGGGGGGTCCCAGGTAGGGTGTCACGGCCATAGGTCTGAACCAGCTACTGGAGAGACACGTTGCCTATGTTTGTGAAGTGATCTGTATCGGCAGCTGGAATGGGGCTATGGCCTCAGGGGCTCCACCATCCAGGTGCCAGCAACTGGGGAGACTGGTATCTAGGGGCAGCTACTGGACAGACTGTGTCTGATCCTACCTGCTGGGGGGAACTACACTGCAAATACATGTATATATGTTTCATCCTGATGTATATGCATCCTGATGAGACGGAAGATGAGGCTCTTTGCCCTCATTGTGTTTGTGTGAGTGTTGTGTTTTCTTTCTGTGTTGGTAAGTGTGACCAGGTATATGTAAATGTAAAAATGTAGTGAATATATGCATATCTGCGTATGCTTGTGCTTGTATGGAATACATGCTGGAATGCAGCCTCGGTCCTCGCTGGACCTGGAAACAGAGCTGCAGCAGCCTCATCTCTGTCAGGCTACTGCATTAGGAAACTCATAACATCTTCCACAGGTCTTTTATTTACCTTTGGCAAACATGCAAAATAATCAAAATGACAAAAGCATTTCTCAAATCTGAATTAGGGAAAAAATACATGAGGTCTTTAAGGCCTGAGAAAGGCATTAGAGAAAGGCAAATTAACTTTTGTTTGAGATACTTGTTTTGACATTGTTTTTTAAAAAAGGTTAGTTAAATTTGCCCAACACTATGTGTCCGAAAAGCCAAACAGACCCAGTATTTTCCTCAAAGGAGGCTGAGCACAATATATGTGTATTCATACAAGCAGCGAGGCTAAAATAAATTTGCACAGGGTTGTACACACATCTATCTGATGGCTGCTGGGCAAAGCAGGAGCGAGCGTTCTTGCAGTGCGTGACCCTGAATACGCGCGACGCTGGGCATAAGGGTAATTCCAGCCCCTGCAACCCCTTGGGCAAACCTGCATCTACAGGCACCAATTCAGTCCTGACCCGCCTGGGCTTTTAAAGAGTTTTCTTGGCAAGAAGAACAGCATTTGTACCATACACGGCACTTTATTAAAATGAAGAGATACTACGGAGGCCGTTAGGCACACACTGGGTTTCTATACATTAAACATGCACGTAAAGTGTGCAAGGAAGCTATGCCGCTACCTCAATTTTGCACTGTCAAAAGTTGTCACGTATCAAGTAGGACATAATATGGGAAAAGCATTAGTAATGGTGCCATCTTGTGTTCGAAATCTGAAAATGTTGCATAGCGTTTCCTTGTGATAATCCGTTTGTAACCAACTTTATGAAGCCAGAGTGTATACGAGGCTTCAGCTGGAATTTAAGTTGACAGTCAGAGAAGAAATCAGGTTTTGAGCCTTTATTCTGCAAATCGGTTTGTTTTTAAACATAGAGGATTGAGTTTTAGATAAATGTTAGGGATGATTAATCTAAAAGAAATAAAATAGTACTGACAGTGATTGTCTCAGTCTCCCAACTAGAAGTCTTTGCAGATTGCCCTTCTTTTGTGTATTTTAAACTGTGCATAGCATTCCAAATCTAAACTCCATAGAAATTTTGCTGCAAGGGATTGTTATAAAATTTTCAAAAGAAAAAGCTAAGTAAATGTAAAATCTTAGGAACACCAAAAAGGGCCTGCAAATTACACAGATGTTTCCCACCTATTTCCTCATACCTAAAGCGACATAAAAAGGCAACAAAAATACAACATTTTTGCAAACAGAGATAAAGCTAACAAGCCAGAATCAGGGTGATCTGACTGCAAACGCACAGCAAGTCACAAACAGTCCTTGCTTTTAATGAAGGTGATTTCATTTGACGATAGGCTTACAATAGGCAAACTGTGGGAAGAACTATGAAAACATTTCGACATCCAACAAGCTCTATCATATATGCAAAAATCCCAAAGATATTTCAATGCACACACACGTGTCCCAGAATAATGAGAGATCTGGCCAAAGTAAAAGTACATTTTGGGGGGTTTTACATTTTCAACAATTTTTATCTAATGGCAAACAGCCCTGGAATGTGGAATATTTTGCATTTGAGCATTTATTTCATAATTTGTATTTATTTTAGGCATGTGAATAACAGCTTCAGAAACTCAAAGCATATGCAGGGCTTGACCCTAAATATGAACTTAACCTAATGTCAGTGGAAATGACTCGAGATCCATTTTACTCAGATGTCTATTATTCAATGCAATATTTCAGTTATATCAAGCAATTAATTGCACTATGTGACAGATAAAGCTGCACAAGCTACTGAAAGAAAAACACAACAACCCACTCAAATCAGCTTTCCTTAAGACCTTAAAATAACTAGTTACTTGCTAAAATTTATAATAACACAAATTTGTTGCGTACAGTTTGCTGATGGATTCAGGGAAAGAAAGAACAGCTTATATAGCTTATTTTTTATGTTAGCTGTTGATGTTTGAATTGCAAATCTCTGGATGCAAAATGTTTTACAATAACTGCTGAGCTGCAACATATCCTAAAGAAGGCTTTCAGTGCGGCAATAAGCAGAGCATGTTATCCTTGATCTGACCATACAATCCTGTTGGACGGCGTTCAATAGCATTTGGCTGGGCAGTATTTTCATTTTGCATGCAGTAAAACGTGACCACTTGCAAACCACAGGCTTTAATTTAGCTCTTTTTTAATGTTGTTAGATACTCTTGGTGTATCCTTGCCATCAACTTTTTATTTAAATATGCATTGCAAAACCCAATCCATATTTCTATTAATATTAATAAGAATGTGATTGCAACAACGATGGAATAATCTACACAAGTTGGTTTCAGTGACAGCATCCTTGATCAACTTCTCCATTGCTCTCACAAATGCTTCTGGGTATTTTTTCCATAATGCTCTCAGGGCATGGGGAAAAACCATCTTGCAAATGATTAACCTGATATTTTTCCTTTTTTGAAAGCTGTCATAACATCTACAGATTACTTCATCATGGCAGTGGGTAGAAAACTGATGAGTTTCACTCCAGCGCTTACTGCAAATGTCAGTCCTTATTCCCAAATCCCTCCACTCCCCACCCAGTTTGTCCCACCAGAGCCCAGATCCACAAATTCCTTTAGTCCCTTAATCTGCCTGTAGATGGCCTGCCTTTGTACTCTGTTATTCTCTACAATGGTGTTGACACTCTCAATTAAAAGTGTAAATTAAGAAGGAACAATCTGTGGGATTTTTTTCTTTTTCTTTTTTTTTTTTTTTTTGAGGCATTGCTGTTGTTTTCTTTTTAGGGCCCCTCAAGCTCTACCACAGATCTGAACTTCCAGCAGCTTTCATGAATACTCCTCTTGGATTCTTGGTCTACTCCCAGCTCTACTCTTAAACAGTTATCTTTTTTATTTATCTTCCTCTTAGATTTATTTAGATAAGTTCACCCGCACTGGTACCTAGTAGAATATATTTAGTGGATCTGTTTATATTTATAACCTATTTCCAGTCTAGGCAAACAAAACAAAGTGGTCATATTTTTATGAAACTAACTTATGTTCTGATTTTGGAGCTGCGATTCAATTTTTATCAGGCTATAAATGAAAAATACATTTTGAGATAGACTTGATTTTATGAGTTATGGTTTAAAACAGTGGTTATTATGAATATTTTGTACAACACTGTTTGTGTGGGGAAATTGAATCTCGTATTACTTTCAATAAATTATAAATAAGATCTTTAAGATCTTTCCTTGAGATAAAAAGAAAAGAAAAACAACAAACCACTCTGCGCCAAGAAGTAGGAAGATCACTTCAGTGTTATGGCATGATGGAATTTGTTATGAAGTGAAAAATCCAGGCTCACCGATCTCTGTTACAGATTGTGACCTGGAAGGAGCCACTTAGATACAGAGACTCAAAAGATATGCAAGTTCTGTGCTACTTCCTGCTTCAAGACCCATATAATTTCAGTAGGTAGGACATCTTTAGAAATGATAGGTGCCTGGAAGCCTGCAGCCCTCCAGTAGATCCCCAGCAACACTAAGACAGAGCAGAAGTTATATAAATACCTTCAACACTCATGTGTTGCTGCCTGTTGAAACACACCTCCACATGGATCTAAATGTTTTTGTAAAGATAACAAAGAATGCAAAGGATGACCCGGAAGGTTTGGGTTTTTTAAGCTGTCTTGGAAAATTCAATGGAGGAGAAAGAACTTAAAAATCAATATTTGAATGTAGATATGCATGTGAAAGGGTATTTTCACAACATCTTCAACAAGTGGACCTCAAAGCATTCCCCACAAGGAAAGATGTACTTCTACATGCTTGTGATGTAGCCCAGGAAGCGAGAAGGTTTAGGAGATATCATGCACTAACCTCCCTCTATACTTCACTGCAGTCCTAAAAGCCCACATTTTCTATACCAGCTTCCTCAAGCTGGAACTCCAAATGAACTTAATTCAATTAATAGACACCACAAACCCAGCTCTTTTTGTTAACATCTGTCATCATTTCCTAAAAACAAACAAAAAAATCCAGCAAACAGAGTGATATCAGCTAAGAAAATGCATTAGCAGAAATTCTGCTCTGCAGATATTTGAAATGCCTGCATTTCTGTTCTGCTGAAACCCAGGTGGGACATCACTCCTCATGACTAGGCAAAACAAAAATCTATGAATTTTACAGTAGCAGAAGAAATATCATGATTGTTCTTTACGTGATCAAAGTCAGCTAGAGAGCGAAACCAACCCATCAGCTCATAATGAGGAGTTTCCATCAGAGAATCACTGAGGATACTGGGCATATGGTGAGAAGACTGGAGAGGAGAAAATGGAAAGGTGTACAGGAGCAGTAATGTATCTTGGTTCTCAAAGTCTTCTGCATTTAAAAAATACATTCTGGCAACGCTCTTTGCCACTAAACTATTGGAGGATGCAAGCTCTCGACGCGATGAAATGTGTTAAAGTTAACAGCCTGCTGACTCATGGCTACATTGCATGGAAATGATCTAAATATTTTATGAAGCACAAAATGAGCAATGAACTCTATAGCGTTTCAACGCTTGCTTACAATTCCAGCAATTACAAACTAAAGCACCGTGAGTCTTTAAAAGGGGTGAGAGAGGGAGACAAAGAAGAAACACCCTGAACCCATTGCCTAATAGCTTTTACAAAGAATTCCGACTCAGTCCACAGAGGCGCAAACTCTAGAAGATTATGTTAAGAGGTTACAAGGTGTCAGAAGAACGTCACATCAGAACTACAGCGCAAAATGAAGGAAAACAGATTTACCGGTTTAGGGAAGTTTTTGCATCGTCAGATTGCCTTTCCTCAGGTTTTAGGATGATGTATAACAGGGATGCCACAGGCCACCCTGGTGGTGATTTGGTGCAATGTACACAACAGGATCCTTTGGACAACAAACCCATGCCATAAGCCACAAAGCTTCATGTTGCTTTCTTTGATGCCCACCGGTATGGTGGCTGAGACAGGACTACAAACAGTGATTGATAAAATAAATTTGGCCCAAGCAGCAGTTCATAAATGAGTTTTCTATCTTAGTCTACTAGAGAAACATACTGAAGCATGATTTTGGATCTGGTTTTCCCTTCTGCTGGGTCCTTTTTGTTTCAGTAAGTGAATAAATAAAACCACTCTGTGTCTGACATTTCTAATACAGTCCCAAATTCCTATTTTTCATAGTGTGCTTCAGCCGAGTATTCCTCTAATCTTTGCAGCTCTGTGGCAAATTAGGATCCCATCATCCACCTGAGTCTCAATTACCAGCTCTGTTGCAATTAGCTACAAAATTCTTTAGTCAAAATCACACCAAATGACAGCAGATAGTACCACCTGCCTAAATCTGGGTCTGGTAAAGACTTTTTCCTACCTATACTTTTGACATTGTCTGCAGAACTTGGTTATATATAAAAAAACCCTGGACTTAGAAACATAGACTAATTTAATTTGGAAAAGGGCATTGCCTAGTGCAGCCTCCAGGTGAGAGAAGGGTAAGATTCAAAATTGGATCTAACTCTGAACTTAGACTATGGGTTTTGACTGCCCTGAAATGGTGATTTTTTTTTTCCTTATATCTAATTGGATTCCCCCTTACTGCAACATGTGCTTGTTGCCTCCAGTTCTTTCCTTGTTCACCTCTAAGAAGATTCTCTCTCTTTGTCTCTACATGCTCCCAGTAAGAAGTTGCAGACACCAAAAAGGTTCCTCTTCTTCAGCCTGAACAACCCAGATGTCAGCCTCTTCTCCCACATCCTGGCCAGCTTGGAGGCCCTTTGTTGCACTCCCTCCAATACATTAATGTCTGTCTTCTACTATAGACCCCAAAAGTGAGGAAAATATTGGATATGAATTCTGAGAAGGGCTGAGTGTAAGAAACTGTAAGCGTAAAAAGAATGTCTATCCACCAAAGAATCATAAAACCAGTCAGAAAAAAAATGGCCTTGAAAAAAGAAGGAAGCTCGGAGCTTTAATTCTTACAGGAAGCACAGAATGAAATTTCTGACAATCAAAGCAAAAATAAAAAAATTTCTTTTTTTTTTAATTAAAAATCAGTATTTGCATCCAACACTGTGATCGTGGGACAGCTAGGAAAGGAGGATGAATTTGCAAGAAGAGCCACTGTAAATACATCAGGGGCTCAATTCCCGACTCCCACCGCTACAGCTGGCAATAATAGATCTTTCCTGGTTCTGCTTACCTGCAGGGCAGAGTGTATCTGCTGCAGAAATCCTGTTGTAGACGATATTTCTGTTGACATCAGAAGATTGTTTTGGCTCTAGGTGAGTAAGGTGTCTCTCAGACTTCCTCCTGACTTGGCGTGTTGGAGCTGCAGTGTGACAAACTGGCCTGTCCTTTACAATATTTTCAAATTTCTGACTTGCGTTTGCTTTGCGGTTGTGTGCAGACATGCACTGTGTACAGCCAGTGATGGGGATATGAATTATTCTCTGTGGAAGAATATACTTTATATTTTATATATATTTCTTTTTCTTCATTTTTCGGATTTCAATACAAACAAACCAGATGTGGACCAGTTAGGTCTGTAGCAGGTTAAAAGGCTGCACTCTACTGTTCAAAAATGATACTGCACAACGTTTCTATAATCAATCTATTCTTGAACGCTTCCTTTCTTTATGCAACTAAATTTGCATATCCTGCAGCTGAAGAAGGCATAATTAGTAATTTGTGATTAATTTAAGCGGGAGCAGCTATAAAAATCTTAGGTATTTACATAGTTCTCATAAATTAGAGTCACAAACTGTAATTTGTTAAATTGAAATTCTGCTAAAAGCTTGCATTTACATAGATGTTCAGATGTTAAAGTGTTGACACGCATTTTAAAATCAGCACTGCTGGCACATTCATAATTCATGCCATTGAGCTGGAAGGTTTATTTGGAAAGTTATTTGGACAGTAAAATATGATGGTCAGTAAGAAATTGCAATTGTAAACACTCTCAACCAGTGAAAACATGCATCTTCCTTATTGAGAGTTGAAGATGTTTCTACAGAAGATCTGCATGCATGATCGTTGCCAAAAACAGAGCTACACTGATTGATGTAGTGTACTACCTTGGGCTAATCCCATGGTCCTACTTCATATTCACTGTTTGCAAGACAAAAGATCAGGAAATCAGCTGCACAAACCTGTCTGGACAAGTCAGCCCTTGGTACTTGATGAAGTTTGCAGATGAAGACACCAAACAAGGTGTTCACTTCAAGAATGAAATAAAAAAAAATGTAAAAAGTCAAAACAGTCTCATTTTAAGATCTGTGTCAGTGCATCTGAATTCAAAATGGAAAGGTCATGTTAAGGTCTGGGAAAGCTTTTTTCTATGATGTTGCAACTGTCAGTGGTACTAATGCAAATAGTGAGATGGTTAATGGACTGAAAGAGGAACATCAATGCCAGGTCACCCATTTGCTGACACAAATCAACATAGATCTACAGACGCATAGCTAGCTTTATGTCCCCTAAGAACCTCCCATCTAATGTACTGAAAAAAAAAATAAATTAAATTTTACTTAGTGCTGAAGAAACATTGTTTTAGTATTTTAAAATACTAATATCAAGATTCTCCTGGGTATACTAGTGATTTTATTTTTGTTTTCAAATAACACCCTGTGTAACCAGATATGACTAACCTATGACAAACATTTGTGTATCTATAGAGAAGGAAGATACTATAGAATTTCCTTCCAAAAGGTCAATATGGCTTTGTAAGAGCAGAAATGGACAAAATAGTATTGAAAAATGCCTGCTGTATAGATATGCCAGGTGCGGCAAAAGATGGAAAAGATGGAAAAGTGTCAGGTGGGATGTTCTCCCAACCTCCTTCAGAAATCTCTAGGAAAACACTTTTTTCTGGCAGTGCTATTTATCCACTCAGAACTGGTGAGGCAACATCCTCTCTCTTGATTCAGTATAGGATTTGAACAGAGGCATCCAGATTCATCTCACTTGGTCTGAAGTGCTGACACTAGGAGCAGTGTTGCTTTTAATGCAGTGAAGGGTAAAGACAGACCTCTCCAGGCCCGGGTAAGATCATAGGTGGACTGAAAATCCCTCTGAAGACATCTGGCTCCTTTCTCTCTTTCTTTCACTTGCAGAGAATGAGCTCTTTTCCCATCCAGGTGCCTAAAGGTTGGTAAGATGGATCAACACCATTGTATTTCGAAGAAAAACAAGAAGCATGAGCTCTTCCTTTATTTTCCAAAACTTTCTTTTAGTTTTTTTACTCCTCTTTGATCTTGTTGCTTGTTGGAAAACTGCATATGGACATCACCATATACTCTAGCCTTTTACCCACAGAGATGCTGTGGAAATTTATATCTATCTTTCATTTTATTGGATTGCCCAACCAAAGCTTGATGACATTCTGCTAACATTGCACCCATGTCCATGCCTACCTTCCAGTAGGACAATCTTCTTTCTTGGGTTCTCTTTCTGTCCAATTGCCCTGCCAGAGCCTTTGCAACCCCTAGTAGTTGCACAATGATCTATCCCTTGTTAAATCGGATCCTTAATGAATGCAATATGAGTTTGTGCATGTCTCTATCCCAATAAAACACTGAAACAGTTGTTTCCATACTAGAGTCCCATCAATGTTGACTTGAATCTGACACCCTTTAGCATTAGATCAGAGGTATGAGCTAAGGCAATGCCCCGGAAACTGTAACAGTAAACTCCTAATGCGTCCCACAGTATGGAAGAATATCGTCTGACCAGCCAGAAACACCGTGCAGTCTGGTGCTTTGCACTGTGGTATTTATCACGGGGTTAGGTTATCCATAAGGTTTAACAGATGTATGTGACAGCAGCCGAGCTGCTGATTGTAGGTGTTGAGAATACATGTCAATGAAAGCAAAAATTCAATAGAATGAAAAAAATTACATCAGATATAATTTTCAATGTAATAATTGTCTATTTTTATTTTATTTGATTTATGAAGTATTACATTACCTTTCTTACTCTGTAGCACTTTACTTGAGATTGAGTCCCACAATCTAGTCTACTGTAAGCTCCTTAGAGAACAGAAAATTACGTTATCGGTGCTTAATTTTCGTGCACAGCTTGCCACAGTGACTAGCTCTCCTTAGAAGAGAAGCTGAGTTATTTGTTACTGCAAAGCGTGCTGCTGATAATAAGATTAGAGGTGATGCATGCTCATATTTCCACCATTACCAATAAAGCCCAGCTCCCATGTGTTTAACTGTTCAAATCTCCACAGTGATCTGCTTTATAAAATGCCAGGCACCCGGGAGTTTCCACAGAAGTCAGCAGAAACAGTACTCAGCAGTTCTGAAAACAGGTTTTGAAACCAGAATAATCATATAATCTACCATTTTTCATCCTGTTGGCTCCATAAAACATACTTGGATGCCTACATTAGTTTTTAGAGAACTTCTTGGAGACAGTTGTATTTTAAAAGAAATTAACATTGTCTCTGGTTTTTAGTTTTGGCACTATTAAATACTGCTACAATGTTTGAGGGACATTTTAAAATTTTTACATATATTTATTGGGGGAGGCATTAGATTAATTAGCTTCTGCATCATTTGAGTTGTTTCACATAATCAAACCAGTATAATTTTACCTCCATTTTTAAGTTTTTATCTTGTTAGTTAAATACAGTGGTCAAAACCTGTTTGTCAGAGGTTAAATACTGTTTTTGTAAGATGTTAGGAGTTTTGGAAGTGTTTGTTTTAAAGAAAAGAACACATAACATAGCACATAGGGTGACAAAGCTTTGCCTTTTGTTTCTGGCACAGATTATATTGGCAGCCTCAATTCATATTCTTCTGCTTCTGGTACCTCTGGTGAACAAGCACTGAATAAAATTCTGCTGTTGGTTTGCAACCGGGATTTGACTATGGTGAATGTGCCAGACGCAGATCAGTCACCAAGACCTGATTGTCTCAAGCAAAACACTCTTTGGAAAATGTCTTCTTAACTCCACTCAGTTTAGCGGATACACATGTAAACAGAAAACTAGGGGAGTTATTTGAACAGGCCTTTGTCCCTGTCCCAGAGTATAACTCAGCTGCAGATAAAGAGCAGAACTACCAGTTTTCAAAAATGCTTAAATTCTGAAGTGTCCAGTGTTTTCAAGGATATTTTAACACCGTTTTAGATGCCTGAGGTTTCCAAAAGGTCCATTCCAGCTACGGATTTATCAAAGTACCTTGACAAGAATTATTACCATCAGATCTCCCATAAAACAGAGATGTATCTGTTTCCTTTCCAGGGCGGTGATGGTGTTGCCCCCTCTGCCCTGAGGCTTCTCAACCAGGACACAAGAACTGTAGGTTCAACCAGTCACTGCCTCCAGGCATTTAAGAACTATTTGCAGGAAAATTCATGAATCACCAAACCAGAGATTTGGCTTAGAGCAGGAAAACTTCCACTCCTTCCTGCTGAACTCCTGCTCCTGAGCAGAAGGGAATGGAGAATTCAAGCAGCCAGAAAAATAGAGGGAAAGGGACCCATCAGCTGAATAGTTATAGTCTTTTGAGATCAGAGGTTTTGAGATTATGCTTCTGTTCCTAGGACTATTTGAATTTTTCTGTTAAATTGAAATGATCTGGGGAGCAAGGAGGATAAGTACTGACTAAGACCCATCATATATTGAGACTGAAGAGTTTTCTCCAATTTACGAGTTAAATAGAATCCACAACACAGATAAAGAACTGAGCTTTTGTGAGGTTATCTATCTGACTCAGATAGGTCTTTTGTGGATATACCTGGTGAAATGCACTAGAGGTGTGGTGTCAGCATCTAAGGGAGGCAAAGAAAAACACTTAAACTTGTGTCTCGTTCAAGAACTAAACCAAATTTTGGAAATCTCTGTAGGGCTGTGGAGGTTCTTAGGGGTGGTGGAGATTTATAGGGGTAGATGCAGCACTTTTCCCAGTAAGACATATGCACAGATACTACCACACTTCATTTATGGATCACGCTTGCAAATCTAAATCAAGATCCAAATCCAATCACTGCAGTGGCAGCATGCTCGGTCCCTGACTAGAAACTTCTAGTTATGATTCAGTCTTCCCATCAGGACACCATATTTTACATACTGGTCACAGCAACCATATCCTCCTTCAGTATGGGTTTGGGGTTTTTTTTAATTATTATTATTTTTTAAATAGCAATAAAAAATTATCTTCTCTGGTCTGTCCCTAGATTTAATTAATGCTGACATCCCCCACCTCTGAATAGCCATTCCTCTAAAATTGCCCCAGCCCTATCGAAGCTCCAGCTTTCTGTGCAGTTGTTCTTGCTCTTGGGAACGTTAGAAAATCTCTCCATAATTGGTCATATGCTGTCTTTTAAAGGTCATACCCATGATTCTTCTTATTCACTTGAGAGCAATTCTTTTAAAGGGCAGGCCTGGGTGCAGATTTATAATCGTGTTCCTATATTATAGCTGGATGGAAAGCAAGGAAAAACATAAGCAATCCTATAGGGAAGTCAGCTGTCATAAGATTTCCAATCCATAAGACTCAACTGGGTTCCAGCAAGTTTTTCAGAAAAGGATTCAAACCTTTTTCTCCACGCTGTGAAACTCTGGACATTTATGCCTAGGCACATGAATTTACTTTTATAAAAGTGATATTACATCCCAGAACTGACTTCTTATCTGTCAATCATGAAGTTCTTTTAATAATATTTGAAAATACTAAAGGGCATTTATTTATCCTTTGAAAAAAGTAATTTAGGTCTCAGCAGGTAATTTGAATATGTCACTAGTTTAACTAAGCAAGGATTAGCAAATTAAAATGCAATTAGGTTTTTTTGCATAATTTGTCAAAATTATATGCTTTGTGTGAGTGACAGGTAGGTGGTAAAGATTTTAATAAAAAGTGTATTCCAAAAGTTTCCCTGACTTTGTAGGGACTTCAGTGGAAAAGTAACTATTTATTGCATTATTTTAATTTAGTGAATAGGGGACTATCACAAACTCCTGTTTAATGTAGAGGAATTAGACAATAGTTTATAGTATTTGTCCAAACCGGAAGATATTTTATTTTTATTTTTCATAAACTCCAGGAGCACTTTAGGATCCTATCCAGAAAAGCTTAGAGTCTCATCAGGCTAGACAGCTTGTCAGACAAACAACAAAAAAAATGCAATTACCATTTTACTAGTGAAAATCCATAGCCCAGAGGGATTATGCGACTTGTTCAAAGTCATGTAACAAAAAACAGGAGCTGGAACTGTATTTTCTGGGTCCCAGAGCAGCTCCTTCACTGCAGTCAATGCCTTCAAATCCACCTTAGACTGCCTTTCTCCCAATCACTGCAACACACTCAGGTTCATGCTGCATCCAAAATTATGAGGTGATTTAGGCTATGTAACCTGAACAAGTGTGTGCAGTATTAAAAAGATATACATCTATAAAATTGTATATTGATCCCATGAAATATCAAAATAATGGAGCATCAGATAAATGTTTCGGTAAAACTTATGTGAATTGTCTATATTTCTTTTCCCTTCATAGAAACTCCTTCATCTCATAGATGTTTGTTTTCTATTTAATGTGCTGACATGGGATATTGTAAAAAGGTGTAACTGTGAGACGGCCAAAAGGAGAAGGTTCCTCAATCCTGTTAGTCACACAGCCTTAGAGGATTGCCTACATTGTATAACAACATAATGCAGGGTACTTCCACAGAGGCCTCTTAAATTTGACTAATGAACTGCCACGCACACAAACTTGCAGTATTAACATTATCTACTCACTAGTCAGCTGAGCCACCAGAAAATGAAGGTATACTTGGAATCAGGGTACTTAAAGCATCACAAATTGAATGCATTGCAAAGTGGTCCTGGGGGGGCCCCTTAACATATTCGGTGTTTAGTGTACTCTAAAATGTTTGTTGTTAACAGTAGCGTTAACTACTCAGGGACTTGGTGTTTGCATGGCATCATTTTGAGAGCATGGTGAGGAACCCCTGTAGTTTTTGTAGTCACGAAGCTGGACAGAATACATGGAAAGTCAGCTTGGGCTCGTGGCCTGATCCAAAATGTAGCCAGGGTCAGTTGAGCATCTGCTGATTTTAGTGGATTTAGGCTGCCTCCTATGAAGAAAAAGACAAGGGAATACTCTACATAAATAATTCTGAACATCACAGATTTCAGCATGGGGAGAGGTACAGGGATGATGCTGATGGCTCATTTTCTTGCTTTGCTGCCGTCATGTCTCTGCTAGTAAGGGATGCTGCATTAGTTCAAAATAACACAGCTGATAAAGAACTGGCAAAAAAACTTCAATGGTTTTCACTGGCCAACAACCACAAGGGACATCCTGAGAGCTGGCCATCTACGTAGGTGTGGGAGTAGGAGGACATGAGCCACAGTTACTGTATGTTCACACTGTTGTCCAGCCATCAGCTGTAGGCAGGCAGGTATTCCTACCTGTTCTATATTGGTAAAAGTAAGACAATGGTCTTTTTTTTTAAATACATTATATTATTTTATTACATGAGCCAGATTTGCTAATCCAGGAAGCCACCTTTGACTCTAAATGTCAGTGTAGAGTAAATAGCTTAGACTCATACATAGGCTTTGGCTGATCAAAGTATATGGAGGTTCCAAGAAGGGTTTGCAATGTGGATGTAGGGTATCATGAAAAAGCCTTATATAAGGCTAGAAGTAAGGTTCAGATTTACACAGACTAGAAGCATGAGACACATCTCCTAAAATACCTATTCACTTGCTAAGGGTTCCACCGAGGCTTGAAGGATGACAGAGTGCCATTATAAATAAGCTGTTGTCTGCTCAGCTTTGGATGACAAATTCAGGTGCTACAGTGCTTTGCCTTTTGTAATACATCATTTTCTTAAAGCATGCAGCGGTTTAGGCAAAACTCTGCTCAGGTACTAAAAATTCACAGAAGGACAATTAGCAGAAGCAGGACAATTGTATCTGACAGTTCTATAACAATACAAACCCTGTTGAGTTGCCCAAAATAATAGTGGCGAGTAAACCAGAGCCATAGTCTATGTTTGGTCTTTTGTCTATAATTTAAAGGATAACTTACATCTCCTGCTGTGTGATAGCACAATTCATTATATTTTACCCCAGGTGTCTATTTTTAGTGTTAGAAAGGAATAAGGAAGTTGTGACTGAAGAAGGGAAAAAAGTCTTTTATAAAGAGCACCAGGGACTGTGGTGCTGTGAAATGTGCAAGACTTGTGCAAGAAATGGTAGTGTGGCCACTTTCCAGCAGATCACCAGTTCTCAGTTAGGTTATGTACCTCTGCATCTGGCAGCTGATCCTTAGTGCACCTTCATTGTTCATATACCGGCAGCTACATCACTAGTTGCAATAGTTAAATGGCTTAAAAATAATAAATTGAACTACATAAATATCATTTTTTTTAAAAAAACATACCCTTTCTCTCCACTAATTCTCCAAGGAACTTTATCAGTTGTCAGAATAACCACCTACAAAAGATGCAGGGGCTGCCAGAACCACTTCAGTGTCTTCTAAAATCATAGAACCTTCATGGTTGGAAAGGACCTATGAGATCATCAAGTCCAACCAAACAACCTACAATCTCTGCCACTAGAGCATGCCCTGAAGTGTCAAATGTAGACGTTTCTTAAATACCTCTAGGGATGGTGACTCAACCACCTCCCTGGGCAGATTTTTTCCTGGGCAAATATTTTCCACTCTGGAATAAAATTTATTCCACTCTGGAATAAAATACACAAGCAATCCTCTCTTTTCCTCTCCTTTATGCGCCCTAACCTTGCATACAAGAGGCCAAGATGCTGTATGCCATTGCTGCACTCCAAGAACACACTTGGTAGGAAAGGAACAGGTACAGACCCTGAGCTGGTGGATGAGAGCTGTCTGTACTGGTGGGCAAACTCATATCCCTGCAACCCAGAGGGACACAGCTCAGTTCAAGACTTATGATTTAGCATTTCCCTGTGGCTAACACGAGGCAGCTACAGACCAAGTACTTTGACTAGGGGGTTGGACTAGATGATCTCCAGAGGTCCCTTCCAACCCTATGATTCTATGATTCTATGACTTCAAGCGGCAGGTTAGGTAATGTCCTGCATTGAGTCTTATTCTGAAATACCCACTTCTCATGTACCACAGCAGAAATTAGCATTTGCACAAGGATCACAAGGGCTCACGGTCCTTAGAATTACACAAGTCCTTTATTGCACCTACATACCTATTAAAGAACTTCGGATTTGAGTGAATGATCATTCAGTGGTTCCTGTCCTCCCAAAAGGGATACAAATAATTCTCCATACCCTGTCCTTTTATACACCATCTCCATGTCCACAGTCAAACACTTACTTAAAGTCCCCTTTCTCATTGACACAGTAAGATTTTGGTATTTCTTCATTTGTTGTTTGAGAAGTTTAAAGCATAGAAAAACAGGGAAGCAGAAAAAAAGTTAGGGAAGGGAAGGGAAGGGAAGGGAAGGGAAGGGAAGGGAAGGGAAGGGAAGGGAAGGGAAGGGAAGGGAAGGGAAGGGAAGGGAAGGGAAGGGAAGGGAGGGGAGGGGAAGGGAAGGGAAGGGAAGGGAAGGGAAGGGAAGGGAAGGGAAGGGAAGGGAAGGGAAGGGAAGGGAAGGGAAGGGAAGGGAAGGGAAGGGAAGGGAAGGGAAGGGAAGGGAAGGGAAGGGAAGGGAAGGGAAGGGAAGGGAAGGGAAGGGAAGGGAAGGGAAGGGAAGGGAAGGGAAGGGAAGGGAAGGGAAGGGAAGGGAAGGGAAGGGAAGGGAAGGGAAGGGAAGGGAAGGGAAGGGAAGGGAAGGGAAGGGAAGGGAAGGGAAGGGAAGGGAAGGGAAGGGAAGGGAAGGGAAGGGAAGGGAAGGGAAGGGAAGGGAAGGGAAGGGAAGGGAAGGGAAGGGAAGGGAAGGGAAGGGAAGGGAAGGGAAGGGAAGGAAAGGGAAGGGAAGGGAAAATGTTTTAAATTCATATATCAAAAGATATGTTTGAAACTGGTAGAGGGCAACCAATCCATGGGCATTGTAGTATCAGTTTATAAATATATTGGAAGGACAGAGTATTTGATATACTTTCAGGAATGCACACAATTAAAAAAAAAAACCTCTCAAACTTTACAGTCAAATCAGATATATAACTTGACAGATCAAGAATTAGTACAGTCACATTTTGGGACTGAAATCCCAAAAATATATAATAGTTCATTACCAGGATGAAAAAAGTTTTGGTAAAATGGTAATAGACTAAGAAATATTAGAGTTGTGAGGACAGGAAATACAATAAAAATAGAAGACTTCAATTATCCTTAGTAACTGTGTAAATGTCACATCACAGTGTGATGGTGAAACTTCACCTTAGGTATTGCAAGTACCTTCCTCATGAAACAAGTAGTTAAGGACACCAAAAGGAAGAAGCTGCTCTTGACTTCATCCAGGAGAGAAAAAAAGAGCTGATTTAAAATTTTATTATTAAATAAAATCTCCGCTACAGCGCATGTAAGATGTTTAGAGTTAACAATGCTCATAAGTGAATGAAGAACCAAAGTCTACTAGAAGAGCTCTTAATTACAAAAAGGGTAACTAGTGCATAGGCTTGTTAGAAAGGAACTAAGAGCTAAAAGGCTTAAATGTTTGCTGGTGATGTAGAGATTAAGGACATCACTTTAGGCAGTCTAATCAACTATATGTCAGTCAGAAAAAAAAAGGCTGTAAGACAGGACAGGAGGACAAATGAAGCTATTAAAAGTATAAAAGTAAAACATTCCTTAAGAAAGCTATATGCGTGTTCAACCAAGAAAAACAGAAAAGGACACAAATATAAGTGTGAAAAACATATGAGGCACACCAAACCAATTCTGAAAAAGAACTGGCTAAAGGCACAAAAACTGATGTGGCTTAGTTGTTTGTGGTTTTTTTCTTTTCAAACACACACAAAGCAGAAAGTTTTCGTGGTTAGCCGGTAGATCCAGTATGCATTTAAGACATCAAAGAAGCCCAGATTGGTTGAAAGTATAATATTGACCGAAGCTAGTGAATAACCGTAAAATATGATCAATACTGGCTAACAGGAAACAGAATACGCCAAAGGCAGGCATGTGTCACAATCCACTTGCAGGTCTCTGAAGGTACCAAGAGACATGCTGCTAAAAAAGGGTCAGTTGCTACTGTTTGTCTCCTTGGATGGCCAAAGGCTACTCTTAAATCTCCCATTAATGACTCCTATAGAAACTAAGCTTCTGTAGGACAGGAAGACATTTATCTTCTAAATTAATGTAAATAGGTGAAAATATAGAAAACAAAGTTTAGGAATAGATTATCAGTTTTGAGAATGTAGGGAAGATTACCACTAAAGTCCCACAGGGACTAGAGACTGCTAGAATGTTAGAAACTTGTGCTAGTAATTTATACTGGTTGACATCTTCATAAATTACCTAGGAAACGAGGTAATAATGAGGTAATAAAGCTTGCTGATCAAATTAAGCTATTTAGAGCAATAAAACTGAAAAACTCCTTGAGAACTGCAGAAAAATCTCATGATGCTGAGTGCGCCATTCATCTGACCAAATCGGTGCATCTGCTGTGCGTGGAGGGCTTTGCTCCCTTTTTACAATCAGTGGAATAAAAAAGGTACTTACAGTGACTTATCTCACTGTAATGCAAGGGGGGATAAATCATCCCTTAAAATGCCAGTTTGTCTCCCTTGATTATAAAAGGAGACAAAGGTAAAGAGCTCAGATATCACCAGATTAATCTCACCTTGAAAGTCTTGGACATAAAATGTCAGATTAAATCTGATACAAATATTTACAAAAAGGGGTATGGGATAAACAATCCTAACTTTGCATACAAAATCTGGAGTATCAACCAACTATTGCCACTCAGGAAAGACATCTTAAAATTTTAGTCCATAATTCCATGAAATACCTTTTCGGCACTCAAAAGCAGTCAAAACCAAATCAGACATCAATAACTAGAAAGGATAGAGAACACAGCAGAAACCATCATGCCACTGTGTAACCTCAGGAGCTTGATTCTTGTAATTGTTTGTGGTCTTTTCTTTCCAGGAAGTGTAGATTAGAAATATAAAATATTCAGAGAAGGTGACAGAGATGATCAAAGCTACAGAATGAGACCAGGAGCCTCTGGTCTGAAAAAGAGAGGGTGGAGGGAACTGTAATAGTAGCCTATGAAATAAAGGGTAGCATAAAAGAGTGAAAAAGCAGTGACCATCCACTACATTTTTTTTTACTACGTGCCCAGACACATTAAATTAAATTACTAGAATGAAAAGTGTAGCAGAAACAAAGGGAACAACTTTTCCACAAAGCTGGAGTTAAGGTGGAGAGTCCATCGCTGTAGAAGACTGTGGACTTTGAACGTTTCTATCAATTCATAGATTAATTTGAAAAATTAATGAGAAAAAAATGACACATGTGCCACGAAAAACAAAAAATCCCTTCTTATTCTTGCCCCAGAGGTCTGTAAGATGAAGAATTCAGTTTGCTGGGAGGATATAGTGGAGGAATTGTACCTGGTTTTTTGCCCTGTAAGTATATTTAGGCATTTTTTTCTAGGCCCCTGACATAGACAGTACACTAGAACTAAATGAACTATAGTCTGACCTACTAAACCTGTTCTCACATTCTAATGTAAACCATTTGACCTGTTATTTCCTATTACATTTTCCAAGGGAGGTATAGGTCCCTTAAACCTATTAACAGCGACTTGCCTTTTATAATTATTTTTCCATAAACTGAGCTGCAATAGGGCAATGATTTGGTATTAAAATATAAGGATTAATTCTGTCAGTAGTACGGATGGTGGATATAACCAAAGGTGAAAAATGAGATGGTGGTAAAAGTGTTGTCTTTATAAATTTTAACAGATGAGAAAGAAGCCGTGTCCATTATGTATTCTGAGATCCAAACATTTTGTGGAAGCTGCTCTAGAAATATTTTGACCTGCCCACAGTACTGATATATTATATTAAATGACAAGCCTCATATCATAATGAGCTAAGCTTCATCTATTCCTACTGAAATCCGAGGGTTCAGAAAGAACACAGCACTTGGCAATATTAGGCTAAAAGATAAGTTACCACAGGCATAGATTCGCTTTTGCTTTGGTTGAGAGTGATTTGAAGAGGAATTCTGCTCTAACGTGAGCACTTAATGAATTCTGTAGATCCCATAAGGTTTGCAAGAGCTGTAAAAGTTAATATCATATTGCTTACTAGAAGTGTTTTTGTGTACACCTTGCACTTTACAACACTGACTAGCTCCACGATCAGATGTTTCCATTTCCTGGAAGATTTCTTTACCGGCCAGACAAGAGATCACAAAAGAAGGTGTCTTCCCTTGCTGCCCTGCTCCTGGCAGGGGGGACTGGATGGAGATAAATCCCTGTCTCTCCTGCTGCCAGAGACTGTATTACCCACAGGTTGACAGAAATCTGTGCAGAGCCCCCAGAAGTGATATGCACTCACAACTGACCCTCGCCACATGTAGGGCAGCAGTCAGGCATCATGGTGCTCTTGCCATGGAGGGAGCAATACTAATGGGTTGAGTTATCAACTCAGTCGGCAAAGAGCATTCAACAGACGAACAGAAGCAGAAGGGAGACGATAAATGAAAGGAATCTTTATTCTCTTTATTGAACATTGTGCTTCCTCCAGAGTAAAAGCAACATCTTTTCATTTTAATTTTTTCCATTTGAGTTTGATCACAACCCGTGCAGAAGTTGTTTCATGCTTCAGGTGTTTAAACTGACTAATTTTAAGGGTGTCCATGGGACATGCATCTTTTAGCACTCTGAGCAGCTTTTCACACTTCTGCTCTCTCTAGGCTTTGGGAAATATTGCTTTACACTTGAAGACACTTTTGTTAAGTGGCCTGGAAGCAGGAATTCTGTCCTCTCATTTTAGGAAATTTAGACTTAAGTTGAAAATAAGGAAGCCTTGAGAAAGTCAGTTTTGCCCATTTTAGAAACCTATCAAATACTTCCTCTCTGGTTAGTTAACATGAACAACATAGACAACTCACAATTGAACTGTATATGTTAAAAGCTCTTTCAGCAAACTCCATTTATGGAAGCAATTACCTTAGTGAAAGACAGGGAAAAAAAGCATTATCAGGGCAATCAGAAGGAACTAAGACTCCTACGCTGAAACAAAACAGAGTTGTACTAAATTTTCTGAGCATATGGAAGAATCCAAATAAATTTCAGTCGTGGTTTTAGTTAACAATAATGTATACCACACTAGTAATAATTCTACATATAAAAAAGTAGTCCAGAGGAAATTTCAAGGGAGGGAAGATAATCAATTTGGGGTCAGAAGATGACTGATATGTGGCTGGAGACTGAACTCATGGTGACTCTGAAGTTGAGAGTCGTTTTGAAAGGTGCTGGTACTGGAGTTTGTATACGAATTGGGCATATTGTTTGTATACGAATCCAATCTATCAGAGGAATAAAGCATCAACAACTTAAAAGTCAACAGCTGCTGGTGGGAAAGAAGATCTAGTTTCTCTTTTCAGTCTTAAATTTCTGTGTGCTTCTGCTTGGGAAATTCACTTACACCAAACCTGCAAAATAAGCAAGTACTTGTGCTTTGGGTTGCAGCTTTAGACATGTGGAGCCCGATTTTCAGGTTTGTGGACTCTGATGTTGTCATTGATTTCATGTCCCGTGGGGCCCATGGCCTGTATTATTGATCCAAATCTCAGTATTCCTCACAACTATTTACACCTCCTGAAGGATTGCTTAAGAGTCCATTGATTCTCAGCTAAATTATCTGTAGCTGTTTAGCATTATAGGGCTAGGTAATCTGCAGGACAGCCAACCCAGTCCCTTGTACTGAGTAGGAACAAATACATAAAAAACTCTTGACAATTATATGTCATACCTATTCTTAAAAACCTCTAATAAAGAAAGTTCCTCAGTGCTGTCATACTGGTTATCCGTTAGTTCAATACATTCCTTTATCATTAAATTTACTGTAAAAAAACAATAGTTTTTTTCCTCTTTTTCTCCTTTGGAACATGGAGAACAACTAATTTCTCTCGTCATCAGAAAAAAAAAATTGTTTAATAGTGGACTTAAATTATTCTCACTTTACTCTTCAGAAAAAAAAGAAATAAAATTCACTTCAGTGGTTCCCTTTATGTCGTGTTTTCTGATCTGCCAGTCATTGGTGGTTTCCTCTGCCTTCTCTATTTCTTGTTTACGTCTGCATTAAGGTATGTTTCCCAACATTTGACACAGTATTCAAGTGACAAGTGAAGCAGAAAAAATTCTTTAGACCTCTCTGACATTCCTATAATTTTATTCTTAAATATGGTTCAGCTTATTTGCAAAGAAATCCCATTAAATAAAATCTGAATAATTACTTTTGATCTCCTGACATTCCTGTTAATATATTCATACCTACAAATCACCTTTTTTTACATTGATATCAGACTAAATTAATCTATAACCATACTTTAGTTTGGATGAGGAATTTTGAAGTGGATTTCCAGACATTTCTGTTTATCATGCTTTTTTTATCACCAGAGAGTCGTCTCAGAGTAGACATACTGAATTCTTTTAGGATGAAACTCACTTGGAAGCTGTGCCCAGAAGCACATGTGAGCACATGTGCTTCAGCTGCTAACTGGCTTTAAGATCACAGGCAGGACCAGTTTAGCCATAATTTGAATTTACCGCCTCCTGGAAACACTTTCTGTGTTGATTTTGGGCTTTATTCTGGACTGCACTACTTGCTAATGTAAATGTAACTATTTTGGACTTTCACTTGTTTCAGGCTTATACGTATATTTGTATCTCCAACCTGAAATAATCCTACATCAAAGCTCTTCTGGGGATCCAAGTTGAGAATCTTCCATATGCATGCTGCTGTTGTACTGGACCAATTTTTTATCAGTCAGGTACCATTAGGGTATTGCAACAATAATCTGATTTTACAATATAATATAAGCTGGAGGTAAAGAAACGTTAAGTACTATTTGTCAAGAAGAGTGATCTTTATTAGATCTGACCTTTCTCTAAGCCAACAAAATAAAAAGGTAAGTGTCATTTTTATATGAGCAAAGATTAGTTTTGCTTACAGTAAGCAAAAGATGAGTCTCTCAGGTGGCTTAAAATTCTCATTGGAAATAACTGAATCTCATTACCAAGCATGCACTATGAAGCTCTTATGATTTGCCCCAATCAACTATTAAAAACCTGTTCCTACTCACAGCACCACCTTTCCAACCTCTGCTGCTACATAGTATAGTACTAGTGAATTGACCTTTTATGAAGACTTAAAGCACGATGTAATTAACATTTTCTATGTACAGAGTGAAGACTTAATGAAACTGTGAGGTTAAATGTCAATATGGCCTTTGTAAGCATTTTTTATGTTACAGTTCTTGGCTTTCAGATGTTAATGATACACTTTCAGTAACCATTTTGTTTAAAAAAAAAAAGTGTAAATTTGTATTGCGGTGCACAACATCGTCCAATTTCACTCTTTGAGCAACTCCAGTCAACAAAGAATAGCTCTGAAATGCAACGTAATAGGCTGTGTTGGAGATTATTTTATGATCCTGATCCAAAAATGCATCAAACTGGATGGAAATGTATTGTACTCAAGGTTGCATGGTTTCCATGTCTCTCATTCTGGACAGTTTCACTTCAACATCCAGGGCAGCTCTGTGTAAAACCTCTAGATGGTCATCAAAATCTTTTTGCAAGACCAGTAGTTGATTTGCACACCTCTGAACCAAAGTGATTACCCTAGAAACCGGCATGGGTAGATAGCAATTTCATCGGTGGTTGAAACGTCTCATTAAAGGGATGAGTAAGTATTGTTTTCCCTGTACGTTAGTGATACTTGAAATTCAGAGAAGAGAATCTTCCATTTTTCACTTCAGGTTTTTCCATTCACAATTCAACAGCTTTCACTAACTGTGGGTTTTTTATGTAAAAGTTGGTCTTATATATTTACATGAGCACACTGAATTCAACTAGGAACAAGTTGCAGTACATCACACACTGTAAGAGTTGCTGCTTCTTGCATACCACAGAAGCTGAATGTATTTCTTGATTGAATTAGACCCATAAATATTAGCTCCTAAATTGCAGCTACTATTGTGTCTTACTGTCATACCAAGGTAATAAACTCCCAGCACCCTGATTGTAATCTGCCTAAGTTGACATGCACTGTGTTTAATAGATAATTAATTCTAATTAAGACAATTAAGAAAGATCTTGTTTCTAGGGCAATTTTGCATTTATTTTTTTAAACACCATTGACTAATACATTTAAATCAATTCTGAAATCCATACATAACTGGATGAGCTCTGGAATTTATGAAAGCCACACTCCTATCTTATCAGCTGCTTCACCTCATACATTTTATGATATATACCAGCGATTTTCATTCGCATCTCACTGAAAAAACCCTCATGTTGCAGAGCTTGTCAGACCAGAGCCAAAACCAGTTTTTCATATGCATCAGGACATCAATTGAAAGAGTATGTATCACTCAGGAGCAGTAAGTTGTTGTAAGGAAGTATTTAAAGCTGGATAGGAGGCAACAGGCTATAGGCCAGAAAGTGAAGGCTAGGCAATAATCTGCTGGGTACCCTTGACTCTAGAGAATAAAGTGACCTCCTGGGAAAATAAATAAATAGCTAAATAACTAAATAAAAAGAAAAAAAAAACAACAAACAACCAGACAAAGGAAACGGATTTCTTAAACAGCTAGAAAGGAAATCTTAAATTGCATGGAAATTGTGCTTCAAATGTTGTCTAGCCCATGGTGCCACAACATATGAAAAGGCCAATTGCTTCAAAATATCTCCTTTCAGGTTTTCAGGGAAAATGTCTTTTATTATAACCAGCAGTGGGAGAAGTGCTTTTTCAATACCAGTAGTCACATACCTGTCCCCAGCACATGATTCGGGTCCCAGCAGACAACTACAAAGTACTAGGAATGTTATAAATTATAACTAACACATTGCTTACAGGCTCCTGGAAGCTGCACCAAATTATTCCTGAGTTAGAAGGCTTTGGACGTCCAGCACTGCGTATGAGGCAGAACACAACTGCATCACCTAAGAGGGATCCTAGGGAAAAAATCCAACCTATGCCCTTATTTCTCTGTCTTTCAGAAACAGGTACCTCCAATTTGCAGCTTAGCACTTTCTTCTGACATTGAATTTGCTATATTTAACGGTTTGGCTAGTAATCTCTATATTACCTGCGCGTTTCTCTCTCTCTTCTGTACCAATAATCATGGCAATGGGGAGAGTTAGAGAACATTAAGGACATAGGTTTCCTGTAATATGATTTTAGGCCAAAATCTAGGGAGGGAAATCTTCCAGTGCTACGTGAAGGATATGATGGAGACTTCAGCTGCATTAGGACAAAAAAACTGAGTCTACTTAATAATTGGAGAATTCCTTTCCATTCTTCCCTGACTCCATTCCCCAAGGCTGAAATGTGGCTTTTATATCCAGTTAAATTTCATTCAGTCAGACCCTTCCAAGCCAGGTGACAACGGTGAACTTGGAAATTCTGATTTAGGGACCATCTGCTAACTTTCACAATAAAATGACAGAAGGGGCAGTTACACAAAAATGTGCTCTTGAGACAAAGATGAATGCTGAATCTTTAGATGCAATGTAAAGTTTCTCAATAGCAGCAGAAAGGAGATTCTGAATTTCTGGAAGTTTTGGGGTTTGTTTTGTTTTGATTTGTTTTGTTTTAAGCAAGCAAAAAGTGCTTTTAGCAGAGACAAAATTTAAAGAATTGTTTTAAAGTCCAAGTGAAACAAAAATCCTCAAACATTCCTAGATTATGCACTCTCTCAGAAGAAAAATGGGAGTATTATTTAACTTTCTAGCAGTTAAGAAAAGTGTATGAACAGAAAGTTCCTATAAGCACATGATTTGTATACATAGGCAAAGTGCTTATAGACCTCCTAAGCTTAGACAGCAGAGCAGACTCAGAGCCAAGTCAGATATACCATAGGTGCAGTCAAGGAAGCTCCCAACAGACACTATAGTCTGGCCCTTTTGTATTCCCATCTACCTGCAGAAGATTTGAACTTTTACATAAGTTCTTCCATAAACTCTTCCAACTCTTCACCCATAAAACCAACTTTATTCTCAGAACCATTTTGCTTTAGGATCACATTGCATCAACACAAACAAAGGAACGTTCTTCTTATTTCTGTTCTCCTGAAGGAAAACTGCCGTATTGTGCCTTATTCTCTTTATTAATTTAATGGAAATCTTCAAGACCTTCTTTAGAGAGTCACTAATTCCTGATTTGAATATGAATTATAAATGACTAATAAATCTGTTGGAAGCTAACTTAAAAACCCGTCTTGATGTGAGCATCCCAGAAGAGAAACAAGAAAGCCAGGCAGGGAAAAATTATACCAAACATTATCTCTGACAGAGCAATTTTCATCTCTACATGTGAAAATGCATTACAAAGGAAGTTAATTATCATTATTACCACCTTCCTTTCAGATTGGTAAGCTTAGTCAGAAAGAGATTATATAACTCAACGGAGATCCAAGCTGAAAAGTGAGGGAGAGAGAACCTGTGTCTCCCCAAATACCTGCCTGTTTGTTTGTAACTCAGCCAACCATGAAATAACAGAAAAAGATTTAAGGCAATGGAAATGTAGCAATCAGCACATCACAGCAAACTTGTCAAAATATGTGCAAAGTGGCCACCTTTGGTTAGACCTTTCTCTGTTTCCTAGGTCCAAAGTGCCAGCTGAAAGAGGAGGACATCAGGGTCAGTTTACAGTGTTATCCTTGGACCAGCTTTGATAAAACTGGGCAGATAATATTCAGCAATGGCATAAAAAGACTCGGTCTTGGAATAAAAAATTCCTGTAGTGTGGTGAGAGTATATTGCTTATTTTCTTTGTATTATATGTAGCTTGCTTTTTTATTTGATTTGTAATGTGGAAAACATTCTTGATTATAATTTTAAATCAGTTGCTGCATATGTCTAATTTCATCTGCACAATTGCATGGTGTTGCATACCTTAAAAGATCAAAAGCTACCTATAAAAGGATAGAAGAAATCTATTGGCCTTTTCCCTGCAAGTTCAGCAGTAATACTTTTTCCTGATGCTGTAATACCTTTTCTTTTCTTTAGACAAAAGAGTTGTTTCTTCTGAGATTAATAGCACCCAATAAGAAAAACCCACAGGTACAGGTGATATTAGAAACTGCAGACTCCAAAACCACCCTGATTCTATGCATTTCGGTTGCCTCCTTTACTTTCAACTGTCTTTTGTAGAGTGTGAATTGTTCATAGTCTAGTTACAAAGACAGCTTTCCTTTTGCAAATCCATAAAATACTCCAGTCTTCAATCTAAAAACTCTCAGAAACCATTCAGCAAAAACTGTGATAACAGGTGGTATTTTTCCATAAAAGTGATTTCATTAAAAATTTTACAATTAAACATAAACTTGTATGTAGATCTTGATGGTGTGGGTGTAGGTCTGCCTACGAGTAGAGAGGCACCGTGGAAGAGAGTTCGTTAACCAGGATTTTCTCTCTTACTAGAACTCTTTAGAAGGAATCTCTTTTCTTCACTTGGTGTCCCTTCCTGAGGGAATTTTCTCTCTAGCTTTCTTTCCTTCTTTCTCTGGTTTGCTTCCTCTCCCTTTTCTCCTATTTTTCATATTTTTTTTGTCCCACTATTTTCTCCTCTTTTCATTCATCTCATTGATGTTTTTTTTATTAACCTCATACCACATGGACTGTTAGATACCATGTTACCACGAATACCACTTGATAATAGTCATATTATCAAAACAGTAGCAATACTCTGATCTTTGTTTTCTGTAAAAACTTTTGTAAAAAAAGAAATAAAAAATTTCATGTTCTGAGGGAATCAAATTGCTCTGCAAACATTGATTATCATTGCTTGTGTTCTCCGATTTTTATATCTGCTGATACTAATGATATTTGTAAATAACACAAGGCACCATTGCAGATTCAGATCTTGGTACGATGCTGGTATTGTTCACCATGTGAGTGTGAATGTTCCATCTTCATGTTAGTGCCATGGAGATCACTTGGGCTCCTGATCTCACCGCACTTCTATAATCCAGGCATTTTTTTGAAGAAGTCATGAAAAATTATCAAAATACTCACACTAGCTGGTGATGAGAAGCAGAACAGCTCGAGCTCACATCACATACGCTGAACATCCAGCTGCTTTCATCATCAAACTAAAACTAAGATTTACTTGATCCTCTGAGAACAGCATTTATAAGCTCCTTAAACACTCTGAGGTATACAGTAGAGTATGATTTTGTGAAAGACACTTTTCAAATTGTGTCTAACTCTGTGAAACAAGCAGCTTACGACGGGTTCAGTAATGACCTCTGGGTATCAATAAACTGCTCTTGCGAGCAAGGACTTTGATTAAAAAGCCTTATTACCCGGGGAAACATCTAGTGCAACTTAGGTTTCAGAAACAAATACTACAAAAGGTAACAGTCCATAAAAGTCACATTATTCAAAAATTAACAAGAAGAAGCTCTTTTCTTTCATTGTCTTTCTGTGTCTTGACCCAGGTACATACAAGTTCAGTGGTTTGCTCTCTGCTGGTGTCAGCATTTAACGTTTCAAGAATAATCTGTGAAATCAGTGCACTCCCGCAGCCCCTCTACCAGCGCCTCCTATAGGTCATCCAAAATGAGACAATTTTAAGGGTTTTTTAATTCAGTTTTATTCTGGAACTCTTCAAAGACCAAATTAGGAAAAAAAAAAAACTACTTAAATAAAAAAAAGGCAATGTCATTCATGAATTTAACACTGGGAAAATTTTAAGTGGGATGAAATTCTAATATACACACCTTGTATATATATATACCTTATATATAGACCTTGAAATTATACCTGTACACTTCTTTTTTTCTGATCTTTTTCCACGGTTGTGATCCTGTTTAGGCTTTTTTTTTTGGTTTCTTTTTACTTATCAGCCCCAGTTTTCATCACATTCATTAACACATCAGTTCTCTGCCTGTGAGATAAGCAGCACTGAAGTTTGTTCATAAGATGGAATGAAGATGGAGATACCAGCTTCTGTAGCCCTAAGGGGTTTCCTTCACTGGTACTTTGACTTCTCACCAACATTGGTTGCTTTTCCACTGAAGCACTCCAGTGCTGCCTCTGGGTTGATGTTTCCACCTAATTAATGCAGTACTTCAAAAATACGCTGCACTGCGGAGAAACATTGGCAACACCTTCGCTAGGATATTTTATTGAAAAGTACCTCCTGATACAGTCTAGCTGCCACTAGCTAACATTTGTGGAGCCTATATCTGCCGCAAAGAAGGGAGCACGCAGTGGCAACAGAAGAACAGTGACATGATATTGAAGAATTTGGGATAAAAGTGGGTGATGGTTGCTTTTAAAAAACAGGATAATCACTTAAGGGATATCTAAGTTAATTAAATGTACCATGTGGGGGAATAATTAACCACAAGGAAAACCATATGGATAATTATAAATTATATTCAAATACTAATTATAGTAATAGAAGTTCACTTAAAACTCACGATCGATTTTATTGAGCCTATGTGAAGAAGAAACATAGGCTGCAGTTTTAGAAGACGATAGCATTGGCAGCAAAGCTATCACAAGAAGTTCACAACCCCAGCTCAGCCCTCACTGTTTGCTGCTTCTAATTTGTTCATCTCCATGAGGCAGTTAACCGCAAACTCACAAACAGCTGTACTAACACCAGAGAGACCAAGTCAAACAGCAGCGTAGGAAGACAGGACTAGAAATATCCTAAGCTGCCTTTGTAATCCAAGCAAGCGCCTTTTGAAACTATATCCTAAAAGTAGATCCATAGAGGAATTTCCGATATGGTTATAAATTGCCTTTACTAACGTTTCCTGGCTGCCTGCATCCTGATGTTGAGTGAGCTCGGCATCACAGATGGCAGATTCAGAAAAGCCAAATGTTAACCAGAAGAGTGTATGATAAACCTTCAGCTTCACTGTCCCCTGGGCACATCCTGGGGCCCTACTTATATGTGTATTGGGTCTGCCTGAGATAGAGTTAATATTCTTCATAGATGCCCATACGGTGTTGTGTTTTGGATTTGTGACCAAAATGATACCCCATATCACATGATATTTTGTTCAGCAATAAAAACTGAGGGAAGAAGGAGGAAGGGGTGGATTAAGCCAGTGGATACCCACAGAAAGACAGATAAGCACAAAGAGAGAGGTGTCTGCTCACTGCAGGTCTAGGGTCTATTCGCTCACATGTAAGCATCTATAAGGAAAATAATCATTTTAGGCTCCCATACAGTCCAAAGAGGTAATGGATAATTTGTCACATCCTAAAATAGATGTTTAAAAGAGGCCAGGTGAAAAATATTTTCAGAATTCTTCCTAAACTTGAGGCAGAATAATATGAGGCATTAATATGCTTTTTTTCAGATCTGGCCTCAACTTAGGTGTATTGAAGTCCATATTTTGTGCCATTCGGAAAACATCTTTATATACAAATGATGTCACCGATCACCATTAAAAAAAGACCCAACGCAAGTCTACATAAAATTTAAAGGTACTTTAATTCCAGATAATGAGATACATTTGATGAGTATCTGCATTTTATTTACTGAGATAATAAAATTATTTGGCTGAACTTTAAATGCAAAGCCACAGCTGATGTCTTGTTTTAAGGGCCTTAACCAGAAGAGCATTTAAGCTTTAAAGAACTGAATGACTTCTCTAATGTCCCTGGGACTTCAGTTTACAGCATACTAAAATGTTATCTTAAACAGTGGTGTTTTTCTGAACTTCAAGCTCAAATCCAAGTGCTCCTTTAGGGTCCACGTCTCCCTCATGCAATGTGTCAGCATTCCTGTTCAAAGTCAGCTATAGCTTGGTATACAGTAGCGAGGGCAATATTGACCCCTTATATAACAGTTACGAATCATGTTTACTGTGCACTGATAAAAATAGCAAGGTAAATGCTTCATTATCGGAAGAATCTGAAACACATTTTTGAATAACTGTTAATACACTAGATCTTTTTATCTTGTGCAAAACCAGCATGGCACTAGCTCACACACAATGTTCAAACTTCACTGTTTTATTATTCAACGAGTATATGCAGTTTTTTCTAACCTACTCTCTTTCATCTGTATGCACTCATCAGGAGAAGAATATCTGGGAGTCATGTGGGAACTATGTTTTTCTCCACCAGATATTTTAAAAGCAAATATTTCCCATAGATAACAAAATGAAAACAAAACAAAAACTTCTAAACACTTTTAATAGACAAAGCAGCTATGCAGAATTTTCTGAAAAATTGGCACAGAAAGTCCCCTAGTAAGATCCAAAACAAGTCAAGATTTGTATGTGAAGTTCTCTGTTTATGTTTTAATGCAAGAGGGTCAGGGTGTCAAGACCTTCTGTCATATGTTCTGAACGTCCAGAGAACATTTCACAGGCTGAAGGGTAGAGAGGTTAATAGTTTCTGATGAGGTGTTATTACAGTGCGATGAGATTTTGTTTCTGTTTTTTTTCCAAACCAGCTCTAACAAAAAACACATAAAACATGTGGTTTGTATCTTAATCAACTCATTGCTTTTGAGATGCTTTGATGAGAGTGGCTAGCTCCTTGTTTTTCCAAAAAATATTGCCATTAAAAAGACAACCCATCCATTGTTTTCCTCTTACCATTTCCTTGAGTCATGACTACTTTTCATTTATTACACTTCATTACTGAACCATAGTTATTAAAGGGGATATTGCCAACAATTCATCTGTGTGTTGACTGGGGTCCTCTCAGAATCTCTCCATTTCTGTGCGGAGACCCCAACTAACAGACACGTTCACCTTCTCTCAGAGTTTCTGCCAGTGACTCCTTATAATAACCTTTAGAAAATGCATTTTATTTATAGTTTGGATTTATACAGCTTTTAACTCCCAAAGACGGGATTGGGTAATCCTTCAGTATTTTACAGAACTTCCGTTGTCTTTTTTGAAGACCAGCCTGTAGAACTGACATGTTATCTACTGTGTCAGTAAGGCTTCTATTTGGACACTTCTTTTCATCTGGCATATCAAAGTTTTATATTTATGGGGTCATTTAAATACCTGCCAGTGATAAAGAGAAATGGTGGCTTGATCATGACTAGTAAAAGTCTACTTGAGGAAAATACTTTTTAGAGTAAATGTTTTTTTTCATCTAAGAAGGAGAAGACATAACAAGAGCCAGAAGGTGAAAACTGGAACTACGTAAACTAATTTGAGACTAGAAATAAGCAAGAGAATTTACCACTAAAACAATTAACAAAAGCACATCATGTGTTTTTCAGCATTTGTGATCAAGACTGGACACCTACTTCAACATATCGAAGTGCTCTTCGCCAAACTATGAGCTTGAAACAGGAATGATTGGGTGGACATTTCTTCCTGTGGTGTCATGGAAGCAAGCTCAATAAACAGGCCAACCCCTTTTGATCTCCAACGGTTCAAAGAAAAAATTACACTGAAAGAGGATAAAAATGGATGGCAATGTAAACTACAAATAACCCCGTCACTATTTTAATTTGTCAATTTTTTTTTTCTTTTCCTAATAAAGCAGGTATCTTTAGTCATAAAATAACCAAAGAGAGAAATAAAAAACATTGTTTCATGGTACAATTTATTTTGAATTGTTTTGTAAATTACATAGGTCTGGGTAGCTACTGGTAACCCCATATGTCTGTTACGGCAATTGCACTATTGAGTTTATCTTTTTTACACCAGTAATGAAAAAAGTTTAAAAATAAAAAAAAAAATAGAACACCAGTTCAGACTGGAGACCACCTCACTGTCAACTCTGCAAGGCAGATTTTGTCACAGTTTTTGGAAGACTGGGAGAAAAAAAAGAGACAGGGAAAATCTCCGTAGACTATTTCTCTTTAACAGATACTTTTTGTAGATTTACTTAAAGAGTACATGTTACTGAATCAAAGAAGGGTTCAAGAAATCCACAGGAACTTGTTTTTAAATCTGATGGGCATTCTTGGAAGTGGAAAGAGTCTGCAGTTATTCCTATATGATTCTGTGGGTTTAAATTTGTTTAGTCCCCTTTCAGTTCCTTTTGCTAAAGGAACCTCAGGAAGAGCTGCCATCCAGTGCTGCTGAGGTCGGTGGTTCTCAGAAAAGAGAGTTTGTTTTGATGTCTGAGGGTAGAAGACCACAGTGCTGCTGTAGCTTCTACACGTTGCTGATGTACATCTCGACTGCTCACAGCAGTATGAGGTCCCAAGCTAAACTATAAAAAGCAACAAAACAGAACACATGGAGTATGTATGGCAGACCTACAGATTCATTCCCATTATGATCTTCAATTTGATTGATGCATTAACCTTCTGATATCTCCTTCTATTTCTAGTCACACAAGGTGTTTTCCATTACTGTTCCTTAAAAGTTCCATACACTACGATTGAATAGGCAGAGGCATCCAAAACCGGCACCTGGTCCTGTGTGAAACAGGGGAGGAGAACAAATCCTAACACTCCATCCCATGGAGTTGGTTTTACCAAGACTATCTAGTTTTTATCATCTCCAGATGACAGTTATAGTCTTGTGAAAAGCTATGTCAAAAGTGTATTCTATGTGGAAGTAACTTTTAACTTTACGGGCAAGTCTAAAATTATATATACACAAGAGAAATTAGTGAGGAAATTACTCATTTACAGAAGAAATATTAAATTATAGACCTTGAGTTTTATGTTCTGCTGATATCCAGCATCAGCCAGGTGAGAAAGCACATCTTTAAATTATTAAAATGTGTTCTGTCATGATCAGGAGACATAAACAGCTCTTAAAATAACCAAACAACCAACTTGTTTAAAAGGACCAAAATCTCCAGTCAGTCAATTCTCTTGCTTTGAACCACTGGCATCAACTTGATGTGATAACCCAGGGTGGGTTGCACAGAACAAAGAGTGCAGGTGCCTACGCAGTGATTCATCTCATTTATTATGAAACAGTTTAAAGAAAAGAAATATCACTGAACTCTGCATGTCATCTATCCCAGTTCACATCTCAGGAGGATAATAATTACTGGTTCATATTTATCCTTCCTTCACGTGATACAAAAACTCCAGTGTTTTAGGCAAGATCAGAGATTCGGGCAGGAATCCTTCTTTGAATGAAAAATGTCCTTTACAAACATGGAGAAAAAGATATTATGTAAAAACTCTGATATTATACTGACATTAAAAACTCCCCCAAACATAGAACTTATTGCATAAATATGCCTAAATGAAAAGTATTTTGGAGGGAATTTCTTCCCCAATATTAGTAAACCCAGAGTTAACAGATATGAGAACTGTTTCTTATGGCAACATAAAAAGACTATTCCTGAAGGGCCTGTTTCTCCCCTCCCTCTGATTAATCCCTCTCTAAATGTAACACTTGATTTCATAGATAAAACTAGTTTAAAGTTTTTAAAGTTTTCACGGTTTTCAGAAGAATAGTAAACTTTCAAAAAGTTGCAAATAACACCCAAAAGTAATTTTATATTACTATGAGTTCACTTTAGTTTTATAGACTCCAAAGTTTTCTAGGCACTTGGAATAAAAGGTTTTGAAATCATGGTAATAAATATTAAAGGAGAAAATATTGAAAAAAAAAATATATCAACCATAGGAAAGGCAGCAAATAATCTCACAAACCACCGGTTCAAGATTTGAAAACAAAAATGACAATACCAAACCTGCACTGTGAATTTGCTTCTGAATACACTTACACCAAAGTGTATCAAGACGAAAGCCAAAGGAACATGTTTAACATACAAAGGCACAGAAGAAGGAACTATTTCAAAAGATTTTCGGAAACAGAATTTATGATATGATAACCTCTTCATTTTAAATAACTGCTTTCTTCTTTTCCTTATTAAAATAGCTGATTTCTTTCATGATTCCCTGAGCTCAGAAGTTTACGTATGTAAATACAAAGAGAGGCATAGATGTCTATGCATAGGTTTTCTGAAAATAGCTAATGTTAGCCTAAAATGTCATTCTTCCTATATTTTTCCCATTGTTTAAACATCACAATATAATCTGGTTATTCAACAGCCTTTTTGTAAAGAGTCACATACCATATAGATATATCATACCATACCATAGAGCCTTGACCATATAGATAATCTACATCTTGGAACCAGGAGGCTAAGGGATTTTTTTTGACGCAAAGACAAACTCAGCTTGCAGGAACAGAAGAAAGAATTTTTGAAACTATTATGTTTGTGAAGTGTTTTTAGTAGATAATCTGATTTGTGATTCAATCTCTGCCAAAAAAAGCATTGTATTTTTTTCCCTTTTCCTAGACAACCTTGTACATTTATCATTTCTGACTAAAACTACAGTCCTTTTGCTTTCCTATTATTACTTCATGGTTCCATATCTTAATTTGCTAACAATATGCTCTTCTGATCAAATCAGCAGTTGTTCCTTCTCTTGAGCTCAGCCTCCAAATATCTCAGCCGTGTCAAAACAGCCATATGCCATAAACACTAACTAAACTAAACATGTAATAGAAACAAATAAAAACTTTATTGGTCAAATTCCTAGGTTATTTTTATTATCATGTCATAGCTATCATTAATCTGATCAAAAATATAACTGTGGCTTCAGAATTTGAAATTATCTTTGTTGCCAGCATCAGTGCATCAGAATTCATCTTCAGGATGTGATACCATTTATTATCTCAGGCACTTTAAAAACAAAAAAAACCAGCAGCGTTTCTTAACAGGTGACTGGCCAGAGTCGGGCCCAGCACACTCCCCCGGGGTCTACTTTTTTGCATCATTTCTGACCTTGCATACTAGGCCTGTCACATCTTTCTTATCCCTATCAATATGCTAAACTATGTATTTAACATTTCAACCCTCTTTCCCTCCACCCCGTTTTATTCCCTTTGAGCTAACAATCTGTATGTAGCTGTAGTAGCTGGTGAAAGAAGTTCACTGCATTATTTAGTTTTGTTTGCTTTGTCTGAGTGCTGGAGAGAATATTGATGTACATGGCTGTCTTATTCATAATACTAATTCTTAAGTCACATCTTTTCATGTACATATTTCAGTTGGTGACTATGCCCTTAGGGATTTTTAAGTAATATTGTTTTCCAAAATGCTATTCTTTTTTAGGCAAAGCACAAATGAGTGGAAGAAACAGTAGTTCATATACTCACCTGCAAATGAAGCAAAGGATGATGGATGATTTGGACCTTCACATGTCGTTACTTTTGTCTTGAGATACTGACATGCAGTAACAAACACCTTATCCAAATTTCACTTTGAATTTTATTTCTTTGCATTTTGGACACACCTGTACTGATGATCCTACGCTCCAAATTCTTACTTCAAGAAAGCCATATTCCTATTTCTAGAAACACTCTGGTCCTCAAGACCATGAGGGGTGTATTACTGACAATATGTTCATGTCTATCATCCTCTGACGGCTGGATTCTCCAGCTGCTATAAGGGATGATGAGTCCCTTCCATCACCTACATCATAACCTGCCAGCTACACTTGAACATGTTACATCGTTCTGTCAGGGTCCTTTTAGTCACTTCTAAGGTCCTACCTGCAGCCCTGTTTACTTTAAAATGTACATGGCAGATGACAGGGTTAACCTCAAAACCAGCATGTATTACAATGCTTCAATCTATGCCATAGTCCTAAGGTTTGTTTAGCATAAAAAGTAAGATTATTCTAATATAGCCAGTATCTAGCCTCAAATATATTTGGCTTTCCTTAATAGCCCAGGAAGGTTATAATATGGCAGAGGGGAAGGAAAAAAAGGCAGATGGATGTTGATGAATGCAGAGGAGGATAACCAAGTAATTTTCTATAGAACTAGGTAGAAATAATAGTTTCTAAAAGTTGAGACACCTTATTCACCTCATTCACCAGCAGTCCTGCTGCCTTCATTCCTGTTTGAATGCCTCTTCTGAGTACCTATGGCACAACACAGGTTGGTTTTATGCTAGTCTTTTCCTGGTCATTTAGCTGCTAATTTAGTCATGTCTGTACAGGAAAAGAAGCTAACCCACCAGTAAACATTTCTCGCTCCTAAATATCTCTTGTTTGTTTTTTTTGTTGTTGTTGTTTGGTTGTGTTTTTTTTTCCTTTTAAACTCTATTACTGAGACAAACACAAATGAAACTGCCATTAATTGGTCATTGAGAACAAAGCAGATGGTAGATAACTATGTTAAATCAATGATACTTATGACATCAGCTTGTCAGCAAAAAAAACTTGGCGAAGTCTCTGTTTTAGAGTCAGAACATGCCCTTCACGTCCTGATGTGCATCTGACATTATTCATTGGTCAGAAGTTGAAGGCATCCAGCTCTGACTAGGGAAAAAACAATTGTGTGTGTCAACAGATCAATTCATATATCTTTCCTAAACTTCTAGCAATTCTAAGTTTCAAGAAAAAACTCTTCTACTGGGCCACTGTCCTACTTAATTGAATGTTGTGGTAGGCTAAACTGAGAACAGTTGAGCTGAAGAAAGTCTGAAAATCTCCATGAAAAGGCACTTTTTTCCTGTACCTCTAGGCATCTAGCAAAATAGAGCTCTGATCAATAATTAAGGCTATAGGAATAGATTTGGTAGAAGTAATAAACAGCATTCATGTGAAAGGTGCTGCATAAGATATTGTTCTTTCTTTTTGGAGTCATCAATGGCCATGTACTTTCTTCCTTATTCACGAGATGTACATCAATAATCAACCCACTCATGAAAAGAAAACAACAAAGCCCAATATACAGTTAAATACACAATATGTCTTCTATCATAAAAGATTGCACTTTGCTAGGAAGAGAAACCATCAGCAAGCTCAGAAATGACAAATACAATTCAGTTTATTCACAGTGAGATGAGCGGTTCACTTTTGGCAGTTTCAGGTTATTGAACTGAAGAAAATGGACACAGTTCCTTTCAAAGCTAAGAAATGCTCTTTGACAGCTGATTAATATGACAATCAAAATAAGCACATTAAAAAAAAAAAACAACACAAAGATGGGATTGAATGGGTCAAAACTTTTATGCTACTTCTAACCCTGTAAATCAAAGGTCAGAGCTTGCAGTCCACTGGGATCTAGATGGGTGACAAAGATCTAAAGTGAACAACAATGAAAAATCGTGGGGGAAGGTTTGGTCAGCATGAGATTAATTCCTTTGACAAGTATAATGTTTTCTATAACCTGAGTTTCATGGTCGAGCATTTTTAGTGTAATTAACTTTCTATACTAAATGTTGAGGAATTCCCAGACCATGTGTGGTAGAAATAAATTTTGATAAAACGCACACTTCACCTCATAATCAGAAGCAATTAAGAGGGCAACTATTTTAATACACAGGGGCTTACACATATTTAATACCACAAATGTAAATAAACCCAAATAAGAAATTTTAAACCAATTTTGGTTTTCTTCTGAGTCTCTTGAGAGATTACAATATACAGTCCTTTAGGGGTAGAAATGGAAGCTTTTAATGATAATTTTATAACATATTACAAGTATTTCAACTCTTTAATGACTTGACCGCAATGTAATTAATGCTAATGAAAATAGGTCCCTCTAACATTTTACTTATTAGCTGGAGATTGAAAATAAGATCAAAAGAATGATGCTGACTGACATACTGAGTAGTATGACCTTGACCTTAATAAGTGCTGTTTATATTATCCATCAGCACCTACATCTGATAACAAACCTGACTTTTTGGTTTCTTCATTTTTGTTATTATCTGGGTCTTCGTCTTCTGATGTTCACTCACTCTGATGGCTTGACCATAATCCAACTGCTCAACAGCTGAGGTGTCTGCATCCTATTAACTAACATCTCAGTTCACCTCTGCTGGGGTCTGAGACTGAAATACTACTGACAAGAAGACTCACACAATCATCTATTACTATACTACAAGACAAATAAGAAATAAGATAAGAAAGCCCAAGGCAAATACAAGTAGATAAAATTATAGAACTATTGATACAACTGGAGCTTTACCTGAAGGCAAAAGATTGATAATAATATATTTTGTTCCTATGAAGAATTTTAGAGAGGTTAAATAATTCTGTATACAATAATGTCACATTCTCACTCAGTACCATGAGTCAATGGGAGCACACTTTACAGACTGGGAAGGGGGGAGTTCACTCCCTATAGGGGTGGGACACTTGGAGGGGGGTGTCTGGAAAAAGATTGTTTGGCTTGTACAAGAATTATCATGGGATGTTTAGGAGAGCAATCAAAGGTGGGGGAAGAGAGGAAACAAGGCAAATAAATTTGGGGAAATAGAGGGAGAAGAGGGATAAGGATGAGGGATAAGGGCTGGTTGCGCATGAAGAGGCTGGTAATCGATGTGTTTGTCTGTCCATGACCTGCAGTTGGTAGGTGCAGTCATCCTGTTTTCTGACTGAACTCCATTTTTAGCTATTTTAATGGGTGAAGGCCTTTCTATTCTGCATGCTTGCATGCATCTGAATGCAAGCGAATGGGATGGGACCAGGGATCATAAGGGTCCATGTGTCTGTAGTGCCAACCAGAGTGATGGAGCATGTGCACATCACGTGGGTGGATATTTCAGTGGGTGATCACTAGCAAACATTAAGCCAGATTAACCAAAAAGTAGAACTAGGCACTTAGGAGCCACGTGTTGGGGTGGTCATACGCCTGGGCTGGATACAGGAGGGACCCAAGGGGCTGTGAGTTGGCTGCAGGAGGGGTCTCAGCCTGTGACTGTGGTTTCTAAGCGCCAAATGGGAGACCTGTTTGCACGCTCATGTTGCCATGCACGAGGCAACTGGAGAAAAGAGGAAACAGGGAAAACTACTTTGTAACCTTATCTAAGGTAATTTACTGGAGAGACCCACAGCACGCGCGCACACACGTGTGCGTGTGGGCATGAGTGAAGGGCTCTCTGCCAGTAGCTGGACTGGGGCGGCAGCCTCTGAAGCTCATCTATTCAGATGCCAGCAGCCGAAGAGAACAGGACCTAAGGGCAGGTACTGGGCTGACAGAGGGTCTGAGCCCATCTGCTGGGGGGGATCCACATCGCACGTAAGTACGTACATGGATTGTACATGGATAGATTTCCCACCAACAGACCTCCATCCTGATGAGCCAGATGAAGGAACAGGATAAGATCGGTGATGTTTTTTGTGTTTGTGTGAGTGCTGAGTATTTGCCCCTGTGCCCGGTCACATGTATGTGTGCATACGTGTGTTGCATACATGTGTTTGTGTGTGTACCTATAGGGAACACGCACTCAGTGTGACTCCTGGATAGAGCTGGAAACAGGGAGCTGTGGCATCCTCACATCTGCTGGTCTTACAGACTTCACAATTGCGAATAGAAAGAGCCTGACTCAGGCAGAGCTACCAAATAGATTTAAAAAAGAATACAGGATGATATCAAAAGCTGTATTCCATTATCTATTCGTTAGGGTTTTTTTCTTCCTTATATGAATGGAAGATTATGCTCTGGATGGTTTAGATGATTATTATCTCTTAAAGAGTGGAGATGTTTCTATACAAAATAGCTATAGAAAACAGATGTTGATAGTTCTCGGAGCACTGCAGCCCCGTAGTACAGCACTTCTGCTTTTCATAACAGGCTATAAGCTTTGTGCTGAACTTGCAAGGCCTCAGGACTGAGACTTGTCAGGCTTGCTCCGACTGAACTTTTGCCAACCTGCTTGACCCTCACTTTACATGGTGACAGCAACTTCTCTACTGTAGACCTGGTGTCTGTCTCTATGTAATTTGTAATACTTTTTTTAATCTTTGTATGGGATGACTGTAGTTTTATATAAACAGAAATAACAACCAGTTATTCCATGTAGAATGAGATATTTACAACTCTAACATAATGATGTACTGTCGAGAAATACAAGCCTGGTAGGACAGCAGAGGTCTTGAGAAGGGGAGACACAGGAGATGGCACAGAGGTTTATAGGCAGGGGATGATAAGAGGTGGGGCACAGGCTGGCGTTAGAGGCAGCTCACCCATGACCAATTAAAAAAATATAGACCCGGAGCTGGACAAAACTGGGTTTAGGGGTAACAAAGAGAATGAGGTTGTATCTGTTATAGGTATCATACACAGTAAATTTGGATGTAATGTGGAGCAGCAGACAGATGAAGAGCTAGGTGTAAAAGCATGTTAGCAAACATCTGAAGATGGACCCCAGGTGTTCCCTAGGACGAGGAAGAGAAAACCATCAACATGAACATTTTATTCCTCTTGGTGAAGGACTCCAGATGCTGACTATTTGCTGTAACACCTCCACAACCACCCACCACCAGAATGAAACTGCAAACCCTGGGACAAGGGGTAGAGAATAAGTGTTTGTATAACAGTTATAACTGCAGAATTCTTCTTTTTCTGTAACATTTAGGTCTCAAAAAATAACAGTTCCTGGGTTTGGCTGTTGAGAGTTCACTTATACAAACAATAAATTCTTGGGTTTATGCATATATAAAAAAGATGTGCTTACTTCTTTTCCCATAAATAAGATTTTAAGTGTAACATTCTCACATGAAGGTTACTGAAATTACTGAATTATACTGGCTGGAATGAAATCTGTATTGTTCCCAAAACAATAATGCATGATTTCCAAAAAACTGAACCAAAGAATGAAAGAAAATTAATCTTTTAAAAGCCTCATGAGACATATAATAGTAACTACAGAAGCACTCTAAGAGCAATATTTCTTATGTGGTGCATCACTGATTTTAAATTTGATTTAGAGGCAAGATTTTCAACTCATCTTTTAACTAGACATCAATTTTATACATATAATTTTGTAGACACAAATAACTACAGACGTATTTTGTGCTTGCTGTGATACAAGGAGCCAAAATCAACAGAGTAGCTCATGTAAAGCATAGCAAAAAGAATACTAACATAAATGGAGAAGACAATAACCACCGGGCCGTGGATAACCACAGCTTTAGCTCATTCAGACCTTTTAAGAGTGTGTACTTTCACCTGAAGACAAAAGCTGCCAGTGTTTTGCTCCCACTTTTGAAAATAGCTGTCGGTGGCAGGAAATTTAAGTCACCATTCCTTATTTGAAATGCAGGCACTAATCATGCGCACGGTCTCCATCTATTGTAACACAAAGTAAAAATGGGTAAGTGAAACGCGGAAGGCAATGATAATTTCTTTAGACTAATATATTTCAATTCGTATTTCAGTTCATACCAAAAGGAGTTATTCAGGCTCAGCTGAAGGCTGGTAACATTTTGTGAAAAGAGGAAATTGCTTCGTTGAATGTCCCTGCTTGATCACTTGTCCCCATCTGGTCATATCCTTAATATTTGTTACCGCTTAGTAGGTCTCTGTGTAAGTGGCAGCAGCTGATTTGCTCATCTTAAAAAAAACTGATTTTCTCATCTCAAAAGAGCTCACCTATTCAGTCCCAGTTAAGGATACTTTGTGTGTGTGTGTGTGTGTGTGTGGACATGGTCTGAAGAAGGAAGAAGTGATTTAGGGACTCGGTTGATTTGTTTGTATAAACACAGGCATCTTGTGCCATTTGAAATGCTCTTGCTTCCAGCTCACACTTAGGGGATGTGTAAAGGGTCTTCCCTAAATCCCATGTTTTGTCTGCCAGACCCTGTGAATGCCTCAGAAACACCAGGATGCCTCTTAGCATACCCAGAACTGCCAATACATTCCTTTGTTTAGGCACCTGAATTACTCCCACACAGTCTTAAATCACTTAAAGTGCGAACGAATGACAACTGATACTGTCAGAGCAAAGCTTTTGGAAAGTTATTGTTTCTGCAGCTGAATCCTAATTGGATTCTCAGATAAAACTATGCATTAGGGAAGATGCCAGTGGAGTTACGAAAATTATGTCAATAGGACCAGGATCATACCTTGGAATTCTAAAAAATAATATTTTTAGGACATTTTCCTTCATAGATTGCTTCAGGTTTCGTGTTTCTGAATGTCAGCATGTTGCTCTGATTCATAACTCCTTTATATCCTTTTTTCTTGCAAAGCTTTCAAGCAAACAACAGTTCTTTTTTTCCTGCTCTCTCTCTCTCCAGAAGTACATCTACATATATTTTCCAAGACTATTATCTGCCTCTTTGCTTTCAGAAGCCTGTTAATCTTTTTTTTGCTGTTGAACTTGCTCTCTTTCAAAAGTGGCCCTTGCAGGATATTGCACACCGAAAGAAAAAAAGAAAACTCACATCACATACAGCCACCTACCAGCAGGAAAAATGTGTGTGTCATCAGCTCACTGAATGCTCTTGATCAGGCAGCTTTTACTGTACTAGGTGTTGTCAGTGTCAGCGATTCATAACTTGTATGCAGGTGGCCAGGTGAACATAAATATGTTTTTATAGCCCTCCACTGCAAGCTCAAAGGAATCGCCCTAGATGTGGATTGTAAGACTGAAAGTGCTCCGTGGGTTCCTATTCTTGCTGTAGTGCTGAGACAAGGGTTAAACAGACATGAAATGCAAGCAATATGTTCTTTTTTTTTTTGTATTATTACAATCGTTGTTACTGTTATACCCACTCTAATAATCCTTCAAAGTATCCAGGAAAAATCAAAGCTCTGTTTTACACCAGGCTACACGTGCAAAATAAGACTGAAGTTTCCAAAACTTCCTTGAATAAGGTAAGAGAGAAAAATGTGTGTAAAATAAAGCATTGTGAATTCCCTTTACATTCTGCAGTAAGCAAAAAAAGAATCTTGGAGTTAAAGGATGTGGAAAAAATGTGAAAAACTATATGTGAAATATATGTGAAAAAATATATTTCGTGGTTGGGAAATGAACACAGTTCTATCAATCCTGCATAGATTAAGATGAGACAAACCTCATATCCACTACAAAAGCCAAAACTGCATTGTTAAATTAAAATAAAAATAATTTCATTTTATTTTACTTTATTTTGGTTTACTTTATTTCATTTTATTTTTTATATTATTTTATTTTATTTTATTTATTTTATTTTATTTTATTTTGCTGAATCTGTCAGCAGGAACCTGGACATGAAAGTGCTCACCCATCTGGTCTAATAACCAAGTGTTTCCTCCCTGAGGTATAAACACTTAAGCTCACTCCTTTTTTCTGCATTTTTGCCTGAGGCCATGAACTGTGATAAAGTACATAGAAAAGTGATTTTGTCTTTTTTTTTTTTTTTCAAATGTGGCAGACTGACATGAACAACGTGTGCACCCTAGTCCACATGAATGGATTCACATAAATGTTTGTACATTAATCTCAATAGGAACTAACTCGATAGCAAAAGTCATAACAATTTTCAGCAGTGCAAAGTACCTGGAAAAAGTGAATTTTGAGCAAAAATAGATGAAACAGATGACAGCTTCCATATCAGTCAAGTTACCCAAAATATGCTATTTGTCCTAGTCCCCACTGAAAGTAGCAGCTGATCTTTTGCCAAAGTCAACACAGTGACTATTTTGCTTGAGGCTGACATTGCATAGCTATCTAATCTTTATTTTGACATCCCTATCCCTTTTCATTCATGAGGTGTCACTTTGGAATTATCCCTCCCTAAATCTTTTGTAACATATTTTGGTGCTATTTATTGAGTAATAGTTGGTGATTACTGTGAAATTGTGAGTTCTGATTGTCTGGAAGGGAATCATCATAGAATCATAGAAACGTAGAATCGCCTAGGTTAGAAGGGACGTTTCAGATCATTGAGTCCAACCATCAACTTAACTCTGACAAAAACCATCACTAAACCATATCTCTAAGCACTATGTCTATCCATCTTTTAAATACCTCCAGAGATGGTGCCTCAACCACTTCCCTGGGCATCCCGTGCCAATGCCTGACAACCCTTTCAGTGTAAAAAGTTTTCCTAATACTGAATCTAAACCTCCCCTGGTGCAACTTCAGGCTGTTTTCTCTTGTCCTATTGCCTGTTATTTGGGAGAAGAGACCAACCCCTACCTTGCTACCCCCTCCTTTCAGGGAGCCGTAGAGAGCGAGAAGGTCTCCCCTCAGCCTCCTCTTCTCCAGGCTGAACACCCCCAGCTCCCTCAGCCGCTCCTCACCAGACTTGTGCTCCAGACCCCTCACCAGCTCCGTTGCCCTTCTCTGGCCCCACTCCAGCACCTCAATGTCTTTTTTTGTGGTGAGGGGCACAAAACCGGACACAGCCCTCGAGGTGGGGCCTCACCAGTGCCGAGTACAGGGGGACCATCACTGCCCTAGTCCTACTCACCACACTGCTCCTGCTACAGGCCAGGATGCTGGACATACTGCTTGTTCTGTTTTTCATTCTAGCAATACATGTCTCTCCATATATTAAGGAAATAGTTGTTCAGGAAATCTTAGTATAATCGCTATTTCATTCCAAAGCAGGGAAGTGGTTGTTATTTTGACTATCTGTCCTAGTGGCTCAAATAAAACTTTTGACTGCTTTGTCAAGACATCCCGGAGAGCCTTGGGCCTGTGTTTGCTTCTTTCTAAATGTCATAGGACACCTGGATGGGCCAGATTCTCATCTGTCACTGGCGACCTTAATGCCTGAAATCAATGAACCTGCATTCATATACGTCCACTAGGAATTAGAAAAAACACTCCTTCTAACAGTACAGATTTGAGAACACCAACAGCGACTGAAACAGTTATTTTATGCATCTTAAGTTCTCTGCGTTAAAAACATATATTTGCTGATTATATTAAAAGTAGGAAAGTATTTTAGCCTTACCACACAACTCCTTTAATCAACAAGTAAGAGTCCATATTGATTATGAGTCTACCACATAAAAGATGGTTTAAAAAAGCAAAAGCAGTGCACTGTTGTGAACCAATGTATTTCAAGAATAAGTTCATACATGCCTTCTCAAGTAACCACCTCAATCTACACAAAAAGAGCAGTGCACAAAGTTAGACAGAAAAAGGCTGACAAACGCTTTTAATGGCAGGGAAGCTGGCTTAGGGACATTTTGTCCCTTGCACCAAGCACATGCTAAATGTTTTCAAGTCAGTCACTGTGACCAGGAGGGAGAGTCTGGAGTCAAGAAGGAAAAGAATGAAATTATATGGTGAGAAAAATGTCCCAAAAGCACTTGAAAATGATGTAAATTAATGCTGAAAGCTTCAGTAATAACCCAGGACAACATGTCCTTGCACTCAGCTACTCAGAAGAGAAGGGAAGTTTTTGCATCGCCAGGCTTTTTTTAAATGTCACATTTCATAATAATGAGGAGGTGCAGGATTTACTGAAAATGCATAAATTACTTCTCATCTGTGTAGAGAAATATGGATTTGTTCTGAATTGCATCCTGCGAGGACCGTAGCCGTTCAAATTGTGCAAAAAGCTTAAATTAAGCACAGTTGTGGGGCCTGATCTTTAAAGTCCCTGAATGCTTCAGGGCAACAGTTTTAAACACCACTAACTCTGAAGTATGTGCAAATAGAGGAGGGGAAAAACAGCATCTGCCCCTTGACATCTGTCTAGATATCACAACACAGTGCCAGGCAAAGGTGTCTGAGTGGCCTCTGAACTAGCTCAGCCTGAAGGAGCAAAAGGATATTGGTGTGATACCTCACCCAGAGAAACCAGAGCCTGCAAAATTGTTTCGGGACATGGGATTGTTTAATGTTGGAGTGAGTCCAGCAGATGGCCACGAAGATAATCAGAGGGCTGGAGAACCTCTCCTACAAAGACAGGCTGAGAGACTTGGGGCTATTCAGCCTGGAGAAGAGAAGGCTCCGGGGAGACCTTATAGCTGCCTTTCACCTAAAGTGGGCCTACAGGAGAGATGGCGAGGGACTCTGTATAGGGAGTATAACGATAGGATGAGGGGTAATGGTTTCAAACGGAAAGAGGGGAGATTTAGATTAGATATTAGGAAGGAATTCTTTACTCTGAGGGTGGGTCAATGTCCCATCCCTGGAGGTGTTCAAGGCCATGCTGGATGGGGCTTTGAGCAACTTGGTCTAGTGGGAGGTCTTGGAACTAGATGATCTTTAAGGTCCCTTCCAACACAAACCATTCTGTAATTCTATGAATTCAGCTAAACTGCCCCTGGCATACCAGCTACCAAAACAGAACAATTTGTGTTTGGACTAACAATAGTTCTTAGTGCTTCAATTATCTCATATTATGTTCAGAATCCCAAATATATACTCACTGCCAAGCTGTACATCAAGCTGTCTCAAACCCTTTTTCTGGTTCAAGTGTATTGTCTATGTCTAGTACCTACAGCATATTATGTACAGATCGCTCCAGATTGAAAGAAAAATTACATTTTCTTTTTCCAAATACATATCTAATAAAATAAAACTTGAGTAAAATTATATAATTTCTGGGAAAAAAATGTTTAACGTATTCAACAACACAAATAGTTTTTCTCTGCGTAGCCCCAGTAAAAAAAATAAAAAAGGGGGTTTGATCTATCATTGTTTTTTGCAGTCTGACATGACAGGTAGGGCAATGTGAAAGCCCATGTATACAATCTAAATGGAAAATCTGTAATACCAAAGTCTCATCTGTTATCACCAATAAGCATAGTTCATAAGAAGTTAATGAGAACAAACATGCTCTAAAACGTAAGTGGAATTCATTTTTCTTTCCCTGATTAAACATCAGAAACCAGTGTTGTTAAAGATCTTGATTTTTTTATATAAATGGAAATAAATATAGCATGATAGAAAGACAAGTTTTTAAAGTGTTTTTTCTTGTTCTCCTGGAACAGCTGGAGGTGAGCCTGGCCTTGAGCAGCTTCTCTGGGGGAAGCATTACTGGCCAGGGTGACCACTGCTGAACAAGAGCTGGTGAACTCAGCAAGCACCAAGGCGCTTTGATGACCGTGGTATGGGACAGACAAAACGCAAAACTCAGAGGCAATGGTTATCGGTGGCTGCTGAGGCCAGAAAGATCAGCAACCAGCAAGGCTGGTACAAAATTAGATCTAAAAAAATCTCAAAATTTCAAAAATAAAATACTATGGAGAACAGATTAATATGCTTAAGAGTTAGACTTTTCTGAGCCTGGACAAGGAACTAAGAGTGGGCTGAAACTGAAGCGGGGGAAGTTACAGAATGAGAATTTTTTTTTTTTTTTAAATTTAGTGGCAAACCCAAGCAATGGAGCAAATTTCATGCTGTTATGAATTGAGCCCCAGAGAAAGGGTCAGGTTCCTTACACATTCTGCACAAGGAAGCAGTAGCACAGGTTTATACAAAAAACAGAAAGCCGAGAGTCTACGGTTAAATTATATTGGTCTCCAGTTACCTCAACACAGTAAGAGAGCCCTGGCTCATATATTAATGTGCTAACAGTATAATGAACAGTCATTTCCATTTTGCAGCAAGACAGCAGAAACAGTGAAGTTAAGCACCCAAATTCACACCAATAACTGTATCCAGACTGCTAGTCTCCTAATGAAAAAGCCAATCACTTAATCACTTTTCTTCCCTGATTTCCATTTCTCCATATGCCTCATTTTATGACCATAATCAAGTCCCTTGACTTATGTGTATCATCATTTAACCATCCATCATTTAAAATATTTGCCTCACAAAGGCTGCCGGAGACAAACATTCCATGAATCATTAAATACTTTCATTGAAAATCACTCCAAACATGACTATTATTATTAGCTGTATTAATAATAATTAGTAATGGCCATTAGCTCAGACGTTTGTAGTGCTCGTGATTCTTTTCACTAAAAAGCATCTGTCTTTTAGAGAACAACTGTTGAAAGTTAATTGTCAGGTGGTCTTAATGACGTGCATTTATAGTCAGGTTACAATGGACCATAAAGTGAAGTTCCCTAAGATGCTAAATCTTCAGTCTAAAATGTTACACTTACATAAGCTTTTTATTTCCAACACAAGTTTAAGACAGTAAAAATAAGTGCTTAATAAGTGATAAGCATATAGAAGTGTTTCTTGCTTTCTGGAAACCTATAGGAACGTATCACTCATTAAAACCAAATTAGTAATGCGTAATAAATGAAGCTCAGGTATTAGATAAATTATAAGAGATATCATAAAATATTTTTCTCCTGAGATATGGGCATAGAGCATTGAACGGCAATATATATACACAGAGGGATTAGAATGCAATTGTCCTATGGAACGGGACTTGTTTTTTTAATACAATTTCCTCTGTCCAAATAAGCTCCGATTTTGCATTGCAGCAAGCAAACTTCTCCTTTAAGCACCGTCAATAAAACTTCCAGCTGACCTTTTCACGCCTTCCATACGGAAGCTAAATGTTACTCGCTTTTCACATTCAATAAAAACTATTACTGTGTTCTAGTTCAATGCATATCCGTGTCATCATGGGGGAAAGTCACTTTGCACTACGTGTTAATCTTGCCTTTAAAGTTCATTTCCAAGCTTTCGGGCTGCTAAATGTGTCGCCTTGGTTTATTCACGAGCCCACGTGGTGTGTGACAAAGTAACTTGAAGTTCATCTGAAGGTCTTCAGATGTTTGGGCCGTCAGATCTATTTGTCACAGTTTTTCCTTTTTTAAAGAATAACCAAAAGAAAGCACCAGGTATTCTGCATTTAGCCTGATGCCAGACATGATGTCATTAAGCTTCAAAAAAGGGATGGTTATTCTGGCCAGAACTTCAACTGGTACAAAGTGATACAGTAACTCTGTCTTCAGTAGAAGACTTCTGTTCCCCAGCTAAGAATAATTGATGTGTCTCTGAATAATGATCCAGGTCAACATTTTCAGGGACTGGAGCCAAGTTATGAAGTTTGAAACCTCCCCGGATGATCCCACCAACTGGGTCTTCCTCATCAAATTTTCTTTCTTTTTCTTTTGAGGTTTCTTCCTCAAACCAGATCGAGACCCTTTATTAGCCTTCTGAGATCTTAGTAAGTAACATATTACATGTGAGCATCTTTCTAAGCAGAATACTCATGGATATAAGAACATTGCTGATTTTTTTTTTTATTTTTTTTTTTTTTTGTCCATGCAGCCAGCAGTAGCAAAGTATGGCTGAAGGTTGAAGGCATACAGAGTTAAAAGCTAAATCATAGAATCACAGAATGGTTTGGGTTGGAATGGACCTTAAAGACCATCTAGTTCCAACACCCCTGCCGCGGGCAGGGATACCTTTCACTAGACCAGGTTGTTCAAAGCCCCATCCAACCCAACTTTGAAGACTTCCAGTGATGGGTTATCCAGACCTTCTCTGGTTAACCAGTCCCTGTGTCTCACAATCCTTACCATAAAAAATAATTTCTTCCTTATATCTACCTTCTTTCATTTAAAAACTGTCAACCCCTTGTCCTGTTACTACAGGCGTTGGTAAAATGTCTCTCTCCATCTCTCTTATAAGCCCCCTTTATACTGAAAGGACAAAATAAGGACTCACCAGAGCCCCACAGGGACAAGGCAAACAAAGCTTTTACTTTCACCGGAGCCAGGATTCCTCTTATATGGACCATTAGACTGTAGATATCTACTCTTCAGCTAGTTGCCCTATATTTCCTTTATACCAATGAAAAGAAATAGATGTCTTTAAACATTTTTGATGTCTTTGAAGAGTTTTGATGTGTATTATTGGCCCAGATAAATCATACCCTAGAAGTGCCTAAATCTCTCAGGGACCATAAGAGAAACTGTTATAACTAGCTCCCACCCTGGAAGCTCTTCCTTTTCATCCCTTAGTCCTCGAAGGTAGGTTTCAGAAAAGTCAGAAACTATGGAAAAATCCCTTCTTTACTGCAGCTGTCAGAATCATCCTCCTGCTCCATAGCAGGAAGTCTTTTAGAGCCATTTGCTATAAGGAGGCCCTTGACAATTTTTGTGCGATTACAACATTGCTTAAAAGGTGTTGTGCATTAAAACCCCTTATGTAAGCACTGAGAATTCATATTTCAGGTTCGTAAGACTCTAACAGCATAGAGATATCCTAGCTTATATTCTCCTAAAATACCATCCCAGTGTCATTCTTTGAAGCATTTGGGAATTATTTCTGTGCTACTTGACATGCAATAAAATATATGAAGAAGATCTAAAAATTTCTTAGAAGTACAAATCAGGAGTAGTTAATGTCTCAGGTGTTTGCATTTCAGTCGGTTAGTCTCAGTGATCTCAAATACTCTGAGATATCCTGAAAGCTGTAAAAGAGAGCGTGTCTGAAGCTGCAGTATAAAACAACATAAAACTTGCAAAATATCTAAATCTATGTGAATGCATACGAAATAAGAATTAGATTTCCAAACATTTTTGGAATCTCTGTTAGCACGGTGAACAAAGAACAGATTTCCAAATGCTCGCTTTCACCTGTGATAATTAATTTAAATTTAATTATGCTGATTACTGGACTTGAACCTGAGGTGCAAAGGATGGTCTGCTTCAGTGGGCTCTGTGCAACTTCACCTCCCCGTCATCAAGCACATTCTTGGCATCTGACGCTCACCTTCACCCAGTAAGCCCAAGCGTGAGCTTGGGCAGCGTGAGCCCAGTGCTCACGAGAGAGTGGACCCAGCCCATGCGCGGAGAAAGCAAGTGAGACAGGCTATGTGCGTTTGTGGAGAATCTCGGTGAAACTTCAGGTGGGATCAATAGGTTTTCCTTCTGCAAAGGCTACCTATGGCTTGACATTTACTCCATGTGCCGAACACAGATGACATGCCCCTTAGGAAAAGTCAGTTAAAGCAAAAGGAGAAAGGCAGGATCAGAAAATATTGTGTCCACAGTTCTTCGGTGTGCACCGCTGCCTTCTGGTACAAAATAGAACCCTGAGCACCTCAGGTTTGCGAGGAACACTCTCCCATTTGTTCATACAGATCTGCAGGAGGGCAGATCCTCTTGTGCTCAGCTTTCTCCTCTTTGTAAGAACCTGCAAAAATAAGCAAGTCACCTCAAAGATATACTGCCAATATCAAAGAACAAATGCCAGGAGTTCTGCTAAATGTCCTAAACTGAGGAATTATTTTTTTCTAATTTACTACACAAAGTGCTGAACAAACCTAACTACTCAAAAATAGTATTCAGATAAGTTATTAGAAATATGAGCACTTCTCATGCATATGATGAAAGGCTTGTTTTTCTTCTTATTTTTTCTTTTTTTCTTTTCACAGAAGTCTAATGTCTAAAAACTTAAGAAATAGTAACCATAATTACACTGTAACCATGTTTTCATCAACATCAGCATTAATTGGTTAATAAAATGCCAGGCAAAGCAAAAAAGGAAACTTTTAATTATTTCAAGGAGTGTTCAGTCAGATTCTTATGAATGTCAGTAAAACCATCGTGTAAGAATAAAATTTATTTCTGTGGTTTTAGCAGCACGTGCAGTATAGAAAGAAAATTCTCTCAACTCATGCTATATAGCATTATACAAATAAGTAATAGTAGTTTTTCCCCAGCAGACTAGGTCAGCTTATGCGACTGAAGTCGACAACTTAACATCAGATGCCTCAATGTAAAGTTTCATCCAGGTGCCCTGAAAAGGGCAATTTCAAGTTAAAATACAAATGGCCAGGTCTGGATGGGATTTCCAGCAAACCTGTCCAGTCTTAACAGTGATGTTTTGGAAAATCCTTCTCTGTTTACTCCTCCCTGTAGCTGAAATCTTCATTCTTTTCCTTTCCTGTCTTCCTCACCTCATTTTAAAAAGGGCTGATTTAAAATGCTGAGTCACCAGTGTCTTGCATTTTCCATCCTCTTTAACCTCCCCTGGTTTTCATCAAAATAAACATGGAGTAGTGTTCTATGAAAAATACACCAGCTTCTATTTTTCTGTGACGTTAGTCAGAGTGGTTGCAGTGAGCTTGTGCCAAATTTTAAGGGTCAGCTCCCTCTTCTTGCACCACAAGGAGGTAGGCACTGTGGTAATACCATGTTTCAGCCTCTCTGAGTAGCAGTTTAACTGTTTGAATCACAGAGGGAAAAAAGCTCCTTTAACTTCAGGATTGTCCACAAAGCACTCTGCAGATTTAAATAACACAGCCTTGCTCTGTGAGTCCTCAAAAGTAATTATAAGCAACAGTTTCCAGACAGCACCTCAGACAGAAAATATCTTCATGTACAGAAAACATTCTAATAGTATAAAAAAATACTTAAAGGTTATTAAAGCAACCGGCGATGTGTGAAGTGTCTCACACACGGAGAGATTTATCCTGCTTTTCCATAGATGTCTGAAAGATGGGTGTCTCTGCCTAAGATGGTCACCAGGGGGGTGACCCCCCCATCAGGGGGGAAAAGTAGGTTCTTCCAGTGTGTAATCTGGTCAACTTTTTTCAAGCATACTCTAGCATGAGATGAAGCATATCATAGGAGTTCTGTGTTTCTCAACTGATAAAAAGGCATATGGAGACGTCAGCATTTGGTTAACTTAAATCTTCAGAGGTCGAGAAGAAGGGAAACCCCTCCGTTGCCTTCCAAAAATGCCACAGTCCCAAAAGAATAGCTTTAGGACCTTAACATGGCCTCAATCTAATTTATGGATGAAAAGCTGTCAATTCAACAAGAGTCGTTGAAACAAAATCTATATATTGTATCATGAATGATGCAGACACTGAGACACAGGACTCAGGGCACACACAAGCTTTGCTCATGCACTAGCCATCAGCTGAATTTGCCTGACTGCCTTTAACTTCTCTATTTACAGCTTTCTTCCTCTAGCATCGATTAGATCATCTCACAGATGCAGAATGCAGAGTTTTCATTCTCTTACGTTGAGCCTCAGAAATAAAACCAAAGTATGAAGCCCATGGGTTACAAGTGCAACACTTGCAAGTATATTTTCGGTCACTTGTTCTCATAGCAGTTACAAATGCACAGCTGAATATGAACAAAAGATTGCAAATGTTGTGATGTTTTGCATATTTTCCCACACATTTCTACCATAATAAAACTGTGTTAAGATCTTACTGATCACCAGTGAACTTTTGGGCATCTTCTGGGAGCAAATGAAAAGCAAAGCAAAACCAGGTAAACATCTGGTTCTGAACGTCATCTAGTGTTTACAGCAAATCTTCACACATCTGGAATGTATTCAGTTGGGTGCAGCATCTCGGTTGGGAGTGTAGCATTTTAATATGAATTTGATTTCCTGCGTAGCATTAACACTTTGCCGACAGACATCAGACTTATCAAAGAAATATTTATAATGTTTTCAGGCTTTCACTTTAACATCCGGTAGCTCCGTTGACAGTGTAGTAAAGCATAGTGTAAAGAATCAGCAAAATTAGTTCCTCAGCAGCTAAAGAATTACATCCTTTTTCCTACAAGCCCATTCCTAATAATTCAGGACAGTCATAAAAATAGCTGTACTTCAGAAAGAGCAAATAGAAAAAAAGCCAAAGTATCATTCAACTTGCTTACTTCACATTATTCAAAGTGTGTTAGAGGACAAAAGCCGCAATTTCTTTCCCAGGGGTGCTCAATACTGCAGTTGCAGAATGCAATGCAAACAGTAATGAAAATATTTCCACAACTCATCTTGAGTGGTGGCATAAAGAAAAAAAAAAAAAAAAAAGAAGATCAAAATTGCCAATTTATGTTCTTTACCTAGATTTTGTTTGGTTTTAGGATATTCCCATTGGAATATCCTAATGAAACCCTAAATGGGTATTTAGGGTTCGGTTTTAGGATATTCCACTCTGCTTATTGCTTTATACATTCATGGCAGCAATCCCATTGACTTAATCAGCAGTTGTGAATGATCAGCACTTCCATAAATCACAAATGAAACTCTCAGTTTCATTGGAAACCCTGGCAGCATCCACAACTGTGTCGGCCACGTGTTTGGCTTCAATTCTAGATCTTCTTCTGCGCTTATATCAAATTTCATTCTTTTTCCATGTTGCCACCCTAAAAGCAGGACGTAGGATAATGAGCACAGCATGGGCAAATCCCCTGTTGCAACCAAAACCAGGGGTTTCCCTGAATGTTTGTTACATTTTAGAAAGGCCCGTACCCAATTAAGATATAACTGGATAAAAAAAAAAACAAACCAAAAAACAAAACATCACGAACTGCATCAGATTTCAGACCAGACTTGCATCAGACCAGGTAACACACGATAGGACAAGAGGAAATGGCCTCAAGTTGCACCAGGGGAGGTTTAGACTGGATATTAGGAAAAATTTTTACACTGCAAGGGTTATTAAGCATTGGAACAAGCTGCCCAGGGAAGTGGTTGAGGCACCATCCCTGGAGGTATTTAAAAGATGGGTAGACATAGAGCTTAGAGATATGGTTTAGTGACGGTTTTTGTCAGAGTTAAGTTGATGGTTGGACTCAGTGATCCGTTTAGTGATGGGTTTTGTCAGAGTTAGGTTGATGGTTCAACTAGATGATCCCAAAGGTCCCTTCCAACCTAGGCGATTCTATGATTCTATGATTTCTACTGAGCATGATAAACAGATTTCTGCAGATCCAAAATTCATAGCAGATGTCCAGGGTGGAGAAATTCAAGCTCAAACAAACAGCATTTGAGGGAAAAAAAAAAAAACAAACAACAAAAAAACCCACAACAAAACAAAAAAACCCAAACAACCTGAAAATAGAAAGTTAAAGTGAGAAATTTCATATAACCTTCTATTATGACTATATTATCAGCTACATCAATAAACAGAAAAATCCCTCTGCTGAAGTTAACAGCATAATACGTTTTGATCTGCAATTATCTCACATGAAAACTGTCAGCAGGTCCCCAGAAGATACTCTCTGAAGTAGCACATTTGTTAATGCAAAAGGTTTACAACATAGGTTTTCTTTTCTTTTTATTAAGGTTTTTTAAAACTTATTTTCCTGCAGTGTTAGAAATCTTGCATTTAAAGACTCTTTATAGGATCACAGGACAAGACGTCTCTGGTGGATCTCATAATTTTAGACACAATCTCCTTCATCTGGGAGAATAAATAGATAAGCTTCTAATCTCTTTTTTTCAATTAGTAAAAATAAGCCATTTAAAGATATCTCTAATGAGATGTTCTATTTTACTGATACTTAGCAGAGTTACAACAATGGTCTTCAAGCTCTTATAAATTATTCTTATAAATTACTAAAGCCCAACAACAAAATTATTGTGAAGCCTTGAGTGTTTATTTTGGTCATATCAAGAAATGGCAACTGAATACGAATTTTCTTATAAATTAAGTTTCAAAGAAAATTTGGCTAATACTTTAACACTTTATCTTGATGATGTTTCCACCTAAAAACATATAACCTTTAAAAAAATCCAGATCTACCTGGTTTTTAGTGATCGGTGTCAGATTTTTAGTAATAGGAATGCCTATTATTAGAGTATGAGATCATTGTCCACATTTTCAAGCCAAAGTACTTTCCCCTCTGAAGAGCACAATGCAGGACAGACCATGGAAATAGGGATGTTTGCCATCTTTGTATCATTTTGAGATTCCAGGACAAATAGCAGCTATATAGTAGTTATTGCTACTGTTATTGCTGTTTGTTTAGTCCAAGCCTGCAGGACAGTTCTCAAGACTGCATGAGATGATCTCACAGAGGAAGAGCTTTTTCCGCCGCTAGGGTGGAGGAGGGCTCAGTGGAAATGGGCCAGGGCAATGTGCTCGTGAAGGTCAGGGAACAATGCAGGCTATGGTTGATCACAGCTGTTTCAGAGACACTGGCTTAACATTGTCACGGAGGGAACTGGAGGGTGGCCTTTTATTCAGGTGGACATCTGTCGGCAGTTGAGTGGATCAACAGGTGGTGTTTCTCCCTGAGTTCATTAAAAGTGTGAATGTCTCCATGAGCTAGCCAGACCAACGTGGGGAGAGGGAGTATGTGGTTCAGTCCAGAGCAGTGTATGGAGGCTGAACAACCGGCAGGGGAGTTTCAGGGAGAACAGCAGGCTTGGGCTGGCTTCATCCACATGTTCCTTCCCAGTGACTGGGGACACCCAGCATTATAACGGTGAGCAGACAGTAGAGACCAGTAATGGGAATCACACTGGTATTATAGAATCATAGAATCATTTAGGTTGGAAAAGACCCTTGGGATCATCGACTCCAACTGTCAACCCCACTGTCCGGGTTTGAGGTAAAATAGAACCAATTTTCTGATTTGTAATTTTACTTTTTAGCTGAGCCTCTTCTAACTGACTAAAGTCTGAAATTAACAGCATATTGTTCAGAAACTGTTCACTCTCAGAGTGATAAAACCTGATTATACCAAGGAATGGTATGCACAGAGGCTCTTGCTTATACTTATTGCTGTAACAACCAAGGTCAGCTAACTTTGCTGTTTGCCCCATTAGAAGGTCGGAAGCGGAGAAGCGTAGAGGGGTCCCACCTGCAGGGAGGAGCAGACGGGACAGGTGACCCCAAACTGACCATCAGGGTATTCCATCCCATATGCATCATGCTCAGTATAAAAGCTGAGGGATCAAAGGGGCAAGGGGGCTCTGGCTCATTTTTTCTTCAGTGGCCCATGTCTGAGGAGGACCCTGTCTGTCCGTCTGCCTTTGATACCGATCTGAGCACTCCTGACTCTAGTTCCGGAATTCAGCTCCTGTCCATCGCTGACTCCAGTCTGGGACTTTCCCTGTGTCTGCTGGTGATGTGATCGTCATCCTGGGAGCTGGATACGGTTTTGTATATATTGTATACTTTTCTTCCTTTAATTTTTATTATTCTATTATTATTTACTATTTTCTTATTTATTATTATTTTCATTAAAGTAGTTTAGTTCTTTTTCTAAACTCGTAAATCTCCTTATCTCTTCCTCTTCTCTCTGAGGAGAGATGGGGGGAGGGCCATGTGTGGTTCTGATTGGCCAATCTGGCCAAAACTACAACACCCACTCTACAGAGTTCTCCCCTACACCCTAACACCACATCTAAACGACTCTTAAACACATTCAGGAATGGTGACTCCATTCCCTCTTGTTCTATCGCTAATTACCTGTGACAAGAGACCAGCACCAACCTCTCTACAATGGCCTTTCAAGTAGTTGTAGAGAGTGATGAGGTCTCCCCTCAGCCTCCTCTTCCTCAAACTAAGCAGTCCCAGATTACGACAAAAATGGGTTTTGCAATTGTTATATATATTTTGCTAACTGTAACTAACATTTGTATTATGTGACACATTTTGTATCACTCTGCTAAATCAGAAATCCTGTGTAACATCAACTATTTTTAAATAAATAAATTTTATATTAAACATTACACTCTCCATGTGTACAATATTGAAAAGAACCTGGTCAGAACGTATTGGACTCTGACAAGCTTCAAGCACCAGTCCTTCACTCCAATATATTGCAATTCAAATAGCTCAAATAAAATCTACAAAATATATGATGAGAGCTCAAAATATTTCACAATAATTCTTGCTTGAGTACTAAAATAACCCCAATTGTCTCTACATTTGACCGTTTATCTTAAGACAGCCATTCTTAGACTCTCAGAAGGGAAAGGGATCTGATACTATGGGACCCACAGAGGTGTCGTGTACCACAGCACCTATACTGGAATCCCCTTTTCTAAACTACAGCAGAACACTCTCAAGTAATGTGACAACATGCAATACTTTCTCTTCATCAAAATAAATTATCCTACAACATTTCCCTCAAACATGGAAAATGGCAATTCTGAGTGACGACAGTGCCAGTATTTTCACCTAGCCTCCGACTATCCACTAAATACACAAATTCTCCTTTTTGGTTGCAATCTGCCTGGAGCATCCAGATGATCTCCGGTACTTCAGCAAGAGGCAAGGCTAAAAATGGGAGAGGAAACAACGAATGAAACACAGCTGAAGGTCAGCCCATGTACACTTGTCCCTGGTAGTGGCTGCTGGAGGAGACAGTTCAGAAGTTTCCAGGACCAGTCAAACACGGGAAAAGCAGGTGGCTTAGACCTTCTCAGGGCAGAGACCTCGCCTTATAATATAACATGGACTTTTACAAACCTACATGAAACTGTTACAAGTAAACATTTCTCAAGAGTTCTGCCATTTCTCATTATTATCTCAATCCTTAGAGAACACTGAGTTTTCACTGCTAAAAATCTTCATAGCCTCCTTAACGGACCTGACCCTCCCCTTCTTTAGATTGCTTTTACACCAACATTATTTAGTTCAGCATCACGCTCCTAGAGATTTCAATTATTTTTTTCCAAGATCCCTCTGTGCTCAAGATATTATAAGAAAGGAGTATAAACATGCAATTATAATGCCGGGTGAATGAGACCTGTTTCAATATTTTGGCCCAAATGACCCTTTATTGCAATTGTTCCAGGGAATGAACCGCCTCTTAATGTTTGTTAAATGCCACTGATAGAAGACCCTATCTGTAACTGTATATAACAGAGTGTGAAAATGATTTAATGTTTCAAAACTATCTGGAACTCATACTGTAGCTGACTTTCTCAAATCGATTTTTGACAAAGCAATTCAAAGTTATGTGCTAAAACTGTATTATGCCACTTGCTCTGGAGTCTGCCATTGTTCACTGGTTCTGCTGCGTGCTCGCCGACGATGACACATACCAGATCTCATCAGCTACACAATTTTCTGCGCAACAGGAAGGTTTAAAAAACAAACAAATTGAAGATGAACAAGAATCAAAAGAGACAAAGCGGGTGGAAGGCATTATTTAGCCTTGAAGATAACAACAACAGCAAAGATTTAGATGTCAGATAAGCTGCTATCACAGTTGATCTGGATTCATAAAAGATATCTACGACAGGCTGAGACACAATATGAAAGGCCTGAATTGCATTCACGTGTCCATTTGGGCAGAACAAGAGTGAGTTTGCTGAAGTCTATTAATGTTAACATTATTGAAATGGGAACTTGGATTCACATCTCTGCTTCTAACAACATATATAGTTGTATCTTTCCCTTTTAGTTATCACAACCCTTTCTTTTGCATCTGGTTTTTACCGGATACTTCTATAATTATGTTCGCAAAGAGCGAATGGATATGAAATCATTGTTCTTTTTTAAAAAGCATTTAATCAAGCCAAGATGTGAAACCTCCACCATAAATGAGTTTTGTCCTACTACAGTAAATTTTACCCTGCTGTACAGGCTATATATCTTGCTCACTATTTCACATTCATAGCGACAACGTGAACAATTTTTTTATTAACTGTGGTGGTAAAGACCCCAGCAGACAATGAGCCCTTGAGCTCTATGAAAACTTGGACAGATTAAAGAGACTTAGACGGGAGGACAAACATAAATCTAGGAAGGTGAAGTCACTTGTCCAACAGATGACAACATCAGATATAATTCCACAAGGGACTCAGAACTGAGCTGGAGAACCCTCTCGAAGTACTCATTCCTCCCTTTTCGTATCAGACTTGATTTTTTCCCCCCGTCTTATTTGCAAATAGGGGAATATGAATATTCAGTCTTCAAAGTAGCTCAAAAGTACCTTGGGATATATGAATTTAGGAAAAAAAATTCTAAACAACAAACTGCTGCCTTGATCTAAGACTGAATTCCTCCCACAATTACTAGCTACAATAATAAACCAACATCACGTCAGTTTACAGATACACAGTGCCTATAATCCTTCATCAAGAATAGCTTGCATCTTAAACTGTTTTCACAGATCTGGCTCTCTATACAGAAGACAGTGTTATGTGACGACATAAAAGTTTTATTACAATAAATTTGAAATGGCCAAGTGAATTACGCTGGCCAGACCAAACTTCTTATAATAAAAACCTTTATAACTCCATCCTGTATTTTGCTTAAGCCTCACATTTTATGGAAAAGGTATTTGAGAAGTTTTTATATTGAGTCTTTAAAAAATGTATTGGCACCATAATTTGTATTTCTATGCCTGTGAAATCCTGTCTACCTTGATATCACACACCTAACTATACTGTCAATAAGAAAGAAAAAAAAAACATTGATTTTTTTTTTAAGCCTGTAGAAAACATTTAAAACCATTTAGGCCCAATTCTATGCTATCTTTCTGGTGTAAATAGAGAAGTAATGCTGCTCATGTCAACAGAAAGATACTGATGAAGAATGGGAAACAGAGAAGGATCAGTCCTTTTTAATATAAATCAAAATGTCACTCCTGTTTTAAGGTTCAATATTTCATCATCTGCCAGGTTTCTAAATAAATGCTGCATAACACTTGATATATCTGAAAAGCTGAAATTCCCAGCTCTCCAATGAAACAGAAAGCCTATTTCTAACCCTGACGATTCTCAGGAGAGTGAACCTTAAAATTATCAGTAGAGCAGGGCTGAATACTGCATTAATAGAACTTTTAGCAATATAATTGCCAAGCTCTACTTTTAGAAGGCCCACCACTGAGGAAAGAAAAAGGGAGCAAGGGAAAGGGATGGGTAAAAAGACTAAGAAAAAACCCCACCACCATCACCCCCATATTAAAAGGGTCAGGAGATATGTTTCGAAAAGCGGAATTATATCTGTGCACATGCATATGTGATACTTTTTAATAAGGGAGGTATATTGGCAGACAATGGGGCAGAAATTGTGTAGGTTTTTAGATGTAACACTGTCTTTGTTGGGGGTTTTTTAGTGCTCAGGTAGTAAAATATGCAAAGTGCTGTTATAGAGATGTAGTTGTACATTGTGGCACAAGAATGAATTGAATAGAAGGAAAAGAAGGTGGAAAATAAAATTTATTTAATGTTCCTTTATTTTATTTTTTTTTTGACAGCTAGTGTTTTACATTTAGATACACATTTCTATTCAATAGACTTTTAGAGTAGGATCCCCTCCCCATGCATTTATTTCAGTGCTGGGTTGGAGGAGGATTTTTTTGTTTTCTTTTTCTAAGATCATGGGCAAAACATATGGTTTGGGGCGGCCCAGAATGTCTCTTAGCCTGAACCACCGCATTCAGCTGTGGAGCTGTGGCACTAGTATGCTGTACATTACAGTATATTAGTGCATTGTACTCTACAGTGTTTCACCTTATTTTTTTTTTTTATTTGGGAGGCCCCATGGGTTTCATTACACAATGCTGTTTTTAGCCTATCATTATTTTGATAAGAAACACATAAGGCAGTGCATAAATACCTCAGATGCTACAAAGGACTGGAGTTGAGGAGAAGACACTGGCCACAGGTGAAGTGACCCTGCAGATCCCCGATCAAATTCCTGCGACTGAGGTTACAACAGCTTCTCCAAAACAGAGGGTTCAATGTTTCAGGCGTGTGACCTGAAAGATGGGACTGAAATCAAGACATCCTGATTCCAGGGTGTACTAGAGTCTTGCTTTCAGTGTCACTCTGCTCTCTGTGGACATGGATGTACGGTCTGGTATGGGCCATTGCCTATATTCAACAGCTATACTCCACACATGGGAGCAATACGGTCCTATTATCCTGCTGCTGAGCACACACCAAAATGCATTATGGAAGCACCGTGGAGCAAGATATATACCATCATGCCAACAATGCATGTGTCATGCCAAAAGAAAAAAAAAAAAAAGAAAGAGGAAACTATTTTTTTTTTGGCATTTTAAATGCCTTTATTTAAATATCTAAGATCCTACCTGACAGAAAAAAGTTTCCCTGACTTTGATTTTGTTCAGCTGCCTCTTTGAGACATTTCTTCATGCATGAGTAATTTTATGAATCTAGATAAAGATGATCTAAACTTTGCATTAATTACAGATAAAATGTATATATCTGCATGAGTACAGAAGAAACGACAGACACTAGTCAAAGACTGTAATGACTTTGAAAAAAAAAAAAAGCCAAACCAAAAAGATGACCAGTTAATGAAATAAAAATGTTTATAGTTTGTCCTTAGACATAATGTTAAGTTTGTATATGTATGTGTACATATATGTAAATATATATATACATGCATGTGGAAAAGATCTATAAGAGTTGGCTGAGGGACTTGGGTCTTTTTAGTCTGGAGAAGAGAAGGCTGAGAGGGGATGTTATCAATGCTTAGAAATACTGAAAGGGTGGGTGTCAGGAGGATGGGGCGAGGCTCTCTTCAGTGGTGCCCAGCAACAGGACAAGAGGTAATGGGCACAAACTTGAGCATAGGAAGTTCCACCTAAACATGAGGAGGGACTTCTTTACTTTGAGGGTGTCAGAGCCCTGGCACAGGCTGCCCAGAGAGGTGGTGGAGTCTCCGTCTCTGGAGACATTCCAAACCCGCCTGGACGCGTTCCTGTGCCACCTGCTCTGGGTGACCCTGCTCTGGCAGGGGGTTGGACTAGATGATCTCTGAAGGTCCCTTCCAACCCCTGCCATTCTGTGATTCTGTGATTCTGTGATCGGGCTCTGCAACCTACACTGAAGCCTCTGCGTTCACACAGAACAAGCAGATAACACGTAGTCACATCACATCAGTTTTTTGGGACAAAGACAGAAAAGAAAGGGGGCAGCTCAACCCTCCTGAGAATTTAGGTCAGGCAATAAGTGCTTTTGCTTAGAGCGCAATGTACACAATCAACAGTACCAACAGACACAGTATTTGCAGCTTCAGATGACTGTTGCAAATGCCATACTGGTTACGCGTTTATGAATTCAGCAGTACAAGCTACTTAACAAAAATAAAAGCAAAATTTAAAAAAAAGGAAAAATGTAGTCACAAAAACAAGCGAAAACTGCTTATTGCTGATCAGAAGTGCATTAACTCAAATGAAAATGTGTTATATTACAGGCAGTAAACAAAGACTAACAACATCCTTGAGATTTTTCTGCCTTATCAAACTAAGCCGCAAAAATCACGTACCAGTGAAGAAGGCATCTGGTTTGTAGCTAGCTCTTAAATTAATAAATCAACTGTCACATAATTGTGACTTCTACCTGAACGACAGCTCAAATTAATTTTGTATTGGTTCCCGGTGCAGAGGTGAGGTCAAGGTATCTTTTGGCTGCATTCCTAAATTTAAACACCAGACAATCTCATCCTTCTGGTTAAAAGTAATCAATATTAGCAATTTATCATAATTTGCTTTGCAGTGCACACTTGTGCTGTTTAATCAAGTGTCCTGCCTGGTTTGTTTGTTCACAGTTGCGTGAAAGACATCCACTGAGCATGCCCAATACATCTTCCTTTTCCTCCCAGCATCACTACAGTGCCTATTGCCCCTTGATTCATGCTCTGAGTGAGTTGCGGGATGACTTGTGCAGATTGGCAGGGACTAGAGATGAGACACCGCTCTAAAGGTCTCACGATAAATGAATTGTTCTTGGCAACAGGTTTCTGGATTAAAAAAAAAAACAAAAAACAAAAAACAAAAAAAGACCCCACACCACTAAAAATAAAAAACAGGAGTTTGATCAGAAACTTTCTTATCTTAAATGTAGATCAGTCTTCAATGAGATTTAATAGTAGAATAGTGGAGGCTGTCAAAGTTATCAGCTGTAACCTTTTACAGCCAAAGTGCAAATACAACATTTCTCATTAGGAGATATTCAGTTCACTGTAATGGAGTATATAGACTCTTTAAGGATCAGTAAAGCAGCTTGCTCAGGTCTTTAATGAAATGGCCAAAGGGCATAATTTCCAACTGAGGAATTTAACTCTCCGTGTCCCAGTTCAGGGTGAGGGAGTTAGATGAGGAACAGCATGACCTATTTCATCTCATTTCTCTTGAAGAAGTGCCCCAAAGGTAGGTCTATATCAGGGATACCTGGAGACACACTGGGACATGCTCTGGGATGCTGTCTAGTTTGAAGCCCTGCTGGAGGATGCTAATTCTCTTATATGTCTTTTGGGTCTGGGCTTCTTTGGTTTGGAAGCCAAAGTATGGGGAAAGGGAGAAGGGTGGATGCTCTGGTACTGCCCCAGTATGAAGTCTGGACATAGGTAGGTTGTATCCTTAGATCTAGGAACTGATAAGAAGAACTACCAGGTTCAGTTAAAGATGGAGGTATTTAAAAGATGTGTAGATGCAATGCTGAGGGACATGGTTTAGTCGTAACTTGTCAGTGCTAGGTTAACAGTTGGACTTGATGATCTTAAAGATCTCTTCCAACCAAGGAAGACCTCTTGGGTGAAGCAGCTCTTTCCTAACTAACTGAAGAGCCACCAGCTCCCAGGAGAGTCGTTGCTACCCTCTTGTATGAAAGGCAGGCTTGCCTGACCTTTTATTGATAGTCTATTAAATATAATTTGGTTAAAGTACTTTTTCACTAGCGTGACAGTAGGCATCCTTGCCTGTGTCCTAAAGGAAGACTAGCCTAGATTCACTCAGTTGAGACCTGAATAACAGAGGTTTTGTAGGGAAATAGAAGCTATTCCTTTAGGGAGCTCCTAAAGGAATGAGGAGCTGTATGAAGTTCAGTGTCATGTCTTGCAGTTTGATCATGCATTGAGAGCTGTGCTACAGGTCCAGGAATTGACGCAGCTGCAGTGGTGGCGGATGGGGTATACACAAATATCTTGTAGTGTGAACTGGTTTCTCCACTACAGGAGTACCAGCATCAGTGGTAGGTGACTACGGAATACCCCCAAAAAATGGGATTATACTTCCATGACTAGGGAACTCTGCTGTTACTGAAATCCAAATTGCAGGTGCAGACCTCAAGCACACTAAAACAGTGGACCAAGAGAAGCAGGGAGCAAAAATATTAGCAGGAACCCATCAAAATGCAGCTTTTACCGTATTTTTGTCTAAAACTGTACATTTTTCCTATTTGCTACTGTAACTTTCTCTGTAACTTTTTTTTCTGATGGTAGGGGTAGAGGTGGTGTTTTTCTTAACTCTCTCTCGTGGGTTTCAAAGGCAGAGTTAGTTTCATATTTTTTAGAAAGCAGGAGTTAAAAAGAGACAAAACCTCCATAGATACCACTCTAGTTTATGCATCCTTCTGTGAAGGCATTTTTCCAAGTTCCTTTGCTTTAGAGGAGGATGATTGTCCGTGGCGCTGTGCCATCAATGTGTTGAGTCTGAAAGCCGTCCAAGGTCAATATGGTTCTATTCTGGAAAAAAATATATGCTATTTTTACCCTCTAAAGCTAATTTGCACAAACTACTAATAGTGTAAGTTAGAGCAGATAGTCTGGAAAGCATCTGCGAGCATCTAAGGAGATACAGCTTTACTAAAAGAAATGTAATATAGCAGATCAGCATGGTGGAAGTTTGTTTTCTGTGTGTCTGTTTACTACCCGCTCTAAAAGCTGCACTAAATCCAAAAGAAAGCATCAGCTACACCCCTAGCTGGGAACTAGAAAAGATAATAATTTGTAAGACGCTGCACTTAAATCTTTCCATTCCGTCATTTGTCACTCAGATCCCAAGCTATTGTAAATCATTCAACTTCTTTTGGCTGCATGTAAAGATGAATTTTAACCAAAACATTTCCAAAGCTACTATTATAGGTTTATCATACCTGTCGAAAGCTTTATAAAATATACCTCTAATGCTAACAGTTTATGGAAATTCATGGTTTCCATGCCTGAACAGACCTTGTAGCAACCCATCATTTTCCATCATGACTATGTGATGTCTCTAAGACCAGGGGTAATGTGAAATATTAAGCCATAATGACTCCTCAGGACCACTTCAGAACAACAAATTGGGTGAAGTCAATGTGAAAATATGAAAGCTGAATCTACCTAAAACAGTTGGAGAGCGGAAAAAATCCCCGTATTAAAACACAAGAAAATACACACACACGCGCGCGCGCGCACACACACACACAGACACACACATATATATAAGATCTTAAAAAATTCTGAGAATGAGCAGTGAAAAGAAAGCTCAGAATTACTCACAAATAAATAATAATAATAAAAAAACCTATGACAGAGGAATATAAGCATGTTTTTTACAGATTAGGCTTCTATTTCATATAAGATTAGCTGAGGAAAACTAAGTACTATATCTATGAGAAGGAGATAGCACCCATGATTTGGAGGAGTAGCCACTTGCATAAGGTAAAATTAGAGATTGCTTGTTGGATTGTGGTCACAGCCACTGAAGACTTTGCAGCAGTGAGGAAATTAAGGCAGGGAAGTGCAGGCAAGGAGTGTATTGTTTTTGTCCAGATCTGTACATCTTTTCTGATACCTTTAAAATAAAGAAGAGCTTTGTTCAGAAAACTTTGCAACATCTTTCTATCCTTTCCTTTTCAGCCATTCAGAACTAAAGTGGAAAACGAAACTATCCAGAGACTTGGAGATTCAGTAAAACTGTCTAGACTCTGTAGTAATTTCCGGGCATGGGACATTTGTGGGCTGGGAGACAGCATCCCAGTTTCATGCAGAAGTAACATCCCAAGTTTCTGCCCAAAAAAGTCTGCAGGTCAGCCAGAGACAATCACTGGAACCTGCTGAGATCCGGAGAATGAAGTAGCTACAAACACAATGGCCTGAGGTCCAAACACAGCAGTTTGGTCTGCCACCATCCTGGAGGACTTAATCTGTGGTAGACCCTCTAGGGAAAAATTCTTCACCTTTTAGTGCATTTTCCACCCTATCAGTTCAAACCTACAGAGGAGACCAACTTGGACTGGTGTACACCTTGAAAGACAGCCAACCATGTCATTTCTGCTAGTGAAGCTAACTCACAGGAATGCACTGACATTTCAGAGAGTCTGTGCCTCAGCGAGGGTACAGCCAAGCAATTTGTACCAATAAACCTGCAGTGATGGGTAAAGGTTTTTGGGCTCTACTAGCAAAGGAGCAGTTTCTGTAAACTTCTTTTTTGCAATCTTTTCTGTTCCACATACCTTTGCTCAAACCAGAAACAGCAAACAGGTTCGCCATGTAAATAAACCAGGACAGCATATACAATTTTAATTTCAAACACATACCTATGTTTGAAAATGGAGATGCAATCTGGAATTGTGAACTTTTTAAATCCGCACAAAAACAAGTGTATAAAGCCATTTTCTTTTGTAGTTGCTTTTCTCTTTATAGATATAGGACCTGTCTGAAGCCAAGTGAGAGTTTTTCCATTTCAGTGGGCTTTAGATTATATCCATAATACACAGAGGGAGCATATGCACTTTATAATAGGAGGATAAAAACTGCGTCTGCAGAGCAAGATGGCAGGGTACAATTTCTGGAATCTTTGTGCAAGAAAATGCATATTACACTCTTTTCACTACTGCTTCGTGATTCTTATAATCAGAACTGCAGATGATATGGAAGAGATTGTTTTCACTGAGGACAAAGTAATTCTAAACGTAAAATCAGAAGACAATAGCTTTACAAAATATTAAAGATGCCCTATACTACATGCAAGAGGAAATATAGATTCATGAATTTCTCCCTGTAGATATGTTTCTTCCTCTAGGTTTGAACACTAAATCACAAGATTCACAAACCGAGGCTGCATCTGATTATTAACAATCAGGAGAACATGAAATACAGTGGATTTCTCTACCAAAGCGCTCAGCTGTGTTTCTGTCTGAGCCATTAACCTGCTGAACATGATTGTGTTATTAATACTAGATATTTCTCTCAATGTCGCTTATAGCCCTGAGACATAAATTACACCATACAGGTTGTTAAGAACTTCAGTGCTTTGGAGGTGAAAATCTTATTTAAGAAAAGCGTCATAGAAAACATGGGAAGAAATTTGGAAGGAAATGCAAAAGATTAGTTACTGGGTAAACAGCGGGAAGCTATTTCAGAAGCCACATTATGAGACTAAGAAACTCTACATACTGCAATACAGAATCAAGCAGAGTGAAATAAATTTTTACTTTTGTTCTAATTATTCCTCAAGTTCATCAACTGAGTATCTGCCATGTGAGTAGTGGGATGTAAACATTTTTTAAAATGTCAAGTTACATAGTGTTTGTCTGTGTTATTGAACATACTGGGTTGCTAGATCATCTATTCAAACCATACCCTTGATCATCCTATCCGTAAGCCTCTGATTTGCTTAAGAGTTTATCCTTATGCTCGCAATATTTTTTGTTGTTTTGTTTTTTGTTTTCTTTTTGTTCAACCTTCTCTTTCTACATTTCCAAGGCATTAACATCAAATCACTGTTGGTGACTGAATGTTTTCAGAAGTTATCTCGCATCCATTGGGTCATTAGCTTTGCTCTCCAATGCCATAATACACTCGCTTGGTTTTGGGGCGGCATGAGGAAATAGAAAGGAGAAAGCTCATGTTTGCCTAGAAAAGGCTTGCACAGCCATAACTCAATATGCCCAAGATTTACTCATGAGGACAGGCCAACCTTGTGTAGAGAAGTGCTGCCCTGTTGTACCATGGCTGATACAGACTTTGGGGATGCAGCTGCATCCCCATGTACAGTGATGCTGCCGCTTCTGGACGCTGCAGTACGATGCTGCAGCATCTTCCTTCTCAAATGGAAGCACGGACATGAATCTGATCCTTCTTCTGTCTAAAGGTCTCCCTCTTGGCACTGAGGGTGAAATTCCATTAGGACACATGTGTTTGCATAAATGATCTTTGCAAGAGTTAAATATCATTTATAGCTTGTGGTCTGTATCATGTCTTCAGGATATTTCTTTGAAAAACAGATCAGCTCTTGTGTACAGGAATTTGTTTGCTTGTGTTTGTTTTAAATAGTTTCTGTATCTGCATTTTCTGACTTTCTTCTTTTTCCTTGACAATTCTTAACAACACCTTGCTAAATTTACTGAACGCACTAATTGTTTCTTTAAGTGAAAAGTTCTTATACCAAGTGTCAGATCCAATTTGGTATCTTCATTCACCTTTATCCCCTCTTTCTTACTATTTACATTCTAGTGCTGACCTCAAGCAGTCTGGGTGGATTTTTCTTTGAGCTCTGCATGGTTTTCCTTTGTACTGTTGGGCAAGTGTGTAACTTAACAGGTACTTCTAGCCCCTCGCACACAAAATTGCTTGTATGCAGGAACCTCAGATTTTCCAAATCTTGACTTTTTCCAGTTTTTTCTCCTTTACTTCCAGTGTTTCACTGCAAAATATGTGAGATCTGTAAGTCTTGATACTGACATAACAAAGATTTAACGCCTTGCATCAATTGCTTTCCTGAATGCTCTCAGTTAGACATCAACCCCACGCTTGAAAGTAGTTCTCAGTGACTGTTTGGCAGCAGCTAAAACCTGCCAAAAGCTAAACTGATGTGATAAGTGAGAACTTCAGGGAGAAGTGACATGGTCTGCAATAGGAACTGGGGCTGGTGTAGAACAGTGGGTCTGAACTATTTCAGGATGAGCACTGAGCTGTTCAATTCAGATATTTGCCAAAAAAGAATCTAAAACTGAAAAAAAAAAACCCACCCTAAAACCTCCAAAACTAACATTAAACCCTATTCTTACATAGTAGAAACAGCAATAATTACACTTTTTCAAATTTCCTCCTTGCTTACTAGTAACTTACATGAAAGTTGCTCCTTAAAAAAAGGCAAATGTCTTGGAAATGAGTAGTGAAAACTAGAACAAAGGAAAACACATGCTCCTTCTCTGACTCTTACTGCAATGTAGCTCATAATGACCAATTCTTTGAACTCAACATGAAAAAAAAAATTCATAAGAATAGCTACAGGGGATGGACAAACTAATCAAGGATTTGCTACTGTGCATCGCATTTTGTAAGGAAATGTGACTTGTGCAATTGCACTGTCTGTTCAGTGTCAGTCTTATCCCTAGAATTATTCAGTCTCAAAGAGGAGAGCTTGTACCTATTTAAGTCTGGGAAAAAAGCATAGCTGAGAAGACAGACACAAGTTCATGATCATTCACCTCAATTTTTGTACCTCTCAACATGACTGCAATGAGGGAAAAGCTGCAAAAGGAGCTCGATGCTTAGATATTTTGTTTGTCTGCGATCAAGCCAGTCAATATATTTATATAAGCTGATTCATCAACATATACTTATCTCGGAGCCGATTATGGCATTTTCTGTGCTACTGCACAAGGGGCATTGCCAGGGAGCAGAGGTATTCAGGGATTGATAACCTAACGGAGAAGGAGGGTGCTGGGAAAGCTGGGGTTACCATAATTAGGATGGGAAAATCAAGTAACTCATGACATAATTCCACCTGAAATGATGTTTTATTAGTGTTGCTACTTGTGTATATTCTGAACAAATTTTCACGAATAATAGCATGAGATTGTCACATCAGTTCTTCCATAAAGAAATGGGAAAAAAATAAAACACGTCATTGAGATAAAAGAAGAAATCAAAAGACTTGAATTCTTATTCAGATTCTGTCTCTGTCTGCTTTGGGAAAATTATATGTCACCTTTTGAAGACATTGAACAAATTTGATGAGGAAATACCACCGTATTAATACCCGACATCGATTTTCCCTGGAGTATTTAGGAAGTCTCTGGGAATACAGGGAAGTGCTGGAATACAGCACTTTTACAGCACAGGTTGCATGTTGCCGCAGCTACTGCGGGCTTCTTCAGAGCAGAGCTGCAAGTTATTAATCTGGTGATGTATTTAAAGAAGTTTTGTGTTGCAGAGACCGCTCTGCGGGAAGGATGATTTATCCTGCGGCTGTATGAATTCTTCTCTGCTGGATACACTCTGGGCTGGGGGGGAACCTGCAGCGCTTGCTGCAGCACAGACAAATATGTGCTTCACAGTGGTGTTGCCGCATTAATGATTTGTGTATGAAATTTAGGAAATATAGGAAATAAATTTGTAGCAAACATGAAGAAAGCTGCTAGAAGAAAATGTTAATTCTGATAGACTTCTGAGATTGCCTTTGGGGAAACAGACAATATATTCAGGAGACATACTATCTTGGATGTTTAAGGCCACTAGCTTGCATACTGTCCAAATCAACTAATTGTCCGGGACAGTGAAACAAATTTGCCATGACAGGCTAAAAGATAATAACTTGTTTACTGAAGTTTGGAAGTTTACATTGAATGAATTGCCGCATGAATAAGAAATAAATCAGGCAGGAAGAGCTTATTATGGTGTGATGGATGCCTCCGGTCGGGCATAGGCACCATCGTCTGGAAAAGTCCTGCCTTCAGGGTTTATGAGAACTTGGGAAAAAAACATCTATAGATAGGTTTTATGCCATAGTCAGCGTGCCTAGCAGTCAGGCACGTACAAAGCTTTATAACTGGAAGACTTCTCAGTTTGTCCCCAGATGCTGAAATAGTAGCAAATCCCTGGATAAATGTATTTGCCAGTGGCAACAACCTTTTATTCATTTTCATAACTCTACCTGAGGTGCTAAGTTCCTGCAACTGTTGCAGATAACTTCTGGTCAGCTTTTCTGTCAACCCGTTCAGTATCACTGAAATTTTATGCCATTTGTTGTAACTCTTCCATTGCCAGAAAGATCGAGCTCTGATAACTGATCACTGTGTCTATTGCAAAAATAAAAAATAAAAAAACCTGAGGTGCTGGCAGGTAAGCAATTACCTATAGCTTTTTTTACCTCACCAAAGCAGTAGGACTCTACCAGGAAAATCTGATGGTTTGTGGTTATGTTTTTAAAGATTGTGCAGGCCTTCGTGACACAATTTTAAACAAAAGAAACAAACAAATAATCAAAAAGTTTCTTTTCTAATATCTGACTCAAAGGAAGACAGGCACAGGGAAATATTGTTCCTCACAAATTATTTTCTTTATGTCACTCTGATCCCCAGCCCCATGATAGTCTTATGGTGTGAAACCTTAACACCTTTGCAGTAGGCTTTTGCATTTATATAGGAATATAAATGCAAGGGATATTACGTAATTACCTGGATGTACTTGAAGACATGGGAAATATTCATGACGCTAAAGTTGAAGGATCTAACTTAGCTACTCTACCTGCCCAATATTCCTGCAGTTTATAGTCAACAGGGGATTCAGAGTCTTCCAGATTCAGTATTCAAAATTTAGGTCAATGAATTGCTATGGTAAATCCTGCCTCTCTTCACCAGTAAGGTGGAGCTAGGAGAGATGAGCCAGCTGAATTACCTGGCTAAATTGGTCACCTAGAGGTGGCTGAATATGCCTCTAGGAGACTTCGTCCAACCAACAGTGATAAAAGCCAAAAGTAAAAGAGATAACAGTCATTGAAGTGTTGGTCCAAACAGGCAGCTGGGGGACCCCTGGTCCAGCCTTCCGATAAAAAGGGCTATTCCCAACACTAGACTGGGTAAGCATGTTTCCATCTAGCCAAGTCTTGAAAATATCCAATAATGGTGTTTCCACGGCAGAAACCCTGTTCTCTGCTGAGAAGATACACATACTGGAAGTGATGAACAGCCTGTTTGTACATTATTCCAAAAAAAGGCAGTTGTTGTTGGTCTGAAAAAATTGTTCTACCTGCTACACAATGCAGAAGCAAATCTAAGGCCAAAGGACCAAAAAGCGGTGACACCAGCATAGAAATGATTAAAGAGATTTTTCTGTAAAGGTTTGTAATGAAAATGAGACTTTATTCAAACAATGAAGAAGTGAGTGGCCAAGGAAGGTGTTTGTCAGGGGGAGAAAAAAATCTGTGTTTCTTTTCAGGCTGCCAACACTTATGAAGTTAACTGAACTTTTAAAGACAGAATACTTTAATTGCCATATATTTTAAGATCAACATCATGGTGTGGCAGAGTCACATATTCGTACAATAACACTTAACTCCATTAGAAATTATTGCCTCCAGTCAATGTATGTACTGAAAATGTCATAGGAAAATATAGGGTGGAAAAAAATTAATTTTGGGAACATTACATTTCCATATACTTTAATGAGAATCCACTTGCTTCATCATTTTGATTATAAGGATCTCTAAGCATGTGATGAATGCCTCTAAGCAGAAACGTGGTGTTCAGAAAGACATATGATTCACTGTCATACTTGAACAATTTCTTTTTTAATTTGAGCTCAAATGTAGTAGATGAGTACACTCCTGTCCTCTCTCTGTTTCAAATGTCCTCTCACTTTCTTATAACCTCATTGTAAGAAAGTGAGAGGCATCTGCTAAACTGCTTTTTCTAAAATACTTAGGGAATATCTGAAGAAGAATTTCAGTACAATCTTCCTGAAATTTAACCCCATTCTTTACAAAGTTAAAAGGAGAGATAACAATTTCTCTTGCCTTATAAAGCGACTTTTCTTACCAGTGTGCATTTGCAGGGAATGGTCTGGATACTCCTGTAAGTGTTTAGTTTTGCAACACCCAGAGTTACTGGATGGATGTTGAAATACATAACTAAAACTAAGATATATGCAACAGCAAAAAAAAAAAATAAACAAGTGCTGTCCTGATTTACTTTGATTTGTGGTATGTAGTTTGAGATTCTCGTACATTCTATGCTTGGAGATTTTCAGAAATGCATCTTTACTCTTAAAAACAGTGGATATTGTAATCGTATTTTGGATGGCTCAAACTCATGAGGCATCTTCAGACATCTCCTAACAGTGGAAAACTGGAAGGACAATAAACATGAGGCCGAGATGAGGTTTAAAAAATAAATAATAAATTAATATTTCATTTTTCTTTCTGGAAAATGTGGGGTTTTTTAATGAAAGGCTTGAATCGAGTATGCCGGTTTTAATGTAACTGTATTAAAATAAAAAATCAAATTAAATATTTCACTAATGCAGAGTCTTTTATGCTGTTAGAACAGAGTCATCAACGCTAATGTCCCCTTTCTGTTCAATGAGCTACTAGAAACTTGCCCTGCTTTGTCACAGAGCTTGTTCCTGCCTTCAGCCCCATCTTCACGAATATATTCACATTACCTTTTGTGAGCAGGCAGAGGCTAGTTCAGGCTTTTCACTGATGTGACCAGAAGGTGCGTAGTCAACGCAAAGGCATGCTTAAGCTAAAAAACCCAGAACATAGATATTGCTTACATTATCCAACCATTCTGAGTAAGGGCACAATGTCTTTTCTTTGTGCTCATGGGAGTTTGCAAAACCACACCTACAATCTGGTGCTCAAAATATCTAGTTTGTAGATTTTGCAATACTTAATTGGAAACTTTTTGCCATGTTCTTTGAAAAAATAAATAAATAAAGAGGGTATAATTAATGCAGAGGACCCTTGAGACACCCTTGATTTTTATTGTAAGATCCTGTTATAAAATTTTTTCAAAGTGCAAAGCCTCATACAGTCACTAAACATATTTTACCTCATGGTTTTCAAGCCCGTTGACTTAGATTATGACAGTGAACAGCATTCATTACAGTTCACGGAGGAGTTTCACATAGAGGCATTCAGACAGATTTATTCTGCACTCATTCAAACTTGAAATAAACCATATCGAGCACACACAAAATAATATATTGTCTCCTCATGGCTAAAGGTCACTGGTGCACCTCCGTCAAGACATCTGAAGCAATCCTAACAAAGTTGTCATACTTTCAAGTCATATTTACTGGACCTAATCTTCTTTGAACCATGTCACTGCTGCTGGAATAAACAGGGACATGGTTGTCAAGGACTTTTAATTTTCAGTGACAGCTGTCAAAGGGTCTTTCTTAGACACCAGTCATATTTTAGATAAGAAAATAGAGTTTCAGGCAGCATGCCGGCCACAGAACACGAGCCGTTGTGATTGCATACAGTCTCATTTCCCCAGTTTAATTTGAAATCGCAAATGGTAAATTGGATTTTATGGTTCAAATAAGATAGAAACAGAGACCAATTATCTCCAGTTTATTTATTACTTTTATCAATCAGTGTTTATTTTATAAATTAACTGGCATGTTGTCCTAGCTCAAAGCAGTGAGATTGGAGTTTGTTTGTTTTTAAATCTGAACCTCATACGCACTTTTCAAAAAGAACAATGGACTACAATGAAATCAAAGCTAAGGCTGTGGGATTTAAGTTGGGTTGTTAGGGAATCCCCAAGGCAATGTTTCATGGTGCACGGAAATAAAGTGACAGATGACCACTGACCTCAAAGGGGTTTGCTTTATGGTCCTAGAAATGTTTCCATGAACCACAGGGAAGACGTACAATGCAAGATTTTGCTACAGGCTCAAAGATTGGTGTATAAAATGAGGGAAAACATAACACTTTCAAGTATGCTTCTCTTGAGCTCATTTATCTTCTAACCTTAAAAAGGGAAATATAGGAAGTGGAGCCATGTGCAAACAAAAATTGGAAAAAAAGAAAATTCAAATGAGCTAAGATAAAGCAGACTTCTGAGATTTATAAAATTGAATTTTTTATTCTTATCCCTCACCTTGTGCCTCTTCCAATTCATTTTTCTCCCTTCCAGCCTACTGCATCACTCCTAGATTTTCAAAGGAGTTACCAGTTTCCGAAGGCCTCCAGAGATGCATCACAGAGGCAAATCTTTAGGAAATAGTGAAAGAGACCAATGGCGCAGGCCCGAAGGAAGGTGGGACACAGCTACTTTCTACAGCTCAGAGTTAATTGTTCTGGGGGAAGAGAAGGCAGCATTATCCACAGGATCAGAGTGTTCCTCAAAGCACATCTTCAAAAAAAATTCTTCTTTCTACAGAAGACCTTCTTGGCTATGGCTCCAGTGACCTTATACTGGAGCAGGCAAATATTCACCTCTGCATTCATTCCACAGCCTAGTTCTTCCCTTTACATTTTAATGAAAAAGTAGCCCTGAGGTTCAAAGGGTGCTGTGGAAACCCAGATCTCAGAAGAATCACTCAGAAGTTTCACTGCCCAGCCTAGAATACAAAGATACAGATGTCCTGACAGACAGGACTGACTATAATTTCTAAGTCATACTACAGGTTGATCAAGATGAAAATTTGCAGATACGCAACGGAACAAAGTCGTACGTTTGAAATACAAGTTATAAACCCATCTTTAAAGGCAAAATTATTCTTTAACATCTAGAAATATACTAAAAGAAAAGCTTCTAAGCGCAAATATAAAGGATATATGTTTTAGTTGAGATATTGACTAAAACTGTAATAAGAAAATCAAAGTGTGTTTTTTCTGTTTTCCCAGCAGCAATGTCTACAAAGATCAGAAGGAGACTTCAGTCCAATAAGGGTCTAAGAATGCATTGTTGCCCTTATTGTAAAAAAGAATGAAAAAACAAATACTAAAGAAAATTTACTTTTCTATCAGGGGTGTAGTTTTAGGTTTCAGATCTTAGATTGCTTTTTCAGGGTTAGAAAGAGCCTCTCCGTGGCTTAGATAATAGAGATAAACCTGGTTTAGGACTCTTGCACCCTCCTCCAAAGCCTCAACTCTTAGCCACTCTTTGGGACAAAATGCATGGCTGGAAGAAGGGTGTAATTTGATGCCTGACATTTTGATCATTAATTAGGAAGAACAGCAAGAATTATCCATCTTATCTGATGTCAGCTGTCTGAAGTTCAGTGTCCTGTCCAGGCTAGCCACTGGGGCTCTCACTAAAGTGAAGAAAAAGTTAAAAACAGTCTAGAGAGTTATTAATTTCATTTTGAGATCGGTATTTGAGGTCAATGAGAAGTACTGTTTTCTGGATATGGCTATTTCTTTTGCTGATATATAGGGAGTTCAATGACCAGGCTAGATCAAATACCAATCTTTTATACCCAAGATGAGACAAGACCTGCTGAATAGCACAGAAATGCCCAGTGCTTAGGGGTCGAGTGATTAAAGCTATTCTCTCTATTTATTTGTCCCTGCTTCACTATATACCTACTAAATAGAACCATTCCCAGGCTGCTTATTGCCTCTAGCAGATTTAAAAGCATGGCTCTTGTGTCTTCATATGAGTCCTAAGCATTTATCACTGCAATAACATCATCTCACAGCTCTGGTAATATGGTTACAGGTTTTATATAGAAGCCATGATGATCATTTTTGTAGCATTATGAAATTCGTGGAAAGTATGCATCTCTGGGAGTTCTTAGGCCAGATGCACAAAGACAATAAAATTAAGTGTTTAATTCCCATTGTATTTATTCCAAACAGAATTGGTTTTATATTAAATGTGTGTGTGTGTATGTGTATATAAAACACCATCTTTATTCTGGAGTTTGTTGGTTTTTGTCTGTGAACATAGCGCATAATCCTGTGGCTACTACCACATAAGTCTTTTGTCAAATCTTTCTTCTTAGTCCTCTGTCAGTTTATTTCTTTGATTTTGTCCAAATGCAAGTACTAAGCCAATTTTTGTAATAAGGAACAAAACAGCTGCCACGGTAGCAGAAGGCGTGCTATCACAAGCCACTTCAGTAAACTCTACCAACTTTTCATTCTGCAGAAGGTGTATTTTGTGATTCTTTATGTACTGGGGAGGAATGCATTTGACTCTACGGAACTGGTACAGTCCCTTAGGACAAAGCTGAACTTCTCCGATTTAATTTCACAGGGCTGACAGGTGTCTTCATTCTGTGGGTTTCAATGAAATTTAGCTGTTAAGTGCACATATGCATTCAGAGACCCAAATCCCATAGTGTATTTAGTGTTGTTAAACCTATTAATGATGGAAACCAGAATCTCTTTGCAACCTAGACTAGCTCGTGCCCAGGGGAAGATGTTACTAACTCAAAGCTCTCATTTGCTTATCTTTTCTTGGCTTTGCATTTTGTTTTGGGCTTTTTGTTTTGTTTTGTTTTGTTTTGTTTTGTTTTGTTTGCTTGCTTCAGTAAGATAACCTGCTCTCACATAAGGCTTTGATCTCTTCCCATTCACACACAACCACTAACTAGAAGAAGGGAAGATGACATTTGCCTCCAGAATTATTCTTATATTTTTAATAGTTTTGTTATTATTAGAGGGTAAGGCTAGTGTTTGGTATGCAGGTCACCTCATGTTTTCAGTTCTTTCTGCAATTTTACTGGAACAATGTAGAGCAGATTTTCTCAGGAGGAAAGATAAAGACCCTTAAAGGATAGTCTTTTAAGAATGGTCCTGATAGTTCTAAAATATAATCCTTAATGAGATCATTACATATTATATTTGGTGACTGATTGACTGGCTATGTCCATATTTACACATGGCAAAAAAAGTTTCTCTGTTCCAAAACTTTAGACTATATTGCAGATGAATGAGGTCAACAGTATGTTCTGCCTACACCTCAAGTCCTTTTGACATTGTTTAGAGCTTCTTCCAGACATTTAGGATGCAAATAACATATTAAGCCTCTTATTTGCCTTTACCTGTGCATATTTCAGAAAAACTGGCAAGCAAGAACATATTTTATTCTTCTGGGACAGTCATGTTGAATTACTGTCACACTGTGCAGCACCCCTATGTAACACTCCAGGGTATTAAAAGGTAAGGAGTGCTCTCTAGCTGTTCACAGAAGCTTGGGAGCTGGTAATGAATAGGAAAAGTATATTGCTATGAACTACCATAACCAGGAGCTGTTTGGTATGCAGTATACCATGAAGGTGTCTGAAACGCAGCGGATTCCCAGCAGATCTCCTACACTTTATAATACGGGCAACCACTGTAATTACACTACTGAAAAGTGTAAGAGATATGCTATTATACCTTTTTGATAACGACCCTACAGAGTCAGAGTGTGAAGACAGAAAGAAAACTTCTGAGAAAGCACAGAGTAAATTAAGGGGTGCAGACTCAATCCTCCTGATTATATGAATTACTACTAATCACTCTTCATAAAGAATCATTGCATTCTTATAATAATTTTACAGCAACACAACTGCAAAACAATTGTAATTATGCTAAAAATACATTAAAAGAATATAATTAAATCCACCAGGCCAAGTGCTCAGAAATTATTGTTTAGTGCACTACTATAAATTTAGCCTCTTTGCACATGTAAGTCACAACAGGCTCGGTTTGTGTGATCTCAACCACTTTTCCCCAGAATCACTGCTTTTATCCATGCACAGGTTAGACAGTTCTCAATTAACACAAAGGCCTAAGCAAGCTAAGATAACTTTGAAATTGCTTTTGCTTTGAACAGGGAATTAGACTACACGACACCCCAAGATTCCTTCCTTTTTAAATTATTCTCTCATTCTTTGATGTACTTTCTCCATTCTTATTGCTGATTATATAACTCTAGATTTTAATATAAAGTAACAAAAGTCCATTTAGAATAACCAAGCTTCCTATGATGACACCACCATTATTCTACTTTTATAAATGGGAAACCAAAAATGGAAACACACCCAAGGCCAAAGGGGAAATATGCAGGAGAATGAAGGGAATTAATTTAAGTCTCAGGGTAATATCATACCTACTGTTTCAACCACGCTAAGCTCCAGTACACTTTTAAAAATAGCTTTAAAACCAGCTCCACTTTTAAAAGCTGAAGCAACCGAATGGCCCCAGGGTCCTCCTTTGGAAGATAACAGCATGCCTTTAGAGACCTGTTAAACTTCTGAAAATTGTCTTCCATACAGTTATGCAGTGGTCAGAGCTTCCAATTCACAGTGCCAAGAAGCTCCAGTCTCTTCCTTTCACTTATTTCCTGGCAGCCACATCCCTACATCACTCTATTCCCAAAGCCCAGCCAAAACAAATCTTAAACTCTGATGTAAGATATATTTAAGCTAGATAAAAGAATCATTAGAGTGAGCCATCAGATTCATATTGATGGGAGTCAAATGCCAAACACTAGAAAGCTTTAAGTGAGGGCATTTGCCAAGAAAGTCAGCTTCCAAGTCTGTTTCCAACATTCTCTTGACAGAATTTTTCCGTCTTTTGCTATTAACTATTCTTACAAAAACATGAAAATTTAATTCAGAATTAACAACTTCATGTATTTGCATGAGTGCATTATCTAGATGTATATTATATATATATCTATTTATTTTTTCAGAAAAATCTTAATTCTGATTATTATCAGACCCACATTGAGAAAAGCCAACTATGGCTGGAATATCATTTTTCAAGGCTCTGTGGAGGCATATAATAATGGACAGGTAGGTTCATTTTTTATTGTTTCATGACCCCCACTAATGAGAGCGCACTGGCCTATTAGAATGGTTTACCTGCATCAGTGCCACCCTAGATCAGGTTTCTGTGGAGCAAAATTGCTCCATGTACTTTAGCACTTGGATCTGCTGATCTCCTTTTAACTTCGTACTAGAGGTTTGTAGCCTAACTGAAAACATTTTTTTTTATATATATATATTTCTGTTCAAAGTCATTAGAGCAATGAGATGGCACTCTTGCATTTGCTTCATTGACGTTTTGTATCGTGATACTGAAGGTGTGGTTCATTACCTTCTCATGCTAGGAAAGCATGTTGAGTATTTAAGTGTCCATGGCCTGCTGGGATAGGTCGGGAGGACTCCTGTGTGAAGGGAGCCAAGATGCAGTGCAGTCCTCGTCCAGATTGTTTAGCAGGAGAGGCTCTTTGAACAAATAGCTGGGTCTGCATGTCTTTATGCATCGAATGAGCTGGCTTAGCGCAAAAGTGACCATGGCAGCCAACTAGGAAGAAATTTGTTATGTGGCTAATCAGAGGACAAGGGATCTGGAAGAAGGTAAGGAAAGAAACAAATCATCTATTCAGATCTTGTAGTTGAGTATATTTGTTATAGAAATGAAAACAACAGTAACTGTGAGGTCCTTTATGCAGTACTGGGCTTTATTAATTACAAAAGAAGAGAGAGTGTCGTGGTTTAACTCCAGCTGGCAACTAAGCACCATGCAGCCACTCGCTCACCTTCCTTCTCCCTTCTCCCCGCAGTGGGATGGGGTGAAGAATGGAAAAAAAGTAAAACTAGTGGGTTGAGATAAAGACAGTTTAATAGACATCAAAGGAAGAAATTATGATAAATAATAATAATAATAATAATAAATGCAAAACAAGTGATGCACATTGCAATTGCTGACCACCTGCTGACCGATGTCCAGCCTGTCCTTGAGCAGTGATCATTTCCCCTGGCCAACTCCCCCTAGGTTATATACTGAGCATGACTTCATATGGTATAGAATATCCCTTTCGCCAGTTTGGGTCACCTGTCCTGGCTATGCTCCTTCCCAGCTTCTTGTGCACTTCCTCACTGGCAGCACACGGGAAGATGAAAAGTCCTTGACTTAGTATAAGCACTACTTAACAACAACTAAAACATCAGTGCATTATCAACATTATTCTCATACTAAATCCAAAACACAGCACTATACCACCTACTAGGAAGAAAATTAACTCTATCCCAGCCGAAACCAGGACAAAGAGTTTAAACCAAGTAACCTGAAAGTATTTTAGAGGTTTCCATTGACTTAGCAAGGTCTGACTGAGGTCTAAGTGTACACAAAAGACCTAATTTTACAATCACAGAATTTACTTTATACTTTTTTACAAGTCTGATGGGGTTATAGTCAGTAAAATAGATTCACCGGAGTATACAAGTACATGCAGAATATTGTGTTCTGAAAATCAATGAATCCCAGGTAAAACGTGACTTTCCCAAAGAAAGGCTTATAAATGTTTTATAAGAGAGAGACAAATGTTTTCATAACTTATTTTGCATATGGAAAATATGAGAAATATTGATGTCACGCTGCGAAAGGTATAGAGAAATTAGTTAGCAAGTGTTACCTGTTTTATCGTATGTTGTACTGTCTTAAATGTCTTCTCATGTGACTTAAGACCCTACTCTAGCTTCGCTTTCATCATGGCATCAAAATTTCCTCTTTCATTTGCACAAATCTGACAGTTTGTTAATCTAGTGACCAGATGAAGCTTACTTGTTTTAGCCAAGCCCTACCCGTTGAACTACATTTTTATTAAGAATTTATCTGTATAATCACCCTGCCCTCACAAGAAAAGTATTAACTGTTTATGGCTGTGAGGGTTCGCTAGCTATATAAGGCCCTCCATCAGTACTCATATACCTTCCACTCTAAATCTTCCTCGTTCCCTAAAAAATGTGCCTAATGTTCTTCACCTTAGCACAAAGAATCCACAGATCCTAATTCAGCACCTTGTACTACAGACGTTAATTATGTATTTGTATGCAAGACAATTCTGTATGTGATTAAAAATTCAATATAAGAAGCTTGGCAGATTGCAAATGAACAAAGAGGTCAGTGTTCAAAAGGCTAGTAGCACCTTCAACAAACAGGAGACCCCCACCTGGAGTACTGCATCCAGCTCTGGAGTCCTCAGCACAAGAAAGACATGGACCTGCTGGAGCAGGTCCAGAGGAGGCCACAAAAATGATCAGAGGGCTGGAGCACCTCTGCTACGAGGACAGACTGAGAGAGTTGGGGTGTTCAGCCTGGAGAAGAGAAGGCTCCGGGGAGACTTTCTCATGGCCTTTCAATACTTAAAAGGGGGTTTATAAGAAAGGTGGGGACAGACATTTTGGTAGGGACTGTAGCAATAAGACAAGGGCTAATGGTTTTAAGCTAAAAGAGGGTAGATTCAGGCTAGATTTAGAGGAATTTTTTTACACTGAGGGTGGCAAAACACTGGCACAGGTTGCCCAGAGAAGTGGTCGATGCCCCATCCTTGGAAATATTCAAGGTCAGGACAGGGCTCCGAGCAACCTGATCTAGTTGAAGGTGTCCCTGCTCATTGCAGAGGTGGTTGCACTAGATGTTCTTCAAAGGTCCCTTCCAACCCAAAGCATTCTGTGTTTCTATGATTCTACATACCAAAGCCCTAATTGTCCTATTCAGGTAGAGATTGTGGATCTTAATTTTCTTCACTGAGCACTAGCCATTGTTAACTATTGATATACACTGTGCTAAAGACATATGTGAAAGAGCTCTTATGTCAGCTCTTCTTCAATGGCTGCTTCTTCAGCGGCTCTCTTTCTTCAGCGACCAATGTCTGAAGACAATGTTTGTCTGCCTCTGATCCCTATCCGTTTGTTCCTGAAACCAGATCTGGTACCCAGTTCCCAACCTTTGCTGAGTCCAGTGCTTGTTGGTGACATCCTGGGAGCTTGATACGGTTTTGCATATATTTGTACATATTGTATCTCTCTCATTATTTACGTTTTATTTTATTATTAATAGTTTATTAAAGTACTTAAGTTTTTTCTAAACTCATAAATCTCTCTATCTCTCCTTTTCCTCTCCTTGGAGTGAGAGGCGGGGGAGACCATATGTCGTCTTGTCATTGACCAAACTGGCCCAAACTGTGATGTTTGTGGTTTTTTTCCTTTTTTTTTTTTTTTTTAAAGTATCAGAGGACTGATCTAAGGAATGCTACAAGACTGTTCTTTTAAGTAAGTTCCTTATCATAGGCAGAAAGAGGGGAATGGATCAGAAGCATACATTCCTGTTTCCAAAATTAGGCTAATCTTTGTTTTTGGAAATCTGGTGCAACTTTCAAGTGACAAAGACTAATCCTGATTTGACAGAAACCTGAGATGAAGACAGTACACGGTATAATCTCAAAGTGTTTATTACTTGCAAAGCATTTAAGGTCAGAAGGGATTTTAGAAATCACTTCCATACCCCAGCAGAGAACATTTTGTCCAGGCACCTCTGCATTGAGGCAAGCATTTAAACTCTCAGTAACTGTAATTTTCAAACAGCTGGCATGGATGTAACGACACGAGGGGATGCAGATTCCCAAAGGAAGACAACTGCATCACTGTAGTGGCCACTGTTAATTGCTATCTGAATGCAACAACAACAGAAATCTAAAACAAATCTGATTAGCATATGATCAGTTGATCAGCTATGAATAGTTTTTAGTTAAGATATTTAGATGAGCTATCAGCTATGCATTATCTATGACTGGCAACTATGAACAATTGTATGTAAGGGAACGGATTAAATGTTTTAGAGGATCACAGAACTAAATCAAATATTAAGTTTTACAGAATGATCAGCCTGTGGATGTCAGAGGGATAGTTGGAAGCAGTCCTATGCCCAGCTTCAGGCATGCCCAGATTTTTCACTCATTTCAGTTTTATGCCGGGTTTAATCTGCTGATGCAACAGTTCCACTTGACTGACACCAATAATGAGCACTAGAGGAATTAGTCCTGCTCTCCACAGTCAGAGAAACGAAATAAGCATCAAGAGTAGTAAATAAGGTTTCACAAACATTTTCCATTTACTCATTTTCAAAACCCTTCTTTTTTTTTGCTTTGGTTTTGGCTGAACCAAGGGCCAGCAAAGTCATCAGGCTCTAATTACCTTCAGGGGATTTGGAGACAATGAAGTCCTGTGGCTCCTAGAGGAGCACAGGAAGGGAGTTATCTGTGTATAAAGTCTATTGGACCCTATCCTCTTTCCAGTTCTTTTCCATTTTCTGAAAAATTCCAGAGCATTTTAAGGCTGAACCATTTAATTTTCTTCATTACCTGTTCCCCTGCTATTTCTAAGGAAGCCCCGAAGGGATAGTTATGCTTTTTATTTATTTAAATTTTTGTATTAATAGTAATACAAAATAAAAATATTTAAACATCCCCCCCAAAACAAACAAACAAACAAACAAACAACACACCCCAAATCTTTATTGTTAGTCTATAGAAGAAATTTAGCATGTCTTTCATGTCCTTCTGAAGGTATTTTAGACAGCATGCCAACTGTATAAAGGTCTAAGTTGAAGGGCTTAATTATTTATGCTCAACTGTATTCCAGAAAGGGAAAACCAGAATGAACTAGGAGGACAAAAGCAAAGGAAAAATAAATAGTATCGGAAAAATAACAGTTACTTTGAGTCTACGTTGCTGACAGTTCTCAACTGACAAAGACTGTCCTTAGACCTGCTCACCCCATAACAAAATGAATTTGTTGTGATTTCAGAAACACACTTTGTTATAAAATGCACCAAGCCTTCCTGCTGCCTCCTTTTCCACTCCCCAAAGAGAGCTGGTAGCCGTAGCTCTTTGTGTTATGCTTCAGTGATTCACACAGCATTTTAATTCCTTCTTTGGTCTTGCAAAGAAAATCCTTACATGGTGTATTTTATTGAAGGATGGGAGGAGGAGACTGAAAAGAATATAAAGAATGGTTGAAGGGAAAAGGAAAGAACGCTTGGAATAACCTCCTAGAAAAAGCAAATATGGTTTAAAAGAGACACTGCAACTGGGAAATTGAAGGGAGAGGAACAGTTTACTATTATTAAAAATCAATAAAATGTTGGTTATTATAAAAATATCTGTATTATAAGCTGGAGATTTCTAGACCCTTAGTAGAAAGCTCATCTGGGCCTCCTGCTATTTGTGCACAAAAGAGTAACTACTGTTCTCCCTTCCCATTAGGCAAAGAGGCCACCAAACCTGATTGCCACATCCATTTGTTTTTGGCAGTGCTTGAATACGGTGCGTGACCAGTTCTTAGGACCTCCCTTGGTAAGCAGTGAGTAATATTGACATTTGCTAACAAACTCTATGTGATGCAGTTGAATCCTACACAAATGTCCTAGCTTGATTCAGCCCAAATACATGAAACACAACTGAAGCAAGATTAGTATTACAAACACAAGACAGGAACACAAGGTAATTTTGAGTTATGATTGTCTCAATGAACAGTGATCAGAGTTCATTACAGTCAGGAATTTCACAGGATCTGTGAGAAGTGATTCAAAGGAAACATTCCAAGAAAGACAGTACATTGATATTCCATATTTTTATCATGTATCTGCTTCTGGGAGAAAACCATCTTGCTTTGGTATTTGGATAAAACAGTAAAAAAATTAATTTAACCTGGTCTTTCTGTTAATGTAACAGTGCAAGGCTACAAAATGAGGAGATCTAGGAAAGCCAATTTCCGTACAATAGAATGGCACTTAATAGGCATGAAAATGACCTGTATAATCTAGTAAGTGTGTCTGGTGCAGTTATTAAGTTTTGAAGTCAATATGTGTAAAAAAAAGCTTATCTTTTCATAAAGAGGAATCAATTTTTCTTGTGTGCTCTGAGCCCTCAGAGGTTAATTAGAAAGCAGAAGGAATGAAAACTAAGTCTCTTTTTTTTATGAGAATGTGTTATTGTTTTTCATAGGGAATATTTAGCAGTGCATCTCAAACTAGCTTGTTTAAAGACCACATCTGTGAATAACAGAGCTGTAAGCACCAAAAACAGTTTTAGAAAAACAGGACAGCTCACAACTTGGGCAGAGCCAGAACTGATGTAGTCAAAAAAGCAGAGTAGGTGTGAAATTGCAGAAAAGATAAAAGTTGCTGAGAAGTGAAATACTTTCTGATCTCAGTTCTGTCCCTTACAACTTAAGAAAGCATGCTTTTTTTTAATATGAAAATGAAATGTTTTCTACAGCTGAAAGTATCACAGGGATATTATTTAATCCTTCTATAGTTGGTCTCTCTAAAAATCAACTGAAATCATGTATCTTAGTAAATAAAAAGGAAAGCAATTTTTGAAAGAGAAAACACATCCAAAGCAAAACTGGAAAGACAGCCAAATCCTCTGGGTGTTAATCCTGATGGCCTGCAGCCATACTACCTTGGGTTATGATCTTAGCATCTCATAGGACGAGCAAGGTCAGACTTGGTCAATACTCAAACAGGACACCTACAAAGTAAATCCAGGTGCTGCAAGTCATAGTGTCACCAATTCAGCAGCAGGAACTTTTCTTCTGTCTTGAGCATTTAATCACTGCCGCAGGCATGGTCACAGGGGTCATTCTACTCCTGGAAGTGCTGCCTTCTGAACAGCGGTAAAACTGCGGTCCTGGCCACTTGAGGGCATTAAGAAAATCATGCCAATTCTTAAAAAGCAGAGGCATTAACCTTACTAGCCTGTCCAGATTTCAATGAGCTGTTGAATATTTCAGGCTGTTTTCACTGATTAAGTAAGTATTCTTTTCACCTCTTTCTTAAAGCAGAGATTTCTTGTTGCTCTGTTCTTTTACATGAACACACACTTAATAACAAACATACTTTGGGCATTGTCTGGTTTAAAGGTTCTTTGTATGAAAAAAAATCATATTTTGGTCAGAGGACTAAAAAAATATCACTAATGACATTGCAGGTTTACCACGATGTTCATTGCAGAATTTTGTTATTTCACTCTGTTAATATTAACATTTTTCAACAGTGCTTTGAAAATGAAAATGATCATTGTAGTACTCTCTTAGCGTGTTCTCTGATTTACTTTTTAACCTTCTTTCTATGGTATTTCCTATAAATTTAGAGTCCTTTTCCTTTCCAAAAACAGTGGGGACTTTTTTTTCAGATCTGTCTTCAGAAACCACTTCCTTTCTGAGAATCACCAATATTTTTACTAGCTCTTCTTAGCAATAGAGCTAGCAATATTTTTACTAGCTCTGCTTAAGTCTTATATTTATTTCTTGGTCTCGTGGGACTGGTTCTCAAAAGCCCCAGAATGGCTTTTTCCCATTTCCTTGCAGCAAGACTCAGATTCCCAAACGCTAAGCAGCCTGAATTACAGTACCTAATTTAGACATCAGAACTGTGAGTGTTTCCAAGTTCAAAGTAGTAACGAGCAACCTGTACAGCCCCAGAAACAGGCAAAGAGGCCTGGTCCTAGCTCAAGGGTCATGTTCAGTTATACAAATATGATGCTAAACAAAGTTAGGAAACTATCTAGTCAAAACCCACTTCTAGAATGTTATGGTTAAATAAGAGGAATATTAGACTTACTACATATTTTGAGTATTATAAAGGACCATTGCAGAGCTTAAAATTCTTCTGAATTAAACTTAACATCATTTAGTTGCGCACTGTGACTCTATGCGGTTTCCTCACAGTTTCTAACCTAATACTGACTATAGAAGACAAAGAGGAGGCAAGTCCTTTCCTCTTCACAATTCTCTTATTTGTATGAAGGTCCTTTTTATGAATAACAGTCATTCCTCCACTGCACCTGAATTTTTCTACACAAGTCTAATTTTCCAGACCTGTAAGCTTTATTTTTTTTTCTTTCCCAAATGATCCTTGGCTAATTTTCTGCAAATGCTTGGTTCGTCTGTGACTACTTCATGAGATCATGTGAAACTGTGTCAAATGACTCATTATAATGAATAGATACGACATCTGTTGCCCTATCACAGAAAGGAATCAGACATTTTTTACAGTATTCGTTCTTGAGAAATCCATACTGACTCTTTGTCCTCTCCTTGCTTCTTTTTGTTGTTGCTGTGTCTTCTTTTTTCTTCCCCCCCCGCCCCCCCCCCCTTAGATGCTTCAAGTAATTTGTTTTGTTCCATGTCTCAGCCGTTTTCCAGGAATCAACAACTGAGCAGCTGTGAACTCTCAGGCTGAGCATGGTTCCTTCTTGTTGAAGGCAACAGAACCAAAACAGGTATGTAAGTGCTTTTCTGAGTAGGAATGGACAATGACAACAGAGCAAGTGTCTGTACCAAGTACTTAGGGGGAAATGTCAATATGTTAGGCTTTTTCTCATGAGACTCCCTGCCTGGTATCTAATACAAAACCATTTCACTTCTTTACCAGCAGCTAAGAAAAAGTACTGTCTTTATTGGCCAGTTTTTAAATATTGCTGGGATGGATAGAAAAATTAATAAGGAAAAGAAGTTACTGTCATAGTGTGATTTGCAGTTCAACAAAATATTTTATAAATCAAGAAAATATTTCTGGGAATAACAAAAGCTGTGTCTACACTACAGAACTCTGTCTTCAAAAGCAGTGATTCAGAGACGTATTTTTGTCACCATGTTTCACCAGGAACACTCAGGAACAGTATGATCCTTGGATATATAAAAAGTAGCAGAATATCACCCCTCTGATAGTTGGAAACGTAGTTCTAATTTCCTGTCTAAATTTATCCGTAGCCAGGACTTGTGCTAGTGAACTTTTTTTAGCTCTGTTGACAATACATAACGTATTCCAGTGTCTGGGTTTGTTTGGTTTGGTTTTGGTTTTTTTTTGTTCTGTTTTGTTTTGGTTTGTTTTGGGGAGTTTTGGTTGTGTTTTTTTTTTTTTTCTCTTAAAAATTGGAACTTGAAATGATACACCATACTAGGCAGCAGTGATAAATAAGCACTAGAAAAATATATCGGAAAAGTGGTGGACTCTTCTCCCACCACTTAGCATTTTAAAAATGAGATTATAGTATCTGCATGCAAAAAGGGAGGGCTGAACAGATGGATGTGATGATCTCTTTGGCTAAGGAACTTTTTAATCTATCAATTTTCCTATTACTTGCTGCTTTCCAGATTCTCAGGGAAAACAGGATCATCTGCACTGCCTTCATCACATGTGTAAGACTTGAAGATCTGCACAACCCGTTCTTCAGAGTCTTCCTACCAGGATTAAAACACTTCTTTCCCTCTTTCTTTCACCCTTCAAATTTAAAATATACATAGTTGGAGGCCGATCTCTCTGCCAGCTTTTGGAAATTGGCTTGTGTTAGAGGCAGCACATCAACAAGTGAAGGCATACTCTTTTGTGGCACTGAAAACTGACTTGTTCAGGTGTTTGGCTACTGTCATTCTGTCTGGGCCAAGCTGACATACTGGATCCAGAAAATCTCTACTGTCAATTCTGGGCAAGTTTCTCGGCAGAAAGGGGAAGGGGGGTTGTGTTCCTTTGTAACTTGGAGAAGCTACCAGCTGCTATGGACAGACTATACCTGTCACATCCTCATCTGTTCCAAAAGTTTCAGGTACCGTAGCATTTAAGGCTTACTTGAGTCCTGTCTGTATCATGCATTTATTGGCTCTAAGGACTCAAATTATTAACTCTAAAATAAATCTTTTGCTTGGTGTATTGCATTTTCATGAATTTGCCCAGAATAAAACATCTGGGAAGGAAGCCTTCTAGCCTTTAACTCAGCAAAAGTGACTTAAAAATATTGTATAGAGCTACGCAGCTAATTTTCTTCTTGGGTTTGATGAGCAACCTGATTAAATACATCATTTGTTTAAAATAACAGGAAACATCATGTCACCTGACTAACATGCTTTACAGAATGGGTGCAGTCCCGTCCAACCAGTAGAGGAAATTTGTGGGAGCTTCCCTCGAGTGTTACAGTCCCACCCTGAGTACATGCAATACATCACATGAATGTATCAGTGAAAAACTGAAAGCCTCACATTGCTATTCTTTACATATGGAAAGTTAATACATTATAAAATGTCAGGAGACATCTTTAATAATCTGAAAGACACTGAAAGGATCTTTTAACCGTTTGGGGTTTTTTTAATATATCTCTGTTTCCTCCTTCCTTCAGCTAATCAGAAAGAAAACAAGAAACAATGAACCCAACAACACTAATTACTTGCATTTCTGTAAACAACGTCTGTTTAGATTTCTAGGTGATGTATAACAACTGACTTCAATGGAGCCACAATAATTTACACCACCTTGAGAATCTGTCTGGCTTTGCCCTAATTGTCTACTCTACCACTCTGCTCCTGCAGTCAGATTTGGTAGACAGGGCTCATGGTCATTCCACACCATAGAAAAGGTCTGCCAAGAAAGATCCGTTCAAAATTCTGAAATGACAATTTAATAGTGATGATTTTTTGATTACAAATTTGTTAAAACACATGTAATGCTGGAGTAGTAGTATGCTAATCTGAACTGTATCATGAAATAAATTATCATTCTTTGTGAAAAGAAAGTTGAAAATTAGGTATTTCATGATTGATCAGTTTTATGAAAATAAGTATCAAAAAGATAACGATAAAACTATAAATACTGTTACAGAAACATCTGCCTGTAATATCCCAGCACTGTGAGAAGTAAAGGAAAGATGGAAACAGGGAAGAGGAGAGAGGGAGATGAAGGGAAGAGAGAGAGGGAGAGGAGAAGAGAGGAAGGGACCGGAAAAGAGCCTGCCTTTATTGGTTTCCCACAGAAGATAACTGAAATATATACTGAAGTGCGAAAAAAAAAATAAAATAGATTATCCTGTGCTAAAAACTCCAAAGACCTAATGGAGGAAGTGTTAATGCTTCACATTTCTCCATCTTTCTAGCCCTAGAGAAGGTTTAATTTTACGACTTCATTTTTCCCAAATTGGTGTGAGTCTCATACTTTATGGGCTAAAGATTAACATTATTTGTTCTCAGCCTGAATTTATAATAAATTAGCAATACAAATACCTGCTTATACAATATATTCTGTACCAGGAAGGTGAGTGCATATTACAGTATTTTGCAATCAATATTTCATTTTAATTGACACAGGAAAACCTCGTATTTTTTTCAATGCCACAAAGATAACCAAGTGAGAAAAAAAACCAAAAACTGGCTTTTGAATACTATGATCCTGATAAAGTTCTGTCTCTTATTTTGCACTTGATTTATTTTCTCCTTTATCTTCCCTACTTCTGTACAATTTTTTTATCTGAAAACACACAGTTTTTATTAGGACATATTGCTGGCAAATGTGTTGATAGTCTGAATCATGAAGATGAAAGCATAAAGACGCCAGGAATTTTAGATTTGTTTTTGCACCTGTTGTTTTTGCAGCCAACACTCCACTGGGACTGATGCTATTATTTTGTCTCTTGAAATTGGGTTACCCTGACATGCTTGTAGAGGTTGTAGGAGAAGAAAGCTGGCAATATTTATTTCACTCTGGTTTCTGAAGCTACAAGATCATAACTGCATTAAGTGGGTTTCCAGTACCTTACATAGTCAAGGGCAAGTCAAGTATGGCCAGTGTGAGTTATACCATGCAGGATGGGTTTCTAAGAAATCAGATATGAATTTCTCTCTGAATATTCTTTAGCTTTGATGGGACACACACATTTTAGGTGGTGAAAGTTGCCTGGGATAAATCTCACTCGAAATATTTACCTTCACTAAGCCAGATATTCAGATATGTGTCATCCTGACATAGAACTGATGACCTTAACTTAGCTTCCTTTGTCAAAAACATCGGAGAATCTTTCAGAATTCCAGTAGCAAACATAATCCTGTGCCCTAAACATTAGACATCTCAGAATTATTATTGGCAAACTGAGAGATCAGAAAATTCTTAAACTACAACTCATGAAACCAAACACATCCTGCTCTTTGCAAAGAAATAAAAGCCAGATCCTGGTGCTCCTAATCATCCTGGAGAATGGCGTCATTATCCCAAGAGTTAAAGAAGTCAGCAGAAATACTTAAGGAGTAAAATAATGCTGAGTGTCTAAGAGACAGGACAGGAAAGCAGAGTCTGGACTTTGGGATTTAAAACAGAAACCTCAAAACTGAGAGCCTCTGATATTTAAGCAATGAAAAGTTCACAGCAAATCATGGAGCAGTCAGAGCCAGTGCCTCCCAGTAGGAATGCTCCAGTACAAAATCAATTTGTCCTATTTGCAAGAGTTCACCATCTCATGGTGCTTAGTAGCTTGCCATTTTTCTCCTCCGCCAAGAACATACAGTGAGTTATAGGTAAACTGCTTTGGGTCACCTCTTTTGAAGTGCCAAGTACCCTCAGCGCTGTTTTGTAACGAGCAGGACCTGACTAGAATAAGAACATGGTGTTTTTTATGCTCTCCGTGCAGTCTGGAAAACAACAGCATGGTCCCCAAGCAGATTGGCAGATAAATGGCACCAGAGCACTCTCTTGGCAACGTGTATCGCTGTTAGGGCCCGAAACTCTTTGAGCAATTTCAGCTGTCAGGTTGCAGCAGATGAGCCAAGCGTTATCCCGCTCAAACCCACAGGCCTGATTAGCACCTGCACTGTCACTCTTATATCCGCAAGGAAGTAACAAACCTGTTCAACAGCTGCGTAGGTGAAAGTATACCCTGCGGTATATCTCAGCATCCTGCTGTTATAAAGAACATTACACAGTGAGCGCAGTGCAATTCTAATGAACTGCTTAATGTTTCTGTCTTTGGAGATGACTTTCTGATGTCTACAAGAACTTCTAAGGTATTTCTTCCTCACGGGATACAGTGACATAGGATGGGTCCTTCACTTAGCTCTGAAGAGGTTTGAACTGGAGTCACGTACCTGAGCAGCAGGTATGAACATCATCAAGTTAAATCAGGCAAGACAAACTAACACATATACAAAGCTATGATGATATGGCATATATTATATGCCATCCAGAGGGACCATCGAGAAGTGGACCTATGTGAATCTCACGAGGTTCAAAAAGGCCAAGTGCAGGGTCCTACATGTGGGTTAAGGGCAACTCCCGATATCAACCCAGGCTGGGGGGTGAAGGGATGGAAAGCAGCCCTGCCAAGAAGGACTTGGGGATACTGGTGGATGAAAAGCTGGACAAGAGCCAGCAATGTGCGCTTACAGCCCAGAGGGCTAATTGCATCCTGGGCTGCATGAAAAGAAGCATGGCCAGCAGGTCAAGGGAGGTGATTCTGCCCCTCTGCTCCACTCTGGTGAGACCCCACCTGGAGTAGTGCATCCAGCTCTGGAGTCCTCAGCACAGGAAAGACATGGACCTGTTGGAGAAGGTCAAGAGAAGGCCAAGAAGATGATCAGAGGGCTGCTGTGAGGACAGGCTGAGAGAGTTGGGGTTGTTCATCCTGGAGAGGAGAAGGGTCTGGGGACACGTTATTGCGGCTTTCCAGTACCTGAAGGGGCCTTAGAGAAAAAACGAGGACAAACCTTTCAGCAGGGCATGTTGCAATGGGACAAGGGGTAATGGATTTAAGCTAAAAGAGGGTAGATTCAGACTAGATATAAGGAAGAAATTTTTGACACTGAGAGAAACACTGGCCCAGGTTGCCCAGAGAGGTGGTAGATGCCCTATCCCTGTAAACATTCCAGGTCAGGTTGGACGGGGCTGTGAGCAACCTGATCTAGTTAAAGATGTCCCTGCTCATTGCAGGGGGGGGTTGGACTAGATGACCTTTAAAGGTCCCTTCCAACACAAACTATTCTATCATTTTATGATTCTATATCTTCTGAAAAACAGATTATGTCTGCACGTGGTAAAACAATAAACTCTGTAGACATAGCAACCCAATTTCTTACAGCAAAACATTGCGGTAGTGTAGGCAGCTAAGGAGTTTCATGGTTACAGATGTACATATCAATTTGAAAATAAAAAGGACTCACTGGAGAGCCTTCAGTGTGACATCTTCTTCAGGTACTGCTCATATCTCTTCACTGAATAAAGGTAGAATTCAATCCACCTTCCTAAATTATCTGCTTCAGAAAAAATATTTAAAGATTTGGTAAAATTAAGTCTGTGCATAGATTGCAATGTAGTCCAAATAAATAATGACACTGTGAATAGCCATTATGATTAACTTACCTATGCTATAGCAACTGGGTTGCATAAGTTGACTGATTCACGGTTTTCCTTAAGAATTTAGTTCACACTTTTCTTACAAAACTCTACTTAGGACAATACTGTTCTCATGTATTGGTAAAAGAGTTGACAAAATGTGTTAAAGTTGTTTTTTTTTTTTCTTTATAAAATATTGGTAATTTCCCAAATAATCCACAAAAATAAGTCTTCCCTATGAGGTAATACACCTTTTTGGCTTGCTTCATAGGAAGAAAAAAAACTGCAGAAGGTGAAAAAATGTTCACATATAATGTAAATTGCTCATTCAGAGTTTTCATCTCACATTTTCTCTAAATTGCTCTACAGCAAAAGCCATACAAGACTATGGAAATGCCATTCCATTAGATTTGCAGGAAAGCCTGAGATTTAACTCCTACAATGAGAACAGAAAATTACTGTACAATGACTTTTTTTTTTTTGTGAGCCAAGTTCCTGGCAGTGGCCCTTATTTGATTTCTTTTGCGGTAATTTTAACATTGCTGTTATATTCATTTCTGGAATAGGGAACTCATAGTCCATACATGTCAGAGAGAATTTTTCTTCACATTACTCTGGAAAACAGAAACAGTTTAAGAAGTTTAACCATTCTGTTTGATTATAAAATGCAGTCCTCTATAATTCAATATGGGATTTACCATCTTTGGGCTCACACTAAGGAACACATAAATGCCTGATCAGAAGCTCTGGATTCTATAAATGGCGAATTTAGGAAGGAATGGCCATAGGACTTTTAGATGCATAAGGTTGTTTTCACAAAGAATTATCCTCCCACACTGGAAATGTTTTTAAATGAAGCAGAGAAATTTTACAGTCCTCTATGCTTTTCTACATTGCAAGGGCCTCAGTCTCATCTTCTCTGTAAAGTTGTAAAGTGATGTAACTCCGTTAGTCTTGTGCAATAATTACTAAAATGATCAAAAATACAGCATTGTTCACACATTAAGGAAGGGTATAAAATCAAAAAGTTTCTAGGGTAGAATACAGCCGCAGCTGGCATGCAAAGAATCCACCACGTTGTCTGCGAAATCCCTGTACAATATTGCTTGCAAAGCAACACGGGGGGCGAAGTGGAATGGAGAGTCCACGGTCTGTCCCTGTGATACTACAGCAGATATGGGAACGAGATGGTACTAGGGAACTGATAAGCTGCATACTCGCTACCCTGAGCCAACAGTCTGTTGAATTTTGATGAAATGCTGTCCTTCGTGCAAACTTTGCTCATTATAATGTCATTATAATACCAGAACACACCTCCATCCCAAAGGCTACCCGCCTCCAAGGTGCGACCGCTCCTCCTTGAGTCTGAGCCCTGAACTTCTCGTAAACGATACCTTTAAATGTGAAGCGAGAGAGTTTTACACCAATCACAATAAAGGTATTTATGACTAAAGTCACTCAAACTCCACCTTGAAGGTAAAAAATAGTATCAAAATAACCCAAGAAAGGGGGGATATCAGGGAAGACACCATCGTGAACAAGTCGAGGAGGACTCCATCACAGACTCCCTTTGACTTCCAGGACCAGTCGACGGGATGAGCCTTTCTTCCCCTCCATAGGGACGCTTTTGGGTAAGACTTAGATTATACCAAGTGCTTCCTTGGAAAACTTAGAAATCTCTCTAGAGAATCTCTTTCTTACATTTATAGGCAGGCTGTATTGTTTATAACTTTGTCACACGTTTTGTATATTTAACAATACTTGTATTTGCACGTGCTTTGCAGACAGTGTATTTATCACCGGCAATCCTAAGAACCTGTATATCTGTTGTTTAAATAAACTGCACTGATTAAGTAGCTGGTCGTTTCGGTTTCTCATTGAATGCGACCAAAGACTCGAGAGAGGCCGTGCTAGTTCATGAGCACGACTAGAATGAAGGTGCAGTCCACTATTAGTGTATCCAAATCGTAACAGTTTAATATATTAAACGCGATTGGACTGATAGTGCTGGATTGGGCATCACTCAGAATTTAAACCCAGCCACACCTGGCCCCCCACCTCGGTGAGGGGCATTAGAACGCAAGGGGGTTTATTTTCTGCCAAAACTGTTTTGCCCCTTTCACACAACAGCTCTCAAGTCTTCCCTAATTTACTCAATACTACATTAAACCAGTCCATGTTTATTTTTATAGCATATTGGAAAATTGTGCATAGGTATTTGTGTTGTAATTCTGACACTATATAGAATAGCTTCAGAAATAATCTGCAAGCTTGTACTGCTCTAAGAAAATCTCACTAATGGTCTTTCCCAAACTTAAATTGGCAAAGAATACTAATATTTAATTTATGCTAAAAGAAATTTGCATATAGCAAACACCATTTTTCTTATTACCTAGTAAATTGCACACTGTGTCTGAAGTCAGCCATGATCAAAACACACTTTAATTGTCAATTTAAGTGGGATTACTGTTATATTGTTTCTAAAACTCAATGTAGACCCTTCTAATAGGATTCATAACAGCACAGACATACTTTCTTATTCAAGATGAAATTGCCTGTAAACTATTCTGCTCCAAGCAAAAGGCTTCTATTTAAGTTACTTGGTTACTTGACAATGGTGGAACAATTTGGAAGTCTAGTAAACTTATCCCCTAATGGGCATTAGGGTTTTCCATCTTTGCAAGCATTTAATCTCTAGAGACCCAGCAGACACATGCACTGTTTCAAACTGTGATTTTGTTTCTCACCATCTCATGGTGATATATATAAACTACAGCCTTCACTATCTCTATACAGATTTTTCATAAAAATTCTCACAAGCTTTATTGATGTTACAGAGATTCAGCTATGACATTTTCCATGTAGGCCTTAAAATACAGTCCTTTTTAAAAGATTATGATAGTTTGCACAAGAGTCAGTAAACCACATACTCGAGTTAGTTGTGACATCGAAGGTTCGTTTAAGTATATTTGTATATATTTTTAGGTAGCTGTCTATCAGTGGACATGATAGTACAGACAAATCTCAAATATCACTTCATTCTTTCCATTAGCTCAACAATTCCAGGTTCATCACAGCGTTGCAACAAGAATTTCTTTACTATTCTCCACATGGAACAATCCTGAAGTTCCTGAACACCAGGGACCTCAGGCAAAGCCTGTCACCACTAACTGACCTCAACGAGAGATTCTACATCTGAGAGCCACTTCCTGGCTCATATCAGTAAGAACAATAATATAATGATTCCCAAACTTTCACAAACTACAAGACCCTCACAATAACATGGCACTTCTATTCAAAATACATGTTCAGATATGAACAATATTTTGAAACCAAGTCAATGATATTAACAACAAAGAGTCAAAGCACTGAACTACAGGGATGCTTAGAAAAAACCCTTTTCTTAGACTGCACAATAGATCTACAGCATTAAATGAATACAATCTCTCTCTCAGAAAGCCTTCTTAGGCTCTTCTCCCACCACGTAGCTCTGCTCAACTCAATAGGGAGTCCTCTGCACTAATTCACATAAGAACACAGAGAGTTCAGGCCCCTTGCTATCGGAACAATATTTCATATTGTTCTTTATTAGCCTCTTTGATTTTCCAAGTTCTAGATTCTACGTCTCAATATGGGAAACACTAAGAGAAGATGTGATGTTGAAGAGGCAGAGAAAGAGACAGAAAAAAAAGTTCTTCAGAATGGTTTTAAGGAACATTAATGTAACTGAAAATCAAGTCCTTTGGAGTCGGGCAACGAGCCGTTTACAGTAATATGGTATAAACAGTCCAAGGATTAAGATAAATGGGTAAAACAAACACAAAGCCTGAGCTCTCCCAGCATGGACCATTAGAATTTATCATATGCAGTTCATTTACAGTGTGATGGAGGAAAAGAAGAAACACACGCTTCCCCAAGGGCTTCCCATAAATGGCATAAGTGTTTCAGGGCAGGTATTTCTATTTTTTATTTTTTTTAAATCCAGAACTCCCTGGAAATGTTTTCTTTCTAAAGAATTCTGATTTCTGTAAATAACCTTTCTCATATTGCTAGTGTGGCAGTAGAGAACACCCAGCAAAGGGAAGAATCATAACACAACTACAGTTACAGATGAACGAAGTGTATCCTGTTAAAACATATTTCCTCTTCCTCCCTGGTTGAATCTGTTCATCTGATTTGCTCTCAGGGAAATAGGCAAATACAGATTAAAGAAGTATCTAATTTCCTTTTAGTATTTTGTAAAAGTAAATAGTTTTTTATCAAACTGAATGTTAATTAAAACAAACAAACAACCCAAAAAAACCCCAACAGGAACCCAAAAGAACCCCACAACCCTTCCCAAACATGTCATAAGAGCTTCTCCATCTTTTTGCAACTTTTTGCAACTTGCAGCTTTTGCCAGTGTCTGGATCACAAGCCTGAGAATTAGGACTTGATTTTTCTGCTAATTCCATCACTTTGTAAAGTTGAGTGGCGCTCTCAAACCAAACCAGCTATGAATATAAAGTAAGTTGAGCAAGGGAAAGGATGTCGGTGTCTTTGCAATGGGGAGTACAGGAGAGTTCTGATCAGTTCTCTGCTGCACCACACACTAGGTGAGAGATCTCAGTGAGTCCCTCAGAGCTGGACCCACCAAAGTTCTCGGATACCACACCGCACTCCTTTCCCCATCACCTGCCGCCGCACAGCTCCTATCCAGTCCATAAGAAGACGAAGGAGAATACAGTGCCCTAGACTGGGATCTATAAAGCAGTACTACACCACAGGTAGCAGATAAAAGCAGCTGCAGACTTTGGCAGATCCCTCTTTCAGGCAACCATGCAATGGGAATGAAGGCAGCCAGCAATGCAAACAATCGTAAGAAAAATAGGACACTTTTCTGGAAGCGCCTTTCCTGTGCTTTCCAATGCAAACAGCACTGTGCTGTGCTTGCCGGGACCATGTCTCCACATGGTGAGACTGCCTCAGACACCATCAGATGATTCTGTTGGGAACAGATAGTGTAAGGATATCTACAGAGGCATCAGGCAGTTGTCAGGTGGCTAAGTGCAGGCAAGATGGCAGTATCACTGGATAAAATCTGCAGCACAAATGGAAATATTTGTACCTTCAATACTGAAAACACAGATCCTGGCTTCTTGTGTAGCTCAGTAAACACTTCTCCCCCAGCCATTACAAGTGAAAGGCTTTGTATTGACCTAACAGTACAATACAAATAAGGAGATGTCGGTACTTGTCTTCAGTTGAGAAGATTTGGGTTGTTTTAAGTGTGATACAATTGCCTAGTGGTCAGGTGAGTATTTTCAAACTTTTTTTTAGCTTCGCTCTGTGAATACTGTCTCTGATAAAGGTCTGACTCATGTAGTCACCAGGGAACTACCATGAAACCTTCACGCAAGTTAGGTCTGGGGGACTATACTCTGGTGGTTTAGCGAATAGCTAATGGGTGAACACAGCTAAATTTCAGTTAGGAGATGGTGAAGAAATTACATGTATGCATGCATACTCAAGCAGGGAGAAGGAAGAGATTTTTGTCACCGATACCAAACTATTCCCAGGAGAGAGCGTGGGTTGCTGCTGACCTGCTGTAGTTCCCTCTGCTTGCCAAACTGCCAGCTGAGGATCCCAGGGACAGAGGAAGAATGAGCACAGCACCAGTTGAAAGGGTAGTAAACTAGAAAGTTTTCATTAAAAAAAAAATTAATACTACTAGGATTACTCTTTAATAGATTATTTGGAATATTAGTCATAGCATCATTAAATAAGTTGCATGCTGACTAGGCTATAACAAAAGCATGTGTGCGACTGCTAACTTCAGATGTCTGAGTATATAAATTGCAGTTTTCAGGATAGCGCAACAGGAACAGAAGAAAACTGCTAATATCCTGTTTAGAGTACTTCATTTCTTTGTGTGATCTGGGTGCAATTTTTCTTGCCGGGTCTAGAGTTTTGTCAACCACGTCAACTGGGCACAGTTGCTTCCACATTGCCGGAGGGAGTTGGGTTGATGTTCAAGTCAGTCCCATCCTGTGCCCAAGTTTCCTGGCTGGGCGAGGCAGTTTAGCTCACTCCAGACTCCAGCTAAACTGTAGATCATATGGACTTAGAGAAGTCTGAGCTCAAGTTATAGAGAGAAAATAAAAGGATGCCCTTAAGTCCCAGTTCTCCCTGGTACTAGACCAGTACTTAAATATCTTTCAGGGTTAATATGAATAAAATTACTTTAAAGACTGTGTTGTTCCCTGGTACTTCATAACGAAGATTCCAGGAATAACAGGAAAATATTAAAACAAAATAACTTCTTTTACAGGATACTAATGCTTTTAAGTAAAGGAGGGGAGAAAAAAAACAGAAAGGGAAAAAAAAAACCAAACAAACAGAACACCAAACTAAAACCAACCCTGTGCGATTCTTAATATTTGCAGGAAAGAAAAATCCCTCCCCTCTATTTAAAAAAAAAAAAAAAAACCAAACCAAAAAACAACATTGGAAACATGGAATCTGAGATCTCCAAAGACCTGATAAAGAGGAATAGAAAATAATAGGAACTGGGTGTCAAAGACGACTGGGTAAAAGATCACATGCGCCTTTAGCAGAGATCTGAGTGATTCTTTGCAGCAGATTTTCTGTTTTACAGAACACCAGCGCTCTCCACCTGACCAAGCGTAACAAACCCCACTCACCCGCCTCAGGTTGGGGGTCTAGATCAAGGAACTGCCTAGTTTCAGGCAAGGCGACAAGGTAGACAGAAACCATATCATGCTGTTACTTCAGCCATGCTCCATGACTCAGCTGATACTATGCTTGGAGCTGAAACTCAGAGACATGTCTTACCACGAAGCAAGAAATATTGGATTTTCTGCAGTTACAGCTGTCAGCCATGCTAATTTCAAGATGTTCAGTATTTAGTGAGTGTGTCATTGGCTTATTATTATTTAAAGGATCGAGTTTATAGCATTAAAAAGTACACACAGCACTAAAATTGCTTTTGAGGTTGATTCGATACCTCAGCAGAATAGATGTTCATTCCCTTGAGAACTTGTACAAAGAGACCAAGATGAGATGAAAAGAAAGAAAGGATTTAATCAACATTATTTCAGGATAGGAGCTAATTTCCTACAGGGAATGATCCCTTTCATACTATCAGTACATTCCCTTTGTGTAGAAACTTTTCATATCATTCACGTAATCTTTTTCATCTATGAACTTTCACTGTCACAAAAAAGACCCAGAGAGAAACCTCTGGCTTGGATTTTTTTTTCTTCTCTCTCACTCTTTCTTTCTCTCTTCTAACCTAATTCATGTCCAAACACTTTTGACTTTAGCAGTTTTGAAGAAATTTATTAAGAAATTTATTAAGAAATTGTTGGATTTTGAAGCAATGCTAAAAGCAGGTTAAGGATGTTTGTTCATAGGAGATAAAAGAATCCCAAGAGAATCTTTCAAAGTTTAACAGTTTGGGGAAGAATGGCTTTTAACTCAGAAGCCTCTCATCTTTTAGAATGGCTGGAATTGAGCAGAGACATAGAATGGGAAGGTGCTTGTTTTATTTGCCTACCCTTTATGCTGACATTTCTCCAAGGCAGATGTTTTGAACAGACAAGGGGGGGAAAAAAGATGAGAAATTAAATTATTCAGCCAAAGAATGGTAGAATTCAGGAACTGTGAGTTAAACCCGTAGTTTTCTTAAAATCTCCCAGACATGATCACTGGACACGATCCAGCTGCAAGTCAAACCGCTTGAGCGATGTCATCTCTCGCTTGCAGTTTGCCAGGGAGCTGTGCCCATCTCTCTCAAAAATGGCTGCAAGTGCCGGTCTCCCTGTTATTTTACACCAAACTTCAGGTTGTAAAACTGAACTTCAGTGCTGGATATTGACTTTGCACATTGCATACAAACTCCAGAGCGTGCAACACATAACACAGAAGCAAAGCATAGAGTATTTCACACATGCTCCACTGGTTCTCAATTAAAGAAGTTCAAACCCAATTCAGTGTGCCTGTTTTAATCTCCAAGGCTGAGGTACCAAGAATTCACTCCTTCCTTTGTGAGCCATCTAGACAGATGGAAGACAGGGCACAACTTTGAATCAGAAATGGCTTAGTGGAGAAATACAGAGAGTGTAACTCCTTATCGCAAGAAAACAGAGCCAGCCTGAGCCTGGCAATCTTTGGAGCAGAACACTCCTCCTTCTCCTCCCCTTGAACAAATTATGCCACAATAATGAAGGCTAGCTGCCTGACAAGGGAAGGGACATAAAGGAGAGGGAGGGGAAAAGCAACCGAAAAAGAATGACTGAATCAAAGAAAAGGACAATATGGTTCCTTTCTGGCAGAGTCTGTGCAGTTCTTCACTTTTTTTGTGGTGGTTTAGTAACGTGGTGTCGAAGGAGGTCTTAAAGAAACTAGACCAGATGTGCACAGGTTATCTGAACACCAGAGTTCATAGCTAGGAACAGAAAATATATATAAATAGCAAATGAGCAAGGATTTTTAATTTGCTACACTACAAATGAAAGGGACGTCAAGCGCCTCTCTGATTCTGCCAGATCTTTGGCACTGTAGATTACAAGACCTCATATTCCTATTATCTAGAGAAATAGGAGCCTTGTTCAGTTTAAAGATAAAATTATACGCAGGGATTCCAGTGACTATCTATTTGACTCAGAAAGAACTGTAGTTTCCTCAAGATAAATTTATGATCTTCCAAAGAAATAAACAAAAAACATCTTGCTGTGAATCTTAAGATATTCTTGAACAAAAGCAGCAAAAAATAGTAATGTATTGAATATAATTATACTTCTAAATTACGTCTTGAATTATTGATGGACTATTGACCCACATAGTGTATCTCTAATAACCAGTTCCTAGCATCTACACTTACAAGTTAATAACACCCTAACAATGTATTACCAGAAGAGTAGATGAAACTATAAATTCAATCTTTTTATCACCCTATATTTTATTAAAACCCATTAGATTATTTTGCCATGAACAAGGTCAAACCTAAAGGTTATTCAACATTAGTTTAGCCAAGTTACAGCACATAGAAGAGTTTATCAGACCATCTTCAACTTTAAAAAAATTTAGTCTTAACAAATCTACCAGAATTAAGAAAAATATTTTGTTGTGGTCTTGACTGAGTTACTTGTACCACAAAAGCGATAATATTAGTGAAATGAACACAACACTAACGAACTTTGATGATTATAATTCTTTAGCATAAAATCTACTAAAATAAATACAAAATTTATCTTTTTTTTTTTTTGCTACACTAGCAAGGAACTAAATTTTGTTTAATTTTGTTGACATGTAAACATCACAGATTCATAATAACTGCTTCATTAACATCTAAGCAGATCTTGATCTGAGCTTGCATGGTTGCCAACTGGGAAAAACAAAACAAAAGGAAAATCAACTATTCACTAAGAAACACCAAAACCCCTGCAACATTCCAGTGTTAGAACCTACTTTTTGATTTATAAATTAACATGATTACTCTGGAGTCAGTGAAGAACAATAAACATGATCACAGTGTAAAGTACTGTGCAAATATGAAAATAACTTGCAGACACCAAAACACTCTAATTAATACACAACTGTGAGGATGTTACTGAAGAATGCGCTTTCATATCTCTGCCTTTGCAAATATTTATGTAGTTTTGGATATACTTGTATGCATATATATGTATATAACTTAGTTTATGTGTATATCATATTTGGAAGCTTTTTATTGTATAACTTATTTATATACCTGACTTCATGTTATTTGCATATGTTAATGCATTAGGAGCATTTACTATTCTGTACTCTAATTGTGGCTCTATTTTCTGAGGCATGATAAAACTGTATAGTGCCAGGTTGTTAATACTCCAGAGACCTTACAGCTCAAAGAATACAAAGACGCAAATTCAAGAAGGTAAAAACGTCACGGAGAGAAGCATCTTATGAGACCACTAATGAATGTGACATGGACCTAGATGACACTGACTGTTCCTTATCTAAGGGAGTAGGGAGTTGGTTCCCCGTCCCCGAGTCGCCCCCCCCCGCTTTTTTTTTTTTTTTTTTAACTCATAACACTCCTCAACCTATGTTTGAAATAGAGCTGGTGATTGGAAAAATTCAGATAAGACATATTTACTTTGGAATTTTTCAGTATACTAACACTGGAATATGTAACAAACCATGCTCAATTTTGACGATCATGCGATCGTCTTCAGACAGGAGTTTATCTGTAATCCTGTGGTTGTGTGTACGTCCTGTACAATCCTGGTTGTGTGTACCAAGGCTTTCTCACTGCAAGACCAATAATGCAACAGGATTGTGTAAGTCCTGGGAGCCACACATTGAAGCAAATGTGTTGTTGCGTTTTTTTCTCCACTTTATAACTTACTTTCTTCGGACAGCAGTAGTGAAACTGTGCGGGTGGCCTTTTGGCCACTCCAAAAGAGCCTGATCAGTTTTATTTCTCATATTCTCTGGTGACCTGAAGTGAATTAGGTGAAATTCAGGACAATTCAGGCAGCAGCTGCTGGGCTTTTGAGGTCCACAGCCGTGATGTGGTGTATTAGAGCATGAGCAAAGATTATGGGTATTACCTGCCCTTTCAGAAAAGCCACAATTTCTTGTGGTTAATACTGAAATAAAGAGAAATATTACCTCTCTGACAATTTTCAACTTTTTGGTCTATTTGATGAAAAATGGGGTAAAAGGTATTTCCAAAGACAAAATGGCTTAGAGAAAGAAATTAACCATTGTGAATTTTGAGTAGTTTACAGGCTGCATCTCCAGCAATAAACCATACACTGTAAACTTTGTGTTCACAGGGACAGAAGTTATACTCCTTACTCAAAAATTCTGTCCCTACAATTCAGCTTGATCTATGTGTATGTTATACGTGAAGGCCTCTAGAAAAGACAATCTGGAATTATGTTTTATATTGCGGTTATGGAAAATGTTCTGAGGGTTATCTTATTTCTAATTAAATGGAGTGAATGAGACAGAATTAAGCCTTTATGTGAGATAAAAAACAGTACCATAACCCAAAAAGGAGTATACAATCCTAAGTAGGACACTTAATTTTTATTATTTATGTATTCTCCAATATATTTCGTAAAAGCCTTTGAGCATCCTGGGACTTCTCCTTTTGAAACAATTACACAGCTGCTTATTTTAAATAATCAGTGGGTTATAACAAATGCTTAAAGTTAATTACATACTGGAATATTTTACTGTACTGGGGAAAAAAAAACATACAAAAATTTAAGACTCATTCCTACAATTTGAAAACCAAATGTGAAAAGCAAAAGAAGTCGTTAAAAGTTCAAATTAAAATGGTGGGTTTTAATTCCAAACTTGTAGTGAATTCATGCTTCCCTAAGCGTTGGCCCCGTAGGAAAGGCTGGAGGAGGATCTTATTTACCTTTATGACACTCTCAGCAGAAGCTGTCACATAATGAAGTCTCAACTTTATGGTTTTGGTGTTTGTTCAACTAGAGACTGAACTTTACAGAACTGCCAGTTTATCACTGCTGTGTTTTCTCAGCATTTAGGAGAACATTCTCCATCTTTAAGACTCAGGTAAATGATAAGATTCATCATGAAATCTCACTGGCATTCACTGGAGGAGGCAGAAAAAGTACATGTATATGCCGTAATATTTTATCGGTTCTCAGGCACAAACCTAAACGCCTGCTTCTCCTCCAGTTGTAGATTTTCCCCTTGGAACTATTATCCATCATTTCAGAAAAGCATCCATCATCTCAAAAAATGCAAGATAAAAACGCTGACAAATATAAATCTCTCCATATAATACTTCATTCATGTAAGTACATGCACAAACACACACAGAGGATTTGGCCAAACTGTGTGTAACAGATCACTTCAGGATCAAACAGTTGTCTGTATAATAACTCTATGCTTTTCTGATCCTCAGGGCTGCTGGAGCACTGTATTGCTCCTACTGAAGTTGAAGTAATTTCTGACGCTGAGGATCGTAGTAGTTGTTCTGTTTTCCTACAAGAATCCACAAAAACGGAGAGACATGGTGGTGATAATATAAGAAAAATACTCAGTTGGCTTCTTTTTAACAATTTCAAGTCCTCTGCAGTCTGATACAGTTTACCTGGTGTTTTGATAAGAACTGATTTAAACTGGGACAGATTCTGGCATGTTGAGCAGCACAGAAATAGGAACTAATTATTCGTAAATTTTTATGAGTGTTAGTTCCCAAAAGCTAGCATTTGTCTCAATCTCTCTTTCAGATAACTGTAAAAAGCTGTCACTTCTTATTTGGAGAGCAATGCAAATAATTTATGGTAACGTTTGAAACAGATAAATAACAATAGCGCTTGGTTTAAAGAAAATAAACTGCTACACCAATAAAATATTGAGAGCTGTCCAAGGAGTTTCCAAAGAAGGGCATCTTTCAGTTAAATTTCTCCAGTGACCTTCTACAGTAAAGCTCCATGCTACATAAATCAGAAGAAATCACTTGGATATAAAGGGGAACGGTGTGATATATTGTAACTAGAAAAATTATTTGTAAAGAAAGCCATCTGGAAAAATGTCTTCTCTGCATATTTTCCTATAAATAATTGAGAAATCTTGCATCATGAAGACAAATAAAGACGTACATTCTCAGATGGAGTTCTTGGACCCATGATCTTTGTCAGCCTCTTCATTTTATAATAATGAATTGATTTTCAATTGGAAATGAACAGTGTTCCTTCACTTTGATTTAAAGAATGTGACAAAATCAGAAAACTCAGAAGGTTCTCCTGGGTTTTAAAGTAAATAGTCTGATTTATAGTTTTGAGGCTATCCACAGAAACTTATTCCCACAACTGCCATAATTTTACACATATTTATATAATGTTGGGGTGGGAGAGTCTTCCAAGGTATTCACTACTCTACTAATTCAGCTGGCTCTCACTGTATTTTCCTGATGTATTTTAGAAGTTAAATTCTTGACAACAGAATTAAACCAAAAGAGAGAGTTTCAGAAATCCTGGACTGCAGAAATGGAATTCAAACTGTATATTTATTTCTGGCTGCTGAAATCAAGAGAATTTGAACCCCGTATCCAAATATAAAGAGGTTAGATCCTTCCCAAACTATTGTTCAGATAGGGAGTGTGGAGGGAAAAGAATTCTTTTACAAAGTTTTTTTTTTTTTTTGGTTAGCTTCTCTACTAAGAGGAGGATGATTTTTTGTTAGGATTGTAATTATCATGGCATAGGCCTTTAAAAGAAGGTCCATTCCTACGCGTCTGGGCCAATTAATTACTGCTCCAGGCATACAAAAATGAATATTCCAGATTACTTCATGTGATTACAAACCAGAGACAAGAATTTAATCTTGTCTATAGAATAAATAACAGGAGTTGGAAGTTAATAAAACACAGAAGTTGAACAAAACGCTGCACTTCCTTTTTTCTGTTTGTATCAAATTAGCTAACTAGACACCTCTAGCTATCTCAGTTTAAAATTTTATAAGATACAAAGACGTGGCAGTTTTTCCCTTTATGTTTCTAGTCCAGATCATTTCTGTACTTTCCGTATAGATTTAATTTTAGTGAGCTACACTGAAGTGAAAATTGCCTCTGTCTCTAAAAGCATTTTGCAGTGTGATACATATTTCAAGTCAAAAATAACCTTCCCCAAAAACCCACCCACCTAGTTTGCAGGTGAGGAAAGGCACAGGTTACAACATGAGAGGTTATTACTGCTGAGACTGTGGCTATTTCTCTACATGGACACATGTGAATCTATGAATGCAACTGCTGGATGCCCCGTTTTCATGCAAATGTCCCCAGCGATAATGGATTGTGCAGCAGATCCTTGGCCAAGGCACAAAGATGTACCGCAAACCTCCCGCTCCTCTATCATGCTGACATCTGAAGCACCCAGCAGTGAAAAAGAGAAAATGGCTTGTAAACAAATTACTTCTTCATTTATTATCTGGGAAAAAGAATGGAATAGAAGGGAGAAGGAAAGAAATACTCAGTAGTATTTTGGGGCCAGCTGTCTCTGTCGTGCGAGGCTTGGCTGATGCTGAATGAGATACAGAGCAAGACCTCAGCTCTTGCCTTACAGGTACTTCCCTCATGCTGTTTTTAGTTGTCTACAAAAAAAAATCCAGAGGGGAGAAAAGCAGGATGAGGAGTATAACCTCACTCCTAACTTTCCAAAGGGATTGTGACACCCTTTTCTTGGGAGAGGTCCCAGTTAAGGAAATGATGGGAAGTTGTGTTTGGTGCTCACTGCTCTGGTTGGAAGGTGTTTCGTGGAGCTCCCGTTCCCAGGGGAATAGCTGGCAGTGGTAGCTTGGAGGGTAGTCAGGGGGTTTAGCCTTCATCAAACTGGGCACAGGTGGAGGGTTGGCATTGCGGCTGCCTCAGCACCCGGAAATACCCCTTGTAAACCCGAGCAGACTGTCTGCAGAGAAATGGGCCATGGGCAGTTAAAAGCATCTTCAATCAGCCCTTTGGGTCCTCATTTAGCTTCCAACCTCCTCATCCAAATGCTGTTATTTCACATGCACCATCTCTACTCTTAAATTGCCGATTCCTGCAGGCAAGAGATTTGTATTCATATTTCAGAGCTGTGCCAGACCATGTGTTCTGTCCATAAGGTGGCTTTGAAACATACAGGTGTGCTTTCAATCTGAAAAAGGGAAAAGGATAGTTACAAAGCTCCCAAACTCTCTAAGAGAGCTGTACAAGCGTAAGTGCATTTTAAGCACTACTAAAGCTCACATGGACATGGGCCAATGCCTTGTGCGTTCCTCAAAAGGGCTAATTTACACCAGGAAAACATACAGCCCAAAAGATTAAATCAGGCAAACGTCGCTTGTGGGGTGGGAGATTGTTCCTGCCTCAGCTTTCCATGTGATGGTCACTGTTGTGACAGCACACAGTATTGAAAAACAGTATGAAACACCCAATATGGGATATTTGCTGGTGCTTATGCAGGAATAACTGCTGCCCTTGTAATCAAGGCAGCCTGCTAAGTTCAAACACCCATTTATCATACCATTAACTTTGTGCCCAATTTCGTGAAGAGGAAAGCAGCCTTTTGAGGGGAACTCACTGCTGAATTAAAGCTCAAACTGTTGTCCGTTGTTCATTTGCTACACTACATAGGTTCCTGGTGACATTCAGCTAATGAATTTTCTTGATGATTAACTACCCGTTATGTATGGTCATTGTAATGGGAACATATTAGCTCCTGTTACAAGTGAGGTGGTTGTGTCATTACTACAAGAGAACTGGTTTTGTCTTTTTTCACCTCCTCCTCCTCCTTTTTCTTTTATGAAGTCAAAGCAAAACAAAGCTTGGAAAAATATCATTAAAATTCAACAATTTGCTGAAAAGAAAACACTGCTCTGCTGAGCAATAAAATGTATTTAGATGCAGCTTTTTCATTAGCTGTTGAATTAGAGGAAAAGTGAAATGCAGGCATGGGTATAAGCCAACTCCTATTTCGAGTTTTTACATTTATTTTCATTATAATTGTAATTATACAGAGCACAATCCAGAAGTAAGTCAAAAAGGAAAAAAAAAAACCAAACAATACCATGTACACTTCGTAGACATACTTCTCTGAGAACAGGTCTTATAATTGACTGTGGGTGTTCTCTTTCTTTGCCCGTTTTCAATGCAGTTCACATTCTGAGAGTGCTCTGCTGTTGCTTAAACTGCACTGACATCTTGTGGCACTGAATTGGTAGGGTCCTAAAAATAAAACTGTAAACCTTCATAAAATACGAGTTACCTTGTTTACCCTCGTGCAAGTGCTGCCCTCTTTAACTCTGGAGCTGGTTAGTATTTACTTTCTTGCAATCAAAGGAGGTGTGTGTTATGCATGTAGGGCACCACAGAATATGTTTTAAAAATGTATTTACTGTTGCAAATATAGGTTTTAATGTGAGAAGTCCTTTACAGCTTCGTGCCACTACTGAGGAGCATTCCCCAGGGCAGTGGATGCTGCTTTAAGGCTGTGGCTAATCTTACAAAAACTATTGAATTTTTGAGACATCATGACAGGACAAGATTTTATCCTGTAAAACTGGATGTATGGGAAGCCTGTTGACCAAAAAGCCCACGTGGATGAGCCTGTACACTCACCCGCTCTCTCACACACAAGCACCAAGAGAGAATACCATTAATTTCCTAGATGCTGTTTTATCACCTTGGCAACAGCAAAGCATTTAGAATAACTTCAGGCCTTTTCATCACTGAAAATGAAGACAAGATACTGGCAGCAATCATCAGCTGAATGAAGATCTCCTAGTGGAAGTCCATATACAGAATAGATTATTCGGCAGCAAATTAAGATCCTGAATAGAGAAAACTCCAAAGGAATATACTTTTAATCTTTTCAAAATGCAGGGAAATAGTTTGTGATGATCTATTGGAGGCAAAGTGAAAAGCAAACTACTGCTATATAAAAAGAAGGTTTCAAGGGGAGGGAGTTTCAAGGGGGAGTGGGGCTTTTGCCTGTCATTGTATTTTTCCCCACTGAATGTTCCTAAATCCTGTAAGTATTATCAGAGGTTATATACTCATATCAAAGAAAACCACATCTCCCTAGGAAACCACAAGAAAATTGGCATATACTTAAACACTTAAGTTGAAGCAGTTTCCTTCGCATTCATGCCTGTGTTATCCATTGCTGCAGCGTCTGAAAATCAGCTGCACAAGACCCTTTTGAGATAGAGAAGCATTATTATACTTATTTTACAGGTGGAGAATTGAAGCAGAAGAATGTTAAGTTGGTTGTCTAACAGGAGAGAAAAAGGATGTAGTGAAGTGAGGAATTTAAAGGAAGGCGTCAAACGAAGGTGAATGAGCCAGACTCTGAATTAGCTGGCACATTGTTGTCCAGCTCAGTTTTTTCCTTCTATTGATTCTTTGTATAAGCTGTCTAAAATATCTGATCAGGTGGCATGTTCTGTGGGGTTTGTACAGATGCTGAAAAATGGAATTGAAAGGAATTCCCATTGGGAGACTAAGCAAAAAAAAAAAAAAGTAAAACACAATAGCCTGATTTCTGAATGCACTTGGCATCGGGAAAACATCTTTTTTTTATAAACATTTTCTGACTTTTACTTACAGTTCTGCTCACACCAATTGTATTTGAACTTTTGTGTGAAGTTTCTCTAAGTGTTGCAGAAGCTACTTTATTTCCACATGTGCTTGCAGAAAGCCAATAATGATGACTAATGGACTTTATCAAACCATGGGACTGAAATTTTAGCAAATAGAGAGTCACATACATAATGTCAAGTATTGATTATCTGTGCATGAGTCTTTTCCTCCCCACAACGTACAATACACCTATACTGCTACCGTTGCTTTCTTGATTTTTGCCAAGCTTAGTTTTTAGGCTTGACTGGCTTTTTGCTTCTATGTTCCAGACAAAGCAGCCAGTGAATGCATTCCTGAGCATCTCTGAGAGCCAGCTTAAAGGGACCTGTGACATTTAATGCAGGATGAGCAATTTTCTAACACAGCTCACCCAAGCAGTTGATAAAGTGTATCTATTATTGCATGAAAATATGGCATCATTGGAATACGCCTTATGAGATCTTCTATTAAGTAACAATCCTCTAGGCTACTAAGAAGTTTTCCTTTCCCAAGGATGAAATCAGTAAAATTCTATAAAGAAATACCAAAATGGTGATAATCTTCGTATATTTATGTGTCGATTTCCAGAAGTCTGACACTCCAAGAAACTTCACCTAAGAAACTATTATATTAGATCTTGATTTCTCCTCTAATGTTTTCATGCCTTTCTGCTACTAAATGTTCTTTATTTCCCTCTATTATTTTTACTTCACCTCTGGCTTACACTTAAACAAATTCACCAATGATTAGAAAAAATGAGATAGAGTTGCACTACATAATCTGCTTTAATAGATTTAACTAAGGTCCTAACAAAACTTTAAGTTAATAACAGAAAAGCTTTACTATTTGCAGAAGAGCTTTGGACACTACCATATATTTAACGCTTTGCGTGGACAAAGCTAAAGTCCTGTGTGTGGGAGAGCTTAACACCCAAATATTATCAGTTGGGAATTAACTGTGTGAAGGTTCTGCAGAAAAGTCTTGGAGCATGAGCCAGCAGTGTGCCCAGGCAGCAAAGACGAGCATCAGCATCCTGGGCTCTAAGAGCAGGAACAGACACAGAAGACCCAGGGAAGTAATTATCCCTCTGCAGTCACTATTTGTGACACCACGTGCAGACACTGCATCCACTTTTGGGCATTCCAGTGCAGGAGAGACACTGACAAATTAGATTCAGCTCATTCAATAGCTGCTAAGATGGTTAAAGCTGGAGCACTTGGCTCTGTGTGGAGATGCCATAGGAGGTGGGCTTGTTCAGCCTGGAGAAGGGACAGCCTTGGGGGCAACTAACAGCAACATCCCAGTGCCTACAGGGCGGTCATCAAGAAAACAAGACAAGCGCTTCACAGCCTTGCAGCGCAGGGACATGAGAAATCAGCTTGACTTCATGATGAGGAATAAAAGATTGCCTGAGGGGAGAACCTTATCGCTCTGTACAACTATCTGAAAGGCGGTTGTAGAGAGGTGGGGGTTGGTCTCTTCTCCCAAGTAACAGGTGATAGGATAAGAGGAAATGGCCTCAAATTGCACCAGAGGAGGTTTAGACTGGATATTAGGAAAACTTTTTACACTGAAAGGGTTGTCAGGCATTGGCACGGGATGCCCAGGGAAGTGGTTGAGGCACCATCCCTGGAGGTATTTAAAAGATGGATAGACATAGAGCTTAGAGATATGGTTCAGTGATGGTTTTTGTCAGAGTTAAGGTGATGGTTCGACTAGATGATCTGAAATGTCCCTTCCAACCTAGGCCATTCTACGATTCTGTGATTCTAAGTTTAGAAAGTGTAAGGAGATAGAGGCAACTCTACTTTGATTTTGATTTGGGCTGGTTTTTATTATTTTTCATTAATAACATGATCATATTCCAACAACTATTTCAAGGAATTACAAAAATCAGAGAAAATTCATTCTGGACCTCCCCTATCTCTTCTTGCAGAAATACAGAAGTAACCAGACTATAAAAGCAGATGTGGTAAACTAACTGCAAAGCTATTCATGCAGAAGAGATTTCAAGCACCGTGATTTATTTATAGTTAGATTTTTCTAACTGAAAAGATCCCTTTTGCAAGAAAAGAGATGCCAAAAGCCCAGAAGGAAGGTTGATTTTGCATTGCAAAGCAACCCTAACCAACCTACTTAAGTTCATCTTGGGTCTTGGAAGCCTGCGTTCTTCGATGTGTTTGATGTAAATTCTTGGGAAAAAAATAAATTCTGTGTTGAGGGGAAACCTCATCTACTGAGGTCTGAAATCAGTGGGATATTTTTTATCCTTCTTTATTTCATGCTGAGTAAATTTTTTACATATTTCTGACTTTCACTACAAATACTTTTGGAATGTACTTATTTCACATTGTTACACTGGGTAATTTTTAGAGGCACCACTGCTCTGCACAGACTGACTTTTCTTTTGTGTTAATTTAACATAATCCTATATTTACACCACTGCCATTTACAAGACAGCTCCTATGAGTTACTTAAAGTGCCTTTATTTCAGCATGCCTCCAAATCCACCATAATATATGACAGTCTATTTTCAAAGTAAGAGATGAAATTAGGCTATTAAATAAATGATATGATGTTTGCCATGTACCTTTACTCTATTTTAACAACATCAGTAGCATGAATGTCTCATTTGCTACTACTAAAAAGCTTTAAGTGCTATTATAAGGATGTTTCTAAGAAATGTAAAGAAATCAACATAAGGTCATAGCAAAATGAAAGGACAAACATTATGCTCTTAATTTACTCCAATTAATATGATATTTCAGATTTATACTTAAAATAGCAGGGGAAACTAATCTGTTCATGTAAAACTTCTTGTGTTGGGAATACAAAACAGTAGTGGGTTTTAGAGAGTAGTTTTTATGTTATTTTGCGGTTTTCCCCAAACATTGATTTTATTCTCATTCCACTCAATCAAAAACTGATTTATTTTGGAATGAAGGCCACAGGCACTGGCAGTTGTGTTTTATTTGGTACTGTCTCAAAGACAAAGACTTAAACCTCCAGAGCTCTGTTATCCTGAGGAGACAGTTCAAACATTTACAGTAACATGCCCCTGGAGAGACCCTATGGAACAAACTTTTCGAAAACTTTTTGCTTTCCCAGTTTGCCACAGTCCAGCTTGGTGCACTACCACTGTTTCATTCTATAGAAGTCTCATTCAGCACATTTGAATAAAATAGAGAGGGTTTGTTTTTTTTTTTATGAATGAGAAAAAATATTCCAACAAAAATTATATTTGGAAAGATAATGACTCAAAAGCGAAAAGAGGGTGCAAGAAAAAAAATACAGAAAACCACAGATGCTTACCATACTGATTCTCAAGATTTGTCTTGTCACAGTGGACACATCATTTCCATCCAATTTGAAGACAACTTCTTAGAAGTTGTGAGAAATTCGATCAACTTGGTTAAAATAGACTGGTTTTGCAGGCACGCATATTTCTTGGCTATTATGATCTCATAGAGACAAGAGTGTTATTTCATCTGCTTGTTTTCCCATTAAAACAAATATTTTCTTTTGACAGTCATGTTTCCCAAATTAAAGTGTTCTGTGTTAGAAACTGTTACTAAGCAGCACTCCTAAAACAATGCAACTTTTACAGTGACTAAATTGCATCTTTTTTTAAATTTATTTTGTGATTACATTGTCTTATCCTTTGTAATTATAAAATGCAGTAGATGGGGAGGTTGTTTTGAGACTACCTGATAGTATAGAAAATTTTAGTTGATGATGGCTTTGGGGTGGTTTTGGTCTGTTTGTTGTTTTGTTTGTTTTTTTATTTTGGTGGGGTTTTTGTGGTGGTGGTTTTTTTGAGAAATTAGGACAGTTTCTCAAGGTATTACAGTCTGCAAGAATCAGCCATGCAATTTCACACAGGTAATGGCAGTAGGCACCAGCCAAGCAAGAAACCAATTTGTAAGAGCCTTCACTTTATCACACCCCCCTAGAAGGATGCTCTATGTAGTAACTACATGAGCCATTCATAATAAATGACCCCGAGGGAAAAGTGATTAATCATATTTGCAGTTGTTAGTTTAGCAAGGTGAAACACATTTCAGTGGAAGAAGATTGCCTTACTGATACATATTTAGAAGCATGAGTTCCGTGGCCAAAGTAGGTGGGCATAAAATTTAAAGGTATGCAATTTATTTCAAGAAACTTCTTTGTTAAAGGAAGGCTGTGGAGATTTCTTTTTAAAGCACAATCAAATGAGCATTGGAAAAGAGTGATCTCTTCTGGCACATAAATGGACTGGTCGTATGGTTAAGATATGCAACAAGCATAGGATCACACTAAACAGATGGCACACGAAACACTTCCTTTTTTGCTCTACTTCCCAAAGGAGACAACAATTGACACACAAGATATGCCATGACATATTGTCACAGACTGCTCTGCGTTTAGCTGTAACATTTCATAACGCTGTTTTCTTGAAACAGGATGCTATAAAACAGTCTTGGTCTCAAAGGTCTCCCCACCCAAGTTTCTGTTTGTTTTCTGTCTTCATATAGCAATTTAGTAATTTTGGCCAAAGTTTTTACTGCTGTCAACTCAGATATCAGCAGATACTGTCTTGGCATGAGCATCTTAGTTACTCTTTCCCAGAAGCCTTTTGCAGTGGTTCATCATCACTCATCTCGTGCAGTGGAAGCATAACATGAGATACAAATCTACTTGCATAATTGATTCTAAGTAATTAGTGAGACATATATAACACGTCTGCAACCAGGCCTTCTATTACATATAGTCAGTGGAACTGTGCAGAACGAGATCTGAGCACCATGACAGTCAACCTGTACTATCAGCTTCAGTGGGAACTGGATTTCCACCATGTATTTCTGGAAATGTCATATAACTTTCTTACACAGAGGAAGTGGTTGAGAGAAAGGAGTATCAACTTTGTTTCTAATCTAGCATAAGCACAGTGAGTGACTCGGTAACATTCATGGGCACTAATACTCCACAATAATTTACGTATTAAAGAAAATGGGTTTAATCTCCTGGTGAGATGAGTTTCTGCAAAAGTTTCCATGACCTTCAAAGAGAAACCACATGCTGGTTTTCCCTTCCCAGGGCTATGGAGTATCATTTAAGATGCCTGACTGTATTAGACAATATACTGAATATTATCCACTTATCACACAGGTTTTTTAAAATATCCCACAAGCATTTTTTAACAGTGCAATTGCTCCTCTAGTCTCTTTAAAAAATGAACAGTTTATACAGTTTTATCAAAAAGCAAATATCACGATCTTCCCAGTCTCTGTTTCCTTACAATCAAGCTTTTCTACGGGTGCAGGTTCTGCCCTGAAGTCCTGTATACTGAGATACTGTATTTCACCATCCTCTGTTCAATACCTCTGTCTACATTCCCACCTCATTGGAACTTAATGTGTTTGTTATTTATAGCTTATCCTTGTCTTACTGCATTATGACATTATTATTGTTATTATTAATGCTTTCATCATGTAGCAGTAATATATGATACATCAAAGTAAATTCTCTGTTATCAGTCTGTAATTGTTACTCCCTTAAGTGCTGCCTTTTACCTCTGATAAAAAACCTGTATTAAATTTTCTTCTAGTAAGATCCTTTAAGTCATTAGTTTGACTAAAGAGTGCTGCAAATGACCAATGAAGAGATTTTTCTCTTTTAATCCCAGTCATCAATCCCTTATCTGTAAGTAGGCAGCTTTTCTATTTTCATTGTAAGTCTGTTTAAAGTGTTACAAATACACAGGACAAGAATTGACTGGATTTTTTTTTCTTTGCAGTAAAGCACTCCTGAAAGCACAATGAGGTTATTTGTTAAATTTCTAACTTTGTAATTTCAGTGAAAAGGACAGATTGCTTTTGGATGAAGACACTAGTAAGAGAATTTCATGATACTACCTACGTGATCTTAGTCACAGTATTTATTCTCTCTATGAGGTGATTTGTTTTTTTTTTCCCAACAAAAAATGTAGACAGAAATGGATTATTTTTTTTTCCCCAGCTTTTGACTGATTTTTTTTTGTTTAGACTTAGAGGTCTTGGTGAGTAGGAGCTCATTATTACATCTATATATTTTAGTCCTCTTATCTCCTCTGGGACCTTTACAGATTGTCTTGATATAAATATATGGTATTAATAACACAAAACCAGAGACAAAATACATCACTTAAAATACAGCATGTGACAGTGAAATTGATGCAGTTTTATCATTATCTGGCTAGTGTCTGTAAAAATTTTTGATTAAAGCCAATTAATAGAAATGGTAATCTTGGATGCCTTTCATGCCATCAAAGCAAAGTCAGCATAACTAAAGAATAAATTTTAATAATTTTACAAATAATACATATTGAAAGTCATTTGAAATAGGATTAAGACATGGCTAAAGAACATAAAAATAACCATTTAAACATCACATTAAAACTTCTTGCCTTTGCTTTCAAGGTCCCGCATAGCTTATTCAGCTTACTAAAGAGAAGGTTGAAAGGTGACCTGATCACTTTGTAGAAGTACATAAATAGTGTTACCTATTTTGGGGTATCAAGTTCTGCTTGACAAATGTCTAATAAAACCATGCCTGAAAGCAGAAGCTGGAGAATTAAAATTTGAGGTAAAATAGTAAAGTTTTGTGGAGTAAGAGAATTAAAATAATATTTAACGAAGATACCTTGAGGTGGAAGCCTCACCATCCTATTCTTTTCTACAAAAAATCAAGGCAAATGCTGGACCCAGCTTCAATAAAGATTGAAAAGAGAACAGAGGGAACCACAAACTGGCCAGCCTCACACCAGTCCCTAGGAAAACCACAGAGGTGACTCCTCCTGCAACACATTTCAGCATACATGAACTAAGAGGTGATCAGGAGCACTCAGCATAGATTTGCCAAGGATAACTCACAGTTGACCCAACTAGTTGCCTTCTGTGACAAAAATTGCTGGATCTCTGGATGAGGAGAGAGAAGTTGCTGTCATTTACCTTGTCTTCTAACAAGACTTTTCTTCCTCTCTCCCTCCTTGGCGACTTTCAAGTCTGTTTCTGAGCAACTTGGTTTCAATTCCGGTTAGACCATGCTTTGACGAGGAGTTTGGACTAGAGACCTCCTGAACTCCCTTCCAACCTGAGCTATCCTGTGATCCTCAAACGGACCTTGTTTTACAAGAAGACTGGGATCTAACATGGGCTGAATCACCCTTTCCAATGCCTGTAAAGACAGCCTTAATTTAAGGGAGTTCAATGTAGTGCCTAAAATTAGGTGGGATGTACCCAGGCAAATTGAGTTAATGTGGTTACCATTATCTGGAGTCCCTAAGAATGGATTAGCATGTTATGCTTTTCTCCAGCTACTAGTACATTTTCTACAGTTTAGGAGGGGTGAGGGTCAAGCTAGACTGTGCTGAGTGCTCATTCTGGACTTTGTAACTTCTTTTGTGCATGGCTACCTATGGACAAGAATTTCTAGGTTACTTTTAAAGCAGTAAGATGCTACTCACAGATCTGTTCTGGTTCAAATCTCACAGGGTAGATAGAGTATGACCACAAGGGAAGATTTAAAAATAGGCCAGTGAAAAAAAAATATCTCTTTCCCAGATTTATTTCCATATGAGATGTGTAATACCACGTACTAAAAAAAATTAAACACAGATAAAATATAACTCATTATTACTGGGATTATATTTTCCAATATCTTGTTGCTCAGATATGAAAGAAGCTATGGAGAGAATACCAGGAAAAAAACCCACAAAAATCTTATGATCAAAATGTCTTGCAGGTCTATCATTTCAATCTAGCTTTGTTCGTTCATAACACAGGGCAATCATATCAGCTTAGGATTCATCAACACAGACACTGTATGAGCTGCACCACAATTACCTTGTTACACGAATATCACAAGGATTGTTGGTGCCTTAGGCGAGAATTCTTCATGCTGTGTCATTGTGTCTTATCATAAATTATACTCATTAACAGTGCATGAATAATGGTGGCTTGCAGTGATGACAAAAGACCGAGATGATTTTACGTTTTATTTAAAACCTTATTGTGTGGAAACCTACCTCCTGATGGACATCCAAAGTTCTAATGAATCATATTAAATCGTTTATTTTTCACTTTGTGTCTGTTTCTAACTCTGATGCCTGTTTTACAAATCCTGACCCAACATATTAGAAGCATAAATCATGAAAAGTCCTCGTCACGCAACTGAAAGTGAAGCACTATGACAGGCAGCAGCAGCTGGGACAAGGGCTCAGGAGCTTTGAGCATTTTCTTCTAGTCTCTATGCTATTAATCTCAGGCAAGTCATTTTGTCTTTGTGCTCCCACTCGTCCTCCCCTCTGGAGAATGAATTACTTAATGAGATATTGGAACCCTAAATTCAGGTAGGGCTTCTGTAATACAATATTATATACTCCTGATTTACAGTTTCCTAGACAACAACTTGCTGAGGGGGAAGAAAAGAAAAAGAAACACACCCAACCGACCAAACAACCCCTCTACCCCAAAAAGCATCCCAAGCCATAACCAGGATTTACAAGTATTAAGAACAACTTTCATGCAAAGTTTTATGTCTTATCTTGGCAGTTCAGATATAGTGATCAACTGTGGGACAGATTAGACAAAAACTGTATAATTTCTCTGGGCTTCAGTGTACATACTGAGTTCTGAATACAGAACTGCAGCTTGATTTTAAATGTTCTTTGTATTGTCTTCCCAGTATAATGTTAAATTCCCATCTCAAATTAAATACATACATAGTAAACAATAGAGTTTACCTAGCTGTTTCGTAGAATGTTATTGGACTAGACTCCTGCTTATAAAACCAGAAATATTATTTACATTTACATTTTACATTATTTACAGAAAAGAAAAAAAGCATTTATAAAACCACTTCTTTCAAACTAGAATGGATACTGGACAAATCTCAGTTATCCAGACTGATATTCAGCCAGATAAATTTTCTGATTTCACAGTATTTAGAGAGACTGGATTTGACTCTCAAAGTCCCAACAGAAAGGATTTGTCAGGCTAGCTAGAAAGGCAGAAAATATGGGTTATTTGACCTCTACAAAGGCACAGAAAACACGATTTGGAGTTCAGGAGCATTTACCTCAAATGGCATACTCATTACCCACCTTGTTAAACTGAGGTGCAAAAGACCCATCTTGGGCTCTTTATGATGACTGTAGCCTGGCAACCTGGGACAGAGCCACTATCTCAGCGAACTCTGTCCAATAAAAGACTGTGAAGTTTTAGTAGACCATTTTGCTATCCAAATGGTGTTTGCATCTACACATCAACTACCTTTGCTTCTTTAATATTAGTGGAAATAAGCACAGCAGCTAACGTTGGTTTTGTCTTTTTTCCAAAGTATATTTTTCCACTTTGCACTCTAAACATTATTTCATATATGAATATTCATATATATTGGATATATTTGTTCACCATTGCCTTTCATTGGTAAGACTCAGCATTCATCAGCTGCGCCTTTCACTTTTTAGGTCAGACACTGCTGATAACTATTCTTTCCGCTAGCGTTTGTGGATGTGCCAAAGACGCATCAGGATATAAAATCTATTTCCACTGCTAACACAGATTTACAAATGCACACACAGTGCTGAACTTGTCTCTTCTGAGTTGCCACTGATTTATTATTTTCCTTCTAGAATGTACTGTGTAGGGTAGGCAACTGCTTTATAAAGTCATTGTGAGTATTGGAAAGTTGTGTATCGTGACCTTGATTTGATCTTTCTTTAATGTTGCTTTTTTAGCAGGTTAAACTAATATGTTTCATCATCACCCCTAAGAAATAGCATTGTTTGCTTGGCAAAAGCATTCCAAAGCTGGTTGTGGTAACTATTGTGATATCTAGGTTATAGAGAATGGGAGTAGCATTCACTGTGTTTATAAAGAAGGTGGAGTTGGATTCCACACAGAGATGCACAGTGAAAGGGCAAGAGGCAACGTTGACAAGTTGAAGCAAGAGAAATTTCAACTAGCTATAAGGAAAAAAAATTGTTCACAATGAGAGTGGTGAAGCACTGGAAAAGGTTGCCCAGGTCAGATGTGATATCTGCAAAACTCACCTAGACAAGACATTGAGCAACCAGATCTGTCTTTGAAGTCAGTCCTGAGCTGAGTACTGCTTTGGAACAAATGATCTCCAGAAGTCCCTGCCCACCTAGATTTTTTAAATCAGATGCCTGAGTTTGGTCATCTGGGAATTACCTGCCCTAAAATTCTATTATTTTGAACTGTTAGCAATGAAACTGTTCAAAGCTTTTACTGAAGGGACAAAAACTTAACAAATGATTGTCAAATGTTAGTAATATACGGAGATGTAGAATATACTTTAGTGGATTAAAATAAATTTAAAACAAACAGAAAACTGGATTTGGACGGTCCAATGTTAGTACTAGAATATTAGAACTCATCATGATCACAAAAGTAAACCCCTCTGTTTCTGAAAAATATCACAGAAAGCTATTAAAGTCCTAAGTTTCCCAATAAAAATAGTTTCAGATCTTAGTATTTTCTTGTTATACAAATATTGTCTAATATTTTAAGCTGAAATTCGATCAGTGATGTATCAAAAAATTTAATTTTACTCTTTTCAGCTTATGTAAGGCGAATTGCTATAGTATGATATTCAAAATTGCTTTGCAGAGGTTAAGCCATCTGAAGAAAACACAATCACTAACCCTTTACACAAAACGAGAAAACAAATATAATTCATGAAAGTCAATCTATTTTGAGAGAGAGTGCAAGTTTCTGCTCTTGCAGATCTTCTAAAATGAACTTACAAATGCCTAAACGAAGATGTACAAAGCTGATAATGTTCAAATAGAAACTAAGAGAAACCAAAAGGGTATGAATATACTGACATGGTTAAAAACAGCAAATCACTGTGTCCTGTTTATGAGCAGTTCTAATAGAACAAAGTATTTGGAATCGCCCTATTTATTTGAGGTGTCAGTGGGGAGGGAGAGACAACTCCAGTGAGCAATTCACACCAGAGGTGGAATGAATTGCCCTCTGGAAATGCTTCTCTAACCCCACGAGCTAAGAAAAGAGCTTACTCCTCACAGGATTTCCATGTCAGCTGAGATGAATTGAGGCTTAACTTATCATATGGAATAGCCTTTTTCTAGTTCAAGAACTGAAATGAGCAGAACAAGCATAAAGCAACTCTACAAATACTAACAGGATAAAAGCTGCAATGGTTACCTAGTTACACAAAAATTATTGGCAGGAGCCCTTCAACATTATTTAACAGAATTATACCATTAAAACTACTTGAGTACAGCTATAACAAAAATGTGAGACACAGCAAGGGCTAGAACCTCAACCCGTTTTCTAAATCCATACCTACAGGTACGTCTCCACCAGTAAAAGCAAGGGATCAAGGGCCATTCTCCACTAGGGAGGGCAAGCCCCACAGCACACTTCTCCATGCAGATGAGTTCTTATCTTTAATAAAATAGGATGATTTCTACGATGCTGCCAGCTGAGAGCAGCCTGCAGTTTTTGGTATTCCTTAGACCATGGTGGACATTTGTTGGGAGCACGCAATGCACAACAAAGCATATGCCACAGCCCAGGACCTTTCTAGATTAGTAATACAGATCGATCACAAAATCCAGTTTGACAGCAAGAGGCTGTAGAATTGGGATGATGCACTGCCACAGATTTCTCTAAATTTTGTTGAATGAAATAAAGGCTAAGCGAGATGATCTGAGGCATCTAGGTTTGGACACCTCCCTAATCAGGTCCTAGATGCTGTTCAACTAGATAGCAAGAGGTAAGGTTTACTATTCTTGTATAAATACCACTTTTTCAAATGAGCTTTCTTATTCTGGTTTCGGTAACATTTTCAGTTCTTTCCTGAAGTCTTTTTTAAACTCTTTTTCAGGGGAATAGCCTTCTCATATAAAGGTACCAGGGCTGCACTGGGACCCGCTTCCTGCCTATAAAGTGGAGGCAAACATTGTGTATGCTGGAGAGGCAGAGACCAAGCCAATAACACTAAATTATTCACTGCTTGATTTGATTTCTGGTCAGTGGTATGATTTCCCCAAAATCAACTGTGACATTTCCTACAGCTGCCTCCTCGGCATATAAAATAGAATTCTGCTAACCTGGGACTGACACAAGGGAAAATGTTTGCCAGCTCTAGCTCTGTATACAATGTAAGAAAAAAAAAATATGTTCAATTCAACTATGCGATACAGTTCAATCATAACGACTCCCTTTAAGGAAAATAAAAAGAACAATGCATTTAAAAATGTATGGTGAGACCCATTCTCGTTATCATTCAATAATATGATATAAACATAATCCTTCCTTAATATGAGTTTAAGATTGCAATCTTATTTTGTACAGATGCTGAACTTAATAGAAAAAGGTTAAAACTGGCATCTTCCTGATGGCATTTCCTGTATGCGTTTTAATAGAGCCACCTGCGTTACCTTCTTTTTTCACTTTAATTTATTTTTTAACATGCATATAATTTTATTCCTTTGATTTGGTTGACTGGCTTCATCAATTGTTTCACTAGAAAAGATCTCCAAAAAGATGAATAAAAAAATAGAAAATTCAAACAAATTGCTCCCTAATTGAGGCAATTTCATAGAAACAAATCTATGTTTTTTGAATAGCATGCTGCACCGGTTTTGTTTCTCTGACATTCACTTACTACAGAGAACATTTTCCACAGCAAAGTCACATAATGCTATTGTATGCAAATATTTTGTCAAGAATCCACAGCCAAGTTGATTTGATGGTCTCTCTTTATGTAGCATGTTAAACGTTTTTGAATTAACAATTTGTGGTGACAGATACCTCAAGTTGTAGGTGCAAGTGTGGCTTAAAATAAGTATTTTTGTACCTTGGTATGGTATCATGCAGTATTGTATATTGAACTGTAGAAACAGCCTGGTGAAAATCTGTGCAGTTTCTCATTTATTGTTAATTATTTCACTTCCTAGGCTTTTAAAAAATTGTTTCTGGAATAATAAGATAACGATTTGATCGTCTATATTTTACTTTCCATTACATCAACATACAACAAAACACAGTAAAAACAATATAGTGATAAATGGTTAAATCCCTCAGTGCAAACTCCAGTGGAAAATTTCTACTGGAGGTAGTAAGGATAGTTTCAATAAAATAAATAAATACATTGCCACTCAGAAAAATTTTTGTCAGCTTTAAACCAGAATGACCTGGCTATTACTGAAGTGGATTCCTTTGAATTGGAGGGAAAACAACCTGGTCCTGAAAAACACCCTGACACTTCAACAACATCTTTAAAATGCATCAGATTTGGAATTCAGCCTAGGTACCATAGCTCTGACACCACATATATTTCTGCCAGTACCGAGTATGAGTTTTAGGAATGACGGATGAACTGCTCCACTGAGAGAATGCAACCTCATTTCCAACATGTTCAGAGACATGTTCAATTGGCCTAAAACTGAAGTATGTTGCAAAGGAAGAAGGTAAAAGCTAAACCATTTTCCTCTAGTGTGGACACCCATTAGCAGAGGAAACGATGTGCTTTTGAAACCACAATTGAATGTTATGTTGGTATTACACTGAATTGAATTAATGCTTGAATTAAATTGAATGTTATGATGGTATTAAAAGAGCAATTCAAGAAAAACAAACATTCAAACATAACAATTTGAAAATATTAAACTATAGTAACTTAAAAGAAAAGGACTTACCAATCTGCCAGTAGTATTTTAACACCAGTTTTCTTAACAGAAATCGGAGCCTGGGGAAAGAGGAAGTAAAGAGATTTGTCTCAGTTTCTTTATACAGCAAGGTAGGAGTCAGAGGAGGGTTCCAGTGAATCAGACGCCTCAAGTCATCGGAGTCACCTCTAGCACATCAGTGCAGCTTCCCGAGTCCCCTGTGATGACACAGATTTACAGCAGAAGATCATCCAAGAACAAGTATTAGCACAGATAGTTATGCTTTTGCAGTCTTATCTTTTCCAGAGGTGTGTTTAAAATATGTAAGTTATACACAATCTATTATGAAACTACACTAGACTACTCAAAATTAGATTTCTTAAATTTCTGTGAGATATTATAACGATAGTTGACTAATTTCCTATAATCATAGGACATACGGGGCAAGTCAGGTATCTTGACTCAAGTCCTACTCTTTGGCAAGTATTTGATTGTACATAATTCCTGATTTTATTTATCAGGCAAATTCAACACAGAGATATTAAACAGTTAGACTCTTTTGGCCTTGTTCAGTATCAAAGAGTTCAACAGGACTATAATGAACATAAAGACTATTTGAATTTGTCCCTTGATGCCACACACAGACACACACTGGGATGTTAAGAGAGAAATCCATATATATACATACATACATGCATGCATAAATATATGCATTAATTTATATTTATACATGTATGTATTGATTTATATATGGATAGATGTTAGTTTACATATATTTATGTAAGTACACATTAACCAATAGTAAGTGTTTACCTTAAAAAAAGAAAGTCCAAAAATGTAATTTACTTTAAGCATTTGAAAATATATTGAAAACAGAGTAGAAACTTTGCCCCACATTTTTGAATTTTAAACTCAAAAATTAATTACAAAAAAGTAAATCACCTCAGGGGTTAACGAATGAAAGTCGCTAAACTCATACAAAAGTTTATAAAACAATTACCACTGACTTTAACAACTGAAGACCCAAGTCTTCTTTTTAGGAAAAATAAACAATATTTGAACTGCAGGTTCTACAGGAAAAAATAGTTTTACTGTAGATGGAATTTTGTCATAAATGACGAGCCAGGATATTTTAATGAACGTCATACTGTATTCGGTGATCATAAAACATGAAATCTAGATATTTAACTCTTCTCTGAAGGGTAGCATATTTTGCCATAATTAAATTCTGACCAAAAATAATGTGTTTATAGTAACAGAGTGAAATATTTCTGGCTCATAGGATATATGCAAAGCTACTGGGTCTAATCTCTCATTCCCATCTCTACAGGCATCATCCAACTCTCCCCAAAGCTGTTTTGAGTCTGATAATTCTCTTCATTGGGAAATTAATAATAATAATAATAAAAAAAATAAGATTCCAAGAAGTTGGTGGGCATTAGTGCATTAGTAATGCACAGACATCCCAGGGAGAATCAAGCTGTTTCTCTGTTTTCTCAGATCTTCTATTAAAAAACTGATCAGCTTAACAAAAATTGGTGTGTCAGATAAGAAATCACAGCTAAACTCACCATGGCTTTAGGCTGCAGTGAAATTTTTAAATTAACTGAAACAAAATTAATGAGGCCAGTGAAGATCCTCAATGTTATCAGACCAAAATGCCAATTGTTTGTGAATGCAATGGTCAAATAAGCTTCTTCAAACCCATAATTTCAGAGTATAAAGGCTGTTAAATGAGAAGATGAAATGTTCTATATATGGTGACAAGGGGAGTTAAGCAGCTGTCACCAAAACCATTATGATACTTTAAGTAGTGAAAACGGTAAAAAATGGCACTCCACACAATGTAATCTCAGCTTTGTTTTCCTTTAATACCACTCACTGCATCAGGCCTGTACGCTGTGTATGGAGCTTTAATACCTTGTCTGAAGAAATCCCACTCAGTCTCCTTCACCAGCAGATAATGACGGGAAATATTCCTAACAACACCAGTCATTCACAAACACCGGTAAGTACTATGAGATTTTATTCCAACATCATTTTATGCTTCTGTGGTTCAGAACTTTAATGAATTAGATCGCATTTATAGTGGGAGGCTCTATGGGATAAGAATGTCAAATAAATATCTACTTAAACTGTATGTTTTCAAGCTCTTTACAAATTCTTTCCTTCAAACAAGCAGATCACATCATAAAAACAGACAGACAAACATAACAAATTCAGGTAAGTAATAGGGTTTTTCTGGCTACTTAGCAACCTAAGAGCTAAACTTTGATTAATTATTACTAGTGATGGCTTATTCTAATCAGGATCAGAGACACTACATTTAAGGACAACATCAGTCTGAGGAGGTTTTTATGTTGCTGTTTGGTTTATTCCTACTATCTGTTACGTTTTGATTTCTAAACCTACTCTGAAGGTGCATCTGTTTACGAGATGGTTGTGGATGTGTGTTGTTATTAGTCGGAATTTCTCTGCATCTCACACGAAGAAATTCTCTCCATTTTTACCCCCACTACATACTTATTTACAAAGAAAACTACTACTTATTTTCAGCATGGCTCACCACACAGTGAAACTAATGGGGTAGGAGTAGCATCAAACAGAGGGAAGAACCATCTGATACAACCAAATAGCTGTGAATGGAAGCATGAAAGGCAGAAACAGAGAAGTTACACAAATATTAAGAAAAGTAAATGATGGAAAGCTGGTTTATGCTGTGGAATATTTCCCAAAAGGCAGCTGACCAACCACATAGAGTTTTTGAAAGCAGGGCAGAAAAAAGCCTTATAAAGTTTTATGGACACAGTCTTGTTCCAGGAGAAGTGGCCTATTATGAATGTAATTAAGGCTAAAAAATAGAAATTATTTTGACTGGCAGAATTAGCTTCTGCTTTCAGATCATGAAGAGTCTGTGTTTAGATGAGTATCCAGTAAGCCCAAGGAAGGGGTGGTTCCTGAAATACCTCTTGATTATTATTGTAATTAAACGTAACTCAGAGGAAATGAGATGTGAATTCCTACCATTTTGCCTTTTCTTTCAGCCTCTGTATTGTGTCTCCCACTTCGCTATTAGTAGTAACTATTATCCTGGCTATTCATACAGACATATTTTCCCAATATTCCATAAGCATTACTGAGATATTCAAGTCAAACTTTGCCACCTCTTTCACCTTCCTTTGCAAAAGCAAATGTTGGTATTTCACCAAGAATGATGAAAAACATGTTCTTCCCATAAATTTACAATTACTAAAATAGTCTCTGTTAAAGTCAAATAAGATTTAGAGCTAAGTTATATACTGATGACACACAAGTTGTTTAGATAAAATAGTAGCCACATTAAAAGTGCGTTATGAAGAAGTTCCAAATGGAGGAAGTTTCATTTGACCCATTGCAATGATGAGGAAATGGCCAGCTGGCTAGAGTGAGCATATCTAAGATTAATAAATCACAAAGAAGGACATTTTGGGGGAGTCTGCCATGTCTGTTGAAAAGGCAGGAATACAACCAAAAATGGTGCATCAGAGTCACGCAGCAATACTGGCTCTGCTTCAAAATCTGTATTGTAGTATCAGCAGCACCACAGCTTAAGTTAATTAGCGACACATAAGAAGCATTTAAATTGAGAAACTGGGGGTTTGTAGAATATGCTACATTTCATTTTGCATACTTTACATTTCAGTTTGCCCATACAACATTGAATCAGTCTCCTTGTGCATACATATTATGAAAGTCCTTAACTACACTGCCTAGCCTCATTCAGTTCACAGAATAAACAAGAGTAAAGAAGTATAACTACTCTTTTACGGGGACCTTTTTTCTACATAAACTGATTATTGATGTTTTCAGATCACTCCTCCAACACATTGCTATGCAGACATAAGTATACATGATCTGTTCGTCTGGTTATTCTGAAATTCCAAGAAATTTGTGTGATGGTGGCTAAGCTCTAAGTGGTCATTCCCTTCCTAAATTACGTAATCCAGAGATTATCTGCTTGAAATTGGAGGACCACATGGCTGGGATTCATTTCACCTATTGTTAGCCATATAAAACTTAGGCTGTTAGTCTAAACCAGGCTTCTGATTTCTTTCTATAAGCAATGGAGAGGGATAACCACCTCCAGATTCATTCAGTCCTAAAATAGGCAACTAAGATTAATGAAGGACTGCCTGAACAACCCTGTCTTAACTGACCTCATGACTGGCTTATACAAGACCCCTAACATTTATATGATCAATAAGACATGATTGATTCTACCTCAAAATACACAGATCTCACTTTCCTTCCATGTTCTACCATGTGTTCGTAAGGGAGCATTAAGTGTCCCGATTAAAATAAATTGCAGGCATTTTCATAAGGATAGTGCAATAGATGTGCTCATAAAACCATGCAGGAAAAGTGAGGAAGTCCTGGCCCATTTGTCAGCAAGGGATATGGCTGTTCCGCTATAACAGATATTTGGTGTTAGAATTAAGACTGAATAATCATCCCCACGTGTGATTATTACTAATCAGACAGCCAATGATCCTGATGTAAGCCTATTGTAGGCTCTCAGTGCTAGAGAAGCAAACGTGTAAAACTAAAATGCAAATGTATCAATGCATAATAAGTAAAAGGAGGTTTTCTGCGCGTTACTTCTAATATGCATAAGTAATTGTCAGCCTATTACTAGCTAATTAGGAATAATGATAAACTGTTTAACAAAAACAAACCTGGGATTTCAGAGGGGGGGAAAAAAAAACAACACGTGTCTAGGTCTGAATTTTGCTATAACCTCAGTCGGTTTCCAAAAGTACAGGTCAGAAAGCATACAGGTTAAATCAGGCCACTCATGCATAACCTCAGTCCCGTGACATTAAGCTGCTTCGGAGGGCACTGGAGCTGGCAGAGGTGGCTGTGCCACCACCCGGGCGCCCTCTGGAGAGGCCAGTATAGCCATAGGGACAGGCTTCCAGCACTTCACCACATCCAAGAAGGTAACACGTATACCTCCAGTATGACCGTTTTGACAAAACTGCCCCTGAGTAAAGAACAAGCTATTTCTTAGGTGCCTGAGATCCATAGACTGGCAATAATCAAAGTGGCATTTAAGAACCTTTTGCATTAAATCTCCATTTATAAGTGAACATGATGTAGTGTGGGGAAGCATCTGACCAAACCCAGATACCGCGTTGAATGCGTGATGAGGCATAGACAGTGCTTTTTTCAGTCTTTTGTAACATATCACAAGTTTTGATGTGATTCGTTTAATCAGCAGCAGGCCTTGTTCTCACATTAAAATATTGGCCTAGAAACATCCCAGCCAGAAAGGTGTAAAAGAAGCAAATGATAAAAAGTGTGCCATTTGCACTTGCTAATACAGGAGTAGCATATTTTAAATTGAGGAGTTTTGAAGACTACAGCAAGAATGAGGAAATGCAAAATGAAAATCAGCTGTCCTCAGCAGGTACGATAAAATACCTGATTTGATGCAAGAAATTACTTCTGCTTAGCAGCTACAATCTCATATGGAATATCTTATGTAAACAACAGAGTGGAGGAAAAAAACAAAATAACATGCTGGGACCTACTGTGAAGGAACAGCAGCTTATCAAGGCACAACACAAAAGTCTAAGAACATGGAAATTCAGATTTTCTTAAGTCCACATGTCGTATCTGATCAAATCTCATTTATAGCTTTGCTTATGTGTTGGTATGCAAATATTCGTAGGCACATATCTCCAAGCAGAGATTCCCTTCCCCTCCTCCACTGAATAAGTGAGTAGGAAGGCATTGCCCCCCTGCCGGCGGGGGGCTGTTAATGGAGCGGCAGCAGCCCCCAGTTGACACAGAGCAGATGCTGTGACACATACGGTGGGGTTTATCTCACTTAGCTTTTGATGTCCTCAGAAAAGACACCTCTATTTGGGATAACCACCCAGGGCCTCCATCATTGACACTGCAGAAAAACAGACACTTTCAGAGCTTGACTACCTGATCCTTAAAGAGATGTTTCTCACCTTGGGCTTATACAAATCTGTTCCCACTTTTATTTTGAATCTCTCTGCCACATTTCCCAATCTAGAAGAACGGCTGCATCTCCTGCAAGGCAGCAGACACAAATAGGTGTGGACTGCCAAAAGCTTGCTGCTCTCTTACATTCTATTTTTTTTTTTTAAAAAAAGCCCTGCTTCTGTTATCCTCAGAAACGTCAGGTTTCTCTGCAGCCCTTGATTCAGTGATTAACTATGATCCCACAGCAAGCATTCGTGTTTTTCATGACAGCCTCTTTAACAAATGTAACTCTCATTATCAAAAACATTTTAAAGGACTTGAAACAGAGCTTCACACTGAATTTTCATCTTTTTGCTGGTTGTTTCATTAGACCTTTAGTTCTTTCAAGCACTAAATCTGGTTTTGTGCCTTGAAGCAGTGATGTTATCTTGCCAATGGAAGTGTTGCTTACACCTTTTTCCTTCCTTTTTTGCAAGTGTTCAAGGAAAAGATACAAATCACTTGAAAATGTTTACTCAGCAGTAAGGCCTGATTCATGTAGTGTTGTGTGTTTGGTTTTTTTTCTGAGTTGGATTAATTCTTCATCCCAGGGATTTCTTCTTATGGTTGTATAAACCTTTAAACAGATGTGTTTGCTGCTTTGATTGCTTTGATTTTATTTTTTTAAGGGTGTTTTGGTTTTGGTTTTTTTTTTGGCTGGTACTTTGGTATAGATGACTAATTGATATTTTACATTTCTCACACAGCTCACCAGTGCTGGGTGTACTACATCCTTGTTTCCAAGGTGGGTAACTCACTTCAATGCCCTGAGAATCCCGAGTTTCCCTCATTCCGTAAGCCCTCATGCATCCCTGAAGCCTGATTATTTTATTGTACAAAATAGAAAATAATTGGTCCCTTTTGATATTTTCCCCACACCATGAAATATACACACCCATCTTTTCCCGTCTGTAAGAAGATTATTTGTTGTTATTGGCCTCTTTGTCCTCCTCTTCATCATCATCATGGCAGCTGGAGGTTTTTGCTGAAATGTCTGTGCGTAACCAGTTTACAGCCAGAAAACGAGAGAGAAATTCTCACCCTGAATACTCTGCAGTCTTCTAAGAAAGAGCAGGGGAGGAACTGGAGGGATCAGGAGGCCTGCGGCACGCTTTGACTGCAGATCCAGTGGAGCAGAGGAAGACGTGAGCTTGCTTTAAACAAGCTGTCTCAGGTACCAGAGCAGCCTGGCCACAGCCACCCAGAGAAGACCATGGGCTAATTTTTGAGAAGCAAAGAAAATTAGCCCGTGCGTTGCTCGCTGGTTCCTTGGCTCAACTGTTTCCAGTACGTGAGCTGAGGACAGGTATTGACATGCAGCATCGCAGCAGCGACCAAGCTGAATGCCAATAGAAACTCAGACTTATCACAGCACAGCTAGGAACAAAACCTGATGCCGCTCAGTAGCAAATGTTCGCAAGGTACCATCAGGCTGCAGGGATCTGAAGAACAAATGAAATTAGTGTGCGAAAGAAATGCCTTTCCCCTCGGGGTTCTCTAGGGCCTGACCATGGAGCGAGCTCCTCACCGTTCCCCCCTGGTTCCAGGATCCGAGTCAAGGCAGGGATTGCTTTCAGCAGGAAAAGCACAGCTGTATTGTGAATATATGCCACAGGTACCCATCTGCCACACAGCTGTTTGGAGTTGAAAAGCCCGCGAGAAAGCCAGGTAGCTTTTGCCGATCTTTAGTGCTGCAGTTTTAAGAGTTAAAGTCTCTTGGGCAGCTCCATAACTGCATTCAACTGTTGTTTCCTCCCTAGCTGCTCTAATTGATAACCCTCCCCATTATCTCTCCGCATCTTTAGTTATTGCTTCTTGATTAACAAAAAATGAGCAGAAAAAAAAAAAGCATTTTATATTTCAAGGTTAAAGCCAGTTTTGTATGTTTAAAAAGTAAGCTATGAAATGTGTTCAACATCACTGACGAGCTGTCCTCTCTCAGAAAATGGCCCCTACTTTATCAATGCACAGGTATAATAATGTACCTCTTCCACACTTTCTCTTTCAAAGGAGTATTTAAACAATAAATGACTGTCCTAAAGGATTCATTAGGAGAGGGATTTATCACCTATCTCAACACTTTTTTTTTTTTTAAGTGCCCTTTGGCAGTCACTTGTAAATATGTACAACTAAATTCCAATTCTACCTTGCGCAGCATCATCTTCTATCCATTGTTTCCTTTTATACATCTCACGTACATTGCATCGCCAATCTAGGAAAAGTTTAGTGTGAAGACTGTAAGTAACTTTCCTGTCCTCAGTTTTATAAAAACAGTAAATATGGGACTATGGAAATGTTGATGATTTTCCTTTTTAATTCTTAGAGTTCTTACTGGTTGTTGGTGTTTTTCCCCAGAGCTGTTAAAAGTTTCTCCTTTATAATTCCATTTTTAAGAAAAGGAAAACTGCTGACAGCAAAGGTTCCTCTGGAAAAGCCACACAGGGGAGAATTCTTATGAGATTCCTGAAGCACTACTAGCAGAACTGGTGGGATATCTTTCTTCTCTCTCTTTCCTTCCCATTCAGGTTTAGGAAAACAAAAAAATCCCTTTAAAATGAACTCCTTTATCTATGTAGTTAGTAGCCTATATTCTGATAATATTATCATGTTTACTCATTGATTATTCATAGTATTCATGAATAGAGCCCAGGGGCCGCTTTTGAGAACAGTGATGTAGTTTGTTTCATTTTTTATCACAGATGGTGCAAAGCTTCTCTCGCTAAAGAGCCCAAAAGAAAACTGAGATGTGTTATGTACATTTTGGGAGAATGGACAATGAGGGAATGAAGCATCTCACCCACTTCACACTGAAGCAGAGCAAGTCACTTTTTTTGTATTCTCATGCCCCACTGCTGTAGTGTTTGAGGACTTCAGCATCTTCAGCGAAGATTATACGTATCTACACAGTTCATGTGCTTGATGGAGATGTGCAATTGTCCTCATTTTTTACAGAGAAAGAAAAGGGGGAGATAAGAAAAGCAAGAGAGTGAAAGTCCAGATGAGTTGTCTGAACAAGAAGCTACTTTCTGAGATTTGAATTTTGGGCAAGTTTCTGCAGTGACCTTAGAAAAAATATGTTGCTGAGCTGCTCCAGGGTATCAGCTATTACTGTACGTAATACACCTTACAAGATTGGAACAAATGCCTTTTTCATTTGCTCTGCATTACACCCGCTGTTAAAAACCACGGGGTTTTATTTAATTTACTTAGATTTATTTAAAATTTATTATTTATTATTTTTTTATTTATTATTAAAATTATATTTATTTAATGTATTTAAAAAATAAAAATATTTTTTAGTTTCTTCATTTGTAGCTAAATTCATAAATCTCAGTAACTATAAATGTGTCTCAAGGTCAGAGTTACAACAATAACCCATTCATTTTGTTTTCCTTTCACTAAAACCATTATCTGAACAAATCATTAGGTGACCTTTTTAGTTACAGCAATTCAATAAAACTTACATTAGATGGAGTTTCAGGAACATTAGTCTAATGTGCTTTAAAAGATCACCTTCTCTGAGCAATATAATAAGTTTGTGTGAAAAGCATAAAGCATGTAATATGTAATAAAATCTGGCCTTTAATGAACCATCTAGCAAAACTGACTTGTGTTATAATTCAACAGAAAATCTCCCTTAATTAACGGATAAGAAGCCAACAGTAGCCGCTGAATATTACTTTTGATTATAAATTCAGCTTGTTTTTCTTTTTTAAATGTATGGTCCTGATTTATGCTGCTCAAGAAATTACAGTTTAAATGACCTTGGTTACAGGAGTAATATGCTATGAAAAGCCATACTTAAAGGTAATTAAAAGGGCGCTGTGATTACCATTTAGTACCAATTGCACTAAGATACTGCATAATTTTCCAAAGCGGTAGTCAGGATTGTAAATTTAATAAACTGGCTTAGATGTCAGATGGCCCGTGATTCTCTTCAACAGATGCAGATAAACAATAAATAAAACATAGGTCCAACTATCAAGCAGGAAATTTGTACCAGGGAAGATTGCACAGGCTCACTAAAATCCGTGATTTCCATTAAGAATATAAAGCACTACATCTGGTTCTCCTTGCATCTAAAACAGGGGTAATCACTTAAAAACCATCTGGAATTATCTATATCATGTGCTTCCAGACTGCTGTCAAGAAGAAAGCACAATTTAATTTCTAATCAGTCTAGAGAGGTCTGTATGCAGAAAGAGAAGCAATAATAACTTTCCACCAGTCCAGCATCAGCAATCAGTCATTTCTCCTGCAGATGTATGCACACAGGAACATAAGCCAATTTGAGTAAAGGTCAGGACGCATCAAAATATCGAACTGAGGAAGTTCCTTTTGCTCCTAGGGTTTATTGAGCAGACTTGCATTCATTCAGTGGGCATTTCGTTTAGCTCCATATTTTTCCAAGTACTCGTGTGCCTGTCACCCACTGAACCAACTGGATGCCTATAAACTTTTCAGGATCTTCTCTTGGTTCCCCATCCACAGAAGAACTGTAGCAATTATTTCCTTTTCCCAATCACTACCTCTACCACTCATCTGAGCTAGATGGTATGAAAATCCATACAAAATAACAGGATATGTTATGTAACTGTTTTATAATTTACAAATAAAAACAATTTTTAATGGCAATATTACAATTCAACTGTAGATAGATGGCATGTAAAGAAATAGTCCGAAAATGACAACTAAATACTGAAGTCATTTTTCAGGTTGCACCTTTAGTTAGTAGATTTGGTAAACTACACTATAAATTCAGGAATATAATGGGGTCATATTGCTTCCAAATCAGCCACATATTTTTTTGGTTCTGTGGTGAAGCCAATTACATAATTTATATGTTTTCATCTGACCTCATCCACAGGCTACTTCCAATTTACCAAACAGTACATTTAGATAGCAATGTTATATCCCTTTTAATACCTTATCAATAACTTCACAGTACTTTTCTGCTAAATTTTTATATACCAAATTCCTTTGAAAATCCCCAGAATGAGACGAATGTGGGTTTTTCTTATGCATGAGCTTGATGGTCCAAATCAAAGAACGCCTAGTTCATTTTCTTGTATATTTCAGTAGCCAGTAGCTATTAACTAAAACAAGTATAAGGAATGCTCTTCTTTCAGTTAGAGATCTAGTTCATAATCTTTTACTCCCCTAAGCACACTTTGGCGTATGGCTGTTCAGGCGCCTTTTTATGGCATTTTTTCCCTTCTAGATACAGTGCTTTTCTTCTAAGTTTATTTGTTATTATCATGCAAATTATTGAAATACGTTAAATGATCTGTTAATTTTACGTTACTGTTCTGTGTAATTTAAGAGTTTTAAATGATTGATCATTAAAGAGCTGCTTAAAATATACTGCATTGCGTGTTGATAGACATTAGCCAGTCAAGTATGGTTATTTTTCTTGAATGAAGAATTACCAATCCACATATGTAATCCAAAAAGCATTTGCTTTATCAGCTGCTTCCTATATATTTTCCCAGACCACAGACAACCCAGCATAAGATTAATTTCAAATGTCTTATTATCTAAGCTATCTCTATTTTCCATTAATGCCTAAAATATTAATATAATTTCCTATCTATCCCTTTTATCTCATTAGAGAATTAATACTTCATAGTCAAAAGTTGTGGGTTTTGTTTTTTTTTTTTTTTTTATCCTTGTTCCTAATAATAGCAATTTAAATTAGAAAAATAATGGTCTCCTTTAACTATTTTCTAAGTCAACCATTTTTCCCTTGCTAGATAAATTCTTTAAGATTATTAATTTGTGCAGACAACAATAATGAAAAGCTGCACCATTTTAATTATATTTATTCTCCCTAGGCAACTAGGCAGTTAATTGTTTGAATTACTAACTTAAAAAGAAATGTTAAGTAACAGGAATGCCAGCATTGCCAATGACTTCAGTACTGAGTTCATAATAGGTTCTTTAATTGCAAAATTCACTCACAAGGCCTGCGAGCTTTTTAAATTCCACTTAAGTCTTTAAGAGTGTTTAATGGGTCTTATGCATTGTACAGGCTTTGAAGTGGCCTTCCAAATTTCCCTGATATAAAGTGTATTTGTCAGGATTTGAAAAATGTTTTTATGCTGCTTTTGGCGGAATAGATGTTCTCCTGCTGCATTTCTGAAAGCTGTGAAACACGCTGAGCATTCATAAGCACTGCACCATATTGCAGATTGGGGGTCGTAATTGGTTAATGGTACAAACACCTTTCCAGTCTTCAAGTCTCTGAGACGGCAACATGACATATGCTTTTGTACTCTGATATCTGGGAATTTCCAAGGCAGTTGCCACAAAGCAATAATTCAGTGCTAGTTTTGCAATTCTTTATATTAATTCATAATTTTATTTTTTTTAATTTTATTTTTTTTTAATCGTAGGATCTTCTCCCACGTTGTCTCAGCAAAGTGATCCTGCAGCCCCAGAAAAATAATTAAAAAACAAACAAACAAACAAACAACTCCTTTACTGGTTTCATTGAATAATTATTGAGATAACTGCAGTGGTGTTTGTGCATTTATGCTTTGGGTTAACTTCTCCAGAGGACTGAGCCACCATTTGCCTTAGAAACCACGTGTGGTTTTGGGCAGAGGTCAACCATTTGGTATTTCTTATTTGAGTTCCATGTAGAAGCTGGTTGGAAATTCTTTGCAACCAACTTTTCCTTTAGAAAACTCCATCAAAAGTAACATTTTACAATTGCATTTTTATCCTTTTTGATTTAATCTTTTTTTTCAATCCAAGATTTTTATGTGGCTACACTGGAATTTCTGTTAGTTTCCCAATCATTTAGTAATTTTGCACCAATAAGTAATAGATTTACAAAACTGTTATAGTCCCTGATATAAATTTGACAAACTGGATTTCTGATATCAAAGGCCATTGTTGTGGACAAGAGGTTACTAGAAAGGTATTCTGCTCTTTAGTTTTTCCATAAAAAATAAATGAATTAGAAGGTCTTAAATATTTCAGACTGGAAATGAATAAAAATTACAAAATTTCAAAGGTAACTGAGGTAAAAAAATCATATATCCACTTATAGTTCAACTGCAATAACACCATACCTTGACTGAAATAAATCAGGATTAATAAAGTATAAATTATCAATAACAGCCATCACTTTAGCAACTAACTTTAAAGGCTGTATCTTTCAGAAATATTCTTAAAGGAAAAAATCAGATATTATCTTTCAACTGCAACCAAACTCCCTAGAAAAAACATTATGTTTGTCTAAAATGAACACAACCTGCTAAAAATTTCTAAAATACTTTTCCTCAAACCCTAACTTTGTCATTGGAATAAATTAGACACACGTGTTTATAAGGATGCATTGGTAATTTAAGTGCTACAAATAGTTGTGTATATAAGAGAGACACCAAGGAAACAAATGCTACGATTCTCAAAGACTTTGCAAGTGTTGATCCAAAATGCAAAGTGCTTGGCAACTTAAAGGATGAAGCTGTGTTTACTAATTTTCTAGCTGGGAGGTTAAATAGGAAGGAATCAACTCTGAAACATATGTGAGCAGTCTGGCTTACCCACTTTTGTAAGTCCCCAAACAGCTGGTGTGGAGAAAACCTACTGTTGTGTGTTGCTGAGCCATTGATGGGGATGAGGAGAAACAAAGTCAGTAATAGTTTTCAAAGATGTCTCTTGTAACTGTATGAAATAAAGCTCTTCAGGAAAAATCTCTGTGTGGTCTGGCCTTTTACTAGGAACAAGAACGATTAGGGTTTTTAACAGATGCCATAGTGACTAACTACCCATACAGGCTGATGGAAATTAATTTCTGAAGTCCATGTTAATAACTGAATAGGCTTTAGAGGAGCTGAAAACACCCATTTATATGAACATCAAAGAAGGAGAAAAGCCTGGTTTAATCTGAAGAGAAAAAAAGAAGCATGAACAGATGATTGTGGTGGATATGTAGGGAGAATATACATAATTTACAAGTTTGAAGGCAAACAAAGGGAGCTGGGATTTTATATAGATATCTCTGTTGTACATTGAGAGACAAGCACATGGAAAAAAACAGAAAGCACCACAGTAGGGTGACAGTCATTTGATGGAGCTGATCAGGGTCAAGCCAGTATCAAGGGACATAATATTGACATCAATGAGGCAGGACACAGGAATGTGTAGCAGAGACCCAGCCCTTCTCTACCTACCAGCATGGGGGGTTACTTATAGAATCATAGAATCTTCATGGTTGGAAAGGACCTTTGAGATCATCGAGTCCAACCAAACAACCTACAATCTCTGCCACTAGAGCATGCCCTGAAGTGACACATCTAGACGTTTCTTAAACACCTCTAGGGATGGTGAGTCCACCACCTCCCTGGGCAGGCTGTTCCAGTGCCTGACCACTCTTGCAGTCAAGTAATTCTTCCTAATATCTAATCTAAACCTCCCCTGCCGCAGCTTCAGACCATTTCCTCTGGTCCTGTCATTATTCACCTGGGAGAAGAGGCCAACACCCACCTCTCTACACCCTCCTTTCAGGTAGTTGTAGAGGGCAATGAGGTCTACTTCAGAAAAAAAGAGAACACCTGCCAGTCTAATTCATGAGAAGACCTCCACCAAAGATCAGTGCAGGGAAGGGCAGACCCCAAATGTTCTGGGCCATCTGTGCTTTGTTACACAATCCCAATGAAGACAAATACAGACATGTTTTATGCGCTGCTGAGACCAACTGCACAGCTGAATCACAGAAAAAGTACTGGTGGTTTTGGTTTCTGGGGGGTTGTTTTTTTGTTGTTGTTTTTGTTAAAAAAACAAAACAAAACAAAAAAAACAAAAAAAAACAGCAAAAAAAAAAACAGCAAAAAAAACCCCCAAACCACCAACATAAAAAACACCAGCTGCAAAGTAGCAATTTCACTTCTCTGACCTCCATTCCAGACCCTCTGGCTAAAGTTACACCACCCAGATCAAAAGTGCAACTCCTGCAATTTATTTCCCACCTAAACCCTAAGTGCATTCTGTAGCGTGCAGCGATGAAAACAATTTTTTATGTAACACTCCATTAGACTCAACAGTATCCTTCTTTATGCTTGCCAAATGGTACGTTCTTCTTTTTTGTTTCCCTTGTCTTTCTCTCTAGCTGCTGCTCTCTACCTTCCTGTCCCCCAGTTTCCTGTCCATACATGCTTTGATTATGATAATTCCTATGAGTCTGCTCATCTTTTGGACCATATTAAAACATTAGCTATCGACAACTAGTCCAAGATCACTGTCATTGCCTCATAGTAAGTATATATTTATGGAGCTCAGAGGGCCATGATCAGGGGCACAGAGTCTAGTTGGAGGTCAGTGACGAGTGGTGTTCCCCAGGGGTCAGTACTGGGTCCAGTCTTCAATATATTTATCAATGACCTGGACGAGGGGATAGAGTGCACCCTCAGCAAGTTCGCTGATGACACAAAGCTGGGTGGGGTGGCTGACACACCAGAAGGCTGTGCCGCCATACAGAGAGACCTGGACAGGCTGGAGGGTTGGGCAAAGAGGAACCTTATGAAATTCAACAAGGGCAAGTGTAGGGTGCTGCACCTGGGGAGGAATAACCCCACGCACCAGGAGAGGTTGGGGGCTGACCTGCTGGAGAGCAGCTCTGTGGAAAGAGACCTGGGAGTCCTGGGGGACAACAGGATGACCGTGAGCCGGCCAATGTGCCCTTGTGCCAAAAAGGCCAATGGCATCCTGGGGTGCATGCAGAAGACTGTGGCCAGCAGGTCGAGGGAGGTCATCCTCCCCCTCTGCTCTGCCTTGGTGAGGCCGCACCTGGAGTACTGTGTCCGGTTCTGGGCTCCCCGGTTCAAGAAGGAGAGGGAACTGATGGAGAGGGTGCAGCAAAGGGCTACCAAGATGATGAGGGGACGGGAACACCTCTCTTAGGAAGAAAGGCTGAGGGATTTGGGTCTCTTCAGTCTGGAAAAAAGAAGACTAAGGGGGAACCTTATCAACACTTTTAGAATCATAGAATCATAGAATCATAGAATTGTTGAGGTTGGAAGGGACCTCTAAGATCATCGAGTCCAACCTTTAGCCTACCCTGACGAAAGCCACTTCTAAACCATGTCCCTAAGTGCCCCATCTACCCTTTTTTTAAACACCTCCAGGGATGGTGAATCCACCACCTCCCTGGGCAGCCTATTCCAATGTTTAATAACCCTGTCAGTGAAAAAATGTCTCCTAATATCTAATCTAAACCTCCCCTGACGTAACTTGAACCCGTTTCCCCTTGTCCTATCACTTGTCACCAGGGAGAAGAGGTCAGCCCCCATCTCTCTACACCCTCCTTTCAGGTAGTTGTAGAGGGTGATAAGGTCTCCCCTCAGCCTCCTCTTCTCCAGGCTAAACAACCCCAGCTCCCTCAGTCGTTCTTCATCAGGTTTGTCCTCCAGACCCCTCACCAGCTTTGTAGCCCTTCTCTGGACACGCTCCAACACCTCAATGTCCCTCTTGTAGCGAGGGGCCCAAAACTGAACGCAGTACTCGAGGTGGGGCCTCACCAGTGCCGAGTACAGGGGGATGATCACTTCCCTAGTCCGGCTCACCACACTATTCCTGATACAGGCTAGGATGCTGTTGGCCTTCTTGGCCACCTGGGCACACTGCTGGCTCATATTCAGCCGGCAGTCAACCAACACTCCCAAGTCCTTTTCTGTCGAGCTGCTTTCGAGCCACTCTGCCCCAATCCTGTAGCGCTGCATGGGGTTGTTGTGTCCCAAGTGCAGGACCCGGCATTTGGCCTTGTTGAACCTCATACCATTGGTCTCAGCCCATCGGTCCAGCCTGTCCAGATCCCTCTGCAGAGCCAACCTACCCTCAAGCAGATCAACACGCCCGCCCAGCTTAGTGTCATCTGCGAACTTACTGAGGGTGCATTCAATCCCTTCATCCAGATCATTGATAAAGATATTAAAGAGAACCGGCCCCAGCACCGAACCCTGGGGGACACCACTTGTGACTGGACACCAACTGGGTTTAACTCCATTTACCACCACTCTCTGGGCACGGCCATCCAGCCAGTTTTTTACCCAGCGAAGAGTACACCTGTCCAGGCCATGAGCAGCCAGTTTCTCCAGGAGAATGCTGTGGGAAACAGTGTCAAAAGCTTTGCAAAAATCCAAGTAGATAACATCCACAGCTTTTCCCTCATCCACTAAGTGGGTCACCTTATCATAGAAGGATATTAGGTTTGATAGGCATGACCTGCCCTTCACAAACCCATGCTGACTGGGCCTGATCACCCTGTTCTCCTGCATGTGCCGTGTAATGGCACTGAGGAGGATCTGTTCCATGACCTTCCCAGGCACCGAGGTCAGACTGACTGGCCTGTAGTTCCCCGGATCCTCCTTCCGGCCCTTCTTGTGGATGGGTGTCACATTTGCTAACCTCCAGTCAGCTGGGACCTCCCCGCTTGTCCAGGACTGCTCATAAATGATACCAAGTGTCCTGGCGAGCACCTCCGCCAGCTCTTTCAATACCCTTGGGTGGATCCCATCCGGCCCCATAGATTTGTGCACCTCCAGGTGCTGAAGCAGGTCCCTCACCATTTCCCTTTGGATTACGGGGGCTTCATTCTGCTCCCCATCCCTGTCTTCTAGTTCAGGGGTCTGGGTGCTCAGGGAACAACTGGTCCTACTGCTGAAGACTGAGGCAAAGACTTCATTAAGTACCTCAGCCTTTTCCTCATCCTTGGTCACTATGTTGCCGGCCCTATCTACTAGAGGACAGAGATAATCCTTAGTCCTCTTCCTATTGCTAATATATTTATAGAAGCTTTTTTTGTTGTCCTTGACAACAGAAGCCAGGTTTAGCTCCAGCTGGGCTTTGGCCCTCCTGATTTTTTCCCTACATAGCTTAACTACCTCTTTGTAGTCGTCTTGAGTGGCCTGCCCTTCCTTCCAGAGGCCATAGATCCTCTTTTTTTCCCTAAGTTGCAACACTAGCTCCCTGTTTAGCCAGGCCGGCCTTTTTCCCCGACGGCTTGTCTTCTGGCACATGGGGACAGCCTGCTCCTGCGCCTTTAAGACTTCCTTCTTGAAAATCATCCAGGCTTCCTGGGCTCCTTTGCCCTGGAGGACTGCCTCCCAGGGGACTTTGTCAACCAGGCTCCTGGAAAGCCCAAAGTCCGCCCTCCGGAAGTCCAAGGTAGCAGTTCTGCTGACCCCTCTCCTTGCTTCTCGCAGAATCGAAAACTCTATCATTTCATGGTCACTGTTCCCAAGACAGCCTCCAACCTTCACATCCCCCACAAGACCTTCCCTGTTTACAAACAACAGATCCAGCAGGGCACCTTCCCTAGTTGGCTCTCTCACTAGCTGTGTCAGGAAGTTATCCCCAGCACATTCCAGGAACCTTCTAGACTGTTCCCTCCCTGCTGTATTGTATTCCCAGCAGATGTCCGGCAAATTGAAGTCCCCCACGAGGACAAGAGCTCGCGATCTTGAGACTTCTCCCAGCCGTTTATAGAATATTTCATCTGCCTCCTCATCCTGATTGGGCGGTCTATAACAGACTCCTACTACGATATCCGCCTTGTTAGCCCTGCCCCCGATTCTTACCCATAAACATTCAGTCTCATTATCACCATCATTTAGTTCAAAACATTCATAACACTCCTTAACATACAGGGCCACACCCCCGCCTCTCCTTGCTTGCCTATCCTTCCTGAAGAGCCTATAGGCATCCATGGCAGCACTATAGCTATGTGAGTCATCCCACCACGTTTCTGTGATGGCGACTACATCATAATTATCCTGCTGCACAATGGCTTCCAGGTCCTCCTGTTTGTTACCCATGCTACGTGCATTAGTGTATAAGCACTTCAGCTGGGCTACAGGTCCTTTCTCCTTTTTACTGGCGGGAGCCGAAATTCTGCCACCCCCAGACTTATTCCTAAGGAGCCTGGTTATGCCCCCTATCTTTTCCAAGTCTAGTGCCAGCATGCCACCTTCAGGCTTTTTGCTAGCAAGCATGGATCTATCCCCATCCCCCTTCAAATCTAGTTTAAAGCCCTGTCAATGAGCCCCGCCAACTCTTGCCCTAAAACCCTTTTCCCCCTCTGAGACAGGCTTTTGCCTTATAAATACTTAAAGGGTGGGTGTCAGGAGGATGGGGCCAGGCTCTTCTCAGTGGTGCCCAGTGACAGGACAAGAGGTAACAGGCACAAACTTGAGCATAGGAAGTTATGCTGAAGTTTGTGCTCACCTAAACATGAGGAGGAACTTCTTTCCTTTGAGGGTGGCGGAGCCCTGGCACAGGCTGCCCAGAGAGGTGGGGGAGCCTCCAACTCTGGAGACATTCCAAACCCGCCTGGAGGCGTCCCTGTGCAACCTGCTCAGGGTGACCTTGCTCTGGCAGGGGGTTGGACTGGATGGTTTCCAGAGGTCCCTTCCAACCCTATGATTCTATGATTCTATGATATGTAGAGACTCTGTTGATTTACATCTATCTGCTGACATTTTCAGAAAGCGGAATTAAACAAGAAATATCAGAGACAAGAATTTTAGAGAGTATTTCTCCCACTCAAGACATACTTCATAGCTTTGCTCTTCAGTTATCACCATGTAGAGAATCACGTCTCCCCGTATTCACTTGCTCAAATACAAATACCAAGGTTTCTAAAAAGTCAGGACAGGACTGGCTATTTTATTACTGATAGCATATAAGTGCTTATTTCTTAGAGTATAGCTGTATTTCCACACCTGAATTTAATACTGGTGGCAAAAGCAGCAGCAAAGCTTTTAATTCACAACTTAAAGAATGCCCTTTGAACATGGTATATCTGAATTAGGTAGAATAACAGATTAATTTAGATTGTTAGGAAACTACTATGTCAACTATTCACAGCTTTAGTCAAAGTAGAACTAATTTCAACTTTAACTGGAGTTTCTCAGGGCCTTTTCCACTTCAGTTCTGAATTATTTCCACAGCTGTAGGTGCACAACCACTGTGGGTAATTCCCTTGCTGTGATTTGTGCCTATTGCTTTCTTTCAGTGTGTCTCCCTCAGAGCCTGGCTCTGTTTTCTCTCTGACACTCCGCTAGGTATTTGAAGACAGTGATAAAACTTCCCTTTTAGCATCTGTTTTTGAGACTAAACAAACCTGGCTCCCTCAGCCACTCCTTGTACATCATGTAAGCTAAGCCTCCAGCCAACTGGACTTGCACCAGTTTGTCAATCGGTCTCTTATGCTGGGAAGACCCAACATGGACAGTACTCCAGATGCAGCCTCACAAGTATCAAACAGAGAAAAACGAAAATTTCCTGCAACCAGATGGCTATACTTTTGCTAATACAGACCACCACGGAGTTAACTTTCATCACCAAAAGCCCAATGTGACTTGTATCCAATGTGTTGTCCACCAGCATTCCCAGGACCTTTTAGTGGAGCTGCGTTCCAGCCAGTTGTCCCCCAGTCTGTATTGTTGTCTGGGGTTAACTCCATCCCAGATACAGAACTTCACAGTTACTTTTGTTAAATGTCATGAGGTTTCTGTCAGCCCATTCCTAAAGCTTGTCAAGATCGCTCTGAAGAGCAGCTCTGCCCTCCAATGTATGAACTATTCCCCCATCTTTGGTGTTGCTATGAACTTGCTGAGAATGGTTTCTGTCCCATGGACTAGGTCACTGATGGTGAGTGACAGACCCGTATCAGCCCCAGAGGACTGCCACTTGTAACTGGCCACCAGCAAGACTTTGAATCCCTAATTACTACCTTCTATCAAACCTGCTCTTCATTGCTTGCTCATTCTCTCATCAGGAAATGCAAAATGGCTCCAAATTGTTATTAATTGCTTTTTTGATTGTCACTATGTTGATCTTTCCTGCTTTAGGTCCGGATTGCTATTTGCTTTGGTCTTAATTCTGACTTTTAACTTGAGTTTTAAATTCCGGACACATGTTTAAACATTTATGTCTATATGAAAGGTAGGAAAAAAAAAAAGAAAGTTCCATCTTACTAATTGGCTCCCAAGATAAATTAGAGAACAAACATCACTTTGCACTTTCCTCTTTCCCACTCCCTAATGCTAATGTATTATCCCTAAGAGTTTCCTCTATTTTCTTTGCAGCTCTAGCAATGCCTTGTTTACCTGTTTTCATAATGACTACCTGCTGCTTTTTTTCATCAGGCTGCCTCATCTGGAACAGAGCACACATACTGCTTATTTTAATTAAGGATAACTGAAGTACTATGTATTTTCTATTTGATCCAATCTGGTAACAAAGAGCCCAATTGACCCTGCAGTTGTGTACCTGGTGCGGCACTGCTTCAGGGCAGCGCATCTGCCTCCAAAGGTGAGGCGAAAGACAGCTCTGAGACAGAAGGAGAAATGGCCTAAGTGTGGAATTAAAGAATTATGGGACTGGATAAAACAGGTCATGATAGTCCATCGCACATTTTTAGAAAGCTTTGCGTGAACCGCCAGGTATTAACATTTTAATTCAAAAGATGCTGTGTTACAGATCCCAAGCTTACTAGTAAATAATTCTTTCATCCAAAGCGACAAAGCTTTTCTTTTCCCTTTTCTCCTCCATCCAGAGAGAGTCAAGGTCCATTTCTTGAACTGCAGCGTGAAGGGTATTAAATTATCAGTCAGAGCAGTCTATACACTGAAAATTACATTTTGCAGGAAGGGATATTACAGGAGGTAAGAAATTTCTTTGAATGACCTTCTATGAGTACCCATGAAAAACTTCAATGTCCACTAAGGGCTTTACAGATCTGCCCAAAAATCTCCCAAGGGCTGCCTTCTGCACGGCTGTATAGAATCAGAGAATCATAGAATCATAGGGTTGGCAGGGACCTCTGGAGATCATCCAGTCCAACCCCCTGCCAGAGCAGGGTCATCCTGAGCAGGTTGCACAGGAACACCTCCAGGAGGGTTTGGAATGTCTCCAGAGTTGGAGACTCCCCCACCTCTCTGGGCAGCCTGTGCCAGGGCTCCGCCACCCTCAAAGGAAAGAAGTTCCTCCTTATGTTGAGATGGAACTGCCTATGCTCAAGTTTGTGCCCGTTACCTCTTGTCCTGTTGCTGGGCACCACTGAGAAGAGCCTGGCCCCATCCTCCTGACACCCACCCTTTAAGTATTTATAAGTGTTGATAAGGTTCCCCCTCAGCCGTCTTTTTTCCAGACTGAAGAGATCCGTATCCCTCAGCCTTTCTTCCTAAGAGAGCTGTTCCAGTCCCCTCATCATCTTGGTAGCCCTTTGTTGTCCCCTTTCCAGCAGTTCCCTCTCCTTCTTGAACCGGGGATATTTACACTGTAGACTATTTACACTCCCCCACTCTCCCTCCGTGAGGATGAGGCACACCGACCCACCCCGATTTACACCTGTAAATCAGGAGATGGAGAGTCTTATTTACACATTGAAGCAGAAGAAAATATTTTCAGTCCAAAATGGCGCTATTTTCTGCTGCATGAACTTGATTTAGACCATAATTTTCACTGCAGTCAGTGGCAAAACTCCTGTCTTCAACAACAGGTTGACATGTTATTTCTCATTACCACTGCCAAAGACAACTGTCCCTTGCAGAAGAGAGTCACCATACCAGACCTTCATAAACATTTCCTTTCCACCTTTGAATAGGAAACCTAAAATAACCAGGTGCATGTAAAAGTGCCAATATTTTCCTGAGGGAAAAAAAAAAAAAAAGAAAGCTTCAGTACCTCTTGGTTGCCCAAGTTTCAGCTCACAAAGCGTTGGCAGAGGTGGAACGATGAACTGCTGGGTAGTCAATGGAATGGAGATACACACATGTTACTACTGGCATGGTTTTATGGTTAACTGTGGCAGCACAGTATTTTGTGAGGTGATCATGTCAAACAATCTGAGTTAGACCTTGACAACAGAATTCTGACCTGAATTCTTATTTTTCTTAAGACAGGAATAATTTTCCTTGGAATTTGCAGTTGTTCACGAAATGATCCCATTGCAACAGTGTAGTTAGTCAGCACTGTGAGTGCACCCGTGGCGGTTTTCGACCTGATCCCCCTTTGAATTGGTGTATTAATATTGGACTCTTCTCTAGAATATGTCTGTAAGGATTAGCTCCTAAACTGCCACCTGCTCCAGTGTTGGGAGTGAAGTTTTTGTTCTCTGCTCATTGCTGTCTGTAGCACCTTTCTCTGCACTCTAGGCTTACATGATGAAGTAAACAAACATGGTTCTAGGGCAATTGGAGGAGAAAGTCCCCATATATTTCAATGAGCAGGATGAAGAAGCAGGGGACTTCAGCTTGAAAGCCAATTCTGAACAACATCACTGTTACACATTACACTACAAGAATAAACATTACACTGCAAGAATAATGAATCCAGGACCAGCATCCTCCCAGGACGATGAATACATCAGTGTTGTGAAGCAGTCAAAGGACAGTCACAAAAAGCGACTCAGGAATTGGAAAATAGCCACTTAGAAAGTGAAATTTCAGGAGTATGTCTTATTAAGCTAGGAAGTGAATCAGTCATTGCATATTGTTAGTGTTAAAAAAAGATATCCGATAATGGTGACAGGTCTTTCAGTCTTGCTGACAAAACTGTAACAAAGGTCAACATCTAAAAGACGCAATTTTTCTAGCAGTGAGAATACTTAGATCAGGTTATCAGGACAGTGGTGGCCTTGGTTTTTCCTGGAATTATTAAAGTCAGATTAATTATATTCCTAAAAGGAATATAGAGGTTATAGAAACTGGATTAAAACATAAAGACTGTGCAAACGGCAGATGGATGATATCTTGCCAAAGGTAATACCTAATCTCGAATATACGAATCAGACGAGTCTTGTGTATTTGTTGAACATCATTGCTTTTTGTTCCATTTTTTACAGGATATATGCAGCAATTTAGCCCATGGTGGACAGACATGATTTTGTCTGCTCCTAGTTATTGTACTCCATGAAGTTAAATTAAGTTAGGTTAAATTCAATGTGAATTACATCCAAACCTTAAAATTCAT